>NC_137738.1:93954411-95237745 GCF_963264785.1 Psittacula echo
ACTCTTCAATTCTGTAAATGTAGCACACTAGTGAATGCTAAATGCATTTTAAAAATCTATTCTTATTACAAGCAGAAAAGATAATGGGAGCAATGAACAGAATCCGTAATACTGGAGGTAATCTTTCTTAAGTGTGACAAGCTTTGACACTACCCTCATACATGCTCAGAGGAAGAACAAAACAAAGTGAACAGTTTGTCTGGAGCGAGACCTCTACCAGGCAAGAAATTGTATGAAATGCTATGGATGCTTCTATTCAGAGAGGAGCAGAGGTGTATATTGCGAGATTCATGTTTAGCATCAAAGACCATGGAATTTGATCCCAAGAAAGGCATTAAAGCCAATCTCACAAGTGAATAAAAGCAAAACAAAAAGGGATCAGAGATCAGTTAATTCAATATGACATTAAAGATGAAATTGTCAGAGCGGAGTTAATGATAAGGAGCATCCAGTAAATAGTTTAACCATTCCTACATATTCATGAACCTGGCAGCTACAAGCAATTCAGGAGATGCTTGGCTATCAAGAGCACTTCTTTTGATCCAATTGAGCAACAAGCCTAATCAGGAAGGCACTCAGATCTATTACTCACAAACCAGAAAGAACTGGCCAAGGATGACAAAGTCTGTGGCAGCTTGGCTGAAGCAAGCATAAGATGGTGGGATTTAAGGCCCTGAGAGAACTGAGGAAGGAAAATAGCAGACCTTGGACTTCACGAGAACAGACGATGGCTTGTTCAGGGAATTCACAGGCAGGATCCTGTGGGAAGCCACTGAGGAGGGTAGAAGAGTGGGCTGATCTTCAAAAATGATTAAGTTCAAGCACAAGAACAGTTCATTCCAGTTAGTTAGATATAGAGCAGGCATGGCAGAGAGCCAGTCTGTTTGAATGCGTAACCTCTGCCTCAACTCAAGCACAAAAACCAGGTTTGGAACATGGAAGCAGGGAAGGGGTACCCAGCAGGAATCTCCCAAGTATGGACTTGAGAAAGCCAAGCTCATCTGGAATCAAAACTAGCCAGGGTTATGAACAGAAACAAGAGCCTTTATAAATACATTGACAAGGAAAGAATCAGGCAAATGTCAGCCTGCTGCTGTCAGTGTGGTAGGGGATGTAGTGCCAAAGGACACGGAGAAGACCAAGGTACTCGATGACTTTTTTGTCTCAGACTTCACTGGCAAGCTTTGCTCACAGGCCTACCAGCTCCCCAGAGCTAACAGCAGCGGGGGGCAGTGAAGTACTGCAGTAGAGGAAGTCAGAGTTAAGGACCAATAAAGCAAAATTGACATGTGCCAGGTCATAAGACAATACAAATGCACCCAAATGCGCTGAAGGAGCCAGTCAACACCATTACCAGGCTGTTCTCTATGACCTTTGAATGGTCACAGCAACTTGGGGAGGCTACCGATGACTGGTAAAGGGCAAATGTCATGTGCGTGTTCTAGAAGGGGCAACAAGGAAGATCCAGAAAGCTACAGGCTGGAACAGCATGATGCTTAAGGCGAGCCTACTTCCAAGGCCTTGAAAGGCAAGAAAGGATGAGAACAGCCAGAACTGATCTAAAAAAGGACAAACTGTGTTTGATTAACCTGACTGCCTCCCAGGACGAAATGTCTGCCTTGTGGATAAGGGGAGAGCAGTACACATTCCCTTGTCTTGACTGTACCATGACTTTTAAGACAGCATCTCAAAGTATCTTTGTAGCCAAATCAGGCCAACATGGATTGCACAGAGGACTTACAAGGTGACTGAAAAACTCACTGGAGAAGGGGGAGATATTAAAAAAACAAACAAACCCCAAATAAGCAAACAAAACAAAAAAAAACCACCCCTCAACAACTGTTAATAATGAGGGAAGAGAGACTGCTAGTAAAGTTGTAACGACAGAGGCAACTAAAACCTCTAAAGTAGACAGATCTGCTGCATTCAGTGTAACAGTAAGATGTGAAGTAATCCAGAGTTGAGAGAATTCTGAGGCTGTTTTCTACAGTGAATCATGAAGGCTTAGACAGAAAGCATAGGACAGCAACAGCTTCACCCACACCAAGTTTATTATTTCAGTCATGACATGAATTAATTTTGCAGTTTGAGAAGGGAAGACTTGCTTGGAATCTTACTTAATTGCAGATCAGAAACTCTGGCACAAGACAAGAAGGATACATGCAATTCACAGGAAGCAGCACTAGAGAAGGAGTATCAGCAAATTTCAAGTCAGAAAGAATGTGCAATTACTCATTTGAACGCAATGTTACATCTCATGAGGGAGGGGAATCACATGGATTTATTTTAAAATGTTTCTGAGATGTTTCAAATGTTTTTAGATGTGTGAGATGAGATGGCAGGGAGTTAAATGTGTTGATAAATAGGGTATAGTTTTACACAGCTCCATTATTAGAGGAATACTTCTCTGTTCAAAGTAAAATACAAAAATTATGAACAATGTTAACAGAGCTCCAGTGAAACGGCTTTAGCATTGAACACTGCAGTTAAGCAATGAAAAACCCAGCAATGTATCAAGTAAGCAAATGAGATACCAACCAAGGAATTACCAGTTTTATCAACCCTGTGAAATGCTGAGGATGGAGAAATTTTACTTGCTCTCCTAAAATATGAACAGAGTATTTTATTGGAATGGACCTAGTACAACTGCCTGACCACTTCAGGCTTGACCAAGATTCAAAGCATGCTATTAAGGCATTGTCCAAATGCCTCTCAAACACTGACAGGCTTCGGGCATCAACCACCACTCTAGGAAGCCTGTTCCAGCGCCTGACCACCCTCTCAGTAAAGAAATGTTTCCTAATGCCCAGTCTAAACCTCTCCCGGCACAGCTCTGAACCGTTCCCATGCCTCCTGTCACTGGATAACAGGGAGAATTGCTCAGCACCTCACTCCCGATGTCTCCTCCTCAGGAAGCTGAAGTGAGCAATAAGGTTGCCCCTCCTAACTCCTTTAACTAAGACTTAATAATCTTAGTTAATAACAGCAATCATCATCTAGGGATGCAGACGCTGTGGAGGTATCAGTTATACAGACAGGTTGTTTATTTTGTCACAAAATTTAACAGATATGGAGCAGATAATCAAAGCATGGAACTCACCTGAAACAAAAATCAGGCTACAAGAAAGCAAGCTCAGAGAAATCCTGAAGCACTGTCATAATTACAACATGCTGGATCATATGATTTAGTTCATGTATCACATAACATGATCTAATTCAAGGTGCAGGAGACCTTTTGAACATTAGCCTTTTAGCAGAGGACTACATTTTTAGAAGGTTTCACATGGATGAGTTTGTACATTTGTGGTATCTATATGCACAGATTGTACCCAACCGCCTCATGAATTTGCAACAGCACAAAGCCCAGCAGAACAAAAATGTTAGGTTTAAAGGATGATACTAGATGGACTCACCAGCCCCAGAATATAGTAGAATCCAATAAAAATATTGTAACATTTGAGAAAAAGCCCTAAAATGTGAGAATGTCATCACATATGACTCAGTTTTCTTCGTTTAACACAGGAAAGGACCAGGAATCCTGGATAGCAAGAGGATTTAAAGACAGCTTTTGATTTACTACTCGAAAATGGCACTATAACCTTTAAACAAATGAAGCTTCACTTTCTGAAACGGCAGAGTGTTTGGATCATCACTGACACCTGGTAGCAAGAATGTGGCTGAAGCTTACAAGCGCTTGTGAAAATGGAATAAATACCTCAACTAGAAGAGTAAAAGGGGGTGGGGAGGAGAAGAAAACCAAGCTTTTCTGCTCCTAGAGGGGGAAAAAAACCCATATTCAGGTTATTTTCTTAAAAGTTACAAAGAATGCATATCAGGCAGTTCTGGGGCATGTATATATGAGCAATAAAAATGCAAGGAAGTGCAATTTTATCTACACAGAGCAAAAACAGTCAGTCAATGAGTGCTGTTATGGAGCACATTAAGTCAAAAGCTGCTGCCCTAGGCAAAAGTCTAGCCAGAAGTTAAACTGAAGAATGGCCAGGAACGCTGCAATCCCACACCCGCCCAAGACCAAACGAAAAAGCACAACAGAAAGACTGAAGTAATTAGGGGTGCATACATATTATCTGGTCAAAGGTGTGTGAGTAACAAGAAGCTGCTGGAGACCTTACAGAAGCAGCAGAAACTAGAAGGCATAGTCTCCCTCTCCAGATAAAGAAAAGGGGACACAAGAAGTACTGTCTTGCACAGATGAAAGGAGTGGAAGATACAGAAACAGAAAGCAACAGTCCTCTGACACAAGAAGACATACCTCTGACTCAATGAAAGTAAGCCTGACGGCAGAACTGAATTTCTATCTACCAAGTACCCAAATGAAAAAGTGGTTAATAACTCTGATGAGTAAGTTGTTTATATATCTAAGACATTCTTCTTAAACACTGTGGTTCTAATTCATGCTTTGCTTGAGAGAAGTTGCTTATTTGATACCTCTCCCATCACTAGTCTTACCAGAACAGTATCATTAAGAATGGAATCAGAGCCTGACCTGCAGAGGTGAATGCAAAGACCTGGCAAGGAATGGCCTTAATGAAGCCAAAAGAAAACTTTAGGGGTAATTAGCTCCTTAATTCAAGTTCCACAGTGTACTAAATTGCTAAGATTCTTCTTTGGCATCTAACATTTTATCTGTGTCACTGACAGGAAGCATGGAGCACAGAGAATTACAGTCACGACAGGCATTAACACCATACCAGACAATGCATTTCTGCTGCTAACCGCACAGCTGGCACATGATTCAGCAACTTCCAGCAGTGAAACAAAATGTAAAGGAAGGAACCAGAACTGTCACTTTTGCAAGAATTTAATCTTAATAAATAGATCTTCTAAGTAAGCATGACAAGAGAAAAATGGCAAAACAACCTTCCAGGATGTTTATTCAGGGATTTAGCAAAGCTGCTGCACCAGTGACATACCTGTACTAAAAGTTCCTTCTACTGTAAATACATCCCATGCCATTAATACTCAAGAAGTTTTCCAACCTCCAAAACATCAGCAATTAATTTTAACAGTAGTTTTCTGTCCTGGGTTCAGCAATAGCAGTCATTTTTTCTCATTTTTAAGCCTGGGCTTAAACCATGACATTTTCCAATTTTTGAGTGATGCTGGATAACACATAGGATGTCACTGACCCATTTAGGGAATCTAGGCTTCTAGACTGTACCTGTTCTGTTGATGGCACCAGTCCATGTGCTGTTGCCTGGACTTCCTCAACATCCATTCTTCATGCCCCTGTATTTCTCATAATAATATTATAAATTATTAAATATTTTAAACTGTTCTTTAAAACTGTTGCTTAATTATTTAACTCTCTGCTAAAGGAGTTAACTTTCTGTTAAAGAGTTAACAGGCTATGTAGTACCTGCATGTGAAACCACCACAAAAGGCACATGTCACTAAGATTTATCAAATCTCAAGATGCGAGAAAAAGTGACTTGGAAGAATTTACTTAACCTGTTGCCATAGCCGAGATGACAAGAAAAAACCAAAAGGCCAAGAAAGATTTGTTACACCAAGTCCATGCTGGAAAGCTCAAGCTTCTTTTCCATAATAAACAAGCTAGTTTTTGCTCTCAGAGGACTACAAGATTCCTCTCATTGTTTT
This sequence comes from Psittacula echo, assembly GCF_963264785.1. NCBI lineage: Eukaryota > Metazoa > Chordata > Aves > Psittaciformes > Psittacidae > Psittacula > Psittacula echo. The sequence continues at coordinate 93,960,034 of NC_137738.1, forward strand.
GGGAACTAAATATTACATTATGCTTTCCTGCCTCATGAATACTCAAAAAAAAAAAAGCAGCAATTTAACCAGAATCCTAACAGTTGATTAAAGCAGTAGAGAAGAATGAAAAGGAATGGTTGTATTACATGAGATACTTACATGCCTCATGCTCTACTTTGGTTCAGTGCCTTAAAGAAAGTCGTAAGAAATAAGAATACTAAGGGAAAGCAGGCAATGAAAGAGTTTCTTGCATATTAAACATGTGAAGAAGCTGCTTTGGCAAAGCAGTCACAGACACAGGATACACCAAACTCCTACAGCATGGGCAATTAATAAATTGTAGCTTTGTGACAAGAGTTAAAACATTTGAGTTTCAGCTTGAAACTATGACTTGAGCTGAATACCAACGTCTCAGCTGAGACACAAACTACTTCATTTTTAAATTAAAATAAGCTATTAATAAAACTTTAACCTGATTAGTAATGACTTGCAGCAAGTCTGAAGTAGGGTGTGCTCAAACTCCTGGGAATATGGTAGGAAAGAAAAATTTCCTTTTCAGTGTTATTGTGGAAGAATTAAGTGAGACTGGAAGTGTGATGATTATTGCAGTGTTCTCCATAATTTTTGAGCATTTGTGCAATACGGATTAGAAGAATCATAAGCAACGACTCTGCCTCAGCTGCTTCACTTTGCACTAGAGAGCTAGCTCTCAAGACGGTCCTCCCACCTCTCTGTGGTTGCTTCAGGAAGCCTCAAGGAGGGATGCAGGCTCCAGGCCCTTGGCACAGACTGCTCATCAGATTCTGTCAGAATCTTTTGATGGTAGTTCTCATCTAGGCATTTGCTAAAGCCCTTCAGATGCTGAGAAAAATCAGGAGAGACAAGAACTCGCTGTTCCTTAACCAAAGAAAGCAACAACTTACTGTTCCATAAATTAATACAGTCCCAAATCCAAGACAGCGAGAGGCTGCAGCAAGCACATGTACACTCTTCCCTTCCCACTGATACTTGCTATACTCAGAAGAGCTTCCAAAAAGAAATAAAAAAGCTATGGGTTCAGCATCTTTAAGTTGCATAGAACAACAATGCCAGTAAGAACCCAGATGTCCTGTCTTTTCTTGCACCTAAGCAGCTCCATTGTGCTAGCACAAGTATCAGTGCAGAAAATGAAAATCAGAAATTGGTTTTTGCTTTTCTTTTGCCTGACTAGTTCTAACAAAAAGAAACAAACCAACCATCCACCCCACTCTTTGCATCAATTTTACTCAGTTCCCCAACCACACAAACACCTGTGTCAGAGAGGACTCTGACAAAAATCACTGTTGGCAGGACTAATTCTTTCAGTTGCAATGCCAAAATATTACCAGGTTCAAATTTTTACAAAATTCTCATTTCAGAAATCATTTTTTCTTTTTTCTTTTCTTTTTTTAAGTGTAAATTACACAAGATCTGCAGCACTATTTTTCATTCTTTCCTATCCAGTATAGAAACAGGAGAGAAGTCACATGGGTGATTCTTGAGAGAAATGCACAGCCTCACAATGGGTGAGCCAAAACAGTCAGCTCTTACATGCTTTTTCTAAAGTTCAGTGGGTAAGGATGAAGCGCATCCCTGAAAGCTCTTAATTAATTACTGTGTATTTTTCTTTTAATACATCTCAGGATTTTCTTAAACTAGTATCTGGCTATTTCAACTGTAAACTGTCAGCTGGTTTTTAAAAAAAGACAGTAATAAAATTGTGAAAGTGTATTTTAGGGTTTCAGCCATTGCTGGTAGCCTGCAGGCCACATCAGATGAATAATAAGATTTACTACAACAATGGGAAAGAACCTAGATTAGAAGGAGCGACAGCCTTCAGAAAAGGGAGGGCAGACAGCAAGAATGTTCAGGGCCTGCAGAAAAAAAACAACTGCTCCCAAGGTTGAGTTGTTTTCCCATAATTGCTAGTTTTGATGGCAGAAGATAATGGTCTTCTGATTAGAAAAGTTTCTAATTTTGTTCAAATGAAAAATAGAGTAATAATGTAAAGGTGAATCAGAACAGCCCATGAAAGTTACCAATACTGTCATTTTTTGTTCCTGTAGATAGGGCTTTTCCCTCACATCACACTACAGTGGACAGCTGCAGGTAACAAAATTACTTACAATTGCTGTTCCTGACCCTTTCTTTCATAAATATGTGCTTTAATTCCTTTAAAATCCCAAGGTATGCCTCTCCTTTCTAATCTGCTGTTTCTTTCTTACTCTGTTTTCAGTGACTTCTCCAAATGAGACTTTACTGGCAACTGTAAAGCTGTATGCAGCTATGGGGCTCTGGTAAACCTCATGGAGAAGAACTGAATTCCAAACATAAGAACTCACCACAAATTACTACACCAGCCACCATTTAATCGAGGAACATGAGTGGATATTCAAAGGAGTCCCAGAGCAACGGAGGGCAGACAAACATAGCTCTTACCAGTAAAGTGTTACTCTATTTCTCTCTTCACATTTTATAGCAAAAAATCCACTAGTTTTACAGGGGAAAAAAATTTGTTTATATACACAGATAAAAAACACTTTAAAAAGACAAAATACAGTAAGTCTTCCATTTTCATACACTAAATAAATTCCAAGATCCTGTCTACAGTTAATTTGGGAAGAATCACAAACATTTACACAAAGGTTCAAAAATGCACCAACAGATTTTAAGGTACAATAATTTAGTCTTAAAAAAAACAACAGAAGACTTCTCTGCTAGATTTAACAAGACTGTATAGACAATGTTGACATTTTTAGTAATTAAATCCTGAAGAATAGTAACTGGGATATGTTTTGCAAATAACGTCACTGCACATACTTAAGATAAAAAAATAACATAAAACCAATTTTTCCAACTGCATTTGGAAAAAATGCAATCTACAGCTGCTATTTTCCAACATATTTTCAGCCATACAATCGCCCCCCAAAATAAAATTTCTCTGTAATAAAATACTACTGCATTTCTGACCACTCAGCTTCCTATGGCTGAGATCATAATGTCATCACTTAAGAGCCACTCGCAACTTACATCTATTTAAGAAATTATCGATGTTCTTGTTCTTCCTCAGTGCTGGATAATCCAGGTCAAGGACCAAAGAATTCAATCCATCCTAGAGAAAAAAAGAATAAAAACAGAAAACTTGAGTTCTAAAGTCTTAATTAAAAACTTTCTTAAACCTACTGCACTGAGACTGATGATACATTATTCCAGCATGCATTACACATTCCTAGTAGGCAAATCAAACAAGCTCTCAAGTGTGTTTATAAACCACCAAAGGAGCTAACACATACGGACTGACTCCAAGTTGGTCTATAAACAGTACAGACATTACCACAGATTAGTGTGGCACTGGACTTAAATTGGAGTATTAATCTTCACCGGTAAGTAATCTTACTCATTAAACACTGATTTAAGATAGTTGAGTCAATCTGTGTTCTTACTTCTGTTACACTTTTCCCACGTATTCAAAACCTTCATGTTTGTATTACCCCTATTATTGCTTTGATCACAGTCTCTATCTTCTCATTCTCAAAAACCATCTGCACATTCTTCTTCTAGGAAGCAAGACAGAACCTAAACTTAACATGACAACTCACGACATAATTCAGGCTTACAAGACTAGATTACTTTTTCTAAGCCACTCAAGAGAAGACAAGCCAGAACTCCGCATGCCATTCTGCTAACAATTATCAATGCCTCCACAGAAACCAACTGAGATCTCTTAAAATGGCAAGGGATGAGATCACCAATATCTAAATTAAAAATAGTATTTTAAATGCCTGTTACAAGACTTCTACCTTCTTCTACCTTCAGCAACCCAGAAAAACTTAAAAACCTGCTCTTCAAAACACAAAGCCCTTTCTAGTTACACAGGGAGAAATAAAAATTAGTTTCAGATACTAAGAAGAGCCAGAGACTCTGTTCATACTCAGCACTTCCAGTGATCTGGCAGCTTTGTCCATTGCTCTAGGGGCAAAAGCCTGAGGCTGTTTCTTCAGGTTTTTGAGCCTTGCAGGGCATCAGAGAGACTTAAGTCAGAGGCCACATCACATTTATTAATAGGCTGCCAATAGAACTAGGCAGCTTTTCAGTCTGCTTAATAACTGATGCTACAGCTAAAAACCTGCTGATTTATTTCTATTTCTATTTATATAGAAATAAATATCTTATTTATATCTTCTATCTGAGAAGGGGTCATTTTTTGCAAATGCCACTAAAATTTTTAAACTCATTCTAATAATGCATCTACACAAATAGAGCTCACGGCAAGGCCCATAATTATCAAATACATTTTAAATGCCAGACTGTCCTAAATATGCACATACACAGATAAAGGTACCTCATGTGTGGAGAAGTCACTTTTCACCACAGAAAGAATTAATGATTAAGCACAGCTTAAAATTTAAGTTATTTGACTGCAAATTTTTTTCTTTGTTTTTTTTTTTAATTTAACCTAACAAATGAAAGTGTCTTGGCAAGTGTCACAGACAAGCTGACAAAGTACACGTTAGACAAATGAAGTGGATTAAAAACAGGCTGAAAGACCAGGCCCAAAAGATTGTGATCAGTAGCACCAAGTCCAGCTGGAGGCCAGGCACTAGCAGTGTGCCCCAGCACTAAGCACTAGGGCCAGTACTGCTTAACATCTTCATTACCTTCATTACATCTGCTGCGTCCTGCAGACAACACTAAACCAGGGCTTAGGGGGTGGCTGACACACCAGAGTACTGTGCTTCCATTCAAAGTGACCTCAACAGGCAGGAGAACTAGACAGAAAAGAGTATCTCAAAGTTTTTCAACAGGAAATGCCAAGCTCTGCTTCTGGGTAGGAATAATGCCAGGCACCAAGTACGGGCTGGGGGCTGACAAGCTAGAGAGCAGCTTTCCAAAGAAGGACCTGAGGGTCTTATTGGACAAGCTAATCATGACCCAGCAATGCATCCTCGCAGGGGAAATAAAAGACCAATAACCTCCTGCACTGCATTAGAGAAAGCAGTGTCAGTAGGGAAACAGAGACGATACTTCGTCTCTGCACAGCACTGGTTAGGACACACCTGGAGTGCAGTATCCACTCCTGGACTCCCCAAACCAAAAAGGCAGAGACCTAAATGAGTGAGTCCAGCAAAAGGCCATGAAGCTTAAGGCACTAGAGCATTTCTCACAAGAGGAAAGGCTCAGAAAGCTAGTACCCTTCAACCTGGAGAAGACTTAGCGCAGGGGATCTCATCACTGTGTACCGATACTTGATAGAGGGAGCGACGAAAAGGTAGTGCTCACTGACAGGACAAGAGAACAATTGGTACAAGGTTAAAATATATGAAATTCCACCTGAACACAACATAATTTCCTGTAAGGATTATCAAGCACTGGAACAGGTTGCCCAAAGAGGTCATGGAGTCTCCATTGGTGGATATATTCAAAACCTGACTGGGCATACTCCTGGGCAACCTACCCTAGCTGGCCCTGCATTGAGCAGGTGTGCTGGACCAGACGATCTCAAGAGGTCCTTGTCAACCTCAGCCATCCTGTGATATACACCGAAGGTATTTACACTGCCACAGAAGGAAGAGGTGAAATTTTACACTTTGATCTATTTAACATGAACTGCATTATGAAGGTCTTGTATATCATGTATTAGAACTTTCTTACAAAAAGAAACAGAAAACAGTGTTAATAATCAAAAATGAAAGACAATTAAGAAGACAGAGTTTCTTAATTACTTTAAGAACAATATTTATAGGCATTATTTCAGCCTTGACCACAACTGCTCCTGCATTAAGGATAAAGGAGTGATGTACTAGGCCATGGTACTCATTTTTCAGGTGCAGAAGCACCTGGTCCTAAATTGAATGACATTTAACAAAAAATACAGTAAATCCAAACCAAAGTAAAAAAAAAAAAAAAAAAGTTTAATGTTTATGGATTACTCACTGCATGAATTGCACAGGAACTGCCCAATAACCTGAACAAACACAATGGAAGGTACTGACTTCAGGTGACTTCTTATAAAATAACGTAATAGAATCTGTAATGCCAAATCAGCAAATACTGCCTTCAGAAAAGGGTATCTCTTTCTATAACACAGTGTGTTAGCAGGTATGTGCTTCTTCACCTTGCAACTGCAGAAAAGAACCATACAGAATGCCCTGATGGAGAACAGCTGGGCCACCTTCTATGATTTTACCTATCACAATGATGTCTCAATTCCAATTAGCTGGTAGCCTACACACCACACCCAGCTCAAACACCAAATATGACTGGAAGCTACACTTTCATTAACATATTCACAATATAACTGCATTAATATATTACTGTATTTTACAGTATCAATTTACAGTATCAAAGTAAGGGTCTTTCTTACTCTTTAGAATACCTTAACGCTATTACAGTTTCACAGTTAGTCCTGAACGTATTTTTTCTGATGAATTACAGTTCTTGTTTCTACTGCACAGACTGAACAATAAAAACTAGCTCTCTAGAGCTCTGAGCACCTTCTTACTCTCTCTTCACAGTCTAACACCTTATTTATCATTCCTTTTATATTCGACTCCCATTGCTATTGAAACAATATTTTAATGTTTTAATGATGGCTAACAACTCTGTAGACATTTTAAGGGAGATGTAAAAGCACTCTGCTAACGTGAATCAACAATGCATATTTTTTGTCTTTGTTCTGGGGGGCTGAGGGGAAGAGACAGAGGAGCTAGTCACCTGATATTTTAATGCTTTTTATGCAAAGGTATTTTAGATGTTGACTGAGTAAAACATTTATAGTGTGCTTTACTTATGCACAAAGTCAGGGAAAAAAATAGAATTATCATCCCCAACAGATATTTTAATAAAGTTGTATTAGAAGGTCCAAGACAATCATAGCTTCCAATTTAAACTGAGCTCTATATTATCATTTCAGAGGTCACTGTTTTTCCCCCACGTCATTTTGATTCCATGGCCTTTTTGTGGGCTATAAATATCGAGAACCATATTTGCAGCTAATTTTATTAGCTCTTTCTGCCTCCTTTTCATGGACTTCTGGAAACAATTTTCACAAGTAGCTATTAATGAACAGAAATTTGAGAACAGCACAATTGCCTGTTCTCAACTATTTGGAAGTGTCCTACCTCTTGAGGACAGTCAGCTACAGCTGGCATCGAAGAGAGGTGATTAGTATCAGCACCAGGAGGAATAGAAAGAGTGTTAATTATTTTTATCCCTGTGAACAAACCTTATTATCACACTCTTTTAAAGACAAGATTTTAACCTCTTGAACATAATTTTCAGGTAAGGGATTTCAAGTTCATATCAACGTGTAGGTTATGAAAAACTTGTTTGCACATTAGCATTTTGTCAAGAGGTCTTTCCTTGAAGCTTTACATTTTCATTAAGGATCTAGTTTACATTATTTAAGATGAAAATTATGCTACAATTAAGAAGCTGGGTCAAAAGATTACACAGTAAACCAGATCATTCAAACTGAAGAGAAGCAATCCAGGAAATGACATCTCCTCTGTCTCGGCCTCACAGATAAGTCACTTCAACCAGGAAACGTGTTATTAAAGGGATTTCACTGTTCGCTTCCTCTTTCTATTACAAAAGGCCCAGAAGCTAAAAGGCCAAAAATAGCAACTTCCAAACAAATGCACTGCTGGTAAAGACAGCTCTGCCTCCATCAAAAGCCTCTTGCTCATGCAAACATGCCAAAATGTTCTCCACAAATCGTTTTCCAAGAGAAAAGTCCAAACTTGATATTTTTGCAACATCCTCATACACCAGGAAAAGAGCTCCTGGCCACTCTTGGCAGCAGACACCATCTCTAGAGACAACACAGAAGCCTGGCTTTCCAAGCAAACAGCCTGCAGTGTTACAGACATGAATGAACTGAAGAAAAAACAGCTAAGAAAAGTTCATGATACAGGAACTAAATATTTATGTTCTCCTGTGACAAAAGGGACAGCAATAGGGAGAAATAATGGCAGCTGCTCAGTAATGAGATCGATGTTAGTTCCAGGCAATCCCACTGAAGCCCTCACCACATTAAATCAGGCTGTGCTATTACAAATTTCTGAAATTAAAAAATGTATTTGAACCTGTCTAACATTGATATGCCCATGTAAAAAGGGTGTCACAACAGCTTTGGCTACTGTGATTTATTCCTCGCTTTCACAATGAGAAAAACATTAAACTCAGGATGACTAAAAAAAAAAGATGATTGAACAGAAGAGGTATCAGTTGCTTCAGGAACCAATTCATAATCCTGCAACAACTGGAAAACATGAGAAGCATGATTCAGTGAAAGATGTCTCTTCCCATGGCAGACAGGTTGGACTAGATGATCCTTCAAGGTCCCTCCCAACCCAAACCCATGCTATTCTATGAGAACTTCACTAAAACATTACATATAAGAAAAACAAAACCCTATTGCTTTTCCATTCCAAACCCTCAAATAAAATTTAATAAAATTTTATTTATAAATGCAGCAGAAAGGAAGGATAGAGAAGTCTGTAACTTCAGATTACATTTTTCTAACTTGACCTACACACTTTTAAGGCAGAACTTCCTAAATCTATGCACACAGGAACTATCTATCTAATGACTTCACCAGCATTAAACCGCCACTACGTTTTTCCATACGCCAAACGGACCCTTAAATAATTCTGGTCTACCTTCGGATACAGGGTGAAGAGATCAGTAAGAGCATACAATGCAAAAACAACTGAAAGGTTACATGTAAGGCAAATATACCATTTTCCCCACTTTATACTACTACATATCATTATGATATGTTGCAATTAATTTTCCCCTCACTTTAGCATAATTAGTATGTGAAGAAATAATTCAGGGCATGATAATGCAGCCAACATTTACCGCTGTAAGGTCTTGCAATTCTAGGAGTTATTTAATAGTTCAATATTAATTAACAGATTTAACAGTATTATGTACAGTTTAGAAACGTAAAAGCAACTGTTGGCCCACAAATATGTAACTACCTAACAATAGGTTTTACTTACAATCTGATTTCTGCAGATGAAAGTAAACAAATATTGAAAATTTTAAATGGCTGAAAGGCTTTTAATGTTGCCTGCTACTGAATAAAAGCAAATTTTTCTTCATCATACAAGCAATACTCCTCAAGGAATGTCATGTCATGTGCTACATCCTACATGTGGATTTTAATGGTTTTATAAAATTTACCTTGCTATTATAGTGTCAAACTGTTCCACTGTAAGGATAGGATGATAACAAACCAAAAAGAGCTTCATCCTTAAATACTAACAAAATAATCACAAAATTGTTCAAGATGCCACAAGAAGAACTTTAAGGAACAACACAATGAAACAGCAAAAGCTTGTAAATAAAGATCAGAAAGGCAAAGGTGTATAACAAGTTGTAGTTTACAATGGACAAGAGGAAATAATGGAACATATTTTATATAAGAACGATTAAAACAAATGTCCATTAAGAGTTAAAAAGGGCAAAAAGAGAAGGCTTAAATTTTCCATGCTTTCTTCAACATTTTTTTTTTTTTTTTTAATGTTACCTATGTGGATGTATTTACAAGAGATAAGAACAAAATAATCCTAAGGAAAATCACTACATGTGAAGAAACATGCTGAGGAAGCAAGATCAACTGAAATTCAGTCTAAAATTTAACTTAAGGAGACTGTCTTAATCAATTTCCTTTGAGAATTCAGGAGAACAGGAGAGGTTATCAGGACTGAAAAGGACAAATGAAAGAACAACTGTAACGGGGTAGGGCTTTCCAAACTACATATCAGAATACTTGGGGAGAAGGAATTAGAACAAGACATTAATCAACTTGTAAACACCCAGAAGATTAACATTCAGGGTCTTAATTTTTTATTTTTTTTTTTTGTATTCTTCTCAAAAATGGAAGTGTCATGTAGCTGATTTCTGGCAGATTATATAATGTAATTCATAAAGCAAAGCCTCTTAACATACAAAAAAAGCACAAGACTCACCATTCCTGTTAGAAAAGTAAAAAAAAATATGCAGTATAGGCAATCATGCAGAAAATGTCCAAAAGACAATTATCAGGACTTCAGTAATTATCAGGACCTGGAAAAGTGCATAAAAAAACATTCTGCCCTGGATCTGTCCTGTTCCAGCTCTACAGAGTATTTTCATTACCACAATAAAGAACAGAATAAAAACCTGCATCTATTAAGAGCAAATAAAAATCAGCAAATGATATCAAGCTCAGTCTTCTGAGCATCTTTTTATTGCATTTAAATTTATCTCCAAATGAAGAAAAAAAAATACAATCAGATACGAAAAGAGAAGAAAAATCCTCACCAACATCTGCTTTTGAAGTAAATTAAAGGCACAGAACATGAAAATGGGAATAATGAATAAACAGGAAGATAACAAAAAGACACAAGGTACAACAGACTAGACATTCAGTCTAGGATGTGTAAACAGGAGGTGCATTGTATAAGACCTCACAGGGAAATAAGGTTCTTCTGTAAATAAAGATCAGAAATCATATGCTGGTATTGTTACAGACTAAGCCAGAATATTGCGTCCAGCTTTTTGCATCCCTACACAGAGGACTGCAAAAGACAAGCTGGAAAAGAACTGAAGGGAAGTTAACAAGAGCACGGAAGTGATCAGCAATTTGTGCTAGGGAAGACTGTCGAGACTTGAGACTTTAATCTCAAAAAAAAAGGTTAGCCTAATGAGACAGGACAACTTTTTTCAGAAAAGAAAAAAAGCAGTTATGAGCAATGACGATGGACATTTCCGCACATCCCCAGAAACAATGTGAAAAATGAGCTTATTTAATGAAATTAGTGAAGATTTACATTACAGATTAGGAAAAAAATCTAAATAGCATTAGTGAAGTACTGACGTAATAAACTTACCCAATGAAGCTGAGAAATCACCTTAATGAGAGTTCACAAGTTAGAAAAATATTTATCGCAGTAGATGCATCTGTGGATCCTACCTCTGTGAAGAAGACTTAACTCGTTACATCCTAAATTCCTTGAAAGCCTACCTGGAAACTCTTCATAAATTAACTGAAGAAACAAACAAAAGCAGTAAATTAAGCCAAAGAGTGAAAACTGAGAAAGAGAAGTAGACTATGAATATACAACTTAATCTCTAAAATATTATTCACTTAAAAAAACTCCAATGGATTGACACTTAACCATTACAAGAATGCACATTTTCTTCCCAAATCAGTTCTTGCTATTTTCTCCTTAAGCCTTAATAAAATCAAACTAGTCTTGTGTGTCTTGATGGTTATCACTGTAGCCGTGGAAAGTTCAGTAGTTCAGCATAACGTACTTTCATGTGAAGTCACTGTACATTTCCAGGTTCTTCAAAATCTACCTTTGATTTTAGAATTTGTATTGTTTTCAAAAAATCACTGTGCACCGAAGCCCAGAAAAGCAAACCTGTTAAAATAACAGTGGAGATAATTTCTGATTTACTGGAACCTTCCAAGGCCTTTATCAGCAAGTTTAGCTCTTCAACAAGAAAGCAAAAGTTGTCTCGTGATTTTGACTGTTAACTCTCCCACAGCAAAGCATTTATGATCAGTTCAGATGAAGACTTCCTAAGTAACCAAGCAGAATACAAGAACTGGAAAAAGGCTACATACAAGTGCACCAAAAACCAAACCCATGCCTGGAATTGTTTCTCTTCTTGACACCCTGAAAAAGTGGAATTACCTGCTGTTTCATAAAAATCCAAATGCAAGACACAGCTTCTTATTAATTTCTCTTTTCCTAATCAGGGCTTTCTAGGGCTACAAATGAATAAGGAATCAGAAGTAACATTCAGAACACAGATAAAAAGTCAGGAAGCTCATCTGTGGTAGAGGCAGGAGACAGATGCACAGTCAATTCTTAAAGCCATGTTTTCACGTAAGGCCATCCTTGTTCCATATTAAACAGAGTCCTGCCTCTCCATTATGAAAATTATTCTGTTTATCTTTCTGAACCCTCAAACAATTCAGTGTGTCAAGTTTGTTTCAGCAAATAGCAGCTATATGTTCCACCATCAGAGTCATTTATTCCTCCATTCCAATGTCAGCTTAATTTTGGATAAATATATTTCTTATATATTCCTTCATATAATGCAGATAGCTTTATTATATATTTTTACTAATTTATTTAGATAAATAAGATGCGAGAATACAACCTACTTACTAAAAAAGACACTTGTTAGAGTAAATAAAAAAAGTTAGAACAACCCGGTTTACAGTACCTGGAATTCCAAATAACAAGGCATGAAAGGAAAATCAAGATGCCATCTAGAATTCTCCTCCCCAAAAGCATGATTGACTAGAAATAATAAAAGGGCTTGTATTTTTCTTATCACTGATTCAGAACAAATGATTACAAAATTTCCCTGTACTAAAAATATCAGCAACTGTTTAAAATCTCTCTTTAGAACATTTTAGCACAATAAATAATAGCCTGCCTATCATGTTATCTCCTGCCCACTTCATACTCGATGTCAGCAGCATATTCTAATCAGCTGCACCACGTGTTTCTTAAAATATAAGTGCAGTACTCCACCAGAATTTCATGAGCCTGAATTTCCAGTTAAAAGCGATGAATAAAAGTGAAACAATCAAAATCACATCTTAATTTTGGAGTACAGAACTTGGGTGCATTATGGAGAAACGGGTTTTTGGGTTTTTTTTAGAGATACCAAGTCAAATCCATCAGGTATCAGGATATGCTGATCCATACACTAGAAGAAAAAGGCACCATTTCTACTCCAGGTGAAAAACAGTTCAAGTCAAATAGAAATACTCGAAATGGAGAGAAGTCCTACCATTTAGCTGATGTTCACATAGTAACACATGGACGTGTTTTGTGAAAAACTGCTGGAAAAGTCAATGGTTGTAAAAATGACTGCTGGAAGAAAGGGAGCTTGCAGGTAAGAGACAGCAGCAAAGATTAAACACACACACACACACACACAAAAAAAAAACCAGAAAGGATAACATTCAATTTTAAATAATGATGAGTCAAAAGACCTTGTTCAACCTTAAACTACTCGTGGTCTACTGTCTAGTAATATGGACGAAACAATTCTTTTAAAATTATCTTTGAATGAGTAGCTTCCTAAGAAAACTAATGTCATTTAAACATAATGAGTATGTATATCTGTTTATATCAATCACCAATATCTAAAATAAGTGTGGCAGGAGTATCAACATCAGGAAAACATGCGTTTTTTTTTTCTTTTTTGCAATAATATACATGCATTATTGATTGGCATGGGGACAGTTTTTTAATTAAAAAAACCCAAACAACTAAGCAGCCCTAAAAATTTGCTTCCTCATGGAATTGGATTTGACAATAAAGAAAATTATTTATAATCATTTAAAAATATGTAATTAGTAAATATACAGCACTTTCTTGAAATATGAATACTTCTAAGGCTGACATTCTTGAAAGTAGTTGTATCTGTTCACAATTTTCATTAATACAGACCTTCTCTATTAGTGATAAATAAGGGCATGCAACTTGGAAAAAAAACCCCACACTTTTATAGAAGCTGTATGAATAAATGTATTTAAGTTTGTTTTTTTGTAGAACAGTATGTTCACATGGCACAATTCCCATTTCATGCATAATATTACATTCATTTGGAGTTTCAAATAAACACACACATTTATTGCACACAGTTCCACAGTCCAACATGCATCTGTGAGCAATCTTCACTGATGACCCCAGACTACAGTTAAAGTCACTATTAATTTTGTCTCTCAAACAGATAATGCATTTTCCCTTAAAATAAACTGGGATGTAAAGATGTTAAAATATGTGAATATTAGATGTGCCTAAATATGTAAAATAGCAGTAATAACACTTTGATTCCATAGTTTTGGGACTACTAAGGCAACATTCTAGTTTTAAAGCAGAACAGGAACTTATATGGATGATTTCTGTTGAAACTCAATACATATGCTTCTAGGGATTCACTAGAGTAATAATTCCATCATAGGTAAAATTCATGATGATGGGATACTATCAAAGAATTGAAGATTTCTCACCAACTTTAATAACTAAATACTAAGAGGTCACTAGCCTCAGTCTTTAGGACTAGAAAAGAACATGCTGGATTTCCTGACAAGTCCAAATAGAAGTGTTGATCTCCCATGTTTTTCTCTGGAACAGAAAGAGTAAGATTGTCTTTGTTGTCTGAAATAATTTGGAGAAGCTTCTTATTCCTGAAATACCTTCCAAAAAAAGAGAAGGGGCAAAAAAAAATCCTTCCCTGCCTATAAGACCCACATAACTGGCTATCCTGTATAAAACAGACCAGATCCACACTTGGGAAGATATCTGCTGTGAGCGAAGGTTGAACCTAGATGACCTCCTGAAGTCTTCAAAGCTGAATCATTCTGTGATGCTACAATTACCTCTGACCTCACTGCATGCACATCAGCACCCTTAAAATCAGTTTTTGTATCAACAAGTCAATCATCATCTAGACCAGAAGCTTTTAAAGATAGTTCTTAAATAAGGAATTTCTTTACTGTAAAGAAGTATGAAGTAAAGCAGTAGCAAAGAAGTATGGCTGACAGGAACTTCCTCTCTGCAGATTCTGAGAGACTTGATTCAGAAAGCTGGAAGAAGCGAGTGTCTACTGCAATGTGCTGTTGTAATTACTCATTTTTCAACTCCCTAAGCAACAAGTTTGTTCTGTGCACAGATTTATATTAATTATCTATTTCACCTACGAGATCAGTCAGGCCTTTCACACTGCAAACAACCACTCCTCTAAGTTGTGGATAGACTGTATTAAGATCTTTGGCTGTATTTCCTTGAAGAGGAGGTGACGCAAAGGGCTACAGAACAGAGCAGGAAATATTCTCTGAAGGATTTTTCAACTACTTCATCAATGAACGAATATAGTCAGGAAAAACTTGTTTAGTGACTAAAACCCACTTAAGGCAAGGTTTAATAGACATCAAAGTAAGTGAAAAGCCTTGTTGTAGAAGTTGCTAGCAGAAGAATTCATTACAAAATTTAAAATTTCTACCACAATTGACAATTTAAACTCCTACCACAAACAGAAAAATAACAGCTCTTGACTTACGATCTTTTTATCTAGCTGTAACTCCCAGTCAGTGGGTGTTATTATACCCTCTGCTTTACGAATCAATTTGCAGAAGCTTATAATGCTAATTGCAATTTATATCACAAGGAACTGTATTTAAAAATAAGCTAAACGTCACAAAATATTAGACATGAAAGAAAACCTCCAAATTATTGCAGCCTAAACCAACCATAATCAGTAAATACTTCTGTTAATACACAGTGTTAATACATAGCACAGTTTACTTCAATGAGGAAAAAGCATCACCTTGTCAGTATTTGTGAGATATTCAAATACCGTACAAGACCATAATAAAACAGCATATTATGTCAGCTTACTTACAGCAAAACATCCTGAGCCAAATGTAAAAAAAGCAGCTAAATATCTGAACGACTGTGATTAAACCTATTTCTCTTAAACAGGGAAGCATTTAGAATTACACTAGAAAACCAAAATATACACACCTACATACACATCCTTGCACATGAAGACAGGTTCAGATCCTGGCAATGAAAGAGTATGGAGGACAAGAAGGAAGGCTTCTATGAATAAATCAGCAGCTAAGGAAGTAAATGTGGGCACACTTTCTCACCCCCACTAAACCCACACTTTCTGTGGGGTAGGATACCTTTGGCCTTTTCAAGCAATTGCTAGGGGAAATCCCATGGGCAAGGCTGCTTGAAGGCAAAGGGGCCCAAGATAGTTGGTTGGCATTCAAGAATTGCTTATTCCGAGCTCAAGAGCAGAGCATCCCGACACGTAGGAAGTCAAGGAAGAGGGCCAGGAGACCTGCGTGGCTAAATAAGGAACTGCTGGGTATGCTCAAGTGGAAGAGGAGAGTTTACAGGTCATGGAAGGAGGGGCTGGCCACTTGAGAGGAATATAAGGCTGCTGCTAGAGGATGTAGGAAGGCGGCTAGGATGGCTAAGGCCTCCTTAGAATTAAATCTGGCAAGAGGGGTCAAGGACAACAGAAAGAGCTTTTTCAAATACATAGCTGATAAAACTAACACCAGAGGCAAGGTTGGCCCACTGGTGAATGGGTTGGGTGCCCTAGTGGCAGAAGATACAGAGATGGCAGAGTTGCTGAATGCCTTCTTTGTCTCTGTCTACTCTGCCGGAGGCAGTCCTGAAGAGCCCTGTACTCCTGAGACCTCAGATGAAGTCAGGTCAACGGAGCAGTTTGCCTTAGTTGATGAGGAATGGGTTAGAGACCAGCTGAGCAATCTGGACATCCATAAATCCATGGGTCCAGATGGGATGCACTCGCGGGTGCTGAGGGAACTGGCGGAAGTCATTGCTAGACCACTCTCCATCATCTTTACCAAGTCTTGGGAAACGGGAGAGGTGCCTGAGGACTGGAGGAAAGCAAATGTCACTCCAGTCTTCAAAAAGGGCAAGAAGGAGGACCCGGGTAACTATAGACCGGTCAGCCTCACCTCCATCCCTGGGAAAGTGATGGAACACCTTATCCTTGGTGCCATCTTAAGGCATGTCAAGGATAAGAGGGTTATGATGGGCAGTCAACATGGCTTTACCAAGGGGAAGTCATGCTTGACCAACCTCATAGCCTTTTATGAGGAAATAACACGGTGGATGGATGATGGCAGAGCGGTGGATGTGGTCTACCTTGACTTCAGCAAAGCGTTTGACACAGTCTCCCACAGCATCCTCATAGCTAAATTGAGGAAGTGTGGTCTGGATGATCAGGTAGTGAGGTGGACTGTGAACTGGCTGAAGGAGAGAAGCCAGAGAGTTGTAGTCTATGGGGCGGAGTCTAGTTGGAGGCCTGTATCTAGTGGAGTGCCTCAGGGGTCAGTATTGGGACCAGTATTATTTAATATATTCATCAATGATTTAGATGAGGGAATTGAGTGTACTGTCAGCAAGTTTGCTGATGACACTAAGCTGGGAGGAGTGGCTGACACGCCAGAAGGCTGTGCTGCCATCCAGCAAGGCCTGGACAGGCTGGAGAGTTGGGCAGGGAGAAACTTGATGAAATATAACAAGGGAAAGTGTAGAGTCCTGCATCTGGGCAGGAACAACCCCAGGTTCCAGTATAGGTTGGGGAACGACCTGTTAGAGAGTAGTGTAGGGGAGAGGGACCTGGGGGTCCTAGTGGACGGCAGGATGACCATGAGCCAACACTGTGCCCTTGTGGCCAAGAAGGCCAATGGCATCCTGGGGTGTATTAGAAGGGGGGTGGTCAGTAGGTCGAGAGAGGTCCTCCTTCCCCTCTACTCTGCCCTGGTGAGACCGCATCTGGAATATTGTGTCCAGTTCTGGGGCCCTCAGTTCAAGAAGGACAGGGACCTGCTGGAGAGAGTCCAGCACAGGGCAACTAAGATGATTAAGGGAGTGGAGCATCTCCCTTATGAGGAAAGGCTGAGGGAGCTGGGTCTCTATAGCTTGGAGAAGAGGAGACTGAGGGGTGACCTTATTAGTGTATATAAATATCTAAAGGGGGAGTGTCACGAGGATGGAGCCAGGCTCTTCTCAGTGGCAAACAATGATAGGACAAGGGGTAATGGGTACAAACTGGAACACAAGAGGTCCCACTTAAACTTGAGAAGAAACTTCTTCTCAGTGAGGGTGATGGAACACTGGAACAGGCTGCCCAGGGAGGTTGTGGAGTCTCCTTCTCTGGAGACATTCAAAACCCGCCTGGACACATTCCTGTGTAACCTTATTTAGGTGTTCCTGCTCTGGCAGGGGGATTGGACTAGATGATCTTTTGAAGTCCCTTCCAATCTCTAACATACTGTGATACTGTGATACTGTGGAGAGAAGATAGCTGCTTGATGACTTTGTTACTGCTGTCCCCTGGGACATACGCAGCTCCTTGCCAGGGACCCTGACGGCATCCATTTGAGGGGAGTGAAGGAGACAGTGAAAACCACTATCAGGCTGCTCTCTGGTCATGGCAGCTGAGGGAGATTTCTGGTAACTGAAAAAGGGGAAATGTTGTGCTCATCTTCAACAAGGGAAAAAAGGAGGATCTGCAGAACAGGCATGAACACCAGTTAACTTCAGGACCTTGGACACCATTTCCAAACTCATGAAGAAAAAAGGTTAGTGAATAAATGGATCGCAAGCAAATTGTGCCTAATAAACCCGATTGTAATATATAATGAATGACTTTCAGCACCCAAGGAGAGAACAGTGTATGTTTATCTGAACTTCCAGCAAGGTATTCAACATGAATTCCTATAGTAATCATATAGACCAATTGGGTAATGAACAATCAGTTGGGTGGAATGCTGAGCTGGTTGGACCATCAGGCTCAAAGAATCATCATGATTAGTAGTACCATGTCCAACTTGGCAGCTGGTGACCACTGGCATTCCCCAGGGACTGATAATGGGACCAATATTGTTTAATGCTTTTACTAATGACTCAAAAAGCTAGGACACCGCGTACCTTCAGCAGCTTCATGGGTATCAACAGCCAGCGGCAGCAGCTGCTATGCTGGAGGGCAGGGCTGCTATCCAGAGGGATCTAGAAAGACTGGGAAAATGGCCTGAGAGGAGCCTCACTCAGTTCAAAGACACATGCAAATTCTCCCATGTGAGATGGAATTTCACCACACACCAGGATAGGCTTACACTTGCTAGCTAGACAGTGGCTCTGAGGAAAAGGATCTAGGGGCCCTGGTGAAAAAGAAGCTGGCCCTGAGTCAGCAGCAGGCTCTGTGGCAGAGGGGTATGACAAGAGGCAAGAGGCACAAGTCACCACCTGGAAAATTGCAACTGGCTATATGGAAACCTTTTGTCTACCATGGTCAGACGTTGGAAGAGGTTGCCCAGAGAGGATGTGACATCTCTGTACCTGGAGATTTTCAAATTTAATTCTTAAACATCATCTATTTGAACCTGCTTAAGAGTCTGCCAGTGGCTTGGGCCAGAAGACCTTTGCAGAAACCTTGCATCCTAAATTATCCCATGACAAGTATTTTTACTCAATTCTGAAAACAGCTTCAACCAGAGTTCAATTACTGACAGGGTGCTATGTAAATCTCCAGAACTACTGCAAATTATTTGGCCACACACTGCTGTTAGAAGAGTTGACAGGATATTTTGTGAAACAATATTTCATTGTGAATTATATTATCACAGTGTCATCAATCACTGATCACAGGCTGAAACCTATTCGATTCAAAGGAGATAAAGTCGTCAAGATCTATGAGACAGAAAAACACAGTATCTACCTCAGAGAGTCCTCAAAATGCCTCATCTGCACAGAGTGAGAGAATGTAAGAGTCCCTCTTCCACACCCTGTCCTAGGCACTTCTGAGATATTGGCTATTGCTAGAAACAGGGTAGCTAGGCTAGACAAACTCCTGATTCAATCTAGTGATCCACTTTCATGTTAACACTTTGTGCAACTGTCTTTTTTTATTTCCACAGAGGCTGCTTCAATCCCTACAAGTAATTACAAGTAAATAAGACAGAGGCTTTCTTTCAGCCTCAGTATTGCATGCTTTGGACAAAAGAGGACATCAAAAATACACTAGGAAAAAGAGAAGAGCTTCAACAACAGACTAAGATAAACCATTCTGAAACCAGCAGTACATTGTGTTTTGACTCAAACATAAGAAAATAGAGGCTGGATTTAAATGCCAGCTCTGGAAACAGCCAAACCAAGTGCTACTGTTATAAAGCAGGCTATAACTTTCAGAAACATTTGAAAGGACTTAATATCAGCCCTATGTGAAATAAAACAATTTTTTAAATCTTAGTAATACACAGTACAAGAAAACTATTTATCATTTAGTGACATTTTAAAGTCATATGGCATCTATTTTAAGCTAACTCATAAATTTAAGGAGTGGTGTTACAGAGTAAAGGTTGAGTGCCCAACGCTTCTTCACCTCCCCTTCCACATCACGATAATCCAGCATGGAACATGTGGCTGTGCAATACTGCTTTGTGTTCTCTTTCCCACATGCAACTTCATCTCTCACTCAGTGAAAACAAACCCAACATAACTGTCTAAAATTTCTCTATGGTAGTTTTAAAAACAACATTTCAGGTATACTCAATGTTCTAGAACTTGATTTTCATTACTACACAGACAACGCAAAAAACACACTGCAGTTTCTGAAATACTGTGACTGATTATCGATTTTACAGCTGGTTAAACCTCATTCTAGTTAGAAAAGGTTATTTGTTGTGGTAATACTCTACATGTTAACACTGAAATAAAGTGGGACACTTGGTCTGGTATTTGGTAATGAGTTCCCAGAACAGTCTTCTTCCCAAAGTTTCAGCGGCAGGCGCAAATCAAACAGTTGGGTGTGCCTATGTATACAAGATCATTTTGTCTGCATTTCTGAAAAGGAATCCTATCAAATTAGCAAAGGAAACTGCACTCTTTTTAGAAGACACTCAAAAGCATAATGCAAACTGCATTATATAGCCTTTTATTGCTAAGAGTGAAAATAGTTTCAAGTTGCAGCAATATTTTAAATATAAGATTTATCTTTAAGAGAACTCATCATTTTTTTCAGACAGAACTACTAAATCAATTTAAAATTTAGCATCAGCTGCACAATTTCACCAACTGTTTTAAAATCCAACTTAAAAGACTCTATTAACAGAAGTAGTACTGTGAAATTGTTCTGAATTTGAAGTAAATGTATTTTTCACAGTAAAGATGTCCCTGAGCTATTGTACACTCACTGTTCATTATAGATAAAGCAAAATTAAAGTTTTTGCTGTACTATGCACATTCATCTTTTGAGTCATGAGACCTGTAATGTGATGGACACACAAGTTTTCAAGCTCTCAAGAAAATATCCTGTCTAAATCCACTACATTTTCAAGTTGACATGCATCTTTATCTTCTTTATTCTTTAAAAGAGTTCCTGGTCCCCAACTTCCTATGCCCAAATAGGGAAGACAATGGTATGCACATGAGAGAGAAAAAGGATCCCTCTTTTTCTTTCAACTCAGAAGAAAAACATTTGCTGTTTTTCTAATATAATACTAATGTACAAGTAAAAGTAATAATGCAGAAATCCAGCATTATAAAATTCTAGTGCATTGATTTTAATGACTTAAAGGTGCAATAACCCACAATGCAGCTTACTTTCTAATACGTACTGCTAAATTTTGTATCACCTTGTACTACACAGTATCCAATTCTATATTTAAACCACCTCTTCAGTCAGAATGCCATCACTCTCAGTGGAAATATGATACCAAAACAGAACTCATAGAAGCAGTAATCCTTTATGCTGACTCATTTATCTGAAAATATAACTTTGGTTCTTCGAAAGCATATACCTAACTTCCCTATGGCTTCATAAAGGCAAATCGTGCCTGACCAGTTTAGTTGCCTTCTATGATGGGGCTACAGAACTGATGGACAGGGGTAGAGCAACTGACATTGTCTACCTGGATTTGTGCAAAGTGTTCAATACTGTCCCGCACAACATCCTTGTCTCTAAACTGAAGAGACATCAATTTGATGGACTGACCACACAGTGAGTGAAGAATTGGCTGGATGGCCGCATGCAGAGTGGTGGTCAACAGCTCAATGTCCAAACGGAGACCAGTAACGAGTGGTATCCCTCAGGGATCGGTGTTGGGACTGATCTTGTTCAACATCTTTGTCAGTGACATGGACAGTGGGATTGAGTGCAGCCTCAGCAAGTTTGCCAATGACACCAAGCTGTGTGGTTTGTTGATACGCTGGAGGGAAGGGATGCCATCCAGAGGGACCTTGAAGGGATGCTTGTGAAGTGGGCTGATGCCAACCTCATGAAGTTCAACTATGCCAAGTGCAAGGTCCTACACCCTAGTTGGAGCAATCCCAGGAACAGCTACAGGTTGGGCAGAGAAGAGATTCAGAGCAGCCCTGCAGAGAAGGACTTGGGGGTGTTGGTCGATGAAAAAATGAACATGAGCCGGCTTCAGTGTGCGCTCGCAGCCCAGAAAGCCAACCGTATCCTGGGCTGCATCAAAAGGAGCGTGACCAGCAGGTCACAGGAGGTGATCCTGCCCCTCTACTCTGCTCCTGTAAGTATTGTACACAATACTCCACTTGGAGTACAAGGATGATCAGGGGGCTGGAGCACCTCCCCTATGAAGACAGGCTGGGAAAGTTGGGGCTGTTCAGCCTGGAGAAGGCTGTGTGGAGACCACATAGCAGCCTTCCAATATCTGAAGAGGGCCTATAAGGATGCTGGGGAGGGACTCTTCATCAGGGACTGCAGTGACAAGACAAGGGGTAACGGGTTTAAACTTAAACAGGGGAAGTTCAGGTTAGATATAAGGTCAAAGCTCTTTGAGTGTGGTGAGGCACCAGAATGAGTTGCTCAAAGAAGTGGTGAATGCACCATCCCTGACACTGTTCAAGGCCAGGATGGACAGAGCCTTGGGCGACATGGTCTAGTGGGAGGTGTCCCTGCCCATGGTAGGGGGTTGGAACTAGATGATCTTAAGGTCCTTTCCAACCCAAACCATTCTATGATTCTATGATTATGTGCTCAAATCACCCAAGTTTAAATGTACTTTTCAGAAACACTGAATTACACTTACAGTTTTCACCACAACACAGATTATTTGTGAAACTTGACTAACGTGGAACTAATCCCTGACAGTTTGCCTGAACTTACAGCTACTTAAAAACATCTGTATAATAGCCAGGCAATGGAGTTCCTGTTTGAAAAGAACATATAACTGTAATTGCCTAAGAGCAGCAATGTAAAACCCCTTTTAAAAAAGGATTTTTTTAGAGGAGGGTGTTAGGGGTTTTCTCTCTAAAAAGAGTAGGCGAAGAAGTATTAAAGAGGCTAAAAAATACCACAGTCGTCAAATTAGGAAATATTTAAGACCTAAAACATTAATCATCATAAATATTGATGAAAGTTTGGCTTGAAAACTAGATCCCAGTTTTTCAAGCAAAGGATTTGGAAGAATGAAAATTAACAAACAGGTTTGTACAGTAAATCATGGCACTGAAAATCAGGTTTATACTAAAAAATAAAGCAGAAAAAGCAGGCCAGAGTTTCAGCAGACATAATGCTGACAAGAAAGAGAGTCAACAGTTAAGATGAAAGGATAGAAAAGAATTACAAAGGGAAATGCCAAAGATCATTCTAAAGTGATTTTGAAAGGAATTCTAAATATTGTTATCACTTAGACCAGGCAAAAGAAGAGAGGACCATATAAAATTGTTATAGCCTTTTCAATCTGAATGGTTTAATTCAAATTATAACCCAATGTTTCTGCATTGTCTTTAAATCCTGTTTGCCATTAAACTGTATAACAAATAAGAATTATAAACTAAAATTCATATTAAAATGTCAGCAAAGTAAGTAAATAGAAATTTAGCTCCCTAACTACCACTGAACCATACTAAGGAGAAACTGAAACTGTTTATTTCAAAAGAGAGCTTTCCCATAAGATTTTAAAATACTATTAACAGACTACTGCTAGAATTCTAGACTAGCATTACAATTACATACAATTTTTGTTCATAACTGTCTTTAATAAAAGGACCACGTAGGGGTTTTGCAGGTTCTCCTACATACATATATAAAAATATCACACCAGTAAAGCATCATGAATTAACAATCACATTTTATGACCTCTTATCTGAATTCTTCCCAGTTTCAACTACGGAAAAATACATGTGCCTTAAAGTTGCTTGCTGAGCCAGTAAGACAGATTTCTTTCAGATCATTCACCAGTACTGTACATCACGCATTATATGATTTGTTATTTGTAAATGGTTTCCAGGATCCCCCACATTACATCCATGGGAATAACATCGGGATAAATAATCTGTAAATGAAAGCTTGTTGTTTTATAATGTTAGGTTAACAGTCAGACTCAATGATCTTAAGGGTTTTTTCCACCTAAATGATTCTATGATAAGCATAAGGCTTAATCATTTTCACCGCACTGCAAGTGAAAAGGTGGATGATCTCAACAGCTGTTACTTACACTTCCCACTGTAACCTGAAATGACAGCAGACTTCTAGAAAGAAAGTCCTGCCTGGAGGAGGTGCACAACCACCCAAGACCACCAATGCACTTCCTTTCTCCTCCCTCTTACTAATTCTTACTCTACCAATGTCACAGCTCATATCTCATCCATGCCGCAAACTTAACACTCGGGTAAGCAACTGACTTCCTTAATTGGGAAATAGGATAGTTTAACAAAATGCTGCATTTCCACCCCCTTATCAGCCAAATTCAGCAGTAAAATGCACACTGTGAATGAGAGACAATGGTCTCAAGATCTAAGTTTGTGACATGCCATACATTAAAATAAGCAAATATGATCATTCATTAGCGACAAAACTGTACCAATGCAATGAAGGCAACTAGAGTAGCTTAGCAACATCATTTTTTGTTGTATCACCTGCTTGTTCCCACTTTGGCAGGAATTTTTATAGTTGGAATCACAGAATCACAGAATAGTTAGGGCTGGAAAGGACCTTAAGATCATCTAGTTCCAACCCCCCTGCCATGGGCAGGGACACCTCACACTAAACCATGTCACCCAAGGCTCTGTCCAACCTGGCCTTGAACATCGCCAAGGATGGAGCATTCACAACTTCCCTGGGCAACCCATTCCAGTGCCTCACCACCCTCTCAGTAAAGAACTTCGTCCTTATGCCCAGTCTAAACTTCCCCTGTTTAAGTTTGAACTCGTTACCCCTTGTCCTGTCACTACAGTCCCTGATGAAGAGTCCTCCTCCAGTATCCTCATATATATCCTTTCAGATACTGGAAGACTGCTATGAGGTCTCCACACAGTCTTCTCTTCTCCAGGCTGAACAGCCCCAACTTTCTCAGCCTATCTTCATACAGGAAGTGCTCTAGCCCCCTGATCATCCTTGTGGCCCTCCTCTGCACTTGTTCCAACAGTTCCATGTCCTTTTTATGTTGAGGACACCAGAACTGCACACAATACTCCAAGTGAGGTCTCACGAGAGCAGAGTAGAGGGGCAGGATCACCTCCTTCGACCTGCTGGTCACGCTCCTTTTGATGCAGCCCAGGATACGGTTGGCTTTCTGGGCTGCAAGCACACACTGAAGCCGGCTCATGTTCATTTTCTCATCGACCAACACCCCCAAGTCCTTCTCCGCAGGGCTGCTCTGAATCTCTTCTCTGCCCAACCTGTAGCTGTGCCAGTTCAGGAGTTACCTAACACTTCAAAACCTTGCACTTACTTGACGTGTCCCTTGTCTACAGTTGTATAAATACATTTGTTAGAAGTGCTAAGTGCTGTATATAGTAAGAGTACTTTAAATAAACCAGGAAAGTACAGTACCTTTTTATGATCTCTCTTTCAAAGTAATAAACTTGTAACATTTTAAACTTGGGGAAAACCCTCATTGACCATCATCATTCAGAACTGTGCATGAAAGTTGACCCTTTCACTATATAATTCATTTGCTGATTTAAATTTTACAGACTGTTATTTGGCTTTAAAAAACTCAAGCATGGCCAGGTTGGATGGGGCTTTGAGCAACCTTGTCTAGTGGAAGGTGTCCCAGCCCTTGGCAAGGGCTTAGAATGAAATGATTTTTAAGGTCCCCTACAACCCAAATATTCTACAATTCAATGAAATATCCAAAACATACTATATACAAATACATGCTTAAAAGAGATCTATTTCTCTGCCCTTATCAAGCAGTCTTAGCAAAGCCAAAAACTATTCCCTGCCCACTAGCTGAGGCTGTACAGGCGCATACCTCACAGTGCAGCAACCAGAAAGAAGCATCGCGTTCCCCTGCAGCCAGCCAGGGATCCACAACACGCAGTGCACTGCTGAGCCCAGAGAAGGAATCATGGCCACAGGCAGGGAACAGTCACTCTGGTTCCCTTCCTCCACAGGTACAGTCAAGAGTGTGGACATCCCCATATGCATTCAGAAGTGAAAATGAGAATTCCCCATGTGCCAAGAAGCCTTCAGAGCTGCCTCCCCACCAGTATTTGCCAGCTCTTCCCTTCTATCTCATGATAACATCTGTCTGTCTGAAGACCACAAAATGGAACCAAAATAAAATAAATCCCAAACCCCACAGACAAGCATTTTCAAACCTAGGAGACTGTCCTTCAGTTACCTGTGAAAGTCACTTTACTAGAAATCAGGGTTGTTTGCTAGGATGCGTTGTTTTGCATATCAATTTTACATTTACATTTGCACTATTCAATTAACAAGAATACCAGGGAAGATATTAACTCACTCCCTTTGTCACAGAGAAGTATTTTAAATATGAAACCTCTTCCTAGCACAATTTTATGGTTTTTGTATTTTAAAAAGGGCTAAGAAAAAAAGAACTATGATGGGAAAATTAGCAGTAAGTAGAAATCATACTGAGAAGACATTTCCACAAGTCTCCCAAGTTCTAAAATTTGCAATCTAATCTTACTTTATAATATTCATGGAAACCTGCAACCACGCTTTGCTATATATTGATTTCTACCCCCTCAGTTGCTGTAATTAAGATTGTACGTGCAAAGTTAACAGCATGAAGTTTTCATCTTCTCAAATCTTTAGGAAGTTATAGTCAGCCTTTGCTTCACTTAAAATAATCTCACTGCAGGAAGTAGTTGAACAAAAGCAGAATAGGGCACCTGCCCACCCCTGGGAACAGCTGCTCACATACTGTCCCCTCTGGTAAGTACATGATTAGAGGTACTGTTTAATTTCCTGATTTGCCTCCAATTTAAAAATGTGCTACATAACACACAGCCATCTGCTTGAGCTACTGTGTGAATGTTTGTGTCAAAAGCAGGAATTTTTAACAGTATTACAGCCACTTGTAATCCATTCAAACTATGTGCATGTCAAAATTAAAACTCTAACAAATACATGATACCATCACACTTTGACATTCACAACATAAAAAAGTACAGCTACACTCAATGTAGCTGTAGCAACGTAAATCACAGTGATCTGAGCAGACTCACTTTCTGAGTGATTATGTAATTATGGCACGCTGTAATTATGCATATTCTTCCAACTAGCAATGATCTGGGTAAACTAACTCCCTCCTTTTAAATTTTCCCACCAAGTCAAAAATGAGGACGCATACAGAGGCCTTCAACGACCTCTCCAAAAGTCCTATGCCACAAACCACCTCCACCTGCACAACCTTCCCACTGGCACCTCATATTCCGCTAAAAGATCTAGCTCCTTCCCTGGACAGAAATAGACTGAATGTACATTTTAAAGTTAAGATAAAAGCCTGAAGATCAATGGAAATTTATGTTGTGATTTTTCTGGGTAACACAGAGGAACATGAAGTACTGTCCCCATAAATGCAGAGGTAAGCTGTTCTTCTCAGTGGGCATGAAAATGAGGTAACTTCTTTCACAGCTTCCCCTTGCAAACCAAGTTGCACCAGCTCTTTATGCTACATAAATGAGGAGGAAAAACTAAAAGTTTCTTACTGCTTCATGCTGCAATAAGGCACTTCAGTTAAGATTCACTTTTTTTCTACCGAAGTCAGCAGAACTGTCTGTCTTTAAGGCTTCTTAAAAAAGTGGTGCTTCAACTGTGTCAGTAATACAATGTCAGAAGTAGTTATTTAACAAAGCCACATTCCTATGTTCCTCATGTCTCCTGCTTTTTTTTGCCTTCTTGCAGTTTCATTCCTCGCTGTATCTTCATCTCAGCTTGATTCCCAGGCAAAATTTCATTCCTTCGAAACTGATCCTGTATTATTTACATGATTTGTCATTAACTGATCTTAATATGAAATGTTTGACCATGGTAGTATACCTTATTCAGAGTTGTAAAGTCATACTCAGCCAGCAGATTTACAGCTTTTTAAACTCATCTACACAGTCCAGGCTGCTGTAACAATTCTTCTTCATTACAAGAGGTCTGCTGTACTGACCTGATATGCATCACATCATGTAGTAAAAGACCTTTTCAAACCTTCAGATTGAAAAGACCACAAACTTTTGAAGACTGGGGACATTTTTAGGCAAGTCAAGCTCTTAAACAGTTCTGATTCTTAAAAGAATTCTTAAAGAATTCTGATTCTTTCAGAATCCTTCCCTTTATATTACAACAGTTCAGGTGTTCTTTTTTCCCCCTCAGATGCACATACATGCCTCAAACAGAATTTTTGAGTGAGCAAGCCTACACAGTGAAATTCAACAGAAGTAGCCAGTGTAACTGAAAAATGCTGTCAATAAATTAGACAATGTTTGATAGAAGCATCTCTAAATTGGAGAGACATCAATTTGATGGGTGGACCACTCGGTGGATAAAGAACTGGCTGGATGGCCGCACGCAAAGAGTTGTTGTCAATGCCTCAGTGTCCAGCTGGAGACCGGTAACGAGTGGTGTCCCTCAGAGATCGGTGTTGGGACCAGTCTTGTTCAACATCTTTGTCGGTGACATGGACAGTGGGATTGAGCGCAAGTTTGCCACTGACAGCAAGCTGTGTGGTTCGGTTGATACGCTGGAGGGAAGGGCCTTGGGTGGCATGGTTTAGTGTGAGGTGTCCCTGCCCACGGCAGTGGGGTTGGAACTAGATGATCTTAAGGTCCTTTCCAACCCTAACTATTCTATGATTCCATGATTTAAGAGGACTTCAAAAACTTCACTGGAAAGAAAAAGAGGATCTAGCCTGGCACCATCTCCTGAGGAGACTCACATCCCTGCATAAATCACCGGGGTTACAGAACACCAACATAGACAGACTGCCTGGGTGGCCATATGAATTTGCAGCCTTACATTCGTAGTATTTATTTTCCATAATTTCTTGGAACTCAGTTCATAGTTTAATGCAGAACCTTCCCAATCTTTCGTTTAGCTGTGTGATGTCATTTCAATGTCATTTCACCTCTTTAACAAGATACAGCTTTCAGCCAATTAAGCCTTTCATTAAAAACGTTATGTAAATGAGTATATTAATACAAGCTCTCCCCTCTTACACATTCATTCCCTAACGCGACATTAACAGTAATCACCTAAGAGGTTTATAAATAAAATCTATGTACTGCATCCCTCCTACATTGCCTATCTCCAGGTCTCAACATCTCAAAATATCTGGCTTATACAAAACAGATATTGCACACGTTAACTATACAGAATGTATAAAAGTTATTTTAAAATGCATGTTTTAAAAAAAATAAATATGATAAATCTGAAACCTATCTTTAAACATATTATAGTCTATTAAAATAATTTAAATAGGATTGTGTTAAAGGTAAAATGAGAAAAAGCCTAGAAGTTGTAGTAAATGACTCTTGAAATACATGATAAAGTAGTTATTTCCTGCATTTTTTAACAAAGCCTGAAGGACTTCCACAAATAACAAATATGAAAATGTTGTAAATCAAAAATATGTTGGTAAACTGCTTTGTTTAATTCACTGAAGCAAAATAATCAAAAGTAGTTCTTTGAGAGGCATTCCAGGACGGAATTTAGTGAACAGGTTGTACTTTTTCATTAAGATTGACCAATTTTCATTTTTTCATTTCATTAAGATTGACCAATTTTCATTTTTTCAAATGAAAATGATAACTTTCATATGAATTATTTATCATTGCATGGGTATCTAATATACATGCAGTATCAAGGACAAGTGTAAAAGAACCTTTTGAAGCTTATTCCTTTCCATTTGCTCCCAACAGCCATCACATTGTTGACGCTATCAGGAAGCATTTCAATAGAAACTGCAGAGAAATCAGAAGCTCAGCTATGCCATAGGTAAGTAAAATGTGATATCCACAGCAGTTAAGATGGATGTCTCAAGAACTTACTCCACCTGACTCTTCCCAGAACAAACTTCTAAGGCAGGTTAACATTATCATTTGCTTCCAAAGCTGGGTATGTTGCAGGCACCTAATAACAAGTAAATCAATTACACCAACCCACAGTAATTTTCAGGGCTGCAGATTAACCAGTCAAGCAGCGTAAGTTTGCATACAGCAATGATCTATTCAAGGTCTGAGGATGAAGTTCCAGGACAGTCTAAACCAGTCTTCCTGTCCCCTAAACAAAAATCCCCACCCCTCCTTTGACTCAGCGATGCCTTTCCCATCCTGAGCAAGCCAGTTTAGGGAGCTAAACTGGACAGGTCTTTTACAGTTTTCCTTTTTGGCCATTAAGCTCCTTATCTGGCCATGCAGTGAACAGGTAAAGTAAAATAATCAGTGGAAAGGCAGCAGAAAGAATACATCAACCATGACAGATCAGTTGGATGCACAGCGAATTACTCCTGAGAAAATGTCATTTCATTCAAACTTGAAAAACTGAGTGTGGGAGAGAAACAACCAACCAACCAACCCACCAAAAACTGTGAAGAAGTCGTTTCTTTTATTTTACCAATACAACTTCAATTAGAAAGATATATAAAGTCATTAGAACTGATTGTTTCTGGTCATACTAATCAGCCTATTTTAAGAACAGAAATATTTTCATAAGTCTGTAAAAAAAATATGCTGAAAATACTATCAATAGCTATTAGATTATCCACAGAAAATGTTTTGCGTTTCACTGAGTTATGGTTGACATCCAAGTGGACAGACAGATGTCTGAAGACCAAAACACTCCCTACATACTTTAAAGAGGCATCCAGTAAATTCATTTTTATTTCCTGACAAACAAACAAACAAACGCAGCAACATGCCAAAATAGTATTTATTTCACTGAATATAACACTATTCAAATGTTAACACTGTACCTCCTTACGAAATAGAGCAGAAAATTTAGAAACAGTAAAAAAGAGAAAGGTAATTTGTAACAAAGTCACACTGACATACTGCACAAAGGTCACATTCAGCTGCAAATTAACACACAGCTGTATCAGTAAGTATGTATTTCGGGAAAAGATTAATCACAAACTATTCTCATTCAAATAGTTCTATTTGAAATTGATCCATCCTCTACAAAGGAATAGTACTATCACTTCACCTCTTCAAATAGTTTTTCTTCCTCATTCTATTTAAGACAATAGTCATGACCCCCCTCATAAAAGTGTTGTTTGGATTTATATTAATTAGTTTGACAGAATTGCTTATCTTGAGTTCGTGTATCTGTGCTGTCAACTTGAAAATCTCTTTCCTCCTTCTTTTTCCTTCAAAAAAAAAAAAAAACAAACCACCCTGCAAAAATCTGTTCAAATTCTCCTCCTCAACTTCCAAACCCATTCTGCACATAAACCTTGGTTATTCACTTTATCTTAAATCTTGGCTGGAGTACAGCCATACAATTTTATGGACATGAAGGCTTCTGGAGCCTAGTCCTGCTGTCCAAAACACTGCAGTATTCCTCCACAGCCAGACTGGCTGCCTCAATACACTTGCCTCTGGCTCCTGTGGTTGATTTAGACTTGGAATACTGATCTTAGGACTCATGAAGAAACACTGTCTTCATGAACTGCACCTTACAGTATCAAGGCTCTGGTGAAATCTCTCACCTGAAGATCCTGGTCTGTAATTACCTCTTGAGCAAACAGCGTTTCTAAAAAGAAATTAGTTTTATCATCTCCATCCAGAAACCTAAGCTTTGGAGAGACTGATCCAAAACTAGGGAATGACTTTTCACGCTAATTAAGCATCACAGAAATGCCCACCAAGTTCTCTAGTGCAAGCTGCATTTCCTAGTCAGATGTTGCTTAGATATCATAGTCAAGGAAGCCAGCATAACAGCTTACAGAAAAGCAAATATAATTCCCCAGTCTCCAAGGACAAAGAGCCTGGAGGAACTCTGAGGGCCTCCAGCCCCGCAAGTCTGAGACAGACTTCAGTTTTCTTTACTTATGTTGAGCCTGTTTTTAAAATGCATTTCCTAACGCTGAAATGTGGTCTTTCAGCAACACTTGATGTTTGTGGCAGAAAGTTTCTCTTACATACAATATAAAGGTTAGTAGTTACCATAATTACTTATAAAATAAGTGGTTAGGAAATAATACAATTTATCTCAGAATTTAAAAGTATATTTATTCTTTAAAGATGGCCTGTGTGCATATGGAAAGAAATGGGAGAAAGATAATAGTAGGTTATTATTTGACAGTTTGGGTTGAAATTGCTTTTCAAAGACTAGCCTAATAAAGGTAGTGCAGCCCACACCAAGATGAGCCAACTATATATAAAATTGAAGTAATTTTCACTAAATGCTTCATAAAATGAGATGAATAGGACAGAACATCTGTTAGCCATATCACCTGATTAAACTTACTGAAAAGCACAGAGGAAAGAAAAGACAGGTTGTATATGTATTTCCTCACTACAAACACTAAAAAATAGTTTTTATTATCATTTCCAGTGTTACATACTCAAATTTGTCCAAGTGGATAAATAACACAGAAAACTTCCATGTACACATACATATATGCATAACAAGACACACTGCAACTCCTAACCAGTGATCTCAGAAAAAGGCTGCCAGTACCATGCAAAAAGGTTCAATTGTCTTTAAAATACAACCCTTTAAGAAAAATAATCAAAAAGGTTCCAGAAATCTCTTCCTATTTAAAGATGTGATAATCCAGTAATTTTAATTCTGTGATTTTCATCACTGTGGTGCAGTTGTAAATATTCCTGTTACACTCCAAGTTTCACCTGAATATTCCAGTAACAGAACAAATCATCTGGAGTCTGAAAAAAATTAAATCATCACTGGGCCCAGGATGGCTGCCCTTTCCTCTTCCTCCAATTATTTCTCCATGAGGCATACAAAACTCACTCCAAAACCACGATGACATACCTGAGAAAGAACGGGTAGCATTCCATGGAAGTCAGTTGAACCCATCACTAAATTACTGAATGTATTACTAAATTTCACATTAGGTAAACCGTTTGGCTTCAAGGCAGTAATGACTAAGCTCACAGAACTACATAATAAGAAAACACACATTCAAACTTTAGGTCTAAGATGTCAGGAATCCACTTAAACAAAATGTATTCTTACTAGGAAACAGACTTCAGTCATTAGTCTTAACTGAAATGGCTCCATGTTGCTTTAAGAGGAAAGATTAAAATGAATCAGTACAAGTATCCTACAAATCAAAGACAACAACAACAAAAAATTACACACTCACTGGCAACACTCACCAAATCCATTGTCCTTTGGACTAAAACAACCTCATGCCTAAATCTGGGCCTATAAAGTAGTCCTACCCACTTAATTATGTTTACTAGAATGTTTTAAGCTAAACAATCTAAGTGCTTGAAAAACTACAGCCTAATAATATGTCTGAAGAACTCTCCCCCCGCCCAAAAAATGCCTTTGAAACAATTTCAGGAAACTTCTCTTAAAGATCCCTTTTACTGTCATGATTAGTTAAGTAATAACTGATTTATTATCTGTGATAATTTTTTTTTTTTTAATACCTTAGTCTATCTATCTCAGCTTTTTATCTTGGGGAAAGGAATTTATAATGGAAGAGAGATATGAGAGAACGTACAAACACCCAAAGAAACTCCCTACTGTGACAGAGAATCCTTTTTCACCTTTTTTGTGACTAGATGATAAATTCATGATTTAGGAACATCTGGACAGCATAACAATACAGGTTTTGGATTTGCTGTATTTGATCTTTTCACATTAGCATTGTCAAAAAAAATAAAAAGGAACTTCATGAAAATAACT
This sequence comes from Psittacula echo, assembly GCF_963264785.1. NCBI lineage: Eukaryota > Metazoa > Chordata > Aves > Psittaciformes > Psittacidae > Psittacula > Psittacula echo. The sequence continues at coordinate 93,993,700 of NC_137738.1, forward strand.
AATACCATCCCCTGGAATACACACTTCTCTGAAAGGAGATTTCCATTAGCATGTCTGATCAGAAGATCCTGGTATCTACAGAAAGTGATCCTGCCCAGGTTCCTGTATTCTAATGGTGGAAAAAAAATGTTCTTGTATCACCCTCAATCTGTCTTGTTACCAAACATAGAGCTCTGAATTGCTTAATATCATGCTACAAATAGGAAACAAACTGAACATAAAACTTGTGGTGAAACTGCAAGTGTCTGTTCTGTCCATAAATCATATTTGACAGTTTCATAAGATTTTCAGGCAAAGAATGAATACCAACTTCAGTTGTAACTCCAGTGAACTACTGGCCTATCCCTCATGTAAACCCCATGAAGGTCAACAAGGCCAAGTGCAAGGTCCTGTACCAGGACTGGGGCACCCTCAGTATCAATACAAGCTGGTGATGAAAGCAGCCCAAAGGAGGACTTGGGTGTACTGGTGAACGAAAAACTGACATGAGCTGGCAATAGGCACTCACAGTCCAGAAAGCCAATCGTACCCTAGCTGCATCAAAAGGAGCATGAACAGCAGATCAAGGAAGGTGATTGTGCCCCTTTACTTCACTTTCATGAGACCCCCACCTGTAATACTGCATCCAGCTCTGGAAACCAAATATAAGCAGGAAGGTTAGACTAGATGACCTCCAGTGATCCATTCCAGCCTCTATCATTCTGTGATTAAAAATACTTTTTTCTTCTACCAACTGTAAACATTTATTTTCTGTGGAAACTTCACAATAGTTTTATCTGTGATAAATGTACCCACCAACCTAGAACTAACCCCTTTTTTTCTTAAAACTTAAACAGTCTTGATGCAACATAACATTACTAGTTGAAGTTTTTGCCCTGATGTGAGAATATGAAACCAGAAAACTGCAGAAGTGTAAGGTAAAATTAGTATTTATAAATTCACAAATTTAATCCAGTCAGGTATCAAAGCAGGCTGCACTGATCTCAATCTGCTTTGTGCCAGTGTAACATAACATACAGATTAGAGATGGAGCAATAGTAACATGGCACTAAGAACAACTTCCAAATAAGCCCTGGCAGCTAAAACCTCAAATTAGTAATTTTGGCATTTTGTACACTGATGGATTCCACTGTTTTCAGAAGAAAATATCAGCCAGTATTCATCTTTAAAACAAGCTTGTTTACACACACAATGTTATTTTTTCCTAAAACAGAGGGAGAGAAACAACAGATTAAAGAAACAGGCTACAATACCAAAAAAAATAGGTTCATGTTACCCGAATTCAAACATAGACAAGTACTAACAGGAATTGGCCTTTTACAAGTTCCCTTAAAAAAATTTTCCAGTTTCTACAATTTTCTCTATACATAGGCTAGCATGACAATGTGCTATTACCCACTACTTTCTTATATAGATCTGAATGGGATAGCAGAACTTATTTCACTCTTTTTTTTCTAGTTCTCTTTTCTTCTAAGTTTATATTAGCAGATTATAGCTGAACTGAAGTTCTTTGCAATTTTGAAAGTAGCTACAGTGTTTGTACAACAGTACACAGACCTTTGTTCTTGTCCCCATGCTCCCTTCAAAGTTTCATTACCGACACTGTGGCAGGACACACAGATAATGGCTTGCACTCAAAAAAAGTAGCCTGTGTATTTGAATTAATAAGCACACCATTCATTTGAAACCTAGTTCTTTGAGGAAAGGAGATACAGTGTGGATTTTTTAGTTTGTTTCAGACAGGCTCAAAATGTTTAGCTTGTTTCAGACAGCTCAAAATGAGCTGTTTGTCTTTTTTAAAATGTCACAGTGGTAGTTACCATTGTGTTCTGCCAATCTGCCGAGATTAACTGGGAAAATGATTCAGATTAGTTTTAATCCAGACTGGTTACTCGAGTCAATTCGCAACACACCAGCACAAACATTTGTGTCACCATCAAGGTGGTGCCCCATGGAAGCAAGGTGGAGCCACTTCTTTAACTGATAGTGAAACTGTTTGTGGAACTCTGTAAAGCCATTTTGGATCCATATAACTTCAGGGAGAAAGACACAGGTTAAAAAGTTTCTGAGATCACTCAGGTTCATTTTCCCATACTGAAAAACTTCTGTCTTCTTCATATTTTAATAATAGAACATTTATTGTTCTATTATCAAAAGCTGTTTGGTATCTCCTACTAAGTGTACAATTTTACTGATTTATTCATAAACTCTTGGAAGATAAATATATTTTTGTTAAGTATACAAAAACTTGATTGCTAGTATTCTTAATGACTGAAGCCCTTAAATACAAAAACATACACACCTTTCAAAAAAAAAAAAAAAGAAATCTACACTATTAAACTCCAGAAAACAATATTTAAATTATAAAGACCATCATGTCTACTCTTCTTCTAAATATGCTACTTCTAAGGCAGAAAAGCCAAGTTGGCTCCATTAATTTTTGCACACGCATACCACTGAGAATGCATGTCCGTCCTCTGCTGTGCCCATCTTTTTAAAAATAAAAGGGCCACCTTCTTTGTTGTATCTTCCTTCCTTCAGAGCATTGAGACTACCTGAGAATAATTAGGCTAGTCTTGATTACTGCTGTATTTACCTCCACATTGCAGGCCCAAGGACCACACCTGCCTATTCAGTAAGTTCCTATCTACAAAATCTCATCTCTTTTCTGCTTCTAGAAGTAATTCGATACTGCATCCTACAGCATTTTAAGGTTTCCCTAATCCTTCGACTACCCATGGATGACAACAGAGCTTATCTGAGAAGACAGAAAGACATCCTAATCATCTTTGTCTGTGGCTGACAGAGATCTTCACAAAGGAACCCACATCCTCAGGAACTTCAGTCTCAATCTGACAATTAAGTACCTTGTATCTTCAGAACTGTAGGCTTAGCTCAGGGTCCTTTCAAGACAAAACTATTACAAGGAAAGGCTTCCAGGCACTTTAAAACTTACACCAGCTATAAATGTTTTCTACTAATAGATAATAGCTTTGCAAGGTAGTGGTATTACCTTCATACATTGGGCAATGAAATGTTGGCTTAATCCCCATGTCATTTAGCAGAAGACATCCATGTCTGCCTTTAAGCATATAATCATTCAGGTTGGGAAAGACCTTCAAGATCACTGAGTCCAACTGTTAACTTAGCACTGCCAAGTCCACCACTAAACCACATCCCTAAATGTCACTCACTAATGAGACAGTTAAATGACAATTCTATCCAAGCTGACAATATGGTAGCCAATGGAAGAATATTTTTTAGTTTATTTAGCCTGTGTTTACTCCAGAATGATCAGTTTCCCCTTTCTGTGCAAATTTTCCTTTGGAATACAAACAATAAAAGAAAAATAACTGTGAAACAAAAACGTGCAAGAAATTCAGGGCTAAGTGAATATTCCAAGTTACTTGGGGAAAAAAAAGGCAAAATAGAAAATAGATTTCAAGTTCATCATGGTTGTATAAGTGGAAAATAGTTTTCCCATAGATAATAACTTGATGTTTCAAAAAATTTCCTTAAGCTTTGGCAAGAAGTGGTTCTGATATTTGCCTGTTTCTCCTTTCCATTAGACCTAAGAAGATCAATTCCCACCATGCTGATCAATTATCACAGAATCATAGAATAGTTAGGGTTGGAAAGGACCTTAAGATCATCTGGTTCCAACCCCCCCTGCCATGGGCAGGGACACCTCACACTAAACCATGTCACCCAAGGCCTCATCCAACCTGGCCTTGAACATCTCCAGGGATGGATCATTCACAACTTCCCTGGGCAACCCATTCCAGTGCCTCACCACCCTCACAGGAAAGAATTTCTTCCTTATATCCAATCTAAACTTCCCCTGTTTAAGTTTTAACCCCTTACCCCTTGTCCTGTCACTACAGTCCCTAATGAAGAGTCCCTCCCCAGCATCCTATAGCCCCCCTTCAGATACTGGAAGGCTGCTATGAGGTCTCCACGCAGCCTTCTCTTCTCCAGGCTGAACAGCCCCAACTTTCTCAGCCTGTCTTCATACGGGAGGTGCTCCAGTCCCACCAAGCTTGCCATTCCCTATGCTGTAACCACGGCTTTTGGACAACCACAGTCAAGAACACTAGGGACAGGGCAATACCATGACAGCTACAGCACAGAAGGACCCCAACATTCTCTGGTTTACTGTTATAGATAGACAGCAATATTTTATGTTTACCGTTATAGATACAGACTCACAGACCACAGCAGTATTTTACATTCATGATTATTTTGCATACAATCACAGAGAAAAAATGTTATGATTCTCATGTACTTTCAGCATCAATAACCCTACGTTATTACAGCATCAAACATGCTTGTTTCTCCCCACCTTCCATTTTAGAAGACAACTAACCCAAAAGTAGTAAGATTTCATACATTTGAAAATAAACCAAAGCATGATGTCAATAAATACAACAATTCAGAAAATTATGCGGTGTATAAAACCAAGAAGAATTCTCATGTGCCAAGAAAGAAGTCCAGTCACATGGCAGACTCTTCTGGTGGTTATTTCCTCTAGAAATTAAGCTTGGAATCAAAATATAACTAGAAAGTTTTACTTTGGAATGAAATGTGTGTAAGACTTTTCTTCAATCCTGCTTTCTACATACTACAAAAAGCCGTATCTTACACATAATGGCATTTCTCTCCCCTCCCTCACGTTCAGCTTCCATTTGATGTAACATGCTGATAAACAGCAGTAACTTCATTGTACACTGTTTAGTTTTGGTTTAATAAAAAAGTACTTGAGTTGTAGGTATACTGAAACTTCATCAATTTACATATAAATCTGAAAGACATACTGTGCATCTTCCCTCATAAATTTTACCAGTGTGATTTCAAAACATGAATCCTATATCACCAAATACACTTTAAGCAATACAGTCTAACCAAAGCATACCGTACTACGTAGAAAACTGTACACTTAGGCCCAAAATTGTCTTTGGCTTTCTGATTTGATGAAGAAAGTCCTGCAGTAGAGTCATATAAAATAAAACTAGGAAGTCTTCTAATAGTGAGCAATGTCACTTACAGAATTGGTTTGAAAGTTTATTTTCCATTTTTAATACACCAAATTTTGTCAAAGATATTTTCACGGGTAGAAAAGGGACATTTGGGACTTCTGGCATTTGAGAAACACCATGCAGCACACACATAGGAAAAATACTGGTATTTCTACTAAAAAAGTGAAGAGCACTGAAATAGTTTATTTTGACACTTAAACTGCCTTTCTTCAGAGGCAGCCAACCATTAAAATAGATGAAGTGATTCATGCCTCATGGTGCTACTGTTTCAGGCTTCCACACGTACAAACCATTCTTAATCATACTGCCCATATTTCAAGGTTTTCTTCATAATCCTAAAAAAACTATTTTCAAATAATAGCCAGATATCTACACTTAAAAGGATTTGACAGCACTGTATATTTCTCAGGAGATGCAGCTTGTATTAGTATATTTATTATTTCTTAAATATTTACCTTCTAATTCAAGCTTAACATATCCCCAAAACAGAACAAACACTACACATATACCTTATTTGCTGCTACATTCAGATTTTGTCACCAAGATTTTGACAACAGGTCTTCTGCTGCTCCCCACCCTCACTGGTATAAATGCCATTTCCAGAGTTGAGATAAACTCTTCAATTCTGGGGAGACGAACAGTAGAGAAACGCAGCGGGATGGGGAATACGGAAAATAGATAAAATAAAAACCACATTTCCTATAACTGGAGCCATTTATTCATAGTAATACTGAACAGTAAACTTGACAGCAATAAAAAAACCCCAGAGCTTTACAAAACTTTATAATTTAATAATAGGAATACATTTTTCTCTTGAAAACAGTTATTTCAGCTTTTCTCATCAGATCTATAGCTTACCTCAGGTGCTTATACCAGCATGGATGTAACTCAAATTTAACAAAATTACTAACTTTGTACTCACAGAGAAAAAAAATAAACACAGAATGTTTAAATTAATAGCAGTAGCTGCAATACAGTAATAAACTGTCAGTACCTCCTTGATACATCAGTAATTCAAGTAGCTGTTTTCAGTCACTTTTCAGATGAAAGAATAAAAAAAAAAAGGGGGGGAAGGGGACGGACTTATACACCCTGAAGAGGTCATTAAATTGAATAAGCCAAGAAATAAAAACTAAGGCTTAATGCCTAAGCAGGCTGACTTTTACTGTTAGAGGAAGAGCTCCTGAAATGTTCATTAACAGAAACAGACCATGTGTGCATACAGCTGGCATTAGAAAGGTTTTCATTATTCACTAAACTAACAGCCTCCAACATGGTATGATTCCCAGCTCTTCATTTTCTTGCACTGAGGGAATAATTCTATTCCTAAAGTGAGAGACTTCATGGCTATTCTATCACAAAAATTTAAAAACTCCACTAAAAAAGCACTGAGTAGTCAAGCATGATTATATAATTATTGAGTAAGAAGGGGCAGAAGCAATCTTAAGTAATTCCGTAACATCTTATATCTACTTACTACAACTTGTTCCAAATGACTTTAGCTACACATATTAGAAGTCTACCCCAACATACACTTCCCTTTATACCAGATAGTGCTAAAAGTAATTTACAAATAAAAACCTGTCCTATACATGCAAGAAATTACAAGGCTTGTGCCCCTAATCTCACACTCAAGATAATCAGTGCTAAACTGAAAACGGAGATCAGAACAAACCAGTTTCAGAAACCACAGGGAAAACCAGTTTAAAACTAGCTTCCGTATGAAATAGAACATTTTCATAGCATAGGTGAGCCAAATGACTGCATACCCCTCAACCAGAACTATGCTGTTACAACTTCTAGAGCATAATCTCTTTGCAGATATGTACATACACACTACAGTGAATTTAGCGATGCAGCACTCTTCATCTTGAACAAAAGCACAGATTTGCTACACTAGGGTAAATCTACACTGTTGAGAGAGCACCATTTGATACTTAATCAACAACTAACCTACAGACTTAGGACAACCACCCATAACAGCAGTGACAGACATGGACAAAGAACAATAATGCATTACAAGTCTTTAAATAGTAATCAAGATTTTAGTTAAACTTTAAATACCCTTCAGAAGAAAGTATGTAATTTCAGCATTTTTTCCTTCTAGTTATTAATTTATTTGGTGACGGTGTCAGTCAACATTCGTTTCAAGATTTATGAAAAAATGTAAGAAGAATATTTGGTAAGATTAGCTTTTCTTCTTTCATCATGGTTCAACCTTCTTTCCTGTCTGTATGTGACCTCCTCTTCATTTCCTCCTGAAGAAAAGTATAAAAAAATTCTTGTGTTTGGATGAGTCATCCAAACTTTACCCTGCTTTATGCAGGATCCTGTTATTCTGTACTTTAAATACAGACTAATAAATAAGTATCTGTGATTTAGAACAATCAAGAGACAATAAAGCAACCACGCAGTTATCTGAATCCTCAAGGTTCAGAATTAAACACATTCATATAAGTTTCCTCATGACGATCTTTTTTATATTACGTAAGTTCATTCTAAGTATTAAATTCTTCTCTAGTAGAGGTTTAAACAAAAAAAACTTCATCATCTCCATTTCATATAGTTGGAAATGAAGAAAGATTTCTCTGATGACATGCAGCACTAGCACTATATTAGGCTTCCGACCCTTCTGCACACCATCCTTTTTATTTATCCCTCTGCCCATACCACCTGAACCACACTGTCCTGCTAACAAAAATGAACAATGAGATGACTATGGTATTAAAGTAGCAATGCTGCACACTAACATCAAACCCTAGCAGTCATCAAACCCAAGTCTCCATCTGGGCACACAGAAAACACAAACTATGCAATTAGTGACCATTTGCAAAAGATTTGACTTAGGTAAATCATTTTACATACAATTAATGAAAAACAGGAACAATGAAAAACTACTTGTATGTGGCACCCAGATTGTTTTTCTTCTCATATCTGTCACCTTTTACATCCCACAACAGAAGCAGAAGTTGAACACGAGGGATGTTTCACAAGCTGATAAAGAATTTGTGTCTATCCTTTCATTGAAACAACCCAACTAAAATTCACAGTATTTCATAATAGGAAAAAAAAAAAAAAAAAAAAAAAGCCCTTCTCTCAAGAGCTGTACCCATAGCAGATGAACATAGAAAAAAAGAAAAAGCTAAGCCCACACCACATAAGCAGCCTTTACTGACTGAGACTATCCAACCTAGTGAAATCAGGACAAAATTCACTGAATCATAATCTTCCAAATATAGAGCCCTTGCATATTAGAGGGCAGCCAAATCGCTACTCTGAGCATACAGTCATAAAACTTTGTTAGCAGGTAATTAATATAATGTTCCAAAATAAGGATGCAAGTGATGCTTCACCTGCACTAAAGAAGCTTAAATGCCACTGGCTGCGAAGATGCTGATGGCAGCATGAGGAGCGCTTTGATGTTTCACTCTGTAGCAGCAAAAGCTCCATGACAGCAGGTATGGCTTTGGAACCCAGCACTACATTCACCATTCTGTTTACATAGCAAAAGACTCATTAAAATAAAGTTATTACTAGCAAAGGTTGCCAATATAAACATAGTATTCTTGTTCTTAACCAATGTGATGTACCAAGACAAAAGTATTTTAAATAGATTTGTTACCAGAAACACCTGGTGCTTTTCATTATAACAGTTTAGACTGACCTTGGACACAATATAGCACCGCCCCAAAACACCCCATGCTTATGGGTTATGAAAACATTATATATTTAAATATATATATATTCTTTCATTATGCAAAACTCCACTAGCAAGTTTCAATCACTTTCATCCTTAAAATCCAACGTCAGTTCCTCTGTGGCAGTGATACAATTCCAGTCATATTTTGTAGCTCAAACACTAGCAAGAAACCATCAACTGAAAGCTGCAGCTTTTGTTATGGTCTGCAGTACCAAACAGCCAAACACTTTGTCATTGTTCTGTGTCGTTAGTTGAAAACGGCAGATGTACTTTAAAAAAATGGGTTTTAATCAAAATTTGCACACATCCTCCAACTGATGCAGAGGTTACTAATATTTGGAAAAGAGTTCCCGATTCTCATTCCATCACATATAAAGCAGAAGAGAACCATGCTCATTTGAAAGCATGGCTGCCCTTTTCTTTCACCCACCCCTTAAGCTGTGACAGATACTGAACAAATGACCCACTCTGCAAACTGATCAACACAGGTGAAATACTGGGAGTGACCATTCCTCTTGGGAGTACACACACAAGATCTGCATGCATCTCATGTGTGGTGGTAAACGCACTGAAGCTGAGGAAACTGGCTTCTCTGCTTTCTTAAACTAAAAGTGAAGTATTTTAAGCCTAGCGTAGAGTAACACAGTATATAAGAACACGTAAAACTGTCAGAAAACAGAACTGTCCCTTTCAAGTTAACTATATTGCTATATATAAATCAATCACACAGGAACAATGAACAAAAGACTATTCTGTTTCTTTAAAGCTCATCTTTTTCAACTCTGCAGTAGATGTTCTGAAATCACAGATCAAGAATATAGACTTTATAGAAAGAGTCAGGAGCTAAGAGAGAAATAACAGCACAACAACTATAACAAACAAGGAATAAATTATTTCTTCAAGAACAGAAATCATTTGGCCTTTTAACTACTTACTGGGTAATAAATTTCAGGTCAGATCCTGCTAACTGCTACATTTTCAGCTCTTCCCTGCGCTTGCTGGCTCAAATTAACACAACAGATTGCTCTTGCAGATTCAAAATTATATGGCAATAAATTCAGAAAAATGAGACAACTTTCACATCAAATCTGTAAGCTCCATATTAAATGTGAAACACTCTGAAAGCTCAGAAGGCCAAAATTCTACGAAGGGGTATATGTTTGTCAACCACGATGACCTGGAGACCCTGTATTAACAAGGCTCAGCCTAGTGACCTGCTAAATTAACACTCTTTGCACAAAGTTGTTATCTTTCCAGTTGATGAGATTGCTATGGACAGATGCACCTATTGAAAAGATCAGAGTCGCTGCTGTATCTGCAGCCCCCCTTTTGTTAGGGTTGGAATTCAGGGGTCTCCATGGTAAGGTTCAACTTAGATGAACACCTATTCATATTCAAACTGGTATAAATACACATTTTACCTGACAGCTTTATTTTATTATTATTATTCTTAAAGATATAAATAGCAATTTAGTTCAGTTTGTTTGTTTTTAAGTTTTAAGGCTTGTGTATTGAGATGCTTAACCACTCTCCTGCTAATCATCTCTCAAGTTTCTCAGTCCATGAATGCATTCCCATCCTAGCCCAGCACTGGGCCCACAATTTTGCTGCTGCACTGCCTAATTAACAGCTTTAAGAACTCCCTTTCAAATGCTGACACAACCACAGCAGAGCAGGCAGAAAATAGTCAACACTTCACATCTCTGTCATAATGACAAGGTTTAAGCTTAACATTAGAATCCTAACGCTTGCACTGAACAAGACCAAGGCCAGACACCATTTCCTTTCTCTAGGCACAGCTCCAGAAAAAGAACCAGGCAGACAACTGCAGGGAGGAGGATGATAAGGTTTATCAGAGCTGTTCATCATCACCATAAAACTCTACAGTTGAGCTCGGCATGTGCTGAAGTGATACAGTTACACATGCAAGGAAGTGGAGGTCTGGATTAGTTTTACACAGCCTACATTAACCTATCTGTTCTAGTTTTAGAACATATTCAGTGTTCAGCGAACACTTACCAATGCACTCCTAAATAACGTGTAATACAGTTAACACTGTAGACAGAACATATATGCAAAAGTATAAGTATACGCAAATGTATTTGAGAACTGCTAGGCTCTTCTTAAATGTAGCTAGCAACTAGGAACTATTTGGTAGGAATGTATTTATAGAAGTGTTTCTTATAGATCACCAAGGTCAAATACCACTAAGCACTATCATGAGTGTGCACATGCAGTACACATAAAAATGTCACCTCATTAAATTAGTGGATGACAGATACTGGCAGAAGAGCAAATAATAATACAGTAGTTTTACAAAGTGATATGCACCATGTAAAGGTAATACATCAAACAGGTCTTCATAACCACTAATGCAATGTTACACAACCAAAAAGAGTTAAGAGATCAGATGACAGAAAGCTGTGACAATAAAAGAGTTATTTATCTCAGCAAAGGCAACCTTACACAGGCTTTTAATATGATACAAGAAGAAAAACAGCAATCAGTGAACATCTAAAGGAGGCTGCAAAACCACTTCCCTTTGTACATATCTTTACTGAAGACACCCATCAAATACAGGCTATGAATCTGACCCATGCTAATAAGTAGAAAGTCCTCTATGTTGGGTTTTTTGTTTTGTTTTGGTGGGGTTTTTTTGACGTTTTTATCTAGCAGAAAAAGGATGATGATGACCATGCCACACATTTCAATTTGCATTGTTTTTAAATTCTGCCTTCAAACTACCAGGACAAACTAAATAGCAAATTCTCCATCTCTTATTGCCTCTGAATTGAGACTACCTGTCTTTTTCAAAGACATATTTCCATCAAACACAAATAATTATGCTCAACACAGGGATAAACAGACAAGAGTTAAGGCATAAAATACAGCAAAAATCCCATTAGAAAATCTGACAGTTTCTCTTAATGCCCAAAGAGGGATGGGAGGAAAATAATCAATCAATGTATTTTCTTCATGGATTCTCCTGCTGAAGAAATAGATGGATGTGGTCAGCCATCCTGTGCTCAGGAAGGTACACAAAGAAAGTCTTTTCATTTAGAGCCACTGAATAAAATCCCTCTTGATAAGCTGTGGAATTGGTATCTACAGAAAGACAGCTTATTACCTCCGCTTCTCACGTCTTTCAAATTTGCACCATGTGTTGCAGATTAACAGTTACTTTTTTGCTTTTTACGGCTTCTCAAAAATAAAGCATGCATACAAAATGCAGAATAGCAGCTGTTTATGACTTTTTGCAGTGTAAGGAAATGAATTCCATTTTGAATTCCATTCCACATTTTTAGTTTTGGTTATGTTATTTTTGGAAGATGAAATAGTGGCATTCCAGCTAGTCTTTTTAAGATGTTTTCCCTGACACTTAGTTTCTGTTGCTGTACTTCTACTTTTAATTGAAAATACATTTCCACTCATGATAATTTACACTTAAAGTGAGCTGTTTAGTAAATAAGTAAATTCTGCAATTTGAATATGATGTTTTCATACTCAGACTGCCTAGCAGAATGCCAATACAAAATTAATGTCAAATAGCATAAAGCAACCATACCAAAGCCCAAAAGAAAAAGCTTTTACAGGAAATCAGTTGCAAATTTTCTAAACAAGAAAAATAAATAGATACGCCTGAAGTAGTCCATAATTTCATACACAGACATGTAGAATTCACAAGCTAGGAAATTTCATTGATCAGCATTATATTTTACTTGCAGCTAATTTTTAGCAGCAAGTAAAATATAATTAGAGAAAGAAATCATATTTCTGTAAAACACACCTACAGAAAGAGCGCAGACAACAAAGTGATGAACTTTGCCATAAAAAAAATACACATTCAATATCCAGCTAATGCTCTCCCATGGTTTGCTAATTTCTCCAGTGTATTGCATGAAGTGGTGGTCACCATTGTAAGTGTACAAAACAAACAAATAATCAAGTGCTAAGCAGCCCAGTCTCAATTTTGCAATTAGAATTTCTCTTCAGAAAAATAAACGGGATTTAGTGTATCTAATCTATGTCCAAGGCAGAGGGGGTGAGGGAATAAAAAAAACACTGTTGAATATAAAAGCAGAGAGTGTGAAGAAGTTTACTGGGGTTAAGTATTAACCTGACGCATTTTTCAGAATGACTGTACTATTTTTAACTGCTCTTTTTTGGCCACAGGTCAAAGTTTTCCTAGCAAAATACCAAAGTGAAAATGCTGGGAGCGAAGCCCAGAGACAGCTCTCTTTGCTCTGGCCTAGGCAAAAACTTATCTGAATCCAGTTAGATATGAAGCACTATTTCCCACTCCCCTTCATTGACTACTATGGCTGTCATTATGCCTCTCAACATCCATGAGAGGAGTAATACAGTACTCAAGCCTTGAGAAGAACATTTTTCAGATGTTATAGGAAATTCCTATATTCTCCACACAGCACAGACATACATACTGTTCAGTCAGTTCCTGTATTTTTGGCCAAACAGAACTGAGTCATTTGAAAGCAGAAAAAAACCAGACTCAATATAAGTGCCTTGAGCAACTCTTAGAAGGACTGGGATTTCTGCCCCCTTTTCTGTTCCTCCTAAGTGGGACACATTGAAAATATTGGGACAGATTGGAAATTTGGAAATAAAAGGTTTTAAGACTCTGAAGCCCAGCAGTAGCAGAAATAATAATAGCCTCTGTATTTCCAGGGTTCGGATGTTTTAAATGGGGAAATATAACTCTCTTCCCACTTCTTCCTGAGGGCATGGATTTCTTACTGAAGGAAATTTTATTTCATCCACTCACACAGAAACATGCTATTTGAAATAGGAGAGATAAATCAATTTGCCCCAATGGAAAATAATCGTGACCCCATAGGACTCCCCCCCCATCCCAGTTTACATTTCTCCCTCAGGCGTGCCCTTTTCCTGGACTATTTCCACATCGCACAGCAAACCTCAGCTTCACCAGAGGCTGGTTTTACGGTGCGGGTAAAGGGGGGATCTGAGAGGATGGGGACTGCGTGCCTGGCAGCGCACACAAAGGCAGGTACTTTGGGAACGGACACGCTAGGATTACGAGGCGCGAAAGCAAACGATGTAAACGATGCTGGGAAATAACGAAAACAAGGTGCTTTCCTCCCCAGGTCAGATTTTTCCAGAGACACTTCTCACTTTCCCCAAAATAAGCTGCATCTAAATGGAGAGCGCTGGCTCCTGGTGCAGTGTGTGCCCCCCAACAGCCCCAAGACCCACTCCCAGCCGGCGGGGCCTCCCGTCCGCTGCCCAACGCCCCTCGCCGGCGGCCCGGCCGAGGGCGTGGAGAGGCGCTGCCCCTCCACAACCCCGGAGAAGCAGCCTCCGTCCTCCCCCAGGAAAGCTCCTCCAGGACGCGGGAGCTCTTTCCTTCCTTCCTTCCTTTCTTCCCCCTCTCTTCCTGCCGCCCGCCCGAGGCGAGGGCAGAGCTCCCTTTGTTACCCCACCAAGCGCTTTTCCCCTCGGCGCGGTGCAGCGCGGCCCTGCTGCCCGCCTCACCAGCAGGCTCTCCACGTTGACCGGGGAGCGCGGGTCGCGGATCATGGACTCCAGCTTCCTCTGGCGGCCCTCGAGCATCCCCGCCGCCGGCTCCAGCGCCTCCGCCGCGAGGGGAGCCGCCGACATCTTCCCCGCCGGCTGCTGGCTCATCCTCCGGCCCGCCTAGCGGCGGCGAGAGACCGTCCCCCGCTGCCGGGAGGAGGGGACTGAGCGGGGCCGCCCGGCGCGGGGCCTAGCACGGCGGAGAGGCCGGGAAAGGGCGGGAGCCCTGCGGGCCGGGCCTGGGCAGAGAGGCGGGAGTGGAGAGCAGTGCGCCGCCGGTGGCCGCCCTGCGGCCGCCCGGGCATGAAGGGCGCGGGAAAGCGGCCGCTGCTCCGCCTGGGCGCGGGGAGAGGGAGGGGAGAGGTGGGAGGGAGCGCTTCCCGCCGTGCCCCCGCCTCTCCCCCTGCTCGGGGCGTCCCTCAGCGGGCTCCGGCTCACTGCCCGCTCCCTGCCGCTGGCCGGAGCATCGCGCGGGCTGCGTGCCCGCTCCGAAAGCGGAGGGAGGAAGGAAGGCGGGGAGGGAAGGGGAAGGCTGCGACCGACTCGGAGTCCGGCTCCCTGTACTCCGCCTCTTCTGGTGCTGGGGCGGGAGCTGCGAGCACCGCCAGCCCGGCCTGGCCTTGCCTCACCGCTGCCCCTCCGGCCCGCCCCCGCCACTCACTCCATTGCGTGGCTCCCGCCTGCCCGCGGCGCCCGCCCCTCAGCCGGTTCGGCTCAGCTCGACCCGATGCGGCCCGGCCTCTTCCTCCACCGGCCTCCCTTACCCACAAGGCCGCGCTGCGAGCGGCGCATAGCTCAGCGCTCGCTCACAGCCTAACTATAACCCTGAGCTCAGCTCCCCGCGGCCAAGGGGAAGTCCGGGGCCGCCCCGCCGCGCTCAGCCTGCCGCGGTCGCAGCAGCGAGGTGACCGCCCGCTCCGCCAGCCCCCGAGGCAGCTGCTGCGGCAAGGCCTCGCGTGAAGGGCTGGGCCTGAGCACAGTAGCCGGAGAGGGAAAGGGCTGTGTGGTGACTGGCTCAGTTTGCCTGAGACTTCATCCTGCCCGCGTACTGTAAAGCACTCCAAAATCAACCCCAAAACAGTTGAGAAAGTGAGTGAGCAGTGTTTCAGCAGTGCTCAGGGCATGTACTAGAGGGAGGATGGAGAGCTACCAGTTAGGAGCTGTGTAAGGGAACATGGATGTCCACCTGCTGTGCTGGACGTGGTTACAGCCACCTTGCCACTGCTTGGTGGACATTTTGAAGGGGTAGGATGCTGTGGACAAACCCAGGCAAGAGCACATTGTAGCTGGGAGAGTGCTGTTGACAGCCTGTTGTGGCTGCAGGAATGGAGGACGTGACTCAGATGGCAGGGATGCTCCGCAGGACAACATTGTGGCTGAACTATGGTTCCAGCAGCTCAGAGCTGATATTACTGAGCAGAATGACAGGGACCATGGAAGTGCTATCCACAGAGGTGGAGGGACCTCTGGGAGGAAAGGTTAACGTTTTAGTTTTATTGTGTTGACTTTCAACTGGTAGCTGGATGTCAGTGAGCTGATGTCAGAAAAACGGGCTGATACTTTAACTTGAAAGGAAGAGGGGAGGGAGTCAAAGAGGAGTAAATGTGTGAGTCACTTGCATGGTTTTGAGTGAGATCACTCTCTGATATTCTGAGTCAAGGCCATGGCACTGAACAGCCCCCAGCTCGAGGGTAGGTCAGGTCTGAGCATCAGCCCAAACCCCGTAACTGGAATCTGGATTGTAGGCCACAGAACCAAAATCCCCAAACCTGACAGGAACACACACACACACACACACACACACGTGTGAACGTTTTGAGAAGTCATGATTGGTGGTGTGACTCATGCTTCTTTGAGTGCACCACATTGAGTTTGTGAGTTTTCTGGTGAAAATCTGCTTGGGAGAGGCACTGTTTATTTATATTGTAGGATTACTTCATCTCCCAAACAGAAAATTTACTGCAACACCACCAAAAAGAAAAATCACATAATTTGTTTGAGGAGTTTACATTGCAATGAGATAAAAGTAGGTGCAACTGCTAGTAGGGTTGCTACTAGGATTAGGATGTGGGTACTGAAGTTACACAGCTTGGCATGTCAACCATTAAAAGCTCTAAATTACCTAAAAGAACAGGATTTCTTCACATACAGCCTACTCACTAGCTAACTTCTTGTAAGCAGCAAAGCAGAAATGTTTTTTGGGTTTGTTTTTTTTTTTAAGAAGGTATTTAAAATGGGTTTGGACAAGAGGCCAAGTGTGAGGAGGTGTCTCCAGTGATCAATAAGGAGCTTATCTGGGTTCTGCTAATGTCAACAGCAATTTTGGGGGTGATTTCAATGAGCTTTGAGTCGAGTACCAGGTAATGTGAAGTTCTAAGCTCTCTTCTCAGTTTCCCCTTGGCTACAGACAAGTTGCTTCTCTTTTCCTCATTTTTCTTATCTAGAAAATAAGCTTTGTAAAAACTGTTATTTACTTTATCTGGCTTATGTGATTTAGTGACATTGTCCAGGGTGCTGTTTAGACGAAGGTAACAAATTCTTAAATAAGCAGTCCTTTTTACATACAAAACCCAATGTGATTGTGACTTCAAAAGCAAGTGTGTAGAAGCAGTAACTTCTTGAAATTCTTGCTCAATAGATCTGTTCCTGTAGCCTTCAGGACATGGCTGTTTGCTGATGAAACAAGTTTTACTCTGTTTCAAGAGACAAACTGACAACAGCGGTCAGCTGAATTCCTTTTTATGACACAAATGCTTAACAAAATCATCAGCAGAAGCCTTATTGCTGGTTATAAGTGGTAAGTGGCAAAAAGAGTGCCTAGAAAGTCAGATCCTTCCCTTAGTATTTGCAAACCCACAGTTAACGTGTCCTAAAGGAAAAATAACCCCACCTTCTTGCAGTCTTTTACCGTTCTACCTTTTCTGCCTGTAGTGGCATACGTCTCTTAGGGTAACCCCTATCTCTAACAGTGACCATCTAAGGAAAAACTGTTTTTACTTGATTGCGCATGATAGTTTTGAAGTCCGATGCAGTGCATTGTCACATGGTATTTACCATGTTTTGTGAGGCAAAGTCCAAGCTTTCCACTGATGTACAAGCTGCAGGTGTAAGCCTGTGAGTCCACAGTTGGATCCTTTGCCTTTCTCTCTCCTCCCCGAAATGCCATTTAACTCTTTAGGTGCCTACAGCCCAAATATGTCTTGGGTGTCCCAAGGCAGTCAGAAATTTGCTGTTGGCCATTTTCAGAACTGGCTGCATATGCATGAGCAGGTTTGTAGGAAGTTAGTAAACTGCGCTTATTGGTTGAAAGTCATCAACTTTAGGGTATTCCATAGGGATCAAGGCTTCTCAGGAACAAGAGGGATTTGTGTCACAACCTCAGGCATGCTTTCACTACTAGCTGTTGCAAAAGAAGGGAAAGGAGAGAAACTACCCATCTGCGCGTCTGTTTTAGGAGAAAGGGCTGCTACATTTTTAGCACTTGCTGCTGACTTGTTAAGGCTTTTGTAGATGATCTTGGGCTCCCACTCTCTGCAGGTGTTTTAAAGAGAGCATAAGAGCACTACTGATAGAATCATAGAATAGTTAGGGTTGGAAAGGACCTTGAGATCATCTAGTTCCAACCCCCCTGTCATGGACAGGGACACCTCACACTAAACCATGCCACCCAAGGCCTCATCCAACCTGGCCTTGAACACCGCCAAGGATGGAGCATTCACAACCTCCCTGGGCAACCCATTCCAGTGCCTCACCACCCTCACAGGAAAGAACGCCTTCCTTATATCCAATCTAAACTTCCCCTGTTTAAGTTTGAACTCGTTACCCCTTGTCCTGTCACTACAGTCCCTAATGAAGAGTCCACCCCCAGCATCCTTGTAGGCCCCCTTCAGATACTGGAAGGCTGCTATGAGGTCTCCACGCAGCCTTCTCTTCTCCAGGCTGAACAGCCCCAACTTTCTCAGCCTCTCTTCATACGGGAGGTGCTCCAGTCCCCTGATCATCCTCGTGGCCCTCCTCTGCACTTGTTCCAACAGTTCCATGTCCTTTTTATGTTGAGGACACCAGAACTGCACACAATACTCCGAGTGAGGTCCCATGAGAGCAGAGTAGAGGGGCAGGATCACTTCCTTCGACCTGCTGGTCATGCTCCTTTTGATGCAGCCCAGGATACGGTTGGCTTTCTGGGCTGCGAGCGCACACTGAAGCCGGCTCATGTTCATTTTCTCATCGACCAACACCCCCAAGTCCTTCTCTGCAGGGCTGCTCTGAAGTTAATTCTACGAATTGGTAAACCTAAAATTTGGGATTAGCATCTCATGTGGATTTAATCCATTTTTGTGTTTAGCATCTTGGGAAACAGAAGCATGGAAAAGTGAGTTGCCATGGACTGTTTCTATCTGGAGACATGAAGTGACTCTCATCCTGACTGAGAACCAAATTGTGACAGCAGAGTAAGAGGACAAAAAGTCAGATTGTCCAAGCAAATACACAGTCTTTGAAAGCTGCCAAAATTAAGCCACAACAAACCGCTATGGGCAAAGGTACATAACTATCGTCCCTCCTTGCAGGGTGACACACTGATGTTTGAACATCAGTCACAGCTGATAATTGTTGTTGTGATGGAAATAGGACAAGAGATGTTTTTTTTTAATAATGAGACCTTGGAGGTGGTAGCTGAAGGTTTGTCATGCTACCTCCAGAAAATAATTTACATTTACTTCACTAGCATAAGGGTTTCTTTATTTTCAGATTCATGAATATGAAGTAGGGACCGAAAGGAATATAAGTTTATTGTGGTGGTGTTTGTTTGGGTTCTATTTTCCTTTCTTATGTGCTAGTGTTTAATCAGTCTAAGGGCTAATAAATTATTTTTCTGGATTAAAAATAACCTCTTTTTCTTTATTTTAGGTTAATGAAAACAGACAGGAAGAAAGGTACATGACTTCTGTATCTGGGAGATACAAAAGCACATGTTTTTAAAGGGGTTACAAAGTCAGCCATACTCATCAACACTGCTGATTTTCTGATTCCGGTGTTGTCTTGGTGCAAATGCTATAGTTATGTAAAGTCCACAAAAAAACACCGTTCAACAGTCTTCCATTTAATTCATAGTACAGCATCTGTTGCATTGCGACTACTGGCTTTAAATACAAGCAGCTTTTCCAGCCCCATTTATTTCCAAACCACTCCTCAGTAACAGCAACACTACCACATCAATCACTAGCACAGGCCAGCTATAAAATTACAAACCCACTCAGCCATCTGTATAATTAAATTCAAACCAAACTAATCAAGTGGATGTTAAAGGAACTATCTTCATACAGTAAACTTTATAGGTAAAGGCCTACATCTGCTGTTCCTACTTGGGAAGGAATATATCTTTGTCTCCAATAGGTATGGTATAACAGATATCAGTGCTTCCTGCTCTTTCAAACAGCATGACAGCTGATCAATGCAGAACTGTTGATACTGTCTGTGCTGTGTTGAATTCAGTGTCTTAAACACAAATACCAGAGGATCAAAGAAGAAGAGGAGATGTGAAAATTGGCTGCGTAATGCCTGGGTGTGTCCTGATAATTCAGGACTTGATCTTTGCCTGTCTTTTAATTCATTATATAATTCTCTCCAGCTAACTAACATTTCTTGTGTTAATAAGGCAGTTTTCATAGTCTCTTGGGTGCATTGGGAAGACAGAAGTGAAACTGCGAATCTAGGTTAATTAAAATGCTTACGTGATGTTGATGTGCCAGATTCTCTGCTGCAAGTCCCAGGAGGAAAGTTGCAGTAAGCATAGCTTGGAGAGTAAAGACAAAGTGACCTCAAGTTTTCCTTTGCTGCTTTCTGCATTTAGGTGAAGTTTAGGGCTTTGTTGCCCATAGGGATAAGTCACAGGGGTTCAAGGGGCTGCTCTGATTTATGAAATCCTCCCTGTCATGCTGCAGTAATGCTGCTTATACCTCACAGAAATGAAACAGAGGAGAGTTTCTGCCACTCTTACTTCTGCTGTTAGCATTACCTTGGCAATTCCTTTACCTGACACATTGTAAAGGCTGCAAAATTGGAAGTGTACAGGGTACAAAGCTGCTGGTCCCTTGGAAGTTCTGGCCATAGCTTCTTGGAGCTTATTTCTGCCTTCTTTTAATTCTGACAAGGGGATGAAGGACTGATTTAATCCCATCACTTGCATGCCTTGGTACAGTGAATGTGCACCCATATAAACACAAGCATTTCTGATTTAACATCAAACATTTAAAGACCTTCTTCCCAAAATGGCTCCCAAAGTCTGGAATTGAGCAAATAAGCTCCTTATAGAAAACCTGAGGAGAATCAGACATGTTAGATGGCTGTGTACTGTGTAAACTGTGTGCTGTGTACTGAAGAAAACTTGTTCTAAGAAATGCACTCAAATCCCTAGTTTTCCCAGATGATAGATTGTCTGAACAAGGATGTCTGTCTATCCTGATCTGAGAACCCATGTACGTATTCTCCTTTCTGCATCCTGTGGCAATTCATGCCGCATATTCCACCTCCAAAGTTTCTAGCCATTATCTTGCAAGTTTGTGTGTGGTTTTGCCTCTTTAAGGATGCATTCTGCTGAAGCAGTCTTTATGCAGTAAAAATGCATCAAGAAGAAGATGAAGAGGCAGGGAGGAAAAGGCTCTCTAGCCTGTTGATGAGAACATTCGGCAGGATGGAGGCAAGAAGGTAGACAGTGAAACTTTCACAGTTAGGTGGCTACTGACAGGAGTATTTTTGGATTGCAGTCTTGGATTTTGATGTGAGAACCATTGTAGGCACCTAATAAATCTTTCTGTTGATCTGGCCTTTAGCCATAAGTATGCAGAAACTGGCTTGGAAAGTGACGGTAAAACCCTGGCCACCAAACACTCCCTGCAATTAGGGGGGAAGTGACTTGTATGGAATGGGCTAAATAAAGATGATCAGTGCTGTAGTTCTGTGTGCATCTCTGAATACCCACATTATGTGTCTCTGTATTAGCACTGTCATTCCTATGATCTGCTTTTCATCAAGACTTAGCTACTGTTAATTGTGGGGGAAAAAAGGCAGTCTAGCTGTTACTGGAGTTTAAAAAACTATGGTAGCTGGGACTGCTCTTGGGGAGCTTGCAGAGGCTGTAAAATAAGAAAAATTGTGAGTGCACTAGTGAAGATATAGCTTTGCAGATAAGAGTTTACACTCTTGGAGAAATTACATCTTTTAGTATGTAAACAACATCAGAATCGAGCAGCAAAGTAAACACTTGGCACAGAGAGGGACAAAAGAAGGAAAGAAAAGGAATATCCAGGAACCCTATCTTTTTTCTTCCTGTTTGGAAAAAGTACTGTTTTCCTATTTCTCATTTTGTCCAACAAGAAGGACAGTTGTGTTCAACAACTGTTATTACTAGACTTGACTCTCAAATAATGAATGGGACCACTGTGTGAAGACAGTAGCATAGAGATGATCTCAGTTTTGCCTCAGTTCAAATGAATACTTCATCTAGGCTTTGCTGATGGGTGATGATATTAAAATAAGCTACTGAATGGATAGGCAGAAGGTATGAAAATTAAAATTGCCATAGAAATGGTAATTACAACCAAATAGGAAAAAAAAAAGAGAAGATTTTATTAAATTTGATATCAGATAAACATCAGAATTCTGAAATTATTAAACCTACATCTTCATTTCAGTAACAACTGATGTTCAAATGAGTTCCTATTGCCAGGATGATGTCGTATGATTGAAAACAGTAAGTATGATCTGTATCCTAAAAGGAGACAAATATGACACTTCCAAACTCCTCCAGTGACCTCAGTAACATACAATGTTTAAAAACACATTACTGGCAAATGACAAAGGTATGGAAGAAAATAGCAAAGAGTCTAAATGTACATCATACTGGACTAATCACAGCTTTAAAAAAATGGGGGGAAAAGTGCCACTGATCTCATTTACCTTGTCTTCAGCAAATAATGTCATATGGTAAGGCTGGAGTTAGTGGGAATTACTAAGGGAAATTTTAATGTACATTCTTTGTAGGAGATCCATCTATAAAACATTACAGAGGATAACGTACTATTCCTAGACTACAAAGAGCCGACTATAGGTAGGACAGCAGTGTCTGATGGGATGAAATAGGAGGGTACTAGTTCAATCCTTGAAGATTTGGTTTGGAAGGAATGACAAGGACCAGTCTTGGTCCATCTTGTTTTACATTTTGAAATTGGAAACTTTTTGTTTAGCAGCATGAAATCAGGGAGCAGGCTGCGGATTCACACAGAGTCCAAAGACAACATGAACAGAGGGTTGAGGATTGGGATGTTGCTTGGAAGATCTGGATTATCTCAATGTCAGGAATGATAGGATGTAATTAAATGATACAGTTGATAGAGGGATGTACCCTTTTGGACTAGTAAGAAATTCTGATATAATGTGGGAACTTGCCATTTGGAAACAGCTGAGGAGAAGTACTTCAGGCTTCCATTAGCTGATGGAAATGTGGAGTTAAAAAGGGTAAATGGTATTGTTAAAATTACCGAGAGATACACAAGTAAGATAGGGTACACAAGTAAGATAGGGTAAGGGCAAGATCAAGTAAAAACACTGCTGGGACACAAATAGTTCTGCTCATCGCTCATCTGTATTGAAGGAGAGGAACTGAAACTGAGGATCGGGCAGAGATAAAGGAACAAGGCAACCTGTTTTATGTGGATTTGCCAAATCCAGCAGAGGGGTGACTGAGAATATGGTAGTGTTGGTAGATACACCAAGGAAGTCCACACCAAGAAGACTTAAGAGCTCTGAACATTACAGAACAGTGCTGGCAGAAGAACATGTGCATGTAAAGTGGTCATGAAAAAACTTAAATGAGAAATAAGGAAGTTTCTAGTTGTAAATGCTGAGGGTTTGTACAACCTTCATCCAAGTAAAGGCAGGAAGAAAATAACTACCTGTGGGGTGGTCAATGCATTTTGAAGGGGCTATACAGATGGGGACTGGCAATGTAGGGACAGGAGTTGGAAGCCCTCAGCATTGTTTCCAGTTCTTTATTGGTGTGGCTGGAGACATAATGGTTTGTAAGAAGCGTTGTGCAGGCTGGATGAAAGTGAAACCAAACTATTTCATGATCAGTTAAAGACTTTGTAGAGGTTGCATTTTTGTTCAAAACCCATGGTGAAGATAATAAAAACCAGCACAGTTTGGATGTAACCAAACTGGCTGGTTTCCTTGCTGAAAGAAAATAACCTGAAGGTATTTCTTTGTGTGGACAATGAAATGTTCTGTTTGATCCAGTGTAGAATATTTGCTCTGGATGCTTGAAAGGAGAGAGGTAGTCTCTTATTTCAGTCTCATAGCATGGAGATATGTAGAATAAGGAAATCCTACTTTTGTCCAAGGAAATTTGAAGCACAGTTCTACTTCTTAGGAAGCTCTGAAAGGACTGGGGATACCAGAAGTGGGAGAAAGGGGAAATTCTTCCTTGCATTGAAGCTGTTGCCCTGCACAAAGGCACTGAGTTCGTTGGGTTAGTGAGGAGGAGCATGAGAATCAGGGCTTCTCACCCTGGGAACCAGTGTGATCCCTTGGGAGGTGTGTCCCCATCCCTCTCCAACAGGAAGGATTGAGCATAGCCTGCCTCAAAACAGCCTCTGCTATGGGGACTCTGCTACCTAAGTAAATGCTCTGATCATTGAGCTGTTGGGTAATTGAGGACTTTCATCCAGCAGAGTTTATCCCCTCCTTTGTTTTTTTTCCAGCCAAAACTATTCAACAAATTTGAAGCAAATAGTTTAGACATGACTGAAACCACATTTCCCGGGGAATTAGCTATTTATATAAATAAATCAATCATCCAACTCTAGCTATTACAACTTTTAAAATCAATGCTGCTTCTTTTCCTTCTAAATTAAAACACGTTTTTATTTTTTTTTTAAGTATAAGAACTCAACCCACCTACCCAGCCAGAGTAATAAATTAGGGCTCATGACCCTGTTCTGGGGTTCACCAGGCCCGTTATAGCACATACAGATAATGCTTATTTCTTCATCTCCTTTCATCCCATCAGTTCCAAGGCGGTCCCGGGAGGGGGGGGGAGAGGGGTCTGCACTATTAAATTTTCATCCTTTTCTGGTCAACTAGCTTAGAATTAATAAAAAAATTAAAGAGAAGTACTTTTTGCACTGAGCATACTGCTAACATGTTGGTAGTTCGAATACATGATGCCATGCCACAAGATACAAGCTAAACCATAGGAAACATAAATAAATCAGATGTATCTAGCTGTAGCTGCTGAAAGGGTAGGAAATGTTACAGTAGAACAGAATTCCAGCTCGGAAGCAAGCGCTGGATGTGCCGCAGCCTGCAGAGCAGCAAATGAACAGAGATTTCACTACACAAAAGAAAAAAATTGGGGTATTTCAGAATTTTCTGAGCAGCTACCCAAGATTCCCCCATGACTGGTATTGCAGCTGCATAGCTCACTGAGTCAGTCAGCTGGTACCACCATGGCCTAAACCCCCTGCTCGTCCAAGACCAGGGAGTTCTTGAACATGGGCTGTCAAAAGGTCTTGTATGGATCATATCTGGTGTGCTGGAAAGAAAGCAGCAGCTAGGGAGCTGGGGAGAAACCATTTGCTTTCCATCAGATTGGAATTTGATGGTGGAAAACTGTTCAACCAGAAGGTTTCTGATCAGCTCACTTGGACCATGTGGTGCGCCAGCATTGTGCTGCATCTGTCGTGATTGGTAGTTTCCAAATATTTTCCCTAGCCCACGGTGAGCAGCCCTTTGATACATTCGTTACAGCATTTTCAGTTCCTATTTGATGCCAAGTGTCATTTGCAGCTGATCAGAGATAGAGTTGAAGATGTCCCTGCTCATTGCAGGGGGTTGGACTAGATGACCTTTTAAGGTCCCTTCCAACCCAAACTATTCTAGATTCTAGGATTTTATGTGTGGTGGCGGTTTGGGATTCAGGAGCTGGTGGAAGGATGGTTGTAGACATCCCTGTAGTGGCCCCACAGCCTCTGGAAAGCTTGCGAGCAGCTCTGGCCATCCCCAGGCTCAGCATGTCCATATAATTGTGTCTTTGCACACTATGCACTTCAGTCAGTGTGTGGGGCTTGGGACATGTCTGACATAGACAGATAATAAATAGCAGATAATTTCTCCCTTTTTTCCCTTTCATCAAAGTTGCCCTTGAAATTCTACGCCAGTTCATGCTGTTTAGAGTGTTTATTTAACACAAGCTGCAATGCTGGAAGGATGGACCCATTTCAGTTCCTCTCTGGCCATTGTAATACTGGAAGATGAAAAGGGGGTGAGGAAAGGGTTAATCCTATTTCTAAGCTTTTTTTTTCAGTGTCATTATTTAACCTAGAGAGGGAACAATTTTGTCATAATTGAAAAAAAAATGCAAGTTATACTAAAGGTTAATCAGATTTTCCTGTCTCATAATACAACACTGATGAATACCAAAGGAAAAAACCCCAATATATGTAAAATAAACATAAGGAACATTTATTTGTGCATCTGCACACTTTAGCAATTTCTCAATTGAAATTGTCAATAAGATGCTAATTTAATCTTTCCATTTAATTTCTTAAAGGCCATGCACTAAAGACGAGACCATCAATAAGCACTGGGGCAGTGTCTTCCAAGCCAGCAGGGAGTTTTGAGGTGCTGTCTTCAGAGAGGATGCTCTTCTAGAGCAGCTGGGAGGTCCCAGTACCTGCTGCGATTGCTCCATGGAGCACAGAGAAGTCCAGGCACTGCCCTTGTTGGTGCTGGGCAACCTTTCTGGGGACGCTGGTACACTCTTAGGAGCTACTGCAGAGCAGAACCGAGAGGAGTTGGCACAGGAGATGAAGAAAGTCATCCCCTTTTTGCAAATAGGCACAGCACAGAGAAGTGATATGTCCAGAGGCAGCAAGCTGCCTGAGAGCAGTGTGATGTGGTGCTGAAAGGATATATGGCTTTATATATGAGTACAACTGTCCTTAGAGGACAGCCCACACTGAGATTCTCTCTATATGGAAACAGACACCCCAAATCTCACCGTAGTGATAATCATGGTTCTGTATCTCATAATTTGACTGAACTACAAGTATTACGAACCCATTATTATCTTTAAACTGAGTATTACCTACACAAAATACGGAAGTGTAACAATTCAGCTCCAAGTATAATCTATTCAGCTTACTTGAGTCATTTTCAAAGCTGTCAGTAAAGCACATGGCTGAATGACTATTCCTAGCTGAACCTCAATTTTATTAAGCTGATCAGAAGCAATTAATTGAATGAACAGACACCATCCTAATGGGGTTTTGATTTCAAAGGTAATAAAAAACTTTTTAAGTAGCATTGGGAGGGTTTTCCATTTTTCCCTTTAGAACTGTATGATTTTCTCTCCAAATCACAAACACTGTTTTGCAGACTTCCCTCTTTCCCCCTGCCAAAATAGCTCCCGCTCGTCAATTTAAGAAATGGGCCACTGGCACAAAGCCAGCAGAGGGAGCATAAATGCCTGAGAAGTTTTCAGGCAACATCTATGTAAACAATTATTGTTGTCTTGCTTTCATTTCTAGGCAACAGATCCTCAGAGACACATATATCACATGCAGACAATATCTGGACAGCCTTCCAACCCCTCCTCTCCAGATTATAAGTCTATATTTTCTCCATATATAAAGGAACAATATTTTACAGATTGCAAATAAAAGATATTTTAATTTGGAAAATAACATTTTTAATGACTCTATGGAGTAATTATCTAATGTCAGAAATATAAATCCTATTTGAAAAGAACTTCAGACTCCTGAGCTTCAATCCGCAGTGCATGTTTGATACAGTCTAGAGGCTTTCAAACTGAGAGAAGCACATAATTAATAAATACATAGCAATTAATATTTGCCTTTTGTGCTATGCATTGGGTCAGGGCTGTCAATGTTTTTGGTACTTTCCAAACAAATCAAACCCACTGATCTGTGCACTGAGACTGCCAACCTATGTGTCAACTTTGGCAACTGACAGACTGATATTCAGTTCTCCAAGAAAAATCTGCAATTAAGACTTGTCTGATCTCAGAAAAAAGGCAGTGCTTGTGTTTTCACAATATTTTGTTATTTTCAAACCTCTAATCACTAATTGATCCTACAGTTCTTGAGGCAAATCCCTGTATTTTCCTCATAAATACTCTCCCAGGATGTGGTCATTCTGCATCATTTTGAAGGTGTTTTTTTTCTCTTCAGCCAAATATGAGTAGAAATCATCACTCTGATAGCTTTTCACCAGTTTGAAGGCGTTCCACACCTTGCTGGGCAGTTAAAGTTGAATTTTTCTCTAACACTAGGAGGATTTTTGCCACAAGAAATTTGTTTCTTACACAAAACTAAAGCATTGCCAGCATTGGTGGTGAGAATGCTGCTTGGTAAAAAGTGATTCGTGGAGATTAGCATTATCAAGTAAATCACAGTTCTCTGCTTCTGACTATGAATTCTGTGCAACCTGCTTTAGTGTAAGGGATGGGAGCAGCATGTGGATATTGTCCTGCACTCCTAGGTGTTTTAGGCATCATGACAAGATCACAACTAACTTCTGGAAAGCTTGGTTTAATCCTTGAGTGCCCAGCTAACAGCAGGGTGTCCCTCAGAGTACTTTCATAGCCACTGTATGGTCAGGAAGAAACAGTCTGAATATTCATGAGTCTCACCAGGAAAATGGGAGTTCATTCATTCATCATTCTACACACAGTATATTTTTGGAGACTTCTGAACAAGAGCATAGGCAGAGTACAACCTAGTACATGAGAACGTCTGAAGACAGAGTTTCTTTGCAAAGAGATGACAGCTGCAACACCAAAATTGCACCTGTCTGGAAAAGAATACTGCATTATCTAAAAGCACTTCAGTGCATGATCTGCACTTGAATCTACAAAAGACTGTAAGCAAAACTATTCCAGGAACTTGAAGAGCTTCTTGCAGATTTTCAGATTCCTAAAGTTTTTATTTGAAGTGCCAAGTTTGCCTTCTGAAGAAGGATGCTGTGCAATATGACAGACCTAATAAAAATCAATTAAAGACTAATGACATCCTGTGCTTGTGTCTTCTGAATGTGCTGTTACAACTTCTAGGATGATCTCCTCCAGCCCCATCACTTAATTCAAGGGCAATTACAAACCTCATCCAGGGATCACGTTGTGAGAAGCCACCATATGCCTCCATATAGATGAGGGGTGTCTGGACAGCACAGCTGTGGGCTCTTAGGCAGCTTGGGATGAAGGAAGGGAAAGAACCATGGATAGGATACATGGAAAGAGCCAGGCTTCTCTTCAGACATCACTAAGATTTCCTTCTGAACATACACCTGGTCTTTTTACAAATGAGTATCCTAGTCCTTCAATAAACACCTATGTGAGAAGCTTCATGTAGATTTATATATATAAACAGTACACAATCAAGTATAATTTATGTGGTTTTAGCCTCAACATGCTTCTTTCAAATGACTGCTGATGGATCAGAAGCAGAATGAAAAGCAACAGGTTCACTTCAGCAGTCACCGGAGTCCCAGGGTGGTGCTGGAGCTGGCCCATCAGCCCAGGCTGGGGAGTGCATGAGGTTCTAGAGCTTGCAGGCCAGTCCAGCTCTGCAGGCTCAGCCGACTTGCCAGCAAGCAGGCTAACTTCACCTTGGAAAACAGCAAGAACTAAAGTGACTTCTGAGGTCAGTGTAATTTAATTATGCTTCTAAACGAGGCTATTCACACTCAGCAAAAAGATTATTCAAAGGAAGGAATTTGCTGTCTTACAAGTGCTTTCTAAAAGACACTAATTTAAAGCAATCTCCCCTCTTCTTTATAAATCACGTTATTTAAAAACTGCCGTTCACATCTGAAACCCCTGATAAGTCATTTCTCGTACCAAACACCGCCTGTACTGGCAACTTCTGGTGTTTGTTCCAGCTACAGAGTCAGCAAACCCAGACCATTTTATAATGACAGATCCTGGCTGTTGCTGCTGATGATTAATGCATTCAGATGCTCAGCCATTCGTATTAAAGGGAAGACAAAAACGTTATTAGAGCTTTTTCATTTATTACAGGCAGAGTCCTCCAACAGCTGAGGGAAGTGCTTACACATACAAATATGCTGAAAATGGACAGATATGAACTCAACAAAAATACTTCAATCATTCAGAACCTTTCAGAAAAAAAAATAAGGATTATAATACAGATTCAGAGTAAGGCCCTATCACATTTACCTTTGAAGTGAGCTCATAACTTGTATTTAAGTTCAGCATCACTCAAGAACCTTTCATCAAGTCCAGTTCTCTCAGCTAGTTAGTGTATCAACCTTATATAGTACCTTGTTTTCCAGTACTGCAAGTACATAATACTGTATCCAAGTAGTAACAGCAAAGGGCTTTAGTCTTCAAAAGTCCATTTGTTCTGCTGAAGGTGCACTATTAAAACAATAAATGTATTTAAGAAAATAGTTACAACTGTCATGTTGCAGCTTATTCAATTTCACTGGGCTAATTGTGTAACTTCAAGTTAAAAATGTGAACAAAATATTGACCCTAGAAACAGTATTCAGGATTAGTTGTTGGTGTTGGAAATTTTTACATGTTTCACAGCAAACGTTAGCCCCAGTTGTTGAACCACAGTAGGGGGGATCCAGGCTTTCCTTAGGCACTGACCTCTCTCCCAACCAATACAGAACAGCAGTGCAAAAAATCAAACAGATCCTTTGCCACCTAGCCAGAAGCCAGCTTTAAAAGAGCAGCACAACCTTCTCCTGCTGAAAGATGTCATTTAACCTCTGGCCCAGCTCCACTTGAGGAACACCTTCCCCGTTTCTACTGTGATCTGCATATGAAACATGCTTCCACTTTGCTTTTATTTATTATTGTAACAGCTCAGCCTATAGTTTGCATTTTATAGAGATGCAGAAAAATAGTACCCTACACTGAAGTCCTGTATTCTGCAGCTAGCAGCACACACACAAAAAGTCAAGATTACTTCCTGACACAAGGTCACACTCAGTGCATTTCCCAGTTCACACAGTGTAATGCTACGTATTCTGGGGAACTCATGAACCTTGTAGAAAACTGGGTAAACAATCAATCTGTATTTAGGCATATTTAAGCTCTTCAGTGCCAACTGCACTACCTTATTTGTACTATAGCCCACTAATGCTAATTTCACAGCATCTGTCTAAAATAGTTGTAGAATTGCTGGTTAAAACCTTCAGGGGTTTATTAATTCTGTTGCTTCCACCTGTGAGTAGATGGATGGTCGTTAATACCGTGTGTCTGGGAAAACAAGGACTTGAAGTTCCAGTTTAAAAACCACCCACCCCTCCCCACACAGAGAACAATGAAGTTCACTTTTCCGTACAGCATTTGTATGGTAACAGTTATATCATTTTAAAATAATGGTGCCAAAATTATGAAGCTTCATTTTACAGATATTAAAGATGGATGAATACAGATGTAGTTCTGAAGTACTGTATAGACTTTCGCTAGCTAAAGCCACTATGATAATGGTAGTAGGCTAAAGTAAACTCTAGAAACTGGAAGAGACCAATTTAAGTAGTTATTGATCATCATGTTTCTTCTGATAATTGCTACAGTATTGTGGCATCAAAGGAATCAGATCTAACTGCTAGCTGCCAGCACCACATCTAACAGACCTGAAAGTTTCATGTCGATTTGAGTGTTTGTATTTATCCAGTGAGTTCTGTCAGACAACCCAACATATCTCAGTAGACTGATTAGACTATGTAATATTTTTATAAGCTTATTTTATTTCTTTGCTGTACAAAGGCAGAAATGCAAACTATCTCAGCAAATCTACATCAGTAACTACCCAGACCTGGTACAGATATATACAAAAAGCCGTTACTTAACTTCAGTGTTCATACCACAGGTCATGGAGAGCTGGATGCAAACAATGCAAACAGCGTCTACACAGTGTAAGGCATAACTTACGTGATATTTACATCGTGTTCCTTATAGTGAAGGCTTCTGATACACCAGTTCTTTATTACACTCACATCCAACAATCCTGCTTAGTAGCAGCGCAACCTCAGAACTGAAAAGTGCTTTTCTTTATTATATACATTCTCACAAGGATTGTGGATCCTTCCAAATATTGTCATTTTTAGAAGTAATTAATTGCCTATGTTTTCCTTCAATTATTTCATAAGCTAAAAATACCATTTTCCCAAAGGTGTGTATATTACATGCAATTATGAAAACAAAGCTCCTAAAAGCAACTCTAGGAACTGGCCTCCTTTAACTTGGCAAGATGAGCAACCCTGTGAAAGCACTTAACTTTTGAACATTTCAGGTCAGTAAGTTTGCAGATCCAAGCAGCTTTGGAGCAGCTCTATAATACAGATATTTACATTTTCTATTAGATTTTTGAGTTGTAACTAATCTGTCAGCTCAGGTGGTTTTTCTTCTTCCCCTGGAGATATCACTTTGAAAGGAAAGTAAAAAAAGGAATATGATAAGTATTGCTGTAGGAAATAAAAGTGAGCTATTTTTCAAGCAAAATAAAGTAAAAAAAAAAAAAAAAAAAAAAAAGCTTAAGACTAAAAAGTGAGCTCTTCCCCTCAACTATAAAGCAGCACTACTAAAAATAATTTATCTTTTGTGTTCTGAGCTACTGCAGCTCCTGCCACGTTTATTTTTAAATCACAACATCCTGCAGCACTGGGGCTCTTGAGAGACAATATTCCAGCCAATCTTGGTTCAGGAGGTCAAAATACCACCTCTCGTCTGTTGGCCCTCCCTTAGACAGGGCAGCAATGAGCAAGAGCAGCACACTCTCTTGTTTGAAACAGCATGTTAATTCTTATGACTACTATATCAGCGAGCTGCTGGATTCTGCAGCGAGACAGCTGAGAACTGACACACACTGTTCCATCTATAGAGCACAGCTCAGACAGGAAACCAATAACAAGCAAAGGAAGAAAAGGGTCAGGGAAGAAGAGTGCCTTGCTGTGTGTGCACGTACCCTGTGCTCTAACCTCCTGCTGCTGTGAGCTGACACAACAGTAGAGAGTCCTCTTTTAGGCATCTCACTTACTCCTACACATCTTGGTCATAAACTATGCTCAGAAAATTGTACTTGTGCAGTACAGTCTTCAACTTTATCAGAACGGTATGACCATCTTTAAAGAAAATATTACATGGGGATAAAAGTGTAACTCAAGGACACTACCTTCATCAGGAGGATCTGTGGGCTCAGTTTCAGAAGTGACTGTGACTATATCTGTATCTTCAAAAGTTTCGGCACCTGGCTTCTCTGGTTCCACCTCGCACAGATACACATCAATGGGTCCTTTTGTGCTCTTCACATGTACTGCTACGCAGTCCTACAAAACAGCAACTTGTGTAAAATTTGTTCTTTGGTCTGTATGCATCAGTTATCTATTTCTGCATCTATATCAAAGCCAGTGGATGAAGAATAGAATAAAGAATGCTATTACTACTTAAAATTGCATTACTAATTCTACATAAATTATAACTATTACATAGATTTGCAGGCAGATTATTAAGCACCATTAAGTTAATAAGATTTCACTTTGGATGAACATGCACTTAAGGAATCTTTATTTAGTCTTTTTACAGACCTTTAGATATATGACCAGATTTACTACATGCTTAAGAAGAGTAGCAAAATTTGACAAAACACTTGACAAGTCAGTGCCAAGGGTCAGAAAACAAATGAGAGCACACAGTGGCTTTCATACTACGGAAAAGCAACACAACTGGATTACATTTACTGTTCTTCAGCAGATGTCACATTGCAAGGCACACAGCTAATCAAATTTAATGGACAATGGAGAGAAGAGTCACTTTTAGTGTGGGACATCCCACACTAAACCATGTCACCCAAGGCCTCATCCAACCTGGCCTTGAACACCGCCAAGGATGGAGCATTCACAACCTCCCTGGGCAACCCATTCCAGTGCCTCACCACCCTCTCAGTAAAGAATTTCTTCCTTAGATCCAATCTAAACTTCCCCTGTTTAAGTTTGAACCCGTTACCCCTTGTCCTGTCACTACAGTCCCTGATGAATAGTCCCTCCCCAGCATCCTTGTAGGATAAGTGACTTTCATTACAGCTGTTCCATTCTCTCTAGAAAAACCATATAACTAAAGCTCAGACATGTTGTTTAGTAATTTAGGTGAGCAGAAAAATACTGCAAATTAGTTTCTTGGACTACCAGCCCTATAGCACTGTTTAGTGAAACAAGAAAAATGAAGGACCAATATTTGTTATATGTGACAAAGAATCCAGAAAACAATTACTGACTGCTGCTGCAAAAATCACATTTGAGGAATTCTGTTCCCTTAAGAGAGGAAAATGTGCAAAACTTACTTCTTTGGGAATTGGTATTTCCAACTTGGTTTCCTCTGGAGCTTTGATTGCAATCACAATCTGTTCTTGAAATGTCTGAATGCTACGGATATCCTGGTATGTCACATAAGCTAATGTATACATTGGTCAAGGATCCTGTACAGTAATTTGCTAGTGGGCAGAAGCAAAGAGTACGATATTAAGTTGATATTCTGCTTCAACATATCTTAAGAAAAGTGGTAAATAGTTCAACTGAGGTTACTTTAATATCAGCTTTGTAAAATTGTTAGCTAACAAGTGGAAGATCTTTTTTCTTTATTTACAGGAAGGAAAGAGCTTTAAAAAAATAAAGATATTCAATATTAAGAAACAAAATACATTTTATAAACAGTTTTCACAGATACAGTCATTAAGTCTACAAAGCAGAGGGAATACTGTCCCTGAGAAACTACTTTGTTTTGTAATAAGTACGCACATAAACAAGTTCCTGGAAAACTAAAGAATTATTGTCTTAACCAGGATAGGTAAGGGGTAATGAAAAGTTTTCCTGATATCATACAGAAAATGGGCACGTTTCATTTGAGCACAGGCCTTAACATTCTGCTACGTAAGGTAGCTAAATAGTATCTTATTGTAAGCCAAGGCAAAAATCCAATGTTTATGTCATATTAAAAGAAATGCCTTTTCAATTATCAAAGCCCATCTGAAAGACAAGACTGCACTGGAACCACTCTCAAGAGACAGAACAGTATTAGGACACAACCAACGTACCATTGTATCTTCTTGGGAACTGGCCACTGGGACTCTGTTTTGGGTCCTCTTTCTCATCTCACTAAGCAACTCAATCTCACTGGTAAGTCAAGACCTGACCCATAGTCAGCTTTACTCTATAACGGAGAGAACAAGTTGATGGTCAGGGTACTAAGACTACCACCCCACTTCCATTCTTCTGCAGTGGAAAGGTCGCACAAGTACTAGCCCCCTGAGAACAGCCTAGATTATGCATGATACTGTAAAGCAGGGCACCTGACTAGTATACACTAATACAACATAAGCACAAAGTTTCCTAGCGTAAAACTCATTATCAAGTATTACTGCACACCTGTGGTACCAGCCTACAGTTATTACTAGATACACAAGTACTTGCAACAAAAACCACGTGTTAAAGTAATGTGAGAGATAAAAGGATATTTTGCATTTTCTTTGTCATCTGTTAGTTCAAATAACTGATGAGCACAATCCTTGATTAAATCATCCAGAGCTTCTTCCATGGCTGACAAGTCAGAAAGTTCATCTTTAAGCGTTTGCTGCTCTGGTGCTTTTCCAACAACTTGTTCAAGACTAGAACCTCTAGAAAAACATGAAGTTGTCTAATATGTTTATATAAATAAGAGCCTGTTTATTGAATATAAAGTATACTAACAGAAACAACCAGGAACTCTGGGATACTTTGCTGAAATATGCTTCATTGTGCTTTTGCACTTGATACTTGTTAGCACAGTAATTAATTAAAACAGCTTAAGGATACAGCAGAACTTCAAATATTGCTATATATTAAAAGTAATTCAGTATGCTTAAAAATACTCTCAAAGGTATAAACATTACTCAATGTTGTTGGGTTTCATTCTTTCAGAAATCAGAAGTTTCAAAGCCAACTCACACCCACTGGATAAGATTCTTAGATCTTTTCTGAATTAAGTGGATTCCATCCAACACGTTAGTGATGTCATACACTCTTCGTTTTCGTACTCCAAGTGTTGTTGCTACTTCATTTAAATCAAGAACACCATCTGGAGCTGTTTTGACAAGATCCATGAATTTTCGGGTCAAATAAACCAAGGATGCATCAAACCGAGGCTTTCTGACTTTCACAGTTCCTGTAAAGTTTTGATAGAATACTTATGGTGAACTACTATACAAGTATGCAGCACTCCTTAAAAAAAACCCAATAATGATGAAGTAACAATGAAGATAAGAGTCTGAAAGCACTGCAATTATTAACGCTGACGTTGCAAAGGCATCATATAAAGCCTGTTAACTACATATACTTTCACTGGTCTGCAATGATTCTATCTAAATAAGAACCATGCGTCTTCAGGCTTCCAACATCCATCACTTCAAACTGCTGGTATGGGTATTAATAGCTGTGTAACTGTATGTTCTGTAGGCCATAAGCTCAGAATACTGAATGAATACAAATGAAACCTTTGGTTAACCACAGACAGTGTCAGGACACTGTCAGAGAACTGCAGCTCTATCATCTGCTCCATGACTCTTAAAATATTTTTTCTTGCCTTTTTAGCCTAGATTAACCAGTAGATCTTCCAAATGATATACAGGCATGCTTCAGGAGTTCGCTTGGTTGCAGGGACTGTTTCAGCCTGGGTGCGACCAATCTGTTCTGGAGTACGAGAACTTAATATACAGACAAACTCTGGTTGTCCTATTTGGCCTCAGGGCAAAAAAACTGGTCATACCACTGTTAAATTTATTAATGCAACAAAGATTACAGATACCAGGCCGCCACAGATTTAAGAGGGATCCCTGTGCTCTGTGTATCCATTACCAGCATATTTGCAGAAACGTTACTGGTGAACAGCTTGTTTCACTTTACATTTTTATGTATGCATAAAGCTTAAAAAAGCACGTATTTTTGGGGCACAAAAAAAACGTGGTACACATGCACTCATCTGACGCTAGAGCCAATGAAAGACTGTCAAATCCCGCTGTTAAGGATGAAGGAGACATGCCCTTTTACCCGCAGCATACCATGCATTCGATGGCTGCGAGATTGTGCACTCTTTAGCATGAAGTGACAGGTTCACCAACTCAGTTATGGACTGTGCTACTGTGATATGTGTGAGATTTCCATTGGTGAGGAAAAAAAACCCAAGCCCAAAACCAACAGAGATTCACTAAAGCTTGTATTTACATTTATTAATACCCCTTGAAAACAACATTTGCCAGCATGATGTTCCAGTTTTCTCTAACTCAGTTTTCCTGTACTTTATTTTCTTTATAGCAGTTTGAAGGTATACTTGCAGCATAGGAAAAAACTACAGAGAATGTGTTGCTTCATATCTTTTTATTCAATTTAGTGTGCAACATTCCTCCTGTTCTGCCTATATTAGATACAAATCAATTTCTCACCTGCATACAACATGTATTCAGCATTGCAAAAAGCATGAAATACTTCAAGAATAATTTTCACACATTGAACACTGCAACTTACTTCTCACAACCTGTCCACCATCGTTCACCTTCAGGTTGATCATTGGTGGCTGGAGAAAAAAAACAAAACTGACATAAAACACTACCTACACAGGAAGCTTCTCCAGAAGATATCCCAAAATCACCTCTAGATGCTACAGCTATCAAGAGTGCTGACAATTCAACAGGTATTACTGTGAAGGTCTGTCACTGGATAGAAAGGATACATACTCATTAATCTCTATCAGAATTTTCAGCCCTTAATCTCAGAATGCTTTCCTCTGCCTTGGAAAGTAGGAACCACCACCCAACTCCCTAATGCTCAAGCAATGGTCACAACACAGATACCTGTAGAAACTCTACAGATACAAGCTTCAGCTACTCCATGTAACAGCTCACATACAGAAGATGTGTCACTATTATATACTCTACTCTTGTCAAGATACTGACATGATGAGCCTAAGCAGGTACTTCATTCCACCCCTTGCCCCAATTTAACAAAAGGAGTATTTTCAAATTCAGACCCATTCCAGTTGGAAGAGACCCAAGAAGCTCTCTGGTTCAACCTCCCACTCCAAACAGGAACAGCCATTAGATTAGAGCAGTTTATCAAGGCTTTACCCAGTTGGGTAAAAGGCATTTATATTTTGGTAAAAAGGCATGGAGGCTACACCTCTCTGGGCATTCCTTTCCACTGCTTGTCCAACCTCATAGTGAAAAAGATTCAAGCTACATCAAGTTGCAACCTTTCCTGCTTTTTTGGTTCAATTCATGGCCATTTTCTTTCAGCTTCCCATTATGGACGGCTTTGGAGCATCTGGCACCAGCTTCTTGTTCACTTCCTCATAAGTACTGAAGGTCTGCTGTGGCTGACATCCTGAGAAAGCTGGCTGATGTCATTGACAAGTTGCTGTCACGATCTTTGACTGTCTGGAGGTCAGCTACAGCTTGGTGAGCCTCACTTCAGGCCCTTGGAAGAAATCACAAAGGAAGTTCTCTTGGATGCTATTTCCAGGCACATGAAGGAGAAGGTGACTGGAAATAGCCAACATGACTATATTTTGCAACTTGATTACTTTGGTGATGAAATTACTAGGTCTGTGGATTCAAAGCTTTGGATGTTATCTACATGAGCTTTAGCAGGGCTTTTGATACAGTTGTCTGCACTTCTTTCTGTATTCTTTCTGCCCTTCCCAGAGTGCAAACGTAGCTGTGCCCATCCCTCCACACGGTTACTTGTCATCAGCATCAGGATGTCCCTGTCCTTACAGACCTCCATCTCCTTGGCTCCTTCAGCTTTCAAGTTTAAAATCCCAGCTACCTGTTGGTTGTTGAGCTGGAGTTTGAAGCCTGAATAAGCTAAAATCCAGGTTCTGTACTCTGTTACTAGCCCTTCTCACTACACTCTGGGTCTTGAACTCCATTATTCCAAGCCAAGGCTGCTAATGATTACCACAACCTCAACTTCTCTGTTTATGAGAAGCAGATTCAAGAAAGCATCATGACACACCTAAACACCTATATAAAACCGTTGTCCCATACACCCCTTGTTTCTTACAATCATCATCTCCAATAGTAATAAATTTCCTATTACCAGTGTAAAAACTCCTGTAAACTTTTTCATGGCCTTAAGACAATACTACCAAGCAATATTTAGCACAACAGCCAAGTAACAGTAAGAAATAGTAAGAAATTTCCCATTTCCAGTGTAAGAACTAGCCCAAAAGTAGCCCAAGGTTAATAAAAAATAAGCAACTTTAAGAAGTTCCAAAGAATTAAAAGTGGACCCGGTTTTTGTTAGCTATCCCATAACACTACAAAAGGCAGCGGTGGAAGCTGCATATAAGAAAACCACCTGATCATCGATCTTCAGAGCCTAACAGAATACACATTTGTAGTCTGTTTCTCTCAGACATAGCTACAACAAGCTACTTAACTCGACGAAGAAGCCACAGGTAAGAAAACCACCCTCTGGCACTATGACGAATATCACCCATTTTCTTTTCGGGGCAGCCTGCTACAACGCAGACGAGGGATGGAAACATAACAACGCCCTCCGGCTAGGCCTAACACACCTTTACATCACAGTGATCTCCAGCCGGGCGGGCGAGAGGGAGGAATTTTGGGCATGCCCTCAGAGGCTCCCGCGGTGGGATCAAAGCGTTGCCGCGCAGTCCCGCCCCTTCCCCATCCACAGAGAGCACCTCCCTTCCCCACCCGCCAAGTACCTCACTCACACGCAGTGTGTCCGGCCGCAGCGGCCTTAAACGCTCCCACTTGGCAGGGCTGGTCATGTTCGCCCGGCCCCTCCTCCTCCTTCCCCGGGCAGACCGGCCGTCCGCGGCCTAGCACGGCGGGAGCGCTCTCTCACCGAGGCGAACAGCGACGGAGGAAAGCCGCTCAGAGGCCTTCACGGCGAGCCTCTGGGCCCATACCGCTAGCACGCGCCGCCATCCCCACCCCACCTCGGGGAGGATAAGGCGGCCGGGGCCCTCCCGCCCTCACCGCAGCTCGCTATATCCGCCTCACCCCGCCTGACACCCCCCGTCTCGCTCCCGCCAGAGAACGGTTGGGCGGGAGAACGGAGCCCCCGCCCCGTCGCGCACGCGCGCAGCCTCCCGCCCGGACAGCGGCGCGAACTGAGGTGAGGCCGCCCAGCCTTCTCCCACGAGGCGGCGCGGCGGCCGCTCCCCCTTCCTGCCGGCGCTTGCGGCGCGCTCGCAGCACGCGCGCCACCGGTTTCCCGCCCGTCACCGCCCCAGGAGGTGATACATACACACACATGGCCTGCTGCCACCTGCACACGGGCGGCGGCTGCGTGGCTCTTCAAGGGACACTTTCCCTCTGGACGCCGGGAGAAACGTGACTTCTCCGGGTATCGACTGGATTGGCATTTTCTGCGCTCTCCTCGCCTTCCCAGAGCGATGGAGGAGACGATTTGCCGCTGTCAAGGGCCGGCTTGAGCGCTGCGCTGGGCTGATGTGGGTTGAAACGAGGAAGTTCCCACCGCTATGGTTACTGCGAGGAAAGAGGTTTTTGTTCACTCCGTGTACAGCATGAGCAAGGAGAGAGAGCACCCTGCCAAATAGGTGTGAGAATAATCAGTACTGCTTTCTTGCAAAAGAATCTGATTCTGTCATAACTTCATAGTGTAAGAAGGTGTCCTGGTTTCAGCTGTAACAGTTAATTTCCTTATTAGTAACTGGTGCAGTGCTGTGTTTTGGATTTCAATCCAAATAATGTTGACACACAAATATTTTAGTTGCAGCTCTGTAGCACTTTCCCTGATCAACGATTTCTCAGTCTCATGCTCTGCCAGTGAGGAGGGGCACGGGAAGCTGGGAGGGAGTAGACACAGGACACCTGACCCAAACTAGCCAATGGGGTATTCCATACGGCAGCGCGTCATGCCCAGTATATGAACTGGGGGAGTTTGTTTTGAGGGATTGATCACTGCTGGGGTCTGGTTTGGTGTTAGGCAGCGGGTGGAGAGCAGTTGTATTGTGCAACACCTGGGTTTTGGTTTGGGTTGTTTGGTTTGGGTTTTTTTCCTCCTTTTATGTTCTCTCATCTTATTTAGTAGGTATCTAATGCTTGTCAGACAAAAGCCTTGCTTTAAACCATAACTCTTCATTAGATAGCTGATATGTTGACTGATTGCTCTTTACAGCTGTCGTAGTTTAAGTCCAGTCAGTAATTCAGAACCACGTAGTTGCTCACTCGCTCCCCCCCTTCCTCCCTCTGCTCCTGGAGGGATGGGGAAGAGAATTGAAAGAATATAACTCCCACAGGTTGAGATAAGAACAGTCCAGTAACTAAGGTATAACACAAACCACTGCTGCTACCACCAATAATAATAATAATGATAAGGGAAATAGCAAGGGAAGAGAATACAATCACTCACCACCTGCTGACTGCTACCCAGCCCAACCGAGCAGTGATCTAGCTCTTCTGGGTAACTGCCCCCAGTTTTTATACACTAGGCATGACGTGCTGTGGCATGGAATACCTCTTTGGTTAGTTTGAGTCAGGTGTCCTGTCTCTGCTTCCTCCTGGCTTCCCCTCCTCCCTGGCAGAGCATGAGACTCAGAAAGTCCTTGGTCAGAGTAAACATTACTGAGCAGCAACTAAAAACATCGGTGTTACCAGTGCTGTTCCCAGGCTGAAAGTCAAAACCACAGCACTGCACCAGCTACTAAAAAGGAGAAAAATGACTGCTACTGCTGAACCCAGGACAACAGCGATTAACTGTCCTCTACCATATTGTACATCAGATAAGTTTGTCATATAATTCTTTTGCTTAAAGAGTTTGTGAACTGTTTTGCTTATCCCACCTACCCCTTCAATGAAATTCCCAGTCACTTCCCTGTCCTCAGGGCAGGTGCTCTGGAGAAATGTGAAACTCATTGGACATCGTGTAAAACTGCCAGTCTGCTGTGAGGAATGCAAAACCATGAAGAACTTTATTCCTCTTCTAATATGCCAGACTGGACAGGCCAAATAACACTCTTGAAAAAATTCCGTTTAATCTACTGTTTCAGACACCTTCAGGTTAGACATTCTTTTGGGGTAACTTATGTCACCACTGATCCACCAAATGTCTTGATAGAGAATGGAGTTTTCTTCTTAGTAACCAATTTTCAATCAACTACTTGCATGGTAATAGTTGTTCTTGAAGAGGTGTGTGGAACAAAAGTGGGTTGCTTTCATGCTCTAATAAATTTATAAGGAAAAAAAGGGGAAAAAAATATGTTACAGCTGCTCAAAAGTGTGATGCCTGTTTCAGGAGACATAAAGCTTTCAATTG
Organism: Psittacula echo; assembly: GCF_963264785.1. NCBI lineage: Eukaryota > Metazoa > Chordata > Aves > Psittaciformes > Psittacidae > Psittacula > Psittacula echo. The sequence goes on from NC_137738.1 coordinate 94,035,376, forward strand.
TGTAATGAAAGGCATCATGCAAATATTGATTGTCAGTATTCTATTGAGAGCTTAGACTGCTGCAGATGCAGAAGGTTTTCCTGTCATGGAAGCAACACATCAGTGAAAAATGCTCATTTTTGTATAGGCAGCATGATCCTTGCTAACTATTCTGTGGTGATAAACATCATCCCAAAAAGAATTAATATTTCTCTCCCTTTGTTATGCTCTTAATTGGAAGATGTATTTTACCATTGTAATCACGGTTTATTTAAAACCACCATGATAAAGCTTTTTGTTTGGTTGGTTTTGTTTTGTTTTGTTTTTTTCCAGCTGGAACAGCAGAATGGTTTGGAATAGGCTGCTTTAGTTTTGGGTGATGCAAGGAGTGTGCCATGCAGTATAGAAATCACTGAATAGGATTTTGATGATTGTTGGGTAGTCAGATATTAGGAAGGAGACTAACGACCTGTAATTTGAGGATCAGAATACATGAGTATCTGTATTAACCCATGTGGAAAACATTGCATCAACTTTTAACTATCTTGTTGTTCCAGCCACTCATAAGATCAAATTCTGTTGTTCCTCTGCTTCTCTGTCCTTGGCTGCTGAATATCTGAGTGAAGAAAAGCCTCACATGAATTCAGATTCAGGAAATTTTTTCTATATTTACATGAAAATTATAAAGCCTAATTATTCATTTAAATGAAAATTAGATTTTGGAGTAACTGACTGGACTATTAGAAGTTTTGGCTGTGGGATTCTCTTGATCAGAAAGTTTTATTTTAGTGTGTTATTATTTACATTTTATAAAGCTGATAATTAAATTTATCCTACATTCTTTATTACTCTTGTAGATAAAAATGTAAGTTATCCCCATTTTCTGGTATCTTATTGCATATTAAAATGACTGTGCATTCTTTTTAATATCCCCAGACGTTAATTGTCCAATGCATGATTCTTAAAATGAAAGATTTGCTTATTTATCTGAAATTGTTTTCTTCGATTGCATTGATTCTTAATCTGCCACCAGGGGGCAATAATTCCATTTCCTAAATCTGATCTTTCAACATTAAGACATACTAGAACAGTGGTTTCATTAAAATTTTTGAGGGACTATATATGAAAGTCGAAATATAAAAACATAATTGTCTTGAAAATGCTTTACTTGTGTAATTTAGTATTTTATTCTGCACTCCTTAGGCATGTAGGTTTTACTTTTATTTTTGAGCACCTGAAATTAGACTGCTTTGTAAAAGTTCTTGCTGGTGAACCTCATGTAGTACAGTAGTGATGCAAGGTTTGGATTTCATGTAACATAGGATTTTTTGTGTTCTTTATATTGCCTCTGTAATATCAACCGAACCACACAGCTTGGTGTCATCGGCAAACTTGCTGAGGGCGCACTCAATCCCACTGTCCGTGTAAAGATGTTATATGTCTGTATAAACTTCCTAGGCTCACTGAGGTCCCACGGAGGTCCTACTAAAGTGCTCAGCACTGCATAACAATTAGGCATAAAGGTGTAGAACATCACTATGTAATTTTTTATGCTGCAAAATGTAATTATTTAAATCTTTTTCTGGTAATAGTACAGTCTTTCTTGATGTGCTCTGCTTAACCTGACTAAAAAAATTGTTCCAATGTACATGGTGAATAGTCATCCATAAATTTAAGAAGGCAAATCTTATTTCTTCACTTTGTCATGTCAGTATGAGGAAGATCAAGTCATTTATCCAGATCTGAACAGCACAGTCCTAAACAGCATTCTTTTTTGTAGTGTCCTGAATGACACATCTGAAGTAAGATTAAAAGTCACGGATGTATGTATCATGTTGGAGGCGTAGGTTTTAGGACATGATATAAACTGAAGCTCCCACTTTTCGTACCTGTAATCCAGAAAAGAAGTTATATAGCTGGAAAATGTATCCTCTAAGGTGAACCTAGGGTAATGAAAATAGCAAGCACTTGCTGCATCTGAACACTGCTGTCTTTTATTGAAAAGCTTTCCTGAATATTGTGTTCTTAATAAGGTTTTGAAATTTGACAGTAAGCCATCTTCCATCTGAAAGACTAAGGGTTTCTAGGCAAAGGTCTTCACAGAGCTTGCTTGAAAATCTCATCCACACTAAGGAGTTTATAAACAGAGTAAGATTTCTGTTGCAACAGGGAATTAATATTTTTGTTTTATCTTTGCAGTTGCAGAGGAGGAGCAAAATTGCCTGGTATATTTCAGCTTTACATGTATGGAAAAGCTGAAGTACATTCTCATAAGGTGATTATGTCTTGAGTTTCAAAGCATTTTTGAGAGTTACTGTTTTTCGCTTTTTATGAAGATTCTTCCACTACAGTTTTTTAATTTAAGAATTGTTTTATTATTTAATTTTAATATTAAATATAATATGAAAAAGTTCTATAGCACCTACTTGAAATGAGAGTAGCTTGCTCTTATGAGTGCACTAGCACATTCACTGATACTGGGGTTGTCTCTATGTGCATGAAAGTCATTCTAGCCTATTCCTCTGATTAATCAAACAAAAAAAATCTGGTTTTCTGACTATTTTCTTCATCAAAGATAATATCACAGTTCTCAAGTTTGACTTTTTGTAGTTTGACACCATGTCTCCGAACTTGACTCTGGAACAGCTGGAGTAATTTCTGCTACTTGTAGCCATCATTCTAACTGAGGTGACACACTCAGCTTCTTACACGCATTTGTTTATAGCTATATTTAATGATTTTTTTTCCAGGAATAATCAGACTGGCATGTCACCTAACTAAAATGCAGGTAGGTGCTTTGAGCTTTGGTCACCTTTAGTCACATTCCTGGGGATACCTGTACTTTGGCTATGTACTAAGCATGCTATATGACTGAAAATGCTTGAGACATTAACTTTTTACTGTCACTGTGAAATATGGTGATTGTTGTTGCTGGGTTTTTTGCTGTTATTTTTTTGTTTGTTCATTTTGTTTCTTTTGTTTTAAGAAGTGATTGAATGTATCCATCCTACACTAGAAAACAACTGTGTTTTGGTTATGAGTGCTATTTCAGATGAGAAGTGGGCAAATCCCTGTATCCTAAAATGAGAGAAAATGCTATGGGCCAAATTAATTGTTCTGGTAGGGTGGATCACTTTGTAGACTGTATATTCAGTACCAGGGATTCATATAATTAAAAAGATTGATTTTGAAGAGGCAAGTTAAAAATTTCATACAACATCTAGACATAAAAACTGGATAGGATTTCCTTCCTCCAATAATGACTAGCATGTTTTGTAAAGCTGTGAAGTGCCTTCTGTGGTTTTCATAAGGGTGCCAAAGATGGCTTAGTTTCTAGCATTTCAACGTCAACTGAGTTTTGTAATTAGGAAAGTGGTGATTAAGTGGTGGTTAATTTCATCAGTTACTAAGAATCTGATGCTTAGTGTCATTTATAGTTTCTGAATATGTCCAGTGCTAACTTCAGAATACATCATGCAGATTTTTATTAAATTTCCAATAGATATTTAAATTATGTGTAATTTGATTACTTCTTCATTCTTTTAACTACCAAAATATCTCGCTATTCACACAGACCCATCCCCTCTTTTCTTTATCTGTCAAGGATATATTGGATATTTAGTATTTTTCTTTTAAATGTTGTCACTCATATATAATTTATATTAACTCAGGTAATATTTGTAACATGAATAACAGAATTTTCTTGCCAGTTTATTAATAGGCTTAAGAAGACTGAAGGCTCAGACAGATACAAATTACAAAATAGGTAATAGGCACCTAAAATGATTACTTGTATTCAATAATTCAAAATAAATATTGACTTGTATCAGAAAGTGAATTCTTGAAGGCAGACTCGCCTTTTGTTTGAACATTTTAATCACACTGAGTGTCTGTAAACTTTTAGGAAAACCTGTGTATTTTGCATAAAACAGAACACTTTGTCTTAGCGATTATAGCTGAATTGAAATCTTGTGCTAATATTGATGGCTGAGTTGGAATGATCCTGCTCGTGGTTGGTGTTACATATATAAAGGAGGCACTTGCTCTGTTCATACAGAGGAGACTTCTGGACTAGCTCAGAATTTCATGGCTGCCATGACAGCCCTTGGGCTGTTCCACTGATCTGTAGGCTCTGCTCAGAAACTTGAGCCTCTGCTCTTTAAGTTCGGTAGGCAATCACTGTCTTTGCTTCTGGAGTTCATAATGTAACTGTTCTAACAAAGCCAAGAACCGGTTCTGGTGGTCTTATCATTGGAAGTTGAGAGGAACAGTCAGCCTTCAGCGAAAATACCATTTATTTGCTAATTTAACTCTGTTGAGAATTTGGATATTTTTGATTCAGCACCACACCTGTGCCTTGTTTGCAGTAGTACATGATTTACAAAAGGCCTATGAAGAAGCAGCAGAGATTGTTAGAAGTGTCTGAGGTAGGAGGCTTGTGCTAAACATGGCTAATGCACAGATATTTGAAGACTTTATGTTGTGGCTACATCTCATAGCTGACCCTTCTTTGAGAGGAGATTGGGCTAGACACTTCCCTTAAAACCTGAATTGTCCTGCAATCCCATTAATGCAGGCAGTAGACAATGAAGTCTGCAGTCAACAATGAAGTCTGCAGTAAACAATGAAGTCTACACTTGTACACTTCATACAGTGTCAAATTGATCTTTTCGTCTTTATTCTCTATTAGTTTCCTAACACTGTATGCACCTTTTTGACAACTAGTGAGTGCTGAGCTGATGTTTTCAGAAAACAGTCTACAGTGCTCAAGGACCTCTTTACTAAGTGGATAAGAGTCCATCATTATGCACATTCAGTTAGCAGCTGCAGCAAGAACAGAGAAGAGCAGAGAAAAAAGCATCAAAAGGTGGTATTGTGAAGTGTGGCTTTACAAGCAACATCCCTCCATTCTCCCCACACTGAGTTTCTTCTCTGAACTTCAACAAAAGCAGGTAGCAAGGAAGAAGTATCTTTGGGATTGCCTGGTTCTCTGGCTGCTGCTCGTGGCTGAAACACTGGCAAAAACATTGGTTGAAAGAACTGTCTTCTGTGAGGGAAAAGGACTGCACTTAATGCTACTAGCATATCCATTGCCCCTGTATGCTGTTGCACTGGAGAGACAGCAGAGCAGGACTCAGTTTTAGTTTCCTGACCAGTGCTGGTGGCTGCTGCTTTCTGTCTGAGCAGCCTCATACCATTCTTTCTTCACCTGGTCTCTGGATAGGTGACTCTTCTGGCCAGCTGCTTTTGCTCTTCCACTGATCTCTATAGTATATCCATACTGTCAGCATCTTGCCTCAGACTTCTTGCCCTGGGTTTCACTATGGCTTGCTGGAGCCGTAAGGCAGATATTTTGTTGCACATCCATTGATTTCATTTATTAGTACTTAATTGAATCTGCCTGTTCAATCATCCAGTACTGTGAGATATGCCAGCAACACGCCACAGTCAGTATTTGGGTATCCTGAATGATTTTCTGTCATTTCACTGTTCTGTGCTGTACAATGCATCAAGCATTGTCACAGCCCTGTTCACCTACTCTCCAGGTGATTGGCAAATATGCTGAGAGTCCATCAGCCACTGGTGTCCCTCTCAGTCATACCAGTCATACCACTCTTCTGGTACTGAAGTTGGTTTAAGCTATAGATTACATGCCTTACCTTATAGCTAGTAGTTCAGCAGCTTTGTATTTGGCTAAAAAAACCCTGATCCTGGAAATACGTTACTTCCAAATGATCTGTCCATTCTAAAGCGTCCTTTGCTGACCATCAGAAAGAAGTTCTGACCTTCAGAAATTGTGCTGACGTGTGACATCTCTGGAATGTTCTAGAAAAAACATTAGCTGGTTTTAGATCTTTTAGCATCAGGATAGATTAGAAATCTGATTCTCTCTCTTTTTCTTTTTTTTAACCTTTTTTATTTTTAAAGTTTACCTGTTGTTTAAATAAAAGCTCGTTCGAATTCTGAGCTCTGATTTAGTCCTCTTGTCAACTGCAACATAAAAAGCACCAGTTTGAGGTGATTCCTGATACTTATCCAGACATTGTTGCTTTAATGATTGTAAGGATTGTTTCTGGTCTGAAAACATTGTTGCACACACAAAGTTCTGAGGGACTTTCTGCTACAGCCTAGGAGTGGTACTCTTGTCCTTTTGGGTTGGTCAAGGCTATTGGAAAGTACTGTGGATGCTGAAGGTGGGTAGAACATATTTCTTTACATAGTGCAAAATGGTACTAGTTCTTAAAAAGCATATTGCAGCCCACAAGTCAGGAAGGAAAGTCCTGAAGCTGGCAGTCTGGCTAATTGTCAAAAGTTATAGAGACATTCAGGTCTTTACTTTGCCTTGGTTTTTGAATAAGCGCAGCACTGGTTTTGAGACATGCAATTAATTTTGATCTTTAAACTAGGTGAGAAACACCGAGGTGCAAGTCTCTTGAGTATGGAAATAGGCAACACTCCCTTTTACTCTGGCACAACACTGCAGCTTATTTCTGAGCATTGAATTTAAGTGTCAGATGCATTTGGTTAAGTTTAAAACATTTGCCAAGAGCTGTACTTGCTGTGCCTTCAGAGGGAGAGGGGATAGAGCACTGTGCTATAAGTCTTGCTGCAGACGAGAAAGCAGAAGAAGGTGAATCACATGCTAAATGTATAAGATTTGTCAAGTCTGGATTATAATTTTTTCTTAAGTCTTCATTTCTGGGCAAAGTGATTGAGATTATTATGAGAGTGAGAAGATTTCCTGGGTTCAGCAGTAGCAGTCATTTTTCTCCTTCTTAGTAGCTGGTGCAGTGCTGTGGTTTTGACTTTCAGCCTGGGAACAGCACTGGTAACACCGATGTTTTTAGTTGCTGCTCGGTAATGTTCAGTCTGACCAAGGACTTTGTGGGTCTCATGCTCTGCCAGGGAGGAGGGGAAGCTAGGAGGAAGCAGAGACAGGACACCTGACCCAAACTAACCAAAGAGGTATTCCATACCACAGCGCGTCATGCCCACTATGAAAACTGGGGGCAGTTACCCAGAAGGGCTAGATCACTGCTTGGTCGGGCTGGGTATCGGTCGGCGGGTGGTGAGTGGTTGTATTCTCTTCCCTTGTTATTTCCCTTATCATTATTATTATTGGTGGTAGCAGCAGTGGTTTGTGTTATACCTTAGTTACTGGACTGTTCTTATCTCAACCTGTGGGAGTTATATTCTTTCAATTCTCTTCCCCATCCCTCTGGGAGCAGAGTTGAGGGGGTGGAAGGGGCGGGGGAGTGAGAGCGGGACTGCATGGCTGAGTTTAAACCAGAACGGCAGATTAGTTCCTTTCTTTTATTTCAGTCATTTTGGTTGTCATTCTCAATCTGAATCAAATTTGTGTTGTTAGCACTAGTTACTGAGCTTGTCCTAACAGTGAATGAAGATAAAGACTATGCTCTGATTCTTTTCAAATTGATCAAGAGTTTTATGAAATTGATCAATAGATTATTTTGATAGGGTGGATGTTGCTGTTGTGCCCAAAGAGCCTCCTTAGAATGAATCTTTCTTTTATTTGTGAGCAGAGGTTTCTCTGCCCCGTGGAACACCTTCTCCCAACCTCAGATGTGTCATGCCTCCTAGTTGCCCTATAAGGCCACCAACAATGAAGAAACATGGGCTAGGATATTTGAAGTTTTAAGATCAGTTGTAATTACTACACCTCCACTGTGACTGACCTTGGCCTTGCTGCTTAATTTTAGGCATTAAGTAAATGAGACCCCACAAAGTAAGTGCCTAATACATCTTCAGACATCACCATACAGAGTCAGGTGCCTCTCAAGGCCTCCAGAGGGAGATCCTGTCCACTTAGCTGAAGTGTTTAACCTTAAGCAGATAAGGTCTTTTAGTAGGCTTCAGCATCACCTTCCTCTCTCTACAGTCTCTGTAACAAACATTTTAGAAGGACTGGTTTATCATGTGTCTAAAGTTAGGTCCTTAAGGAGAACATGCTGGCTAGCTGTAATTATATGTAATTTTTGGAAGGCACATACCATTTGCCTGAAAGTGCTTTTAGCATTTGTAATAGCTGAAAGTGAAAAAAGACCACTTGAACACATTAATCATTCAAGCTGAAAAGTCAGAGGACTTGTGCCTGTGTTTTCCATCATCTTAAAAGTTATTATAGTTCATAATTAAAATAAAATACCACTGGTGGCTTTTTTCCTTTCATTCACTATTGCATCATCAGATTTTACTGGGTATTTAAGTCTGGCTTTGCAGAGGAAAAATTTGGAAACTTCTTTAACAAAAAGCCATTTAGAATAAGGATAGAGAAAGAAAGAGCATAAACAATAGGTAAGCTGGATTTGGGAGATAACTAGCTATCCAGGGCACTTTTCTTTAATCTGTATGGATCTTTTGAACTAATCTCCAAGTGGCAGGCTTTGGCTACTGTGACAGGATTTCTTTCACACACAGATAAACCCCCAAAGTTTCCAGTTTCTCTGGAAGACTTCCACTTTCCTTTCACATCCCTGGTCTTCCCTGTGCATCTTCAGTTTTAAAACCTTTTTCTCTCTCCTCGGGCTGCTGGAATTGTCTGCGCTTTAGACCCGAGAGCCAAATAAGGCATGTCGCGTTGGGAAGATACCATATTCAGAGGGAAGCAGGGGTGAGGGTGCATGAGGCTGGAGAGGAAAAGGCAGGGGGGAAGGGTGAGGGGTTGTATTCTTGACCTTAGGTAGCTGGTGGTGAGAGGTAGCATATTGTGTGGAGGCACAGACAGAACTAGTTTGTGGATGGGAAGGAGGGAGCAAGGAGGAGGGAGGAGGAAGCTGGGGCAGCGAAGGGGGAGGAGGAGAGAGCAGCATCTCTATCTTTCTTTGCAGACCACGCTGCTAAACAGCGAGGGGAGGCTCATGCTTCCCTAATATCCATCACTCCCCGCTTCCAACGTGGTCAGAGACAGAGCAACAAAGAGGGTCTCAGAGGTAAGATCCTAGTAACTTGCAAAGCTGTAATAAGGCAAAGCAGCAGCAACAACAACAGGGAAAAGATTATCAGCACCTGGGAATGCTCAGAGGCGGCAGGGGGGAAACTGGAAGCCCAGGTCTCCTGGAGGCTAAGGCAGTGTTAGCAGCAGCAAGAACGGAGTAAGAGGGGAGCAGATCAGCTCCGAGGGGGTTAGGATACCAGCCAGCACTATTTAGCAGAGGACAGTTTATGTCCCAACTGCCTGTGCAGAAAGAAGTGAGAATGGGAAAGAACTATGAAAGCAAATGCTCTGGTACCTGAAACACACGGCTAAATAAGGCTTAACAAAACCTATGAATGGTTTATTTACCCAAAATATCGTTCTGGAGTAAGCAAAGCAATTCATTAATTTGTGCATGTCAGACGAAAAAATATAAATGAAAAGCAAAGCCCAGATCTGCATATTGAAAATGAAACATGAAAGTTTGATTTTTCATTTTAGGACAATTTTTCAGTTCAGAAATGCATTTAATAGCAACAAGGAGGAAAAAAATGCAAAACACAAATTAATTCTTTTTTTTGTTTCTTACCATGTGTGTGTGTGTGTGTGTGTGTGTCAAAAAAATGGGTTGTTGGACAATTATTGCAAGAAAATATTTGTGATACCAAACAAGGTATGCTGTTTGACCTGAGAAATACTGGTTTATTTCATTTGGAGAAAAAACAGCAATACAAACCCAACATGATTTTGTACTGGCCTGAAATACAATTTGTAATTATGTTTGATTCATTCACACAGCCTAAAAAAAAAAAAAATCATCAATTTAGATACGTGTATTTATAAAGTTAATTGTTTCTTTTTAGTTGCGGACACTGGAAGCTTAGATGAAGGAGAAAGGAAGTGTAGCATCTATGCACTGGAGAAACTGATGCTTGCTTTTTCCTTGCGCTTTGTCTCATTTACTTTACTTTTTCAGGTGTGAGCTACCTTAGTTTTGATCCAACGTCTATTATTAACTAATAGTGGCAGTAATGTCAGTGTTTGTTGTTAAACATGTTGAACCAACTACAAAGAAAATTAAAACTGGCTTGTATGTCTTACTCATAAGAGTTTTTATAATTTAATGTCTCTCTTCACTATGAAACATAGAATCAGTCTCCAAGGGTAATCATTCTGGAATATGTGTGCTTAACTGTAAGTTTCTGTGTTTTCATCTTTGCAAGAGGTAACTAAAATAGCTGTAGTGAGTTGATTTGGTGTGTGAGTGAGGAAATTAGTATCACCATTCTCTGCTGCTTTGGGGAACTTGGAGGTGATGGACCTGAGTTTGCTTTTCTTTTCATCAGTGTAAATTTACTGGTACAAGTGTACAGCATCTGGTTCTGTACTAGTATACGTCTTCATTGCCCCATTTTACTTTTAGAAGAGAGAAGAACCACATCACAGCAATGGGGCTTTTCCTTCACAACTTTTTACAATTGCTATTTCAGGGCTTACAGTTCTGTTACTATTTTCCAACCATAAATAACAGTCTGACTTTGGTCACCTTGTCTGCTGTGGTAGTTGTCAGCTTTAGCTTTGAAATTGTCAGTAGACAAGCAGGGTTTCTATTAAAAAAGAAAAGCAAAAATAACTTCTTTTCCTGTCAGCCTACCCCTTGCTTACACAACTAGTTTTATTTATTCAATCCATCTTTTGGGTTGATAAATGAATTTTATTTCTTTTTAATTTTTTTTTTTTTGGCTTTTTTTTTGGTGTTTAACTACAGTTTTGTATTTCTGGGGCTTTTGCTAAAGAAATGGAATGTTCTCACTTTAGCAAGGTTTAACTGTTACGTGCAGAAAAAAACCCCAATAACAAACCAAGCCTAACATGAGTCTACTACTGCAGGTGAATTTCATTTGAAGCTATCATTCTTTTCTACTTAGACAATAGTTAGCTATTGTTCTCTTAAAACAACCTTCTAAGAACTGTATTGTTCTGAAGTTTATAAGGGCTGGATGCAAAGCTCCCTGAAGTCAGGAAGAGACATTCCATTGACTTCAAATGGCTTTGGATCAGGCCTGTCACGTGAGATTAGCTCCTGACAGAAGATCTTGTAAGCACAAGCGCAGAACAGAATGATTTAAGGATGGAATTTCACTTATGCTGTGATTGTCTTTGCTTTGTGAATATCTGATAGGCACAATGTTTTTGAAGCAATACTTCATTTATTTTGTGTTAAAAATGTCTGTATTTTATATAAAAATGTATTTTATATAAAAATGTATTTTATATAAAAATGCAGAAAATTCCTCGTAAATTAGGTCTCAAATCTATTGTCTTTTTGTGTCTATATTTAAAGACTTTATTAAGCGAGTCTGTCCTTGTGTATGATAGTTCAGAATCTCTTAGATGAGATTTATAATCTCAGTGATTCTATGCGTAATATAAGGAAAGAGTTTTGTATTGTCAAATATCAAGTTAAAACAATGGTTTGAATTTTGTTTTCTTGTTAAACTCAAAGAGTGTATATAAGAAACTAATGGCTTCCATAGTTTCTCTTTTAAAAACCCACCACCTACCCCTCCAAACCCAGAAGCCACTTTGACATATACATTTGTTTCTGCATTTGAAACTTATGCAACTTACACAATGTAAAAGTAACCATGAGCAAAACAGCATAGTTCTGTATAACAAAATAAATAGGAGCATTTTGCAGCATGTTATGTAAGGCCAAACTTGGATTAGGAAGTTGTAAACTTGCAAAGGTGATTCTTGTTAATAAAGAAAAGCCAGTCAGACTTCTCTACACTCTAGAGATGCTGGGCATAATTACCTTTAGGGAAAGATTGCCTTTGCTTCTTATTGATTGTGGCTCTTCTAATGAATACAAAGTCTGCACAGCAAATGATAAGTGATCTGTCACTCTTTTTTTCAACCTCATGCAAAATAAAGCATTTACTTACTCTCAGATGGGATCAGACACAACCGTAGGTTTATTTCATGTGAATATGTTCCTACATGAAGGGAGGGGCATAAAAGGCTAGTGTAACTAAGAGCAACTAAAATCCACATACAAACAGCCCTAATTACACAAAAACACGAAGACTGCATTTGTGTACTGCATGCAAAGGAGAAAGTGGTGTATCTTTAACTACAGCTGAAAATTGGGGGCTTTTTTTCCACTTAGACTGTGGTTAATGATTCAGTCAATGAGTAAATCTGACTGACTCTTCAAAACTTCTGTTACACAGACTGTGACAGGAGATACTGTAGTTTACTAAGGAAATTTAGATGTGTCACTTATGCTTATTTTGTAGACATTTGTAGCTGTTACTTTATAATTACCCTTAAGGATTCCAAAGAATTTTAGTTTTATTTTCAGTTTGTCTTCATTTGCCATTATCCATGCATTGCCTTTCATGCTTGAATATTATTTTTGTGAGGAATAAAGGAAGTTTAAGAAATAACATAGCCATTGGTGTATTTCTGAAGAAAGAGTAAAAGAAAATTGCCATTTATATATTGTATGTCTTAGAAAAAATACTGTAAAATATAAATACAGACTGTTACATAAAGAAAATATTCTTTACCTAGCTAAACAGCCCAGCAATATTTTAGGTACTAAAAGCAATTCATCGGAGGCATATTTTATATGACTATGCAGTAGATAGAAATAAAAATTTATTTGTAGAAAGTATATTAACATCATAGTCATAAAAATAGGCTGTACTGACGAAGAATTGCCATCAAAGTTGTATTTATAGGTATGAGATTCTGCCTTATACTTAGCTTGAAACATTTTTTGTGTTGTTTTAAATGTTTGTCTGTAAAATGTATCCTTGTTTTTAACCTAGCTGTTTTAGTTTTTAGAGCTCCTTAGTAGGAAAGTGTTGGGGTAGGTCTTCTGGTTTTATAGGAAAGAGAAAATACGCAGATTTTGTCTTTTGGGATGGAAATTTTTTATTTCCACAGATTTTCTTATCCCTTATCCAAGTATAAACATTTATATATAAAATAAAAATAATGATCTCATCCTATCCTGTGAAGTTCTAGTTTGATTATACAGTGCTTTGAAATGATTAGGTAGTTTCTGATGATTATGACTGCACTTATATTATGATTTCATCATACAAGTCCTCAGATACAGGGTATATGTATCAACTGCAAAAGGTCATAAATGAGTATATAGACAGGTTTAAAAGCACAGGTTTTGCTTCTATTAACTAGAAGAGTGGTGCATTAAAAAAGGATAGTATAGTCTTTTCTAACTTGGAACCACATTTTCACATGTACTGTCCCAGTGTCTGTATGAGCTAGAGATTGAAATAGCAAACTAATACCTCGTATACAAAGTGGTCAAACCATATGCATGGAGTGGTGGATAAAACTGTAGGTATCACTGTAATAATTCAGGACATTACTTGTAATACTAATAGTGGAAATCTTTTTGAACACAAAAGTTGTTTGGAAGTTGCTGGAAAGTTGTAAAGATTCTTTCATCCGAATCTGACAGCTATTTTCATCCCAGAGGTAATGGAATGGTTGATCTATTATGTAAATGCATTTGTTTTTAAAGAAAACATTTGAGACTTGCTTGACTGTGAGGGAAAGGGTGCTCTAGTTAGTGAGAGATCCAGAAGTCAGTGCCATTTTTGTATAGATGGAAGTATAAATGGTTTGGGCCCTAACAGTTCAAAACCCAAGCATGAATACGCTGGGGAGATATGCAAAGACATACAGCTGTAAATTTGCCTCAATCATTCCTGCTATACATGAAAAAGTAACTTTTCACTCCCATTTGAAGAAATACATCTAGATGCCAGTCAGTTCTGACTGACTAGAATATATCTGACTTAGATGAATAGTTTTCAAAGTTATCATTTTATTCCATTCAAAATCTGCCAAGAGGCACTATATACTTTGTTGTTTTCCTCCTTCTTTTGCTCTATACCCAGATTTTTGTCATTTGTCATCTTTTCTGTGAAGAACATAGTGTTCATATCAGTGGTAATCATGTCTCTGCTGCTTAGAAGGCCCTTGAAGCAAGAGAGCCTTAAAAGAAGGGAGTTAAACTAAGTCTTGTCTTCTCAGCACAAGATGGATGTTTGACTCAATATCCAGCCCCCCAGCTATGATACAAGCATCTTACGGACTTGCAGCACAGCATCATATAATATATCTCCTGCTTTGAAGTTCACGTGATGCTGGCAAAGCAGTAGAGGAATCTCAGTGATGTAGTGCTCTGTAGTACTCTGCCTGACAGTGGGGTCCCTGTTTGAAAGAACATTTAGAAGGAATATTTCCTAGGCAGTGGCATTAGTCCAATCCCATGTGTGTGATACATGGGCCAGCATGGTGGGGACCATGAGATATTGACCAGGCCTACCCATGTGAGCTGAGCGAAGAACAGCGTGCAGTGCATATTTGCTATTTAGAAGAGCTTGCAAAGACCTGGAAAAGTCCCCTTAGATTCTGTGAAGCAAATGTGGGTGCAGAATCAGAAAAATGATGTTTGGAAAGCCCTGGTCTTCCACTTGATACTGCAGTTCATTCTCTAGGGGCAAATAGGCTTCCACACTGTGAAACAAGGGTGCAGCTTCACAAGGAGAACTTGCTACAGTTTTAATATTGCTGATGAATTATTGTGTAATTTACTGCTTCATATATAATCTGGATGTATGGGAATGTGTTTCCTCTTGATGTTTAAATTACTGTTTAGAAAGTTAATCTTGAATTAGTTGAAGATTTATTTTTGTCTAGCGATGGTTGCCTAGGTCTTGCTCAAATTGAAAAACAAAGAAATTGTAAGTAACTGGCTTTCAGAGTAGTAAGGTCAACCTCCTTACATCCTAGGCATGAGTCATAAAATCACCAAGGAAAATTATGTTGTGGAGTTTAATATTGGTAAATCTTCTGGTTTAGTCCTCACTACTGAGGGGGATGCTGTGTACTATTGCTCCAGGTCAGAGTGCACAGCAATACACAGTTACTGACAGCTTTGAATAGCTCAGTTCTGAACCACCTGTTAGATCCTTCTGACTTTTACTCAGTTTTAGAACCAGGCCTCAAAATTCATCAATAAATACTGGGTATTGCTCTGCAGCCATTTGTGGCAGGTTCAGATTACTGTGGTAGATTCCCAGGCATTTATCTGTGATGTCAGGAGAAATTGATACCAGACTCTTTGAAAGTCAATTTCTTTTTATGTAATACTTGTGGAAGAGCCATCATACCATGCACTTTGTTGCTTAGGGAGCTCTTTACATGAAATCTGGGTACAGGAAAGATGCTATATAGTAAAATCGGAGAATCATAATATATCTCAAGTTGGAAGGGACACATAAGGATCACTGAATCCAACTCCCTGCTCCTCGCAGGACTACATAAAACCAAACCATATGACTAACAGCATCATCCAGATGCTCCTTGAGCTTTAACAGGCTTGGTGCTGTGACCCTGGGGAGCCTGTTTCAGTGACTGACCACCCCATCAGTGAAGAAAATTTTCCTCATGTCCAATCTGAACTTCCTCTGATGCAGCTTCATTCCATTTCCTCCTGTCCTGTCTCTGGTCACTAGAGAGGAGATCAGCATCACCCCCTCCTCTGCCTCCTTGAGGAAGTTGTATACGGCCATGAGGGCACCCTTCAGCCTTCTCCAAGCTGAACAAACCTAGTGACCTCAGCCACTTCTCCTAAGTCTTGCCCTTGAGACCTCTCACCATCTTGGTCACTCTCCTCTGAACACAATGTAATAGTCTGATGCCCTTATATTGAGGCACCCAAAAGGTGCACAGCACTCCAGGTGGGGCTGCAGTGCAGTGTAGAGTGGGACAATCACCTCTCTCAACCACCTGGCGATGCTCTGCTAGGTGCACCCAACAACACGAGGGAACTTCACCTGACTGCCATGATCTTTCAAATATGATGGCCAGTGGCTTAGCAACTTCATTCGCCAGCTCCTTCAGGACCCACGGATGGATTTCATCAGGTCCCAAGGATTTGTTGCACATTTAGGTTCCTAAGATGATCTCGTACCAGATCCTCTCCTACAGTGGCCCTAAGGTCTTCATTCTCACAGTTCCTGCATCTGCCTTCAAAGATTTGAGTGGAGTGATTGGAGTCTTTGCCAGTGAAGACCGAGGCAAAGAAGTCATTAAGAACCTCAGCATTCTCCAAATCCAAAATAGTGAGTCCTCCCGTTTCCTTCCAGAGAGGGCCCACATCATCGCTACTCTGTCTTTTGTTAGTGACATGCATATGGAAGCTTTTCCTGTTATCTTTGACATCCCTGGGCAGATTCAATCCTATCTGGGCTTTAGCTTTCTTAACCTTATCCCTAGCTTCCCAATGTCCCTGTATTATTCCCAGGCCACCTGTCCTCACTTCCACCTTTTATAAGCTTCTTTTTTCCTTCTAAGTTTTCCCAGCAGCTCTTTATCCATCCATGGAGGCCTCCTGGCCTTCTTGCCCTATTTCCTTCTTGTCAGGATGCAACAGTTCTGAGCTTGTAGCAGGTGATCCTTCCATATCAAGCCTTGGGCCCCCCTGCCCTCTAGGGCTATATCCCATGGAACCTTACTAAGGAGGCTGCTGAAGAGGCCAAAATCTTCCCTCTTGAAGTCCAGGGCAGTGAGCTTGCTGCACGCTCTTCTCACTGTCCTGAGGATCTCAAACTCAACCATCTCATGATCGCTGCAACCAAGGCTGCCCTGGAGCATCACATTTCCAACCAGCCCCTCCCTGTTGGTGAGCACGAGGTCAAGCATGGCACCTCTCCTCATCGGCTCTTCTATTACTTGCAAGAGGAAGTTGTTTTCCACATAATTGAGGAACCTTCTGGATTGCTTGCACTGGGCAGTATCATCTCTCCAATAGATACTGGGGTGCTTGAAGTCACACATTAGGACAAGGGCTTGCATGAGACTGCTACTGTCTATGAAGGGTTTCATTTACACAGTCCTCACTATTGGGTGGCCTGTAGCAGATCTCCACAGTAATGTTCCCCATGTTCTCCCTTTGATCCTGACCCACAAACACTCTGTTGGCTCAGTACCCATCCCCAGACAGAGTTCCATACTCTCCAGCCTATCCCTAACATAAATAGCAACTCCCCCTCCTGCCTGCCAGGTCTGTCTTTTCTAAAGAGCCTGTAACCTTCCATTCCAGCACTCGAGTCACAGGAGCCATACTGCCGTGTTTCTGTGATTCCAACATCAAATCCCCATAGACGTGAACACATCTCTAATTCCTCTTGTTTATTCTGCCTTCTATGGACATCTGTGTAGGGGCATCTGAGCTGAGCTCCAAATAAAGCCAACTCATTGGCTGGAGCAGCTGAAGGACCTCTGCATCGCTCTGACCATTCATTACAGGTGCTGGCATCTGACTGGTAGTTTTGGGGTGGATGGGTGCTCCTCTCCCCCAACAAATCTAGTTTTGATACAATTATTTTGATACAATTCTGGGTACAATTCTTAGTGGACTAGGAGAGTGGAAGTGGGGATTTTTAAAAGGCAAGCTATTAATTTAATGTACAAGCAATCTTTACACTGAGAACTCTACATCTTCCAATTTAATGGTCAGATACAGAGATCTAATACAAAAGAAAAAGGGCTCCTGTTCAGAAAAATAATAGGAGAAAATAACAGGAAAATAATAGAACAGCTAGGAAAACAGGCAGTGTAGGTGTTTCCTAGGAAGATGTACTTAGCACTGGTGACAGAATAGAAGGAAAGTACTGTCAGTTTTCTTTTTAGTATTATTAAGGCATGGGGTTTGCTCATGCAAAAAGTGGTCATATTCATACCAATTCAGCCAGCTATGTTAATGAGACTCTTTGGTTAATGGACCTGTCAGTCTTTTATGGACCTGTCTTTGGCTTCACCACTGATCATTCTTTTTTCTGTTATTCTCCTGTTATATATTTTTACAGTTTAATTCATGTATGTTTTGTATTACCTAGACTGTTGCTTCATCTGATTAATTCTGTGCTCCCACCCATCTGAGTAATCAAGCCATAACATCACTATCCATATGGATGCTATTTTTATGGATGCATATCTGTCTAATGGGCTGCCATGTACTGGTATGTATCAACTCAGATACATGTTTTTATCTACAGTTTGTGTGATTAGTTTAATTGCATAGAAAATGATAGTATTCTCCAGCTATAACAAGTATGCTTTTAAATGCTTTTAAAGCATTTCAGTATTTCTGTGCCTTAAAGGATCACTGCAATCTCAAAAGGTCAGTTTACCTTTTTCAATTTCATATGAATTAAAATATTAACACCTGTAAAATCTCAGGCAGTGACTGTGTGTAGTCTTCTATAGATGTTAGTATAGGTCTTTTCTTGTGTGTCTTGTTTTCTTTTATGCAGTGAAGTTTCCCAGCACATTCTGATCCTTATTTTAACACTTTTCTTTCTGTAATGCAGACGGTATTTCATTGAAGCCAAAGGCAGCTGAGGGTGCAACTAGGTGTATCAGCTGGTATGAAAAAGAGTGCAGCAAGTGGGGCAGGTAATGGGGCTTCTCAGTTCACTCCCAGGTTCCAGCTCAATGATGATATTCACTGTGTGAATGGTTTTCTCTCTTGGGTTCTCTTTTACAATAATTCAACGATTTCCCTCCAAGGCAAAACTTAAGCACTGTTCTGGAGCTAATTTCATTTAAAGATTACTCCTGCTAGGCAAAATGGATGACACAATTACTTATGACTTTCTTAATCCCACATGATTTTGGGATATATTTAATACAATTTAATACAATTTAAGTAGGTCTCTTACCCTGTGTGTAATGTGATGCAACATCCCTGTTCATATATCACATGCTTTCAGTTTTATGCCAAAAAATGTTACCCTGATAAAAGCTGTAATGCAGCCTGCATAATAATTGTATTAAACTGTCTGAGGGAAAGACCACACACACAAAAAAGGTATGTTAGGGCCATGAAAGCCCAATAGAAGCCTAAAGACCCTTTGGCCAAGCGTCAAATGACGTGAACATGATCCTGAAGTGTGAACACAAATGATTCCCTTGACATAAAGGCCAGGCATCTCTTCCTGGGCCAGATGCTTTTAGCAGTAGAGGTGTAAGGTCATGTTGATCAGCCAGTCTGGATGTGAAGTAATGGCAGCAAGAAAGCAAAGCTTTACATATGGTGCTGTCCCCATTTCAAACTAGCTATACTGCTTCACAATCTTTTCTCTGCTAGGTGGCATTGTTTTTGCATGTAATTTGGTTTCCTTGGCAATGTGTTCATTTTCTAAAGAAAATTGAATTCAAGCTAAATCTTACTAAGTGTTGGAATTATCCCCTTAAACTTTGCAAGTGAGGTCTTAATCTACAGAGAAAGTTTCTCTCTTGTTTGTTTTTTCCATTGCATGCTGTGGATCCAAGATGAAATACATTTTCTTTTCAAGGTGCACCTTTTGATATATCCAATTAGAAACTGCTTGCACAGTTGTGTGTGTTAGGTTATATGGTGAAAATCTGGCATTTTAATGTTAAGTTAACACAATGGAGGAAGAGTAATCTGACAAATAGCAGATCTATTCAATCTTACATCTTCTGCCTACATCAGAATTAGGTGTAACTGCAGCCATACATTTTGCCTGTACTCAGGGCATGTATGAAAGCATGCACGTGAAAATCTAATGGGTTTTGCTAAGGCTTTATTCGCACGTCCTCTTCTAGCTGCAACTGTGCTGGCTAAGAAGGTTGCTACCCCTAGTACCTCATTACTGCACTTTTGTCAGAGGTTATCACAGGTGACTGTGCCAGCTGAGCCGTTCCTGTGCATGGTTTTTGCTTGAAATTAATGGGGGTGGTGCAGAACTATTATTTTAACAGTTTTAACAATTTTTTATTTTACTGAAGAGGGTCAGGGATTGCTTTCAGGAGCAATGATGTGGGTAAAACTGGCAGGGCAATAATTTCCAACACCGGAGCCTCTATAAAAGTGATTGTAGTCTTTTCAGTTGATGCTTCCAGAACTGGAAGATTTGTCAATGGCCTTATGTAAATTGAGTTTACCTCAATGATTTTTTTAGTCTTTTCATGTTGCTGTATAGATATGACCTTAGGTTCATATATATGTTGTCTATTTGGGTTTAGTTTATATTATCCATGGTCAGGATTCAGTTAAA
This sequence comes from Psittacula echo, assembly GCF_963264785.1. Taxonomy (NCBI): domain Eukaryota; kingdom Metazoa; phylum Chordata; class Aves; order Psittaciformes; family Psittacidae; genus Psittacula; species Psittacula echo. Next base: position 94,055,425 of record NC_137738.1, read on the forward strand.
TGAAAATATTTACAGACTTGTGGTTCAAGAGAGCTTTTTTTTTACCCACGTTTAGCTTTATCTGTTTTACATCATGCTGGAGCTGCTCTGAGGGCTCTATACTGATCCAGGATCAAATCCCCTGTTCTTTCTAAAGACATACAACTTATTTTTGGAATAAGAAGATAAACACTGAGCAAAAATGCTCAGAGTCTGGTTTAGTTCAAAACCCACCAAACCCAATAAGATTGATTCTAACAGCCCTTGTATGGCTATCAATCATCAGCATTTTGCCTGAAAACTTTTTGAATTCTAAAAGTAACTCTCCTCTTTTTTTCCCTCTTTTCTACTTTTGGCTGGTATATGCCTTATTTTTTTATGGTAGTAAATTAATACAAAGGAGAAGAGAGTTTCTAAAGATGGTAAGATTCATGGTCATTCTAATCATACACCATTCCCTTGTGTGAATTCAGTTTTGCTCTTTGCTAATAGACATCTACATTAAAATAAATAAATATTGGCTGAGCTGAGTAAATATTAAATGATTTAGAATTGGCTTGAAAACAAGCATTATATTCCCAGTGGTTGCATTATTAATTATGAATAGTTCTATTTTTTAAATGATGGCATATATGTTTTTTTATCTGTTGCATTATCACTGATATATCGTAGACTTACAAATTAGGAGGAATATTGTCAGTGTAGAACAAAAATATATCAATATTAGTTTAAAAAAAAATCAATGCAAAACAGTTTAACACTTTTTAAAATTAAAGTTTGTTTTGAAGAGTGTATACTGTGAAATCCATCAAATTTTGGACCAGATTTTGTCCTCATTCCCAGCAATGGAACTTCACAGGACAGTATTTTAGTGGTGTGTCACAAAAGCGGTTGTCAAAGCATAAGAGATGAAATATAGACACTGCTTTGGCTGAACTCCAAATTGTACATACTTACTGATTGTCAGTAAATTCGTCTTGTTAGAATTATTACTTACATATGTTATTTCATTTCTGTATCTATAGTGGGTTTTCAGCAGGACTTCCTATAATAATGAATGGGAGAAGGGTGTTTCTCTGGGTATTTGCCAGGCTGTGCAGAAAAGGTTGTTTAAAAGCTGTATTGTGTTGTTAATGATTCTATGATTCTATGCTAAGACTCCCAGTGTCTTGACTAGATGTGTATTTCTATTTGACCATTTTGTTCAATTTTAATCCCTCAGAAAGGGGAAAAATGAAACTGCTTGATTAAAAATACCCATGGTCATCTCTGATAGTTTTGTGGAAAATGTTTTTTCTGAATATTCTGGAAAACAATGGGAAAAGGATCCAATTAAAAATCACACTGTGTATAGAGAGGAAAACATTTTGAAAAAGTTAAAATTACATTTCTTTTTAAAATACGAACATGTAGAAATTGACATCAGTCCTTAAACTTCAGCATGCACACCATTTAAAATGTGGACATTTATTGAGTGGAATTGCATTAGCTAGCAGCATCTGCATGTTGAAAGTGGAATTCCGCACTGATTAGGTAGAAATACCATGGGCACATGTGCGAAATGCAGCACTATCAAGATGCTTTAGATAGAGTGGTTTGTGAAAGAAAGTAGATGAGAATGGTTTCAAAACCAGAAAATGGATTTTTTTTCTTGTGACACTTTTCCTTCCGCGCTTTTTGTAAAGTCTTCTTAGTGTTCCCAGTGGTAGGTTGGGACACAAAGCAATTATGAAAAGCAAATGAAATCCTTAGTTTATTGGCTAAATTTGGAAAGAATTTTTGACATGGCTGACCATCTTTCAAATAAGGATGTCAGAGTGCAGAGGTCAGGGTATAGAAGCCTTGGGATATCAAAAGGTGGTGAGAAGAATGGCTGGGATTTCCAGCAGCATAAGAGGGCTCTTTTGTCTCTAGTGGTCAGTTGTCGAGGATGATGCCTGTGGACATCAAAGAAATGTCTAAACAGTGTTATCTAGGCCTGTCCTTTGCCCCCTGCCATGTAATGGGCCTCTGTTCAGGAAAACATTGGGAAAGCTGAGAAAGCGAGTTGTCCTAAGCTAGTGCTATTAATTCAGCAAGAAAGCAGATCAATAACATTTGCACTAACCGGTAAATCCATCTGCTAGTTCCTAAAGACACAGATTAGGCAAGCCTATAAATTATACATTGCACATCCAAGATGTATTTTTATAATGTATACGTAATGAGACCTTACCATTTAAAGAATTCATTTTCTGCCTGCTTTGACATATTATGGGGAAGTATTCTGAGAAAATGAAACAAAACCAAACTCCAACCTTTCTTTAATATCTGCAGAGAATTTTGGGGTTTTTAATTAATGGATTGTATGTAATGAGGTACTTTTAAGTTAAAAAATGAATTGATATCTGATGCAATTCATGCTTAAAATACTGACTTCAATGTCTGGAAATGTTGTGCCATCATTTTCAAGATGGATTGCTTTTCTTTATCAACAAATAAAAGTTACAGGAACAAAATAAAGCTTATACTTAATATATTTGAGCTCCTGTATTGCTTATTCACGCTTTTTGTATGCTGGAGAAAGAATAACCATTGTGAGCTCTTTCTTTTTGCTAAATGCAATTCAAAAGTCTATTCTGAAAGTATTGTAAGAAGTTTATTATGAGTATTTTCTATCAATCATCACCTGTGTGCAAAAGCAAAAAGTATTGTTTGCTCCTTGTATTTTGGATTTCTTTTTAGAGATCAGAGCTCTTCAAATCCCAATTTTGTCAACAAATATTGCAAGTTTTAGTGGTGAGCAACCAGTCTGGGTCTCAAGCCATGCGAGAGCTCATTTGGCCTAAGATAGGCAGCAGCAGAGACGAAGTCAGACTAGAAATGGGCTTGTGCTTGTGATTTGTGTGAATCTAAATGTGTTTTGTTTTGTTGATTCAGAACCAGTGATGCTGCCTATATAATTATGCAATTCTACTGTCATTCTTAAACTGAGTCAACACAATATAAAAACATTCTTTGCAGGATGAGGACTAAGTAGAATTTCTGGCTACGGATCATTCTCTAGGAATATTTAATAAAACTAGCTCTTAGGTTTCTCTGCTGCGCTGTGCACATTTTGCTAAGTGTATAATATTATTAACTAAAATATATCAGAAATCTTTGCTAATAAATTAGGCCACATCATTATGCATAATTGCATTCTTGTCATAAAAAAACTATGTGAATTCAGTATCAGATATTTAAGCCAAATAGTAATGTAAGTATGAAAAATAAAACAAACCTGTGGTTGAATCAATTGGAGTTTATTAACAAGAGGAAATTGGAGCTGGGTTTGTCAGTACATAGTTATGTGACATCTTTAAAATATAGCTGAAAATGTAAGTGGAATATGCTTTCAAAGTGTGAAATTAAACTGTTTAAGGGGAATGCGCTTCTTTATTGTATTCCATTTTATTGTAATTTAGGGCTGAAGAGGAAACTTTTTCATATAAACATGAGTCAACTTTAACTAGAAGAACATGTACAATAGTATTACTATTGCTACTCTATACTTAGTAACACATAATAGACGTGCTGGGATAATTGTTATGTATTTGGATGGTTATTGCACTAGAAAACTGGTATTTTGGGCTTCTAGATGACTGACCATTATTTTTATCTTCCTGTATCTTCAGCTGGTAAAGAAGAGCTACAAAGTTACTAGCATGGCTATATGACCACCAGAGAGGCTAGATGATTGTATTAGTTTTCATTGCTACACTGAAAGTTCAAAGTAAATGCTTTTCACTTTCAGAATATGGATCTTGAACACTGATACCGCAGCTTGTGTATTCCATACTTAATATATTTTATAATACATAACACTACTTTTAGAAAAACAGGGAAAACAAAGTATTGCACCCCATGTAATATTTTACCCTTTTTCCTTCTACACCAGTGTTTTTTCTTGTCATAGTTGCATCCTGATGTTGCAAACATCTCTGTTCCTAGCTTTACACAAAAGAACATTTCCAATGAGTGAAGAAGGACCAAGTGCACATAGAAGGGCAGTTTGCAGAAGCGAGATCCTGTACTTAAATTCTGATCCTATGGCTAAATAGATGAATGTAAATTTTTATCAGGAGTGATACATATCTGCAAGTATTTATATTTCAGCAGTGGCTTAGATAGTAGACATAGCTAATGAATAGGTCACTGCTGTTTGCCAGCCAAAGGCATGTTCTGTTGTGTCATGAATGCGTAATTTATAGGTAAGGATAAGAAGACAGAAGTCAAGGAAGCAGAAGAAAAAGGTAATTTCTTTCATAAAGATTTCCAGGTTGTCTTTGAGGTTTACAGAATTACTTCTTTATTTATCTGTACGGGACATTCATCCAGAACTTTCTGCTATACAAATTTATGAACATTCTTTTTTTGCTCACTGCCATTTAAAACATATTTTAAAAAATAGATTTGCTGTATAATATCCCTAATGACTGTGGCCGTCATCACTTAGGCAACTGTTGCTACTGGCCACTCATTCCCACAGCTGTTGCACAGCTGCACAGGTGGCATATGCATTCATATGGCTATATGGTGAAATAGTTTCAGGAACTGATCTGGCTAAAAATCAATTTAGAAAAAAAAGCAATAGATATTTTTTTCAGCTAGGTCATGCTGTAATCCCACTTAACTTGTCCATGTATGAATAGCTGTGTCCAAACAAAATAAGAGGCATAAATGTGTAGCTTGGATAAGCCTAGAGGGAGAGATATTCACTGCACAAACTGGAAAAGCTACTGAAAAAAATTGTTCAGAACCTGTGGAAACTGCTATGGGAGAATGGATTCCCCCTCCTGACATTTACTTGTGCACATTCATAAATGTTCACATTTGAAGAATGAAGTCAAAATCTGTCATTCTTATAAACACAAAAATTGCCTTTTCCAGATTCAAATGGGCTGGCCCCTCTGTCTCTTGTTTCTCTGTATCTGCTGTAGATCTTTGGTCTGTCAAAATGATTTTTTAAAATCTGGTTTTAAGTACTGGCCTTCATTCTGCTTCAGTCTGGAGAAGCCAAATCAGAATTACAAGAGCTGCAGGAAAAGTCGTTATAATTTTTGTAAAAGGACGTCAGACATCATTGTAGATTTCCATCTCTAATTCTAGAGTAGAATTAATGACCTAGTAATTAAACGGTAGCTAATGTCTAATGCTTTATAAAAAAGAAAATTAATATATATGGCAACTGGATGGCCATGCATAGTGATGTGATCTGAATTAGCTGCTCTCTCAAGAGACAGGCTTTAAAGTTGTTAGGTCAAAGCACAGTGGCAATAATTATTAAGAGAAGAGTAAAGAAAAAAAGAGGAAAACAATATTTTGCTACAGTATTAATCTGCTCTCTACCTGCATCATGAATAATATGGTACATAAGTGTCAGTATGAGTTGTTCCGTTGCTGAGTATTTCAGTTCTTGGAAAGGAGAAGTAGGTGGAAGTGAAGTGTGTCTATTATTTTGGAGAAGGACATTTCGAGAGGATGCTTTTAAAAAGACAGTGAATAGAAATCAGAGAAAGTAGAATGAATAAGAGAGAACTGTGACCAGGGTGCACATGGACTTGAAAGCAGAGTCCACAGTGCTAAATAAAACAGCTTGCGGTGAGCTTGAACACTGGAACTTCTGATTAGAGTGGTTCCTGGAACCATTTTGTCCTTCCAGACAGTGCCTGGGCTGGGAATGACATGTACCAGGGAATGTTCCCCATATGTGTGGACCTAATGTATTGTCCCAGGAGACTTTTTCCCGCTAAAACATTTTTGCAACCCTTCAGTTTCATGTTGTGAAAGCATTGCTGTGATGACTTGCAACACAGCACTGGTATTGATTCAAATTCTGTCTCAAACCAGACATGATGGTTATGTCCACAAAGCCATAGGGCACTACATGTATCCAAGAAAGCTAGCATGGGCATGCCACAGAATGACCTGTGGCTTGGCTTTATTTCACAATATAGACATACCAAAGGAACAGCATTCCCTGTTTGGTTGTAGCTAATAAATGGATGGGATTGCTGTGAAATGTACCTGCCTTATTGAGTAGTGCTAATGACAGGGACTTCATCTGTATGGGTCTTCCAATAAACTAATTTCTAGAGTCTACCACTAAGGACAGTTGAATGTGCCATATAGAGAAAAAGGGACTAATAGGAGTAACTAGAAGTTATATCACAGTGTAAAGGGCATACTTTGTCTTTCTCTTTTGTGCAAAAATCTTGTGAGGACATGCAAGTAGACCAAGTGAATGTAAGCTGATGACGGAAACACTACTGTATAAACAAGTGTCATATTATGCACTGAAAGTTGAGTCTTAGCCTGAGGACACATATGTATGTGTGTATAATGTCGATATGTGTGTATGTACAGGTTGTACCTACCCACCTGGTTTATTTTTATCCATCACTGGTAGATAGCTATTGCTTAAAAATTGCTTCTTAATTCCATACTAGGACACCGTTGTCTGAAAAAATTAAGGAAGTGATAAGCAGAATTTATTTGAAGGAAGCAAAGTTTCAAGATTGCTTATAAAGTAAAATAATATTCAATAAGAAAAAATTTCATAAAGCTCTACTTAGGTAAAGAATAAGCACCTTAATGGGAAGATGCTATGTAGTATATTACATTATATATACAGTATATATACAAATATACAGTATTGTATAGTACATAGACTGTTAATTGAATGGAGAAAATGATGAAAAAAAGATAGCAATATATTAGTTCTAAGTCCATAATATCAAGTACTGAAAGAAGTTACCTGTGGATGATTTTCTGGCAAAGAACGGCCACATACCCAGATCAGCAAGTGCCTACGTGGAGTTTGACATGAACCACGGGACAACTAAAGGTGAAGGAGGATGGGAGTGAGGAGTTGGGAGTAACAATCCCAGCAGGATAAGAAGGAGCTGGAATTTACTGAGTTGCTAAATTGTGGACTGTGGGCAAGCTTTGAAGGTCAGGTTCTCACACCTGTGCTTAACCAATTATATGTTAGTTGTTAAGGGCCTTAAAGACATGTATCCAATCACAATGTGACAAGTTATTGTAAGTAGCTTTAAGCAATAGTATATAAAGAGTTAGGTTTCTATAATAAATGGCTTTTGTCTGATCACATTGATCTCTGACTGAGTCCATTCCGTGACAGTTACCAGTCAGAGTGTTAGAAGAAAAAGAAGGTCTTTGATAACAGAATTCTAGTAAAGATTCTAGTTTGCAATTGTGTGAACCAGTTATTCCTCCTTCTTCTTCTTCCCATTTTTTTACCAAAGGAGACAGTGAAGAAAAGTAATATTTCTAGCTGAAAGTGACCTGGCCCTTTTGTGGTCTTGACTCATAGTCTTCTTTAGCCAGAAATCATTTTCCTCAGTCTTAGGCAGCTTGCAGGCAAGCAACAATTACAAAGATTTTTCCTAAGTACCTATGGAGGTGTTTCACTACATAGGATAAATACTTTAGAAGTCTTCACATATGGTTCATCCCAAATTCTGTCATAGAGCTACTATTTGGGTGCCTTTAATATGATGGTTTTCTTTATTTTTCGAAAGTTAACTTCTAATGCAGTGCAATTTCCTGAAAGCCATGTAATAGTGTTTACAAAATAGACAGTGCTTTGGGATCCTAGACATTTCCAAGGAAATGTTTCAGTATGTTCTCAGTAAGTAGAATTATCCATATTTTATTATGAGAAATTATATATTGATTTAGAAAACAAAAGCTGAGATCATAACACTAGTATGTCTTATAGCAAATTAGGTTAATCTTGAGCCTCCCAGAATCAGAGATACGGGACAAACTAGAGGGGCCAAGCTGCCCTGTGGTGCGCAGGTGAAGTGACCTGCTTGGAATCAAAGAAAATGTAATTTTCAAAGTTTAAATTAGGAGCCTAAACTTGTTCCCTGCTGATCCTGCACTAACATTTCTGAATGCATCTTTCTAATGTTTTCAAATTATACCATAAAGCTAAGATACATTTTTCTGAAAGAGCCTTTGTCAACTGTCTAGGGAAAAGACTGTCTCTTTATGAGAAATGTTTATTGCTATTGCATGAATGATATGTGTATGTAAAATATACTGGTTGTATAATTATAGGGAAAATGAATGCTGGCAGATGTGAAAGAGCCACCCCTGTAAGTAAAGAATTTTGCTCTTATACAAATTACAGGGCAAACGGATGCTGGCAGATGTGGAAGTGCCAGCCCTTTAAGGCAAGAATTTTGTTTCAATAAAAGCTTGTTCCTAACATGTCAATTGGTACAATATTTCCAGTTGTAGTGTTTCAGACATACCATTTTGTTCTGTTCGTTCTAGAGTGCTATTCCATTCTTTCATCTAGTCACATGGACTCTGTTCTGCTAAATCTTTCTTGATCATGAGAGACTGTCCTCTGCTGCAGGTACAATCCACAATGTGCAGGTACATTACTCAAATGTGAGAACAATGCCCAGTTTTTTTTAAAAATATGAGACACTATCAGCTGACTGAAATAATGGAATTAAAAATAATATAAATGAGGGTCCTAATTTTTATACTTGAAGGTACAGTGAACTGTCTGTCCTGATGCACCCTTGATGTGCCAGTCATGATTTTGTAGACTTCTAGCATATGCCTCTAAGTCACCTCTTTTCTGTTCTGAAGCATCCCAGCCAACAAGGTAGTGCCGAAGCTTGTTAATCCTTTTAGTCTGCCTTCTTGTCTTTCTTTGAACCTTTTCAAGTCCTACTATGTTCTTTTTGATACAGTGGACCGAAAGTGCACTCAGTGCACTCCAGTGTAAGCACATTATGGATTTGTCCAGTGACATAATCGTGTTTTGTGTTCTGCTCTTAATTCTTAAAATCTGATTTGCTTTTTTTATTTGCTATTGAAAATGATCTAAAATTTCAAATATTACTTGTTACTAATAAAGCCACTTAATACATTGCTGAGGTTGCTTTTCTCAACCGAGATAATGAAATTCTGGGCCATTTTTTCTATAGGAGTATAAAATAATTTCAGGTACAAAGAAATAATTCTTAATACTTATTTTCTTTGCTCACCATAACTACAAATATAAACACCAGAATCATTAGGATTATGCAACATGTATGGCAGAGAGAGAATGTGATTGTCATTGTGTAGTCTATAGTTGCCATTGTTTTCTCTTAAAACTTTTATGGTAAAAAAAATTATTCCTTGTAATTTGTATTCTTTTTTGTATTGCTCTGGATTGCCTCCCCTCCTAATACTTTTTGTGTATGTGTCATTTTTTGTATGTGTCATATAAGATGTCAAACAAGGCAAAAATGCCATAATGGCAGTGTTATTCCTCTCCAGCTTCTTTTCTGTAGTATGAAGTGTTGGAAAATGGTAGATCTTAATATTGCTTTCAGCATAATCTTAGAAATCACGCATCTGTCAAACTGAATTGTTATTTTGTTGAAGAATTTAGTGTCATTCTGTCAGACTTCAGTCCAGAACTGCTTTTTGATAAATTATGAGGATACACCGACATCCCCCACAACTTTCTTCTCTCTAAATTGGAGAAATATGGATTTGATGGATGGACTGTTCAATGGATGAGGAATTGGCTGGATGGCTGCATCCAGAAATTAGTGGTCAATGGCTCAATGTCTGGATGGACACCAGTGACAAGTGGCATCCCTCAGGGATCCGTTTTGGGACTAGTACTCTTTAATGTCTTCATCAACATCACAGATAGCGGGATTCAGTGTGCTGTCAGCAAGTCTGCAGATGACATGAAGCTGAGTGGTGCGTTGTCATGCCCAAGGGATGGAATGTCATCCAGAGGCACTTAGATAGGCTCAAGAGATGGGCCTGTGCAAATCTCCTGAGATTCAACAGGGAGAAGTGCAGGATCCTGCACCTGGGTTGGGACGACTGCTGGTATCAATATGGACTGAGGGACGAGGGGATTGAGAGTACCCCAGAGGAGAAAGACTTGGGGATACTGATGGATGAACGATTGGATATGAGTCGGCAATATGTGCTTGCAGCCCAGAAGGATAATCATACCTTGGGCTGCACTCAAAGGAGTGTGGCCAACAGGTAAAGAGAGGTGATCCTGCACCTCTGCTCTGGTGAGACCCCACCTGCAATGCTGCATCCAACTGTGGGGTCCTCAGTATGGGAAAGACATGGACTTGTAAGAGAGGGTGCAGAGGAGGTCACAAAAATGATCAGAGGGATAGAGCACCTCTACTATGAAGAAAGGCTGAGAGAGCTGGGGTTGTTCATCCTGGAGAAGAGAAGGCTCTGGGGGGACCTTTAGAGCAGCCTTTCAGTTCTTAAAAGAGACCTGTAAGACAGGGAAATAATTTTAGCAGGGCCTGTTGCAATATGACGAGGGGTAATGGTTTAAAACTGAGAGAGGGGGGATTCAGGCTGGACATGGGGGAAAAATTCTTTACAATGAGGGTGGTAAAAGCTGGCACAGGTTGCCCAGAAAGGTGGTAGATGCCACATCCCTGGAGATGTTCAAGGCCAGGCTGGATGTGTTTCTGGGCAATCTGATCTAGTTAAAGATGTCCTTGCTCATTGCAGGGGGGTTGGACTAGGTGATATTTGAAGGTTCCTTCCAACCCAAGCTGTTCTATGATTTTATGATTCTAAAAGAGCAAAAATTATACCTAATCATGTCATTTTATCATAAATGCTTGCTTGTTAAATTCTTTTACTTCTTTTCTTTTTGTTTTTTTTTTTTTTCCCAACAGTTAACATCATCATGTATAGTTGCTATGCTATTTCAGCACAATGACAGAGACACAACAACTTGTCTTCTGGTTCTTCCATTTTCAGGAGTTACATAAAATTGACCATGTCTGGGTCATCTGTTCTTGTCATACTTCTATGGAAGGGGAAGAAGATACTTCAGCAGGGCTGGAGGAGGCATGCTGAGCAAAGTTCTGCTTAACCTTCATTTTTACTGTTACTAGCACCAACAGCTAGGTTGGTGCTAGAATTTACCTGCTAGAATTTACTCTGAGGAAGTTTTGAGTAGGCCATTTTCACAACCTTTCTGAACTCACATGTAAAGGTATTTGCTTTTGGGCTTTATTCTGGTGGGTGCTGTACTGCTGTGCATTTACAGACCTTACCAAAACTCGGCTAGCATTAGAATTGTAATAATAAGCCCTACAGATTATGGATGGAGAGGGAGTCAGCATTTGTGTTGTCCAATGTATATCCTGTTTCTTATGTTGGAACCTGTTCCATACCCTCCAGAGGCAAATGAAAGCAACTTTAGCTGCTTACCCACCTTTCCAAGGATGAAAACAAGGTTTTGCTTCTTAGTTGCGTGATATTGACATTTTCAATAGAGTCTTTGAGTAATTTTCAAAGGAGGAGTATTCAAAGGATGTTGTTATCTTGCCTGCCTCTTGGGTATCTAAAACTTAATGTGAGCTCATGATTGAAGCATTTTAGCATCTTTGGATTCTTTGCCTATTTATTTTTATTCTGCAGGTAACTTCGTATTATACAAGGTAAGGTTGGGCTCACATACCCAAGTGATAAGAAATTAATACAGAGACTGCAATGCTGGCTTACACAGTGTAGTATCAAATAGAATAGTTCTGTATTGACTCAGTTCAGCAGGACCTATCTGTACAGCTCATAGTAGAGGAATAGACCTGGAAGACTGTAGTATAGCTGTGGTTACATGGCTCACACTTAACCTTATAGACTGTATAAAATCTAAGTTGGCTTTGCTTGGAGTCGCATTGAGAGCTTCTGTACATCCCATATAGCTGACAGCCAAAGTAGGCAACACTTGCATGGATATTTCAGAGTTTCAATGTTCTTCCAACGTTGTGTTTTCTTTTGTTCCAGTATTGTTAACATTTTTACATATGAATAATTTTCAACATAAAAATCTGCAGAATCTGTTCTGTTTGCTAGCAGAGCCATGTGACTAATAACTAGGAGAGCTTGGCAAACCAGAGGAAGAAGATGTTGGCTGTATAACTAGCTAAACACATTACAGAGGAGAAACCTTAAATTTCTGTAACACAGAAAGTTTGATATGATGCTGAATTCTCACTAGAACAGACAATATTTTAAGGAATAAAAATAATCAGAAATTCTGGTTAACATATGAGGTCATTCATAAAACAGGTTTGATCCAAGGCCTGTTGATCTCACTGGATTTTGATCTCTACTCTTATTGCAGATCAATAAAGAAACTGTAGAGAAAGACAGCAGGAGATGGGAAATCTGTGTGCCTTATTTTTCCTCATCTATACTTATAATAATTTAGAAGCTACAGGGAATTCCTAGCGCCATTTACCTCAGTAAGGGAAAAATCTACTTTTTGTTGGAAAACATTGTTTCTACATGACCATATCAGTAGGCTTTCCAAGTAGAATTAGAGAAATTGAAAGATTAACTCCTCCACACCCTCTAAACTCCACACATCTACCAGTATTTAAACTAAATAAGTAAATATTTAATAAGAATTATTAAATTCTGTTAGAACAGATCATGATCCAGTACAGAGGGGTATTCCAGGGGATCTACATTCAGATCTGAGCTTTTCCACAGTTCCTGCATGACTTTGATTGAAATATTTAACTTAGACTCTTGGAAGTATTTAGATAACATTATCTGCCATGGATTTCAGTTGTACTTAGGGATTCAGGTGCTCACAGAAGCTATACTGATATCACTTCAGGTTGTAATTTCCCATCAGTAAAATTGAGGAAGAACATATCCTTACTTCCCTGTAATTCTCACAGGGTGATATTATTAACCCCTGAAGTGTTCAGGAATTGTGATGCATAATCCACAATTTGAAGATGAGAAATTGGGGATTCTGAGATTTTTGAGATTTCTTCTCAAAATTAAGAAGGCACAGTTTTCATTTAAGTGAGATTGAAACTGTGCTGCTGTGAGCATTCTCATTTAGTGCATCCAATATACAGCACTAAGCTCCTTAGTATCAAGCAAGCAACCAGATGATAGAATTCTTAAGAAAAATGTATATAAAATCAAGGTAAACTAAAGAGATTTAAACTCTAATTAAAGTAAGAAGGTCTGATAGAAAGTTGTGCTGTAGTACAGCAGCTCTGCGTGTATTTATGCTGCGGTATATTTGTCTTGCTTACAAGCCGAGGTATGTATTCCTGTCTGATTCATGAGTATGAAAAAAGACATCCATTGGTACATATGGACATGATTCCTCACCAAGAGTATATAAGGGTTGGGAACATATATGTATAAATGGCAGATTATTGGTAAATAGGTTCAGAACACGTGAATGACAGTGGAAACTGTATAGGTATCTTTAACTGTCTGCAGTGGAATAGCATCATCACTGTCTTAGAAGCTGGAGATAGGTGGTGGATTAACACAAATCACATGTAAGATTTGTTCTATTAGTTTCAGTTCACATTCGCAACTGAGTGTAATGTGCCTGTTCCCTGAGTATGAGGTGGCGCCACATCTTGTCTCCTGACCCAATGTACTGTACAGTGTCCTGCATCACGTGGCTTGGCATATGAGGTCTTTCACAATGAGAGCAAAGACAGTTGAGAGTTCTTAAGAGCTGTGTTTCTAAGCACTCAAATGGATGTTACTCAGCCTAGAGGTTCAGAGGCTTTTTTGCCAGTATGACAAATTACTAGAGATGAAGGAACACTTCAGGAAGTGTTTTGAGCAGTTGGAACTGTTAATAGCTACAGAAGTATCAGTCAGGCTGTAGCTTTTAAGTTTAAAAAATGGTCTTTGTACATTCATTTAAGATTTTTACACAGGTACAGCATGACTGAACAAAGAGTGGGTGCTTTTGTGCAGTGTGTGAATAAACATGAAATGTGGGTGAGATATGAAAGCACCAACAGTTTCGGTTACTGTTAAGAGCAATGAAGAGACAACGGTGACATGCTGAAATGTTCCTGTTGTGCACTGAGAAAATGAAGGCTTTTTCTGGCAATGGTTGTACCAGTTGTAAAACAATGTGTCTGATTAATAATGCATTCTATTGAAAAGAAATGGGTGGTTTGCTTAGGTATGATTCATTGTTGTCTGCTGCAGCAATTCTGTTGCTTGCCTTAATGTCAGCATGACCCTGTTTATTTTTATTTGTCAGTCTTTAGAGTCTGTGCAGTTGGTGTTTTAGGAAGAATTAGCAAGAGATAGAAATTTACGGGTTCCTCTAGTTTTTGGCAAGTATGTCTTTCATTATTTTCTTTCTTTCTCCTCCCCCAACCCCTTTTCTTCTCATTCATTATTAAAACTTGGTTGTTTTTTAAAACTTAATAGACATTCTTTCTTAATTTTTTAATAACTTTTTTCCTCAGAGATTTTAAAAACATGTACTGTTGTGAGTAAGATCCTTGTTAATTCAGTGATATGTAGAACAAAACTGAAATCCTGAGAACCCTACCCTGCTACCTGAGAGAACACAGTTTCTTTGAATCCACGGATGTCTGGGAAGCTGTGGCCTAAGGGCCATGTGGTGCAGTGGCTCTTGCCCATATTGCTCAGTGTAACATTCTTCAGAATGAATGGGCTGTGTCTGCAGTGCTCTACACTACTTCTGTGCCTCTGAGGCACAGGTTTTGTGCATGTGTGTTCAGGTGACCAAGTAGTGTGAAGTATGTTTCACAGCTAGCCAGAAAGGACTCATGGCATGGCATGTGCTGCATGCCTGGAAGTATGGATGAGAACAGGTGTATGAGGGCACCAGACCTTTTGGGAAACTCTTGGAGAACTGTGCAGGGTGATGGGAACAAACCTGACTCAATCTTGTCCACACTGGCTAGAAAAAGGAGTGCCTTATTCAACCACCAGCAGAACTAAAGCTGAGTGCAGAATGCCTGGACATAAACTAACATGTTTGCAGTGTAGGCAGCTATCTCAGTATACCTCAGAGCATATCAAAGACATATCATAGATGTGTAAAACATCTATGTGTAAGCAACTGAATTGAGCCCCAAGACTAAATATAGAAGTCTTCATGTAGATGACTACTGCAACTCTTGGTAGTCAATGAAGCTATAGTCAATGTAGTCAATAAAGCTAGGTGAGTGATTCAGCTCATGCTGAACTAAATAAACACTAGTGGCTGGTCAACTGAATCACTCTCTCAGCTTCATTGATTTAGATGATTATAACATAAAATTCTGCCTAAGTGAACCAGTAGATACCTGCAGTCTGATTCATTTGTGTAAATATAGGTTCCTCTTTTCATGCGAGGTTTGCTGGTTTACCCAAGATGTCCATAAAGGACTGGCAGATATGACAGAGGACTTGCCCAGATCTCTGCTTCTTTGAAGCAGCAGCTAAAATCCAGGCAGAATACCCTAGAACACCTCAAAGTTAGAAGATGCATGCAGTTAGGCAGCTGAATCAAACTCCTGGATGACCTTAAAAGTTTCCCCGTACAAATCCAAAGCACAAGACTAAGTATATTTCTCATGGAGGAGATCATTTGGGTTCCACGCAAGTACCCTGAGAAGCTCAACCTGGTAGGTATTTTTAGACTATATATATGATATTTTTTATAAGATTTTGTACACATTTCAATATTTCTGCGTAAACACAAAAGGCAGGTATGCCTGCAACATTTTAAAAACGTTTTGAGAAGAAAAGTAGTTGTCTTGTAATTAAACCAGTCATTCTGATTGGTAGGACCCAGTTCTTTCATACACAATCTGCATGCAGAATGCTTCAAATACTAAGTTGTTGAGTGTTTTGGAGGGACAGTCTCCATTCTTCCCTGTTAAAGCTGCTGGATAAATCAGTCATTTGATCACAAATAACCTTTGCCCAGTTTCTTGGATCCCTCCAACATTAAACTTAACAACCATCTCCTAATTTTCTGGTTGTGCAGTGGAACAACTCTTTCCTTGTTCTTTCTTATCAACAAATGTCTTAGTAAAATATTTTCATGGTGCTGTTTATGATTTTGTCCTTGTCCCTCAGTGTTTTGAACTTCTTAAATCTTGTTACCCTGGAGTTATAACCTCAGGTTACGTCCCTTGTTTCACTTCTGTTCCAATGTTCTCAAACTTTAGAACACATGCCCTGGAGATTCCTATTAAAAAAGATTATTTTCTGTAAGTGCCGAGAGTACAAAGTATATGTTTTGCATGCCTCTTGCTGGGATAATTTCATGGTCATCTTTCTCCTAACAACTGTTCTGTCAATTCATCACTTACATTACTGGTTCATTTTCACAGATTCAGTAACTAATTTCAGCAGACAGACCCAAGCTTTTCTGATGTGTGTTGCATCAGTAGCTGCATTCTGACCAACTCTCACTGGTTCTGTATACAAGATCTCTTCCATTATCACTGCTCATTCCTGCATTCTGGCTCTGGATACTAACCAAGCACAACAGGCTTCTCTCTGCTTACTTGCCCTTTCTTCTCTTGTGGAACTTCTGTTCCATGCCTATGTCCACGGCAGGCAGGCCTCTTTTACATTCTGCATTCCATTACTGAATATCAGGTTAACATACTCTCCTTTAACACCTACCCAATACTAATGTTCTTTACAAGTGATGTTGTGTTTCCAACCCCAAAGTAGAGATAGGCATTGCAGCATCCCAGACTTCATTCTAGATAGCACCCTGTGCAGAATCCTAGAGAAATTTTGTTCATGTGCACGACAGTTCTGGGGCAAGTATGTTTGGCTGGCATCAATCAAGCAATACCTCTTTAAAATGTGAATTTTGTGGTTTGTGTTATTGTTGACCTAGGAAATCATTAAAAGTGACTTTTCCAAAACCCATGTGCTTTCATCTACATGCATATGTATTTCTTGCAGTGTTTGTTTTCCTTTTGGATCTCTAAACTTTGTTTGTCTGTCAATACAGTCTTTCAAGTGTCATCTTGTCAGGTTAAACTGTTTAAGGTGCACAACTGTACAATGCTTTTAGGAAACCAGACAGTGATTTCTGCATTCCCTAGCTGAATGATTTTGTACCCTACTTGAGAATGATGTGACTGAGGTCTTCCATATTTGGTGTTAAGTATAGAACACCTGTAAAGCTTCTGGTTCACTTCCATAGTAACAGAGAAACATACCAGTCACTCTATTAGAGCATTGCTTGCTACTTTCTGTACAATTTCTTCTTCACATTATTTCATACAGTGCTTCTGTTTAGAATCCAAGTATAGAACAGAACGGAACAGACTATTTCAGCTGGAAGGGACTGACAGTGATCATCTAGACCAAGTACCTGACCACTTCAGGGCTGACCAGAAGTTAAAGCATGTTGTTAAGGCCATTGTTCAAATGCCTTTTAAACACTACGTATATAGAGTATACATTTTTTTTTTTCAAATTACCGAATAAATAATGAGCGCTTTCCATTAATGTGGAAATAGTTTTCAGTGCAAACACCGATCCCCCAAGTCTCTAAGTGATCCCTCAGCAGGCTTTAAAATTTTATTTTTTTCTACATTGTGTTACAGAAGAATCAGAAGGTGTAATTTTAAGATTGAAGTATGTTATTGAAATAATCTTCATAGGCTGGAGATAAAGATCCTGTGTGCACTACCATCAGAGGCCACATGTTTCTGGGCCTTTTCTTTAGCATAAATTAGTGCCCATATGCTTTATGCTTACCTAGATGAGGGATCTGATTTATCTAAACATAACCCTACAAAGTTTACTAGTTTTCAACTGTATCAGCTCAGATCAATGCCACTGAATAACAGAGGGAGAATATATAATCAAGTGAAAGACATTGCTTTTCAGCTGTAACATGAGTTTAGAGCAGCTTAAGCCAGCCATGAAATTGTATCCTGAGAGTGAAGGTTGCAAATGAAGTTTCACAAGCTGTACTGAAAAATAATATCTTTTCATTGTTCAGTGTACCCTGCATACAAAGGTTATAGAGAGCCTTCATTCAACTGAGAGCCTGGATAAGTGCTTGATTTTACTAATTTCAGTGGTACTTAACTGAGCTTAAAATCGAGCACATACATATCTGAGTGTTTCATGGAGCTACAGGAAAAAGAGAATTCCATTTTCAGAATAAATGCTTTCATCTTCTGAAGTGATGTGCTGCAATTTGTGACCTAAGGAAACATTTGATAGATATACCTTTACCAGAAATAAACATTCTCTGTACATGTACTCTAGATGTATCTTGAAAAGATGCAGTGTTTGTTTACGCATGATACAATGGCACTTTCTTTGTATATCCAGCATTATATTTAACATCCTCTCCCAAATATTGTTTTGATTTCCTGTCCTTTTATTCAGAAGATACAGACATAGTACCAACACAAAGATAATATTGCTGCATATCTAATTTCTGTTCTCCTGTTAATTATGTCTTCTATTAGTAAAATGAAGCACTCACAGTGTGTGCTTCATGGTTTCTTTAGTGATACAATGCAAAAGAACACTCTAATTTCTTTAAAAAACCCCACCTTCAGTCCTTTTAAAAACCTGCAACAAAACTGTTGATGTTAATAATGCTTCAGGCTGATAGACTGATACATGCCCGGCTAGGTACACCATGACCTAGCACAGCACTTCAGTATTAATAAGATACAAAGGCAGACAATTTATCATTTAGTATAGCCAGAACACAAATTAGAGAACAGCTTGCCAGGGTATATTGTGGTCTCATTACTTTGTTTTTCCCATAGTTGCAGAATAGATAGCTTTAAAATCTTTCTGTGCTTTACTGCAACAGGAGAGTGGTCATGTCATGGTGACCTGACTGAGTTGTTCAGTTGCGCACAGTGCTGACTCAGGAGCCTTAAGTGTCCTAACAAATTCTTCAAGCAGCAGACTCTTCTAAATCAAACGAAGGAAAACTCCATAAAGATATAATCACTGGCAGTTACCACAGGTGTAAGATGTTCAGCAGTGCAATCAGAATATGAAACTTTGGGAGTAATTTACTGGATGTCACTGAGGAACACATGCTTTCATTACGGTACAGTATATTTTCTATTACATTGCTGGTATTCCCATGCTACAAAATACTGTTTAATGAAAATGTGTAAATTTCATAAGGTAATGTACACTGACTTATGTTGGTTACTGTTCAAATATTACAGCTGAGAGATATTTTACAGGTAGTATTAATGTTTTATACATGTGCATTTGTCTGCATTTTGTGTACCTCCTGGCTTTTCAGTCATTTGCTGTCTTTGGGGTGAGTGATTTCCTCTCATGAAAACTTGGAAATCTTAAAACAAAATAGAATAAATGCAGATAACTTGAATTTTTAAACCCTCAAAATATTCAAATCTCAAACTGCTAAGGTCAGTTTCTTAAATTGATTAAATTTGAGCTATGTAGTTGTTCTTTGACTAATGATGCTTGTTTCATGCTTTTGGATTGCATATTTATGTTTATTTCTTATTTGATTATTTTCAACACATAGTACATGTGCAACTGATCTCCTAATTGAGTACACCTTGATGTTCAGTTCTCTATTGCAGTGTACTACATTCACCTACAGATGTATTTGCTATCCACAGATGGTGAAGCATATTTTAAACTGCTGCCATTGTGTTTCTGCCCACTCTTTGTTCATTAGAGATGGAAAATATGATCCAGATATAGCATGGTGTGTTTTGTTAGAAGAAATCAGTGAAGATCTCTTTCATGCAGTGAGGCCCTTCTCAGTGAAGGAGGCAAAGGCTTTGAACCTATGCACTCTGTGTATATCCTTGGAGAACTGCCACAGAGACTGTCTGGCTCTGTCTCTGCTGCTCTGAAAGAGACAGCTCCGAAGTGTCTTTAAACTGTACATCCCACTCTGGGTGTGTGTGTGGCTGCCCCACAGACCTGCTGCATTGCTTCCAGGAATGAGCCTAGAGGGGTAGGCTTGTGTAAGAAAAAACAGAAGTCTAGTTTTGAGGACAGCTCAAAAGCCAGTCAGGACAATGAGTGCCAGATTACTCTTTGTATATTTATTTTAGATTCTGAAAAGATTCTCAGAAACGGTCTCTTAGCACCAGTAACTAGAAGTAAGAGTCATATATCCCAAGTGCTTATTTCTTAGAATTTTCTTTGGGAAACATGCATTTTAAGATACTCTCTTCTTCTGGCTTGCCAGCCTGCTTCCTACTGCTTTACTCTTAAGATCATAATTGCTGCTGTACTCAGAGGTACAGGGCGGACATGTGAGACAGTTCTTGAGAGTTTTACCTGTTGCCTGGGTAATAGTGAGACAGCCTTTGCCCTCTATGGAGCTGGGGAAGGGAATGACCTGGACCTGTACAATTTAGGGATCATTTTTTACTAATTTTCCAGTCACCACTTTGATCATTGCTTCCTAGAGTTGATTTGTGGCACCTCCTTCCCTCCCTTTCTCCTCCCTCTACTTGCCTTCTTCCTGCTGCTTAACAAGCTCAATTGGTTTTATGTATGTAATTCTTTTTTTTAAGAGAGTTTGAAGGTGGTCTCTAAAAGAATTGCTTTCATCCAAAGCCAGGAGCTGATCAAAGCAACACACAAAAGCCAAATGGGAGCCAATGCAGAGCTGCCTAACCAGCCATAGGGTCAGGGCTCTGTGCTGAAGAAACAGCAAAGCATATTAGCTGAACTACGCTGGGAGCTGCTGATAGGGATTTTCTGTCCAGTAACACCTGCAAAGTTTATGAGATCCTGCTGGAAAATGAAAGAAATCTGCATCAGAATACGTTGTTTCCTGAAAAGAGGAGTGTGAAGGCATTTACAGGATCAAATGATATTGCCTAAATGTATTTATTGCCATCTCATATATTAGGCTCGATCTGCGCTATTGTTGCAACACTGGAATATCACCCAGCTCTACATTTACTTTCATGAAGTGGCTCCTTAGCCCAGTTGTGAGGATAGTAAGGAATGACATGTATGAATGTCTCTGAAAAGAAGGTTCATGATAAAAAAAAAAAGCAAGTAAATGAAAATCAGTGTTACCATTACATCTGAAAATAGATTTCCAGTGAAAATTGCAATTAAGAAATAAGTTAGTAATAGATGTTCAGTCATCTGTAAGAACTAATTAAAATTTCTTCTGAATTCTTTTTGGAGATACATTGGTCCCAATAGTGATTATGATTTTTTAAAAAATTGGTAGCAATCCAATGCATGGCTTTTCACAAAGGACTTTCTACCAGTTTGAACTTTGTCATTTTTTTCTCCTATATTAAGATAAGCTTAAGTAGAGTCTCATTTTGAAAGAAATCATTACTTCAAATGTCTCAAAAAAATTCGACTCCGGTTTGAGAATAGGCATAAAAATTTCTAGGGCTAAGTTTTCTGTAGTCATAAAGGAAGACTAAACTATGTCTTAAAACCAAAACAGCCTTTCATCCTTAAATAATTAAAGGAATCTGGTTGCAACTGGAGTTTTATGTTTCCTCAGAAAACTACAATGTAGGCTGTCACAGCTTAGATTCCTTGTCACTAAATTGCCAACATGCTTTAGTCTGGATCTCCAAGCATAGCTGTATATTTTAATGGGTTTATGACAGGTTAGACTGCTTTGTGTTTAGTCAAGCTTTATGTTTTTGGTTCAAAGTAAAGTTAAATTTGTACAAGAATTTTAAAAATATCTTTTTTTTCTTTTTGTTTTTCGTTGTGGTTTTTTTTTTTTTTTTTTTGACATATTGGGGAATTATTTTTCCTTTTTCTTTAGAAAAATATTCATTTGTGATTTCTGGTACAGTTCCTTGCAAAATTGTAGCATTTTCATGGGAAAATGAAACATGGTCCTCAAAAGTAATGCTTGTTGGTTTGCAGTTGAAAACATTTAGCAAAAATATGAAAATACTTGGTTTGAGCTGAAGTTCTCTTTCCAGTGACCAAAATGGATGTGAAATAATTTCATATTCAGCATGATCCAATAAACTGTTTGATTCATTATCTGAAGGAAAAAATGAAAGAAGAGCTTCCTAATAGTGTTTTTCTTGAGGTTGTTTAACACTGATTTGTCCAGGTCTGTTCTCATCCCTTTTGATATGCATCTGTGTGATTTTTTTCCAAGGGCACAGAGGGCAGTTAAGAAATGGGCTTGTTTTTCCAGTAGGTGGGGAAAATTGCATACATTTGATTTCGTTGCGAAGGTGTCTGTATTAGTCTCTGCAGCAATGTCCTTAGAATAAAGACATCTTCCTATACTTCTGAAGGGAGTGAAAGAGCTGATTTCAGTGGTGAATAAAAGTAATTTGGCTTGGAATCTAAAGTTGCGAAAAAGCTCAGTGATTTCTTCCCACTTCCCACTCTTCCCAGTGCACTTGAAAGCTTGGCACCTCTCAATCTGTGCTCTCGTTCCAACATCCTGTTGCTTGGAAACATGAGTTCAGTGGAGGAAATCATCTCACTGTTAATGATAAAAATTAAAAGCCAACCCAAAAGGAAAAAGTAGAGAGAGTTGACTAGTCTTCCTGCAGTATATTCTCTTTATGGGAACAGTAGCAGAATTGTTCTTGGCTATATAAAGGTGGTAGGATTATATTCTCTGTGACCCATCATCAGCCTTAATCAGAGTCTCTGTGTTTAATCATGAACTGCTTTCCAAAGTGGCATATTAGGAAACCATTAGGTTTAATCTGGTCTGGCCTGTAGATAACATTTCTAATATAATTCCACGGGAGATATATGAGTTCTAAGATTTTGTAACAGAAAAGCAGTTGAAATTTCTGGCAAAGTAACTGTGGGTTAAAAGTTTTATGTTGCCTTTAAAATGTATTGGCCAGATGGGGTCTACTGAACTGTCATAGTAACTTTAATTGTATATGAAACCCAGAACAGCTAGAGACTTTCTAATGGTCTGACAGCTTTATCGCGGTGGAATAAATTACTTCACTGAAGAAGTGGATTTCAAGCAGCAGATCCATAGGTGACTACTAATTTTAATCTTATTAGTACTATAGAGTTGAGCTCAGCAGAGGATCATAATTTCATTCCTCAGCAACTTTTGAAGCTTCAGAATTTTTCTATCCGGGTAAGCCTAACAGCAGAAAATTGAACCTATTTTGAAGATTTTGATGAAAATCATAAAAATAGTAAAAAGAATTCCAGTGGTCTGGAATTGATCTCACATGAAGAAATATATCTAAAAGGTTCTCATGCTCCAGTATTTTATCATAGTCATCAGTCTTCTGAGTCCTTTTTTCCTCTCTCTTACTGTCAAGTCATTCTGGCAGAAGATTATGAAGAAATAGATTTGACTCCAGAAACTAGCATTGTTTTTTGCAGAAATTGGGCAATAGCCCACCAACTTACTACACCTGAACCTTTGTACCTTTGTACCTACAAATAAAAAACTTTGTACATTACTTCTACAAGTGATAATTTTGCAGTACATGAACAATTAGATCGCTTTCTGAAACAATAAGCTTTTCTTTGTCCATATGAACTACAGCTGTATTAGTAAATTAAACAGTTGCAGGAACAAATCCTGTGAGCCAGGAATCAATTTTCTGTTGTAACATCTGGGCACAGCTCTGCTGCTCACACTCACTCCCTGCAGCAATTCCCAGGCACATTTCAGAAGTTATAATGGGCCAGTGACCATTCCCAAAAGGCATTTTGGATGGAGTAAACCTTGCTTTTGTTTGCTATAAGCTGTAGCAGTATGCTGAGTCTGTTGCAGGGTGCATGTCAGCAAGAGTCTGTCCTAGTCCTCCTGAATCAAGAACTTACATAACCTGTGGGAACAGATTTAGCACACATTATCACTTTCACACAAGAAAAATGTTAATATAAAAGATAAAGAATAATTTATTCTTCCAAATCCAAAGCTAATGAATGCACTGTCTGTAACTGCAGGTAGCTTCATGGAAGTAAAAGAGTAAAATATGATCACACAATCTTGTGGTTGAACTGAATCCATATTATAGTATGCATCACTGCCACTAAATAGAACCAGCTTTTTGCTGTCTCCATATATATTTTTCTTCTTATAGTTACATTTACATAAGTCCCTGTCCTAGGATTTCTTTCTTATTAATCTCTGTGTTTTTAATACAGGCTTTCAACAATTACTAGGGACTTTACAAAACTTTAGAAATAATTATGTGTTTGGATATTACTGGATGGATCTGACTCATCTTCAAAGAGCAAAAGGATTACACTAGCAATTTTTCTGGTACTGATCTGTGAATAAGTCTGTGAATAAAGAATGCTTTCTTCTCCCAGAAAAATTTTAATAGATAACCTTTTGGACACCTAAATCCATAGTTCATAAAAAAATCAGTGATAAGCTGCCTTTTGTCATGATGATAACAACTTATTTTGGAATAACAGTGAGCTTGGAAACATCTTACCAATCTCCTGTTAGACATGATACAATAGAAATTACTGTGTTAGGTTATTCCAAAGGTATGAAACCTGGCTCATTGACCTGGGAAAATGTATCCATTGCTATACAGTTTTGATGGAAGGATTAATATATTAACGTGGTAATGTCAATTATATTTTGTCATGTAAAAACTTTGCAACTTAACATGAATCTTTTCTACTTGTAGTAATTCATAAGTCATATCTAAGGTTGAATTTGTTAGTAGTTAGCTGTGTCTTCCTAATTTCCCACTTAGATCCCTTGACTATTTTTCAGGCCTTCTTAATACAGCCCACATATGTTCTTTGCTTTACATAGTTTCTGCTGAAGGCAGACTCTCTTTATCAGTCTGTTTAAATAGGAGAGGTCAAAGGCCCTTGATTGATATCCATGCTCTAAAGTCTACAGCTTTCCTTAGGATACCCAGTCCTAGGTATAGGATAAATTTTGTCCAGAATTCATGTGCTTGATCTTCAGTCTTCACAAAATCTTAATATCCCTTTATCACAGACAACTGCAACTGAAGAGTCACTAGTGTGTTACTGTCTTTGTTCCACTGAGCAAAAGATCTCCCTCCAAGATGTAGGTGATGGGCCCACACGTCCTCCTTCTGTTGACAATTGCTCTATGTTATTGTGATCATTCACTGTCATGGCTCTCACGGTAGGTACTGCCCTGGTAGCCAAGAGGAACTCGTTTTCTAAATCTCAGCAGCTGGAGTACAGGATCATAGCGGAATAGTGAAGGTTTTCTTCAAAACCTGACTAGTTCAACTGCAAAGTCAACTTGAAGTTGACTCTATGTGTGACAGACATTAACCTTTGAGAAGATCCGTGTTTTTCCCAGTCACATAATCGCTGTTTACCTCAGGAATCCTGACAATTCCTTGTTTGGAATTTGAGGGCTGTTTTCTGTAGTGACTAGCGCATATCTACTCTCATTTTCACATGCCTGGACTTGTCATCTCTCTTTGGTAGCATTATCCATGAGTTTCTAAGACATTGGCCTGCCCCTCTTCATTTGTATCTGCACTTGTTTCTTAGGATTCCAAGTTCCTTAGAGTGGTTATCTTCCTTTTATTATGGTTTTAAGGAAGACAATGTCCAGATCTTTCCCTTTTTTCTTTACTTTGTATCGGCAAGTGTTTTTCTCTGCATGCTCTCCATGGAAACTGACAGTGTGATAGGGAGGTGCCCTTTGATTTATCAGTAGCTGGGGTCGAAGGCTATCTTTCTATGTCAGTGTGGGTTTGTGGGTTTTTTAATAAATCTGGTCACCATCTATGTTCGTGGCTTGGAAATTTCACAAGCATTTGAAAGCTTAGTCTGTGCCACCCACTTGTATCCAAGAGAGACATAAATCTGAGCTGAGAACACTGAGTTCATTGAAGCAGGAAACTAGGACTCAAAGCCTTTGCTTCCTGGCACCATGGAGTCAACAATTGTCAATTAGGGTACCACAGTCTGAGCAGCTTTAAAGAAGAGAGCAGATGACAACCATCGTGAATTTAGTCGGATACAGCTTCTCCCTCGCTTGCTTCATAGAAGTAATTTCTCCTGCAATGGAGTCACTGGGATTCTGAAAGTCAAAGGCTGATGCTAGCAAAAAAACTCATGCAATGTCCATTTTCTGGTTTGATGATGAAAAATGGTGTGTTTATGGTGCATGTTTGATGGCACATGTTTGATAATGAAAAATGGCTATAAAATACATCTTCCGAACTATGTTCCTGGATTTATGATAGCGTTTGGCACTCTGATTGTAAGCTTCCAGAGGTATACAAGAGCTTATGAGGTATACAAATCCAGAAAGCATATTTTTGTTTCATTTTACCCAATCACACAACTAAATTAGCACCCCAATGGGTAAACAAATGAGCTTATGTTTTAAAGGTTTCCTTATAGCAAAGGTAAGATACTAGTTTCTGCTCTCTTCAGGGTTAAATATAGGGCCTCTGTTTTGTCCACTAGTGGGCTCTATAAATCCTGAGCAAGGATGTTAAATCCCTGTAAATGGTGTATCTATTAACTGTACAGAATAATAACTGACTGTGTCTATGGAATAGAATTTATAAATATAAATACTACAGTGTTTTCTCATTTGTCACCATTAGATCCAGATAATGATCAGTGAAGTAAGAATGAAGTAAGCTTTCATTCCTGGAAGGGTTCAAGGCCAGATCGGATGGGGCTTTGAGCAACCTGGTCTAGTGGAAGGTGTCCCTGCCCATGGCAGGGGAGTTGGAACTCGATGATCTTTAAGGTCTGTTCCAACCCTAACAATTCTATGATTCTTTGCATAAAGCAGATTGTGTGCCTGTTCACCTGATAATGCTTTTGAGTTGCCTTGTGTGTCTTGAGTTATGTTGCTTTGCCTCACTCTGTATGAATTTAAAAACTTTCTACTTTTCATGTGCTTTAATTAAGCTTTTCAAGACATAAATAAGTTTGAATATTAGGTAAACCAGTCTGTTTTGCATGGTTTTCTTCAGCACAGGTAGAATCCAGCCTTTTGTAAGACAAGGCTCTGCCACTGCAGTCAAACTTTTAGATACTCTCTTTGTGCTGTATCAGTGATCTTTTTAAGTGCAAAAACTCTTTTGGACGTAATGTGAACTTTTCATGTTTTAGCTCTGTATTTAAATGAAGAAGTCTATGTAAAAAGGTGTGTGGAATGGATGATAGCTGAATGCTGTTTCCATTTCTAAAGATGCAACTATGAATGTTAATGTATTGAGAGCAGGTTCATGCATTTTTTTTCCTCTTTAGTCCAAACTATGATGAACAGGCATATAGAACTATATTGTAGCTGCCTCTGAAAATGTAGAGGTGAGTCCCTGAGACTGCAGATGTCTAACTTAACAAGAGAAAATACAAGATCAAAATATGGGAATGAATTTTTAAAAGATCAAAGAATTAAATAGTTATCTCTCAAGTATCTTGATAATTATTTGTCGTTGTTACATTAAATATAAGACATCAATGTAACAATAGCAAATAATTATCAAGATACCTGGCAGTCATATAACGGCTGAAAGATGGATTAGAATTAGAACTAAACATCTACTGCTTTTGTGTAAAAACAGCATTTAGTATAATTCATGTCAGAGCTTGGCCTTGGTTTTCCTACATACATCTCTGATAAAGCTTTTTTAAGGACAATACTGATGTCAGGCTTTTCTCATTGTCTTCAGTTGTGCTTGGTGTAGGTGAAACAGTAATTAAAACAAGAGGAGCCAGACAGATCCTATCAATGCAGAAAGGGAACTGTAATCTGCTTTTTGTATTGGAAGAGGAGATGCATCCTCACTTCCATATTAGCTCTGAACATCACCAACAGTCTTTGCAGCCTCCCATTTACCCTTCACCAAATGGATACATCAGTACTGTTCGCTGCAACATTACTGTTTGATTTTTTGTATATGCACACCTTGTCAGTAGTGCCTACTTTTAATCTAGATCACGTTCTTAAATGCTGCCTGCATTGTTTTAGAATTGTTAGTATAACAATACAATAGATTTTATAATACTTATTGTGCTTCATTAATATTATATATATCAATATGCTCTATTGTATTAGCTATAATATTTATGCTATTAACATGATGCAAACAAGTATACAAAAATCTTATATACGTAAATATGTGTTACAAAGTCATAAAAAGGTATCCAAATCATCAACTTTGTATGTTGTTCCTTTCAAATGCCTTCTTCCATCAAGAGCAGTACGTGATTTTACAGTAGATTTTCTTTCACTTGACTGATTCCTGCAAGATGCTTCCCAACAGGCTCATTTCCCATGCAGAACCCAGTGCTGAGGAGGGGCTGTTCAGTGTTTAGGAATTACTGCCACAAACAGGAAACATTTCATGCTTTCTATTCACAGTTACTTGAGGAGAGAAAGGACATGAGGCCAGGGGCAAGAGCTACTTTGTAATAGGAAAAGAAAGCTGACATGGCTTTTGGTTATACCAGCTCATTGTATTCAGTGTGGAAAGGAGGAGGCAGTTAAATATGTGGAATATTCAGTTGGAATAGGCTGACTCCTCAATGGCAGAATGAGTAAATTATGTAGTTTCACTAGTAGTAAAGTCCTGATAATCAAATGCAACATCAAATTGATAATTTGATAATAGATAATAGATAATGTCTTATTCTAAAAAAAAAAAATAAATAATTAAAATATGCATGTTTACAGGGAAAAATACTGTGTAAGGTGAGAAGGAAAGCCATATTTCACAATATCTGCGTTAGAGCAATGCTACATTATGAGACAGCATCTCTAAAACATATGTTGAACTGCTCTTGTCGTCAGTTAAATTTTAAGCCATGATGGACCACACAAAGATAATTCTATGCTATTCCCCAGATCCTTTAACATTTATTCTGTTCAAATCACGTAAAACAGAAAGGCTGTTTAACACATGGCATTGCTGACTACTGAAAATGCATCTCCTCAGTTGTGGTCAAGGAATTACTCGAATCAGATTTCTAACCACATCTTCAAGAAGGTGTCAAAGCTTGCTGCCTTTCTGCTGAATTACAGAAAGCTGTTACTTTTAGATAACTTCCTGTAATTTACCAGCAGGATCTGCTCAGTGACTGCTGCAGTCAATGTTCTTTTCCTCTGCCTTTCTTTGTGGACAATGAAGCGTCTCTCTTTCATGAGAAATGTTGTAGTCTGACATCAACATGCAGTGATTGAGATCTGAGTGGTAAAATTGAAATATCTTTTTTTTTCTCCTTGTTTCTTCCTTTGAGAAGATGGGAAATTCATACGCTGGTCAGCTCAAGACAACACGGTTTGAAGAAGTGTTGCATAATTCTATTGAAGCCTCTCTCCGCTCAAACAACTTAGTTCCCAGACCAATCTTTTCTCAGTTGTATTTGGAAGCTGAACAGCAACTGTCATCACTGGAAGGTAGGAAATGGTGGAATTCATATTTCTGGTTGAAGACTATTCTGCTGTTTGCTCTTCCAAGGCTCAGCATGCACATTTCAAGCCAGAATACAGAAAACCAAAAGTACTTAAAGTTTTTCTTTGGATTTTTTATGATCTACAAATATATATATATAAAAATAGATATGTGCTAGAATTAGATTAAAAATTCAAAGTGTATTATCTTTTATTTTGACAAAATTAAGCCAATTGCTTGCTCAAATTTATCGATATACTTAGGTTGAAGTACTAGGAATTGTTCCATTAAATGTGTGGAACAATCCTTGGAGATTTGGAATATAAATACAAATTTGGAAATAAATATAAATCTGTTACTATACACTGCTGAAAGTTATACAGTAAATGATAGTAAACATGATTGATTTTTACAGATATATGCTAAGACTGATTTTCATTGTTAATAAACAAAGCAGAAATATTTTTTAGCTTTTGAGAAGGTTTACAATTCCTTTGAGCATAATATTTTTAGTTTGTCTGTGGTTGCAAAGGTTAAAATTTAGGATGTGTCCTCTCATAAACCCTGTACAAGTTTGTATTTAACACATGAGATTTCTCACTGAATTTTTGTGTGTGTTTAGAGAAGCCTGCTTTCTGAGCTTCATTTGCTCAGTCTTTTTTTTTAGTTTTCTTGAAAGTAGAATACTTTAAATGAACTGTACAGATCTGATAAAATCATTGCACAATGTGGTGTTTTGGTGTTAGGTGTAGTAGTCTAATGGTTTTCATTGATTTTACTAGCATGTGCAGAGCACTGGCATTTTGATGCGATGTTATGTTTAATAATTTCATTATTTAGCCATTTCTGTCACCAGGGTGGCATTTCATTTCTTTTGACCAGGTCCACTTCCCCTGTCATACTTTGCTAATGATAGCTTAGATATACATGTAATGAAAAATGCCTAGTGGTTAACAATGCACAGTAACAGAAAAAAAAATTAGCTCAAAAAATAATAGCAGATAAAAGTATTTTGCACAGATTAAAATCTTTACTATTACCTCATGGTAACAACTGTGAAAACAGTTACTGAAAAAGTAAATCTGCTCACAGCTCCCACATCATTGGCAATTTTTTGTTTTGGTTTGGTTTTTGTTTTGGTTTTTTGCTAATATAGCATACAATAAGGAATTCTTAGTTTAAATACATATGCTGCTTATTCGCTACACAAAGTGATTCTTCTATCAAGCCCTTTAGAGGATTTCATAAATTTTTCCATGGCAACGAATTGTGATGTCACAAAATGGATTATGACATCAGTTAGGAAAGATGCTATAGGACCAGATGCATTGTTCAGGCACAGAAATGTGATTTCACACTTCTGTAACTTCTTTCTTTCAAGGTTTGCAAAGAACTTTCCAAACCTTGAGAGGCTCATTCTGTTTTCTTTGAGTTAATGGAAACAGAATTGAGCTGTAATTAATTAAAAGACCAATAAAAGCCCGGGAGAGAACATTTCTTTCATGAAAGTTTCAGAAAAGGGGAGCTCCGAGGGGACCTGTCATAAAGCTTTTTCTAGGTTGTTCCTCAGGTGGGAGAGGTCTGCAAGCTGGTGTCATGTATTCCAGGCTCATCATAAATTGAAATTTCCACTTTTATGTACAAGATCCAGTTGGCATCTGGTCACAAGTGATGTCCAAGGCAGCACGCGTTTCCCTATGGTTAAACAGACATAACATAAATAATTTAAACAAGGTAGTGCAATGGGTCAGTGCAACCCAAGTGTGTTGGCTTTCCACTTCATGTAATGACGATGTGTTATAGATGTTCAAAGTAACATTTGGTAACAAAGCCAGCCACTAGTAAATAAAGCTGCTATTATGGGTTTTTTTCTCTGATGTTACACTATCAAAATTGCTAGCGAGCAATAGAGTATAGAGTCAGTTTAAGAAAAAAAACACTGCAGTGAAATTATTCATTGAGTGTTGTTGAACCCAGCTCTGGTAGCAGCACCACGTTCGAATGTGAACTTTGCAGCTAACTTGTGTCTGGTTAACTAGTTCCTTGATCTGTGTGTAAGGGAGGCTGTCTGTTCATGGATGCAATATTTTGAGGCTGTAATCAATTTGTGGATGAAAGCCCTATGAATAGTCCCGCTGAGAAAAAATTATGTGTATATTAAAATATTTGCAGAACTTATATTTAAATTGTACCTTAAGGAGAGAAGAATTTTCCATGTGAAATACCTTAATCACAACTTATAACATAAAGGTCTAATAAATCCTTTGTGAGAACTGAAAAGTATTCCTTAAAGGAAAGAGTGGTGTTTATGGTATCTATGAATAAATATAAATTACAAAATCTTCACAGTTCTGTTGGTTTAAGGGATCTTTATCAAGTTATGTCATCTGTTCTGTAGTATAAACGTATGTACTATGGTCGTGAGTCCACTTTTGCCATCATCTTGTTTCCGGTTTTGAGTGCTTGATTTTGTGTTCTTCTGGGATTGTTCAAGAAAAAAAGATGTGGAACAGACACATGCAGACACAGAGTTTTTTTGAAAAGGCCTGGCTTGAAAAGTAAAATGGAAGAACAAATTGCAGATCTTTTTTGAAACAAGCAGCAGAAACCCTAATAAAAATGCCCTTTACAGGTGACAGCAGCTCATCCTTGTGTATTATAGATCCATACTTGCTCTTACACTCTCTTCATTTTTGACTTTTGCTGTAGCTCTCCTGTTCTTTAGTCTCCACTTTCATTTCTTGTCTCTTTTTATTTATTTATTTTTTTTAATGTGAAATTACCTGTTATGGCTAATTTTAGCACTTTTTGGATCTTCCACTGAGCTAATTTAATACATAAACCTTGCTAAAAAATACCTTTTTTTTGCTTAGTTAGTTTTCTGCTGGGTTAGCAAGCTGGGCTGGCTCAACACAGGCTCCAGTAAGTGTGAGAGCTGACATGAAGAGGGAGGAAGGAACTTCATGACCGGGAGTGTGGGGAAAGAGAGGAGAACCAGACTCGCACCTTTTGCACTGCATTTGGATGTTAGTGAAGGTTAAGTCATAACACATAACTTACCCCTGACTTAAATAGCAAAGACAAAGAGCTTAACTTTTCCCTTTGTTCACTTTCATCATTCTTGTCATTAGACTGCGGCCTTAAAACAGGCATGTTTAATGTTCTGTGTGTACCAGGACTGAAGTTTGATGTTTAGATACAGAAAAGTAAACATACCCTTCAAATCCTCTTGTAGATTGGCGTGTAAGTTGTACTAGCTTTTAGAGACAAATCTTCAAACTTCAGATTTGCTTTCTTCAGCTTCCTGCCTAATTCTCATTTATTCTGTAGTATTTGTTTAGCTGATTCTACAATAATTTGTCAATAAAATAAAAAGATATTCTGAGGAAGGTGATAGGAAAAGATAAATCCTTGATGATTCCCAGTGCCTGGTCAAAGTCAGTTTCAGCAAAGAGTATGCCCAGTTGACACTGAGCTTTGGAGGATGACTGCAGTGTGCTTCATTGTTTCTCTGTTTCAAGACAAAACAGAATAATGTTGGAGCCTAACTGCTATTTCACTTGCCCAAATCCAAACAGCTATTTGGCTTCTTGCTGATCCTCAAGAACCTAAAAAAGACTTAAAGCCCACTAAAAAATGAAGCCTACATCACATATTCTTTTCTCCAGTACTCAGTATTGCCTCCTAGACAAGCACAGCCCACGCACAGGCTGCTGAGAATCATCTTCCTAGACATTTGCCTTTCCTTGACATTGTGCAGTGAGCAGCAGTGCTTTACTTGGAGCTCTGGATTCTGGTGCGAGACAGACGGCCTGGGAATTAGGTGTTCTTATCATGGCATCGTCTGTGGTGACCCTAGTTTCAAGCAGTTTCTTCAGTCTCCTGTACAACACCAAGGACCCAGTCGATAACTAATTAACAAAATCTGTACTTGGACTGTAGCCAGGGCATTCTAGAGTGCTAAGAAGTAATGACTTCGGGTTTATATTGGCTGCTAATATTGTGAACAAAAGGATACAGTTACACTGTTGTGACTAGCAAGAATTCAAACACCAAGAGTTAGGCCTCTAAAAATCATTAGATTAGATTATAAATAATGAGATTAAAAAAATAATAAATGGAAGATTCTTTTTATTTGCCCTTTATGTGTTCTTTTCGCTTTCTCAGGTGCAATTGGGTCATGCTTTTGAACTTTTTTTTTGCACAGGAGTGAAAAGCTTTATTTTTTTTTTTGGATGAAAGACATTCTATTGTAAGCATAACTGGAAGTTGGAGCTTTAAAGAAACAACAAATATCTCAAGAGTTGGCAGCAGTAAAGCCATTGTCAACAGGAGAGACTCCAGTTTGCTGCAATACTTTCTGTAACTGGGTCACCCTGTTCATTCATTGGTTTGTTGCCAGCGTTTTCAGTTGTCTTAAGTCATTTATACTACGATAATTTGTAGCAGGCAGCAGAGCAGATAATGAGGAGGAAGAAGAAGAGGAGGAGGAAGAAGGCTCAGAATCAAGTAGTCCTCTTTCTTATCAGGTGAAGCCTCCCCCAGAAGGATGTTGTACTACTGATGGTAAGAAATGTACTACATGTGCTATCAGAGGCATTTGCTTTACTGAAAAAAGTAGAATTGGTGCCATTTCCCCTATAATTCATCAGAATGAGATAATGTATGCAATATAGAAATCCAAAAGATGTCAGTATTCATTACCTGCCAGACGAAGCTGGATTTCTCTTGATCAGTCTTATATTTGACAGGGTCTTTGCACAGTGTCTAAGATAAGCACTTGTGTTGGAATGCCTGGCATGAGGACAGAACAGTTCTCCTAGGCAACGTGACCTTTAAAAGGTTGAGTTTGCAAGCATGGGGTTTGCTAAAATGAATGTGGTAATTCTTGCGGCTTTATCATCTCTTTTTTCTGTTTACAGTGTACCTTATTCAATATTGCTATAAAAAATATTCAAAACCCCTGCAAAACCAGTTAAATTCACCAGATATAGAGAACCATTACCTCCATTTTTTAATGTCTGACCTAAGTTATGATGATAATGAACATTATCATCATTAGTCCCATAAATATTTTGGTTGTAAAACATCAAGAGAAACTTCACTGTAGATTTTCAGATTTATTGTTTTGTTCACTGTACTGGCAGCATCTGTTCATGGCTGACCAAAAGGCAGGCAAGAAAATTATCTCTGAGTTTGCCCTTGACCTCAGAGGATACAACTTTGTTTCTCATTCAAAATATAGGAATTACTTTACTGAAGACAATTGCGAGTATTAAACAAAAAATATCTTGTCAACTTAAAATGTATTGATTTTTTTTCTAGGTTTCTGCCAGGCTGGTAAAGATTTGAGGCTGGTTTCAATTTCCAATGAACATATTGAGGTACCATCAGGATTTTTACTTGTTGGTGCAAAGTCGCCAAATTTACCTGATCACCTATTAGTGTGTGCTGTGGATAAAAGGTTCCTGCCAGATGACAATGGGCACAATGCCCTGCTGGGTAAGTGTCTGGAATTGCAGTAAGTGGATTCTTCTGTGGGCTACAATTTATAGCTAATCTTTTTTTGCAGAGTGAGTTCAGCAGATCTTATTTCCGTTCCACGTCTACGGTAATGCTCACTGGTGATGCACAACAAGATAACAGTTCAGAGCTGGCTATGTTTGCTTTGGAAACACATAGAATGAGCCAGCTCATTAGAAGTGCTTCATCACCTTCTATCCATTAGTCCAAGGCTAAAAGTCATTGTCCAATCAGTTTATGTCCCAGTTGCTGGATCTGGACAGCTGGTAACTGGAGTAGTTGAACTGCTGCCTGTCTCTATTTTTGCTTTCCAAATACTGACATGAACAGACTGGAGGTCTGTCAGTTGGAACTTTCAGGCTACTATATACATGGAAATGGTCTGATGGTAGTTTGGACTACAAAAATTTATGACAGTTTTGATTTATCTCTTGAGATAGGGATGATATTCTCCTCTGTATTTGAACAATAACATGTGTTCTGGATCCTAACCAATGACTTTTTGCTATTATCGCAATATAAATAAATATGAATGATTATAAATTCAAATTTTTCCTGTATGTGTAATTAGGCAATATTGTGTGTTTGAATAATGCTCTTTGTAGGATACTTCAATTTTTTGCTTTTCATCCATTTAAAAGTCTAACTTCTGACATAAAACTAGATCCTTTTATCTATTTTTATTATGGCTTTTCTGGTGGCCATTAGCTTCATTGAAATCAACCCAGATAGGGAAGATCTGCTATCATGTGACTGAATGAATAAACTGAATATTAATGTTAT
The DNA here is from genome assembly GCF_963264785.1 of Psittacula echo. NCBI lineage: Eukaryota > Metazoa > Chordata > Aves > Psittaciformes > Psittacidae > Psittacula > Psittacula echo. The sequence goes on from NC_137738.1 coordinate 94,090,887, forward strand.
TAGAATGGAATAGTTTTTATATTGTTAAAAGAGATGTATTATTGGAGGGAGAACTCTTTTTTTCAATCAGACAGTCTCAGGTTCTTATGTATTTTCTTTGTTAGTTACCACACAAATGCTGCATCTTATATCTGTCTACCAGTCCAAGCTTTAAATAGCAAAAAGTAAACATCTGTCACAAGTTTTCTTTTGCAAACACTGAGGGTTATGACGTGAACTCAGTTGTTAGCTCAACTAAGCAGCTCTTCAAGGCATTTGGGATGACAGTGTAGTGTGAAAGTACGTAATGCAATTCTACGTACAGTCAGTTCTTTCCTTATGTGATCTTGCAGAGTTGGATTGGTCACAGTACATTTGACCAGTGATTGTAAAAGAATTAGGAGGGCTGTAAATCACCCATGTGTTGTCATTTTAAAGATAAAGACAGGAATGTTGTACCACTCAAGTCATTCAGCGCTAGCACTATTAACAGCTTAAGGTCCTTAGGCTGTTGGTAGAGAGGAAGTAGTGTATTTGTTAATTGCATGCTAAACAAGAACAGAAAAAGGCAACAGGAACATAACTGGGAGGTTGTTATGCTACTTGCATCCTCAGCTTGCTTATTTAATACATTTTAGTTTCCTGGAACCATTTAAATGCTTATTTTTGGCTGTTGTTATACGCTTAAACACCAGTGAATCACGGTCTGTTGCAAAGAATTTTAGTAATTCTGTAGGATGACTTTTATGTGTTTTATAACAAGCTTAAATACGAAAGAACTTACTTTCTTTAAGATCCAAGTATTCATCTGGGAAAAAAAATAATGTTCCTAGTCCCTAATCTAATGAAAAACCCCACAATATATCTTATTGACATGAGGATAGCGTACTATTTGTACAACAGATGATACTGTAAATAGAAATTATTGTTTTATTCTGGTTTTCATACACTGATGCAAGTCAAATCAGGGTAAATAAAATCAGAAGCAGACATGACTAGTCTCATTAGTTTCAGACACTTGGTGAGAAAAAAGACAGAACCCTTCTTGCTTTAGATGCTCTATTAGTATAACACAGTGACCTCTGTCTTGTGATAGATTTAAGTTGAAAGCTTTCCATATGAAGAAGGAACGCTCTATTTATTGTCTTTCTTTTAAAGATAGGCTAGAAGGCCTATTTTTGTTCTGAGTTTAGGCTGTTCTTCTTTTTGAAACAACATGGAAAGTGGCCCCTTTAAGCCTTTCTAAGTTTAGAGGGAAATAGAATTGGATAAATTTAGAATTGAAATGAGCTCTCCTCATAAGTCAGAGTATATGCCACACTTTGATAAGGTTTATTGGTAATACAGGCACATCACTTGTAACCCTTCAACACAATTGGTTTTGCTTAATTTAATGCTTTTTCTCTTAATATGCTGTGTTTCTGTAAGGCAGCTGTTACTCAGTACTGTAGATTTCTTAAAACCCCTAATATTTGAGGCGAAAAGACACTAATGAATAGCCCAGTAGTTTCCTGACTTCTCATGGTCTAACAGCATATGTTTGTGAAGATGCCTTGTGGAGCCTACAAAAATTCCAGAAGAAAACAGGAAATGTCTCAGTAGTTTCTGGGCCAGCTTTTAACTGGCGATCTTGTTCCCATTAGGGTCTGTTGATATGCCTCTGAGGCATGTGCTAATTTATTGATTATGCTAATAAGTTGTCCCACCATCAAGGCTTATGTTCTTGTGATTTGCAAGTGCTTTCTGTTGGAGGTTGTTTTGGTTTTCTTGTTTTTTGGTTTTTTTACAATTGACATGTTATTTCCGTAGAAAAAAAAATCCCATTTTCTGGAAAAGACTATATTTTTTAGCAAGCAAAACATTTTGTGTCTGAGCATGTACCTTTTATGATTCTGTTCATCAAGTTAGACCACAAGTTTAATTACTCTACAAAGCAGACTTAGCTCTTTGCCTTTAAGAAGCCGTTTCTTGGGTTTTATATGACCTGAAAGAATGCTTAGATGGGGGCAACACTTCTGTGATTGTGTTTGATATTTAATGTTTCTAATAAAAGCAGCCAACATGTGTCACTCCCAAAGGTTTGTCCTCTGATGGGTTTTTTCCCCCAGTTCTCACCCTCAAGGAGAGTTTCTCATGATAAATAAAGCAGCTATTCACCAGTCATTTTCCTTCTCAAAGGACCAAGGCTGCCCACATCCCTAGCAGGGAATAGGAAATCCTTTTATTTTTCAGTTGGTCCCTGAGGTCAGAACGACAGAGGAGTTTAGTTTGCTTGCACTGTAAGCTGTGCATAAGATGAAAACACTGTAATATAAAATACAGTGACTGCTTCTGTTAGAATGTGCAATAGTATATCGGGCTCTTGTAATAGTGAGTTCCCATACGATGGCACTCTCCAGCTTGACCGTATTGATTTAATTTATTTTTTAAGGACATTTTAGGACTTCAGTCTTTACATGGAGTGATATCAAGTGGTGGAAAAAATGCGGAGCATTGTCAGTGTTTGTATGCTTTTTCTTGCAAGTAAGACTGAAAAGAAACACTTTTGCTGAAAAGTTGATAATATCATCATTCTTTGTTTAAGCAAGCTGCCAACTTTCCACAAAAATAGTAACATTAATTAAAAGCCTGTTATTTAAAAGAGAAACAGGAAGAAAATATTCAGACAATTTATGAAAGATTAGATTCTGAAATATTAGATGGATATCCTTCAGTCTTGAAGTCCTCTCTTTACTTCGAGCACAAGCCCACTGTTGATCCAAAGGAACCATTTCCCCAGGGAGAAGTTAGGTCAGGTTTCATACCCTTTTAGTCCAAGGTCCTTATTCTGAGCACAAGGTCCCTACTGTGGAAGAGCTTTTTAGATCATGGGCAATTGATTATTGTGATGTGAGCAAATTCAAGCAAATGCATATAATAAAATATCAGATACAATCAAACACCTTGTGATTAAACAATCTTCAGAGGGCACAGCCTGAAGTCAGTGCTGAACTGAGTTGGATATGAACTGATGACCTAAAGGTGAAAGGCTTTTAGCCCCTAAACTCCAGGCATTGATTTCTAATTCTCTTGTGAAATCAATCCCATGACATAGATATATTGAGTCACCTTATGGCTGCCCCAGCTCCCCTGACCTTTGTCCTCTCTATAACGTGTGGAAGAATATTTAATGCAGCTTGTTTATGAAACAAGCTGTCCCCTATATCAACTGCTGCCTTGAGCCATGGCACATGAGCAGAGCACTCAGTGAAAGGACACTGATGAAATGTTTGGGTTCTCTGTGTTACTCAATCTGCTACATGAAGTGCTGAGAGCAAGGTTGGTAAAGCCCTGCAATGAGTAATGACTGAACAGCATTTTATTGCATCGGAATTATGAGACCATGCTGTGTTCTAGCTGTGATGTCAGGGCTGCGCTGTAGCAATGAAGCAGTGGCTGTCACCACACGGAGTGTCAGACAGAATAAATAGGTTGAAAAATGGTGTTGGCAGGGACTTGCAAGAAAGGACTCTTAGTTGGACTCATAGAAACTGGGGAAGCTTGAGGTGAAAGGTGATAGTTTGACTTAAAAGAAAAATTAAAAAACAGACTTCTAAAATGTCCTCCAAGGACTTTTCAAAGCAGGTGGAAATTTAAATCTGTTTAATCCTTCCTAGGCCTCACCTGTGTGCTCTATGTGGTGTAAAACAGTTTTCCAGTAGACTTCACAGAGTTAAAAATAGGTGATTAGGGCAAAAGGTTATTTCAGGTATACATCTAGGCAGATGGTGATTTACCAACAATGCATGATGAGTTACCAATAATAACTAAACTAAACTCCACATGAAAACATTTTGTGACCATTGCCCAACTTCTGTTGAACAGATGTTTCCACCTGTGGCTTTGGCAAGTTGCTGGACACTCCCAGCAAAGCAATAAAACCTACAGGTACTTCTATTTTACTTTTGGAAATGGTCCCTTCATGCTCACATTTGAAAACGTGTAAGGGCTTGTAAGTGGCAAACAGGCAAAAACTGCAGCGCAGCTGGTCATGCTCAGTGTGCTGCCAAGTGTATGGGAAGTTTTCATTTACCAGAAGCAGCATGCTTTTTATGATTTCTTAATCTGCATAAAATGCATGCAAAGTACAGCTTTGCCACATCCGTTGTAATTTTGTTTCCTTTTGTTGTTACTTTTATTGCAGCTACTGAAGGCTCTGTGATGTTAGGCAGATGCTTTTGTGCTGACTGATGTAACACAGAGGATTCTGCAGAGTCGTGACTTGTCCTGATTTTATGAGTCATAATGACCTTTATCATCCTGCCGACCAAGATCAGAGATAATAGGCAGCTTTCTATAGCTGTTAGCCACTTGTTCCCATGGATACCTGACCAGTTTCCTCATGAACTTAGTATTTTTATATATTCTTCTGAGCCATTTGAAAACTAATGAAAGTGCTGGGGCTGTAAACCAAGCAACAGGTGTCTGCAAAGCATTATATGTCAGTGTTTGTAGTTTACACAGTGAAAAAGGTACTGAACATTAATTTGAAAGCTATATTTGTTTGAAATATGTGATTGAAATAATCATAAATAGATCTTAATTTTATTTACCATATTACTGATCCTTTACTCCAGTTATTTATTTCCAATGTCATTGTCCATTTGTTATATGAAATGTACTTCCTTTAGTTTTGCCATCTTCCAATTCACTGAACACACCCTTTCCAGTTCAGTTCTCGTGATGACACATAAAAATGTTCATTAGATATGATAAAAGCAAAAGAAAATGCCATGCTTCAGGCCATGTGTAGGGAACAGAGAAAATTTCCTTGCAGAAAATTGTCTTCTAATCACACACTACAGCATTTTTGTAGGTAGCAAGTATTTTCAGACAGTTGGTCTGATGCAAAATGAAAATTTTTTAGGAAATGCTTTGGAAAATGGATAAAAAGATAATTTAAGAACCAAAAGGCATACAGTCAGCTGTGCAAGGAATTCCCTTTATTTCTGAAGATAATGGCATCACCACCACGAGCTTCTCTTTGAGGCTCAAAGTGGGTATCTCAGAATGAGAGCAAGTGGCAGTATCCCTGGAAATGCCCCATCAAACCTGAGTACAATAAGCTTCTTTATGTACAATGGCTATGTCTCTGTTGTGTCTATAAATTTGCAGATGCTCTGCTTCTGAAATCATAAATAGTTTAAACTGCTGTGAAATGCTGACATGGTCCAGCCGCAATTTGAGAAAGCTACTTGAAATTAATAGCCCAGGAAGGCTTGAGTACTTTTCCCTCTCTGAAGAACCATCTGTAGTAGGTACTTGGTAATTAAATATACTTAAATCTAATTAAATCTAATAGATTAAATATACCTAATTTCTTGAGACTTTAATTGTATGTTTAATTTCAGTGAAAGCTGAAACAGAAGTGAAGCATGTACTTTCTCTGGTGTTGCATAGGGCTGGGGTTAAGCATATGATTCAGTAATCTTCAGTCAGAAACTTCTTGGTTTAGTGTTTCACAGGTAGGTAATAAACAGGAATCGTGATCTTTTTCTGGTGGGAGAAAATTAAAAATATGGCTTACTTTACTTGTTCTGTAAACACGAGGCTCTGTTTTTGCAATCTGGTGGCCAAAGTGCGATACAGCAGACTTGATGAAATACTTTTTTTGGAGGAAAATGTTCATAAGTTCACTCTGTGAAAATAAATAACGATTTTTCTCCAGGAAAAAGTCATATTTGGATGTTGTTAATAATGACGCCCCTATCTCATTGGATTATATGTATTGTTTATTTTATCAGGCTTCTCTGGCAATTGTGTTGGCTGTGGAAAGAAGGGTTTCTGCTACTTTACAGAATTCTCAAATCACATTAATCTTAAACTGACCACTCAGCCCAAGAAACAGAAACACTTAAAGTATTATCTGGTCAGGAATGCACAGGGAGCTCTGACCAAAGGATCTGTAATCTGCTGGAAAGGGGCAGGTAAGATAATGAAGCTGTCTTCCTTGAGCTCTGGTTTTCATCATCCAAGCTTAGCTATCACAGGGACTGGCATTTGTGTAAAACTTAAGACAGATCAGTTGAAAGAAAGAAAGACACTTTAAAGCCAGGTGATTACTAGAGCAGCTGTAAAAAGCAATTGACTGACCCAGCATGAGGATGGCATGTCTGAAGATGTCAGTTCCTTCATTCCAAGTGCTTTAGCCTCTAAGTAATTTGTGTGTGAAATTATCAAATCAAATATGCAGAGAAAAAACAAATGCTGCTGTTCTCAAGTGATAAGAAGTTTCTTTTTTGTTAAGAGTTCAGAAGCCGGCCACCTTCATCTAGCACCTGCTCAAGAACGTTGTTCCAGCTGCCAGAAAGTTCGGGCCTCTCAGGAAGCACCTCAAGTGAGCCAGTCCCAGCAGCAAACCCAAGTGCTCCAACTGGGACACAGCAATCAGGTACTACTTAAAAGGAGAACATGCTGAGTTTCCACCTATTCCTGCTCTTCTGTGCACGTGTATTTGTGTGGACGTGTGTGAATGGACAGACAAGCATTAAGCACACTACCACACAAAATAGAACAAGTTGAACAGACTTAGAGATATTACAAATAAAGAAAGCAATCATACTTTGAAGGCTGCTTGCTGTCCATTTTTTCCCCTCCAATTTATGTGTAAAAGGCTAGCAGGTAATAAAAGAGGTGATCTGCAGCTTGCTCATAGCTGAGGGAAACCAAATTTTTTTAAAAGCCATTATTTTTAAAGTTGATGAGAATAGGTATCATATTCCTCCAGCTGTCGCTTGTCTGGTCACAGATGACAAATGTTATAGGAACCAGCATCGTTACAGCTTTTTCTTCTTTCTTCAGTGTATTTTGTTATGACCAGAATCTTCTTTACTGCAGGCATTATATGGGCATCAGCTTAAAAGCTTTTGAGTTTTTCTTCTGCTGAGAAAAGTGTCTTTAATATTAAAAAACAAACTAATTATCAGTATCTGTAACTCCTTTTGTATTAAAGATTCTTTCTGAAACATTTACTTTTCCATTAGCTTGACATAAATGAAAGGTGATGGATAATAGAGGCTAGAGTGATCTCTCTGAGCTTCTTCAGAAGGAAACCAGCTCTTTAGTGTCTTGTGACTATTACAGGGATTCACACAGGAGGGATAGAAACCTGTTAAACTAGACAATACACCTGGAATACTGGTACCCCTCCAGAGCAAATCATTAATCTCTTTTTAATAGGAGATCAGCGTTTGTTTTTTTCTGGGGGGGTCAGAGGTTACATATATAAAAAAGCTACAGAATTACAAACCTATGATGCTTGAAATAACTTCTCTTTTTCTGAGAGCATAGTTAAAAAGAAGCTTGGAAAGAAGATGTCAAATTGGAATAGAGGCTTAGGATCTTCTTGGTAAAATTTAAACAATTTCTCTCACTCTTATAGCTGGTTCTTGAGTAAACTTCATGTAAAAGCTAGAGTCCACCTGCAGAGAAGCTAAAGGTTCTGACATATGTATTTGATTGTAGAATCTGATTTTACCTAGGCACTTAACTGGGAGTAGAAAGCAATAATCTGGTATGAGAACAGAAGTGGGTTTGCTTCGTTCACCATTGCATTCACTCTCAGCAGATCCCCATAGCTCTATTAAAGTAAATGATTGAGTGATCAGTTTATTGCATCAGCTGGAGGTCTTGACCTAGAAATGTTTACTGTAAACACTATTTTTTTCTTACCAGCTGCAGCCACAGATCACGGTCCTTCAACAGCAGCGTTAAGCTCAGCAGTTTATAACGGCAAGGAATCACCTAAACAGCAGTTGGTGAAAAATAGCACATCTGTTCTGTCAAGACCTTCGGTGTTAGGTATCTATGCATGTGTTATTTAATAACTCTAAACTCTATATTCTGTGGATATAATAGAAGCATTGCACAAATGATATAATGATCATAATTTTCTGTATGAATAGAAATTACTATTCCCTTCCAAGTCTTTTTTGACCATAGCACCATTTTCTATGTTAATTTGCAGACAAAAAAAATGTTTAAATGTTTTCAGCCATAGCTTTGTTCAGTTCGGATTACTGATTGGAAGTTTTTTGTTATATTGACAATTTGTTCCTTTCATAGAACTACAGACTAGATACTGAATCCAGATTCTTAAAAAATGTGTTACTTTGCATCAATAACACCAACAGGTTTTGTGAAGACAATTAAGTAAGATTTATAAGTAACCACTCATAGGATAATTCCTATGTTGCAGTTCAGCTTGGGATGGAGCACTAGTCTGGTAACTGGTTCCAAATTAAAAAACCTGTCCTCACTTCACTATTATTACCATGTTTTGTGTTATTTTCTGTCACAAACTGTATCATGTGCCACTGGCTTGTTTATCCAAGAGAGTTAGTCTTCGCTATAGCTAGAAACATACTATAGCCCTATTTTACAATGAATCTTTCCAAGTTGCCCTGCTGGCATCACAGCCAAATTCTTCTCTGCACATTCAGTTTCTTTATCTCTTTCTTCTATGCAGCAACGTATTATTGCCAATTCATTTCAGATTGATTACTTCCACATATAACTTATTCGCAGGAAAGAATACTGCATTTTCTAATAAAAGAAATTCTTTGTATTGCTCCATCTTGTGACTCTTGGCTCAACCTTATGCCAGGAAACAAAAATTAAAGAATGAATGGAGCAAATGGCTAAATGCTGCCCTCACATGGTAAACGTTCAAAGAACAAAGTAATTGAAGACCTATATGTAAGGTTCTCGTGCAAGTGAACAATTTTATTCTATATCTGAAGACTTCAGGTTTCTTTTCAGTTTTAACATCTTTTGCAAAATTAACCCCCGCTTTTTATATAAGATTCTTACTCTGTCTTAGATTTTATGTGGGACTAGCCATTCTGCCAGGAGATACAACCAGACAGTGTGCAGTAGTGTTACAATTTCTGTATAGTCATGTCCAGAAATAGAAATAGCTCAGTCCTGCAAGGTAGTGAGCAGAGATATCCTCTCTCTTCATTGACAAATGGTCACAATAATTAGAAATGCTAACAAATTCGTCACAATAGTTAGAAATGCTTGCTGTTAGTTGAAATTCTAGGAATTTGCAGGGATGCACAAGAAGACTTGAGAAATTAATGAAAGTTAATTCAAGAAATTAATCATCAGGAACTCCTAGAAAAGCTGTGAGAAAGTTAGGGTTTTGCAGACAAACGTGTTGAAGCTACAGGTGGAGAGAAGGAAAGTACAGAAGTACGCTAGGAATTATATGGAATAACATAAAGCTGAAGATGGTAAGCAGCAAGAAGCAGCAAAAATCCTGTAAGATGGAAAACTGTTGAAAAGAACTCAGATCTTTATTAATATTACCCTGAACCCCTGGAGAATTTTATTTTGCAATAACTTACATGAAACACTGTGTCATGTATTCAGAAATGAAAGGAGCAAAATGCCCAGAGTGTTGACTTCAAAATATTAACACTTAGAAGCATTCTTAGTACACGTTTCATTCTTACTACATCATTCTTAGTATAGGAAAAACATTGGTATAATATAAATGAAGCCTAACTAGATAATTAAGAGTTCTCTGCACCAGAAAGTTCCAAGAAATTTAAGCAGGACATAACACAGTAAAATAAAACCCATATAAAATTATATTCATGGAGTTGACCCTGTCTACCACAGTATGTAATGCACAAGACATATAGAATTATCATGCACAGACCCTCATAGATTAATTCTAATGCTTTTATGAAATATTATTGTTATTCAGGCACTTTAACAAACACAGGGCCTCCAAAAAAGCGCCACAAAGGTTGGTCACCAGAATCTCCGTTGTCTACTGAAACTTGGAACTTGCAGCTCAACCCACAGGCCCCAAACAGAATTAAAAATGGTAAGCTATGCCTAAGGTAATGATAATGTTTGTTTCATTATTCAGAAAATAATGGGGGAAAAGAGGCAATATTTTAAGGATGCATGCAGATTCGTATTAGAGTTCTGGAAGGTATTTGATACCTACATGCTCACCTACATTTAGGTGCTTAATTTCCATTGATTTCTCATTGAGGCTCTGAGCTTAAGTCTCATCAAGATTCAGACATCAAGTCATTATTAATAAATCACTACACATGCCTGTGTCCATCTTTAGACACTGAAACACCTTTGGGATATTAAAGGTAGTGTCACAACTCAGGTCAAGGTACCATCTATTGTTTCAGTTACTTGTCACAGTTTTCTTGGCACTTGGATTTTGTAGTCTAGACTGGAGCGACATGCAGTGATATAAACCCTCTTTCCCCATTTTTTTCTTTCAATGTGTTATTTTTTTTTAATTAAAATTACTGTAATGAACTTACAATTGAGCAAATGTTGAATCTTAACTTTTCCTGTTTAGAAGTAGTAAAACAAAACATACAGAATACAAATCATAACTATTTGTGTACTGATATCACATAAATCTCTGTATTCTTGTATGCATATCTGTTTGTTTATAAACATTTCACAATCTTTAGATGCATGTGCGATGTTCAAGGTTGCAACAATATAATTGTCCTCCCAAAAAGTTAGCATAGTAGTATGGGTTGTAGTAACAGCTCATGAAATGTGTGTAACCATAAAAAGCATTTGATACTGATACCAAATGTGGTTATGAGATGATGTTGAATAATAACTTTTCTTTGAGGAAATCATTATTAGACCTGACTCCAGTAACAATACATATAAAATCTTAGATGGAGGAAGCCTGTCTTCTTTACCACAGTCTGCTTTGGTGGGGCCAGCCTCATCTCCGATGGTGGGCTCAGGAGAATCAGTCTCAGTTCCTGACAACTTGCTGAAAATCTGTAAAGCAAAGCCAGTTATTTTAAAAGGTAAACCCCCCACCCTCCAAGGCCTTATAACTTTTTTTTTAAGAGATGTAAAGATATGTCTTACTGCTAAACACTGCTAAACTGTCAGTTTTAAAAGGTTTACTGTTAAATGCATAGGTTTACTGTTAAACCTATTAAATGCATAGGTTTACTATTAAATGCAAAGGTTTACTGTTTAATGCATGCATGGGAGATTATGAAATTAATGTGATCTGCAGGAACATTGCTCATTTTGTAGGTCATGGAAACTTCCCGTACCTTTGTGGGAACATTAATGATGTGATAGTGAGTCCTTTGTTGTACACCTGCTACAGAAATTCACAGTCTTTATCTAAAGCATATGAACAATACGGTGCCTCCACAATACAGCCTATTTCAGAGGAAATGCAGCTCTTACTGACTGTCTACTACCTTGTTCAACTAGGTAAGATTATTTTACATCCACATAGACTGCATTACATGCTGACAAATAAGAAAGGGAATATTAGGTCAGGAGAATATTAAATATCAGTCTTAAGTGATATTTAATGTGATATGAAACATTTTAATTTGTGGAAATGAAACAGAACTAAATAACCAGATCTTGAAGACCAGACAGATTGGAATATAAACACACAAAGTTAATCTTCTTCTATAATCTGGAACAATAGCAACTAAAGATATAAAAAGGAAAACAGCTGTAATTCGCTGCTTTTGTACAGAGTCTGTGGTTTAGAAGTAGTATTATGCTGACACAGGCAGTACCCAACCTCTTCAATATTTCTAATTATTCAGGCTCCAATTAGGGCAGCTTTACTTGACTACCGCAAAGACATTTCAGAATGAAAAATTTGGGTCACATCTGCTAAAGGCAATATTCATGCATGCATAAATCTGAAACATGGTAATCTCTAAAAAAGGGCATATTTTGAAAAATAAAGAAGTTTATAGTGCAGCGGTTAACCAAATGGTATTGTTTCATACTACTTTTCTCTTAATATATTTTTTAGCCTCTGACCAGGTTCCTTTGATTGAGGATTTGGAGCAAATATTCATGCGTTCGTGGCGGGAATCACACCTGTCTGAAATCCGCCAGTACCAACAGGCTCTTCCACAGACCTTCCCTCAAGTGCCCAGCCAAATCACACCAGTAACTTCAGCCCAGCTTCCCTGGCTGGCAGGCCTTGCTGCTAGCTCCTGCAATAATAGTGTCCATATCATCGAGTGCAGCTACTCTCTGGCTGAAGGGCTTTCAGAAATGTTTAAGCTACTCATTGAAGGAAAATTAATAAAGACAAACTATGTGGTGATCATATGTGCCAGTAGAAATCGAGCCATTGATTCCTGCATTGTGATAACAGGTAAGATCCCAAGGGTGTATCTCTACGCAAAACAGAGTAATCCAGTGCTATGAGGAGTTTTGTTGGAGTTCCAATAAGCCACTTCAAAAAGCAGAGCTTTGACCAACAAGTAATAGGATGCGATGAAGCCAAGTTGGCGCTGCACAGTTGGGTTTCTCCCCAGCAAATTGCATTCTGCCTGTGTTGCCTGTGTCCTCACCAAGTCATCCTAGCCAACAGTACTACAAAAATAATAGCCAGTTACAGCATAGGTAGTGCATAAAGCTCTCTTGCTGTGGGCAACTGGGATATTACTGCAAGCAGAGGACCAAACATTTTCTTAGCTTCTAAAAGATGGTCTTTCAATGTCATTTTCTTTGACAGCCTGTTGAGAGTTATGCTGATAATAAATAAAATAAATTATTTGAATAGCCATTCAAAGATTCATTATGAGTGAAAGATAACTGACAATTCCTTTGAATATTTATATGGTCTTTTTATATACTGTATCAGCAAATATTTCCTAAACTGGGAAAGAAACACAAAGGTTATAAAGCATGAATCTGTCTTACTGGTGTCTGGTGCATACATGTGTAGCAAAGAGAAGAGGCTCATCTCTGCCATTTTTGTGTGTGTGGTATTCATTTAGCTGGGTAGCACTTTTATTATCACTTAGAACACTTTAAACTTATTTTGAATTGCTTTAAACATTACTTTTTTTGTCTTTTAGGAAAGTATCAGGCAAGAGTTCTGTCTGAGAGCATGCTCACTCCTTCAGACTACCAAAAAGAAGTTAACTATCAGCTGATCACAGGGAAAGTGGAAACTCTGGGGTCCTTCTTTAGCACACTCTGCCCAGGTACCTAGCAGGTTATAAAGAGGCATGTTTTCAAGTCCCTGACACTTTAAAGTCAGAGAAATTAGCTCTGCTCATTACCTTTCTGGAAGCAAAACATCATTAGAAATATATATAGAAAATGCAGAACCAAGATGTGGAAGTCTATTTGAATTGAAATTCCTCCTAAAAAATAAGTTTCTAAAATCTCTGTTTCATAAAAATATGCCATCAAATGTCTCAGCTTATTGTTCTTAACTATGCAAATCCATCCATATACTGTGCAAGACCATACCCATATGAATGTGTAAATTGTTTTGCCCTAAGAGCAGAATTTATTGAGATCATGATAGAACAGAACTATTTTATCAAAAGTAGAATTTGCCCTTTCAACTTATCATACTGTGCACTTGATCACAATGCATGGAAAAGAGCGGACAACTGCAGAGGGCCAGGGTTACTGGATCATTTTATGATCGAATGTACTGAGGATTACTAGGAGCAGGATTATTTGGGGATATATGCAGTCACATGGAAAGTTAAACCATATCACACAATGACAGCAAATGTAGCATGTTTGTCAGTGTCAACAGGATGTCACAGTCCCCTTTGCCATTCATGTCACATCAGTAAATCTGTACTCGCAAGCACCCTTCCGGATGCATCATTTTGAGTGGTCACTTAGGAGAAGCTTGTTTTCTTTGAACCATCATACAGTTATGTTAGTGTTTCTGTTCTTAGTATCTTCAAAGTATGGTTCTTGAAATCACTTTTGCTATTGCTACTGTTTCAGCAGAACAAGTAAATGAGCATCCTGAAAATATTTGCCATCTATATTCACTGGATTGCACTTCACAGGGCAGACCCTGCCTTTCTGAGCTCAGTGCAGACATGTTCAAACATCTTTTCAACTGCTCAGAAAATACTAAATACTTAGGACAAACATAGTGCATTCTCTCCATAGCTTTCATCTGCAAGCAAGGCCCTTGTTGAATAGTATAGGAAGTATTTGCAGATATACATAGTTCAGTAAGACATACTTTGCCTGCTTCAGCGTTGTGTAGAGATACAAAACTAATATTTCTTTTTTAGCTTTATAGTGAATTATTTTTCTTTCTGTCTTTCAAAAATGTCAAAGGTTTAAAAACACTTATGAATCAGATTTACTCTTTGTTTCTCAGCCAATGTAAATGCATGTTGGATGGGGCTTTGAGCAACCTGATCTAGTGGAAAGTGTCCTTGCCCACGGCAGGCAGGTTGGAATTAAGTGACCTTTAAAGCCCCTTCCAACCCAACCATTCTGTGATTCTGTGATTTTCCAAAGCTTCTTGTAATCCCTACTAGTGAACAGTACAGCTCCATGGTCTGAACATTCAATAGGCCAGTTTCATGTCTTTGTTGTTGCAGATATGCATCAGGCCCTTGAGGCTAGATTTCCATCATCCTTAAATGACCTAGCCAGTGGTCTGCAGAGCTTTTCTGACATTCCCTGGCTTGATTTGAATTTTGTTAGTAGTATGTTGTAAAAACAGATGCAACAGAAAATAATAAGAGGGTTCGTGTATAAAACAGCCAGTAAGCCAAGAATAACCAGCTAGTATATATATATATAGTATATATAAAGCTCTTTAAGATGTTAAAAAAAATCAGTATGAAATCCAACTCTTGTGAACATGGATGTTTATTTCACTGTCCCTTCAATTTGATAGAGGGTGACATTGATGTTTTGCTGGAGAAATTTTATCAGGAAAACCAAGGGCATATCTCTTCATCACTTTCTGCTTCAGTGAATAAATCAACAGCACCAAATGGAACTGGAGCAGCTGTGTGTACAAGTAAGTAAGGAGCATTTTCTACAGAGGTCATGGAGTTGGGAACTTGAGACTAGGTCTCTGGGTGTGCAGTTAGATCCATTTGGGCAGAGTCTCAGGCTCTTGAAAGTAAAGGTCCTGAGGCAAACACCAGCTCAGGTCTTGGGATATTCAGACTTACACTGATGGATGCTCTGCTTCCTTCCACTGGGTGTTGTAGTCTTTGAAGCTCTTTTACTTCTGTGGTAGCAGAATGCTATTGCACAATTTCACTTTCATTTAAGAAACTTATAGGACGAAAATTCCCAAACATAGAAAGATTTATTTGCATATTCCACACAGATTTTCATAAACTGGAATTCGTGTTCATAAGCAAAGTAGCTTAAAGAGTACGTGAGTCATTCTTTGCCAGACTCTAACATTTTGTGTTAGATTAGACTTTGGGCATATATCTAAACAGAATTTTGCCTTTTTCCAGGTTATGAGATTGAACGGCATGAGATTCGTCCATTCCAGCTAGCGGTGGCTCAGAAATTGCTGTCTCATATTTGCTCAATTGCTGACTCCAGCACTCAAAATCTTGATTTGGGTTCCTTTGAGAAAACTGATTTCTTGATTTGTGTTCCACCCTCTGAAGTGACCTATCAGCAGACTTTGTTTCACCTCTGGCACTCAGGTGCTCGTTGTTAGCTTTTTTTTTTAGATTTATAGGACATTGTTAAATGCATTTTTATCTGGAAATACTGACATTTGTTCCGTTTCTGTAGGTATTTTGTTAGAACTTGGATTAGAAAAGGAACATCTTACAAAGCAGAGGGTGGAACAGTATGTTATGAAACTAGATGCAGAGGCCCAGATTAAATTCAAAGTCTTTTTACATAAATCTATGCAGAATCCACATACTCTGTTTGTCCTAATCCATGATCATGCACACTGGGACCTAATGAGGTAAGAAAATTGTAACTTGTTTTTAGAGAAATTAGCATTATTTGCATTAGCTCTCAAGATCAGCTTTTTGATTTATCCCTTCTTTCATCTTTGATTGCATCTTTCTGCTAACTCTATCTTCCCATGCACTGAATAAACATTTTCTTTTAAGGTCCTTCATAACTTATTTTTGTCCTGATTATTTTATTATGCCTCAGGGGAACATATCAGCTTTTCTTGCTCACCATTCTTATCTTCTGTCAGCCACAGCTATTGTTTTTTTTGGCTGGTTGTAATTTGTTCAAAGGAAAGATTCCTGTGAAAGTACACAGAGCTCATTATCCTCTGTCAGTGTCCTCTGGGCTGTAAAACATGCAAAACCCATCCACAGTGAGTAGACAACTAGTAAGCCAACAGTACTTCTTATTTTGTTAACTGACTAAAAATTTTCCTGTACAATGTTTTTTCTATCCAGAATCACTGATTTTGCAAGAATTGAAAGCTTTTGTAGATACATACTAATGTCAGGGAGGTTTCTGTCCAGTGTCTACTAAATTCTCCATCAGCTCACTTGCATAAGTAATTTCTTCCCTAACAGAACCATGTTTTCTTGGCTTCTCAACAAACTGCTTGCTGAGGAGTTGGGCTGTTTTTCCTTTCTTGCTCCTGTGGCATTATGGATCTTGGAGAACATACTGAACTCCAGAAATACCGGTATATTCGAACTTTGGGAGCACAGTAGTGTTTCTGAAGCCCAAAATTATGGAATCTTGTTTGTGAATGAAATGACAAGGTCTTGTCTTTCACACTGGTTAAGATTTGTGGTTTTCACAAGAATTATGGTTTTTCATGTGAAGGTTTCTTGTTCAACTCCTCTATATCTTAGGAACTTACATGGCCTATTACAGCTGTCACAGCCTTAAGGGCTGTGACAAGTATTCATATAACATCCTTGAGTGATAGGGAAGTACCTGTATTTCTGCTTAACTCTGATATTTTTTCCTCTTATCTAATAAAGATATGTGACAAATCTTTAAGTGACTATTCTGCACAGCAGGATTCATGCCATCTAGCTGAATTCAGTTAAATGAGATGCCTAAAAGAGGAACGTAATTGCCTGGGATTGCCCACATTGTCACAACAGATACATTGGCATGAATTCACTAAGTGTTCCATGATACTGGCATTTACCCTAGCGATAACTATTCGTTTCAACATAGCTCTATCACAGATAGTTTCCCTTGTTTTTCTGTCATACTGACTTACTGTCTGTCATTTTCTATCTTGATTTTTGTAGCTAAGAGTTAAATTTTCTTAAGGGCAGCACTAACAATCTAGCCAAAGTTACTACAGGACTATGTGTCTGTTGGTAACTGCCCAAACTTTAGCTTCCTTTCATCATTTGTCTCTCATATTCTGATAGCTATAAGGGACTGGTAATTTGCTAGCTGAGGACATTATCAGACTTACAGAAATTTTCAGCTGCAGTGAACTAATTTGCATGTCGTTTCTCATCCCTTTATGCAACGAACGCAGCGCAAAGAAGAGAGCCGTAAATTCCTTGTACATGTTTAACTTCAGTTTCATATCCAGATTAAAGCTATTCCACTGATACAAATGTTCTTTTGTGCTGATCACTTTGGAGAGTTTTGTGTTTCTTTTTCGCAGTGCTATGCATAGCCTTTATCCTCAAACGGAACTGTCTACAGGACTTGTTGATAGACTGTTGAACTGCAGGGAGGTGAAAGAGGCGCCAAATATTGTGACCCTCCAAGTGACTTCCTTCCCCTATGCACTGCAGACACAGCATACTCATATCAGCCCTTACAATGAGATCCACTGGCCTTCTTCCTACAGCAATGTAAGATGGATGCTTTAAGGTGCTTTGAGCTTTTCATAAGATATTTTGCATTTACATACTTGACAAAACTGTGTAGGCCCCATGATTTTTGTAAACAAGAATGAAGTTTGTATGGCATCTTTTTCTTGTTCAGTCTGTGGCAAGTTCTTTTCCCCTTTGCCTATCCTGTAATTAATTTAATTTAATTTAATTTCTTTTAATTTTAATTTAATTTAATTTCTTTCTATCCTTTTTTTCTTTATTCTTTTAATATTTTCTGTAAACTGCAGTAACTCTGCTAAAAATCTTTGAGTTACATAAATAGAAACCATCTGAAAATCTTTCTCTAGTGCATTACTGCATAAATATATGTATGTACATGGATTATCTACATATGTGCGCATATTTATTCCATACATAGCTGTTCTGTGTATATATGTGCAGGGAGAGAGAACGAGAGAAAGGAACAAGTTAAAATTGAGCTAAACATCTGTTCTCTCAAAAACCCTAATTCTATTTCTTTCTCTCCTTGTTTTCATATGTTTGAGTAGATGTATGCTTATTAAAGAATGTGATTGCAAAAGCATTGGATACAAATGCTTAATCAATTGTAAATTAATAATTGTTAGACTTTACCTTTATATTTTTATTATTTCATTTACTTTAGGGTGTAGATTTATACCATGAAAACAAGAAATACTTTGGACTGTCAGAATTCATTGAGTCCACCCTCTCTGGACATAGTATTCCACTGCTTCGGTATGACAGCTCTTTTGAAGCAATGGTCATGGCTGTGGGAAAGAGGTAAGGTGCTCTCATTTATTTGTTGGTTTGGTTTGTTTTTTTTCTCACTGTCCCACAAATCAGCAGTGTATGGAAGGGCATTTCACCTGTTCTTATTTTCTTCTTCCACCTTTTTTGTATGTATTTGGCCTGTAATCTAATCAGTCTAGGATGCCTCTTACTGTGAACATGCAGCCTGTTTAGCTTAATTTAGAGTGTGTTCTTGCTGTGGCCAGTAGCTGCTTCTATATTATAATAATTTAACAAGGCATCATCGTGTAATTTCAAATGGTTTACTACATTGTCCGATGTTATCGCTTGCTGACTCTGGCTGATTTTGATATATAGAATATATCTAGAATATGTATCTATATCTGTATCTATATATAGATATATCTATATATATATAGATATATAGAGTTATTCAAGGATCACCTGCTACAAGCTCAGGAGTGTTGCATCCCAGCTAGAAGGAAGTGCAGCAGGAGGGCCAGGAGACCTCCTTGGATGGATAAGGAGCTGCTGAGGAAAATTCAAAGGAAAAAAGAGGCTTACAAAAGGTGGGAGCAGGGACAGGCGGCCTGGGAAGAATACAGGGATGTTGGCTGGGAACCTAGGGGCCAGGTTAGGAAAGCTAAGGCCCTGTTAGAATTAAACTTGGCTAGAGATGTTAAGAATAGCAGGAAGAGATTCTATAGGTGCGTAGCGAATAAAAAACAGACTAGGGACAACGTAGGCCCCCTCCGGAAGCTATCGAGAGAACTGGTTACCCTGGATTTGGAGAAGGCTGAGGTTCTTAATGACTTCTTTGCCTCGGTCTTCACTGGCAAAGGCTCTGACCGCACCACCCAAGTCTTGGAAGGCGAACGCAGGGACTGTGAGAATGAAGACCCTAGGCCCACTGTAGGAGAGGGTCTGGTTCGAGACCATCTTAAAAACCTGAATGTGCACAAGTCCATGGGACCTGACGGAATCCCTCCGCGGGTCCTGAAGGAGCTGGCGAATGAAGTTGCTAAGCCACTGGCCATCATATTTGAAAAATCATGGCAGCCAGGTGAAGTTCCCGACGACTGGAAAAAGGGAAATATAACCCCCATTTTTAAGAAGGGGAAAATGGATGACCCGGGGAATTACAGACCAGTCAGTCTCACCTCTGTGCCTGGCAAACTCTTGGAGCAGATTCTCCTGGAAGACATGCTAAGGCACATGAAAAACAAGGAGGTGGTTGGTGACAGCCAGCATGGCTTCACTAAGGGGAAATCCTGCCTGACCAATTTGGTGGCCTTCTATGATGGGGCTATGGAACTGATGGACAGGGGCAGAGCAGTTGATGTCATCTACCTGGACTTGTGCAAAGCCTTCGACACTGTCCCACATGACATCCTTGTCTCTAAATTGGAGAGACATAAATTTGATGGGTGGACCACTCGGTGGATAAAGAACTGGCTGGACGGCCACATGCAAGAGTTGTGGTCAATGGCTCGATATCCGGCTGGAGACCAGTAACGAGTGGTATCCCTCAAGGATCGGTGTTGGGACCGGTCTTGTTCAACATCTTTGTCGGTGACATGGACAGTGGGATTGAGTGCACCCTCAGCAAGTTTGCTGATGACACCAAGCTGTGTGGTTCGGTTGATACGCCGGAGGGAAGGGATGCCATGGGGAAGGGCAGGAGGGAATATACGCCGGAGGGAAGGGACCTTGACATGCTTATGAGATGGGCTGATGCCAACCTTATGAAGTTCAGCCATGCCAAGTGCAAGGTCCTACACCTGGGTCGGAGCAATCCCAGGCACAGCTACAGGTTGGGCAGAGAAGAGATTCAGAGCAGCCCTGCAAAGAAGGACTTGGGGGTGTTGGTTGATGAGAAAATGAACATGAGCTGGCTTCAGTGTGCGCTCGCAGCCCAGAAAGCCAACCGTATCCTGGGCTGCATCAGGAGGAGCGTGACCAGCAGGACGAAGGAGGTGATCCTGCCCCTCTACTCTGCTTTCGTGAGACCTCACTTGGAGTATTGTGTGCAGTTCTGGTGTCCTCAACATAAAAAGGACATGGAACTGTTGGAACAAGTGCAGAGGAGGGCCACGAGGATGATCAGGGGACCGGAGCACCTCCCGTATGGAGACAGGCTGAGAAAGTTGGGGCTGTTCAGCCTGGAGAAGAGAAGGCTGCGTGGAGACACCATAGCAGCCTTCTGGTATCTGAAGGGGGCCTACAGGGATGCTGGGGAGGGACTATTCATCAGGGACTGTAGTGACAGGACAAGAGGTAATGGGTTCAAACTTAAATAGGGAAGTTTAGATTGGATATAAGGAAGAAATTCTTTACTGAGAGGGTGGTGAGGCACTGGAATGGGTTGCCCAGGGAGATTGTGAATGCTTCATCCTTGGTGGTGTTCAAGGCCAGGTTGGATGAGGCCTTGGGTGGCATGGTTTATTGAGAGGTGTCCCTGCCCATGGCAGGGGGGTTGGAACTAGATCTTAAGGTCCTTTCCAACCCTAACTATTCTAATTTGTATATACTGCACTTGGACCACAAAGAGAAGTAGACGTATCAGTGCGGTTTGTACACTTGAATCAGTGACAAGATCTTCAGAGCTTGAAAATACATCATCAGTTTTCCTTGGTCCCTGTGGACTAAGTCTAGAATACCTACATAAGAGTAGTGACACATTATGCATGTGCCTGCAGCTGTGGATGAACCCTTTGGGATCTGTAAGAAGAATGAGACAGGACAAGAAGAATCTTGTGAATTTGTACTGCTAACTGAGAGACTGAGTGCATCCACACTTAACTGCTGGGGCTTGTTACAGGGTGCCTTGGAGCTCTGATCACACATCAGGCACTTCTCTGAGGAAGACATAGTTCCTCTTTTTACTGTGCACATAGGTTTCATTTCTGTGAAAACCACAGGAAGCTATTACATATCCATACCTCTCCCTTCCATAGATTGCGGACTGAGAGAGGATGTATCTGGGCTTGGGAACTTGGAGTCCTTGTTGGATGCTGCCTATGTATTGGTCCTCTTGGAAACAAGATTAAGCTGATTCAGAGCTTCAATAAGAAAAGGAGAGAAACACTCCATCCCTCCTCACACTCCTTAAGAATAACACATAATTAAGAATACTATTTTCATTGATAAGAGAATATAATTTTGATGGATGTTATTACTGACTGCCTTAGCAAATATTCTGCGATTAATTTTGTAACAGCAGTAAAGCCTTGGCAGATTAAAGTGATGTAACCTTACTGGGCTCCTTGCTTAGTACATCTTTACTAAGAAATGGAGAGACATCAATCCTGATTGTGAAATGTTGCCTTATAAAGAATATCCAACTGCAGTTTGGTGAGATTCTGTTTTGTAGTAGATATGAAGGATTTTTTACAGGAGAAAATCCCGAGTTTGCTATATTTTGTAAAAAATGGCTTTCTCACTTTAGCCTTTAATACTTCCCTATTTAATTTGCCATTTATTTCAGGTTCCCCAGATTACACAGTGCAGTGATACGGACTTTTGTCCTCATACAGCATTACTCTGCAGCTATGATGGCAGTGTGTGGTCTTTCTCAAATGAAGAATTACACCTCAGTTGAAACTCTGGAAATCACCCAAAACCTCATAAACTCTTCAAGACAATGTCCCAGTGGTCATGGCCTCATGGTAGTATTGAGAATTCCATGTACTCCGCTGGCTGCAGTGGCATATGAGCGTCTGCATAATGTAAGGGAAAGACTAGCCCTTGAAGATAACTTCGAAATAATCTTAGGAAGTCCTAATTCTGGAATCACAATAGGGAAGCACTTTGTGGAGCAACTAAAGGTAACGTGCAGAAGGACATATACTGGGAAACTTCATTAGATGGGTAGGTAGAGAGATTTACAGGTGAGAATTATGACCATAAGTTGAAGTGTGGATCTTACTAGTAGAAATGAAAACTACCATAAGGAGCATAACTTTTCTCTTTTAGACCTACCCTCTGTGACACCTCTACTGTCCTACCCCTGGGTAATGCTCAGTGGAGTATTAACTTCTATGGCTAGAACCTGACTTCCACCAGCAACCCTCCCAAACAGAAAAAGTTCAACAAAAAGTTGAACTGCTCTTATCTACAGGAACCATAAGCAATAAGGAAAAAAGCCAAATATAAATGCCACACTTTTAGCAGAATTTTCTTACAAAATCATCAGTGAAAAAAAGATTTTAATCAGTGACCAGTCAAGAGTTATATTATTTTTATCACCAGCAGGTGACATGAAGGCACCAAATCAGCAATACTAGTCATGGGTTCAGGGCACCCCGTAATTCACAGCTCAGAATTTTATGCTTTCTGGACCATGTGTGGGATTTATGGATTAATTTATATCCTTTCAGTCCAGAGTCATGGGTCATCTGTTTAACAAAACCCTCTGATACTCCCTTGCTTTTCATAAAACTGCCATCATCTGATCACCAAAGCAAAAATGTATTTACATTATAAGATGGTGTAGTTTATATTATGGCATACTCTGTACTGTGCCTGATTCAATACATGTCAGATGAAGTCATTTGAGATCCAGGGCCAAATACTGATCTCATTCTGCTATAAATGAGGCATAACTTATTCTGAAAAATCAGTATTAGTTCTGAATCACATCCTGGTTATCTTGTCTGACACGCATAACTAACAAATGTCAGAGTTGTCATACTATTGGCCCTACTGTGTACTCCTTAACTGTAGATCAGCCTTACAGAAAAAAAAAAGACTGACTGGTGTGAGTAAAGCAGTACAGGCAGATGCCAAACAATCAAACAATAGATCTAGTTATCAAACTTCTCATGAAGTTATCAGGAAAACTGGTAGCTTTGGGAGAGAGCAGGAAACTTTAGAAGGTAGCAGGTGAGGACAGTGGTGTGTGTGTGTCGAAACTATGTTGAACACTTCCAGCTTTCCCCTATTCCTTGAAGGTGGAAAAAGTTTTGTTCCTAGCTGCTTTTCTTTGGAAGAATCAGACATCGATACATTATCTGCCACAAGAAGCAACCCTCTGTACTATTCTCTCCCTCAAAGCTCCTACTCAGCTTTACTGTCCACTGTACCATATCCACTCTACCTACCTGTGCCCTGGCCTCTGTGCTATGCAGCTGTGAAGCTGGGAGGCTTTTCATGCTGGAACATAATCTCCAAATCTCCTCAGATTTACAGCAGGTAGATTGTCACCTGTAATCATCTAGGACTTCTGCAATCTACCTATGCTGAAATTGTCTTCGCTCTGTTGCATCCCTTGGTGGAACATCCATTCACTGTACAAACTGATTCATATAATGGATGCCAAGAGAATGTATTTCTGGGGGTTCATTTGTGCCATATAAATATGTCCAACAGTGTTTCTTACCTTATACAGGTCTGGCAGAAAATTGAAGATGTAGATTGGAGGCCACAGACCTATTTGGAATTGGAAGGTTTGCCTTGTATATTGATATTTAGTGGTATGGATCCACAAGGGGAGTCTTTGCCAAGGTGAGAAGATTCATAATTTTCTCAGTGCCGGTTTTTTATCCATTGCTTACTAAATGGCTAAAGATTAACTGTGTAATTACTCATGGGAGAGAAAAACAGATTTCAGCATCAAGATATTTCTTTTCCATTTTTTAATAGGTTTTATATCATAAATGCAAACCCCATATTAGTAATAATAACCTCCTGCTTATAGCAAGATATAAAGAATTCAGAAAATACTATGAGCATCCTGGTTTAGAGGAGAGAATAAGGCTATGTAAAAAAAAAGTATAACTACTGTAGGTATCTTAAGGTAGCTGAAACATCTGCATGATGCTGGCATATATGCTACGGGATGTATGGAGAGATCAGTGTCTTCTGGAATGGCACCTGGAAGCCAGACAGGATGCCCTGGAACGCTAATTGCTTTTGTATGTTCAATTGAATCCCATTCTGTATGTTAGGATTATAACCCAAATTATTCCATTTTTTCTTATGCAGATGCTAATATTAAGTGCACTAAGAATAAGGCGCATAACTCGATTAAGAAAAAGAAAAGTGTATGCACCACAGTGGTAGATTTATTAAACACAGAAAATGATACACTGTGTCCTAGCTCATCCGTAGTTTAAATTCCCCTTTGGCTGTGTTTGTAAAAAAAGTAAGGAAGTAGTTTACAGTGAGTTTTCATATGAGCCTCTCTTGTTTCTCTCCAGATCACTGAGATATTGTGACCTACGTTTAATAAATTCATCCTCTTTGGTAAGGACAACCTTGGAGCAAGAACTTGGTTTGGCAGCATACTTCGTGAGCTCAGAAGTTCACACGGAGAAAGCAGTTGTGAATGACGTGTTAGAAAGTGACCCAGAGAAACTAAGCAACACTGATAATGAAGATGAAGAAGTAGCGACAGAAGGTATTATTAGTAGTGATAATAAAAGAAGCTGTAAAATGATTGAGTTGTATTAGAATCATAGAATCATAGAATAGTTAGGGTTGGAAAGGACCTTGAGATCATCTAGTTCCAACCCCCCTGCCATGGGCAGGGACACCCCACACTAAACCATGCCACCCAAGGCCTCATCCAACCTGGCCTTGAACACCGCCAAGGATGGAGCATTCACAACCTCCCTGGGCAACCCATCCCAGTGCCTCGCCACCCTCTCAGTAAAGAATTTCTTCCTTATATCCAATCTAAACTTCCCCTGTTTAAGTTTGAACCCGTTACCCCTTGTCCTGTCACTACAGTCCCTGATGAATAGTCCCTCCCCAGCATCCCTGTAGGCCTGCTTCAGATACCAGAAGGCTGCTATGGTGTCTCCACGCAGCCTTCTCTTCTCCAGGCTGAACAGCCCCAACTTTCTCAGCCTGTCTTCATACGGGAGGTGCTCCAGTCCCCTGATCATCCTCGTGGCCCTCCTCTGGACTTGTTCCAACAGTTCCATGTCCTTTTTATGTTGAGGACACCAGAACTGCACACAATAAAATTAGAAAAAGCAGGATTGTGTGGACACTTACTTGGTGAGGGTTTCTGAAGTTAGCCCTACTGAGTGAGCTCAGCTCCTCAGTTTTGCTTCACCTCTTTGAACGTGTTTTTCTCACCCTTTCTGCCCAGGGACTGCTGCTGCTGCTGCAGCATTTTAATCTCTTGCAGTCCTGCTGCTGCGTCTGTTCTCTCTCCCTGTTTTTTGGCTCCCTTCTTTCTCCTCCCTCCCTCCCTACTTTGCCCTGTATGTTCTAGCAGCCGCAAAATGAAGCTGGAGTGGGTACATCCAGTAATACTCATTTTCAGAGTGCTGGGTTGCCCTTCCTGCAGCAGGGAAGCCTGTGCTTTGCCATCTGCGAAGCGGTGACCACATCACCTCCTTCAAAGCACGGCAACTCCACCTAAACGGTCCCTGACTGGTGATCCTGAACCTATGCTTACATGTTGACAACGATGAAGATTCCTCCCAAGGAAACTACACAGTACAGCTGAGTAGTCTCTAGTTTGTACGATATTAAATAGTATGGCTAGAAAATATATCTGAACATAGTAACTTCTGAGTACTCTTTGAAAATGTCCATGAATTCAAATTGACACTGTAGGGTGAGTATATTACTTTTTAAGAAAGCAATTAAGAATATATTAAAAAAAAAAAGTGTAAACAAACAGCAATAATTTACCCAGGAACTGTTGGGAGAGGAGGGGAGGGATTGAGTGATAGTTGATGCTAGTTATCAGTTATCATCAGGTTCTTTACATTTTTCTTTACTGTCTATTGTGCCTTGTAACTGTGGAAAACAAGGGGTTTTTATCCCTGTAGGTTGTTTAAATCTTAAACTGCTGGCCTTCATTTCTTTTTTGTATAATATGAGGAAGAAGAGAGCTAGTCACTGTTCACCTATTCTTACTCAGTGAAAATCAAGATAGCAGAACAAGCAGAACAAAAATACTCACTTTAATCAAATATGTACTTTCCATAAAGGAAGGAAATAACTGAGGTCATATTCAGACTGTCTGCAATAGACATCTACTTTAGATGTGATGCAGACTTCTGTCCATTTAGTTGGTGTATGCCAACTAAACTTAGTAGACTATATGTGATCCGATTCTAAATTGTAAGGCTGATTTTGTAGTCCATGAAGTACAGTATACTCCTCTGGAGTCCAATTCAGAACAGCTGAGATAAGCTTACAATCTAAGCTTTCTGCTGACAATGCTTATGTCTCTGTTTACTATGGTAAAACTGCTCAGAAAAAAAAAGCCTTTTAACTTAGAAGCCTAAGATAGGAACCTTAAGTGAATATCCTTAGTGGCTGTCCAAATATGGATTTTCATCATCAAAAGCTGAGATATCTGGCCACAAAGCTGTAATGCATGGGGTAGGAGGTAATTTCATAACCTACTCACAAAATAGAGCTTGTTGCCTGTTGGTTTCCCTGACACTGGATTAGTGAGGAAAGTGAGACTTGGGTAGAAAGGAAAAACATGGTTGACATATGCCTAGAAATTACCAGGTCGTTGCTGCAGCATTGATTTTGTGAAGCTATTGCAGCTCAGCATAGTTAGAATAGACCATAGGCTGATTCAGTATTGCATGGTAGCAACAGGTACTCTCCATATTGAAAACAGTGTCAGAATGAGGTCAAAACCCATGCAAACTCTAGTGTAGTTTTTCCTATTTTGACAATGTAGCTGTGCCTTCTCACAGGCTTACTTACCTTATACTTTAGTTTTCTTATACCTTATTACCATTAATGTAACAGGTTCTACTTCAGAAAAGAGAAGTCCTATGAAAAGAGAAAGATCTCATTCCCATGACTCTGCATCTTCATCTCTCTCTTCAAAAGCTTCCAGTAAGACCTTAAGATAATCTCTATTAAGTTAACATTTAGGACATAAAAGAGACCATTTATTCATTTTGTTAGATAAATAATCAAAGGTGTAAATAACTATAGTTTGGTAAGGCCTATTTTAATGGGATCACTAAAGATAATCTGGAAAAAAAAAAGAAAAAAGAATGAGCTTTCTGAAATGTAAGAAATAAGATTTTTTCTTGCTTGAAAAATAATCGTAAGGTGGGGTGCCTGAACTAGGCACCTCTTTGACACATGCCACTGAGGTATGAATCCTCAGTTAGTGCTGTGATGGCTGAGTGCGTGCACTGAAGCTAGGACAATTCCTGAATGAGAAAACATGCTTCACATTTTTTTAAAGCTTTTGAAAATCTGAAGGAGAAAAAGCAGGTTTATTCTCAAGGGTGTTTGTACCTTGTCGGTTTTGCTCTGGAAAGTACACTCATTCATTTTGCACTGTTTGAAAGCTCTTTCAGAGGTGGATAATTTTTAAATCTTCAGTTCCTTTTTAACCTGAAAACTCATGTAGGAAGCACGAAGCGATGTTGAGAACTACTGCAGGTCTTTTGTCTGATGGATTTCTTCTTATACTTTTTTAGGCAGGTAATATTAAGAACCTTAGTAAAGAATATTAAGAATGCCATAACTTCCTAGAAGTCACAATCTCATGCAGCTTCTTCAAACACACTAATTTTTGTCAGTGACAGTAGACAATTTTTGATCTAATTATAGTTTTCAACATAGTGACATGAATATTTGGCCCATGGTTTCTTTTCTACAGGCACAGTGGTGGTTACAAAAGTAAATAAAGCTTGAAAATATTTGGATAAGCTCCATCAACACTTTAATTTTCAAACTTTTTTCTTCTTTGAAGTTGAGCTGCTCATCAGTTCCACAGTGTCCATGTGGCCTGCCTGCGGCTTCGTGGCCTCATTTTGCCTCTGGTTAAAGAAATCTTTTCCCCCTTTTTTTAATTGTGCTCTTGGATACCAGTATATTGGGGACATCACAGTGGTTTTACTTGAAACCATTCACATTGTCAGTGACACTTTTATATTTATTGCTAATATCCTTTACTGGCTACTTTAAATTATATGCAGCTAGAGTATATATTACCGTATACTCCAGAGAAACTACAGACTTTTATTCGTTCAAAATGTGGGGTGTTTTTTTGAGAACCAACACTGTTTTCACCATAAGACAAGGCTGGTTTTATGTATGTTCAGCTTCAGACAGATATTCCTAGCACCATCTGGAGACTAATTCCTCAACCAGTTCTCAGTCTACTCTGAAGACTGAGAAGCCTTTGCATCTCCTTTTTGTAATTCACTAAGCATTAAAGGTGCTCAAAGTCTCTTAAAACAAGGTTTAAGGTTTTAAACTTCCAAGAAATCTTAGTAGTTAGAATATATAAGGTAAAAATACACCACTTTCAGAAAATCAGCAGTTGGGTACATCTACATGGCATATTCAAGGCCAGCATTTGTGAATTCAGAATGTGCCATACACTCTGAGCTGACCAAAAGCTGTATGAATGCATTAATGCTTTACGCAGCACAAGAGACTTGAGCACCACGTTTTGCCAGATAAGATTAAGTGCTGCAGTGATGCAGACACATGAGTGTCAAATCAGAGCTGACCCAGAGGACTGTTTCTAGATGTCAGTCTGTGTAGGCATTTCTGTAGTCTGATGAGGTAATAGCCTGTGAATATTTATTTTCTTACACTCTTTTAAATGATGGCTTCAGTAACTTTGTGTTTGTTTTGAGTGATGAAATATCCAATGAACACCTTAAGCGAGGAATGAAGAGGGAAGTAGAGGACAGAACAATCACTGACAGCTTTCCTATGTGCTTCAGTACTTTAAAAGTCACTTTCTGCATTGAGATGAATACTTCAAACTAGTCCCATTATGAATTCCTGTACAAAAAAGGTGAAAGCAAGAACTGGAGTTAGATTGCAATGTTTTGATGGATACTCTATCTAAATGATCTTTATTTGTTTTGTTTAACTATGATATTTACTAGAAGAGATAGTTGCACTATGTTGAAATACAGATTTTCTTTTAGTTACAGCATCCTGCAGTGAGTCTTCTCCTCCTTTAATAGCATCAGGGGATACAGCAAAGTCCTTGCACCAAGTCCTAAGCAACAGCGCTGAAGAAACTACAAGTAACTATGAAAGGCAGAAGCAGAAAGTAGACAAGGGGGCACAAACAACAACCAGCAAACACTTGCCACCAGTAGCTGAACAGCTGGATACAAAACAAAACACAAAAAGTGCCCAAATTTCCATCACCTCATCATCTTCCTCACCTTTCTCGTCCTCTTCTTCCTCTGCACCTACTCATAACTCCTTCATCCTACAGACCTCTCAATGTTCCATGACTAAAGCATCAAAACAGCCTCCCATAGTTTTCTTGCCCAAATTGGTTTATGACATTGTTACTTCTACGGACAGCAGTGGACTTCCCAAATCATCTTCCCTTTTGCCTTACCATTCTGTTACGTGGGCAAGTTCTTTTCGTCCTCTTATGAGTAAGATGATGACTTGCACGGAGCAGTCCCTATACTACCGCCAGTGGACGGTTCCCAAGCCAATCCATATGGACTACAACAACAGAAATGAGGGCAGAATGGACACATATCACCCAAGGAGGCTGCTGCTGAGCGGGCCACCACAGGTGTGTAACAAAAACCAAAGTATTATCATTGATTTATTTTGTTTAATTTTATAATAATCTCATAAAAATAGATTAGTTATTATTATTCATACTTGAAGGCTTGTTTTTTTTTAGTGGAGAGTAAATTGCTTATGTTTTATTCCCTAATCCCTTCTAATAAAATGATCTTCCTTTCTGTACTGTTAGCCTGAGTTCAAAGACAAGGAAGCTGCAGCAATGTTCACTTTCTGTCAGTCTCTCTATAAAAATGTTCTAAAAGATAGTTTGCTCAAGAGATAGATCTGATGTATAAGTTCAGTTTGTTAAAATTGAATATGCACTTACATTTTAAATAAAGATCAAAGATCATCAGAAGACTGCCTTCTTCTGATCAATCTCAAGACAGTTGGGAGTCTGTAATTAAGTTATTTATTTTCTCTGTTTCCTCCACGCAGCAGACGGAAATAGAGCTGTTGTAAATAATACATGTGAGAAGGCCAGTTCAGCATTAGCAGAACCATATTTACAAGATGAGTAGCTGATCCAAGAGTTTTAATTACTTTGAAAAGATATATGGTCATGAGTCTAGTCTTCAGAAGTTTCTTCTCTTCTAAATTGTCCAAGAATGTTTAGGACTTATTTCTCAACAAGATATCTCCTAGTTCAATGCACATGTTACATGCTAAAGGTAGTTTTGTGCCTCTCATTTTCTGCTGAAGTATGAAGCAACAAGTTAGGAAGGGGCACCATGCCCGCTGAGAGCCTATATATGTCCTGTGAATCTCAAAAGTCAAAAAGGATCCATGCCAAGACAAAGAAAGACCCATGTTTCCACTTATTGTAACATCAACTCAAAGAATTAAAGATAGTTACTGATTTAACTTGCCACACGATCCACTTTTATATGCCCATCCGTTGCAAAAGGAAACTACATACTCCTGTTTGAGAAATGATTTTATTCTATTGTACACCCAAATTTAAGGTGCAGTAGAATAGAAAGAGTATAAATGATCCTTCCATATTGGGACTTCCTGCAATTGTTACTGTAATTCATAAAGGACACTTCACATATTTATTCATTTTGCATTCCTCAGTTCTTTCTGAAGAATATACCTGTTTCACACAGAACAAATTCACAAGTATCAAATTAGGAGTATCATGTCTTCTTCCTAAATATCAAAATTTAGGGGTATATATTAATTTCAGTATGTGGAAAAAGACAGCAGCTTTGCTTCTTTTACTGTTTTAACTCTGAAGTACTAAACTATTAAAGAACTAAAAATCCCTGCAAACCGAAGAAAGAGCTGTAAAAGTTAGCTGCTTATTGTTTAAAGTGTAACGATACAGTGTTTCTTCTAGGGAACAGTTACAATGAAGTATAGAGAAATTAAAATTCCCATTCTCTTTTTGGGAAGAAATAATTTTGCTTTCTGAAATAGTCTTTACTCACATCTGTGTTTGATAATTTTAACATTTGACATGCACTTAATACTTACTGAAGAGATACAGGCAGAAACAAAACCAAACATTAGACAGCACCTATCTTGAGTGTTAATAACATCTCAGTCAAGGTATAAGTCTGCCAGAGTACTACATTTTAAAATTTAGGAAGTGCTGCTTTCTTTATCAGGCAGCAATTACTTTACTAAAATTCAAATCTGGAAGAAATTTGTTAGTTAAAATGAAAAATATTAAATCAACAGTGGAAGAAAAGTAGACACATTAGTAAACCAAAGTTATAATTCCCACTGTCAGGGTAATTGGCAATAAACTACACTCATCCTTCTCTCACAGACACATTTTACTGTCTGTACTGGTCAAAATATTTTGCTAGAAGACTTGATGCATATTTACAAGGACAATTAAGTGCATTAGAAGGCAACACATGCATTATTTTTACAAAAGGCCTTAGGAAATGCAGCAAAAACTGGACAGGTGTGGAATAGATCTATATATTTATCTGTAAGTTAGCTCACATCTTAGAATCATAGAATCATAGAATGGTTTGGGTTGGAAGGGACATTAAAGGTCATCTAGTTCCAACCTCAGGAACTGCAGTAAATGCAGGCAAACATGGAAGTGAACAGAGTCCAAATGTGAATGTTGCTATGTGCTCAGTCTGATCTACGGGCAGAGAAGCATTCTGAAATTGTGAAGACATTCCTGCAATTTCTTACCACCATTTTACGTACCGTGTTGCTAATATTGAACAGTTCATGAAGCTCACAGCACTGTATTGGACACTTTTTATGTGACAGATAATGAGACTGGGTAAAACATGATGCATGGAATATCATAAGTACATTTAGTTTAGTTTAGTGATTAAAGACTAGCACTAGTAATCCTGTGGCTTCCAACAGTTTTGACTCATTACCCTATAGCTTTGTTTATATAAAGGTAATCTCAGCCTAGAGAGAAAACATTGAAAGCATTTTCCTCTAGAGCAAAGTATTGAGTTTGACGCAGATGTGAGAATATCAGATGTTTTTGTTTAGCTCATCAGTCAACAGCAGTTGCAATCAAGTTTAGAACCTTGTTCCAGCGTCTGTAGAAAGATTCTTATTAGTCTTAATGGATTTTACATAAAACCTCAGACTGGGACATCTGTCCCATGGGCTGTGCTATCATTTTATCTATTCAAAGTCACTTTTTTTTCTGTGTTATTCCTGAATAACAGAGAGCTGTCTGCTAACACATGGTCTACCATGTGCATCTGCAAGGATCCTCAGCAGGGATAGCAGTACCCTTCAGTACCCTTTCACATCCTTGGCAAGCAGCTGTTTAAAGTGCAGTTTGTTAAGAACAACAGATACTGAACTTTGACCAAACCAAAAGTTTTTCTACTCTTGTTTCAGCTTCAAAGCCTCCCTTTACCAAATGTTGAGAGAAAATGAAAATTTCACTTGACATATATGGAAAACAGTAAATTCTATACTATATTTAGTAGTTCAATACCCTATGTTTCTGACATGTCATGCAGTTTCCAGATGTGTGGAAAAGTAACATGTTGAAAAATGAAAGTTTACTTTTGTATTTTCTAATTTTTATATTTGCAGATAGGGAAAACAGGTGCCTATCTGCAGTTCCTCAGTATTTTGTCCCGAATGCTGATTAGGCTGACAGAAGTGGATGTTTATGATGAGGAGGAAATCAATATTAGTAAGTTCTTGATATAAAAGTATCCTGGAGACTGTATAAAATTGTTATGTGAAGTTGAAACGTAGTTTTTCGTGTGTTCTATGCTGTTCATCTTTGCAATTAATTTACATTATTGAAATATTTTAAGAAAATTTTGGTGTGATCTTCAATTGATACTTCAGAACATTTTACTCAACATTTAGAGTTTAGCCTTCCATTCAGTAAGAAATTCACATACCTTGTTTTTCTTGGGGAGTAATCAACAGCATTTATGGCTGTTGAATGATATCCAGTCATTGTGTTTGAGTTTAGAATTAGAATGAACTTGTTTGGTAAATTATATAAAAAGAATCAGTGAAATTCTGACAGATTTATACCATGAGGAGCAATGTCATATTTTCTAAATACGTAAGACTACATGAGGGAGGAAAACAATTCCTGCTCTATAATAGCTAATTTTAGTCCAAACTTCCTTTATTTACAGTGTGTTACTCCCCTGTGTTCCCAGATGTATTTCTATAATCAACAGCTGGATTACATAGAAAAAATATGGGTAATATTTCATGAGGTGTGCCTAATTCTGCACTAAAAGCATGCCTGCAGTCAGCCATGGAGAGTCTTAGTGGGTGCTGCCTGCCTGCTCGTTTCTTCCATCAGACCCTGGCTAGGAGATATTCAGTCATTTTACTGTGTGATCATGGCTCAGCTATTTTTCCCTGAGGGCTTTTTTTAGGGCAGTACCAAGAAGTCTTCCTTCTCACTGACATGTGACTGAAAGTGGCAGCAGTCCCCCCACGTTTATGGCAAAATCTGTGGAAAAGGTGGCTGGTCTGCTAGGGGAAGAAGTTTGTGCAATCAGTCCTTCATGTTTTAGGCAAGATTTTAGAGGTAACTCACAGTCAGGGCATAAGGTAATTCCAGGATCTGACTAATTCCACCTGAGTTTCAAATTTACTTTGGCTACCTAAAGACAAGGTCTCGCCTGTTACAAATTTAGTCTATACTCCTAGGCATGGAGTTATGGCTCTTTACAGCAGTTTACAGCTGACCCCTAAACTGGACTCCTCACTACAGTCCATTTCACTCTTGTCAGATCTTTCATCCTCTTGACAAAGGTAGAAAAGTATTTTGTAAGGATTTGTGTATATCTGGGGTTTTGTATCAGTTAACCTGTTTCAGAAAAAGACATGTTTTCACTGCACATCACACCAATACCATTTACTATTTTTCCTCTTACCCTAGGGTAAATTATCCCTGATTATTCTGGTCTTATCACTAGGAAGGGCTTCTGACTTTAACTCTGCACTGTACTTAATACTGGAACAGTCCTGAAGCTTTAAAAGAGCTTCTTTTCCTCAGTGAGAATAGCATATCTTTCCTCATCTGAGTGTTGAAGAAATGTGGTGGTCAGTGGAAAGACCCCAAATACCTGTATGCAGGTAGATCAGCCTTACCAGACCCTTGACATTATTTTCATCATCATCCCAGCAGCTGCTCCAGTAAGATTACAGAGGTCTTAAACTGGTAACAAAGGTTTAAAAGCCAGAATCGCACTGAGGTATGACGTACATTTGTTCAAAGGTGCACCTCTTGATGCGTAATAATATTGCTTCCTCAGAATAATGAAAGAAAAAATATGTAAGAATAGTAGGCATAGCAAACCCACATATAGCAATATAAAGAGCTTTAAAAGTGGTAATTATTGTAATCACATAAGTTCTCATTTTTCAATAATATCGTAGATATAAAAGAAGAATCTGATCAATACTACCATCAGCCTGGAGACCTGTGGCCAGATTTGGAGACATTTAAGAAGATACCTTTTGACTACACTATCCATGACCCAAAATATGAAGATGCAAGTCTGATTTGTTCAAAGGTTCAGATTATAAACAGTGAAGGTTAGAATTTGAAAAATCTAGATTGGTGCACATATATTTGTTTTTAATGTGAGAATCCTGTTAAACCTTTAAACAGTAAAATTATCAGAAATGCACCTTACATTTGAAATGTGAATATTCACTAAAGAGTAACATCACTAAATTTTCCAAGCTGATTTCACATAATCTACTGTGATGTCCATCACAGGATGACAAATATCTGTCCTAAGACTCTTTTTTTACTATTTATTCATTTTACAAACATTAATAGAAACAGCAACAATAATAATTTTAATAATCTGGCTTTGCTTACACCTCAGCCTTATGTGACGTCTGTCCAGAAGTATCATAGTCATGAATTTGCTGATACTTCACTGTCATCCCATTTGCTGTACAAAACAATTATAAAGCCTACTATGATCAGAATTAATTTATAGTTTGTTTTGCATGTGTTTAATCCTGCCACTGTTCCTAGAAGCTAATTACAGTGACAGTTTGTCATAAGGGAATTCTGGCCTTGAATATGTGTTACATTGAAGTTGTTTCTTTTTTTAATAGACAGATCAATGAGCAGGAGACAGGAGGATATGTATACACGTCGTCAAACAACTAGGATGAGATTGTCCAAGTATGCAGCATATAACACCTATCATCACTGTGAACAGTGTCATCAGTATATGGGTTTCAATCCCACGTACCAGGTAAAGGTTTCCATATATTACTCTGCAGATCAGAAACTGAGGCAGACACAACCTAAGCAGTTTTGTGTACATTCACTGTATTTTTGGCTTAGAAGTTGTATGTATTTTAAAAACAGATGATTTACAGATTTTGTTTGGGGGTTTGCCTGCCTTGACCAGACTGCAGGCTTGAGGACATCAGAGGTCTGATACTTGCCTCATTTACACTAGCTTATTCAGTATTGTAATTTGCATTCCACATGTATGCTACCAGTTTAAACTACTCTACCAGTAAACTTTTCCCACTGGGACTTGCCTACATTTTCACCTGAGGAAACTGAAAAAGATTCTACTTACAGGAGTAGTCCAGCGTAGAGCAGTCTATATGTGGCATACAGACTGTTATTATTTGTAGTAACTTTTAAATTTCCTGCCTATTAGAATGCGAGGAAGAAGGCATTAGCAATGCAATTACTGGGATTTATGTGCCAGTGTATCTGAAGCCAAGTGCGACCTGTATGTTATTGGTACCATCTGCAAGACAAAGCTGAAACAATGGTTTCAAAAGAGGAAACAGTTTAATTTATTTTCTGTTTAGTGCTTAGGGGACCTAGAGGGCATTGTTTAACACCTAGTGAACTATGAGGTAAAATCTAATGCAACACAGTAAGTGATTGTAGTCTGTTTGGTAAAGTTATAAATGTGTATTAACTACACTGAGACCTTGCAGTTTGACTCTAACCATTGGAATTGTCCCATTTTTTCTCATTCTCAGCTTTATGAGTCCACTCTTCATGCATTTGCCTTTTCCTATTCTATGCTGGGAGAAGAGATTCAGCTGCATTTTATCATTCCAAAGTCAAAGGAGCATCATTTTGTCTTTAGCCAACCAGGAAGACAGTTGGAAAGCATGAGGCTACCGCTAGTCACAGATAAGGTAGATGGATAACTACATTTGTTGGTCGATGTTGAAACTTAACATGAGCCAGCAGTGTGTGCTTGCAGCCCAGAAAGCCAGCCATATCCTGGGCTGCATCAAAAGGAGTGTGACCAGCAGGTCGAAGGAGGTGATCCTGCCCCTCTACTCTGCTCTCGTGAGACCTCACTTGGAGTATTGTGTGCAGTTCTGGTGTCCTCAACATAAAAAGGACATGGAACTGTTGGAACAAGTCCAGAGGAGGGCCACGAGGATGATCAGGGGACTGGAGCAACTCCCGTATGAAGAGAGGCTGAGAAAGTTGGGGCTGTTCAGCCTGAAGAAGAGAAGGCTGCGTGGAGACCTCATAGCAGCCTTCCAGTATCTGAAGGGGGCCTATAAGATTGCTGGGGGTGGACTCTTCATCAGGGACTGTAGTGATAGGACAAGGGGTAATGAGTTCAAACTTAAACAGGGGAAGTTTAGATTGGATATAAGGAAGAAATTCTTTCCTGTGAGGGTGGTGAGGCACTGGAATGGGTTGCCCAGGGAAGTTGTGAGTGCTCCATCCCTGACGGTGTTCAAGGCCAGGTTGGATGAGGCCTTGGGTGGCATGGTTTAGTGTGAGGTGTCCCTGCTCATGGCAGGGGGGTTGGAACTAGATGATCTTAAGGTCCTTTCCAACCCTAACTATTCTATGATTCTATGATTCTATTTATGGCCACACATAGGAAAGAGGCGCCATCAATTTTAAAATTTGTTGAATTAGGAGTCTTTACACTTCTGGTCCTGCTGGCAAGAGAAAATGAAGATGTCCTCATTCTAAGCTTGTATTTTCTCCCAGAAAGGGAGACATGAAGCAAAACTGTCAAGCCAACAGTAAGCTCTTTCTTCTGCTCATTATCAAGGTTGATTCTTTAGTATAAACACTCTTATCTGCAGCAAAAGGTCTTTGATTATGGGTTTAAAATGTTAAAGTTCAGCAATGAGCCTCAGAGACACTGGTTTTTTTGTCATACAGTTACTAAAAGGAAGCAATATTTTAGTGTAGTGGAAGGCAGTGGATTATCCTCTTTTATTCTGCACAAACACTCAGTTGTTTTCATATAAGAATAAAGCTTTCAAAGAATCTGTCATGGCTTCAAAACAGTCCGAGGAGTCATGTCACACTTGTAGAAAACACTTTGTAAGGTCGTCTATCTGACAGGCTATGCTAACTGAAGTTGGCATTCACAGTGACTCCTAATATCCATGTCTAAGATGAAGCTCTGCTTTGCTCAGGCCACATTGCTTGGAGTATTGAAGCAGTTTGGGGAACAGTAGTGAGCAGTAGCACTTCTATCTAAAAGAAAATAAGCTGCTTCCAGTAAAAAATAACCAATCAATACTACCCTCCAGTTCAGGCTTTTATGTGCCATTAAAGTTTGAAATGGGAGAGCCCAGGCAGCAGCATAGCAGCACAGCAGCAACTGTTCAATGTGAGGGTGAAACCTCCTGCTCTTCCTCACCTGGTAACTTGTGCTTGGCTACACAGTTAGAACTGTGCCCTGGGTCCTTGTGGATTCTTTTTCTGCTTTCTGTGTTGGTGAACCTGATTTATTCTCCTGCAGAATCTGGTTCTCCTTGTTTAAACATCCTCCAGCTTAATACAGAAGCTCACACTTCTTTCTATTTACAGAGTGAAGATTATATAAAAAGCCCCACTTTTACTCCCACCACTGGTCGTCATGAACATGGACTTTTCAATTTATATCATGCAATGGATGGAGCCAGTCATTTGCATGTTTTAGTTGTCAAGGAATATGAAATGGCCATATATAAGAAGTATTGGCCCAACCACATCATGCTTGTTCTTCCAAGCATTTTCAACAGTGCAGGAGTAGGTAAGTATAGCAAATGTGGACATTCACCTTGTAGCACGTCTGATATCTAGATTCTGTCTGATGACAATGCGTTGCAGTCAAAGATGCAGTTCACTTAATCCACATCACCTAAAATGAGCTAGATGAATTGCACCCTAGAAATACTCTGCCCAGTTGATTTTAAAGGGAGCTGAGAGTGTTAGCTTAGATAGAGTTACCTACTCTGTTTCCTTGTGGAAATAATTTATGTGTTATTTGCATAGGGAGTGATGCTCTGATTAAGTACATCTCTTTGATAGGTTCTGCTAAATATAATACCCGTGAAATATTCAGCACCTTGCTTTTGCTGCTGGAACATCTTATATACAGCAGTAGTGACAAAAATTCAAAGTAGACCATATGGGGAAATGGTTCCATGTTACTCAGCTGGTCAATCAGCATCTCTAGATGTTTGCAGTAAGATATGCTAGTGAAGCCAAATATTTGTCAGGTTAAATGAATCTGAAAGGAATAAAAAAGATTTTAAGATTAAAGATTCGTTAGCACCTAATCTAAACTGATTAGACACTGGCAAATCTTTACCACAGAAGTCAAGTTTCTTTTTGTGTGCTTCCCAGTGGTATCCTCTAAGTCATTTGCTTGGCAAATGTCAAAGTAAGTTGGCTCTGGGGAGTGCTAGGGTGTTAAAATCTTCAGAGCAATTCATACCTTAGTCTGCAGAAATGTTCACTTCAAAAGGCTTCTGAGTTAAAAGCAAACAGTTTCTGCCCCTGCTTTTAAGGTGATGGATTAATTCCTTGGTTTTAGGTGCTGCACACTTCCTGATAAAAGAGTTGTCTTACCATAACTTGGAGCTGGAACGAAATCGGCAGGAGGAGCTGGGGATAAAACCCCAGGATATTTGGCCTTTCATTGTCATTTCAGATGATTCGTGTGTTATGTGGAATGCAGTAGAAGTTGATTGTTCAGGAGACAGGAAAAGGTAAATAGAGTAATATATGCTTTTTCAGCTGGTCTTTTTAAACCTTTCACTGCATGTGAGTTTTGAAATTACTTTTGATATACTACAACTTTTACCCTGTACAAGCAGAGAATAATATTTGTTTAATGAGAAAAAGTATTTTCCCTAGATATCTGCCTTTGCATAGCATATAGTTTAGTGCTGGTTTTTCATTCCTGTTCCCTCAGGATTTAAGGGCCCTGCAGCCATTGCTGTATAGCTTGACCCTGGTTCGAATTGGAGTTACTTGGAATGCAGATTTCAGACTCTGCTAACAAAGCCTTATACACTGGCCAAGCATGGGCGTTCATGTGTATGTTTTTAACAGGATTTCTCTAAGGGAGCTAAAAGACATTTCTGTGCAAATTCTGCAGCTGATTTCCTCTGGCTCTTTTGTTGTCCCAGTCTTTATGGCTCCTTTATTATTTCCCCAAATCCTCAAACAACAATTTTTGTTTTCATTAATTTAGGACACTGTTTCTACTAGATATTTTTGTCTATTCCCAGAATGGTGCTATGCAGGATTTACAGCAAACCTTTAAAGAGAACTTACCTCAGTTAAAACTGAGATTTATGGACTCTAGGGCTGGGCTAGGAGGATCTTATATTTTGCACTGAAGTCATGGCACAAAGTCAGCAACTCTCCCAGAGTCATTTGGAACATTACCCAGGTAACTTTAAAAGTTTACATACCTGAGTGAATATTTTGAAAGATCCAGACTAAGTTTCAGATTTTTTCATACCACTCCCCACCACATAAGCACTAGTTAATTTTTTTGATTAGGTAGACAAATAGTTGCAGTAAAGACAGCATTGAAATTATCTGCCTGGTACTTATAACTAGTTTCGACTATTAAGAATTGGTCTTCAGCTGAATGAGATTCTGAATATTCTCTATATACTTCAAAATTAACACATTCTCATAATTATTTTAGTGAGTATATGTGGACTGAAAGGAATGTTTCCTTGAAGCATATTCTGCAACATATTGAAGCAACTCCCAATGTCACTCACTATGCCTTAATCGGGATGAGGAAATGGTCCAGTAAAACAAACAGTGCTGAGATCAAGGAACCATTCTCCTGCTGCCATGTGCATGATTTCATTATGCTGAATGTCGATCTGACACAGAATGTACAGTACAATCAGAACAGGTAAGGGAATCAGTAGCATCTTTCAGTAGAGATAATGAACCAAATAAAGAAAGATTTACAAAAGCTCTTGATAGTTTAGAAGTGCAGGAAGCACTTCTGCTTTCATTATTCTGTGGAATAAGCAGAAGACCCAAATTTCTACTATCACTTTAAAAGAGCTCTTTAAACTTGCTCCTGTGCATCTCCTAGTACAGAACTATGCTCACAGGCTGTCTGTTACTTTATGAAGCATTATGAAGGGCCAATGAAGAGAACAACAAAAAAAGAAAAATGATATGAGTCCAGGCAGTAATGTTAAAACGTCAGGAATGCCAGATCAAACCGCCCATTTCCTGCCTGCGTGTTCATACTGTGCATGGCTCACCATAATCCTCTGTGTGGGTGCTGTTGAGCCTGAAGTATTGTATGGCATTCCAAGCCTGGGCTGGCAAGAAGAAAAGTACATTTTAAAACACAGAGACACTGACAGTCAGGGACACCAAAAATCCATGTAAATATTGCTAAGATCAAAGCCAAGATTTTAAAACCCTATAATTAAATGCCATGTTTCTCCCTGCTGTTGGCTGTTGCAGTAATTGCTCAGCTCTCTTAAATACGAGTCCTGGATGTTAATCAAATGGTTCTGCACATCATCCCACTTGCTTCGTAATAATTGTTATTACAAAGCTGAAGCTTCTTTTCCTGACTGATAGGCACTGGTGGAGGGTCAGTATGACACCTGTCCTTTCTATCATGCTGGTAAAAGACCCTGAGTGCTTGCATTTGTTAGTGTGTGATCAGAAACATTCCTCTGAGTTGCTGTGATTTTATTCTCTCCAGATTTACATGTGACGATGTTGACTTCAACTTGCGCGTCCACAGTGCTGGCCTCCTCATCTGTCGGTTTAATCACTTCAGTGTCATGAAAAAGCAAATTGCAGTAGGAGGACAGAGATCTTTCCACATTAAGTCAAAGGTGGGAACTGAGACCTCTGTTTTGTTGTTGTTGAAATTCCTTTTTTGTTTTCCTTTTTTGTACCCTGTAACCAGCAGACCTGAGGTATTTTGTGCATCATCAGTTGTCACTAATGGGGTATGTCTGCCATGTGTTTTTTTTTTAT
Organism: Psittacula echo; assembly: GCF_963264785.1. NCBI lineage: Eukaryota > Metazoa > Chordata > Aves > Psittaciformes > Psittacidae > Psittacula > Psittacula echo. The sequence goes on from NC_137738.1 coordinate 94,132,440, forward strand.
TTATTTATTTCTGAAATCAACAATATTCTTGGCATAAATGCACCTTTGCTTAATAATTTTCCTTTAAAGCTGTCTTGGGTTCAGCAGCAGCAGCCACTTTTTCTCCTTCTTAGTAGCCGGTGCAGCGCTGTGGTTTTGACTTTCGGCCTAGGAATAATACTGATAAAGCCGATGTTTTCAGTTGCTGGTCAGAATGTTTAGACTGACCAAGGACTTTGTGAGTCTCATGCTCTGCCAGGGAGGAGGAGAAGCCGGGAGGAAGCAGGGACAGGACACCTGACCCAAACTAGCCAAAGAGGTATTCCATACCACAGCACGTCATTCCCAGGGATGTACCTGGGAGTTCCCCGGAAGGGCACGTCCTCTTCTCTGTCGGGCTCATTTCCGGCGGGTCGTATTGTATTCTCTTCCCTTATTATTTCCCTTATCATTATTATTATTGGTGGTAGCAGCAGTGGTTTGTGTTATACCTTAGTTACTGGACTGTTTTTATCTCAACCCGTGGGAGTTACATTCTTTCGATTCTCCTCCCCATCCCTCTGGGGGATCAGCAACTGAAAACATCGGCTTTATCAGTATTATTCCCAGGCCGAAAGTCAAAACCACAGTGCTGCACCAGCTACTAAGAAGGAGAAAAACTGACTGCTGCTACTGAACCCAGGACAAAAGCTTTTGAAAACACTTAAAGTGTCTCTTTATGATCCATGTAACCATTCATTGTGAGTTTTTTATCAGTAGCTATTGAATTGTTCATGTGACTTCATCTGTAGGAGTACTCTGAGTTTGAAGAAACCTCTAAAGATTCTATAAATACAAATATAATTCTGTGAAACTCTGACATTTTTTTGGTATGAGGTATTTCTGGCTGAAGGATTGTCCTTCTTATGTAAATCTTAGATTTGTAGGATAGAGATATATTTTCCACAACCCAAAATTCAGATAAGTGCAACTTGGTTGATCAGGATTGATTTGTACTAGAAATATTTTTTCCTCATAGGTATCTGACACTCCAGTTTCAATCTCCCCTGCTCAGTACATTTGTGCTCCTGACAGCAAGCATACCTTCTTGGCAGCACCTGCTCAATTGCTCCTTGAAAAATACCTCCAGTATCACAGCCATCGCTTCTTCCCTCTCTCACTGAAGAATTATAGCCATCCAGTGCTATCTGTGGACTGTTACCTTAACTTAGGACCACAGGTACTGAAGAAAATAATCTTTAAGTGGCTCTAGAAATGTTTAGGCTATGTTTTGGATGAGTTTGTTGATGCATTCCTTAGTAATAGTTGCACAGCCTTTGATAAATCAGGTATTAGATCTCTATGATGTTAAAATCAAATTCTTAGTCCTATAGAGATACTATTAGAGGCTTCAAATAAAGTACATAGAGAACTACACCAGAGTTGTCCTAAATGTCAATATAGTCTCTGAATTATATTAAATTCTGAATTAACACAGAGCACATTTTTCAGGAGTGTTTTCTCACTCTGCTATAATTTGACCATTCCTACAGCAAATTTATTCCACAAGAGTGTTTTATAAATACTAGCTAGCCCTTAGAAAGCACTTCAAAATACAAATGTTTTAGTTCACTTTTGATTTATAGCTGAGGCAGGGGAGCAAATAACAAGAAGAGTCAGAATGGGGTAAACTAGCATCGTATGTCAGGAGCTGTTGCCTCTGTCCTATGAGTTTGGATCTAAAGCCAACGCCATTCTTAAACTCTAATGTAGGTATAGAAATGTGATACCAAGATGGCAGTGTTCAGGAGAGAGACATTTTTTTTACTTTTTCGCCTGACTTAAATACTAAATGAAATTCAGTCTTGCTGAATTTGCTAAACTTACCAAAACAGCTGTGTAATGACCTTCCCATATATGGTGCTCCCAGAACATTTTTAACTATTTCTCTTAATTTCCTTTGTGGCTGAGCTCTTACAGGTCTATGTTCCCACATATTTGAAACAATAAATTCTGTGGGAAGGCATTGTACTGTTACTGTCTTTATCTTTCAGCTCGAACCCATTCACCACATGAAGTTATTTTAATTTGGTTCTGGAATTGTTACCTGAGCTGGAATACGGTACAATAGGATTGAAGGAATATGAGTAAATACAGGTATCCTGGGCCAGAGTATCAGTTGCTGTGGGTCCTTCCTCTCCTGGACCATGCTGGTTTATGCCAGATGAGGGTCTGCCCCAGCTAAGTAGTACAATGTAACTTTGGAAACAAAGCCTTGTGTGGAAGATTTCTTAATTCAAATTTATGAATCCTGAAAGAGTGCTACAAATATTCCTGGTTCCAAATGGATTTAGAAAGTAACCATAAAAACAAACTAGACAAGAAAAAGCTCTTCCATTTATGTATATGCACAATTCTGCTGACTTGAGTAATCCTATCATAATGTAAATTAAATTAGGCATTTCTAAAGGGTTCTTCATGTGTCCATCTGCACTGTTTTTACTCATGGGTACATAAACTTTGCCAGACAGATCATAACATTATGGTTATGGGGAGCCACTATTACTACAACTTTCAAACCTTACTATATCTAAACCTCTTGATAATAACAGTAACGAATAGTAACGTCTAATGCATATTTATAAATAGTGTTCTTATGTAGACTTTTAATGAGTAGAGGTATGTTTAGGAAGGAACTACAAAGGTCACAATATTTGGAGTTGGAAAGCAAGTCTGAATTTGAATAGGTGCAAATACTGAAAGCTTGATATCAAACCTTAGCTTTATATAGGACCTTGAAAAATGTTAATGTTTTTTCCCTTCTCCCGATCAGATTGCAGTTTGCTACGTGAGTTCTCGGCCTCACTCTCTGAACATCAGTTCCTCTGGTTTGACATTCAGTGGTCTTCTGCTATACCTCTGCGACTCCTTTGTCGTAGCTAGCTTTCTGAAGAAGTTCCATTTTCTCAAAGGTAAGCTGCAATAATTTTATTACAGGGAATTATATGACCTAGTCTCTGGGAACCTGGGGAAAAATGCATTTCATACGAAAATATACATGCATGCATATGTACATGCATTTATTCATATTTGTCTTATATGGCCCACCCATCTTCAATACTTCATTGTGCTGTCTCTGTACTGTAGTAAACTGATATCTACTGAACAGTGCCATAAGCTCTGCAGATTTCTAAGTGGGGAGAAATGTGGGATCAATATCATTATGCCTCGTGTATATGCATAACTCCTTAGTTTATATTTGAAAACTTAGTATTTAAGATTTATGCATGAAGCATTTACCTATTGTGATTTTCAAGTTTTCTAATTTGCAATAGATGATGGACAAGCCTCCATCAAAATCTATTTACTATCCCCGGCAATAGAAGCTGGCTCATTTAAAATTAATTTCTAATAACCAGTTTCTCCATATAGTTGTTATAGAATCATAGGATAGTTAGGATTGGAAAGGACTTTAAGATCATCTAGTTCCAACCCCCCTGCCATGGGCAGGGACACCTCCCACTAAACCATGCCACCCAAGACTTTGTCATGATGGTGGATAGCAGTGGAGACAAATAACTTCCATTATATCCCAGGCAGTCACATTCAAGCTTCTTTTGAATTGTTCTACTTATCTTAGGCATTTAGCGCTCTGGGGATTTCTTTCACTCACAGCTATAATTGTCACCAGAGGAAAAACACGATGGCAAATGCCTTCTTGAAATAGGCAGAGTTGTTACGAACTGTTGTGTTCTTTGTTGCAGTTAATACTGTTTCCTGTAGGTAGGTGTAGCAAAGTGCAAATCAGAGTGTGCAGTGCTTTTACCTGCACATGTCACTGAAGCCAGCGTCTATGTGCATTCTGGATCAGTATCCATGTTCTAATCCTCCTGTAGTTTCTCTAACAAGGCTATCAGAGTAACTGCAAATGAAAGCAGTGCTGCTTTTGTACTGCATTTTTTGAGTGACCAGAGGCTATCAATCAGTTTAATTTTGCACGTACCAGGCAACTTTGTCTGTAGCACAAAGTGTATTTGATTCAGGATTTCTCCTTCTCCCTTAGCAGTCTACTTGATTTTCTAACTCCGCACATGAAAATTAAACACCCCATGACTGTCTGTCTTGTTTCTTTTTATTATATTCTCAGCTTTTCTTTTCTTTAATTGTCTTGGGCATTTCCACTTACCTTACTACCTCTCATTCAGATTGTTGAATGCTGGCAAGATAATTATTTCCTCTTAACTGAGCACTTTTCTCAGAAGCCAGGAAGTGATGCATGCAAATTAAAATGACAGTTGATACTGTTTACCAAAATATGATACATATATTTTGGCATTCTGGACTTGCCTGTGTCTGTACACATATAGACCATGTTCTTTTTTAAGTCAGCACATAAGCATACCAATCCGAAAAGTGCTACAGTTTGTGATTAGTTTTAAGGACATGTTTAGACCATTTCTGGTCAGCAAAGCACAAAAAGCTTGATCAGCCATCACAGTGATTGACTCGTGGTGTGTTTTGCTGAATGGGGATTTCACTCACCAAGGAAATGATCAGTAGGTCTGGAACAGTAACAGACGTAGGACTTTACCTTGTTTTCTGCCAGGTCCCATCACCACCTACTTAGACCTGACAGATTTACCCTTCTTTACCTTAAAGAGTAGGGAATGTATTTATAGTTTTGTTTAACTAGATGAGTACTAGATATACTGTAAGTTACACAAGAAGATCCTGGTAAATAGGCAACTGAACATAGCTCTCCTCTGTCCTACACAGAATCACAGAATGGTTTGGGTTGGAAGGGACCTTAAAGCTCATCACGTTCCAACCTCTTCGCCATGGGCAGGGACACCTTACGCTAGACCAGGTTGCTTAAAGCCCTGTCCAACCTGCCCTTGAGCACTGCTAGGGATGGGGCAGCCACAGCTTCCCTGGGCAACCTGTTCCAGTGCCTCACCACCCTCACAGTGAAGAATGTTTTCCTAATGTCTAATCTAAACTTCCCTTGTCTCAGTTTAAAGCCATTCCCCCTTGTCCTATCACCCTGCAGGCCCTTGTAAAAAGACCCTTTCCAGATTTCTTTTGGATGCTCTTTAGTGTTTTCACTTTCTCCGAAGCTTGTTTGTAATTCCTGTTGTGAAAGTGATGGAGTTCTACATGCTAAGGGCTGGAGGGAGCTGGGTGATCTTAGAACAAAAGGGATACTCACATGGGTTCCTTTTTAACTGTTTACTTAGGTGCCACTCTATGTGTGATTTGTCAAGATCGCAATTCTCTTCGCCAGACTGTTGTTCGGCTAGAGCTGGAAGATGAATGGCAGTTCCGACTGCGGGATGAATTCCAGACTGCCAATGCCAAAGAGGACAGACCACTTTTCTTCCTGACGGGACGACATATTTAATTGAAAAGAGACACATTTCCTGAATGATACAAGAGACTAATTGCCACCATCTCATGAAATAACTTTCAAGAGGCTCTGCTTTCTGAACAGAAACAGGACTGGTTTCCATTATTCATTAGAATGATATCTAATTAGACAATTCATGCTCATATTTCCAAACATTGAAGTGACTTTTCTAATTTAATTCTCTGATGGAAGTCACTTCTAATTCCTGGGAGAGATGCAGAAACTTACTACTCCGCATGGTGGAAATCAGTTTGGATCAGAAGGGAGATCAACGAGTGCACTTCTTCTATGACACGAAAGACCATGTGCAAGTTCATATGTAAAAGCTTTAGAAAACTTTCTGTATATTCCAGAAATAGGTAATGTAAATTTAGGAACAGATTTTGTTTTACAAGTCTTATTTATCTAACAGTTGGCACAAGGCAACAGGAATTGTTACAGTTTTCTAGTATACTGCTACTGAGCAGTATCCAGGTAGGCTTTTTATATGAAGATTTGTAAAGTATATTTCCTTAATAGTGGGAACTCAGTTGGAGCCTTAAGTTTTTGGAACAGGTGCCACACTGAATAGAGCCCATACAGGACTCTGGGGATAGAAGCATAATTATACACCTGGTTTTATTAGCATGAGGAAGAGAGTCAAGAAAGTAGATTTTTAAATGGGATCTGAACATTTAAACCTGAAACTGAAATTACCTTGAGTAACTGAAGAGATCAAATAGCGAGACTGACCTACAAGCAACTTATTACATTTAGAACAGTGGTTTTTTTCTGGTTTCTGATTAAATTTTTGTACTGGCTGAGACTTCAAATTGGGCCCAGTATACTCAAGACAACATATGAGACTGTTCTGAAACACTCCTAATACACTTTACGGGGATATTTTATTGCCAAGGTGCTTCAAAAGAGCGAGAAATTAGAGGCTACATTTCTGATGAATTCAGGTGAAAATCTGATAACATGTTGTAGAACGGCACCAGGCATCAGACTATTTTGTACACTCTAAATGTGAAGTCAGTGATCACAGTCTTTGTTTAGGCTTTTGGAAACACTGAGCTGCAATATTCCTGTTTGTCTTTATAAAATCAGTGTTAACTTCAAGTCAGTCCAGGTGCAGGAAGGATGAGTGTAGAAGTTGTCAAAAGACATCGAATATTTGGGCAGTCTTTTCTTGCTGGATATACAAGTAGGAGGATCATTGATTTGATATCGATGCCACTAGGTGGCTGAGTCCATTACAGTACTGGCACTGAAAAGCAGACATCAGTATGACTGTGCCAAAGAGCTAATTTAGGTTCATCTATAGGGAAAAGGTAAGTTCTGTAAGTCTGAGAGACTTAGATTGCTATTTACAAGGTAACTGCTAGAAATCAGTGTGTTTCTATATTTCATTGTCCTTGCTTCAACAGAGTGAGAATCTGGTTTAAGTTTTGGGAAGGTGACCATTGTCCTATGTAAATAGTATTATCTGTTTTCACCAGTTGATTAGTTAATTTAAACTTTTTTAAAGAATTGTGACATTTAAGCCTAATCCATCCTTTACAAATAAAGTTCATGTGCATGGACATCTGTCTTGGTGATGTGCAGGACACTTTGGGGAGAGGGAGGGGAAAAAGAACGGTGTTGGCTTAAAGGAGTTAATATAATTAAGGAATGCTTTGAACTGATCAAGAGAAAATACAGCGCTGCTTGATGGCCTGAAGCATAATGCATCCTCAAAGGTGTAAGAGTTCCTACAGGAACTCAGAACTAAAGATGGTGGGTTGAAATACTTCCTGTAACCAAACACTGGAACAACTTATAACAAGTGTCTGTTAACTTCTGTGTTTTAGAACTGAAATTTGCTCTGCAAGTATTTAGACATCCATTTTCTCCAAGAAACTGAAAAAGTCCTAAAGTATATAATAAATAAAAATAATTCACATCTTTTCTTAACATTCTCTTTTGCCACAAAAGTCTTCAAAACTTTGACAAAGTGCAGGTGCTAGTGGGCTGGAACCATCATGCTCCTTAGTGTTGTTTCACTGCTAAACTTTTGCTCCATAACTTACCTACCTACTGTATCCTGTCTACAGAACAGGAGTCTCAGGACCTGTGCTCAGCAGACAGATGTCTATCATGTGCGCAAGTGCAATTGTTCTCTGTCATGGAGTATATATATAATCATTCATATATGGTGAAACTTGCTTGCATTGTCTGATGGAGCACATCCTATTATAAGAGCAGATATGCACTTAGTGCGTGACCAAAGTGCAGTTACTTCCCATCATATAACCAGCTATGCACCCAACATGGTAGAAAAATATGGCATTTTGTTCACAGGATGCAAAAAAACTAATGGTGGACGAGTCAGGGAGAGCCACTCTTCAGAGCTCCATCGAAAAGTTTCTTTGTTCCTGACCTAGTTTACAAGCTAAGCTCCCCTAACAGTGCAAGCTGGAGAGGGACAGTGTAGTGTTTGTGTCCAACTGCGACTCTGAGGTGATATGGAAATATAGACAAATAATAAGGAAAAATAAAAGCAAACTGATTCGGTGGGACTGGCATCCTGCGCTGCAGCTTCTTTGCGCTGTAGTTGTTTACCCTAGATGCACGTGTAGGGCTGGAAACCCAGGTCCCAGCTCCACCCTCCTCTTGTCTTGCTGCTTGTGAGAGGTTTCCAGTCCCAGTGACCTTTGTGAGAAAATGCCCCAAGCCCATCATGTACGCAAATGGTCTAAATATTTCCTTTCTGACTTTGGATGTGGTAAGAAGATAGAGCTCTCCATCATGGGGATTGACGTCAAAATGTAGTAGCAAACAAAATAAAAGGCATTTCCTGCATTCTTTTACAGACTTCTTGCAGCTTGTACCTTCTTCTCTAATGCCTTCCATGCTTGCTGATTTAGCCATCCATTATTATCACCTGCAGATAGTACTGTTAGCATGCTATGTATTGTGTGCCAGAAAGGGGAGTATTTTGTGATTCAGCTTCTGCAAAAGACAGTATCCAAATATAGAGAAGGTTACTGGGAAGATGACATTATTTTCCTTCTTACCATCCTCTCTCCACTATCAAAGCACTCTTCAGAAACACTTAAGCACTAATGTCTGATATCTAATCATCTGGGCTCTACAGAGGATTTGAACAGTGGAGGATGTAAAGGATTTCCTCTTTCCCTAGCAAGTGCTTCCCGCTGTGGTGACAAGGAATGTACATATCTCGGCTCCCACTCTGGATCTAAAAGAAGCTGCTAAATATTGCTTTGGAGGGGACTGCTTTTTAAAGGCTGTATCTATGACATTGTGGTGAAATGTGCCATGCACACAAAAGGAAAGAGGTACAAGCAACAAACAACCCAAAGGAATCATAGAATCATTTGGGTTGAAAGGGACCTACAAAGGTCATCTTGTCCAGCTCCCCTGCAATAAGCAGGGATATCAAGTAGACCAGGTTGCTCAAAGTCCCATCTAGCCTGGCCTTGAACACTGCCAGGGATGGGGCATCCACTACCCTTCTGGGCAACCTTATTACAAAAAATTTCTTCCTCATGTCCAATCTGAATCCCCCTTCTTTTAGTTTAAAACCATTACCCCTTGTCCTGTCGCAACAGACCTGCTAAAAAGTCTCCCCCCATCTTTCTTATAGGCCACTTTTAAGTACTGAAAGGCTGCAAATAGGGTCGGGGGGAGGTTTAGGGTTAGAGTGACACAGCTCTGGGAGTTCTGAGTCAATAGTCCAGTTGCTGGCACTGTCCAGTGCTGACATATGGGAGTGATGGGGATGTTTGATTTAATGGTGAGACTCCTGCTCAGTGAGAAAAAAATGTTTGGAATCAACTGTCATGATTTTAAGAAAGGTTTCGTAAAGGTGCTTCATATGTAAATACGATTTTGAGTAAAATCCTCAAGAAAATGGAAATGTTTGATTTAGAGTTAAATATTAATGCAAACAGAAGGAAATTTCTTCACACCTGTTACATGACCAATGTGTTGATTATGCACTTAAACTCTGAACATGCTAAGGAGTATTCTGGCACTGTGTGCTATAGAAAATACTGAGCGGCACTGTTAACAGCAACTTCACAATTTTCTTTATACTTAGAGACAACAGGATTGATAGGAAAGTGAGGTTTTACTTGTTACTACCTATAAGGGACCAGTAACAGTTTGGAGAACAGTCATGGGCTCACAGGGTATTGCAGTATGGCTTAATTCTGCATCCTATGATACCTATGCAGAATGTGCTTTTGCAGAAACACAGAACCTGCTTTTTGGTGATGGTGTGACTTTTTTTTCTATTGCAACTTAAAATTATTCTTGTAAATACTGTTGGTTTATCAGCCATAAATCTCATAGGTCTGTCCCAGACAAGAATGTACCTGCTTTGGGGCAAGTTGGCAGCACTGGGTACCAGTCTGAAATCCTCCACACAGCTCATGTTGGGCTGGATATGCAGTGTCTTCAATCTTACCTCTATGCGAGATGCAAAACACGAGAGTTACAACTCAGCGGCTGTAAGGTAGATTTTATTCTTAATATAGTCCTGCTTCAGGTACCAAGGTGCTATAAATTCCTATGGGTGTTTATGAGACAAAAGCCTTTACAAAAAGAAAATAGAGAAGAGCAGTTCCACACATTTTGCTCATGGCAACTGAAGTAATGTGTAAATGCTAGAGCAAGTTAAACTATTTCAGGTGAGCGATGCTGTCCCAGTGCAGTGGAGTTGTGATTGTACTTTAAAATACCTTAAATTAATCTCTAAGTTGAACAATCATTCCATTAAAAATAAGATGACATAACCTTATCAGCTCAGCAAAATAAAGTTCACATGAAGGTTACTGTGAGCTAATATTGCTATATTTAAATATTCTGGAATGATTACAAGTGTTTTTTCTCTCTGTCATGATATAGCACTTACAAACACTGTTTATAAAAAGAAGTTGGCTCCTGTTTATCCTGTGTCATTGTGCAGTGAAATCATTAGGCACTGTTTAAAACTGACATCAAGATTTCTGTTTACACTGCATAGTGACCCCATGAAACTCCTTGCTACAGGATTTCACAGAGGCCACGAGCTAAGCAGGAGTCCAAATTCTGATGTGAAGATTATGTGAACCGTGAGTCTGAGAACGTCTTCTGTGAATTTTGTGTCAGTCCCTGTGTTCCACGTGTGTCTTTGATTGAAAACACTAACTGAGGAAGTAGCAGCTTGTAAAATTGTGAAGTCCTGAGAGTTGGGAAAAGGGAAGGGAGTGAGGGAAAAGCAGCTGCTGGTATCATTGGGGAACACTGGAAGGAGGTGAAGAGACAGAGAGAGGCCTGGCTGTGTGGCATGACAACAGAAGAGGTGGGAAGGGTAGCAGGCAGTGGAAATGGCAACCCTGGGTAAAGGCTTGGAACCACTGTCATAATTTATGAAAATTCTGGAGAAAGTTCTTTTTACATCCTGCTATTCTATTTCTGGATATCTTGATCAGAAGTGTTTGGTGATGGTCATCCTTGGACATAGGATACCAGACTATAAGGTGCATTGATCTAGAAACAACAGTTGTTGGGTTCGTATAAGTTCCACAGAAGAAATGCTCATATTTTTTAGTGCTTCCTGGTGAAAGTTCTTGAAGCTGGATGGTGCAGAATATGTCAAAGGCTTTAGAAATACAGTGTGATGGGAAAGATGCACAGCCACTTCTTGAAGAATTTTATAAATAAACATTACGCAACATATTACAATGATTTAAACAGTATTTCTGATAGATTGTTATACTTCCCCCTCACAGCTTGAAAGTAAATTTAACAGAAGAAATGGGTGGGACAGTGGAAAATTACTGCAACAAGCTGGTTCCTATCTTTTAAGTTCAGTGAATAGACCTTTCAGCAGAAGCAGGAATGCCACTAGAATTCATTAGGTGTGGCATTTCCCTGTTTAGCTGAAATGAGAAGAATTGTATTTAATTTCCTTCCCCAAAGTTGTTCCAGAAAGAAAATGTTATCTGTCAGATAGCTAATAAATGGGGTTTTGTGCTTACAGTCTTAATATTTGGTTTACAACAGAAAACAAGTAACATGAGCATCTTGTTAACTTAAGTGCTCTGCTGTTTTCTCTTGGAAGTGTTAAACCTACACCTTCAGAGTGACTTGGCTATTGGGCCACTTCAGATTAGGAACTTCTAACGTGAATCGTGAAAAAGTCTCAGTAGGCATATTTTTTTCTGAAAATTAGGTCTCTTCCAGATGTCTTCCAAGTCAGTATCCTGTGATCCTTAGTCACCCAGTTTGTCAGGGACTGGCACCAGTATGTCAGAGCAGCAGAGTTTCAGGGGCAGAGCTGGCAGCCAGAGGCTGTGTGTTAGGGCAGGAGATGTGCCGAGGGCAGTCCCGCAGACTTCCACAGTAACAACGAGTAACTGCAGTGAGTGCAGGAATTACACCTTGTTCCCAGTACTCACAAACCTTAAAGGCAACTCCACGCAGCAGTGAGGTTCCCCCTCAGCTGGGATGTCACAGCTCTTCTTGAGACCCTGGAATAAATTGTTTTAGGAAACTGTTCTAGGCTTTAAAAAGCCCCATACATTGTCATTTGGGATCAGGAGGAGCATGGAGGCAAGTACAGCTAATGCTGATGTTGCTTTTGAAAGCTCTGCCAAACCACAGTCTATGTGACTGTGATATGCTGATCCTCAAGCTGACAATGCCTGGTGGGCTGCCAGCTACCAGAGGAGGTACCAGAGGTCCTCCCTGTCTTTACAGATAGAGCTCAGGTTAGTGACACTCACAGTGAGGAGAGACCATGCACTGGCAACAGGAAATTTCTCTACTCATTTCCAAAAGTATTTCCAAAGTTTTTTTTTCCATCACTTTGTTATTTTCCTACCTACTGAATCTGCACATATCTTAAGGTTAAATATCAAATTTAGCTGTCCATATTTGATCATTTGATAATCACTATCAGCTCACAGCTAACACTAAGACTTCTGCAGCAGTGTGCTATAAATAGCCCATTTCATTATATAACTCATGGAAAGATTTAGAAGCCTTTGCCCAAAGTCAGAGATGTATCAGAAGGGTTTAGGGTTTATGATAGCAATTTTATTTCACCAGCTACTGGAGCCAGATGCCTTATAAGCAGAGGAATAATAAAATTAAACTAAAGGTTGTGAATTTGAAAGCATATCATAGCTGTGAATTAGTGGTCAGTTCAGTCACAAAGCCTCCTCTATGCCTGACCTTGGGGACAAAGCTGCTGTTCTTATCAGCTGCCAAAAGTGATTTCAAGCTGCCGGACTTGGCAGCCCCCTCTTACAGAACCAGAGGTCTCACAGATATCAAGGCAAGTTTGTCTGAAGTCACATAGGGTGAGATCTATAATAACTGGATTCTGCACTCTGGTACCAAACCAAACAGAAACAGAAGAGCAAAAGGGACAAATGAAAAAGAAAACATCTCTCTTCCAAACTTGATTGCACAGAACAGAAAAGCTGTTCCTCCTGCACATGCATACAGTCATAGTTGTACAGTTGTGCAGCTGTGCAGAAAAGCAGAACTAGATTTTGACATTAAGAACCTGTCTTGAAAGCAAAATCAAACCATTAAATTCCATACAAAACATGATTAATGATGGTAATAAAATCATGGCAGTGAAAATTCCTTATATTCTATTCACAGAATTTATAACTCAGCAAATTGCCCTACCATAAAATTTCATATGAAAGTAAGGATTCTGACTGTTTGGAAGTGAATTTGTGTTTTCCAGGTTCTAATTTTTCACTGAACCTTATAATTTCATTAGAATACTTGAGGAGTCAGTTGCCAGGAAAGCGTGCTCTGGTTTCGTGAGCTCAGGTTTCTTGCCGTGACTGTGCTTCCAAGAACTTCTGCAGGTAAAATTAGCAGGCAAACACGATCACTGGAGCTTCGTTGTCAACAGTTAAAACTTGAAGGAGCATTTTTGTATATGGCTGAAAATAAGAGTGGTTTTAGTAGCACCTACAAAGAACAGGGAAAAATTATCAGCTCAGGATGTCGTCTGAAGAGGAAGACCAGCCAGAGACCCTCATTGGCTCCCCTTGGTCTTGGGTAAGAGATTAAGCCCTAAGGTTGCATAAATAACACTTACAGTTCTAGAAAAAAAGGTAACAAGCTGTGTCATGGATCCTAGATAGAGCTGAGCCTCATCAGGTTTTTTTACTCTCTTGTTGAATTTTGTGTTTTATTAATGGTTAGATTGTCTGTTCCAGTTCTAACTGTGGACATTAAAAAAAAATGGGATGGGGAAAACCATCTTTTGCTTCTGTTGTGTACTTTGGGTGCTACAAGAAAACCTGGCTGATGCTTCGCTGTCTCATTGGCTGTGTAAAGCAGCACTGTTGAAAGATAACTTCTAGGTATAACTGAGAGAAAATGATGTAAAATAAATGTAAATGAAGTAGCATAAATGTTTTCTTTGAAGTTCTGCATTACAGTAAAAGACAGCGAGAACCCTATTCCAAATTACAAAAATGTCTTGCCCTAGTTTGTTTAGTAAGATAATGGAAGACAGTCTGCACTGATGACCCACTAACAGTGGTTGCATAGTCCTGTGTTTTAAGATCTGGGCTTGATGCTTAATGCTGCTAGAGAGGATGTGTGCCAGTCAGGTTTTCTGATGAAAGAAGAGGCACTCACTCCAAAAGGTTTCTAACTATTTGTGGTCAGGCATGAATGTGTGTGTAGGCGTTGAACTGATATTTCCTGTAGGTACCCATGGAGTTATCAGAGACAGTTGCATTTTGAAGATAAAAGGCATAGAATAAATTGGTTTAGCTGATGATAGGAATGTGGATTTAAAATTCTCATCATTAGAGGAACATGCAGGGAGGATGAAAAGGAGTACCAGTTGTTCTCACCATCAGGACACAGGTTTCCTGGCAGGCAACAATATCCCTGTGTTGGTGAATATCTATTTTTTGATGAGTAGGAAGATAATTTATAGATGTTGATTTCTTAATCAAACGTAAGTGGCAACTTTTATTTCCACTGAAAATCCCCTACAGACTGAGCAGAATGGAGGCTGCGTGTGGAGAGATATGTACTGAATAGTTAGCTGATGGTTGGAGTGCTAAGGAACACCTAAACTACATACAGTATAACTCAGACTCTTGAGTATTAACAAAGAAGGTGTGGATGTATTAAAAACAAACAAACAAACAAACAAACAAAAACCCCACAAAAAAACCCCTTCTAAGGTCAGAGATTTCTGGCTATCAGTTTTATTAAAAGTCAAGATGTCCTACACAACATTTTGACTATTACAGTTGTATGATGTGTACTTCAGCTTAAGTTTCTTTCTGAGAATTTCCTTCACATGTAAGACTCTTAAACTGTCAAGAGAAGTCACAGACCTTGGTGTTCCATGGTACAATCTGTTCTGCAACAAATGTGTAAGTTTCATTACAAGCTAACTAAACAGTGTTAATTCAGCATAAGAAGCATATTGGATTTCTTATAGAAATAAATGTACTAAAGATGATTTGATACAGTTGCTATTGGCCTCCAGGAGCTGCTGACTGTGCTTCTGCTAAGGACTTCAGTAATAAAGCACCATTTGCCTTCATAGATTTTCTGCAGGGCTTCTGCATGTCGGTACATTGTAAAGCGCAGAGAAAATTGTGGTCCTGGGAGAGGATGACCGAATACATATACTTGAGAGTATTAAAAGCTCATAATAGAGAGCTCTTTGATAAATGATTCCCTAGGTACACAAAGATAAACAGAAGAGCCCTGGGCTTTGAAATGTAGCATGCGATTAAAAAATTATATACTTCCAGAAGCAGGAATTTGGTTTTTTAAGCATCTAGATTTCAAAACACTTCCTTTGATTTACCATGATATTGCAAAAGGACCACACAAATATGATTTCATGTAGACATTTTCTTTCACTAAGAATATAAATGAGATTATACATTTCCATCATTTTCAGAGGAGGAATAAATAAAAAAACCAAATAAATTATGCACCACTGAGAGAACGCTGATATAATATGGTAGGGATGGTGCTACTAGAACCTAAAGACAAGTGCCCTTAGACTTGAAACAGAAAGATTTTTAGGAAGACAGCTTTACAGTAACTCCACCAATTAAGCAGCAAGAAAAAAAAAACCTTAAGAACCTTCATACCTTAAGAACTAAAAGAAAGTCCAGTTTCTTGTTCACTTTTGACCAGTCATTGGCAATGCGATGGCATATGAATTCTGTCATGGAGGACACAGAAGAAGGCTCTTTATTCCAGTGATTAGCTTGCTTGGATTCCAGCTTTTTCACGGTTTTCTCAGTTTAGTTGTATGTTTTTGCTTTAAAGAATGCCCACATTCTCTTTCTTTTGTTTGGGTTGTTCAGTCTGGAGAAGAGAAGGCTCAGGGGGGACCTTATTGCTCTCTACAACTACCTGAAAGGAGGTTGTAGTGAGGTGGGGTTTGGTCTCTTTTCCCAAGTAACAAGCAATAGGATGAGAGGTAACAGCCTCAAGCTGTGCCAAGGGAGGTTTAGATTGAATGTTAGGTTACAATTTCTTCACAGAGAAGGTGATCAGGCATAGGAACAGGCTGTCCTGGGCAGTGGTGGAATCACCGTTCCTGGAAAGTTTCAAAATCCGTGTAGATGAGGCCCTCAGTGATATGGTTTAGTGGTGGACTTGGCAGTCCTGGGGTCTTGATGATCTTAAAGGTCTTTTCTAAACTAGCTGATTCTGTGATTCAATGATTCTATCGTTCTATGTGCTTGAAATCCCTGTGCTCCGGGTTTGGCAGCTGTCTTGCCAGTGAGGGATGGTGTGAGGCTGCTCAGCAGGAGACACGTCAGGCTGTATGGTTGCTGGTTTGCATGGAGAGCCACCAGCTGGAGTGGAGGGGTCCAAGAGTGGCTGTGGAGCTTTGCTTCCGAACAAATATTGCCCAAAACAGCCTCTTTTGGGCCATGTGTGGAGAACGTTTATGCTCCCCCAGGCTAGGGCAAACAGCAATTGCACTCAGCAGGGTGACGGAACTATCTTGGGTGCAAACACGGTGCCTGGCCTGACTTGCTCCCTCCCATTCCTGGTCATTGCTGCCTGCCTGCTGTGTCCTTCCAGCAGCCCCATTAGTCAAGTCATGGAAGGACTTTCTGAGTGACACTTTGTAAAGGGCATTGAAAACCATTAACATATTTAGCAAAAAAAATATCCAGCCCACACTGGAGAAAAGAGACTAACACATCTCCAAGATCTCTACATGGTAGTTATTCTTTCAACAAGAGATTGCTTCTTTTTTTTACCCTAGAACTAATGAAATACAGTGTGCTGTGTATCTTTGCTAACAGGTGCTGTCAACGCTGTTCACATTGAATTACAGAAACAACTAGGACAGACACTGAAATAACTCACCTATCTTCATTATCACCAAATTTTAGAGCAGGACTGGGCCTGTCAAAGCGTGGCAGACACAAGTAGATCTGTGCAAATTCCTGAATCAAATACAAACTTCTCAAATGGCCCTAGGCAAAACTCAGGTTTTACTTTCCAATGTTTCTACTTATTGTAGATAGCTCTGCTCTGAGATCCCAGCTCAAGACCTTCATGTTTAGAGGAATTTCTGCAAATTCCACCTGTTCCATGACGGCTGAGCATCTGTGAAAATCCCCCTGACCTGCTTGTACTGGGTACCCAAAGTAAATGGGCACACTTAAAAACTGTAACCTTCATTTCACTCCTCCCCACAACTTCTTTAGGTTAATTTAACCTGAAGGTTATATCATATTTTGAGATCCTCTGGGAGATGTCGTTTAGAAATGTAAAGATGCAATTAAGTTGCCATCTGCTGCCAGTGCCACAGCTGCAGTTGACACTGCCATGGGAAGGGGATTTGATGGCTTTTCAGGGACAAGTTTCTATCAATCTCTGTCCAGTCCCAGGACAAACCACTGGGTCATTGATAAAACACTGTCATTTCTCCAGGGCTCCTGGATTTACCAAATTC
This sequence comes from Psittacula echo, assembly GCF_963264785.1. NCBI lineage: Eukaryota > Metazoa > Chordata > Aves > Psittaciformes > Psittacidae > Psittacula > Psittacula echo. The sequence continues at coordinate 94,149,770 of NC_137738.1, forward strand.
TGCTGGAGATAACGATTATATTAGCACTGGTTTCTTTGGAAAACTAAAAACATTTGAGTGTCTCTCATTATGAAACTTCTACTGCAAGAAAATGTTATCCTGTGTAAACTGGAAAAAGCAGGCTAGGGACAGATGCTGTGCCAGCTCAGACCAGCTGGGGATCAGAGCCCATTTACCTGTGCCTGTGGTCACCTCTTTGCTGCACTTTGCAGCAAGGATGTCCCCGGCTACTCTGGCAGCAAGACTGTTCCCAGCTGTCCTCACAGACAGGAATGATCTAAGCTCTGGGACTGCCCTACTGAAGGATCTCCCACATGGGGCCTGATATCACCCCTGGCTTTCCAGCTTGCAGCTAATTTGTACCACTTCAGGCACAAGGACTCAACTACTCCCCTATGCACAGGGTCCATGGTGTGGGCTCTTGTTCTTTTTATTTTGGTGGGCCTTCTTGTAACCATCTGCTGAGCAGAACTCAGGCTTTTCAGGGGTAGGAGCTTCTTTCCCCCACAGTGGCCCTACCGTGCCATGCACAGCAGGTCATCAGCTGCAGCCTGGGGAGCAGCAGGTGCTGCTTTGGTTGCAGCCCCTTGCTCCCACTTCAGAGGGCTGACTTTTCAGCGATGGAGGGTGAGTTTTTGCAAGCATAAATAAGTCTCAAAGGTATTCACTGCAGATGTGCTTTCATTTAGCATCAGGCATATGTAATGCCTTCCCATCCACTAAAAAACAAACAGTAAATTGAACCTGGACCCTTCTCTGTGGCTCACTGGAGCTCCCAGAGCTATGTGGGGAGCTGACTGGAGATCAAGTCCTTTTGCATTTATTTAGAGCAGATTGCTGTAGGTCAGCAATCCTGCTTCTGGAGATCAGGTCTCAGAGAGTCTGCCCTGTCTTTATATAGATTTGGAAGATCAGCTTGGTCCATGAGGACAAGAGGCTGTAAGTAGTAGGCAAATAGCATCAAGGCTATCAGCTGCTTTGCACCCCAGTTCCTGTCACCTACACTGCCTTTGCATGATAACCTTCCTTTGCATGATGAGTAATGCTTTGATAACACTTATTTATCTTATGCTGCCATAAATGTGAACAGTGTTAACTCTCTTATTTCCAACTCTCCTACTCCTTGTAGTGGCCTATGACAGCTGAATCTCACTTGGAGCAGGAGTTTGCACCACATCAAGGCCACAGCCTAAGGACTGGTCAGTGCAGGGATCAGCTTCAGCAGCCATGACTGAGCAGCTAAGCAAAACCTACACTGAGATCTGGGCTGCAAGTGCAAAACACTCCTAAAAGTGGAGCACATAAGAAAAACCCAGTCCAAAAAGGCAATGTCCTGGGTTCAGCAGCAGCAGTCAGTTTTTCTCCTTCTTAGTAGCTGTTGCAGCACTGTGTTTTTGACTTTTGGCCTAGGAACAAAGCTGATAACACCAATGTTTAGACTGACCAAGGACTTTGTGAGTCTCATGCTCTGCCAGGGAGGAGGAGGGGCCAGGAGGAAGCAGGGACAGGACACCTGACCCAAACTAGCCAAAGAGGTATTCCATACCACAGCACGTCATGCCGGGGGATGTAACTGAGAGTTCCCTGAAAGGGCATGTCCTCTTCTCTGTCGGGCTCTTTTCTGGCGGGCGGTATCGTATTCTCTTCCCTTGTTATTTCTCTTATCATTATTATTATTGGTGGCAGCAGTAGTGATTTGTGTTATATCTTAGTTACTGGACTGTTTTTATCTCAACCTGTGGGAGTTACATTCTTTCGATTCTCCTTCCTCATCCTTCGGGGGGGGGGGGGGGGAGTAGAAACTGCGTGGTTCTAATTTACGGCCTGGGCTTAAACCACGACAGGCAGAAAGCACAAAAAGATCTCCAAGACCACGGCTGCCTTAAAATTTGAGATTTTTGAAACCAGTGATACGTATTTGTTTCCTGATACCCACTTTCAAACATCTGCATTAAAAAATTTATCAAGCTGTTACCAGTGATGGGAAAAGTTAAAACCTTTTTCCCACTTAAAGTTCGCTGTCTGAGAGACAAGAAAAAGCTTCCTGAAAAGCAGCAGAAATCTGGCGCTTAAACAAGGAGCTTCTACTCCAAATCAACAAGCATATGGGGGCTAGGCTGTCATCAGCTGAGCATTTCTGACTGCCATCACACAGGGCGTGGGTGCCATAATGGAGTATGCACAAAAAGAGGCCATTGTGTTAGCACCCCAGAATATGCATCCAATGGCACAATGAGCACAAGCTGTGCAAATCATTGGAGAAGAGTATTCGTGGCAAAACAGCTCAGGAAATGCTGTCTTCTGCTTTGCTCAAAATTATATATATGGGGAAGAGTGTTTAGGAAATAAGAGCAAATGGTCTTGTGGATATCATTGCTCTTACAGATCTAGAAATAATTAAGAAATTGCAAATAGCTGAATATGTCAAGGGCTAGAGATGGACATTGAAGTTACTACGGGAGCAGAAAGCAAAGCTGACTTGCTTGTGAAATAACAGAGCAGCGAGAAATGCATGTTTAAGGCAAAGCCTTGTGTATGCCCATCCTGACAAGGCATGCTGCCTTACAGCTTAAGTCCCCATGCTCCCAGTTTAAATGTGCTATATAATAGAACTGAAGCACATCCCAAATGGGACTGGAAATGAGGCAGGAAAAGTGACCCCACGATCATGCTCAGAATTAGTTTTCTCCCTTTTGGTACCACCAACCTTGAGCAATCTGTATGCCTGTGCCACTGGCCATCATTGCTGTGTTGGGATGGTTTCCCTACAAAGCTGACAGCAGAGGAGAGTCTCTGGTCAGCTTTGAGAGCCTCCTTGCATTGTGTCCTGTGGCAGCCTGAGACCCTGCTTACTGGCAAGAAATTTATGTGCTTGTGCACGAATTTCATTTAGGTTTTAGCAATTTAGATTCTGCGGGACTGCCATGGCACTCAGGGGAGGAGTCAAAAGCCTGTTTATCCCTCAGTAGTATAACTTAGAAGTTATATCTCTTTAAATCTTCAGCAAGTGGCAAGTTGTGATTTTTATCTTTACAGTCTCTCGGGAAGTTCATCATCAAAACCACAGACCACAGCACAAAAGAGCAATCATTTACCACAGCAGGCACTCTATTAAAGGCACTGTTACCAGGTAATAGACGTGCCCATTCACAATAAATTCTCCATCCTCCCTTCAGAAAGGCCAAGCAGAAAATGCTTGATAGAAAGACTTATGTGATTTCTATATTTTCTTGCCCTCTCTTCCTTTTTTTCAGTTTTGTCTTATGAATTTTGCAAAAGCCTTTGTCTGATCTTAGAATCATAGAATCATAGAATAGTTAGAGTTGGAAAGGACCTTAAGATCATCAAGTTCCAACCCCCTTGCCATGGGCAGGGACACCTCACACTAAACCATGTCACCCAAGGCTCTGTCCAACCTGGCCTTGGACACCACCAGGGGTGGATTATTCACAACTTCCTTGGGCAACCCATTCCAGTGCCTCTTGAAGTAATGCTGGTTTTGGGGCATCACTGCTGAAATGAACTGCTACAATGGATGAGCAAATTGTCCCCAACAGAGATGGGGAATGTAAGGGGCCAAGGGATTGCATGGCTGCTCCCAAGCAAAAGAGGCCAGGAAGCAGTCTTCTTTCATGAGGAAGCACCCTCCTTTCATGAGGTCCTGAGTAAACAAGAAAAAAAACGAAAGAGGCTCAACATTGGCAGCCGATCTAAAAAAATTTTTTTATTCAGACACACCCTCCCTCTGAAGTCAATTGTATCAATCATCAAAGGGTTGACCCTTTGAAGGAGTCAGATATTGCAGGATTAGTGTAGAAAACAATGCGTGTATAAACGCTGCTTTTCTTTGCAGCCATTGAGCTAAGTGATAGATACCTGATCCATGGATCAGGTGAATAGTTTTAACATTTTCTTCTTTCAAATGCAGAGCCAGTAATGTGTCTGCATAGCCACAAAGACAGAAAATATGTTCTTTTTCATTCTAACCTAATCCCATAGTTGTTTCAATTCATTGATGCATTAACGTTACTGTCTTTCAGGCCAAAATAGCCACATTGCAGAAGTCTGTGATATGGAAAAAAATAAATTAGTGAGAATATCTGTTTCATGAAGATAATTTGCTAGAATATCCTAAAATGAAATAAATATTTTTTCAGCGAATTTTCAAGAGCAAGTTGCAAGCCCCAGTTGTTCTCCTTTCTGCTTCTGCAGTTGCACTGCTGCCAAAAGGCTTCTAAAGTGGAGGACTTCTAAACCAAAAGTGACCTCCAGTGGTCACACACGTTATTTATGGCTGATGCCTGGTATTTCTCTTCCTCTTGTTAGAAATGAGGCAATGTGATAATTAACAGCTTGCAGCAAGCATGGTCAATTAAACTGGATGTACCCCTTAAAAAAAAAAGGTAAATTAATCTGGATGTATCCTTTCATCCGGGTATTTTGTATACCTACTCACTAGTATGAAAGTTTTTCATTTACTTACTTTTACATCAATGTTTTACATCTCAGGAGAGTTTTTTCTGCATTCTGCTGGAGTATTCTCTTTGCTCACCCTCTGCAGGTAGTACAGCTTTGATGCTAACACCTTTCATAAAGCAATCTGCTACAGGATGGAGGTGACCTTTTAAAAAGCAAATAATATATTATCAAGCATCTCAAGGTTAAATTTAACTTAGACAAGCAACTATAAGTTCTGCATAATTTTACTAATAAAATCATTAATTGTCCTTTAAAAATTGGAAATCCTGATGGATTGCCCTATCTTCTAATAAGTATTTTAAGCTCTTGTGGATTCATGATTTCTTGGACACTTGACAGCAGAGAAATATGAGGCAGAGGTATAAGTCAGGGCTTTGTGGGATCTCCATCCCAGTAAATATTCCAGAGAAATGTCTAGAGTTCAGGGATCTCCTTTCATCATAAATGTCTGAGCACTTCCACTCTGCTTTTGCTTTGAGGTTTTTGAGTCAAACACATCTTCAGTGGTGTCCCAGTTTTGGCAGGGATAGGGTTAGTTTTTTTCCTAGTATCTGGTACAGTGCTGTGTTATTTTGGATGTAAGATGAGAATAATGTTGATAACACACTGATGTTTTGGTTGTTGCTAAATAGTGTTTTTACTAAGTGAAGGGCTTTTCAGCTTCTCATGCCGTGCCAGCGAGAAGGCTAGGAAGGCACAAAAAACTGGGAGGCGACACAGTCAGGACAGCTGACCCCAACTGACCCTGGGGATATTCCATACCACATGGTGTCATGCTATATATAAAACTGGGGGAAAAGCTGGCTGGGGACCACTGTGAGGAACAGGCTGGGCATTGGTCAGTGAGTGGTGAGCAATTGCATTGTACATCACTTCTTCTGTATATTCTAATAATTCTTTTATCATTATTATTATTTATTTCTTCATTTTCTGTCCCATTAAACTGTCTTTACCTCAACCCACCAGTTTTTGCACTTTTTCTCTTCCAATCCTCTCCCCCATCCCACTGAAGGTGGCAGAGTGAGCCAGTGACTCTGTGGGTCTGAGTTGCCAGCTGGGGTTAAACAACAACAGTCCTTTTTGGAGCACAACGGGTTGAGCTAATGACAGACCAAATTTGTTATAAGCATTCATTACATTAGTTTAATAGTCAGTGCTCACAATATTGATTTATTTGCTCTCAGAGATGGCACTGCTTGTTCTCAGATTTGCATTGTGTAACACCTCACCTGCAGTATATGTTCCCTGTTGTGCTGCTTATTGCCTGTGGGAAACAGCTTAAGGTTATCATGTTGTTGTACTTTGTAACAGTGGCACTTATGATATGATAGAAATGCTGATCATGAAAGTAATCTGGTATTTGTACTCAGCACTGCCATCATCTCTGTACTTTGGGAGCCATCTATTGGAAACTATTAATAATTATACCTTTTACCTTTTCTCTTTGGAGACCCAATCCATGGAGGAGACGCCCCCTTTCATCTTCCCATTCTTCCAGGCTAATTACAATAGCTGTTTAGAATTCTGGATATCCTTGGGATGTTCAAACCAGCATGTTCCTATTGCTATGTCTTCTGAATCTGTTCCAGGTCTTGTTTAAGTTTAAACAACTATTTAAGAATAGTACCCAGAGTTCTGCACTGAGGCTGGATAGTTAGGAGTGGCAGGGTGTGTGGGGCAGTATGGGCAAGTACCAAGGCCAAGGGGCACCTCTGGTGTTTTGGAACTTCACCGCTGAACAAATGCAGAATCCAGAGAAACAGTAAAATACTTGGAAGAAGTGTGCTATCATCCTGGGAATTCCAGAGAGGCACAAATCACTGCAATGTGCTGGGGCCTGGCCCATGTCTGCTGAGCCAGTCCAACACTAGTCAGCAGCTTCAAGGGGAAGAGAAGGTCTCTGAATCTGATGACAAAGTGACAGCTACTCAGATCCCTGTGATGGGTGGTGCAGCTGAACCAGAGATCCAACTCATGCCAGTATCAGTCACTTCTATGCACAAAAACAAATATATACAATGATCAGCTTGTTTTGGAAGTGATGAAGAAGCAGGGCCATCATGAAAAGAGGAGAAGAGGCAGAAACCATAAAAGAGACAGTAATCACCCAATTCCTATCCATGAGTGAGCTGCAAGATATGTGGAAAGGTTTCAGCTATCATCAGGCAAGCGCATTGTCACTTGGCTGCTATGATGCTGGAATAATGGGGCCAGAAGCCTGGCATTAGAGGGTAAGGAAGCCAAGCAGCTGGGATTGCTCTTGGAAAGGAAGCATTGACAAAGGATTTGAAAAGGGGCACAAGCCATCAGCCTCTGAAGGTGACTCCAGTCAGGCATGAAGGAAAGGTATCCCTTCAAAAAAAGACTTTATATGTCACTCAAGCAAGTGAACCAACATAGTTAGAGTTGTCCAGTACCTGAGGGAATTAGCTATGCTGGGGATGATTTGTGATGACCTGGACAACATGCAGTTATCCAAAGACCCAGATGTGGCAGACGGAGCACACATCGTTGTATGCTAACTCACTGGCAGTGATGAGATGAAGAGAAACAAATAGTGGATGAATTGGCTGGCTAACCCTGACAGTACATGTCTCTTTCTTCCTATGGGCTTGCAACTTGCCTGTGGAGAAACTGGTCCAACTCAAAGAGAATAGATCCTACTCACCACCTGTAAGGATTAGTACCTCAGCTGTTAACAGCTCAACAATTCTGCTCAAGAGAGAGGATACAGTGGGTACACACTACTCACCACCCTGAAGCTTTACCTCTTTGACCACAAAAAGGACATAAGGTAGTGGGATAGAAAAACTACCTCAGCCCCTCGAGGCACATGAGGTACACGAGTTGCAAGGAAAACAGATCACTTCTGTGACCAGGAAGAATGATTTCAAATGGGTTCCTGAGCAATGACAAGCCTTTGAAAAAATTAAAAGAGAGATAGTTCATGCGGTAGCCCTTGGACCATTCTGGGCAGAGCAAGATGTGAAAAATGTGCTCTACATTGCAGCCAGGGAGAACGGTCCTACCTGGAGCCTCTGGCAGAAAGCTCCAGGGGAGGCAAGAAACATCAGTATGAAAGCTCTCTTGAAGAACAACAGCTTCCTTAGTTTATATTAGCCTAATTTGAAACAAAGCAGATTAGACTTGAAGGAGAGTTCTCCCATAGGTATTTAAATGTCTTCATATTTATATTTTCAGTTAAATTGGATTCTCTCTCTGAGCCTTGGTATTTTTGGAAGGTCAGTGGAAATGCAACAGTCATTGCAACTGAGCTAATTTAAAGCAATACAGACATGACCTTTAGGTAAAAAAGTTTGGGTACTCATAAATAATTTCCCCTGGAAATTTTATGTTGGTGCAATGGAGACCAAAACTAAATCGTAAGTCAAGTAAGACTTGACTCTCAGCTAAGATTGAGAAATGAACTGTAGCACTTGGCCTAATCAGTGCAGAGCTGGTCTGAGACAGGATGACAAAGCTATTTTCCCTTGTGCTGCTGGATGAGTTTCAATAACCCAATGCAACTTTCTCAGTTGCTCCATCTGTTAAAAGGGGATTATGCTAATAACATCTTCTGTAATATACTTTGTGATTCATAGAGGCTATGCTGTGCGTAAGATGGGCAATACATTTAATAAACAGATTATAAACACAGTAATATTTTTTCCCCCTCCTATGTAAAAAGTAACATTAAGTGAAGGGAGTTGAAATGATGGAAGAAGTAAGCTTGCTTTGTTTTTCATTTCAACTGTCCCTTCTGCTCCACTCCTCTCCAGTATTACACTTGTAAAGCAGGAGCCCATGAAGATGGCACAGAATATTTCTGTAGCAACACATTTGGATATAAACTGTGTCATTGAGCTTAAGTGTTGCTCAAAATGAATATTCTCTCTCTCTTTCTTGCCACCACCCTCATTATCCTCCTCCTTTCAAACCTACTGAAACTCCACTATTAAGTTGTGGATAGTGAGGCCCTAATAGTATAGCTGAGAATAAACAGTTTCCTGAAACTCTTATTTATGTGACTAGATCACTGATTTCTGTATTCTTTCTCCTCTTGTAAGCATTGCACAAATCTCAGTAGATCAGGAAATGGTTCAGAAAAGAAAGCTCTGTTCAGAACTGTGAAACACAAAGAAGATGGATAATTGAAAGGTAATGGCATTTTATCTTAGCATAACTCTGCCACAGACAAAAGGTATCCTACAAGGCATCCTACAGGGATGCTGAAGATGGACTATTCATCAGGGACTGTAGTGACAGGACAAGGGGTAACGGGTTCAAACTTAAACAGGGGAAGTTTAGATTCGATATAAGGAAGAAATTCTTTACTGTGAGGGTGGTGAGGCACTGGAATGGGTTGCCCAGGGAGGCTGTGAATGCTCCATCCCTGGAGTTGTTCAAGGGCAGGTTGGATGAGGCCTTAGGTGACATGGTTTAGTGTGAGGTGTCCCTGCCCATGGCAGGGGAGTTGGAACTGTATGATCTTAAGGTCCTTTCCAACCCTAACTATTCTATGATTCTATGATTCTATGATTCTATTAATAGGGGTTTGGCAGACATACTGTACCAACACTTAATGACTGCAAGAAGAAAAGCAAAGGAGGTGTCTAATTTCCTGCAGGCAATATGTGCTTAATGGGTGACAGGTTAATGCAGCAGTAGAGGGAATGGTCAAGTGTCCTAACTCAGTTTTCTCAGTGGTTCTGGGCAGCTGGGTAGGAGAGGGCAGTTTCTCTGATGAATGAGGCACTAAGAAAAAGTTCTGTACTAAGTATTAACCCAGTGCTTATTGCAGAACCCAGATATTTAGCTTTTGCATGGACTGGGCACTTTTTCTGTTACCTCTAAGCATGAAAGGACTATTAGCAGGACAGCCTGTGGTGATGGTGATGGAGCCAGGTTTGGGAGAAAGGATGGGAAGAGATGGCAAGAGTGAAGCGGAGTTGAGGAGTGAGCAGTGACAGATCCAGAGGGATGGTGGCACTAGCTAAAGGGTAAAAGGTTGTCTTTTCACAGAACACCCATATAAGATGTTTGCAAGAGCTGGGCTGCATCCAGCTCAGCAATGCTTTCCCTTAGCTTTTGGCAGGAGCTGGTGGGAGCCTTCACCCTCAGCTGAGGAGGGCTGCCAAAGGCCGGAGGCATCAGCATCTAGCCCTTCCTCACATGGTATATTGTGAAGAAGCCTCAATACTAGCCGCTTCAGGGATTCCCACAGGTTCCCTGTGGCTCCAACCTCCTGCTTTCCCATGGACTGATTTTGTCTCCATCTACGTTGGTGGGAGCAAAATAGGATGTTGCAGGGTTTTTTACTACATTTGTGTTCAGTGGAAAGACAAGGCTCGTTTGAACCCACAGAGGGATTCATGTCTACAACCTAAAGACAAGAATCCTGTTGGAGTAAATCCGTCCTTGAAATCGTCCCTGCCTCTCCGCCGCCTACAGAGGGAACTGTAAGCTCGTTTAGGATTCTGCTAAAGTTGAGGAAGACTCGCTAGGAATCTGCACGACATTTACACATGGGAGAGGCAGTTCTTTAACTGTCTTGTGCCACTTCACAGCTATTGAAAAACGGTGGCCTTATTTGCTTGGTAACAGCAGTGGTTTATTTTCTGCTTTGTAAAGGCCTTTATAAATCCCCAGACAAGCATTCCTGAAACCAGGACATCAGGAGTGCTGCAGCAGACACACCTCCTGACCATGTGCTGACCTTGTAGCTGCTGGGCAGCATGTTCCTCACCCTGCCATACACATCAAGCAAACTTTTCAGCTTATTCTATGCTGCCTGCATTAATGATGTCCTATTCCTCCTTGTATTAATAAAGCTGGTGACAAGCAGCAGGCAGTGAATGACTGATCAGACTTTCGAAAGCTAATATTTGGAAATCCATCACTTTTCTAAATTAGGGAGGATTGCATAAGAGAGAGACCCTGTGCACAACGTTTTGTTTTGTCCCTGTCCCCTGTTTTGCATGTGGCAAAATGGGTCACAGTTAAAGCTTCTATGCACTGCTGAAGGCCAGCAAACAGCAGTCTAAAATGCGAATCTTAGTGCACAGATGGATCATGCTCTAGCAATGCTATGCTTCCTGTTGATTAGAAAGGGAATCCAGACATAACCATCATCCAGATGTAATCATCTTTGTTATGGATGTCTAACGTAAAAGGGGGAGACCCAGGATCTGATCCTACTTGAAAAAGGTGTCCTTGAAGACAGGAGGGCTATTCTCTGTCCTTAAAGTCAGATAGGTATATCTAGGCTGCATATAGGAGGGTTATGTTAAACATCTTTGCATTATATACAAGAGTGACTCCAAATCTAATGCTATCTCATTAACACTAACACTAACAAACCATGCTACTGATGCTACATAATGAAAACTGTGACCTGGGTGAAAAGGTGTTGGCACCTCAAGGAAAACAAAACCAGGGCACCTACGTGCTTGCTCTCTGCAGGAATCTGTTCACATAGGGTCATATTACAGGCATTTTATAATGAAAACATGTAAATATGTGGAAGCCTGCTACCATGAAAAGATTCTCTCTTGTCACTTTTTGCTGACTTCCTCATCTGTGAAGTTAATTCAAAAATGGCTCCTGCCAGTCTTGACATATCAGGTGTTTGCTTTTCATAGAGCAGTAATCCTTTATCCAGCTGAATCCAGGAGTACCTTCAAAGTCCAACGTACTCAATAAATGATTCACAAAATGGAACTTCAAATGTTCCTTTGATTTAACTTCTGAGGAAATACAGCCCTGCGTAGGTAACAAACACCAGTCAGGATCCTCTAATGAGGGAGGTGGATCTCTGATGTCCTCAGCCATGTTGCTGGATACTGGGAGAGGTTTGTGGTGTGGGTCTGGAGACATGTCTCTCCATATTGTTGTTAAACTACAAACTCAGAAAATAAAGTCCCAAAGCATTCCTAAGGGCAGTCGGTTGTTGCTGTATCAATCCAGTGCTGGTTCACCACCAGCCTAGCAGCAATGGCATCTTCAGGAGTGTAAAATAAACACTTGTAGTTAATGTTAGGACCTGCTACTGTATTTTTGGGTCAGCAGCTCCATGTGGAGCAACTGCTGATGACTTAAACTGCACACTGTATAGTTGGGGATCTGTAAAGCTTCATCCATAGCACTGCACTGCCTGGAGAAAAACTATATGGCATTTAGCAAAAGAGAGTGATAGGTGCCAGGCTACTGAGCGTGGTTTAGGCAAAAAACTGAGGGAAGCAGGAGGAGAGGCATGAGACCTCTGAAAGTGTGATGCTGTCACATTGTGGAAGAATTTCAAAGCCAGTGCAATTATTTTAGTAATAATTAAAGCCCAGTTAAGGCCAAGGGATTATTAACATGTTTTAAAATATTTCTAAAAACTTTTAAAGCTTCCTATATGAACAATGCTAAACTTACACTGCAGGAATAATATATTCCTGTCCCACTGCATTTTGACATGCTTCTGCCCAAGAATTTGACGTAAAAAAATTCCCCTTGTTCTGCACATACTGTTTATCTACTAGTCTGCAAAGTTGTAGCACATTCTGATTGGTTTTTATGACTGCCTCCTTCTTCCTAGAAACAGTCCTGAACAGTGTGTAGCATTAGTGAGGAAAACAAATCACGTGCAATGAAAGGCACACTTAGTTTTCCCCTCCTCCTTATTTTCTAACATCCTGGATAAAAGCCAGTAGGGAAGTGTTTCCAAAGTCTATTTATGAACTTGTGTTTACTTTTACACACACGTAGTCTTTACCACATGCAAGCCTTGTGTACTGACATTCAGATCCTTTGTGAACATTGAGAAATCCAGTTTCGTAACAGTAGGCTGAGGTCGATGCTGTTTTCTCTATTTTATATTTAAAAAAGAAATAGAAGCAAAGGGAGGTAAGCTGGATTGTGCAGCAGAGCACAGAAAGCCCATGATAGTGCCAGCCACAATGGAAGGTTCCAAACTTCCTGACCCACTCCTCAGATGTAGGATTGTTTTCCCTCTCCTGTTGCTTCCACTCCAGAAATCTGATCTTGGGACACACGGTCTGTCCTCTCCATATTACAACCATACCCATGTTCCACAAAATGACCTTCACTTACTCCCTAAAAGGCTGTGGCTGGCAAATCACTTTTTTAAAAATATGAAGACTACATATAAGGCAATAATATGCTTTTTCTGCAGTTAGTAATGCACATGTGAGGCTTTAAGATTTGACTTCATGAAAGGTCTGAAAGAATAGCAAGCCTACCTGTATTTCTTTTTCACAGATGGACAGAGAAAGTGGAAAAAATGTATAAATAAAATGTATATTTTAATTAAATGAACATTAATACACGGTTATTATCACTCTTCCAAACCTGCCATGAAGCCATTTCTTAAAACCTGCTGTGCACATTACTCTGTTGGTACGTTTGCTGACTCTGGATGGTAACTTACATGTTAGCACTTAGATATCAGTACTGACTTGAAGCAACTTGCCTCTGTGGCAAAATTTAATCTTCTCTGAATAAATTGTATTCTGATGGGAGGCTTACCACAAATCAATGAGCAGGGAGACGGGAAGCATCACCTGCAGCCTAAACTAGCTATGATACCCACAGGGAAGACCTCAAAGTAAAAGTCTACAAGCAAACAAAGTGAGTAAGCAGAAAGAATAAAGAAGCCCAGCTGATTTTTAAAGGTCAGCTTCAGATGTGACCACTACCTCCTACTTGCTGCTGTGACATTTATGCCATGCTACAGGGGCAGCTGCATTAGACAAACAGACAAAGGGCTCAATTCACAACACAACAAGCTTGTACAGCTTTCCAGTGTACACCACAAGGTTTTGTGCCCTTCCTCTTCCTAACCCTGTCCTCACTCCTGAAACTCATGCCCAGATTTTCACAGAAAACAAATGGGATCAGGGAAATGCTCCTTTCCTAAAGCTCCTGACAAGCTCTGTAAGGTATTTGTATGTGACCTGTGTCAAAATTTACTGGCAAGTGAAAACACACACAGACTGTGCCTGGTGTTACTTAAAGAGCAGGCAGCAGCACAACAGTTATAGCAGCTTTCATTCCTGCGTCCTTCTGGGTGCCGCAGAGCCTGGCAATCCAGTGTGTGTCACAAACCCAGTTTCTCAAGCCTGTAAACAAAACTGCTCCAGGTATAAGCTCTGCTGCAGTACCTGTTTGACCAGAGTATGTCTAAACTAAGCCAAGAGCTTCTTAATAACTCCTGGCTTCTTTTCTTCCTGAGAGTCCTCTGTGTACCTGACTAAGCACGTATGTGGTGGCTCAGAATGAGTATCAGGTCAGGCATTGTCTTGGTCTGTTCTCTATCATGGAAACCCAAAAGTTTCCAGATTCTTCATGGGTGCAAATCTCATATTCTGTTGCATCTAGCTCTGAACAATTCTGCCTTGTGCATTAACAGTGAGGATCTGGACAACCCAAAGGTTCCCACAAGACTAAACCCAAGGTGCAAAGGCGTGTAGGGTGCAGATACCACAATCGTGCAGCTCCACTATCTGCCAGCCTTCTACCCCTACCTGTGAGGAGGAGGCAGTCATTTTAACCCTCCTTTTGAAGGACTTCCTCAGTGGTCTGGTGGAGAGCTGCAGCCAGCAGCTCCCATTTCCAGGCCTGATTGTGAAGCCACCCTGTGAAGGAGAGGGCTGACAGGCCTCAAGGTCTGAAAAGGCTGATGCCACGAGGAAGGGTGTGATGATCGGGTGACGTTTCCACATCACCCGATTAAGCAGCTTTTGGTAGCCTAGGGCAGCTCCTAAGAGGCACATTCCCAGGCATGGTGTTAACTGCAGTCATTAAAATATCCGCCAAAAGCAAGCAGCAGGCGTGGCAGTGGGGCCATCGTCAGCCTATGCAGGCGGCTGTCAAACACGCTCCTTGAGCTGAATGGTTTGGTGAGCATGAGGAAACGGCCTTTATCAGCCATCAGTAGATGTGTCATTCAGACTTTAGATAAACAGCTGATAATTCTTGCTATGAGTAACTAACATGAGGTTAAGAAATGGGAGGAGCTCACCAGAAAGAATTCAGACCTGGTATAAGGCACCAGGCTGGACGGATGTATTTCAAAAGCCAACGCTGGAGTCTTTTGTGTTAATCCAGAGCTGGGACATAGTGAGGGGCTTGGCTAAGTAATTTAACTGCATGTAGCATTTCACCTCGAGTCCTTATTTTTACCTTTACGCAAACTGTCAGCTGTGGTTAGCAAACCATTGTGCCTGGGCTCTGCTGCACATCACAGCAGTCCAACAGTTCTTTCACTGCTTTGCAAAAAGATTGGAGCTCTAGGACAGAAATGCCATGGATTTTTGGCAGAAATGCCATCACCTTTTTTTTGTTTGCTTGCTTTTTGTTTAGAAGCTGGATTATTCTAAACTATTCAACATTTGTCTGAATTTAAAAATAATTTGGGAACTTAAGATAGTGCAAAATGCAGCTATCTGTATTTTCAGCAGTGACAGGACAGGGAGAACACTGCACTCATGCTGCAGGAGCTGTCCTGGTTCCCTTGTCCCTGAAGCGATTTCTGACAAGAGCTCTCTATTGTTACATTTCTTTGATGTTATTTACTGATATTCCAAGCTCCACCTGACTAGTTACACCTCTCCAGGAAAACTTAATGTCTTACTTATCAGTCAAACCTGACTATTTCAGATACTAGGAAATGTTTTAGGTCATTTAGAAAGATAATTTGGTCATGTGCTGAATTTAGGCTTGTCAACTTATCTTAAAAGAAGCTGGCCTTCTTTCCCCCTTGTAGCTTAAAAGATACTCTGTAGTGGAGATAGTATACTGTCATCAAAGATACTGGCTCTGGGTCTCTGCAGAAGAACAGATCAGCTACTCTGTAGAGAACATGTAAGTCACCTCATCAGAGGTGGGTCTTAACAATTGTTTTGTAAAATCAGATGCTCCTTAAGGGAAGAAATAGGATGTCTCTATTTGGTATTAGCAGCAATGAAGAACACATGCAGCATGTACTTAACTCCATTAAATGGCATGATTGCTGTAGGAACCAGATTTAAATTAGCTGAGTAATTCACAAATGAGTAATTTTGTTGACAACATCTGTTGCATCAGTGTGACGAGTTAAACACCAGTCAGGTGATGTCGTGAGACTGAATCGGAAGTTTGAGACAGAAGAGCCTCCTAGGTCACCCAACCCTTCTCTTGGCTACTCTGCCATCCTTCCTTACAACTTGTTTCTGCAATGTTTTCTTAGTCACATTCAAAACATTTCATGTAACAGGGTTTTTGCCACCAGTTTCTGATTTCTTTCCACTGTGAGATTTCACTGCTAGGAAGCTGCCCCTGAAAATGCAGCCTCATCCTGCTGCGTCACTTTGTCACAGAACAATGGACTACAAGGCTAGAAGAGACACAGAGATCATCCGGTCCATTTCTATGCCTACCGGCAAATTCAACTATAATTAAAACATTTCTGACAAATGCTTGTTCATCCTGCTCTGAAAGATCTCAGCCTCCTATTGCAAGCCACATCAGAGCTTGCCTACTCCTCGTATTATAAAGTTTTCCTAATGCCTAAACGTTTCCTGTGACATTTCATGTGCGCTGCATCTCAGTATCTCTTCCAAGGAGACATGGATTACAGTTACCACCTTTTCATTTTTCCCTTGCAATATTTTTATATATTTTTCACTCTAGTGAGAGTACGAAGTATAAACTAATCTGTTCTCCTGCATGTATCATGCCGTATCTGTTATTTCTCGTTTTACTCCATCTTCTATCAAATAAGAAATCTCTTAATTCTTAAATGTCTAAATTCTCTAAATTCCTAAAATATTTAGCTGGGAAAAGTACAGCTTGGCTTAATGCCACCAGAGCAGGCAAGACAAGGATCATAAAGCCTCTCTTTTGGGGTCGAAAGGCAAATACTGCATTGCACCACAAGTTACAGTTTTCTTATGAATATTAATGTTAGACATCAGGAGAACTGAGCAACGGGACTTGTGCATGTCCACACTCCTGGAAGGAGGAAAACTCTGGTAGGTCAGAGGATATCTGGATCTGCTGGGTAGACTGGTGCCAGAGAACTAAACAGTGACAGTGCCCATCCTTCGGCTTTGATGCTACCTGGTGTGATCTAGTCACCTCCATGCTATTAAGCACCTTCAACCTCAAAACCAGTTGACCCCATTCAGATGCCTGTTGGAAATGCTCTGTGCTCATTCCCAAACTGGGAGCTGCTAGCTGGCTGAGGCTGCAGCCATGCCAAGCACTATTCTTCCAGTGTCAGGTCACAGACCAGAGTGTTCCAGTGCCTCTGCCTGTGCTTTCACTCTGTTTAGTTTTCTTGTACAGGAATAGCCCTTGTGTCCTGTTTCACCAGCTTAAGAGCAAGGTCATCTTTTCCTCACAATAGCTTTGTTCTCTAAGGTCAGCAGGGTGACTACAGACTGGCATGGCTGAAAAATAGATTTGACACATCATGTCTACTTGAAATTAATTTTTACTCATGCCAGTTTGCATTTCCAAGCTTACTAAATAGGAAAGGCAGACAATCAATTTATAACAGTCATGCTAAACAATGGACAAAATATCATTCAATAAACACGAAAATTTTCCATTAATTGCAGGACTGAATGAAAACTCAGGGCTGTTTTTCAAATGCGAGCAGCAGCAGAGATCACACAACTCTAAAGATCAAATGCTTAATAGCAACATCAACTGTACTTTTAGACTGCTGGCAGGCAGGGATCCTGGAGTTGCGTGGTTGTTACAGCAATACACAAAGAATGTTTTACAGGACTGTCTCCAATCACTGTTTTTTTCAGAGGAACTGAATGCACAGGCAGCAGCACTATTGTACAATTACCAACTCTGTTGCAACACACTGTTGACTTCTCTGCTAATGAAACATAACCGTTTTCCTGTGGCAGTTCCTATAATTGTGTTTCTGAAATTTATTTATTTATTTATTTCATCAAGGAACTTTGTTTTTAAGAAAGAAAGGAAAGAGAGTGAGAGAAAGAGAAAACAAAAGTGAGGGAAGGGAAGAAAGAAAGGAGAAAACCAGAAAGAAGGGACGGACAGAGGGAGTGAGGGAGGGAAGAAGAAAAGGAGAGAGAAAAGAAGAAAGGGAGGGAGGGAAAAAGGAGAGAGATAAGGAGGGAGGGTCAGTCTAGTCCTTTCAAGAATATAGATACTTGAAAAGAAATCTACTCATCTGAGCTGTTTTTTAGTTGGGTAGAATGCAAACCGAACTGCAAAGTCTGGGGAAAGAGGAAGAAGGGATGAATTAATTCAAAAAACCCTTGATCCACTCTGCCAACAGGTCCCTGATGTTGTGAGTAAGAAAGCAGCACTTCCTAGTGTACTGCTGCCCTCACAGCCTCTCCTTCCCACCCATCCTCAGTGCAGCTATTCTGGACCTAGTAGTGTGCACAGGTGCCAGACTGGTGCCCTAACTGGTTCTTGTTTTGCACAGATGATTTCCTTTAGGAAATCCAGAGGCCACAGCTGAACTGTGGGGCTGGCATCTTCCAGGGAATTAACCCAGTTGTTCCCCAAATACTGCATCCAGCTGGCACATCTGGGTTTCCTTCTTATATGGTCAAGACATGGACAGAGCTGGCACCTCTCCCTGGGAGGTGGAAGTGCTCCTAGAATTAAAGATGTGACAAAGACTAAAGACATACACTGATACCCACATCTCAGTCTGTGTAAAATGGGATGAAACTGTGATATTTCATATTCTAAAATATTTAGTGTTATCACTGAACAGTCAGCTGCTATGATAGTTTCAAGCCACCATCTTGGTCAACAAAGCAGCAAAACACCTCTTAAACCCAAACAGGCGCATGCAACAGGAAAATGTAATCCTATTAAATCCAGCATTTGTATTCAACATACATCTGTATTTCAGTTAATAATTTAGCCTGCAAGGCTATTTCTGTTCATTTAATTGGTGTAATAATGCCAGTATTTTTGTTCTGCATAAAAAGGATAGAGTTGTTGTTAAAAAACAATGGGCCATATGGAAAGAGATCTGTTTCTAATTTGGATGCTAACTTCCTCTGTAATGCAGAGTAAGTCATTTAATCAGGGTGTATATTAGTTTCTTCATTTGAAAAATTGAATTAATAATACCTCCTGGCCCACGAAGTTGTTGAGAGACTCAGTAATTTGTGTTTGAATAGTGTGGTGCAAACCCTAATGGAATGCTCAAGTGCAAGGTATTATCATGAACAGAGAAGACCTACATGCTAGACCTCTGCTGTCTTCTTGTGGTGGTGCCAGCCCAACCTTACATTTCACATCACCCACACAAAATGTCATTCTACTTATACATAATAACAGAATGTGTGAGTGAGTGTAATGAACATTAGCAGAGCCCTTAAGAACTGTGCCTGACAGAACTGGTGAATTTGTTTCTGTAATGCTTGTTTTTCTATTTCTGATTTCTCCTTATTTGTTATTGTTCATTAGTGGTATTTAAATGAGGCAAAGTTTAGAAAAGGGATCATTTCATGCTTTTTCAATTTGATCAGTAGGATTCTGCAGAACATTCTGGGTGTCATATAAATTGAGTTGAGAATGATAGAAAGTATAATGACTTTGTTTGCTTTTATTGGTGAGCATTTGTGTTTGAAAAATGTTGAGATTTGAATATGAGGGATAATGAATGTTTTCAAAACACGCACCATCAGCAGACCGGGACCATATTTGAATTTTAATTTTTCTAAAGATCAAAGGGAAATCTTCTAAATTGCTTGTTCATATCATGGTATCAATCCTGTAGAATTAGCCCTTTCAGTATAAAATTTCATTACGGAATAAAAAATAGTACAAAATGCAGTACAGAATTTCTCTTCAGTAACCTTTTTGCTTATTTTAAGCATGAATCCCATCACCTCTAGCATCACTGGAAGTTTACCTTTTTACTAGGTATTAATTTTTTCTTCAATATATTTTGCAACTGTGTCTTCTTTAAAAATTAAGAAGATACTACTCATTCCTACTTCTGTGTATTCAGGAAGAGGTTGTCACAGTAATTGTGTGCCACCCCAGCTCTGTAAGTACAGCTATTCTGTTAAGTCTCCTGTGCTGCCAGCCCCTGAATTCCAAGTTGCTTCAAAGAAACTGAAATGTGCTCTTCCTGTCTTACAGAATTCCTTTTCTTGTCCTATTGATTATTAGAGGTCTTCTTTGTTGTGGTCCGTGCTTCTTCAGAGCTCACAGGGATCCCC
Organism: Psittacula echo; assembly: GCF_963264785.1. Lineage (NCBI taxonomy): Eukaryota > Metazoa > Chordata > Aves > Psittaciformes > Psittacidae > Psittacula > Psittacula echo. The sequence continues at coordinate 94,169,470 of NC_137738.1, forward strand.
GGCTTCCAAGCTCTCTCCCACTAATGAATCAGATCCTACTAGCAGAGGATTAAATCCTTCTGCAAAACCTCTGAGAAAGAGAGAATCGAGAACATCTCAGTACAGATGAAAAGTGAGGATGGTGCAAGGGAATCACAAAGGAATCAAAGGAGAGGTATTCGCTAGAGCACCTGGATTCCAAGGACTTAAATTGAGGCCTGGATACATTAACTTCTGTGTGCAGTTAATTATTTTATTCCTCATTATTCTTTGTTTCTTTCAGATTCCACTGATGAAAGATCCCGGTTGGATTCGAAATGTCTGGACTCGCAATCTAAATGTAGGAATTTAATTGTTCGTTTGCTTTTTAACTCCAGTGCCCTACAGCAGTCCTAGCTTGAAGCTTGGGTGGTCTTTGAAAAACAGGATAAAGGAGTGGCTAATTCTTGTCCACCTTCTGGTACACAGCACAGCATCTCCAAGTGTCACTTTTTGCATCCTGTCTTACTATATGTCCACTGTGGCATTACTACTCCTGTGAAAAGTTGGGTGGCTCTGTGGAACTGGTTGCCCTCACATGGGGCTGGTACTAGCATGATAAGATTGGAAGCAGACCAAAAATATAGAAATTTGACACATGACCTGGGCAATAAGCACAGAATCAGCAAACCTGTGGCACATGTGAGATGCAAGACATGTCCCTTCCAGTGAATGTGTGCCCAGACACCCATGCTGCTGCTCTCGTGGAAGGCAGCGAACACATCTGTGAGTTGGTGGTCTTGGGACACAGCCATGAACTGGGCAGAAGAACCTCTCAGGAGAAGCAATGAGAAAGGGAGAACAGTACTTCCCACCCCATTTATAGAACTACGACTGCTGAACAATTGGTAAAGGAGGGAAAAGAGGCAGATCCAAGAAACAACCTGATGATTTCCTAAGTGATTCTGGACTGTACTCCTCAGAGTGACCTACTCTGGTGATGGTGGGCAGAATATTTAGTGGCTGGCATGTTTGAAATCACAGCTAGAACCAAAGCACTTCTACCCAGCACCAATTAGAGCCATGTAGACACATCCACTTAGCTGAACTATTGCAGTCATTTGTACAGCTCTGCATAGGTTTCACAGGAGATGTATTAGCCTGGGTGGAGTACAGTGTTAACATTGCTATACTGCTGTCTCACATAGCCCACTCAGGTGTTTCCATATAACCTACACAGTGTGGTATAAGATATATTCTACACTTTACAGAGGAACCTTCCTGATCCAGGAATCTGTGGTGACTTGCATGTAGCTCCTTGGTGTGCTAGCTGGTTGGTAGAGCTTGACAGCTTTTCTATTTGGGTCTGGCAGGTGTAGGTCAAGATTTCCACAAAGGTATGCAAACTTTTACAAAAGGAGCTAACCTTTACTATGAGTTTGGTACTAAAATGTCACGTAAACTGAACAGGTGGATAAGGCAAAGAAGCAGCCTGAAATGAAGGTGAGGTTGATCGCTCTTGGCAGGGTTTGGGTTTGAACATTCAATTCAGTAGCTGAGCTATGCAGACAGAAAGTTACCTGGGAATTCAAAATGCCAATAAAATAAACAGGAAAGGAATTCCTGTTAGCAAAGGACGGCATAAAATCTGAAGATAAAACACATGTAAAGCAATGCTACAGATGTGATCTTTCCTTTCCAAACTTTGGGAACATTCGGATCTGCGTTCAGGTGAGATTCTGAACTTCACAAGAACATTTCCTGGGTAACCATAACATGCCATGTGAACTTGTACTGTAACTTTGAAAGAACTGAGGATAATGCGCTCTTGCGTAAGATTATACTTTGAGAAGAATTTTAAGTTTACTGTTTATTTGGGCAAAATTTTGAATTCATTTTTATCTATCGTTATGTTGTTTGTCCCAGATTTCTCATAACGTAGTAAAGAAACACATGAGGAAGAGAAGGAAGAATTTTGTAATGTGGATGTGCTATATTTAAAACGTGCTACACAGAAGAGAGATAATGGAAAATTAGCAAATCACTAGCGATAAAAAAATCCCAAAGATATTGCAGACAAGGGATGTGTTTGCACTTGCTGTGCCTATGCCTATGCCTGTGCAGGTATGCAGCAGTATGAAACAGAAAGTGAGAAAACCCTATCAAACTGAATCTGCCATAGGAAGCAGGATAAATTACATCTGACCTGGACAAGGCTGATGAGCAGTGTGATCCCAACCCCATGCAATCAACATGCAAAACATGCAGGGTGAATGAGCTGGGCCATCACCTCGGGCTGCAGGGGAGGGGCAGCTGGTATCACCAGGATGACTGCACAGGGAGGCTTTTTTGTTTGTGCACAAATTCCAGCGTGGGGGTGGGCAGGGGAAAAAACAGGGTGTCTGAAGAGTTCTAAGCAGATGTACCTTGATATGACTCTGAGCTACCTGAACTCTGAGTGGGTATGACTCTGTTTTTTATTCTATTAACTAGAAATATTTTCTGTATTTTCTGACCAGGCCTTTGTCTCTTCTTGTACTATGGCACAGCTTGATATAAGGTATTAGTTGCTTGCCTGTGCCTAGTCTTGCTTTTAAAAACAAATTCCACCTGTTTGAAACAATGAGCAAGACCCTTTGCTTGTGTAATGCAGAGTTCGCTGACTTGAATGAGATTATGTTGCTTTGTGTGAAGTGAGCATCAGGCCTGATACTTTTCAGACTCTAAGCTCACTAGGATGGGAATTCTCTTTGTGCATGATATGCTGAACACAATGTCACTGACATGCAAATAATAGTATAACAAGCTCATGTTGCTGTTGTGGGTAGAAGCTGCTAAGTTTGAGAGACTGCTCGTGGTATCTAGATTTGTCTGCAGTAGATAAACTGCACAGTAAACTGTAACGAGGGTAGCAGGAATGAGTCTCTGAATGAAAGTCTCTGATGAATTCTCAGATTTACATAAGGGGATATGTAATGCATACAGACCACCAGGACAAAGGCTTTCTACCCAGAAATGTTTGTTTTAAGAACTACCTCTGCCAAATTTATGGAACAGGGATAAATGATTTCCACAGTGTGCTACTTCTTAAATGCCAGCTTCTCAAAATAACTCTGAAACTTCCAATTTTTTTAAAAAGTTTACATATGTATGTGTATGTGCTTGTGAGAAGCTTCTTTCAAATTGTGAACAGAAATACATGGACACAGAGTTGACCCTCATTGGCTTTATATATAAGGGCAAGATCTACAGAATGACACATAGCGCAGTCAGAGTTCATTACACATTCATTTACAGTATTTTAATACTGGACTAACTAAAATTGTTTCAACTTTCTCTGTTCAACATTGAATTAGATTTCCTTATAATGGATCATTGGCTCCCAAGTGCCCTTCAAATACATAATCATTTCCAGTCAGATTACATAGCCACAGTAAGACCCTTTTCATACAGGTGTCACTTGCAAAATCTTTTGTACATTTTATTCTTCATGACTCTCATACTTCAGAGTCATGAAACATAAATTCATGAAATTCAATTATTAATAATTGAATCCTGATACTTTCCATTAGGATAAAATTCTAACTTTTGCTCAGCTTTCTGCACAACAGCAAAAATCAGAAAAAGGCAATCCTTCCTGTCAATCCACAGGCTCTAGTTCCCTATTATATACTTCATTTTCTAACCCCAAATTGGCTAATACACACTGTCACAGCAAACCTAAGTTAAATTTTCCAAATAATTATTTTAGATTGATGGAGATGAAATGCTGTTTAGCTGAAGGTCTAAAATAACATTCATTACTATGATCAGGGATTGTAGTGCTATAACACTTCTTCAGAGACTACACTAATTTCGACACCAAGAATATTTTGAGGAAAGGATTTACTACTGGAAGTTTGAACATGAAACTGAAATATAGTACTATTTTCATCATTTTGCAACGCCAATCACATGTATTAACTATATTAATACTCTGGATATCGAAATAATAAAAATGAAGCCAGTTTCTCAGATAATGTCACATGGATATGCATATCCTCACAGAAGATGTAGAAAAAGATAGCAAGTACAAAACTGAAATAAATGACAATGATCCTGCTTTAACATACCTGACTGAGAGGCATCAGTGAGAGTTTTATATCTTGGCATAAACCAGGGAAATGAACTGCTTAGATAAGAGAAAGACTACAATAAACAACCTTATTTACTGATTAATTGCCCAGGCTTGATGTAAGTAATTAGAGAATTTAATGTCCTGTAAATGCATGTGCAGGATCTAATTCTGTGCCTCAGCTCAATTCTAGCATTTTGACACAATCTTGATCAGGAACTTTATCAGTAACAATGCATTTCTGAGAACAAATCAGCCCACAACAGTAAGTTAAGTCAGCTTTGACAGCAAGCAAGACTGAAAAGATCATTTGCTTAAGCCAAATATTTGCTTAAGCCAAATATGTTTTACAATATAATTTAATTTTTTTAATATAAATTTAAACCAAATGTATTTTTAATGTCTTTTAAAATATCATCATTGTTCCATGTAGCTCAAATTTTGCCTGAGGAAATTATTATCACAAGCATTCAAAGGATGACTGTACTTTAACTCAAAAAACACACAGTCCTTAGTATAAGCTGCAATCACTAAAATCCCCAATAATGGAATTGCAAAGAAAATGCCTCTCAGAAAGGTTATCCTGCCACAGTATCTCATCTTTCTCCCTGAATCACCCAATACTGAATCTAGAGGTTAAAGATCAGAGAGATCTGAAATACATGCTGCCAGATTATGGTGTCCTTACAGCTCAGCACACAAGAAGGAATAAGAGCGCAATGTGGGAAGACCTGAGCACCAAAGCTCTTGAAAAGACAAAACTCTTGCACCCTTACACCTGCCTCGCCATTACAGAAAGCCTCATGGAGGGAAAGAAGGCACCGTTTAGGCAATGGTACAGGATCCACACCTGCTGCATTGGGAAAAGTGAAAAAGTGCCCTTTTCCATCATACAGACAGACATCTCAAAAAATGCTCTAACCTGGTTACATTCTACCACTTCAAATATTCAAAAAAGTTGAGTCTTAGTTAGAGTGGAAAAAAAAAACCAACCCAAAGAGTAGCAAGTGGTTGGATTATCTCTCTTTTTTTCCCCAGCAAAACAAGTAGGACAGGGCTGAAGAAGGAAACTTTCAGGCAAAGCTTACAGATGCCCTCCTATCATCCAGTTTATATGACAGCCTGAACTAATGACAGTACCTGAGATAGTGCAGAATCTTCTGACTTCAAAGCCAAGTAAACCTGTTGCTTCTCATAAGTATAAGCAAGAGACAGAGCGCCCCTTCATTCACCAGGAGCCACACAAAGAACAACCACTTCCATACTATGGTCTGCACACAAGTGAAGATTTTTTCTGTCACAGTGGGAAGCCCCAAATATTGTTACCTTTATTATAAAACTGATTTTGGACACTTCACTCTCACGGTGGAGTTACAGAATGAACTTCAAGCTCAGATCTATTAGCATTTCATGCTTAGATTACCGTAAGGAAAAGCTTTACACAAAATATCTCTTTATCTCACTATTATCTTAACTTTGCTATAGCTGTTATATCTTTGTTATCTACGAGAAAGAGGTACTAGTTTGCATAGTAAGGAGGTAACAATATAGTGGGCTAATCAAGATATGACACTTTGTAATCCCCAAGCAATAACCTTCAGAACCTGTTTGCAAAGATAATTCAGTCTTGGTAGGCAGTCTGATGCAGAAATTGCAGACATGAGGCTGAGAGGAAAGCAACAATCTTCTCAGCAGAAGGAGCTGGTTTCCAAATATATTTTTCACTTCAGGATTAACATTGTTCTTTTAGTTTTCAAGAGCTGCAAGACAGTAAAGAAAAGGTTATACCCTTGGAAGTAGAACAGCTTTGAAGTTCTCAAAGCGTGTTTTGCACTATTTTGTTCTAAACAAATAATACTGATGATCGTGCTTTTGATTTGCTGTGCTGTGAAAACAGTGTTCTGGGCAAATGCATAGATTTGCTGCACTGATTAAAAGCTAGCTTTTGGGCTGGAAAGCATTTCAGTCCAAAACAGCATGGAGGGGTTTCCTATGGAGCTGTGTATGGTATCTCATTTCTCGTATGTGTGTGCATTTTGAACATCACTATCTATTTTGCCTGAGCAGAGGTACAGGGCTGTGTGTGAAGATGCCTACACAGGAATTCTGGCTTTTGGCCAAAGAATGAACATGGTAATGATTTCACTGTTATATCCTTAATCTCATACACTGTGGTTACTTTGCTTTATCAGGTCTCAAGTTTTTCCTACACTTTCTAAGATTATCTTTAGGGAGCTCAACCCTGGTTATTTACAGATTTGGAGCTAAATTACATTCTGATGAGATTGGACTAGTACAACTGGGCCTCCAGCAGGGTTTATATATTTAGCCTCTCTTGTTTGTAACTTAAATATTCCTACACTCTTGCTTTGGCCATATTTGACTCATAGGAGTCAACAGATGCCTCTGTTTCTCAGTAAGTAAGTATTTTGTAGCAGAGAACTGAGTTTTGACTCTGGAAAGGGCTGCTAGGATATAAAGGATGCATTGAGGTTTTCATGGTTTTGCAAGGCTGGATATGGATTTAGAGGAAAAAGAAAGGTTCTTTTGAGAACCTTCATCATCAAGACTGGTTATATTCTGAGAAGGAAAACAAACCAGCCACTTGTCTGGTAGTCTGTGAGCTACAGATCCTCTTTTGGGGACTGTATTTTAATGATGGGGAGGAACAATGTGTCTGTTACACAACCAAGTCCAAAAGTACTTGGTTCAAAATCAAGTTTGGTTATGCAATGCAAGCCCTGATGGCAAGAGAACTGATAAGAGTGATATCATCACAGGTGAGTGTTTTGGTACATGATGGGTGTCTCCTGCTCTGCCTTTAACTCCAGCTTAACAGTTCCTGGAAAATTACAATTCTGCATTTGATCATTTGACACAATAATCCTCTCAGTTTCCCTTTTCATCTGTCACTCCCCTGTGTCATTAATGAGTTAAACTTTATAGTACTTCTGATGACATTGGGAAATGTGACCATGTGGAAAGCAAAATCCAAAAGCTGAAGTTGGCAGTGTGAAGAGCTCAGGCAGGGTAGACTTGACAGCTAGTGCAGGCCAGAAGCATCTGCCTGAATGTTGCAGATTGAATACACTGCCCAAAAGCAAGCTGATTTCATATAGAATAAAGTCTGTTTTATATGGCTATATATTGGATAAGGGTGGCATTCTTTCTCCTTTCAAAGGAAGTTGTTTACTGCTCAGATCTTCAAGCACCTGACACTGAAACAGCGGGGATGGTCAATCCCGGCAATAGAGATAAAGCAAACCCAGCAGGACAGACCAAACTGACAAGCTGAAGTCGAGGGTAGCCAAACATTTTACAAATCTCTGTAGCTAAATACCATCTACATACACTTTTAAGAAAAAAAGTTCTCAAATTAAGCACTAAGAGGCAGATTAAATGCCATGATTTACATGCTGCAATAACCAGCACTCTTGTACCTTCAAATGAAGGGCAAAAGGAAAAAAGAGAAAAGAAAAAGGGAAAAAATAATGTGAACTGGACAGAGAATTCAGTAGATTATCACAGGCAACTGTAGGTACGGTATAAAATTACCTACTTATGTTAGGAGACCAATTCCTTTGTTAAGAGGGTGGAACAGTTAATTAGGTGATTACAAAATCAGTGTTCAATTACTTTCTGATGTTTACACTGGAATAAAACTAGATCAACTCTTAATTTATATTGCCTGAACTAATTCGAGTTTAATGCTAATATAGAGGATGTCAAGACCAGACTCCAGAGCCATCTTTGCTTATGAGTTCGTCATAAATTAAAAGCTAAAAGCTCAACTTTTCTATTTACTGAATCATCTTTACATGCAGAGTGTGCATGCATTACCAATTGCATTAGTTTATAACCCAGGTACTATGCTCCTGAACATGAATTCCAGTTTTGGTGGGGAAAATGGCAGACACTATTGATAATGTATTAAATTATTAATTTTTTTGTTTAAATAAGTGGTTATTTTGCTCACTGGCAACATACATTGCAGGAAAATCTAGTGTCCCAAGCTAGAATGAAAAGCCTTTTTCTTTCCCTGCATGAACTTATGCAATGCTCTCTAGGAATCTGTTCTTGAGTTTTACTAAACTCTTCTGTGCTTGTAGATTTTTTTTTAAACCTGATTTTATTAATTCACCGAAGACTACATAGCTCAACTTTCTTCTTACTTGTATTTTAATAGTAACTATGAGCCCAGATCATAGGCTAGAACTGCACTGTGCCAGAACTGCACAAACAGAGCGAATACGTAAACTATAGGCTCTTTGGGACAGGAATCATGAGTTAGGTAATAATGGATGGATATAAACAATTCAGCAAAGTAGTGGAAATGAAAACTTTAATGAGCAGGTCCTTCAAAAGTCTGTGGACAGTTTTAATTCAAACCTTGGGAAACAAACATGTTGCCCAATGCAATGCCTCCAGAAAGAAACCTGTCAAGGTGGAAATGTTACAGAAAGAAAACGATAATAGTTCAGAACTTCATTATTCCTGAGTTTGTTTTGGAATGACACTGCCAGGGACTGTTCTTTTGCAAGGGCACAGCATGCCTGCTGACTGTACTCCCTCAGCCATTTAGTTTTTTGGGTAATTCCAGATTACTTTTTAGAACTGTTCCTGACCATAGTGTCCACCAAACTCTGCACTGGGCTGAGCCAAAACCACAGCCATGACCATGCTAAGGCATGGATGGTATGGAAGACATGTACTAGTGCTTGGTCCTTTCTATAGATTTAACTGGTGAGAATAGCTATGACCTGGAGTGCAACACAAGCAAGGATTTCAGAATCAGCTGGCACAGGTTGCTCCAGAGAAGAATCTGCTGTCCTGGGTTCAGCTGTAACAGTTATTTTTCTCCTTCCTTGTAGCTGGTGAAGTGCTATGTTCCAGCTTTAGTGTGAGAACAATGCTGATAACTCACCAATGTTTTAGTTCTTCCTAAGTGATGCTTACCCTGATCAAGGACTTTTCAGTCTCATGCTCTGCCAGTGAGGAGGGACACAAGAAACTGGGAGGAAGCAGAGACAGGACACCTGACCCAAACTAGCCAAAGGAGTATTCCATACCACAGCACATCATGCCCAGTATATAAATGGTGAGGGAGTAACCCAGAAGGGCAGATCACTGCTTGGGTCCGGTTGGGTATTGGTCAGCTGGTGGTGAGCAATTGTATTGTGTATCACTTGAGTTTGTTTATTTTTTTCTTTCCCTTTTTAGTTTTATATTCTCTCCCCTTGCTATTTCCATTATTATTATTATTATTATTAGAGTTTAGTTACTGGACTGCTCTTATCTCAACCCATAGGGTTTACATTCTTTCAATTCTCCTCCCCATTCTGCCCGGAGCAGGGGAGAAGGGGGAGAGTGGGCAAATGGCTGTGTGGTTCTGTTTTACCGGCTAGGTAAACCACAACTGTACTGCATCGTGGTCACACCATCAATAAGAACAGAGTGCAAATGCACAGAAGGATGAAGAAGGTGTCCTGCTGTTAACGAAAGTTTACTGCTGCTGTAAACTGAAAGTACATTTGGCACTTTCCACAAGATCCTGTGCGTATCACAGCAATATTTACATTGCTCCTTAAGAAACGAAAACATGACCTCGCACATGGAACAATTAAATATGTAGAGCATTATCCTGTGGGTTATTCTACATCAATCAGCAGATGGTTGGACATGATAAATAACACAATACAGTACTTCAAAGCTGAGGCTCTAGCTTCTGGATTTCTGGAAGCAGAGAAGGGAAAGTGTGGCTGAGGCTGTGGAAAGACAGTGGTTTTGATTCAGTATTTTACAATCACAGTTTTTATTCTAGTATAGTAGTGAAAGACAACAGGTTAGAGTAGTCCTGGATGGTGATGGCTGAAGAATACCACCCCCTTGGAGGGAACACAATACAGGATAGCATTCCACACGAATATGGCGGGCAAAGCACTGGTCAGAATCCACAGCCAGCACAGACACAGCCTGTATTTACACCAGGGATGGGGTTATTTACCAGCATGTCTCATCGCCTACTGACTGCCCATTGAAAAGGGATTAGATACGATATGCCTGGGAAATGAAACTGCAGATACTTCTGAGCTCAGCTGCATATTGTTTTCTCCCTGGAATTCAGTAAACATCCTTGTTTGTTGCGCCCAGGCAGAAACTGTTTTCACTGACTCTTCTGTTCTAAAACTGAGGTGAACTCATTAGTGTAGCAGTGTAACGGGATGAAGGAGAACACGAAGCAGGGATTTGAGTATGTGAGCACCAAGGGCCGTCACCCAGCGGTGCTATCGTAGTTATGTGTTGTACAAAGATGAGCAAACATGGAGACTGAGTTCACAGAACTACAGGAGCAAATGTGTCAGAGAAAAAATACTTTGAAGAATTACAATTGAATGATGACCTAGAGGTGACTGCACTGAGATTAGAATCATAGAATCATAGAATAGTTAGGGTTGGAAAGGACCTTAAGATCATCTAGTTCCAATCCCCCTGCCATGGGCTGGGACACCTCACACTAAACCATGCCATCCAAAGCTCTGTCCAGCCCAGCCTTGAACACCGCCAGGGATGGAGCATTTACAACTTCCTTGGACAACCCATTCCAGTGCCTCAGGAAAAGAACTTCTTCCTTATATCCAAACTTCCCCTGTTTAAGTTTTAACCTGTTACCCCTTGTCCTATCACTACAGTCCCTAACGAAGAGTCTAACAAGAGAGATTGTTTTACCGTGTAACTGGAAAGTTAACTGAAAACAGAGGGCTTAAGTGCTAATTGCTCAACAAGGAGCTCTTCCCAGGTTTCAGCTACCTATACCTTTTGGGAACTGGAATGTGTACATGCATGAAGTCCAGCTCTGAAAAACTTGTTTTCAAGCCCACAACCAGCAGGCTTTTCTTCACGCAATGAACTTCAATCCTTTTTTGTGCATGTTCTTTGTTTTCTTTTTAAAAGTGTTACTGTTTCCTGCTCATTTGTTTTGCATTTCACACCATCTTCTCCTGCCTTCTGTAAACAGACTTGGAAAAGCCTGGAAGATTCCTTTATCAATTAATTTTTATCACAGACATCCACTTCCTTATGGAGTTGTGTAACGTGCTCAGCGCAAAAGGAGGTTACAATATGATTAAATGGAAGGGAACCACTATCTGGTGGAAAAACTTTATTTTATTGCTTTAATTCATATTGATAAAACATATCATAGCAAAGGAAGTGGCTCCTGTGGCTCAGAGTGCTGTGGTCAGAGAACCCCAGCTTCTGTTGGTGCTTCCCAAGGACCTTGCCCATGAGTCTGGGCTGAACAATTCCCTTCGCTGCTCTCTGGTTTTCCCATCTACAAACCTGAGTGAAGATGCCTTCTTTGACATGGACTGAAATAAGCTGATAAAAATGCCTTCTGTGATCCTCATTTCAAGCGTGAAGTAATGGTTTAAATAAACAGACCACCCCGAGCTGCCAGACCTCCCCGCCGGCCAAGGCACAGCAGCGGGCAGTGCAATGGTCCCGCCGGTCTCTAGGGGTGCCCCGTCAGAGGCGCCGCGGCTCCACGGGACGACAGGGCCGCCGCCCTCGGATCACCTCAGTGCACCGCCTCCCGCGCTGACTCAGCGCTGCCGCGCCGCAAGGCCGCACCGACCAACCGCCGCCGCGCGGGGCCCAACCGGCTGCCGGCACCGGCGGTGCGCGGGGAGGCGGCGGCGCTGCCCGCCCCTTCGGCCGTCGGTAGGCTGGGACCGACCTGTCCGCGGCAAGCGCTCTGCCCGCCGCGATCTTTACCATCGTCTTGCCCCGGCGGGAGGCGGGTCAGGCAGGGACCGCCCTCTGCCCCTCGCCCCGCCGGGCGCTGCAGTCCCTCCTCCGGGGCGGCACCACCGGGCGGCCGGATGCGTCCCCGTCGCCGCAGCGGGCGGCTAGCACAAAGGCGACGGCGAGCGGAGCTTGCAGGAAGCGGCGAGCGGCAGAGGTGAGTGCCGCCAGTGCTTGCGGGGAGAGGGCGGCCCTTCCTCCCACGCTCTGATTGCTCCCTGGCGCTGAGCTGAGCGGAGAAGGCCAGGCTTGCCCCGCTGGGCGCTGAGCCGCTGGAGGCAGCGGGTCCGTCTGGCCTGGGCATCCCGACGGCCGTAGCTGGGCTGCAGGCGCCTGTCCTTAGCACCTGCTTTATCCTTCCCGAGGAGCCTGGCTTTTGGGAGTGAGAGTGAGCTCTGGAGCTGACGGGTTCATCTGGGGTTGACAGTGCTTTCTGTAGGGTGTTGGAGGGGAAAAGGAAATCTGATGCTTTCCTGGTTTGTTGTCCGAGGCAGGTACCGAGTGCTGTGCAGCTGCTGGGAGTGTCGGTGCGAGGTCCCTTCGCCTGCCGAACTGTGAGAGATAGTGAAGTTCAGTGACTCTCCGAGCGCTGTTTCCCCTTTGTATGTTAGAGGTGGTATTTTGCCTCCCTTTGGCTGACAACTGGTGATGCAGATTGCTGCATGAGTACCACTGCTTCGCTAATACTTTCTCTGAGATGGAATAATGAAAGCTGTAGCAGACCAGAGGGATTTAATGGCATAGCAAAGCCTGGCTGGCAGTAGGGCAGTTGCTTAATGCAAAACTAAGCTTTTAGATAATTTGGGTTTCTTTTATGGGATTCCCTTAAACATCTGTTAGTTTTTATTTTGATTAGACTATCTCCTCTACCTTCAAGAAGAGAAAGTAAAAGAGAATGTATCTTGTGAAGAGTGGGGAGAAGACAAAACTGTGCAATATTTGTGTTACCTCTGTCAGAAAAAGGAATTGTGTAGTGGCCTGTACTAACAACAGGATCTCAGCATTGATGTTGCAGATGTAAAGTATTTGACCTCAACAGATCTATTGACCTCTGTTTTGTTTCGTGGTCTGGAGGGTATTTTGGAGTGATTTGTTTATTTTATTTTCTGGGTGGCTTTTTCAATGTCTCTGCTGCCTTAGGAAACAAATACAGGCAAATGTTTAGCATACACAACCTAGTTAGAAGTCAGATGGATATCCTTCTATTACTGTAAAATGAACCTAATTCTATGAAAAGAACTGAAGAAAAAGTGGGGAAACAGTGAAGGAGATAAGATGGGAAAGACTCAACATCATTATGCATGGCATAAAGCCATGAAAATAGCTTCTGATTGCTTTAGATAGTTTCTGCTTTTCTGACAGCTCCAATTCACTAGCGTGGAATATAGACTACCTGATAATATCTGCTTCCCAGACTTGGTGGGTTCTGTTTGTAAGGGAGGTAAGAAAGTTTTAGTCTTTGGCCCTTTTCCATACCTGAGGATGTGCAGGTGCACACATTTGTTTATCTGTGAACACACATAACACACAGCAAATATAAAAAACAGTTGAAATACAGTAAGAGCTTACTTTAAACTGTGAGAATGCGGAAAATATAAAATTACAGCTTAACAAACAAATTTGCTTTCTGATCCCAATGAAGGCAAGTTTGCCAAGTCACATGAGGCTTCAGCATAGAGTAGAGCTATTGCTGTGCTTCCACTGTAATTTATGTTCTTTCTCTGACATCAGAACAGTAGCACAGGGCAGCACAGTACATGATCTACCATATATTCTCCACTTAATTCAAATATTTTTCAGTTTCAGGCATCAGTTTGTACTTTTCAATTTGTTATAAAGTTTGATGCTGTTTATGCAGCGCTGGTCCAAAGGGGTGTCAGCCCCTGTGTACATTCCCTCCAAGTGTCTCTGTGAAGAGGGGAGTGCTATACAGTTGGGAAGCTAAGATACAGGGAGATCAAAGAAAATGTGGAAGAACAAATTGGGAATGTGTCCTGGGTTCCCCAGGACACGTTTGGGAATGTCAGAGACAAGTCTTAAGCCATGATTTCAAGATTGCCTGAAATGCCAAAAGAGGTGTCCCTGGTGCCACCCACAACAGACTCTTTCTCAGCTTCTTTCTTTAGTTGATACTAGCAATTGTGTGGGTATGTGGTGAGTCAGATCATCCCATAGATCCAGCTGGAAATTATTTTTGTATGGCTTTAGTGCTATTAGTTTTAAGTTTTGACACCAGGGCAAGACTGGGGAGAGTTGGGAATATATGGCTGGGAGGTCGGTAGAGGGACCATGGTTGTACACTCTAACTGGCCATGAAATAATTCTCTTGGTCTCTTTTCATTGTCAGTCCAATACCTTGACTGTGGGACTGAAGGCTAGTCTTCCGTTTGTTTGAACATGAAGATTCATTACAGGCAGGTTTTGAGTCTTCAGACTGAGTTTTTGCTTTCAGCTGCTCTCAAGAAAATAGTCCATCTGTAACAGGCAGAATACAGGGACTTTGTGAAGTGTTGGACCAGGTAATGTTTCAAGTATTTGAAAGACAGTGCAATACCAGAACCAAGTGAATAGTCATCTCATGGTCAAAGTCCATATCTGTGAGTGTGAATGAGTTGAGTGAGTTCTGGGAGGGACTGGCAGCTTGGAAGATAAGTTTGACATTTGATTCATATGGCTCTCTGGCCATTTTAAGAAGTCACAGTTTTTGGCACTGGCCTTGGCTAAGTTGGAATAGGAGTCAAATAGTTCCTAATAGAATTAAGCCCAGAATAATCCCAACCCAAAAATATTTCTGAAGATTTGACTGGCAGGAAGCAAAATGCGCGTAACTCTGGTGTTGGGCCACCCACATGCTGCATGTTCCTTTCTGATCTGGGATGTACAAGTGAATGCTACCTATCTCCTGATTGACCAGATGTATTGTCAAATCACCTGCAGCAATGTGTCTGTCACATGCCTCTGTGACTGTAGGGAAGCCTGGCAAAAACGTGGTCATAGAATGATAGAATAGTTAGGGTTGGAAAGGACCTTAAGATCATCTAGTTCCAACTCCCCTGCCATGGGCAGGGACACCTCCAACTAAACCGTGTCACCTAAGGCTCTGTCCAGCCTGGCCTTGAACACTGCCAGGGATGGAGCATACTTAGGTTTAGACATAGTTTACCCTCCTGTTTACAGATCAGCTGCAGTCACACTGCTCAGCAGAATGCTCTGGAATTCTCCCTCAACAAACTGTCCAAATCAGGATCATGGCTGCCTATGATTCCTTTCCAGGTCACGTGCCCAGGTTTCCTTTCCCAGAAAAAAAGAGTATGCGAGGAGTGTGCTTGTCTGTGTCTCACTCTGATGAGCTTGGCATGCTGCAGTTGAGATGTAGCCACAGTGATAGACCCTGCCTGAAACCAATGGGAGTGAAACATCCTCTGAAATCTAAGCCTTAGTAACTTGCCCAAGACTGTGTGGGAATCTTGTAGGTAAGTAGGGAGCTGGGCAGTAAAAAAATGGGCCATGAAGGGTATAATTGCTACCTTTTTCACTGGAATTAGGACGTAGTCTGAAGTATGAAAGATGTAGATTGTCTAGATGACAGAGCATTTGATATTACTGTGGCATCCAGTAGAGCGGGACTGTAAAGAATTAACTTTGTCAGGTTAATCTTTGCTAAGTTAATAAATCAGTTAAGTAGTGAGAACACCTAGCTATTAATTTTTCATGTATTATTTATTTATTATTTAATTTATTTAGTTTTCATTCATTATTTCATTTAATTTTTTCCATGAGATGATCAATTGTGAAAAATGACTGCTGTCTGTAACAATCAGAGGAGTTAGAAATTTTCTGAGGCTCCTGGCAGGTGCTGCTACTTAATTTGACATTAAAAATTGCACTAGAAAATACTTTTAATTTCATTATAGATGCATAAAGTGAAGCTGTGGAGTGTCTCCTGGCAAAGAAAAGAAGTCAAGCCATTTGAAAATCCTGACAAGAGCAGTACAGACTGTTCCTGTTTGCTGCAAGCTTAGATCAAAAGGGTTCTGAATTTTCCCAGCAGCAAAAAATACTATATGCTATGTCCACAAGCATGGATGAGAACAAGACTTTTACTAAATTCAGTATAATTAACAGGCAGGCACTGAGTGTTTAACCTGTGACGTAAACTCATATTTACTGCTGAAGTTGCTGCTGCCTGGTTAGTAAGTGAAAGACTTCTTGGAGTGGCCGAAGTAAACTGCCGCATGCAAAACCACATGCAGTCTCTCTGGGGTTTGAAGAATGTTGGTTTCCTGGAGTACTGACATAGAATGGACTGACTTTAGGTTCAGAGTGTAAACTTACATACCTCAAACTCCAAGCAACCTCAGCTTTAGTTGGCATTTATAAAAGTTAGGATAAAGGGCCTACATCCATCAGAGTTCAGTTTATGAACTCTCCTCTGTTTTAACTACAGCATCTTTTATTCCCTATATTTGAAATATAAAACCATCTTTAGTTTCCTGAGGAAGTGGAGTATATAGACTCATAGAATAGTTAGGGTTAGAAAGGACCTTAAGATCACCTAGTTCCAACCCGCCTGCCATGGGCAGGGATACCTCTCAATAAACCATGTCACCCAAAGCTCTGTCCAGCCCAGCCTTGAACACCGCCAGGGATGGAGCATTCACAGCTTCCTTGGGCAACCCATTCCAGTGCCTCACCACCCTTACAGGAAAGAATTTCTTCCTTATATCCAATCTAAACTTCCCCTATTTAAATTTGAACCCGTTACTCCTTGTCCTACTACTACAGTCCCTAATGAAGAGTCCCTCCCCAGCATCCCTATAGGCCACCTTTAAATACTGGAAGGCTGCTATGAGGTCTCCATGCAGCTTTCTGTTCTCCAGGCTGAACAGCCCCAACTTTCTCAGCCTGTCTCCATACGGAAGGTGCTCCAGTCCCCTGATCATCCTCGTGGCCTTCCTCTGGACTTGTTCCAACAGTTCTGTGTCCCTTTTATGTTGAGGACACCAGAACTGCACACAATACTCCAAGTGAGGTCTCACAAGAGCAGAGTAGAGGGGCAGGATTACCTCCTTCAACCTACTGGTCACGCTCCTTTTGATGTAGCCCAGGGTACAGTTGGCTTTTTGGGCTGCAAGCACACACGGAAGCCGGCTCATGTTCATTTTCTCATTGACCAACACCCTCAAGTCCTTCTTTGCAGGGCTGTTCTGAATCTCTTCACTGCCCAACCTGTAGCTGTGCTTGGGATTTCTCTGACCCAGGTGTAGGACCTTGCACTTGGCATGGTTAAACTTCTTAAGGTTGGCATCAGCCCATCTCATAAGCATGTCAAGGTCCCTCTGGATGCCATCCCTTCCCTCCAGCGTATCAACCGAACCACACAGCTTGGTATCATCAGAAAACTTGCTGAGGGCGCACTCAATCCCACGGTCCATGTCGCTGACAAAGATGTTGAACAAGACCGGTCCCAACACCGATCCCTGAGGGACACCACTCGTTACCGGTCTCCAGCTGGACACTGAGCCATTGACCACAACTCTTTGCATGTGGCCATCCAGCCAGTTCTTTAATCATCGAGTGGTCCACCCATCAAATTGATGTCTCTCCAATTTAGAGACAAGGGTGTCATGCAGAACAGTGTCGAACACTTTGCACAAGTCCAGGTAGATGACGTCAGCTGCTCTGCCCCTGTCCATCAGTTTCATAGCCCCATCATAGAAGGCCACCAAATTGGTCAGGCAGGATTTCCCCTTAGTGAAGCCATGCTGGCTGTCACCAAGCAGCTTGTTGTTTTTCATGTGCCTTAGCATGCCTTCCAGGAGTATCTGCTCCAAGATTTTGCCAGGCACAGAGATGAGACTGACTGCTCTGTAATTCCCTGGGTCATCCATTTTCCCCTTCTTGAAAAGAGGGGTTATATTTCCTTCTTCCAGTCATCGGGAACTTCACCTGACTGCCATGATTAGTCATGTGATTAGATATGTGATTAGTCTTCTAGTCTGTCTTTTAATTCCACAGTGATTTTATTGCACAGGCCAGGTTCAGCCCAGCTTGAACGGAGTGTCTGTCACCAGCCAACAGCTTGAATATGTCACTTTCTTTTTAAGGGATAAAGGATTTTCATTGTATGAGAGCAAGCTGTGCTGTGC
The DNA here is from genome assembly GCF_963264785.1 of Psittacula echo. Taxonomy (NCBI): domain Eukaryota; kingdom Metazoa; phylum Chordata; class Aves; order Psittaciformes; family Psittacidae; genus Psittacula; species Psittacula echo. The sequence goes on from NC_137738.1 coordinate 94,187,494, forward strand.
CAGTTGGCCTCAGAGCCTGAAGATGGTATCTAACTTTTAATTCACAAGTTTAAAAATAGTCTCTGTGACCTAAGACAGGGCAGGCTGTGTGGCTAAGATTTCTTGTGAACAACAGTAGTTGCAAAATTCTCTGTTTAGGAGTTTAGAAGATCTGATGGATGGTGTAATTTGTTGAGAGTGTGAGTGCTCATGTTTGGATTGTTTGCCCTTAACTCTCCTGAAGAGTGGGGTGTATGTATGATCTCAGCAACTACTTCCCCACCAAGAAAGTTGTGGCTGTTTCACACCTAGAAATTTTGTTGCTTCAGCAGACCAAGCATTAATTGTGGTGAACTACACCATGTAATTCAGAGTCTGATTGTAGCCATCTTTCAGCTTAATCTTAGCTCAGTGAGAAATGTATTGTCTTACTGTGCTTTAGGTTAGAAAAATCCCTAGTAGAAACGGAAGTATTTTTCCAAAGCAAAAGGATAATTTTAGAAGTTTGCTTTCATCTGTCACCCTGGAGGCTTACTTCTGAACTTAGGTCTGTGCCTGTTTGGTGCCAGCTTTTTGAAGAGTTCTGTTGATGTCTAATAAGATAATTAGGGGGCTAAGAGCTTATGGCTTATGAGTGGAGGCTGGGAGAACTAGTTTTGTTCAGTCTTGAGGGTATTCAGTTACCTGTTGTGGGGTATGGAGGAAACAGAGTCGGAATTTGAGAGGTACACAGTTGTAGGACAAGAGGAAACAGGCACAAGTTGCAACATGGGAATTTTAGATTAGGTGTTGGGAAGAAAATTTTCACTGTGAGGACAGGCAAACATAGGAGCAGGAGTGCAGGAGGGCTGAGAAATCTCCATCCTTGACAGATGGATGAGAACTTGACAGGACCAAGGTGATGGGCAACCTGGTTGAAGCTTGCCGTGCTTTGGGCCAGCTTGCCTCCAGAAGTCTGTGCCAACCTGTTGTTCTGTGACACAGCATAGGGTGTGGCATGCATTTCAAGTGCAGTTCCCTATGAAAGAGCTTACCACTAGATTTGCATTCAGGAAGGCATGTTTCTAATGTATAATAGAGGCCCAGAAGTGCTAATACCAATTGAAGGCTGGAGAACTGAATATAATTGCTCTTTCTGCCATGAAGTTTTCATGTGTTGACTTTCCAGTGGGTGGCACTTTCTAGATGCCTGAATTGAGGGCTGTGCAGAAATGCTTCTCCAAACAGTATTTAGGGATTGTTCTTTCATTAGTTAACATCTAGCCTTGTTTTGCCCGGAACAGAGTTAGGTTTCTGCCTAGTATCTGTTACAGTGCTGGTTTTTGGCTTTAGTCTGAGAATAATGTTGATAACACATTGATGTTTTTAATTGTTAAGTAGCGTTTATACTAAGTAAAGGACTTTTCAGCTTCTCACATCTTGCCAGCTAGAAGGCTGGGGAGGGCACAAGAAATTAGGAGGGGATACAGCCAGGACAGCTGATCCCAGCTGACCCAAGGGATATTTCATACCATATGGTGTCATGGTCAGTATATAAACTGGCGGGAAAGCTGACCGGGAGCTGCTTCTCCGGAACAGGCTGGGCATTGGTGAGCAAGCGGTGAGCAATTGCATTGTGCATCACTTCTTTTGTATATTCTCTTTTATCATTATTATTATTTTGTTCCTTTTCTGTCCCATTAAACTGTCTTTATCTCTACCTAAGAGTTTTCTTACTTTTACCCTTCCAGTTCTCTCCCCCATCCCACTGGGGGGCAGGGGAGGAAACGAGCAGCTGTGTGGGGCCTAGTCACCATCTGGGGTTAAACCACAACAATATCTTGTATACTAAATACTTAAAAAAGGTTTCTTTGGTTTCCAAACTTAGTGCCTAGTTTTAATCTTAGTCTTTTTGTGATTCATCTTCCCAGTTGTCAGATAGGGAAACCATCATTGCTTTTCAGGGGCAATGTAGTGATGATTATCATAAACCTCAAAAGAATATAAATAAATCTTCCTCGGAGCATTGTTTGTGTTCCGATACCTGTGTATCGCAATAAAGATAAAAAAAAAAGCGAAGTTTCAGTAGATCCTTTTGGAAAAAGGAAAACCACAGGTGATCATTAATTAATTAGAACAGCTATGCATGAAGAGACCAACCTTAATTATAGCATTTCCTAACTTTAGAATTTTTTACTGTAATGCTTTCACTGTTGTGTTTTTTTTAATAGTTTTTTGTTTTTAAGTGTAAATCACAGTGAAGAATCGGAGCTATTTTTACAGCATTTCAGATTTACAACATTTTTGTTGTTTATGAAAGAACTCAGCTGAAAGAGAGTCCCTGTTGTAGCAGATGATGCTGGTTAACGCATGCCATACAACTCAGTGCAGTGACTGTCTCTCAGACTCTGAGCTCAGTTCTGTTCTCATCACCATCAATGGGAGTTTTAGTGTTGCCTTCCCTGCAAGTGTCTCTTTTATTGATGTCCAGGTCATGTAGTACAGCCTAGCAAAGAACTTGTATGTGAGATATATGCTCTATACTGAGTGCAAAATGCTGAAATCAGTATCTTAGAATCTTCAAGAGGTATTGGAAAAATAATGAAAACAAGAAACACTTGAAGTCCTTAAAATATGTACTATTTGAGAAGGTATCTGCTTAAATTCATTCGTATTTTGAAAGCCCTTAAAAGGTTCTTTTAACTTTCAAGTATGTCTAAGTATGCGTGCTGTCTCACCTAGGAGGCTCAGTGTATTAACGGATCATAAACAGGATGTGCATTAACCGAGTAGAATCAGGAAAATAAATGCTAATTAAATCAAAGAGCAGAGAAGATAAAGCCAATCACTTCAACCATCAACATATGCCTTATTTTCAATAAACCTGCTGTTACTAAAAGGTTGGTTTAAAAAACAAGAACAGTAAAGTTTCATTAGGAAGCACTCTGAAGTTCAGCTGCTCTGGGTTGAAGGTTGCTTGTCAAACCTTAATGCGTATCTATTGTGTGTATGCATTATAATAGCCTTTAACAGGAGAAATCCCTGTAAAGTGGGAGAATAGTCTTTGACTTGAGTGTAGTGGAAAATTAGGTCTGATAAAACCCATTCACTTGCCCTGCTCTTAAAAGCCTGTAGAAATACATAAGAAAAGTATATTTGTTGTTGATGGCAAAATAAATGGTAGGAGGAGATGTTATTTTGGAAGCAGTGCTTTTCTCTTCAGGGACAATTGGAGGCAGTTATGAGGTGCAGAGTCTAAAAGTCTGATAGTGGTTTTGAATGCAACTGATTTTTATTAACTTTTTGAAAGCTGTTACAGTTCTCTTACTTGCAAGGTCTCTTTTGCTTTTGTCTTTGAATAGCTCTCTACAAACACACATCAGCTGTAAATAAATTAGGTGGGAAATCCTGATTCTATGTGAACTTGTTAATTTGTGAAACAGAAGAATATCCCACTGCTGGAATCTCCATGTATCAAATGTCTCTAAAATATAAAGTAGGAATTAAAATCTTACTTGTTCTATCTTTTGCCTTGCAGGTCCAAACCATGAATTACGTTGGACAGTTAGCAGGGCAAGTGTTTGTAACTGTGAAGGAGCTTTATAAAGGACTAAACCCAGCCACATTGTCGGGATGTATAGATGTAATTGTTGTATGTCAGCCAGATGGAAATCTTCAGTGTTCTCCTTTCCATGTTCGCTTTGGCAAAATGGGAGTTCTACGTTCTAGGGAGAAAGTGGTAAGAAAATGGAGAATTTTGATATGTTCTGTCTGTGCATTATCTCTACTGGCATGAAAGTTACTGAATGTTCTGTTGTGTGCTAGTCAAGGTTTTCTTTAGACGCTCTTTATAAAGTGGCCAGATTGAGGCAAAGTTCAATTAAAATGGTAGTTACTGATTTTTCCATTTCATAGCATAATTTGTAAGACTTTGACTATTGTAAAAACAAAACAAGAATGACATTTGTAAGTTTTACTTTCAAAAAGCAAAATTTTGAATGTGCTGATTTGGGCCTATACTAGATCTCATTAGTGACTGTGTATTAAGACCCCTTTGTTTAACGTGTTCAATAATAGTTAGAAAAAGAGTGGTAGTAATGAAGTAGTATTTTCGGATAACAGAATGTTGAGGTTAATTGAAACTAGATAAAGCAGCAAGGACCTCGAGATAAATGTAACCACGCTGAATAACCTGGCAATATGATGTCAGATGTGAAGTTGCCAGTGAGTGATGCATGACAGATTATTTTGGGAAATAATTTGTAACTACATATAGTCTAGAATGTAGTTATAGTTGTTCAGTGGAAAGATCCTAATGTCATCATGCACATTGTTCAAATCTTACATAAATCAGAAAGGAAGTCCAATATTTAGGATGGGTAAAAGTTGAAAATGTTACAGTATCAGTAATGTCCTGTGTCCTGAAATAATAACATTAATATAGACTTTTCCAAGTCTAAAAAAAAAAACAACCCAAAAAAAACCTTGAGTGAAAATGGAGTTGATGGCAAGAACAGTTATGGGCAAAGAGGGAGATCCTGCTGAGAAGAAATGGAAATAGTTGAGGCTGTGTAGTGGTGAGATAAATGCATGGAAGAAACAGACACATGAATTGTGTCGAGAATGTAGGACATTTTTTCTTATTTGTGCTTTTCATGGTGTGAAGAGAAGCCTTTTTAATGAATTCAAGAGACAGCATATTAAAAATTTGCATGTGGAAGTACTTCTTACACAATTCAAAATTAAGCTTTGAATTAAAAAAGCAAAAAGACTTGTGTGGCAAATGAAGCATTCAGATTTACATTTTAAAAGATTGAGGACTTTATATAATGACTATAAATCTTCCTGAGTAGAGGAACAAGACAGTAATGAGCTGAAGGAGTAAGGAAAACGTTTTGACAATTGATGACCTTGTGAAGTGGTGAGAAGAGAAAGAGAGAAGTTCGCTATTTTGCTTATTATAGGGTTTCCTACGCTTCCCTGAGAAGCATTTGCCCAGTGACAGTGGTAGGATAGCTGAACAGGACCTGTGTATCTAAAAGAACTTTCTTTTTGCCCAGTGACAGTGGTAGGATAGCTGAACAGGATCTATGTATCTAAAAGAACTTTCTTTTCATATGAGAACATATTATTTTCTTCCAGGTTGACATAGAAATTAATGGAGAAGCTGTAGACTTGCACATGAAACTAGGAGACAATGGAGAGGCTTTTTTTGTGCAGGAGATGGATAACAAGCAGGTAGGAGTCAAAACTAATTTAAAGTTGTCAAAAATTCAATGCCTGCTCTTCAGAGTCACTTTTGAATTTAGGAATTTTTCATGAAAAATACGCTTTTACCCATAGTATAGTTTCAAAGTTTCTGGACAGTTTTCTGTTGTGGAAATTCAATACTGTGCAGTTTTTTGGGTTGCTGAGATTTGGAAAAATCTAAAGAAGGTAATCACATAACTGAAAAATAAATAACAGTTTATGTGCATGCCAGTGTGTGAGCAGAAGTAACATGTACGTTGTTCACATGCTTCAAAGGTGTGTACAATAGAGGTTTATATGTCAATGACCTGTTTTTTGCAGAAATCTCTACTTTGAGCATAAACACTCAGCAGAATGCCAGTAGAAGTGCACACACACCCTGGAAACATCTGTGCACACAGTAATTCTGGTACTCATCAAAGACATGTTCATGTGGAATTATATTTAAGTGAGAATGCCTGCTGTTGAGTTGTGTGATTAAATATCAGTCCACATAAGTTATGGACTATTCAAAATTAGTGTGACCATATGTAATGTGTCATAAGAAAAGCTTTTTACAGCTATTTCTCATCAGAGATCCCCAACAAATTTTGTCACTGTCCATAGTGGGATGAGTTTTCAAATTCCATATTGAATGTGACAGTAGTTTTAAGTGAGAGCTGTGTGCATGTGCAGTATTAATTTCTGTATCTTTATGTTTAAATCTCTGTGTGGTAAACGGTTATTTGGTGACTGAGAATTGCTAGAAATTTTGCTTGAGTATCTAGAGATGTATATATATGATTAAGAGTGTGACCCAGTTATAAACTGACCTATCGACTGCTGACTGTTACCTGAGTTATCTGAGTTGTGAAGAATTAGCTTTTGCAAAATGTTCAGGTTATAAATTAGGATTTTGTTTCTGCTCTGTATGTAGCATCAGGTGGATAGAGATTCATGCCATAAAGTGGCCAATATGAGATGCTCAGAGGATCCTCTTTATTACAAGTGTTGTTCCTGGCTTGCCTAAGGAGATGCATCTGTGGAACAATTTCCTACGCTATAGGATCATATTGAGCATCCAGGTGTCTAATCTTTGTTACTTTTCTGAGAAATAAATCACTTAGATTTTGGCAATTGTGAATAGATTTTAGAACCAGATTTATGACTGATGGAGGAACTTATATGTTGCATGGTTCTTCCTCAGGAGATAATTCCTCATCATCTCTCCACATCTCCCATTATGTCTGAGGGAACTGCTTTAATGGAAGCTCAGCTGAAGAGGAACTCCGTAGACAGGATAAGAAACCTGGACACCAGTGCATCCTCACAAGTACCACCCCAAGCCCATGGATCCCAGCTTTCTACTGAAACATCTCCAGTCTGTAGCTCTGTGAAAAAAAGAAGGAAGAAGAGGAGAAAGTCTACCCATAAAATAGACAGCTCAAAAAGAGAAGACAATGGAGACACATCGGAAGATGAAGACATGTTTCCCATAGAGATTAGCTCAGAGGAGGAAAAAGAACCATCGGACAATTCACGGTATAACAGCGGAACTGAGATATGTAATGGAAACCTGATGCTGGGTTAATGTTCCGTTCCATGCCTTCCAACAGTAATTTCTATTTAAGTCGGTACACATGGTTGATGAACATATGTCTATAAGAAAAAGCTTTAGGCTTTGGGAATGATAGTAACAAAAATAACATAGAAAACCTAAGAACAATCCTCCATCATGCTGTGAACTAGAAGGAGTCAATCAGATAATATTTCTCTATATCCTTTTAGTTCAGGTTATACTGATTCTTCTCTACAGTAGGGGTTTTCTGTTATCTGAAGTATATGACAGTTCAGTTATTAAGTATGGTTTTAAATGTCATGTCGTTCCCTATACCTAGAATCCCTGTTCCAGATGTGTGTGTTGATGATGTATCTGACATGAAGGCTCCTGCAGCTTCTATGTTTTCTCAGTCTTCATCTTACCCTCATTCAGATGGAGAATGGTCACCTCTTCAAAGGTACTTTTTCTGTTAGTACAGTTCTAAATAATCTCCTCTTTCCATTAATGTCTTATAGGCTAGTGCTATATGAAGTCTTACTGAAAATGTTTGTATCAAACATGGTCAATGTCAACTACTAGATGAATGCTTTCTATATTTGGAATCAGGTAGTGTTCAAAAACTTCGGGTTAGCTTTGTCCCTGGTTCAACAAATGCATACATACAAAGGCAGGCACACAAATTCTAAAGAATGTTTCTATCTGTTAATGCCACTGTTTGTGTAGAAATACTATAGAGAGGATGAATATTTTCTGAAATCTGAATCTTTGCCTGATGCACACACCTTGTAAGGACTTCAGTGAATGTCTATATAAATCTATAGTACTTTGGGTGTAATCCTTTTAAGAACTTTCAAGATTGGAGTTGATGTATAAAAATAAGATTTACTTAAATGAATGTGAGCTTTTTGTGTTCCTTTCAAAGCTAATTTGTTGAATTGCACAGTTAAATAGACATGAAATCATAGAATCATAGAATAGTTAGGGTTGGAAAGGACCATCTAGTTCCAACAAACTAGATCATCTAGTTCCAACTCCCCTGCCATGGGCTGGGACACCTCTCAGTAAACCATGTCACCCAAGGCTCTAAATATTACCCAAGTAATATTTACTGTGTGAAAAGAACACATACAGAAATATGCTTATTCTTTCCTGTATGTGTATTTGTGTGCGTGTGTATACCTTTGATGTCAGAACAGATCAGTTTGGACTGACTTTCTTGTGTCTGTGGAACACTGTCAGGAGGAGACAATTTTTTGCCTAATGTGCACTGCATTATAATTCCAATGAAATCTGTGTGTTTGTGTGCTCCTGTGCACGTGCCCCACATCCTCCATGCAGACTACTGGAGTGGAGCAATATTCACAAGACATTATTCTAAGAAGTCTAATTTCAATATACTGTCTGCGTATTTGAGGGGCAATGTAATCAGAGCAAGGGCTTAATTGAAATGTTTTGAATTGCATTCTGGAAGAAACTTTCCTCACTGACTATAAAGCTTAGTATGATTAGCTTCACCAGTTTGGTGACAGCATATGTCAATACCCTTCCCCTTTGATGCCTTTTTGAACTGTATGTTCTGTTTATTTTTAGAGTGCAGTATTCTGGATTTTGAAAGCTCTAGATGTAAATTCAGCATTCATGTAGCTAATGCATAAAGAGCTAAGTATTAATCAGCACTTGTGAATAATGACACCCTGTTTTTCTTTGTACCAACATGCTCTGCTGTCCAGTAAGCCTATAGATTGCACAGGGCAAACCTCTCTTCTCGCTGTTCCAGCAGACGGAGGCCTATCTAACTCTTGTCCTCAACAATCTTCTCACTTTTCTCCTCCAGACAGGTAGAACAGTTGTCCTTCCTCTTTTCCTTTTTAAATCCTTTTAACACATTAATAGTATGTGAGCTTCATTGAACTTCTGACTGCGCTTATTGCTACCCCAGGCACCTTGAAAGAGACACTGAAAGCCACTTCTTCTGCTTGCTTCCTTGTGGGCATTGACTGGAGGTAAATTACCTTGATGAATCATCTGTTGAGGATGGCCAGTATAAAATCAGGCCAGTGAAAACCTGGATTAAAATTGAAGTTGATGAAGATGATTAAAAAGAAGAAAAAGGGAAGAATTTAGCTAGTGAGAACTTACAGTCCTGTGAAGACTGGCATTTCTATGTGGCTTTTTACAGTCAGTATATATTTTAAGGACATTTTTATTCCATGGCTTTCCTGACTTGTTTGCTTGTGCATAGGTTGCAAAAGTAAAAGCAGAACAAAAGTCTTGGAGATTAAGTGAGCGGTAAGGAGTACAGAACTTGGAGTGGGAGGAGCCCAGTACCAGAAGAGAACTTCTCTTCCTTTGTTCCCTATTGTGGCGGAGCAGAAGACTTTGCAGTGAGGGAATATCAGAGTAAAGATGACACAATAGATAAGGCATACTACTTTGCTGTAGTGTAGGATTCCTCTGACTGTAGACTATCTTCTACAGATCTGTAAGTGGATGCAGACACTTTCGATGATATCTTTAAATTTGAGACGTCTCAAGATTCTGCAGCCAGGCCTTTTGTCTGTATTAAGTGAGTGGACAGAAATCACAGCAACTCAGTTGAAAAATTTAAAGTAGGTGTCTGAATATGACCTGTACAATTCTCCATTAATGCTGGGGAAGCTTTGAGTAATATATCAGGCTAAATTGTTCTTTGCTTATCTCAGCAGAGATGCCATACTAGGTGCATAAGTCTGCATCAAACTGATGATCCTGAGATTTTTTCCCAGCTTATAGGTTTGTCTTCTTTAACCTGACCATTATCTGATTGATAATGTTGCATTAGCAATCAAGGTGAGATCCTGAGACATTCAAGACTGTTCTCCTTGGTGTTTTCATGGCAGTGTAGGGCAAGTGCACAGGTTGGGATGGAGCAGTGATGTGCTCTGGGTGGCTCCATGAACTTTGCTGTAGTTTTCACCTGTCCTGCAGTCTAGATACACAGCTGAAGTGCTGTAGTAATTTGTCTGAGTAAGGTCCTGAAATAAGAAAGCCTGAAATTCTTATTCCTGAAATAAGAAGCCCTACTATGGTGACCTCAGAGGAGCTTCAGAGGTTCTCAGCTGTTGTGACATGTACATGAGATAGGTCTCTTTCCTTCTATCTTTTCCCAGTTTATTTGGCCTCAGTCAGGACAGGACTTTTTCTCAGGTCACACTGCTGCTTTCTCCGGACTCTCTTAGCTTTCAGTGGGAAACTCTGCAAAGATCAGTATGGTTTCCTGTTGCAGAACTGCCAGCTACAGGTCAAGTTCTGTATTCTTGACATTGGTTTACATTAATTGCAATCATAGCGGTTAAGGAATACATAGGACTGTGACATGAATCTTCAGCATTTATGGGATGTGAATCAGATATGCTGATCTAAATGATTGAACTGAAGTTTACCTTCTTGTGCATTGTGGACAGGAAGGGTGGCTCCAGTTTAATCTGGAATTATCACAGCAATCTATGTAAGGCAAGAGAATTTCACCAGGGCTGGGTCAGTGGCCAATTTAAGGACAGGGGATTTGCAAGGCGTAGTTCAGTCCAAGAGAAACATGTTGCTGGTGTAAGGAATAAAAAGCTCATTTTTATTTGCAGGATACTCTCACTGGATTACAAATCCTGCACAGTCTTGATGTTCAGACTTTCTGACCCCTAGTGCAAATATAACATTAATTTGGGATTTAATTTGACCTAATTGACTTTTAAAATAAAATTAAAGGAATGGCATTGTGAACTTTATTAGTCTTCAGTCTTACTTTACTTTGGTGGCAATGGTATGAAGTGAACAGCAGCCAAAATAGTCCCAGTGTGGGTAAAGGAGGTGACATCTGGCATTACGTATGGAAGCAGAACTTTACAAACAGGAAGAATACAAACAGGACTGTGGTAGGCATAATTGGCTATCTGTGTCCATAAACTACAGAGATTACTGTTGGTGTTCTAGAAGGATGTTAGTTGGAGAGAGTAGGTATAGAGTGTTAAACAGCAATGTGGCTTATGAAGAAAAAGGTAAAGGTATTTCTCTGATTCCATTACAGCTCCCATCAGGAGGCCACCAACCCTGTATTAACGTTTGTTGATGGCATAGAAAATTCCATTTTATGCCCTGGATGATATAAGGAATGAGAATGCTGTAATGTTTTTATATACAAAATAATTTATCCCTGTTTGCCTTGTGGCTGCATGTTTGCAGTCTGATTTGGTTGTGGGCCTTTTAAATCAAGATGACATTGCAGTGATAATTCCATTCTACCCTGAGGTTATATTCACATTTATACGCTAATCTACAAGGAGAAATCAACTGAAAGGAATTCTAAAGATCTAACAGTTTGTTACTACTAAATCCTCAATTTTATTGTATAGAAAAGTAGTACCTATAGAATGAGAATTAAGATGTCACCATTGTGTTTGTGTCACAAGTTCAGCAGATAGTGGCATTTTGTCTACTTTGTTTTGGGACAGTGGGTAATATTTTGGTGGCTAGATGCTTACCTTAATCCTAACCTACTTGTGGCTGTATATACTCAGAACCAATAAAGCAGATGTGTGCATGGACCATTAGACAGCCTTTCGCAGCAAGAGACTTCTTCAGGGCACTCAGGGCAAAACTCTGCCTTGTATTAATGTACATGCATATGGCGTTAAAGGCAGAGTAGATAATCAGAATATTATAAATAAATAATGATTCACTAATTCAAAGACAAAAGGAAAAATGTGATTTGCTATCACATTCTTGACTTTACCAAATTAAATATATGCTACAAACTAATAATTTACTGATTATTAAATATTTTTTTATTAAGTAGTCAGCAAAGCAAACAGTTAAACTTCTTTGAACTGGAAGAACTCAAATTCTTTGCACAGCTCTGCTGCTGTACAGGTTTCTCTATAAACTTGAGTCCAAGGCTAGAACTGAACAATTTAGTAGAAGGAAGTAATCAGCTGGATTTGTTAGACTAATTTATTACTTAACCAGGTTAAAATGTCTTGCTGATGCGAGTAATTTCTGCACTTTTCATCCATTATAACCATACTAACATCTGTTCATCTGCTGCTGCTGGTACCATCCCTGTACTTTTTTCCACACAAAACCCTCCTGAGATGTTCAGGTCCAGTGGTCCCGTTTCATCTCTTTCAGCTTCTCAAATCCTGCTTCTGTGACAGCACTTAATAAAAAATGAATGAGACCTCTGAATGACAGTCTGAGAGGATCCTGAACTGTTTAAACTGTCTTTCCATGCTTTCACACTTTCAGTTAGCTAATGGCTATTTAGATCTCCAGTGCTTTGTGTTGGGGATATCAGTTGGAAAGTGCTTCATGTGTTTTGGTTACTTTTGGTTTTGTAATATTTTTTTTGTTTGGTTTTCTTCAGCCCATCAGGTTCACGCCCTCCTACTCCTAAAAGTGACTCAGAATTAGTCAGTAAACCTACGGACAGAAGTGGGCTGAAGAATAATCCCCACATGCATTGGGCATGGGGAGAGCTACCCCAGGCTGCAAAGGTATCTGATGTAATTTAATTCCTGCTAGCATCTCTTGAGCACATGGACTTGCTCTGTTGCAGACTACTAAAGAGGGAGTGGATCCTGGTTTTACCGAAAATTGTCATGTTTTATGCATCTTGCTCCTTAGGAGGTACAGGAGAGTACCCTGTGCTGGGTATGTTATCAACACCCATGATACATGGTAAAAAATGACCCTGAGACATAATCTTGTTAAAGTTAGAAGCTTAAATAACATATAAAATCAAAACAAATGTCCTTTGGTAAATCACTGAAATTCATAAATGATCTTAGAGGGAAATTAGTCCTTGGTATTAGCAATGTGATTCACAAAAATTGAAATTGGTTGTTTGAGTACATAAGCATCCAGAAACACAATTCTGTGTCAGTGCATGCCCAGGCATGCTGTTCTCTTGGCTCAGCTGACTGGCTTGGTGCCTGTCTCCTCCCTGAAGCCATTTGGCTCAGTTAGGTGGCAGGATGTGTAGTGTTCCAGTAGCATTGTTGCCCATGTTGCACAGTAGCCATGTGTAGCTGTGTACAGTGCAGGTTGGGTATTGACCAGCTCCATATGCCAGCTATGGAGTCATAAGGAAAGGGATGACTTAGGGGTTATGCCTGCCTCAGGATATGAGGAACAAAGGTCAGTAGCATACTGCAACTACAGGGGCAGGAATGGTGCAGTATTTGGCCTCCTCTTCTCAGGGCTGGCTTGTCTGCAGGAAGGTCTGCAGGAGTGTTGGGGTCAGGAACAGTATAAAGAAACAAAATTGCTGCTTTGCAGGCCAGGGAAGTGAGTATCCTCTTCAGAAAGAAGACTACATTCTGGTGGGGCCACCAGAAGCATAATGGTGCTGTTATATTTTATCTTCAATTCACTGTTAGCTAGTGACAAAAGAAGGGATGGAAATCCAGAATTCTTAATTCCTTCAGAAAACCTCTGGCCTCTTCTTTAGTAGGCCATAGAGGAGCTGCTTCATCACCTCTGTGTTACTCTCCTCCTTATGTATGTTAGAAAATTGGGAGCTATTTTCTGTAAGTAGAGAACTAATTCAAGTGCACAGGTCCAGGCAAGAATTTCAAATTGGCATTTCCAGTCTATAATTTAGGGTTTCCTGTTAATAGATTTAGGTGTTTCATTTTTATCTCAGTCACACAGCCTAGTGTGTATAGCAAATCTTACTCTTGGAAGCTTTTCCCTCTGCAGTCCCTGCCTATGTCCCTGGCCAATCTATTCAGAGTTGATCTGACCTTACCTGAATTGAGAGTTATGCTTTGGACAGTCTTAATTTTTGTGTAAGAGTTTGTTTGCTGTCATGTGAAGGTTATAGCAGCTATACAGCTGCTGCTGTAAGAGTTCAGCTTTCCTCTGTAAGAACTCCTCCTGTCCCACACTGAGAGAAGATTTCGAATTGTTCCTGTGAAGTGATTTTAAAGTCTAAATCTGGGGTATAGATGAATGACAGTGTCTGGTCCCTGGGAGCATCCTGATTGTGTACAGACTGCAGTCTGCACTTCCTTCTTATGCTTGTCAGGGTTACCTTCTGAAGAAAAAGTAAGATTTGTGCAGGAAGGAGGGCAGGGTAGGAGCTATGATGTGCTCTCAGGCAGGTGAGTGGGAAATGAAGACGGTAAAGCACACTGCAGAACAAGTCTTTCCTGGCCCCCAAGATACAGATGAATTTTGAGTAGCAAATACGCAGCAGAAAGGCCTTTTGTACACTGTAGTCTCCACCTCAGTGGTAGCTTTCTGCTGTAGTTGCTTGCCTTGAGAATCTGATCTCACTGAAGTGAGCAGAACAGATTAAACTCTGGCTGTTGCATTTAATAACTTTTCTTTATAGCAGTTTTTATTTTTCCTCACAGACCGGTCCTCTGCTCAAAGCAAAGGAACCCAGCATGGTGGATGTGAATCCTTCTGAAAGCACTCACTTTCGGGTCATCCAGAGTTCTCCTATAGAGGAGTTTAACACTGAGTCTCCTCTACCTGCTCTTGGACAAGCAGATGCAGCAACTGCTGCTGAAAGTGAGCCCTTACCAGCTGAGACAAATAAGCCAGAGACAGAGTCTCCAGGAGCAGCTATACCACCATTGCTTGCCAATGAAGAAATAAAACAAGCTACAGCTTGCTCAACCCAACCAGCTGGCAAGACAGATTCTCCGTCCAGAAAAAAAGGTAAAAGTCTTGATTCTTCACTTTTATATGTATGATTTCATCTTTAAATCTCATGGTGATAAAGTACTTCATTGCCATTTAGATTAATCTGTGCCCTGAAGGCACTTTCACATCTGGAAGACTGTAAACTTTGGAAAGAACCTTCCAAACCTGAGCTGTGCAGCCTTCTTTTCACAGGAGCCATGTAGTAAGGCAGAAGATTCTTCTTGGTTTGGGATTTTTGGCAGCTCTGTGCACATGAGCTTACAAAGCTTGTTCCAAATTCATCCACACTGATCGGTTTTCAGGTTTTGGTACAAACCAACTGTAGATCTGGTTCACCTGCTCTGACTACTTTCTGAGTTATGTGTTTCTGGTAATTGTGTACCCTCTGTACTCTGGTACAAAGTGGTAGTATGTCCTTTGTGCAAACAGCAGATTTGCCACAAAATAAGGTGCTTTCGTTTCACATGAACAATGAGCAATTTCAGTTCTTTGTGGTACACGTTTTGTTCTGAATTTGTGAAATATAACTCTATCTGCTTTTCTACTTCTTAATTTCTGGGCTTTATATCCATGCTATTGTATAATAAGTGTTACAGTCTTCACATGAAATTTATTTGCTTACAAATGTTGTGTTTTAGAGCTCTGATAATTCTGTAATTATGTAAAGCCTATTTAAGCTTGGTTTATGCAGCTGATTTTAATCAGTAGACATACAGGTTTCTTAGCCACTTCCCCATGTGTTCCACTATCTTTGAAGATATAAAAATTACAGTGTTACTCTGCTCTTTGGCCTTTACATAACTTCTTTTTCTGATTTCTTTGCTGATATTCGATGTTGGTAACTGGGAGAGGGAGAAGTCAGGGGTTTTAGAATGAATCTCAAGTTAGGTTTTGGCCTTACAGCAGTTACTTGTCTAGATGAACCAGCAACAACAGGACAGTAATGACTGTGTGTTGGTACTAGGTAAAGACATGGGAGGGTTGTCTTGTCCCCTACAGTGATTCATGCGCACACACAACACATCAGATGGATGTGCTAAACAGTGAGTTGTCTCCATAACAAGCCAGGTACAGTGCATTAGTGACTATGGCATAGCCTGTTGTGTTATTTCCCTTTGCAAGGGGGCATTGAAGATTAGTTCTTGAAGATTAAAGGCTCCGATTGCCTTACTGTGATAATAGGCCTATGCAAATACTTTTTCTTTGCTGCTTTCCTACAGTGACCACTGACTTCTAATTCCCACTTGTTTCGTCTTGGACAGAGAGGCTTCAGCATATCTTGGAACTCGTCCTCTATTATCCCTGAGGACAAAATCTGAACAATGTATATGAGCAACTTGTTTTGAAATTTTTGGCAGTACCATTTTATAGAAATACAGTTCACAAACTGTTATAATTTGTTTGGTTTCTCAATCTTAAAATGAATAGTTAAACAGTAATAACAGTTCTGGCTTGTTGTTCAGAATATGATCATTAATAGGCTTATATGTGGTGTCCCTTACAGACAAACGAAGCCGGCATCTTGGTGCTGATGGTGTCTATTTAGATGACCTCCCTGACATGGATCCAGAAGTTGCTGCACTTTATTTCCCCAAGAAGTATAAGTCCTTTGCTTGTATTTTGACTATTTAAAGAGTTCTTTTCACCTTCCAGATTCATTGTCAACCAGATAAGACCTCTTTTTTCAAAGTCCAAGTAGACATGAAGGGAGAAGGAAAATAAAACTCTGTAGAGAAGAATATTAGAGCTTTTGGAAGGTTCTGCATTTGGGCCTGAGAAATGTGCTTGAAACTGATTTTCTATTTTGGTCAATTAAGGATCATATATTGATTGTGGATTGCTATGTGATGTACACTGATGTTTCTGAGTGTTACTCACATGCCCTGAGGGAGCAATTGGCCTTGGGATATATTTATCCCCATGTCCTTGCTTGTTACCATGAGGAACGTACCATACTGTTAATAGTATTAGCACCAAATTACTGCTTTAGTGTTATTAGACTGTGAGTGATCACCTATAAATATGAAAGTTACAAAACAATTTTTGGAAGATGCGTAACAGATCTATTTATGCAAGTATTGCACCCTGAAAATAAAATTTCCAACTTGTTCTGATCTTTATTAGAGCCTCTTATAACATTTATAGTCCTCCTTTCCATATCATACTCCAGTCATTTCACTAAAGTCATTGAGCAACAACTAAAGTAGCTTGCATATTTTATTTTTCACTCTTGCTTGCTTAAACTCAGCTCTTGTGATATTAGCATTTTAATAAAAGTGAGGAAGATAGTAATATGGAGAAAAAAGTTGGATTGAAAGTTCCTTTCTCAAATATATTCATATAAATCTGGAGTGGAAAGCAGAATTTGATGAGCCTGCACTTTGTAATAATGATCTCATCTATCCGCAGATTTTAAGTGGGTACAATGATTTATTTCTCAATTTTTTTATTCTAGTAGTTTATATGTAGAGTATTTTATTTGTATATACATGACATAAATACACAAGCAGATGCATCTTTTGGTTTGGATTTAGCTATCAGTTTGTATAATTAATATAAATAAAAAAATAAACTAATGTTTATTCTTGTGCCTGTGTGGGAATAGTTCTAGTATAAACTCTGCTTATAGTAGCAAGCATTATATAGTCTACTAAGATTGTACAGTTTATTGCCTTATTTTTCCTGTCTCTTGTACATATGCGAAGCTATAATTATATGTGCTTAGTTTGGACAAGTAAGAAGAAGCAATCTAATGTTTCAGGGTACATGGGGCCTATACTACTTTTATGGTAAAACCAAGCAAATTTCTTCAGGTTCTTCCCCTTTCTCCCTCCTCCCCCCCCTCCCCCCCCAAACTGTGTGTCAGATGTAAAACGTGCTTGCTGGAGGGAATGAATTTGGGAATGAATACATGAAGACTGAATTTCTGATTTTTCTTTTCCAGTGGAGATAATGTCCAATGCAAGAACACGAGTGACACAGGGCTGTGGTCTGCCAGCCAGTCTCCACAGTCTGGCGGGAGCTCAGGTGTTGACAGTGGAGCTGAAAGCACCTCGGATGGAATTCGAGATTTACCTTCCATTGCCATTTCTCTCTGCGGAGGCCTTACTGACAACAAAGAAATAACCACAGGTACAGAATGACATTGTTACACAGGCATGTGCTGGCAGCTGAGCTTTAGCATCCTAGACTGGGGAAGCAGTGCCCTCTTGTGGTTGTGTTCAAGAATGTGTTGAGAGGAGAAATGCTGTCCCTGTAATGGTTAAATTCCTACAATTTTTCATATTTAAAATAGTGGACTTATATAGGAATTATGATTTTTAGTAATTTTTAGTAATTCACTACATACTAAATGTTCTTAAGTATTTTATTGCATTGGGTTTTGTGGGTTTTTTTGTTTTGTTTTGTTTTTAGTTTTGTTTTTAATTTTAATTAGGTTTGTATCATGATAGTATTAATGGTATCTTTTCTGCTTGGTACAGTATATAGCTAGGAAGTTCACAGCTGTTGGTGTCAGGAATGAAAAAGGTGGTCTGTAAATGGGAACACTAGAAGGGGGAGTTGGAAACTTTTAACCTGAGTTCCTGCTCTACCTCAAATTTCATGTGTAACTCTTAGATAAATCATTTACAGTGCTGTGTGCCTTAAACTTCCAGCTGCATAATGTGAACATAAATGTGTTAAGACTTGTGTTTTCTGTAGTTGTATGACATCATAAAAATCGTATGAGCCTGATGCTACACTGATTGCTGTTAGAAGCCAGTTGTAAAGTATTTCAAATATACTGTGATTTACTGGAATTGAATTGTTACTGCATCACTTGTAAATTACATAGACATTGTGAAAGGAGTTACAGTGGAAGGGGTATGCACAAACATTTTCACTTTGCTGTAGGCCTTACAAGTGATGATTAAGTTTCTGGCTGTGGGTGTACATATACGTTGATCCTGTCAGTTCCTTCTCCTAACCTGGGCAGAGGATCAGTGAAAGAGATGATAAAGTACTTCCTTGCCTTGCTTAGAAGCCTGATTTTCCTCCCTCTCAGTTCTATCCCTGAGCTTTCTCTTAGCTTGTATTTTGAACAGGAAAGACACCCAGCAGACAAAGAAATACTCAGCATTTTCTGAGATTGAGTCTCTGAATACTTTGCTTCCATATTAGCACTTCCGCTGCTAAGCTCAGCACCCTTGTAATGAAGGGTTGACCCAGAATGTGAAACCTGCTTGTCTGAGAGGTGCGATGTTTAGGTTGGCCATCCCGGACATATATAAATGCATGCTTTACAAATGTAGTTTTTTCTCCCCACAGAAGAATTCTTAGAACATGCAGTAACATACCAGCAGTTTGTGGACAATCCTGCTATCATTGATGACCCTAACCTTGTGGTTAAAATTGGAAATAAGTAAGTATATTTCAAGGAAAAAAAATACTACTGTTGTAACAAAAATACTTCTGTGCCACTTCATTGTGTTACAGAAATTGAACTGTAGCTGAAAAATAGGTTTTGAGCGTTCATAGCTTAGATTCATCCAGAAGGAGTCAACTCTCCAAAGAATGTGGGCCCTGCTAACTACCTTTCCTCCTTTAAATAGAAAGTAAAGAGCAGTTTCAGATGACCAATTATAGCTAATTGATACAATTTGAATTTAAAAAAGCTGGTATTAATTATTAATGGTGTTCACACTCAACTGGCAGAGTAAAAAATGAAATAGGATATGAACTTCCTAAGGCTTGCCCTGAGCCAGTTTGAGTAGTTAATATTTACAGGAATATGGTAGCCTGCTTGCAAGCACTCTTTACCCAGCAGTTTGTCTGAATATTTTGCTAATATGTCTCTATGGAGGTATTGTTTGTCAAACTTCACTCACCAAGTATGCGACTTCTATTTCTACAAGGCTAAGAGATTACTACATATATTTATACTGCTGGCAGCGGTGCGGCACTATAGTCTATGCTGGGTGCAGCTTTTTGCATGATACTTTGAGAACTCCTTGCACCTGGCATACAATGTTATAGAGTAGAGGAGAGATCATGGCATTGTGTTGCACTTGGACGTGAGGCTACCCTTAGTCGTAGACATCACTCATACAAATCTGACATGCCTGGTACATCCTTATGTGATAGTTTGTATTGCCAATATGTTACAGCCTCATACCTGACCCTCTCTGTGGTCTAAGGTGAGCCACTTACAGCTTCCCTGTCATAGTTCTGTGACTTTGATGGTAGTGTTTGCCTGCCTATTGATGTGCTGTGGAAGAGAGAGGAGTACTTAGTGAGGATATTACTGTCTCATTCTCTGGATGTTATGTGAGCTTCAGCTTCCCTAGGCAGTATTTTCTTTGTCCTACTGTCTGTAAGAGTTGACCCATGTTCAGCACATGATAGCAAAAGCTTGATATTATACAGACTACGGCCCCTAACATTTATGTAGTTTCTTGATGAAAAACCAATGTAAACAGTTGTAAAAAAAAAAAAAAAGTGGCTCATGTGAAAGTAAGTATAATAAAGACATAAGGAATGTATGAAAAATACCCTGTCTACATCAGGACATAGCTTTTCTTGCATACCTTGAAATGTATGTGTTGTAAATACCTGTGAACATACTGTGGAATAAGATGGGTCTGCTATTACTGGTGCAGTATTAAGCTGGCTGGGCTTAAATCATGACACCTGCCAGATGATAAATACTAAGTAGATTGTGAATTGGAATCTTAGGATTACAAAGTGCAGTAATTGTCTCTCTTGCATGCCCAGGTACTACAACTGGACGACAGCTGGTCCCCTTCTGCTGGCAATGCAAGCATTCCAGAAACCTTTGCCAAAGGTGAGATTGAAAATGAAGGTTGATCAGAGGATGACTTGTGATATTCTGCCATTTATTAAGGCAGGGAAGAGGGTTGTTGCACAAGAGGATCTGTACATCAGTAATACCTATCCACATGTAACCATTCATCTAGTTTTATGCTAGGGGCTAAATAAGCAGGACTTAATTTTATCTGTGATTAGTATTTATTTGCTTGGCTAAGAACTTTACAAATATTTTAAATAAGGAAAACTTCCTGTTTTCCTTCATTAACATGGATTATAAGCAGAAAGTTTATTGACCCATGTTTGTGTTTGCTGTAGCTGAATACCTGATGAGTGCTTTCCATTTTATCTGCATAGAGCATATATTATCAAATAAAAATAGAGGCTAGAAATTTTAACCTCAGTGAATAAGCTTTAAATACTAAGTAAAGAAGGCCTGTAGCTTGCTAGTTTTCTATTTTTCAGTTTGTTGTTCATAAACAAACCAGGTAGGTAGTGGCAGATAGCTATGACTATGTGGTAGTTATATGTCTTGGCTTGTCTTAAATGCATTCATTAACTTAATTCAGTTCCATGGGACCTTGTCCCACATAGATACTTAGGACAGCAAGGCACACTGCAATACTACTAAGTAGTATCACCATTGGTACTATTTTGTATCCTGGTTAGCAATGGATTTAATGAAGTTTGGGACTCAAACTCTCCTTCTGCCATTTCCAATACTTCACATGTCTTTGGGTTTAATACATGTGAATTCAAATACTATTTCTATTGCCATGAATGTGGGATAAAAATTTCTTCAAAGCCCAGAATACTCTCTACCGCTGTGTTCTTAGTGCCACATCACATACGTATGCATGTATAGCTGCTGTGTAGCATCCCAATATAAAATAAATTGATCCTAAAGGTCCTAAGCATGTGGTAAACCTGGCCTGAATTTCAAGGATGTTAGAACCCCATATTTTGTGCTTTAACTGCAAATATTCTATACATGCAAATACTTGTCAAAGGTGGAATTAATCCATGGAACTCAAATGCCCACAGAAGGTGTATAGTTATCCTGATCTGTATTTGTTGGGCATTTCCACAGACCTTGATAGGTGTCTGTGAGATCTCATAAAGATAATGCAAAGTAACTGCATTTTTAATTAAACACTGATGCCCGCGCTAGATGTTTTGGGTTTTGCCTAGGATAAAATTGAAAGAATGGAAATGAAATATTTTCCTATTAAGGGAAATGGCAGTTCTTTCAACAGTGTTATGGTTACGCCATCATTCGTATAGGTTATCAGTTAAGAAGTCTATGAGTGTGAAATTCAGTGTGTTCATTTTTTTTTTTTTAAATAATCAACTTATATGCTGAAGGCTGATAATTTTCTAGACAGTGCAATTTTAATTTAGTGGACTAGCCAGTATATGTAGTTAGATCAGTCTGTATGATTGGGAAGGTTTTCTTGACTGAACTATGCCTCTGAAACTGAAATTACTAATTTATGCTACCAGTCATCTTACTGGTTTTCTTAATGACTTGTTACTTACAATTTTTATTTGCTGTAATAATGGAACTAAGTACTAAGGTATTTTATCAAAACAGGCTTTAGGAAGTGATTGAAAACTCAAGTTTTTGCAAAAAAAATCACTCGTTCTTAATACATTTAAATCCCTAATTATAAGCATGTGAATTATCTCACTAAAAGTCAATAGGACACGTGCTTGAAGTTGCCTATATGTTTAAGGACATCTTTAAATTGTAGCCATTGTTCTCAACAGTGGCATTCCATTCTCAGTTGCTCCATCTGCTCCTTGCTTTTCTTATTTTGTTTGAAAAGTTTTCAAGTTATTTGCTCACCTCGATTCCTCTGTCATTTATTTTCTCACATACTTTAGCTAGTATAGTGAAGAAAACCTATGGAAAAAGTGAGAGAAGGGATGCATTGTTCCTTCTAGTGGCTAAGCTATTTTTAAGGCATACCAAACACAGTGGCCACCTTTGCTGTGGTATAATATTTTCGCATTCACTGTAGTATTTTCCCCTTTTGTCTTTTGCTTGCTCTCTGAGTGAAAGAATTCAGCTCTCCTTGTTACAGTGCATAAAGCTCTAGTCATTATGGGTGTTGAAAGACAAAAAACCTTTTTCTTTACTGAGGTGTAGTAGATATGACCAAAGGAAAGTAGCCAGGGTTTAAAAAATTCCCAGTTCTAACATTGTCAGTCAAATTCATAGCATCATACTGAACTCATAAAAGCTAGTAACTTTTTTGCTTATTTCTAAACTGATGATTAAATATGAACTCTAGTTATTTTTAAATAACTCTTGCATGTCGGTTTGTTACTGTCTTGCTTGAGAACTCCTTTGGGAGGTGATATTTTTCTTTCTCCTTATTCAATTTTTTTATATAATTTGTACTAAGTAACTTCAACTTTAAAACAGTAGGTTCTTCATTCTAGACATTATACTAATATCTACTTACGCTTTTTTTTTCTTCTTTGATTTTTATCTCTTTTTCATTTTCCTTTTAAAAATACCATAAGTATTCATGCTTAAGTTACTTCAGAGCAGCTCTGGACACCATTAGATTTTGCTTTAGTAGAATTTATGGTCCACAGACAGTATGTTTATTTCTCTTTATTTATTATCAGTTAAAATTGTGTGTTTGGCACTTTCTTTCATTTGCATATATCAGGTTGTCCTTTATTTTGTTTTTTTTTTTTATGTTACCATCCATCTATCACAGGCCACTGTGGAATCTATAATGAGGGACAAGATGCCCAAAAAAGGTGGAAGGTGGTGGTTTTCGTGGCGAGGGAGGAACAGTGCTATTAAAGAGGTAAGTTTAAGAAGCAAGCAGTTTTCTTCTGTTTGCAGTGGGAAAGCTGGATACCTCTATATTCATCCCTCAGAACTTTGCTTCTGAGAATAACTCCATATTCAATTTGACTGAGGATACACATATTAAAAGATGTTTAAACAAGGTCTAAAGTCTGACTTCTTTTGACTTCAGAAAGTTTGGTCAGACCCTGCCTTGAGACACCTGTCTGCAGTGCTTTGGTTCTGCATTTATTTTCATTACACAAGCTTGAGGCAGTATTATCTAATGGATTAAACGTGTTTGGAACCTAGAATCCAAGACTGGTGCTGCTAATTTAATGTTTTTGTGCAGATTACCTACCTTTCTGGAGCTTTCTTTAGACAGTTAAAGAACAGACATATTTATGAGTAGTAAGCTGTAAAATTCAGCAAAACCAAAGATGAAAAACTAATGAAAGTATTTTTAAATTTCTGAGCATTAGAAGTTTGTGGTCCTAAAGCCATGGATGAACATTAAAGAACAGTGGAAAAAACCCAAAGCTTTATATGAAATATTGATCTCCTGTCTAGACATATTTAATCTTTAAAGTTGGCTAATAAAACCTTTTCATATTAATTTATATTAGTGAAGCATTAGTACTTGAGGGGAGAAAATGACTTCTAATATGTTTTTATGGTTGTGCCTCAGTTGAACTTTTTTAGCCTTGCGTGAAATAACCATTGTACTGATCTGTGAGTATGGGCTTCAGAGTATGAGATTTTAGTTTTTACAGTTCACTGAAGTTTTTAGAATTTCTCTCTTAGTGGAAGTATTTGGTTATCTGTTGAGCAGTGTCAGCTAGAAAATGGAAAGGGGTGGTGGTGGTGTTTGTGTGTTTAAAAATCACTGTTTAAAAAGTCTTGTGAGATGAAGTTGGTAGAACTTAGCATCTACTCAATATAAAATCAGTTTGGAAAGTTTTCTTATGTTAAAGATTTTAATGATTCTGAGAAAGTTAGTTGGTTGTTTTTCTTCTACAGTCATATTTTGCTTTTTCAGATGAAATCTAGGTATTTCAGGTGCATGAACTGAGTAGTTACAGGATTGATACCAGAACTTCAGTAATACTAAATCTGAAATCTGGTATTTCTGTACTAATTCCACACAAAACTAAATCTTAATTCTTCTTCTGATTTTAATATTTGCAATTTTTAGTTCTTTGTGTAGCCTTTTTTTTTTTTTTCTTTTTAAAGGAATCCATGTTGTTTTCTTTGCTTACAAGCAAAGAAACAAACATGCTGTTGATTTTTACCAGGCCTGTACAAGACAGAACTTGGTTTTCAAGCATTTTTCTAAAAACATTTGCTCTCTGCCTAAAAGGAAATTGACAACTTCTCATACTTGTATTTTTACAGGAAACAAAGCCAGAGCGAGGTGTGAGTGAGAGTGGACTTGCAGAAGACTCTTCACAGTTGAGCATGGCAAACAGGTACCCCTGAAAGTATCTGTACCTGAAATGAGCAGGAGTTACTGGTTAAAAATAAACAATTTATTTGAACAAAGAAATTCTGTGTCAGTGAAATACATTTCATTTGTTATTCAATGCACCAGATAAGTGTGGATAGGAAAGCTCTACCCATGGCAGGGTTTCAGACCTTGTGAGTGTGCCCTGGCATTTCTGTGGTTTGGCTGGCAGCTCTGTGACACAAATTCCAACCTCTTGAAAGCAAACAATTAGTGGAGCAGTTCGCCAAATCTGTATGTATGTATCTCTCTAGAGTTTTCAAGGGAGCATCATAGAAAACGCCATGCAGCTGTCAGATCTCAATTGCTAAGGTTTCTGATATATTTATGGCCTGACAATTTAATTTGTTTCTGCAATCTGTGGAAGTTCAGGAGCCTAAGTCTTTGCAGAGGCTTTTTCAAAGGCAATATTCATGTTTTCTATTGCTTCTTTCAAGGATTATAGAAGTCTCTTCTGTCACATTCTCCAAATTAGTCATACTGTATAGCCAGAATCTCTCCTTCAGGAGGGTTCTGTAAGATGAGCTTTAACTTGCTTCAGAGGGATGAGTTCGCCAGGGACCACTCTCCTACCTTGCCCTTTCTCTGTGCATGCAGATCTTGCTGTAAATACAGGCCGTATGTATGCTGTCTGCACTTAGAGCTGAAAAGGGCCGTATTCAAATATGCTTTATGCTCATGAAGTTGAAGTGTCACTTTTACGAAACAAAAAAGCATTAGCTGTCATTCTTCCTGAAGGTCGGCAGTTGCTGTCCAGGTGAATGTGCTGGAAGGAGGATTCCTCATTCTGTAGGAGGGTAGCTGTTATCTCATTTGCCTCTCTGAGTTTGAGAGTGCCATGGAATAAATGAGAAAGACTGATTTTCCTGTTAAGGATGATGTGTGTCTTTTAGGTCTGTTTCTTACACGGTTGTTTAAAGATAAACTTTAAAGTGGGATTAAGACTTCAAGCCCACTGGATTCTGTAATTGGTGTTCTTTGTTTAAATTTTAACTGACCTTAGAAATCTGTCATTAAGAATTTATTGCTTGCAAGCAAACTGTGATATGTAGGATGTTGAGTAAAGCTTTTGAGACCTGATGTTACAAAGGATAAGACAGGCTTTTAAGTATTGCTTGTCATGGCATGCAGTACCTTGATATTGGATCAAAACTTTGTAACATCTAACAACATCCAGGTGTGATTGAAGAAAGAGGCCAAATGCTAATTGTTTTAAAGATGAGATTTGTAAGACCTGAAAGGATGTTTTATCTTCTGCCTAAAGTGATAGATTTGTTTACTGTAGGCAAACTTTCTCCCTGAAGAAAAATATCCTTAAAAAATTTCTGAAAAAAAAAATAAAAATGGTTGTAGCAGAAAAAAAAAATAAATTATATTGATGTGTATTTAAACAGAATTTTGTAAAGGAGCTCAGGTTTTGTGACTTTTCATCATCATATCCTGAATGGGATAATCCTGCAAATCCTGGAAAAGAATAATCCAGTGATCTAAAGTTGCTCATTGAAAAAAGGAATTTGTAATCAAATTTCAATCACCTTCATTTTTCCTATGAATTGCTAAATTCTTTGGGGGAAGAGAGAAGTGGAGAGAGAAGGCCAGCATAGTGAACTCCTCCTTTTGAAACTGAGGATTTTTTGCAGTTACAGTATTGAATGGGTATTATGTTTTGGTTTTTTTTGTACCACTATGAGATTTTTGAGTCAATATGGCACATTAACCTCCATCTCTAAAATTTAAACAATGAAAATTAGCTTATAGACAAATGAATGGCTAGTACAATCCAAGTATGAATAATGGGGAATATGCGTGAATGAGAATTCAGCACTTCATTAATATATTTAAAGCCATGATGTGAATGACCTCCTGTGAGACAGTTCTTAGGAGCAGAGAATCAATGGCTGACTTGGTGACTCACTGTTAATGCATTTTTAATGGATACTGAGATGCATTTACTGACATAACATCATTTTCTTTGTGTGCAATGTTCCAGAATAAAAGATGAATCTTCTTCAAGTGATGAAGACCCTAGAGCTGCCAAACAAAATCTCGGATCATTACAAACCAGCTCAAGTCATCTGTCATTGTCCGGAATCAGTTACAAAAAAACGCTTCGACTCACTTCTGAGCAGCTTGTGAGTTAATTTACCTCCTTGTCCTGAAATGTCATTTCTAATACAACATGAACAATACTTTTACTCAGATTTGCAAAGTTTAATTAGCTCTTATGTCTTGCATTTAATTTTCTCTCTTGCTTTATTTAAAAAAATATCATTTTTTCTTCTCTTTTCAATATTAAGCATCAGTGTTGTACCTTGCAGCAAGTCCTGGGGTTCATAGATTAGGAGACATGGGATCACATTTAGAAAAACGTCAAAATTCTAAAGCATGTCTAAATTTGTCACGTAACTAAGTGTACTGGAACTATGTCCTTTTTGTATTATGTATAATATATATTATGTTAAACCAGAGGCCTCTTTTTTCGTTTTTCCTTCTTTCCTTTCACTTCTTTCATAGGGAGACAGTCACATTTTATATAAGTACATTTTTTTGTTAGTAACTTCTGAAAGAGCTGCTTGTGAATTTACTATGAGAACAGGCTATTAATTTCTTTGGAGCCAGTTCTCTTCCTCTGTGACAGAGGTGTTTTGACTAATGGTGACAAAACTGTCTTACAGTTTTGTGTTCTGCACATTCCAATTTGATTTGGAAAAATGGGCTACTTGAGGGAAATATTTTCTGTCGTCTTGTCTACAGCCAATTAATTTTCTGAAGGAAACCCACACAAGGTGTACAGTATTAAACAACCCATCGCTCACTGCTTGAATAGTTTGTAAGAATTGTAGAATTTATCCTAAGAGGCAGATAGGATGTGTTGGTAATTTTCTGTCGCAAACAGAAAACAAGGGTTATACAAATATACTGATAATTTTCAGGTTTGGAAACCTCACAGAAATTACCTGTAGCTAAAATTACTTTTAGATTAGTTCTTGATGAAACAGTGGGTGAGACTTATCAGTTACCCATCAGTTGTCCTGCGTTTCCACCTCCTTTTCATTTTTAACTAATTGAAAAATTGCAGTGAAATATAAGAAAAAAAGAGACACTTAA
Source organism: Psittacula echo (assembly GCF_963264785.1). Lineage (NCBI taxonomy): Eukaryota > Metazoa > Chordata > Aves > Psittaciformes > Psittacidae > Psittacula > Psittacula echo. Next base: position 94,215,157 of record NC_137738.1, read on the forward strand.
AGTATTAAACTCCTGCAGGCTTTATGAAACTGAGTGTTTAGGTCCAGTTGTTTCTTGTCACTAAGTGGCACAGGAGACAATGGGAGGGAAGGGCAGTGAAGTAGGAGAGTTAAGGGTATTTGGTGGAAACTGAAGGGTGATGGGTCATATGGTATGAGCGATGGGTTATTGTAGGAAAGAGATGTGATACTGTAGGACACAAGTCCCCATATAAACACTCTAAATTAGGGTTTATGGAACTCCTTGTTACACCCATTTCTCTCTGCATGTGTCCATATCTCAGAATGGAACCCCCCCCATAGATAGTCCCTAATCTATAATTTTGTCATTATTGATGTCAACTTTTGGACATTTCCTTTTTTTCCTTCTCCTTTTTTTTTTTTTTTTTAATATCCCTGACTGTGAAACAGAATTTTTGTTTGGTTTTGTTCTGCTCTGTAAATTGGTGCCTAACGTACACTGCACCGGGGAAACCTCTGCTATCGTTAAGACAGTGACTCTGCTGAAAGCAGTGAGATTCAGTGTGACCAAGAATGCAGTGATCATTTGTGGCTTTGTGTTTGCACTGTGTCAGTTTCACATACTCAGTTTGTCAATTATCTTGCTGATAATGTCTTGCAGAAAAGTTTAAAGCTTAAGAATGGCCCCAATGATGTGACCTTTAGTGTTACAACACAGTATCAAGGCACTTGCCGCTGTGAAGGCACCATTTACCTGTGGAATTGGGATGATAAAGTTGTTATTTCTGACATTGATGGAACAATCACACGGTGAGTTCATGAACAGGGAGAGGGTTTATCTACAAGGACAAGTTTTTCTTTGGACTAGCTGAAAAAATAATTAACAGAATTTTGAGTCACAGAATCATCGTATTCTTGTGTTTGTGTGTTGGGTGTGTGTTTGGGTTTTTCTTGATTTGGCTTTCAAACAGTGCAAGAATCATTAGCTGAATTCTTAATGTAATAAATATATGTGCCATATGTGCCCATTATTTGTCACATATTTTTTGATGTTTTGGTGTTTTATGATAGTATTTACAGTAGTATTGGACGACTTTATGCAGAATCGTAACTTTTTTGCTGCATCGCATTTATGAAGTGCACTGGCTTCTTTTACTTAATCACTTCACCTTACAATACCATTGCAAATCCATCCTGTGTAGATCTGGTTTATTTAAAAAACATTTAATGTAAACCTCAAAAAGTAGGCTTGGTACTGGCACTTGGTACCTATATGGTACTGGCACTTGATAGCCTATATGCTGTAACTTCCATGTTAACTTGTGGGTCATAAGCTTCATCCATGATGGCAAATCTTGGAGCACAAGAATAATTAAAACAATATGGTCAAGGATAGGCATGTCAGTTTATCTCGAAAGTAATGGCAGTAAAATCATCTGATCACAATGATCACAATCAGTACCTTATAGAAAACCATCTTTTCCTTTGCCGTTAGACAAATAAGTTAGCGGGGTTTGAATTAACCTTGACTGTTGTTATTATAAGTACTTTGTTTGAGTGGGGGTTTTTTTCAGTTCAGTTATATTGTTTTTCCTTTATTCAGGTCAGATACTTTAGGTCATATTTTGCCAACTCTTGGCAAAGACTGGACACACCAAGGGATTGCGAAACTGTACCATAAAGTGAGCCAGTGAGTATTCAGTAAATCAATCCATGCATCTGTGACTTGTTTGTGTTTATTCATTTGCACATAAAAGAGAAAATTTCTGTAGGTTTCCCTTAACTTGTAAGAGTGACAATTTCATCAATATCTCATCACTTCAGTGGTGCTTACACAGTGTAAACATCTGCTGTATGATATCCAGAGCAGAAATTGCTTTGTATTATCAAAATCAAAAGCCCCCTATCAATGAGCAGTGACTGATCTTCCAACCATCCCAAACAGATAGCTACAGTTAGTTCCAAAGACTGCAATGCAGTTGCATCAAGTGGAACATTTTTGTGAACTGTGAGTTGCAGCAGCATTAATATTTGAGATGCTCATACACCTTCCCTTCTCTCCTTGTTGAGGAGATTTGCAAAATGCATGAGGACTGTTTAGCCTAGGGCCACTGAAGGTGGAATTCTTGCCAAACTTGACTCAACTGGAGTCATGCAAGGGTGGAATCTAAAATAAATGGAATGAATCTGTGTGGGGGAGTTCCCTTTCCAGTGCATCGAAAGGCAGCTTAGTGAAACAGCTTAGGCTTGAGCTGTCTAAACATTAGTCTTCTTGTCAAGCAAGATAAATCTCATCCTTGAAGCACAGCACAATGCCTTATCTTAGAATCATAGAATAGTTAGAGTTGGAAAGGACCTTAAGATCATATAGTTCCAGCCCCCCTGCCATGGGCAGGGACACCCCCCACTAAACCATGCCACCCAAGGCTCTGTCCAACCTGGCCTTGAACACCGCCAAGGATGGAGCATTCACAGCTTCCCTGGGCAACCCACTCCAGTGCCTCACCACCCTCACAGTAAAGAATTTCTTCCTTATATCCAGTCTAAACTTCCCCTGTTTAAGTTTTAACCCATTACCCCTTGTCCTGCTCACTATCTTGAGTAGAAACAGGCCTATTTTGGATAATCACTGCTTACATTCTTATTTTATTTGTTATATAAATAATGATGAGCTTCAAAGACATTGATGATGATGTTTACTACTAATGATTATGCAATTTATTTTGTAATTTTTGTATACAAATATTTGTTGTTATTCCATTGTTAAATTGCAGAGTTAGAAAGGATCGGTCTTAGTGTCATTGGTTAATTTTGAGAGTGATTAGTAAACATTGCTTAAAGTGCAGTTTAAAGGAATTGAAAGTCAATAAGATGTGCTGTGAAGAGCCTGAGGAACATGCTTTCACCTGGCAACACCAGTGTGAGCTGCTGTGTTATAGCTCAGCAATTGACTGGTACCTTTTGGTCCACAGTAATGCATACCTTTTGTTTTTTCCATTAGCTATTGAAGAAATATTAGGTAACAGTAGATCAGCTGTGCTTTCAGTCAGTTAATGTTATTAACAAGGAGAGCATCCTGGAATGACATAAAACAATATATTAAAAAAAATCCTGTGCATGAATATGAACAGGGGAAAAATTGTTAAGACTGTACCAGCTCTTTGGGATGATGTGTGGGAATGCTTCTAGGTGAGCAAGGCTAGTAGTGCAAGAGTACAGGTATACGTTGGTTCTCTGGATACATTTTGCAATGTAGTCAAGCCATTATGTATTCTGGAGGATTGAAGACATAGTATGGTGAGTTTTGCAATTAGTAATTGATAAAAATAGACAAAAAAGGAAATGAGGAGAGAAATTAATTGATGTCTGAATGGGATCAGATGAAATATCTGATTTTAGCTTTTACAAGGAGGATTAATGATTGCTGTCTGTTCAGGTTGATATTTCTGCTTTACACAGAAAATAAAATTGGTTTTCTTTTATTACATTAAATTCAGCTGTTGTAGTCAAATTACCATAAATTCTTGAAGAGCCTCTAGTACACATCAGAACTGTCCTCGTAGTTAATCTGATTTGTCCTGTGTGTTAGGGTTATGCTAGGGTTGATTTATTGCTTTTTGTTTTACACAGATAATGAATTATAAATTATGGATGATGGAATCTAAATTATACCAGAGACACTTGTCTGTGCTTTTATTCTATATAGACACACGTGGTCATAGAAAAGACAGGACAGTCTGGGAATTCACATGCTGAGCTGTATTTAGTTCTGTGTATAACCTCTGCATTACACTTGGTGAAAATGTTAATATTTTTAATTGCAGTTGTTATTTCTGTGCCTGCCAGCATTGTCGATTAATAGGCCTTTGGTGATCATAAACACAGGGGAAAAAAATAGATTTGAGTCATGTTGTTTTTCAGATTACCAAATTAATTGTCTAGTGGTTAGATGTTACAGCTGGACACCGTATAAATGTTCAATACTTAAATGTAATGACCATGCGTGCACTAAATACAGTATTTATTTTAGAACAATAATTTCATTATACAACTTGCAGAGTAAATTGCTATTAAGTTGAACTAACATCACTGGCCTCTGGTCTGTCATGAACAGAACGAAGAGTAAGCTGTGGCTTCTGCTGAAACTTTTCTTTCAGTGTCAAGTTGAAGTTTACTTGTCATACTGTGTTTTGAAGTTCAGGTTTGCTCTGACTTGAAGAAATACATTACTGCTGCACATAAGCTAGTCTATTTTTAGTAGAGGCCTAAGAGGCAGAAATACAACACTGTTAATACAGCAAAGGCTAATACAACATTATCTGTTTTATGCCAAGTGTTTTCCTCTTAGTGGATGTCATTTCGGTTAATTTTAAGGAGTATAGTTCCACAATGCAGGGGTGAAGAGAAAACCATAAGAAGTCATAAGTAATTAGAAGACCAGAGATAAATGAGCCCTCTTTAGGTGTAAATCACTAACTGCAGTGGAGCTAGATGGATTTTAATTATCCAAGTTTCTGGCATAAATGGTTTTATTCCTTTTAAAAAAGTCTAGGTTAAACGTAAGTCCATTTAACAGTCACAATTTGATTCATGTAAAAATAAACCCACAAAATAATTAATGTCTAAACACATGCCTTATTTCTATAGTAATTTTCTCTTTTATTTCTGTTCACAGAAATGGATATAAGTTTTTGTATTGCTCAGCACGTGCTATTGGAATGGCAGGCATGACCAGAGGGTATTTGCACTGGGTCAATGAAAGAGGAACTGTCCTGCCTCAGGGGCCAGTGTTGCTGAGCCCAAGCAGCTTATTCTCAGCTCTTCACAGGTAATGCAGTTTCAGTTTTATGCAGGGAAACTCAGAGGTTGGTGGAGGTTGAATTCTCAGCTTTTTTATTTATTTATTTATTTTAATAGTGCTTGAAATAATTCATAGTGGGTTTTTTTCTTATGTATTGGTGCAAAATGTAAGAAATTTTGTTTGGTAAGGACCACAACTCAGTTTAGTTTATCTCTTAAGACATGTCTCAATATACATCTGTGTTCACTGTTTACCAATAGGTACTGCCTGTTGACTTCATGTGTTTAACATGGTGTGTTAATATTTAGCTATGGGGAAAATGTGAACATTTTAATAACATTCACTCTTGACTTGTAAAGTGTTCCAATTGGCATAAATATTGTTTTGTGGACGAATATTACTTGGTAGGTTTTGAAGAAATTCATGTGAAAATGAAATGAACTTTTTACACTCCTGACTGCGCTGTGTGGACAATGTCTGTAGGTGTGGAACTTTAATAAGTGAATAATAATAGCACAGGTTATGAATATCATACCTTCTTCCTAATTCAGTGAAGAATGTCAAGTGATTACTGAAAATATTTTAAGCTGTTAAAAGCTGCTGTGACAGGATGTATTTCATTAGAATTTTTAATGGAAGGTTGTTCAGATGTTCTCCTGATTGAATGACATGCTACAGACTGTCTTATCAGTCATGTTCTAAATATAAGAGACTGTGGAGGTATTACAGTATGCTGCTTAGGCTGATTAAATAATAAATGCAGGGTAGTTACTGTTATCTTATGGTCCTCATATCTAGAAATACATTTAAAGTGATACTCTCCATGATATCTTGTTTAGACTAAAGACAGCCTGTTTTTTGGTATACACTGGTGTAGCTGCTGCGATATGTGGACAATAAATGACTTCATTGTTATCTATAGATTTAATTACTGTGGTTTTGAGGCTCTGAGATCAGCTGTATGTGAGTCTGAGGAAAGATGGTTTTGTTCCTTTTTCTCACATTCTCAAACTTTGATTTATACATGGAGCTGCTGTTCCAAAGGCCTGTTTTACTCCTATGAAGCTTCTGCACTATTCACATCTTCCTTGACATATGTGTTGGTACTAGGAAGTGGGATTCTAAGCTGCTTAAGCACTTTTGTGTCATTTTGGCATCTTCCTATGTTATGGGAACTCCAGACTCTGCCACCTGTTCAGTCTCCTTGCCAAGAGAAGCTGTTGTGGAAGGGCTTTTGCCCAGAGATGAGAACTCCTGTATTCATTAATGAATTCTACATTCTGTAAGGAGCAACTAAAGAGAAATAGAAGATTCCGTTATTTCTTAACTTTTGTTAATTAGCAGTGGTGCAGGACCCTGACTGTAGAAGTGTCTTAACAGGCAGAGGAGCTTCTAGCACATATGGTAATGGCAATCCATTTAAAAAGCTAAAAAAAAAAAAAAAAATCTATGCACAGTGAAGACTACTAAAATCTATGAATCATTCTGCAGTTCTCAGGAAGCAGTTTACTCGATGGCAATTTGTTTCATAAGGCTTTATTTAGCAGCTACTCCTGCAATCAACCATCCTTGCTCAGTAGCCATCTTTACAACATACGTTTAAATAGAAGTTCCCTTGTTTCAGAGGATTTATTTACTGTGCCCATTACATAAGCTTGGAAATGCTGTTTTGTCTTCGCAGACACTGTGATTTCCAAATGAAGATTCATTGGAGAAGGGTGGAGACTCTTTAGGAGTATCCAGCTAGGTGGAAACATTGAATAAAGGAAATAAAATGGTTTGTGCTGTATTTCATGTGTACTTATTGAGCCTCCCTTTTTCTATCATTTCAGGGAGGTTATAGAAAAGAAGCCAGAAAAATTTAAAGTTCAGTGTTTGACAGACATCAAAAATTTGTTTTATCCTAACACAGAACCCTTTTATGCTGCTTTTGGAAACAGACCTGCTGTAAGTAATAGCTGAATTTATTTCTATTGCAAAGAACAGAATGGTTGCTGTTATTTCATGGTTCTGTTGAAGCTAGAAGCTTTAAATGAGAGTTAAGATATTTTATTAGGCCCTGCATGAAGGAAAATGCCAAGGTTCTTCATTAAAGATCTTGCAGTGGAGGATGCGATCAGAGATGGAAGAGCAGCAAAGTGACTACATCATATTTAGTTAGCAGTTAAGCTTGTCTGAAAACACTGATACAGTGTCAGATACATGTGGACAGACAGAACATCTTTCAGATGCATGTTGGTCAGACTTACACTTCAAACTCAAAGTATGCTCAAAAGAACTTGCATGGTCTGCTGAAATCAAAAGGTTTTACTTTGCATAGAAAGTGAAATGTTTCACATGGAGAGGGGAAGACAGATCTCCTTCGGCCATTTGCAGGCTGTATAATTGGGCTATAGGCTTTTCTTAGTCCTGTTCTAGCCCCAGAATTATTTTATTTATATGGAAAAGGAAAGTCTCAGAGGCTAGGGCAAAGGCAGCAACCTTGGCATGTGATTATCCCTTCTGAAATTGTTAGCATGATCCAAGAGGCTGTTTTGACACAGGCAGCTAGCAGTCTTCCAGACGATTCCTGGATGTGATTGCTGTGTTAGATTGTGGCACGGATTCTTCCCAGTGGATTTTTGATGTAGCCGTGTTGGGGTGGGTGTGTATGTGGAGCTGTGGAGGGTTGTTTTTTTGATTATGGGGTTTGGGGTTTTTTTGAAGGGAGTAGTATAGAGATCTTCATAATATTGTCAAAGTGTCAAGAGACTTTCAAGTCTGACAGTGGGCACTCTCACTGTTCAGTTTACTAGTGTAGATTACACTGTAGGTGCCTAAGGAAGGATAAAGGCTTTGATTCACTGGAAATCTTTGAAAGCATCCTGTTTTCAGAAGGAGATATATAGAAAATCTACTTCTTCAGATGTTTACAGTTTCATTGGGCACCTAAATTTAGGTGCTAACTACATTAGGTAAATGGGTCCCTTATTTGTGCCCAGGAGCTCCACAGAGCATTTGGTACTTCAGCTCTGTATTGTCAGGTAATATTTCCTGTCGAAATGATATGTGGTGTAATAACATGTAACAAGAAACCTGGCAACACCTTTGTGGTGTTTACTTCTAAGGACCATTGGCATACTGCTTGGGTGTATCCTCTCTGCTCTGAAAGCTAAACCCAATTAACTGTATGCCTCTGTCCTGGCCATGCCATTAGATCTGAAGAGAATGGTTCTTCATCCTTCATATTTCCTAGTATGATTAGCCAGAGAACGCTCCAGTTGGTTACATTGTTCTTTAGTTGGTGCAGAGAAATGGGACACATGTGGAGAGTGAAATTTCAATACTCATGGACATTACTGGTGTAACCAGTGCACGGGCTTCCAAGATTCTTGAAATGACTGCTGTTAACTTTTGTTCAGTTATTTAATTTTTTTGGAACAGTCTTTATAGAGATAAAAATAACCTTTGTATCTTCATTAATGTTCCAGTCTTCTACCACCTCAGCTTTTTAAACCATGGCTTAGATGATTAAAATGGAAGCTTGTATTTGCTCTGATCTTCTGGGTGTTATTTTCATCTTTGCTTTTGTCAAGCTTTTCTTCAGACCAGATCAAAACTTACTCATTGCTTTCCTTAGTAATTTGAATTTCTTAGAAGTATTTCTTACTTCTAACTATACTTCCCAGAGTTGCATCTGCATTACCTGCTGGGGCTCACAGCTGCTATTTTGGCATGTATTCCTTGATTTCTTTTCCCTTTGCTCTGACATGGTGTCAATACACGGCACAAATCCGAACTCAGGAGCCAAGAGATGTTTCCAGGAGTTTTAATGTAGACACAATTGTCATGACTTCCTTTAGTTTGTAAGGACAGGGTTACAAATCGCTGTTTTATGTGTCAATTATGTTTTAACCTCTGTACATTGTTGCAAGATACTCAGTACAATGCACTCAGGAAATGATATATTCTCTGAAAGCAAAATGAAAATGCGAATTCTTTTACGCTAAATATCGTTATTTTTTTATTGAATGTTATTTCTGTATCAAGAGAAGTTATTGAAAAAATGAACATGGTTTTGATCAATAGTTTGAACTGAACTGGCAAACTCCTTACCTAGCTGCAAATTTTTCCGTGGTCATTTGTTATACTGACCTCTTTTGTAACATAATGGAGAATTACACATACACAATAGCTAGCTAAATTTAGTACCAATACTCTGCAAATATGTTCTTCTGTGTAATATGTTCCAGCAAGAATAAACCTTATTGTGCAAAGGCAGAGTCATGATTTTTTTTTTTTTTTCTGTTTAGGATGTTTATTCATACAAACAGGTGGGGGTTTCTTTAAACAGGATATTTACAGTTAACCCCAAAGGAGAACTTATACAAGAGCATGCAAAGACAAACATTTCATCGTAAGTAATCTCTTATACCTAACACCTTATTAACTAAATTAATGTGCTAACTAATTTATGACTCAAGTTGGCCAAAGATGCATTTGATTTTACTAATAACAGATTCCTTAGAAACAAAACATTAATTTTTTTTTAATAAAACACAGGCTTTCCACTTTCCTTCAGTTTAATTGAAGGAAAAAAAGTTTTGTCAGGAACACTGACCAAAAAAATGTAATTTCATGTATTCTGTCTACCTTAATCATGTAAAGGAATTATCAGTGTACAGTTTAGTCTGCATAAAAATCATAGAATCATATCATAGAATGGTTTGGATTGGAGGGGACCCTAGAGGTCATCTAGTTCCAACTCCCCTGCCATAGGCAGGGGCACCTTCCACTAGATCAGGTGGCTCAAAGCCCAATCCAGCCTGGCCTTAAACATGTCCAGGGATGGGGCATCCACAGCTTCTCTGGGCAACCTGTTCCAATGCCTTACCACCCTCTTAGTGAAGAATTTTTCTTAATATGTAATCTAAATCTACGCTCTTTCATCTTAAAGCTATTCCCCCTTGTCCAGTTACTACATGGCCTTGTAAATTTCCCTCTCCAGATTTCTTGTAGGACCGCTTTAGGTAGCTAGTTTCCTGAAACTATCTACCTTTTCTTGGTCTTTTCAAAATGTGCTTGTCCTGGAGCTCCTATCTAGAAGGGCCTGAAAATCTAAAGATAGGGCTAAGGGCTTCTAGCACAATGCTTAGGCACTGTAGTGCCTAACAGTAAATGGAACACTAAACAGAAATGGTTTTATAGTAATGTTAAGTTTGTCCTTAACTGAAGGGGAGCCATACATGTATAAACCAGAAATAATTGATTCAGCAGGTAGCTGCTTGTGTCAAGCTGGACGGAAATGGAGAATGAAGATATAGGGCTTGAATAGTTTAGCAGGTGATCTGGGTGGAAAAGGGTATCTGTTTCTTACTAGGTAAGTATCGTTGCTTAGAATGAATGGATTCTTTTATCAGAACTGGGAATCCTCTCTGGAAACTAGACAGTAAATTGAGTTCAGTTTTCTTCATTTGAGGAGGGTGACTTTTTCATGTAAGAGTAGCCATTCCTTAGTGGTTGGGGACTTAGGAAAATTCAAAGATCTTAAATGGTTCAGCATTCTTTTTATTTGTTTATTTTCCAGCTATGTGAGACTATGTGAAGTGGTAGATCACATTTTTCCTTTGCTAAAACGAAGCCATTCTTCAGACTTCCCTTGTTCTGATACCTACAGCCAATTCACCTACTGGAGAGAGCCTCCACTACCTTTTGAAACTCAGGATGAACATCCACCTTCAACAACCACTTAACTGCATCTCCAAACTGCTGGCCTCAGTTCAAAGAATGAGTTAGCTTGTTTTGAAAGGCCACCACTTGGCTTTTGCTGTTGACAGTTCAGCTGGAATCTGTGATGTTGTGAGCATTGTATTTATTTTGCTGTGAGCAAATTTAGAAATGCATTTTTTCACATTTCCAGATGACAAGAAGGAGTCTTGCTAGGAACAGGAGTTGTGTTTCTGGCTTTTCATCCAGCTTTTCAAATTGTGCCATACAGTTTCAGTATTTAAGGTCAAATAAAAATGAAGTGGTATTGAAGTTTCAGTTAAACATACCATAAGTTTATAAAGTGGTTCTGTATCTTCTCTGCAATACTGAAGTCATCTTCTGTCTCACCAGAACACCTGCAAGTAAGGGAGCTGAAGGTGCTCACCATTCCTGATATCATTTGGTGACATGGACTGGGATTACAATCCGTATGTCAAAATTCCTTTCTCTGAAGGAGCAAGTGATTCTTCCTCTTTCCCTTTACTTGACCAACAACTGTTTGAATTAATTACTAGATCCTCAGCTGTTGTAAATCAGTGTAGCTGTCAAAGCCAATTGAGCTGTGTTGATTGATTTATTCCAGCCTGTTGTTTTGACATGGTAACACTTTTCTGAGGAAATAAATCATGTGTAGTCTAAAGAGAAAGCAAATGAAATAAGATGGCTGGATTCTGGCAGGCTTTCTTAATTTGAGAAGTACTATGCTTCAAGAATAGCTATTCGGATTAAGATAAGTGTGCAAGTGGAAGATACAGGCTGCTGTGCATATTGCCTATCTTACTGAAGTCAGTGATTTTCAGTAGAGTCATCTTGCAGAATGTGCTGAGGTTCAAGATCATTACTGAGCCAAGAGCACTGAGGATTTTGTCAAAATGGAATAGTTTTATTTGAAACATTATTTTGGCTAAAATGTGAAATTTGATGCTGGTGAGTGATGCATCTCAGGTTTTTACTGTATGGAATTTTTTGTTTTATATCATGAATAATGGATACTTTTACTGCAATTTACTCTCTTCTAAGATAATGAAATATTTTTTATGAGTTTTTTTTTCACCCTTGTTTGACCAGACACAAGCTGTAGATACCATTTTTGCTACCTGCTTTTGACAGCCTTAAGACTTTAACTGTGCATGCTAAAAGCAATACTGCAGATCAGTTGATAATGTTTTCCAAATGATCTGCCTTTACACAATGCAGTACTTTACTTAAAATGTAGATGGCAAGTGACCATATGCCAAATGATTCTCAAATGTGCTTGTAGCTGAGAAAAAAACTTTTTTCTTTTTTCCTTTTAAAATATATTTAAAAGTCTGAAACACTGAAAATGGCATCATGGGATTCTCTGTGTTATATTTCAGTATGGCTAAACAGTGGTTCACAGGCTGTGGTCTCTGCCAGCTTGTCATCTGTGAGGCTATGGTACATGTTTTGCAGCTGCTCTGTAGTGTTTTCAGTTAAGAGTTTAGTAATAGGAAGGCAGAATGGTCCAGGAGAAATTTTAAGATGTGATTGTGGTCGGTTAGCACCCAGAAGATTGGCAACAGCTGCTCTGTATCACATTTGTTCTGTTTCAACAAATTCTGGGTTTGCATGTCAAGAGTGATAGCCACGTAAGTAACGATGGAAATTCTGTAATAGGGGTTCTCTAACTTTCAGTGCTGCACTTTATATGTGATGTCAGGGGCCAATTTGTGATTTCTCTGTGCCTTCAATAGGAATGGATATAAGTGCAATCCTGTATACAGCTGCAATGTGCAGTGGTGAGCTTTCTCCAAGTCTTCCCTTCCTCACGAAAGTTGCTGCTTCAGGCAGGATGCATGCCCACTTTGGAGATACCAGGATTAGGTAAACATGAAGAGGAAGAAATGCATGTTTAACAACCCATACTTGATTATGCCCTCTTGAAAGTTTAAGGAAAATGCAAATATCTTAAAGATGGAAGAAGTGTGGCACGGATTTTCTGATAGACAATCAGTAGGGATTGCAGGTTGCCAAATTGGTTGCATTTCTAAATATAGCCACGCTTTCCTTTAAATATCTATTAATACTTGTAACTAATGATTGAATAAGTGGATGAATATATTAACTGCATCATATCAGTTTTAGTGAAGGTCTATTTCAGTCCATTCATTATGCAAAATAAAACCAAACCAACCCTTCTCTTTGGAGAGAGGCTGTCAGTTCTATGGTAGATAACATCTGTTTCCCTAAGATACCATATATAGTAACTTCCAACAGAAAAGACAGTGCCTGAAAGTTCTCCACAATTAAAGCCTGTGATGTATTTATTTATAACTTACTAAATAACTAATCCAGGGTCGTTTGTTGCCGTTAGTATTTCAAACCACATGATAGTGCGAATGGGTGGTCGTTTTAATTCAGTCAGACTTGCAGGCGCGGTGCAGTGCTGGTACAATAACCCTGAGACACTGTGGAATCTCTGTCATGGTGTTTTTCAGGACTTGGTTAAACAGAGTTATGGCTGACTTGATCTAGTGTTGGCAATCATCTGCTTTAAGCATGAAGTTGGACTGGATGACCTCCAGGGGTCCCTTCTGACCAACATTTCTGTGATTCTGTGAGGTTAAATGCTTTACTTCTGACATACTGTATACCCCATTGTATCTGAAAGTTGAATATAGCTGAACAGTGAAATGAGTGCGTGTTTCTAGAATATTTATAAAATCTGCTCACTGAAAAGACATGAAAATCAAAGTTTTGGCTTGCTATAAACATCACCATGCTTTTTCAGAGAATATAAGACCTTTTGATTTGGTAGTGGAACAATTTTATGCATGATATTTAAACTGCTTTATTCATGTAGAAGAAAAAGGGATGGTTTAATAAATTCTTACTCTTTCTGTGAAAGAAAAAAAAATTCATCCTTGCTTGCAGTGTAATGCTGGTTTCTGTTACAGAATATTTGGCTAACATAAATATGCAGACACATTAAATCACAGTATATTCTATTTATACAATACACATAAACTAGAATGTGCAGCAGTTAGGAGTGAGTAATGTTTATTTTCTTGAAGCTGATGACCATACTGCTCCAGCTGTGTCATGTGAGGGGAAGAATACTATACTTGTATTAGCTAGGTTGAAGCTAAAATCTTGCTGCTGTAATTTAGGGAGGGAGGAGAAAGAGGTTATTGGGTATTTTTTATTTGTAGACATGATTATTCAAAGCCTATTTATATATAGTATTTATATATGTATATGCTACTGCAATGATGAAAATCATTTTAACACCTCATTTTGATCTGCTGAATGCAACAGGGGTAGAAATATATATTCTAATAAAGGCAAATAATTTTTTTTCCCTGACTTCTCTATTTTTGTGCATGCTTTTGATAATGGCAGAGTGCTCTTGCAGAACTGCTGAAACTCTGTAAAGCATGGCTTTTCTAGCTCCAGACTCAGTCGCCTGCCTCTTTTCTCAGGCAGTGTAACTTCCAGGACTTGCAAAACTTTTGCTGTTCAGCTACCGCATTTGACCCAGAGCCTTTTCAAGTGGAAAGAGTTTGTTGAGGGAACCAGGGCCAGGATCTGGGCTCTGGCTGTTCTGGGGTGTGGGAACAACACCTCGGAGCCAAGAGCAGCCAGACGGGAGCTGGAGCAAATTGGACCTGTCTGGAATCCTACCCCAGCCCAGAACTGTTTTGAATCTTCCTTTTGTCTAATTCCTAGTGTGACCTAAGGAAAAAGTAGCCATCTGTTTTGAATGGGAGTGTTGTCATTCGTGGCAGTGAGACCAGATAGTTTGGTGGGGTGTTTCTTTTCTATTTTTCTTTCTCCTCTTTGACATTGTCCATTCTGCTGGTGCATTACCCTTCCCTCCTGGCCCTGAGAACGCAGCGCTGCCTTTTGCTCCCTCTGCCGGGTTTGCTGAGCAAACACTGCAGCGTGGTGATACTGCAAGGCTTGCGTTAGCTGGTATGAAAACAGAGATGTTTGGGGTTGATAGGGCGCAGCGGCAGCTCAAGTTCTGTGTTAAAAATACAAGAGCAGCCGTATTTGGGCAGCCTGCTTCTTCAATCAAGCAGAAGAATCAAGCAGTCACTGCTTCTTCAATCTTCTCTATTTTCTGTACGTCTCTGGCTTGTGTAAACATTTACACTGGGAGCTCTAGAGACAGGCTTTGAAATGAAGGTGCCTTTTTACTTAAAAGTCCGAGAAATGGTGCTTTTGCATCAGCAAACCAAACTTTATAAGGACATATTCATTGCTTCTGGAATAGCCCATTAACACTAGAAATAGAGAGGGAGCAGACCTGCTTTAGAGCAAAGACCATAAAGTTGTTGGGTTGGGATTTTTTTGATGCCATGGGGATTATTCCCAAAATACAACAGTAAATTTTTCTTTATAAATAAATATATATATATCTATTATATATTATATATTATATATAATATATAATAATATATAATATAATAATATATAATATAATAATAATATAATATATATTATATATATTATATATATAAAAATAAATAGTTTTCATTCAATATACATTGCACATCAAGTACCTCAGGACAGTTTGTTGCAAGAGGCAGAAGACTGCTGGTGCTAAGAGCTAGTGCCTTAAAAATAAAACTAATACAACTTTCAACTCTTCTATGAATGCGTAAAAGGGTGAAGACTGGGGGGAGTTCTTGGTGTGGGGCTGTTTTGGGGTTGGTTTCAGTATTGTTTTTTTCTTTTCATGAAAGTCCAACAAGGTTTGGTTGTGAAGGAGTTATACGCACAGAGCCACAACCTCAGGTAGTCCTAACTCTTTTGCTTGCAGTAAAATCCAGCCCCTCATTTCTGTAACATGTTGAAAATATGTGAGGAAAGGGCTAATTGTAAATGGGAGATGGGAGACTGGCTCTAAAGAAAACCCAGCAGTGGTGCAGAGGAATTAGGGCTGCTGGATGCTTTGGGGAAGAGATCCTCATCAAGACCTTTCCAGCCATTGTGATGTGAGGGACAAAAATAAAAGCAAAATGAGAAATGGGTTTTCTAGGAGGAACTAGAGAAAGGGAATTAAAACAGAGCAAAGAGCTAAAATGCAGCTTTTTGTTTCCACCTCTGTACCTAGGTGGTACCAGGTCAAGCACTGAGATCTGCCTTTTCCCTCTTAAGCAGTCTTGCCGGGTCTCCCATGTGTATGCATTGCACAGGAGAGGTGAGAAAGCCATTTTGGTTTCATTTGCGAAGCGAGAGAATAACATTGACCAAAAGGAAATCTATGCCCAAGTGTCTTAGGGGTACTGCTAACAGCAAAACAAAGTTGCAATTGGGAAACAAAGCTTTCACCTGCAGGATATACACCTCTATAGTACCATCCTTTCAATAAGGCTTGCTTTGGAAAAATAAATCTAGACATAATTTATCAGCCTATTTAGATATGTGCTTAAATCACTCCTCCCTGCACTGAAATGTACGCATATTCTGAACCACTTCTCTGGAATAAGTCAACTAATGCAAAGGGAACTGTGTACCAAGAGGATACAGTTTCCAAGCTGAAGAATTGATCTGGCTTTTCTAATGGTTATCTTTGGACTGGTTTTTAGCCTACACCACTGTCAGGTGTCCTGCCTGCTGCCAGCAATCTATTTATTGATACAGGAAATCCATTTTGCCTTGCCTTGCTTTTAATGAGTTTTGCAAGCAAGTGGCCCCTTCCTGTGACTCATTCTGTGTTTTCTGAGCAGGAGATTGTGGTTTTAAGTTTCACATTGGAAAGTAACCGCTGTGTCTGCTTTCCTTGCCTCCTGGAATCTCAACAAGAGGAATACATTTTGGAACAAAGAAATGTAAATGGAGTAGAACAGATCACGTTTCTTTGCAGAATTGTATAAACATCCTTCTATTCAGGACAGTTAAAAGGACTAGTGCAAAGTGAAAATAGGTCATGTTTTAGAATAACAGCTTTATCTTAGAACATTGCTGTTAACACAGGCAACAAAAAGACATTTTCCCTGACATCTCAGTGTGTGTTGGCCCTTTGATTTATAGCCAATAAATATTAAAAAATTAAACTGTGGAGGCCTTTCTCTGATCTTACTGACACAGGAACAGCTCTATTAGCATCTGGTTGGCTGCTCAGGTACGCATAGCTCCAACTGTGACCTGAAGGGTGAATAGTGAGTGCTACAGATTTCCATCCAATTCCTGGTCCCTCTCATCCCTTTAGAATGCTGGAGGCAAAGAAGTTTGAGGTGTGGATATATTTGTTTCTGACTTTTGCCAAAAATATGGTGGCAGAAGGAGAGGGTTAAGGTAAGCTTGGACCGTTAGCCCTGAAAACTGAGATTTACGTTAAAAGCAGCCATAAATATATCAAAACCAATGACCAGGACAGTTTCCATTCCCCATTGCTAGACACAGCTATTTATATTTCGGGCTCAGTGGCTATGTCTGCACAGATAAATCGCTGCCCAGTGAAGGGCAGGAACCAATCGTTCTAGGGCCCCCTTGCCAACTGGCACACTTTGGCCAGTGTCCAGCTGCCTGCCTGCCACGTTGGGGTAATCGCTGGCCTCTGCTGACCCTCATACTGTGCTCAGGCATTGCCTGGGGCCACTGGCTGGCCTGGCCCAAGACCATGCTGGGGAGCGTGGAGGCAGCATACCGGACAGCTGGTTGTGTGCCACAGCCTGGGTTTGCACCCTGCTGGTTTGCTGACGTGACCATGCTATACCTGGGAAGAGCCGGCTCTGGGTCCTGGGTCCTGGCCATAGCTCCTTTCCCAGCATGTGTCCAAGCTGGCTGGATAAGATATTGGTGCCTCTCCTTCCACAGGTTTTGGGATGAGCTGGGATCTCCCTATGAGCTTGAGAAGGTGCTTCAATTCTTGCATAGTTCACCTCGATCTCAAGAGGAGGCACTATCTGGTCCTCAACTGCTTTCATGTCTGTGCAATATTAAAGCATGTTAGGGAGAACGAGATGATCCCTGCAGTTCTGAAAAAAAAAAGCTGGAAAAATCTATGAGCTTTGCTAGCACAGGCTTCTTAGAGACAAGTGGGAATGGGGGTGCACAGAAGATCATACCTGAGAGAAGATAAACACATTGGGAAAGCAGGAATTCAGCAGAACATGTTAAAAAGGTGAACTTCCACTTACACATCTCAACTGTCAAGTTTAAGCTGGCAGAGACAACAATTGGAAGGGAAAATTGTGAGGCTTACACTGAAACAGCTTTTCTGGGAAAGTACTGAGATGAAAGAAAGAGGGGCACGCAGTATTGCCATACTTACTCTCCTGGAGGGATACAGATGTCATGTGAAAATACAATGCCCTGTATTGTGGACTTAATTTCCTATCCATGTACTGTGTGAATGGAAGGAACATGAGAAATGTCTTTATTTCTCAAAGTATGATGGGGTGGGGTAGTTTTTATGGGGGGGGTTAGCTGTTTGTTTTATGTTGGAAACAGATTGTATTGAAATACAGTGACTTAGGGAGCAGTTCAGCAATTCACATCGTGTTACCTTCTAAAGCACTCCCTGCACAACCTGAGAGCCCACACAAGTGTTACACCTTCCTGCAAGGCTCGTTTCTTCTGTCTCTCTGGTCTGCTCCTCTGCACATGTCATTAGCGTGGGATCACTTCCATTTTCTTTGGGCCTAGTAAATTCTTGAAAACCAAGGCTGTGGTTTCATGGCTGACTGATCTGATCGACTGGTTTGTTACTGCCTAAAGCACAAGGTCACGCTCCCTGTGTCCTCCTTTGCTCCTCCTGATTCTTCACCCCACACCCTCAAGTACTCCCTGGATAGTTTTGTTCTGCATTAGTGAGTTAAATGGGCTCTGAGGAAAGCAGGACCTTATGCTTTTGTCCATGTCCCATGAAAGTGCAACCTATGTTTTACTATGTCCTCTCCATCCTACACCTGACCTCTTTGTTCTTATAGTAATAGTTATATAATTGTGGGCAGACCTGTTAAAGTGACATGCCTGGGTGTCTATCAGTGAACTTGAGAGCATGGCTGTAACCACATGCAGGTGAGACTGTGAGCAGTGACGTACCACAAGTAAGGAAATCACAGGATCAAAACCATCTGCCTGAGATGGAAGGACTGATTGGGAAGCAAAAACCTGGCTCCAAGTCAGGAACAGGATCCAGCCCATGCCCTGCCAGAGACATCTTGCGTTGGCTGAGGTGAATCCTTCAATGTGCTTTGTGCCTCAGTTCTCTGAGCCCAAAATGGGGATGATGGCAGTTCTCTGTCCCAGCCATGCCCTGAAGATGAGGCATTAGCACATACGAGATGCTATGATATGAAACTGGGGCACCAAATTGGTGTTAGTTATTGTAAGAGAGTAGCATATACCAGGGCGTCCTGGTTTTTGTGGGCTAAGTCCAAGCAGGGGATCTGCTCTTGGGGTCACTGAATAATGTTTGTTTGCTTGCTGGTTGTGTCCCAGGTAATTTTGCAATGCGAGTCTAAATCCTTCAGCCGTGCATCCAGTTTGTAATGTAAGCCTGCATAATTTTATCTCTGCTTGCTTACACCCACTGTCTCCTGGTTTACACAGGCCATAGCTGGTTTCTGTGAGAGTTGCTGCATTGATTGATATGCGAAACAGGAAGGTAGGATGTTTTAATGTGGAACGGTATTTAGAGAGATGCAGCATCTGTGTCTAAAGTGAGAGATAGTTACAGGGTTAGACAAGTAGGCCATCAATTACCGGAGACTGAGGTTAGGACCATCTGGCTGTTTGAAACAACACCAGGTGTTAGCAGAAGCAAATTTCCTGTGTTGCGACATAGGAGGAGGGCGGCAGGCAAGGAGCAGCCTTGCAGAGCAAATCTCAGCTGTGAAGGAGCCCTCTTCTCCTTTCTCCTTTTAGTGCTCTCTTGTGGGAAAAATACCACTCAGAGAGCCTGACACACCTGTGTCTGCTGTTTGTGCCTCCTAGGTCTGCCTGGGGGGATGTTCTCAGCCAGGGATGGGGACCCCTCCTATGGGGTGGGCTTAGCAGGACTTGTACCCACAGAGCCGGCTTAGCCAGCTCTTGGCTTTTAGTCCCAGGGACATCCTGACCTTTGTTGATGCACCTGAGCACCAACATCCTGCTTTGTACACATACATGGTCCTCTTGAAGCTCTCCTAATGCCTGACGCACATTACAAGGTGTCTCTAGTCACATGCAGCCTTGCCTCAGTTTCCCTCCCCACCCCGAACTGCCTCCGTCAGCTAAGGGAGAGGCAGCTAAGGGTGGGCTGGTTGCTGGTGAGGAGAGTCAAGAGGTGCAGAAGGATGGCCATCACCCACAGTCTGCTCAGGAGAGGAGCAGGCATTTACAGCCATTTTCAACCATTCAGGGCTGCTGGGCCATAATTTTTAATAGTCCCTGGCTTGGTGTATGCAAAAAATATTGCTGCATCACTGTTGTGGTTTAAGCCCAGGCTGTAAATCAGAACCACGCAGTCCACTTCCCCCCCCACCTTTCTTCCCTCCGCTTCTGGAGGGACGGGGAGGAGAATCGAAAGAATGCAACTCCCACAGGTTGAGATAAGAACAGTTTAATAACTAAGGTATAACACAAATCACTACTGCTACCACTAATAGTAATAATGATAAAGGAAATAACAAGGCAAGAGAATACAACCGCTCACCAACCGGTACCTCACCCCCACCCTGCAGCGATCCAGCCCTTCCCGAAACTCTCAGTTCTACATCCTGGGCATGACGTGCTATGGTATGGAATACCTCTTTGGCTTCTTTCTTCTGTCCCTGCTTCCTCCTGGCTTCTCCTCCTCCCTGGCAGAGCATGAGACTCACAAAGTCCTTGATCAGTCTAAACATCGGTGTTATCAGCCCTGTTCCCAGGCTGAAAGTCAAAAACACAGTGCTGCAACAGCTACTAAGAAGGAGAAAAAATGACTGCTACTGCTGAACCCAGGACAATCACCCATGTGTGTATGGTTGAATCTAAGCAAGCCTCTCATAAGCAAGTTATGCTGCTTCAAATTTTCTCATGTATACATGACAATAATAATTATTATTTGCATTATAAAGAGAAATGAACCATAATGCTGAAATTCATCCAATGTAAAAGTTACACTGATATAAATGTCAGGAAACAATAACATCTCCCACTAGAGTTGCTCTTTACGATACTAAACTATAAGTGTAGCTAAGACTTGATGAAGGCTCTGGTAAAGGCAATTTCTAAGGCTAGACCCCCAGCTCAGCAATGTCCTCTCACAGCAAGCAGGCAGGAGGATAAAAATTAGACAAATGCAATCTCAGTAACTGGCAGCAGAATCTGAGATCAGTTTTTACTAGTTTCTATTTCTATCAGTGAGAAACAGCTCTCAGGTTTATTTTAAACTTTAATTATTACACTTTAATTATCTCATGATAGGGGGAAAAGCCTTTGATTTGGTTAGAAATGCCCAACTTACCTGAATTCCCCAGTATAACACTGAATTTAGGGAACACAGCAAAGGTTGCTAAGTGACAGTGATGCAGTTCTGTATCAGAGCACTTCCAAAGCCCTACTGCAGGGAAGAAAATGAAATAGCTGGGGGCACTGGCGTGTGGGCAGGGTGGGGAGGCTAAAGGGCTCTAGCTCATAAGCAAGCCTGTGCCTATGTATTTTTAGCTACCTATGAAATACAAGCTGGCTTTCAGAAACTCTGAGTACTTACAACATCCACTGAATAACGGCAGTGGTGCGGTGTCCAAGTCAGTGCTGTCCAGGTACTCTTGTGAAAGGGTATATATATATATATATTGTGTTAGCTCTGGCTAGATTTGAAAACATGGTTTATTATGCCAATCAGAAGGGCTCACACCATTCATTAAAACGCAGCAAGTGAGTGTTGACTCAGGGATAACATTTCCAAAATGTACCTGTGACGAACACAGAAGCGGAGTTTTGACTAATGTGAATTTCTAAACATTGCCTTTTGAGAGAGAGTGTCCAGCGGGGAATACTGCAGGTAACAGCATCAACCGTGCCTGAAAATAATGTTCTGATTGCAGTTCTTAATTAGAAAAAAAATAAAAATGGAAAATTTCAGCTGTCTGGTCAAATTAGCTACCTGCTGATTTACCTGTGAAACTCATAGGTATGTATTAGTGATAACCACGTGCATGACCTTCCATAGTGGTAAGCAAATAATAAATTCAAAAGGTATAAGCACATGGCCAAATAAAACCATTGCCTATTTTCAGGAGTGGGATAATAATTTTTATGTTCCTTTTTTTGAGAAATATTTTGTCGTATGTGACTATTTCATATTTAGCACTTAGGGATTAAAAAGTATTTTAATAGTGAGCTACACAAGTGTATTGTAGTCATTAACTCCTTAAAATGCATTTTTAAGATTTTATGTGACAATTTGTCATGTGTGGGCTTGGTATTTTTTATCTGGAATAATTTTACATTAAAAGAAAATCTTATTTGCAAAGCAAATGAAACTCCTTCTTCTAAAACTAGGTAAAAATGAGACAGAGACTCCGTTTGACTGCTAGATGAATATATAAAGCTAACACATAACCACAGAATTCTAAGATTGGGTTAGGAAGAAAATATCCAGAAAACTCTATTGACTGCATCTATCCAGCACATTCGCTTTGGTGTTTTGGATGGATTATTGCCTTTTACATATTTCTCTCTTCTTTTGCATCCATTCTTCTCTCCTTTCCTGGACACTTGTACTTGCATTTCATACTGTGCTCTTTCCTTAAGACTTGCCTGTTTTGTGTGCCAGTCTCAGGGTCTGTTTCTATTTCAGATGACTATGAGATGGCATTGCATCAGGCCTGATCCTGCCTATATGCTCCTCTGCTTCTCTGTTGCCAGGAGGCTAGGCTGTAGGGTTGTGGCAGGAACAAAATGATAGCTGCTGGTGGCACCAAGGCTGTCTGCAAAGGTTTCACAAGGACTCAGTTTATTTATTAACCTCTTGAAAACTGCTGGAGCTGCTCTACCTAAATCAGCCCTCAGCCTACCCGGTTCAGCAACCTGTTTTAGCTAGGAGTAATGATGCAATGGGCTTGTGCAGAAAAGCTGTGTGACATCACTTACAAAAATAAAGTGACCTTTATAAGGGCCTCATATAGGAGCCAAATGGCTGGTTCCATTTGCAGCTCTAGCCTGGCTTTGCACATACTTTCAACCCCATGTAAGAGCATTTAGGAAACTTGGCCTCAGGCAGCAAAAACGCTGTGGTGAGAGAAGTATTGCTCAGCACAGCTTAAGCTCAGTTTGGGCTTATCTAAACTGCAAGGTGATGGATCTGGCATGGACCTGCTGTGCTGGATAAAGCATGGTCCTGCTTGGGCAACCACCATTGCTTTGGCTTTTCTGTATCACAGCCCAGTGGTGGTGCGTGCTGGCCATGCAAGCTTGAAACTGTTGAATATGAAAAGCCAGACCCATCTGCCAAATGGCTCCTCTGCTTGATCAGGTCCATGCAGGTATGTGGTAGCTCATCTGGCAGCAGGTTGCTCCATGGTAAAACAAGCCTGGCTGGCAGGAGCACAATGCTGGCACACCCTGAGTGAGTCTGCTCCTGCAGCCAAACTGCTAGTGCCCCAGTAAGTACTCCAGGATATTTAAATGCCTCAGGCTGAGAGCGGTGGTGCTGAGGATGATTTTGGCCCCTTGTCTGTTGAGTCAATTCCTGTGCCTTATGGGCCATGAGGTTGTTTCAGGTACAGCCCTGAGTAAACACCTATACAAACCACTTTGCAAGTGGTCCTGGGTGACACCTTGCAACCACCACCCCTGCCTTTTTGCTCTACAGAACAGGATAGAAAACCTGATGCTGAGATCTGCAATACAACCTCCTTCCCTTTGGCTTGGTGGAGAAGGATCCAAAAGAAACCAGAGAAAGAAATAATATCACAACTGTCTTTGATCTGATTGAGAAATGCATTCTCAAGAATAATATGTTAGAAAGGCATCAGAATTCTTGCCCGCTTAAAATTTCCCATTGTCTTCAAAGCAGCAAATACTTTGGTGTATAGTTTGTTTAGCCAGATTCTTTTGCTATGATGGTCTGTCTACACTGACTAAATTCTTGTACTAATGGCTCCACGATGCTGCATTTAAAGATTATAATACATTTATAGCCCACTGATAAAAAAAAAAAAAAGCTGTATAAAACCCAGGTATTAGCTATTATTAAATAAAAATAATTTACAGCTTACCGCAGTCGCAGTGAATGAGATTGACTCACTCATAGGCTTTAGGACATTTTTTTCTAGTCTTTGTTTTACGAGACTGTGCATGAAGGATGTTAGCTCAGTTGGAGATTTTCTCTTTTACTCAATGCCAAGGTTTTCAGAAGTGACTAATGACTTTGGGTGCCTAACTGGAAACATTGTAATAACGCCTGAATTTCAGAATGGCTGAGCACCCATCTTCTGAAATTTAAGTCCTTTTATGGTTGTTTAAATTCAGCTCTCAGGACTAAGACCCTCTAATTCATCAGGAACTCTTGAAAAGCTTGGAAGTTATGGAAATATATTTAAAAATTTAAGGTCCAATTTCCTCCTTAAAAGCTTCCCCATACCCAATTTTCCACGTCCTAATATATGTGGAATGAGAAAAAAGAAATTGGCAATTACTGAGTGCAATATGCTTTGATTTTATGATAAAGAAAATGTTGCGTTCATTTGTTTACTGCAGTGTGGTAGCCCTGCTTTTCTGATAAATCATAACATCCATAACCTTGTTTTTAAAGAGCATTGTGTCAGTTTTCTAGGCCTTCAGCACAAATCAATGAAATGGTTGTGGAAGCTCAGTCTGTGTTTTGCAGCAGCGGACACAGCTCTGTTGTGTGTATATAAGGAGGAATGATTCACAGGTAGTTGCAAGCACAAAAGGCTTGGGACACTTGGGGATGAAAGTCCCAGGCAGACTGGCAGTACTTTTAATTCCATAGACTTTCTGGTGGTGTGCTGCCACAACCCCCGGTTACTTAGTGGATGTTAGTATTACCTTTCACTAACATTGCCTTTGCAGATACCGAGTCAGATCTTTAATGTCACCTGGTGCAAACTACCATCAGTTAAATGATGCCATTTGACACCAGGTGGGCTTAGTATTTCATTGCTTACTGGGAGGTGAAGCCTTCCTTTAGATAGCTGGAGAGCTCTGGCTGATTATCTCATAAAAGTCAGCTATTGCATCAGGCACAGAATAGGAGGAAATTAGTCTCTTAAATGAATTGTAACTGGAAGCTTTTAGTCTGTCTAGCCAGGCTGTAACCCACAGCTTAGATTAGATCCGATCTTTTTATGCTTCGCTACAGGTTTGCTTTGATTGTCTCCTCATTTTCCAATAAACACTGTAAGAGACCACTGGGCAATTACTGAGGAAGTCCCTGGGAACTGTTCCCAGCAAGTCTGATCCGCGCCATTCAGGGTATAAGGCACTTGCCCAGGATCACATACTCCCAGATACATAGGGCACACGAATGGCTGTTCCCAGAAGTGTATGCCAAGAAGCAAGTTAGCGAGGGGCATGGGAACAGCCTTGTGACGCAGCCAGGGACAGCGGTGGGAGACTGAGGGCTGCAGCTGGAGTGTGAGAAATGAAGCAGTGTGTTTGGTTTTAAAGTGAGAAACCCAGATTCTTTAAAGCACACTGGGCATCACTGAGCACCCAGTTTTACAGAGATAGTGCTACACAGAGGTGCTGTGAATCCTACTTCTCTACCTGACTGATAACTTCATCACCCAAGTGGTCCTGAAAATTTAGCTCCAGGCAAGGACAGAAGAGTAAGTTTATCTTGGCATCTTCTACTCTCTTTTTATTAGAGGGTTGTAGCATCTATTATTTCCTCCCACTGTTTCCCACATCCTACCTCTCTGAGCCTGGGCTGAAATCCTGCACTCATTCCTGTGCTGGCTACCTTCCCTGTCTCTGTCTTCTTATCCCCTGCCTGTGTCCTCTCTGTGGCTTTGGCCAGGTGACCCACTGTCTCTGTGGAGGACACAGTGTAGCCAGCAACTCCTTGTACATTTTAATGTAACTTTATTTTATTTCTTCTTGTTCAGATGAGCCTATTCCATTCTGCCATATTGAAATCCACCAAGACACATGGGAATCCCCCAGTGTGCCACCCCAGCTGTGGCCAGGATCTCCAGGACCTCACTACCCACATCTGTTCCTCTGTTGGGCAGGCTCCTCTCCTGACTGCGTGGCCGCTGAGCCCCAGGTCTGCTCAGGCACAAGGTCTGGCCGAGCGCAGCCATGCCTTTTGAGCAGTTAGGGCTGCACCATCCATAGCTGCAGCAAGACTTTGCTGCTGTCCTGCATACTCTGAATTGCCAGCCTGGCAGCTGAAGACCTCAGCAAGGCAGACACCACGGTGCTGAGGGCAGCCTAATGCCGTGTGCCACTGCACTACTCCTTCTACTCCCTCTCTCTTTGCATGGTGTGATGTGCTGGAAGCGTTGCAGGAAAAGTAATAGAAGGGTAAGGAAATTTGGCTGCCCAGCCACCCTTCAACTGACGGTGAGCAGCCTGTGCTCCTAGGCATGCACTGGTGCCTGGACACTTCTGTTCATGGTACCTATGGCAGAGTAGTGTCTGCAAACACCATGCTGCTACAGCCCCAGGCAGCAAAGTCATCATCAGAGGCACAGCTGAATGGAAGGTGCCTGCTGCCCCAACTGTGTCCGCTTCTGCACCGCTTTTGCTGGCAGAGTGATTTTGGTAGCATTACTGAATTTTCCTGTTCCTAGCAGACAGCTCTGGCAGCTGGACTGCTTGGTGTAGGCTGAGGCTCACAGGAGATGTTTTCATATTTACTTGGCTACACGAGTGCCTGTATTTGTCAGTGCTGTGGACAGCACTGCTTATGTCTTGATGGCGTAAGGCCCGGTTGGGACCACCCTGGGGGTTTTCCTGCAATAAAAGTTCAGGGGAAGTTCAGTCACCTCACCTGTCCCATCACTGTACCTTCAGCAGTCTTTTCTGGTGAAGTGGCTGTTTCACAAGCTGGTGATCTGGTTGAGTGCTCCTCCTTCTCCCTCTGCCTTCCCACCCCACAGCCCTGTGGGACGCCGAAGGTCTGGGTTTCTCCGTTTCCTGACAGGTGTTCATGAGCAGGGAGCAGGGCATTCCTGTAGGCTTGTGGGGACTGGGGTTTTTCTTTGTTGATGCCACAGTGATGGGGACACATCACTGCACAGCTCTGGAAGCAGAAATAAAGCATGGTATAGCCAAGACAACCTAAGGGACCTAACGGATACATCAATGGGAAATGGTGTCCTAATAATTTCTCTGATAAGCTTCAAAAAGAGTCAGCACATATGCCTGTGTCCAGTGTATACACCTCGTTTTTCTTTCACTTCATAAAATGAACCTAAACCAAAAGTGAACTTCACTCTGAAATTCTGTAGGAAGAAGTAATTGGTATCAGGTTCTGGCGGCTTCAGGAAACACTGGTTTACTGCTGCCAGCACTACAAGTACCATAGCAGCAGCAAAGGCAGCAAATTTGAAGGTGGAGGATCAAATCGATCCTCATTTGGGACAAAAAATGCAGAGATGTGTCTTCATCCCTGTAGGAAAAGCCCCATGAAGGTAAGAAATATACTTTGTTCTCTTTGTAAGACATTCTTTATTTCCTTCTCTTTCTGTCCAGCGGTGGCTTTACGGTGCTGATGAGCAGCACAACTCTGCTCATCATTGTTGTGGGCCACTCCTGCAGATACCACATTCTTGAGAGGTCTTCCCCAGCTCCATCCCGTCCCAGCACAGAACCACCCCTTCCTTTCCAACTCCTCTCTTGGGCTCTCAGGCGCCTGAGCCTAATTGAGGCAGCGGCTGGTTTTAATATGAGGTCTGAACACTGAATTATTTTTTTGGGGGATACTAAATTGCTTTCAAAGAGCTGGTGCCTGGTTCCCCCCCTCCAGGCCGCCCCGCACTGCTCCGGCAGTGTCGGGCCGGACTTTGCAGCCTCCAGGAGATGGTGCCCTGCTGTTAGGAAACAATGCTGCGAGCAGCAGTCATTCCAGTTCACTGGCACAATGTCACACAAAACGCTTTGTGTCTGTCAGCACATTCCTGGAAGGTCACAGGGAATGATGAATGCTCCTGTGTAGGAGCTGAGGAGGGTTTTCCCTTCCCCCTTCTTCTTTTTATTTTTTTTTTCTTCCCCATGAATTGCATCACTTGGCAGTCTCTTGGCTTCATTCATTTGACTCCTGTGGTTACAAACCTTTCCCAATTGTTGTGAGCCTGCTTCCTCCACAACCCCACTGTGGCCAAAGCAGGATATTCATGACTAACTGGCCTGGAGTAGCTGGATAAGGTCCAGCTACTTTCCACAGCAGAGTTGCTCACTTCCCTCCCCCCGAGGTCTGAAATATCCTGTGGTTCTGTTTAGCTTTCTCTCCGGATGCACATCAGCTAAAGCATATGCATCATCATGTGATACCCAAGGTTGTTTCAGAGCAGCTAATTGTGACAGAGGCTTTATTTAGCTGCCATGTATAAAAAGATGAGTAAAGCACTCCAGTGTGAAGTCAGAAGGATATGTGACTTGATCCTGAATGAAAAGCTGCTTTTCACTGGCATGTAGTAATGGAGTTCTCCACTGAGCTTTGCACATATGTCTAAGATGTTTAAATAATTCCAATAAACTATGATGTCATCTTTCCAGCTCCGCTGCCATTTCCTATGATTTGGTTCATGATTTCTTTCCTCTCTGAGTTACTAATTGTTCACGGAGCTTGTGCAATTGAGTGAGACTCTTCTATTTTTTCATGCTGCCTAACCCTGTACAGAAAACACAGACCTGCTAGTTTTAATTGGGGAAAATCAGCTACATCCAAATTCAGCATTACTTCTCAGGGGCAATGTACCAACACCTGAGTGCCAGTAGTCACCTGGCACAATCCAGCCATCCTCACTGAAGGGTACTTTGTTGGTATGGGGAGTAACTGAATGGGGAATAGTGTTCAGGAAAACCTGAACATTTGCAAACAGTGTTTATGGGCATGTTCACAAGTGGGCACATGTCCTTCTAAAGGATGGAGACACATTCAATAGCCAGGACAGGTAAACGGCCTTCAGTATGCCTGCTTTTGTTTGCACACATGCAGCAGGGCAAAGGTGTTGAGGTCTCATTCTCTGTCCCTGAATCTATTTGGCAGCATCAGTACTGTTAAAGTGTCTTTGCCTTCAGAACAGGATGGCTGCATCTAACCTGCCTGATGGATAGTCCCTGGTCTAGTCCAGTCCCTGCACTGTGCAACATCCCTAGCTGTGCCCAGGAACTCTTTGAAGGATGCTGGCTGGTCGTCAGAAATGCTCCTGGTACTGCTGCAACCATTCTTTGGTTCAGATGATGGGAGCCTGTGCGCGTGCCCTGGCTCTACTTATCTTGCTATTATGGATGTGGCTGGACAGACTCTTGTGGGCTGTACAGGGCTCACCTTCAGGATTAGGAATCTTTATTTTGGATAGAAGAAAAACATCCAGTTTTCATCCAGAAAATCATCTTTTTCCAGAAGAAACTGGATGGGGAGAGAGGCACAATATAGAAAGTAAATGGTGTGTGAGAGAGAGGAAAGTAGAGTTCAGTAGGAGACTAGAAATAAATTCAGAGGCCAGATGAGTCGTTAGGAGTCAAAGTTTGTGAACTAGAGTAGGATATATTCTCCAGAAAGCTGCAAGAAAGCACACGTTGCTGCCAGTTCATTGGCACGTATGGAGAAGCTACTGAAACATCAAGGGGTTTTTCACCAACCACAAATAAGGACATTTTGCAGAAGCTTTGGTGAAGACAAGCACATTGCAAACTGCTCTGCAATAATGGCTACATATTGCAAAATGTGGGATGAAAGAAAAAGATCTGTAAAACACTTTATTCCACGCTTTATGCATTTCCAGAGAATTCATCAGATCTTTCAAGTTGTTGAAGAAACGTCAGGAACTGGAAAACCAGAGGTTTTGCACAACTCATGAGTAACTTTTTTAAAAAGTTTAACCCTAGTTAGAAAAAGTAATTGAAACTTGTTTGGGTTTATTTTTATTTCATTAAATCCCTTGGCATTACTTTCCAGTCTGCATTTACAGGCTCAGGTTTCTTCAACACTTCGCTTTGTACAGACCAAGAGCTGTTCCATATACAGGCACACAGATAGCATCAGAAACCTTTGAGCTAAGGTCACTTCAGATCAAGTAAGCTCTTTATCAGCATCTGTAAGAACTTGAGAACACTATGGGGAAGCAGGTTGACCAAGAGACCTAACAGGGCTGAAGCCACCTTTTTCTTTCCACTTCAGCATTTCTTAGTGTCAATAAAGGGAGCTGCTAGCATGACCCTTATCCTGTGTATTGCTGTATCCATCCATGGTGAGTTGCCCTGGGAAAAACACAAGGAGGGACTGATGTCTACAGGGCCTTGAATGAAGAGCTGGAGGCACTGTGTGGTCTGAAGCTAGGTCTCAGTGAGTGTGACAGAGATCCATGCAGATGTGCCATAACCAGTTAGAACAGCCCAACTGTGGCCATGTAGGCTTCACCAGAGGTTGTATGTGCTCGTGTGGGATGCTGAGTTTGCAGCTGGTGGCTATAACTCCACAGTGTCTGCTTTTCACAGGTTGCCTTCGGTTCTATCTGTTGTGTGTACCTGAGAATAGGAGATCCTCAGATCTCCTTGCGATCTCCTTGCCACATAGGTACCATACTCCCAGTGCCTCTGAGGAGGAGATGCCATGTACACGTACAGTAAGAAGGGCAATGGTGCCATCTGCACCTGTCTCCAAGGGCTTTCACAGAGATATTTGTATAGTATCTCAGTGATAAGGACTACAGCTAATCTGACTGCACAGGAGAAGAAAGCCTCATAAATCTCCCTTTTATATCTGTCCAAGGGTAAACCTCAGTGTGCCCTGATGCAGCCAGAAGAGCCTGCAACAGAGAAGATAACGAAAAGCAGCCTCCTGTCATTGTCAGTGCAACACAGCTTGAATACTCATGAGTCACAGTTTGCTCTCAGCCCTGACTGAAGAAAAATGCCTGCTGGCATGTCAAAGGAGCTTCAGAAAAGTAAGTAAGGATCTTCTCAAGGAATTCTGACGTGCACACCACACCATTTGAACCTGAAGAACAGCAAAACTTTTTTTACCCATCATCAGTAGAGTGACACCAAGGCACACTCATTGGGATAGAGGGAAGGAAGGGTTTTAGCACATGCACGTACACATATGAGGGAAAAAATTTGTAAGTTCTGAAGTTCTAAGAAGGTGATGTGCTGTCTGGCTTTAGTCGCCTGCTGAAGTTCAGACACTTTTCTCTTTCTCACTCTGAGGTTTGATCCATGCAAATAAAAACTTCCTGCACATTTTATCCTCCTCAAATAGCACTTATACACAAAGGTTCTGAGCACTTAGAGCTACTTGAGAGTGAGATCTCATATCCTGTGGACAGCGTTGTTGGAGTTTCCCTGGCTGTTATGATCCACAGTGGCAGCAGAGCTACCTTAAAAAGATAGCATGGTTTTCTCTGCCATAGCCCATAACTGGCACTGGCAGAGGAAGGCAGCACCATGGCTGCGTCCTCGGCATTCTGTGGGGATGGAGGTGGGCGAGGACAAACCTTCTCCACACATTAGGATGGCTTGCTCTTGCGTGGTGTAGAACTATTGTGTCCTGGCTCCTTGATGTGTGTGTCACAGACAAAACCCATACTTCTGAGGATCCTGAGAGGAAAAAGCCAGGACACCATGCAATGGATGTGGAAACTGTCAAACACAACTCTCAATTGCCAGTACAGTCAGCACTGAAGTCAACAGGGGTCTTTTTAATTGCTTCAGCTGCGCTTTGATTCTTACTCTAATTGCATGCCTATGCAGGGTTTGAAGACTGGGATTCATCCACCTAAATGTAGGCATTTGATGAAGATGTTTAAGATAGATCAGTGCAAAGAGACACATACAGTCAGACAGTGGTCAGACTCTGTGACTGAGCCCATCCCACACCTTTAACCGTTAAAGAGTTGTTAGAGAGATTAATATTCTAATTTGGTGCTTTGAATATTGCCCAAACTTAGTGGGAAGAAGAGGTTGAAACACCTAAGTACCCAGCTGAAACAGTGGGAAAATTATTACATGTTTTTTTAATGGGCAACATGGGGTCTGATTGAGGGATGAAGAAAGAAGATAATAAATTAGAAAAATTAAAATTAAAATAAACTTTTATTTTTATGCTTTATTCTAATGTAGCTAGAATGTTAAGAATTTATCACCTGAGATAAAAGACTTAATCATTACTAAACTCTTTGGCAATTGTTTTAATAACATTAATCAAGATGAGCTCATTTAGAGCTAATAGGGGTGTTTTACGTTCTTTTATAGGATTTTCACTGAAATTCAGAATTAAATAATTGGGCCATTATTCCAAAGCGTTTTTGTCATCCCTCAGGGAAGTCCTATTTTCTTGGTTTTTATCTGCTTGGTTTTATTTCCTCTCAAGCATTAATTCTGATTGCCCTTGACAATTTTGGAGCACTCCCTCTCACTTATTAATTTGACCCTCTTCTGAGCAGTCTGAGGTTGGTTGCCCCTGATAATCTATTTTGTCAATGCAGTCATGGACAAGAAAGATTTAAAATACCACTAAAGGAGTGTGGAGATGGACGATGAGACAAAAAGAAGGGTGATTGCTGTTTGTTAAAGGCTCTAGTGAGTTTTTCCTAACAGCCAGCCTGGATGAGTGGTTGGTTAATTAATTGCCCAATTCTGCATGCTTAGTCCTTAGTCCAGGACTAAGCATGTTGTATTCGCCATATGCAACGCATCAGCAGTTGCTGAAGATGTTATGGAAGGAAGGGAAGGCATTATGGGCTTATGTCAATTGCCTGAATTTATGTTCTTAGTGTCAGCTGATGTGCCTAGATATGTCTGAAACATTCCCACAATGGCAGATGTAACACAGGACATACAGTAGACCTTTGCCTTTATTGAAAAAACAGATGTCACGAGTGATTACTTGGGCATCTGAAACTACTTGAAATGTTTTGGGTAGCTGTGTTGAGCCCTGCAGTTGGGAATCCATCTGAGATTGAAACTCCATATATACCCATCTACACAGGAACTAGGTATCTAGGACCATTGTCAGTCAGTTGCTGAGGTGAGTAGCTCGAGAGAGGACGCCTTCAACACCGGAGCAGGGAGGAGATCAGCGTCCAGGAGCCTCAACTCAGAGCGGCAACAGCCACCGAGGGAGCCTCAGGACCTCGACAGGACTTGCCCAGGAGCCGGCAGCTCAGCTGACACGAGCAGGGACTCACAGGGGGCGGAGCCAGGAGGAGCAGCTCCAGCTCTGACTGGTTAAAAACCTGCCCCTGGGAGCGTGAGCGACCAGGACGGGTCGAGGCAGTTTGCGCGGGCAGGCGAGCGGGATGGTGAGTACTCGCTGTATGACCAGGGCCTGGTCTGGGAGCTCTGCTCTGGCTGCCCCGGCAGTGGCCAGCGTAGGCACCCAGACAGAGCCGATGAGAGGGGAGGCTGCAGTGCAATGCTCAGAGTGTAGAGAGTGCCTGCACTGGTCTCATGAGGGAACGGTGCCCAATGGGCAGGGCTGCACTCGGTGCTCCCTGGTGGAGGTCCTCCTGCAGCAGGTGGCTGAGCTGCGGGATGCTGTTAATAGGCTGCAAGATGTCAGGGAAGCTGAGAGGAAGCAGGACTGCCTCCTCCAGGCCCAAACTGTGCAGGGGCCTCAGGCGTCCCCTGAAGCTCATGGAGGAGTGGAGGAGGCCGTAAACCCAGGAAGCTGGGAAATAGTAACAACAAAAAACAACAAAAAAAAGAAGAGGACAATTAAAAACAAGGGGCTTCCTCCTAAAGCTGCTGTCCCCACCCAGAACCGCTTTGCTGTCCTGCAGGGGGCTAAGAAGGAAGGGCACTCGCACCAGAAACAACCGGCTGGTGCACCGGTAAAGGAGATCACTACTGGTGCTGCGAGGAAAAAGAGACGGGTCATAGTGGTAGGGGACTCTACTTTGAAAGGGACAGAGGCACTCATCTGTCGGCCTGACCCGGTCTCAAGGGAGGTGTGTTGCCTACCAGGGGCACGGATCAGGGATGCTGCAGAGAGGCTGCCTGCTCTAGTGAGTCCCACTGACTATTACCCACTTCTGGTGATCCATGTGGGTGCTGGTGATGTTGATAGAAGTAGCTTGGAGAACAGAAAGAAGGACTACAGAGCCCTGGGAGAGGTGGTTAGGGGCTCTGGATCTCAGATTGTCTTTTCATCAATTCTCCAGGATACAGGGGAAGACCTTCAAAAAGCTAGGAGGATTGGCCAAGTTAATAAATGGTTAAAAGGATGGTGCCATAGTCAGGGGTTTGGGTGTTTTGAATACGGGACCCAAGTTAGTAGGCCAGGTCTACTGGGGGCTGGTGGAGCTGATCTGACAAAGAAGAGGAAGAGAGGTTTTGGTAGGAGGCTTGCCAGGCTGGTCAAGGTTTCTTTAAACGAGATGTGTTTGGGGAAGGGGGCATCGTTCCATCGCAACACACCCAGCCAGCTGCCAGCACCTACAATAAATGCTCGGAGAGATGCAGAGATATTCCAGCCACTCCAGCCAATGAGCCAGCTTCATTTGGAGCTCGGCTCAGATGCTTCTATACAAACGCCCGTAGCATGGGAAACAAACAAGAGGAATTAGAAGTGTGTGCACGACTATGGGAGTGTGATATAATAGGCATCACAGAAACATGGTGGGATGGCTCCTACGACTGGAGTGTTAGAATGGAAGGTTACAGGCTCTATAGAAAAGACAGGCCTGGCAGGCGGGGAGGGGGAGTTGCTATTTATGTTAGGGATAGGCTGGAGAGTATGGAACTCTGTCTGGGGACGGGTGAGCAGTCGACAGAGAGTTTGTGGGTCAGGGTTAAAGGGAGAGCAGAGATGGGGGACATTACTGTGGGAATCTGTTACAGATCTCCTGATCAAGAGGAATCTGTGGATGAAGTGCTCTATAGGCAGATAGGAACAGCCTCACGCTCGCAGGCCCTTGTTCTCATGGGGGGCTTCAACCACCCTGACATCTGTTGGAGTGAAGGTACAGCCCGGCACAAGCAATCCAGGAGTTTCCTCAATTGTGTGGAAGACAACTTCCTTCTGCAAGTAATAGAGGAGCCGACAAGGAGAGGTGCCATGCTTGACCTCGTGCTCACCAACAGGGAAGGGCTGGTTGGAAATGTGATGCTCCAGGGCAGCCTTGGTTGCAGTGACCACGAGAGGGTCGAATTCGATATCCTCGGGACAGTGAGAAGAGCGTGCAGCAAGCTCACTGCCCTGGACTTCAAGAGAGCAGACTTTGGCCTCTTCAGGAACCTGCTTAGTAAGGTTCCATGGGACACAGCCCTAGAGGGCAGGGGCGCCCAAGACTCTTGGTTGTTATTCAAGGATCACCTGCTACAAGCTCAGGAATGTTGCATCCCAACTAGAAGGAAGTGCAGCAGGAGGGCCAGGAGACCTCCTTGGATGGATAAGGAGCTGCTGAGGAAAATTCAAAGATAAAAAGAGGCTTATAGAAGGTGGAAGCAGAGACAGGCAGCCTGGGAAGAATAATAGGGTTGTTGTGCGGGAAGCTAGGGACCTGGTTAGGAAAGCTAAGGCCCAGTTAGAATTAAACTTGGCTAGGGATGTTAAGGATAACAGGAAGGGATTCTATAGGTACGTAGCGAGTAAAAAACAGACTAGGGACAATGTAGGCCCCCTCCGGAAGATATCAGGAGAACTGGCTACCCGGGATTTGGAGAAGGCTGAGGTTCTTAATGACTTCTTTGCCTCAGTCTTCACTGGCAAAGTCTCTGACCGCATCACCCAAGTCTTGGAAGGCGAATGCAGGGACTGTGGGAATGAAGACCCTAGGCCCACTGTAGGAGAGGATCTGGTTTGAGACCATCTTAAAAACCTGAATGTGCACAAGTCCATGGGACCTGACAAAATCCATCTGTGGGTCCTGAAGGAGCTGGCGAATGAAGTTGCTAAGCCACTGGCCATATTTGAAAAATCATGGCAGTCAGGTGAAGTTCCTGACGACTGGAAAAAGGGAAATATAACCCCCATTTTTAAGAAGGGGAAAATGGATGACCGGGGAATTACAGACCAGTCAGTCTCACCTCCGTGCCTGGCAAACTCTTGGAGCAGATTCTCCTGGAAGGCATGCTAAGGCACATGAAAAACAAGGAGGTGGTTGGTGACAGCCAGCATGGCTTCACTAAGGGGAAATCCTGCCTGACTAATTTGGTGGCCTTCTCTGATGGGGCTATGGAACTGATGGACAGGGGCAGAGCAGTTGACGTCATCTATCTGGACTTGTGCAAAGCCTTTGACACTGTCCCACATGACACCCTTGTCTCTAAATTGGAGAGACATCAATTTGATGGGTGGACCACTCGATGATTAAAGAACTGGCTGGATGGCCGCACGCAAAGAGCTGTGGTCAATGGCTCGATGTCCGGCTGGAGACCGGTAACGAGTGGTGTCCCTCAGGGATCAGTGTTGGGACCGGTCTTGTTCAACATCTTTGTCGGTGACATGGACAGTGGGATTGAGTGCGCCCTCAGCAAGTTTGCCAATGATACCAAGCTGTGTGGTTTGGTTGATACGCTGGAGGGAAGGGATGCCATCCAGAGGGACCTCGACACGCTTGTGAAGTGGGCTGATGCCAACCTTATGAAGTTTAACCATGCCAAGTGCAAGGTCCTACACCTGGGTTGGAGCAATCCCAGGCACAGCTACAGGTTGGGCAGAGAAGAGATTCAGAGCACCCCTGCAGAGAAGGACTTGAGGGTGTTGGTCGATGAAAAAATGAACATGAGCCGGCTTCAGTGTGCGCTCGCAGCCCAGAAAGCCAACCGTATCCTGGGCTGCATCAAAAGGTGTGTGACCACCAGGTCACAGTATCACAGAATCACAGTATGTTAGAGATTGGAAGGGACCTCAAAAGATCATCTAGTCCAATCCCCCTGCCGTAGCAGGAACACCTAGATAAGGTTACACAGGAAGGTGTCCAGGCGGGTTTTGAATGTCTCCAGAGAAGGAGACTCCACAACCCCCCTGGGCAGCCTGTTCCAGTGTTCCGTCACCCTCACTGAGAAGAAGTTTCTTCTCAAGTTTAAGTGGAACCTCTTGTGTTCCAGTTTATACCCATTACCCCTTGTCCTATCATTGTTTGTCACTGAGAAGAGCCTGGCTCCATCCTCATGACACTCCCCCTTTATATATTTATATACACTAATAAGGTCACCCCTCAGTCTCCTCTTCTCCAAACAATAGAGACCCAGCTCCCTCAGCCTTTCCTCATAAGGGAGATGCTCCACTCCCTTAATCATCTTAGTTGCCCTGCGAATCATCTTAGTTGCCCTGCAACATCACTACCAGGTGATCCTGCCCCTCTACTCTGCTCTCGTGAGACCTCACTTGGAGTATTGTGTGCAGTTCTGGTGTCCTCAACAGAAAAAGGACATGGAACTGTTGGAACAAGTCCAGAGGAGGGCCACGAGGATGATCAGGGGAATGGAGCACCTTCTGTATGGAGACAGGCTGAGAAAGTTGGGGCTGTTGAGCCTGGAGAAGAGAAGGCTGCGTGGAGACCTCATAGCAGCCTTCCAGTATCTGAAGGGGGCCTACAAGGATGCTGGGATGGACTATTCATCAGGGACTGTAGTGACAGGACAAGGGGTAGCAGGTTCAAACTTAAACAGGGGAAGTTTAGATTGGATGTAAGGAAGAAATTCTTTACTGAGAGGGTGGTGAGGCACTGGAATGGGTTGCCCAGGGCGGTTGTGAATGCTCCATCCTTGGCGGTGTTCAAGGCCAGGTTGGATGAGGCCTTGTGTGGCATGGTTTAGTGTGGGGTGTCCCTGCCCATGGCAGGGGGGTTGGAACTAGATGATCTCAAGGCCCTTTCCAACCCTAACTATTCTATGATTCTATGATTCTATCTAGACTCGTTATACTCAGTGGAGATGTAATTAATGCAGTTGCAGAGACTCAGATTCATTTGGCTGTTTAGCCACTGTCTACAACCACATGAGTCACCTTCCAGACTTTCTTTGGTGACCGTATTGAGTAGATCTCTGCTAATACAGTGCGATGTTGGATGCCTCAGGCTCAATTCAGCTGACTAAACTTTGATGACTAGTGCCATGGTAGATGCTCCAGACTATCCCGCCTGATTGCCAGCTGTATCTTCAGAAGAGGCAGGTCATCTCTGCCAGCCCAATGTGGATGTCTCAGACAATCCTAAAGATTGTAGCAAGACAGCTACATTTGGGCACCAAAATACTGCATTTTCTCACAGATTATATGATGCAATACATGAACTCCCTTCAATGCAAATGATAAAATTCTTTAGAATGTTCATTTAGATGGTAGTCATATTAGAAATTTTCATTTAATCTGGTAGGAAATGACTGTATCAGTCATTCCTAGTTTTGATAATCACGGGAGATGTTGCCATTTCAAGCTCCCCCAAGTGAATTGTCAGGTCATATTCTACCAGCATGTTTGAGAATGCACATGCCTGAAGAATGGCAACAAAAATTAACTGTAATACATATAAACATGAAATAATGCATATTTTTTTCATATTCAACTGACTTTATGACTGCCTTTTTTCTACTTTTTCTCAGAATAACTGAAAGCTTCTAGTCACTTACTCCATTATAGTGATTCAAAATAGTGCATGCTGGTAGAGCTACAAGTATGAGTGGAAAAAAAGGAAGAAGAATGTATTTTCACTTTATATCTTGCCTGAAAAATAAGCTCTGAAAATTTCTTTGAACAGATTATCCTCAGTGCAAAGATCTTTACTCAAATCAAGCAGAATAACCTGCATTACATACAGCAACACTTCAGCTTCATAAATCCCATTTTCTAAGGCTTTATGTGATAATTAAGCTCTCATTTTGTAACAAAAATGTGTATATCTTGCAGATTGTACATTTTGTTTGATTTCAGCTGTTGGTAAATTATGCAATATCTCAGATAGATTTAACAATACTTATTTCTTTATTTGCAGAAGGAAGTTGAGCTATTAAGCTGAGCAACTAGTATGACTGAGAATAGTTATTTTCAGGATAGCTTAATCATTGGGTAAGATTGTTAAGATGTCATATTTTTATTGTGTGATGGAAGCATCTCTATTTTTGTGTGCTCTGTATTCCCACAGATGAGTTTCAGGTTTTGCAGCATGCATTGGACATGGCTTATAGCCATGCCACATATATAATGAGCGCAGGATCCAAGTAAAAATATATATTTTTACATTTTTTAAATACATCCATTTAAACACTTATCCTGTTTACACTTACACAGTTATAATAATTCAGTCACCTACACAACAATGATGCAACAGGGTTTCCATTTTAGGAGGTAAACTCTGCCCACATGTGTGACGTACGCCCTTAGTTATTACTCAGCTTCCTACTGTTGCAGGCTGCAGCTGACAGACACTTACATGTCTCCGCTACAGCTGCATGGTACCAGTCTAACAACATTTACTGCATATAGTCCCTGAAATTACTTATTCAGACCTTCCACAGCTCTTACTTGATTTGAGCTTCAGCTAATCCAGAACTGAGTAAGGATTTCAGGATTTCAGTTACAGCATGTAACTAATGCAAGAATGAAGCTGAAAGGTTGACATCTCTTGTTCCTTTAACCACTTTGACAGAGGCTGCACCAAACAGCAGTCAAAATAGCCATGTCTTGAAAGGTCAATTTTTTTAGGACTAGCCCTGTGAGTTAGAGTAGAGGAAAACCGGCTTGATTAATCATAACATAGAATCATAGAATCATAGAATAGTTAGGGTTGGAAAGGACCTTGAGATCATCTAGTTCCAACCCCCCTGCCATGGGCAGGGACACGAAGTCCAAAAAGGAACACTGATTATCTAGTCTGACATGAAAAACAGGGGAACTTCACCCAATGATTCTTGCACAGACCAAATGGTTCTTTCCTGGTCCATAAGGAAACTCTCCAGACAGCTATATGGGTGAGCATTACATCATGCAATATACTGGGTTGTAGCCTGAGCTCATTTTGCCAGCTTGTAACTATTGAGAGGTTTCACTTGGCAGCTCAGGGCTTGCATGGATTATGGGGAAATCAGAATTTGGCTCACCCTTTCTCACAATATGACATCCAGGAAAAAGTTTTCTTTACTTCTATGTATAAAAAAGTATAAGATACGTATTTATGTATTTGTGGTAAATTGCTTTAATCTGAAGTGTAATATTTAGATTGAATTGGTGAAGTAGCTGGCCAATTTGGTCTGATCATGAATTTAGCTTGTTTAGCTGAAAAGGAAGAATCGTCAATACTTTTATTGCAATTTATAGGTGTGTCTGGCTTTCTGCCTTGACACATCATGTTTGATCTGTAATATCTGCACTGAATCCAGCACTTCTTGTCATCAGAACAAATTCTCTGACAGATTTAAGAATCCACCATATTATTAAGCAGCTCTCTTTAAGCACTTTTAGAAGCTATGTGCATACCTCCAGAAAGGAAAAAAGTGAAAAGAATTAAAGAGTGAAAATCCCCAAGTGTAGTCAAATTACATATTTATCCTTACTGTTAAAAGCAAACCCAGCATATTTTAAATACAGCTCAATCTAATGTGACAAGAAATTAAACAATTTAATATAGTCACTGTTCAAGCTAATATTCTGTTGCTCAGAAATATTCTGCATCCATGTATCTAATTATAGCTAAAAAGCAGAAAAATACTGTTAGATTATAGTCAATGGGGAAAAAAGGGTCTAGGACAGGTTATTAGGTAGCTAATTTTGGCTTTCTTCCAGCCATAAATGTTCAAGGCTTATATTTGGCTGAGATTGCCTTGTTTCTTTGATATGCACTTATTTTTTTGAACCCATGATCTGTATGTTGTGCATTATATTGCAGTCTTTTTCAGAAGAAAAGAACATAGTTCCTTTAAGCCTAAGTCTAAAGTGAATATATGAAAATGATCCATGAAGCTATTATGCTAACCACACTTCCCAGGTGATACTTTCTAATACCAGAAAAATTTGTTGCCATGGTGACTGGCCTGACCTGAAACAGTTCAATTGATGCTGATTCCTTTCCCTTCCCCTAAAAAAAAAGAACAAAATAGAATCTTTTGGAAAGGCAATTCTTCTTTTGATTAGGTACTGGCAATCTCTGATGGCCTTTTGTTCATGCCGTGCTGTCTTATTAACACTCAGAAGAAATAGAGTTTAAAGAAAAGTGGGCTTGAAAGCGGCCTCCAATTTTAACTGAAAATTATCCTTGTAAAAGGGTGTTGTGCCCACCCATCTCAGGGCATCATCTAATTTTGCATCTTCTGAATGAAAGTGGAAAGTTCGAATGTGCCATTAAAAATGCAAGAACTTCAGTAGCAGGTGAATTCAGCATTACCTGCCCACAGATGAAGTGGACAGTGGCACTTTAAAACTTCCTTTGATCATTAGCAACTTCGTAATTGGCCTCACCATAACTTGCATCTAACTTTAATCCTCTATGGGATTAAAAGGTGATCTTCTCAAGTGATCCTCAAGTGACAGAATTTTTTGTTGAAAATTTTCTGTTCTTTGACAGAGATGCTAACAAGAAGGAAAAGACAAAGATTACCATTCTCCTGAAGCTCCAGCTGCATGCTGGGACATCTTGCATTAAGGGCTAAATAAAGGCTGAAATCCACAAAAGATTACAAGCTGCTGAGGAAGGTCTCAGATGGCATATTGGTGTTTATAGACCAAGAATGCAAATCAGAAGGCCCATAGCAAGAACTATGCCTTCACTGGTTAAGTTTTCTAGGCATCTAGGGAAAGGCTCCAACTGCTTTTGTTTGATCCAGCTTGCCTAAGGGGCATGTGTAGGCTTCCTAAGGGCAGTAAACTGAAAAAGCTTATATGTATAGCCTGGAGGTGAGGGCAGCCTGTCTTTAGAAAGCAGACCAGACTTTCTAGGTACTTCAGACTGCCTGTATTTCTATTTTCTATTTTTTTTTAATACCCTCAGTTCAGAGATGTGGGCTTTAGTCCAGGAGTGCAGTTTGGAGGAAGGAGCTTGAGACCCTCCTTGTCAACCCCTCCAGAATGAAGTAGCATACTCTTACCAATTGTAAATCAGCGAGAGTATTTGTCTCTTTCTCCAAACACAAGAGTATTTGTCCTCCTTCTCCAGTAATAAGTCATCTTTCCTATAGCAACATCCTCCTCCTTGCAGCTGAGTGCTTTTACCACCATGTTCCAGACTTAGACTTCCCCTTCCTTCTTTTTCTTTTTGGCCCAAGGCTTTTTCAGGTCTTCTGTGTTTATTGTTCAAATGATGAACAAACGATGAAATCCCAGTTTCTGATGGGAGTACAAACTGTGAATTTTGGTCTTTCATGGGCCTCTGCTTTGGAGACAGACATACTGGCATTTACTGGTGAACTTTTGGCCAACAATTCTTTCAGTGTGTTGACCTCCAGGTCTGAACAGGGAAACAAGGGACTGAATGCATAACAGTGAGCTCAGAGTTATGGGAAGTGTCCCCGTGTCTCTTTATGGGATATGTGGTATACTAATGTCAGGAAAAACAACTAGCTTGCTCTGCATTCTTTGCACACCATCTCACCTTTCTAAGGACTCCTTTCACCACCAGCAAGAGGAGGGAACTTATTAGGAGCTGCTCGTAATATTTACACTGAAACAATACCCAAATAGAAAATCAGGTTCTTAGCTAGCTGACCAATGAAACTGATGGAGAACTTCCACATTGCTCTAATTTTTCCCCCTTTTGTTTGGAAAAAATATAAAGTAGAATTGTTTGGCTTTCAGCCATGTGTAGCTTACAAGATTTTTTGCTTTGCTAGATCTTTTTGCAGGAAAAGATCATTTGGAGCACCAATATTTATATAAGACTTTTCAGAAAGTAGCAATGAAAGATGATCTTGAAGTGCAACAAGCAGTAATGTTATAACTGAGTACACCAGCAAAGCAAGATTTGTAGGGAGAGTGATTTCTTCCAGTATATCAAGTTATATAATTGGGGGAGGGAAATGGACATGCAAAAGCTTTCTCAGACCTCACTACCTCAACTTGTAGAAAGGCCCTAGCTAGTAATAAAGGACAAAGAAGTATGACTTCAACTTCTCCAGAATTGCTCTCCAGAGTCTGTAATTGCTCTCTTTCACACACATATACATACACAAACAAGTTTGAAAACCACTTATCTTGCACAGGTCTGCATCTGCCAAATACCATGTTTTCTGAAAGGTTACAAAGAAGCATGGGATTCCTCTTACTTCAATGAACTAACTGACTTTGACAGCTAAATTTCCCCTTAAATATGTTTAGAAATTCGTTTATATAGAAATGTGAGTCATTCTGACAGGCTTAATTTGTACTGAAAAATGAATGTGTTAAACTTATTAGCCATTCAGGTTAGAAAGAATGTAAACTGTAGACTGATGACATTTGCACGTCGTGTACTACACACTGTGTGCCTACAAAGTGAAAATATAAGAGTTAGTGAAGTGCATGCTGAAGATTTGATTGAAATTGTATCCTAATCCCTTCCTGCTCTTGACTTGATGTTGTCTTGCTATTTCATTTTCTGTAATGAAGAGAATATGTATGAGAAGATGGCCTTTTTTTAACTGCATCATACTTATGGCAATATATGCATCTTTCCAGCAGAACTAAACAACTAATAGCAAATATAGCAGTTTGCTGGAGTTAATAAAACACTGCATAATAGACCAAAAATTATGTTTGAGTTTTAAGACCCATTAATTGATACTTGAGGAGAAGTTTAAACCTTTGTTTAGCAGCCTCGAGGATATCTGTATCTGAATTTCTCTGGCTTGACTTCTGTGCTAAAAGCATGCCTGACTTGTAAATAAGAGTGAGTGAAAGGCAGGGGGGTAGTCACAAAGTCAAGTGTGATTTACTTGGGAAATCTCTCAACCACCATTTCTTCACAGTGGTAAGAAAAGCTTTCCAGAAGGTGACTCAGAGGTGAAGCTTGACTCAGATGCTCATAAGCCACACTTAGTATTGTCAAAACAGCTCAGGGCGTGAGCTGACAATTGAGCCCAATCTGCACATGCCTCTGTGTCAGCTTGTCTGGGGAGAGCTTGCAGGCTCTGCAGGCAGGGAAACTCAGGCAAGAGATTTCATATGCCTTCTCCAAGGTCTGAGCCTGCTGGCTATACCATTGCATCAGGCACTTTTGGCTCAAGCATTGCTATGAAGGGTGATACAGATCTCATCTTGGAGTATGTGAGTCAGTTTTCTGCTTTGAATGGTCTTCTAGATGAATTCCTTTCCCTCCCTGTTTATTACTAGGAACATATAAAGCCAGCAAGTTAATTTAGGATAAATAACAGTAGGAATAATTCCTCCATCCCCTTCATAAACAGAGTGGACAAAATCATACAGTCTGAGAAGGCTCACTTGCTTGTTGTGGTATGATCTTGGCTGTCTTCATGAAGCAGCTGATTGGACTTTGGATCCAAATCAGCCCCTGTCTCAGGAGGTCAGGGACAGTATGGAAACCACCAGCTAATGCTGAGGCTGATTTTGTCAGTATAGTCCTTTCCCTGTCTCCAATTCTTCAGCAACTAGCAGTTCAAAAAGCTTCTGGCTTAGCCAGATAATGTAGGGCACGGTATTTCCATGTGCTTCA
This sequence comes from Psittacula echo, assembly GCF_963264785.1. Taxonomy (NCBI): domain Eukaryota; kingdom Metazoa; phylum Chordata; class Aves; order Psittaciformes; family Psittacidae; genus Psittacula; species Psittacula echo. Next base: position 94,259,325 of record NC_137738.1, read on the forward strand.
TATTTATTTTACAGAAAATTTTCTCTAACCAAGTACTTGAAAAATTAATGCTACTATGGGGAGATGGTCTCTAAATTAGAGACATTTTAAGGATTTGCTTAGAAATTATAACCTTGTCACTGATACTTGAAAAATCTTTGTAGCTCACCAAATCCAGTGAGTATATTTTCCTTTCTGTAGTCAAGAAGGAGATGCTTGCTGAGGTTACTTTCTATTGCCATACAGACCTTCTGCATCTCTCTGGAAAGTATCATGAATGTGAAAGAGAAGATAATGAGAATGCAGAATCCCTGTCAAATAATAACCCACAAGAACAAAAGAGGATTAGATGTGTATGAAAATGAGCGCTCATCTGATCTGAATGTGCCAGTTCTGTGAACCCTTGCATGGGTGCCAGCTTTGGTGTGATGCACTCTGCAGAGAACTTTTCTGCTGGGAATCTCTTGCATTATTATTTTCTACAGCAAATGTTTGCAGCCCAGTGGAATGGATAATGAAAACATTTGGGGCATTTTAACCAGTGTGTATGTGTATGTGTATGCTGTGCATAACAAAATTACCCTATTTGAATGTCTGTAGTATCGGAACTGTTCCATGGGTTATGTATCACATTTGCCACTAGGCTGGACTGCAGATTTCCAAAGTCCACAAGGATAGGACTCCTGTAAAAACACATGTCAGAAAAAGCTGCAATAGTATAAACAGAACCAACACAAGCAGCTCAAGTACATACTGAAGTACAAATGAATTTAGGTCTTTTGCATATTTTTTTGTCTGATATGCCCATCTTTTCTGATAGGACTGCAGCAAATTAGCATTTCCAGATTTTTTACTGTAGTGAATCAGAGAAGATAAATCCAAGTGAATCTCTGTGCTCTTGTTGCCCCGGGATTATAGAGCTGATTCTATGTGGTGCAGACTAAGCTAGGTTGTATAGAAAATAAAAATAAAACAAAAAAATCTACCCAATATCTAACAGCTCTTTAAAGAACACTTCTAGGGTTGCAGATGTAAAGATTCGAAAACTAACAAAATACCAAAATTAATGTTGTCTCTGGTTTTTCATTCACGTTCTTAGGTTACAGTCTTGAATTAAATAGTCACATATGATTTTTCTCACTTTGCCAGGGATATGAGTCACAATTGTGCTGTGAAGGCATCTGTTGTCTGTTAAGTCCCCTGACTCATTTGTTGCACAAGTTGGAAGATATGAAGTGAATGAGGCAAGGAACAGCAGAGAGAAAGCAGGTTGTCTGGTGGCTAAGGTAGATAAATGTCACTCAAGAGAAGTGGATTTCATCCCTTCCTATGCCACAAAGATTAATAAGGAACTGTGCAAATAATGTAAACCAGGGTTTTTATTTCCAATCATGATCAAGTTGAAATTGCACTCTAGTCTTCCTATTGCCCAGATATGGATTTCAGTTCCTTCATAGATCTCCCTGCTACAACCAAACACGTTCTGGCCTTCCTGCTCTGCCCTTGCTCTGGTGAGGGGATCATGGAGCTGAGTCACTTTATCCAGTAGCGACCATTGCAGGACCTTGACAATTCCCTTACAGGATCTGTGGCACCTCCCTCTTGGATCCTGAAAATCACTCAGGACAGGGCAGAAGTGTCCTGGAAGAGGTGAAGGTACAGAATGTGCACTACAGCCAATGGATGACCGTTTAGCTCAACAATCCTGTGATGTTTTCCACAGTTTTGAGAGCTAAATAGTATTGGATTTTGTTCACAATGAACAGGTCAAAGCTGACCTCCTCTTCCCAGCAATTCCCTTGTGCTGCCCCATGCAGATACCTCATTGCTCATCAGCAGTACTGCATCTGACAGAGCTTGGCTGCTTGATGTAACAGAGGTGCTGCAGATTTCTCACATGTACACTAACAAGGCATGGGACATGTAGTCAGGGAAAGGACTGAGCTGAAAGATTCTGTGCTTAGTTTGCAGCTCTGAGGAGGGTTGCATTCACCTTTTCTGCTCCTTAAGCAGAACTCTTGGGATGCCTGCTCTTGTTTCAGTCCCATTCCAGTCCTATCCCAATCCTATGCCTAGCTTTTCACTAACCACCATAGAAATCTTAGAAAGTCCAGGTATGCTCCGTTTTGAGATTCTTATCCTATTCTCACCCTTTCTCCAAACTTCTTTCCCTCACCAAATCTTCAGTCAATCTTGGTCAGTCCTCAAACTTCTTTCCATCAGCATTATTCCTCTGCATTAGCACTCAGTCCCTGTCCATTCCTTGTGCACTCCTGAGTGCAGTTTCCTTGCACACACAGAATCCCATCTCTTCCCTCAGCATGGCCATGTCCACTTCTTGGACCTATGGCACACCTTGCAGTTTCCAGGCTCTACTCCCTATTCCTCTTCCAGGTTTCCCAGTTTGCTGGGTTCTTCTCAGACAAACTTGAAGATAGACTTTTTAGTAGGGCCTGCTGTGATAGGATAAAGGATATGTTTGTAAAATAAAAAGAGGTAGATTCAGACCTGATATAAGGAAGAAAATTTTTTATGATGAGAGTGGTGAAACCCTGGAACAGGTTGCCCAAAGTGGTGGTAGATGCCCATTCCCTGGAAATATTCAAGGTCAGGTTGGACAGGGCTTTGATCAGCCTAATGCAGTTGAAGATGTCTCTGCTCATTGCAAGGCCTTTGGACTAGATGACCTTCAAAGGTCCCTTCCAATCCAAGTCATTCTGTGATTCCATGATTCTATGATTCCCCTGGTTTAGTCCCAAGACATCTAGATGTAGTGTTCTCCTTCAGAAAAAATCCATCTTTTTCCATCTTTTTCCACATGCTTCCTTTTCTTGACAACCTTTGATCTACCTCTTTTCACTGTCCAAGAGGAAGTTGATGCCATTATCTTTGATACCATTTCAGCAGCTGGTAGACTGAGATTGCAAGAGAGACTAGCTCCCTGGTGCTACATCCAGTGCCCAGGACTGCTCCAGCTCAAGATACATGGGGACAGCCATTACAGAGGAAAATTTATTTGATTCCTATGTCCTATGCTGCAAAATATTTTTAAACTTTCTTTTTCAGTGGCTGTGAAGCACATATGATTCAGCCACATACAGAGCTTGTAAGGAGCTGAGACATGCTCAGTGAAGATAAAGTACCTGGAGATTTCAGCTATAAAACTCTGGCAAGTCTTTGTGAAGTATGTGTAAACTACTACTTGTCAAAGACTTGTACATTTTTAGGATGTGGATGTATTTCTCAAGGAATAAAAATGAATAAATAAGGTTTATCCTTATCAAAAGCTGCACTCTTCCTCTACACAGGGTTCCTGCAAAACACAGAGTTCCAAAGCTTTACAACTACATTTTTTAAAATGTTGATTAGTGGTTGTTTCCCTTTTTTCTTCTGATTTTTGTTTTTGAAAAGGTCTCAGCAATTTCTAAAGAATAAAGTAGCATGAGAGATGACAAGTGTGAAATCTGCGAAAGTTTCTCCAAGCTTCAAATGAAAACATGGTTATGGTAATACGAAAAGAAATGTCAGGCAGCCTTTGTGGATGAGATAGCCACCAATTTGAAGCACAAATGGACTGCTATTTATGTTCATACCCACATGTTCTTTAGCCAAAAATTGTCTTAGAAGTCAATTAGATTATCTCTAGTCTTTGTACTCAAGTACTCTAAGATGATATAGGCCCGTAAAGATAAAGAAAATGTCTTTCCCCATCCTTCAGTGGCAGTCAGACTGAGATTCCTTTGTTCACTGAGGAGTAAACCACCTTAAAAGAAATGGAAAAAGTGAATATATGTGGTCCTACTGGATTCACCACACTGCAGTGGTGGTTTGAAGCCTGTCAATGGCAGCGCCTGGCCTTATGCATCCTCGTAGAAGAGTAGGACTGCCTCTCTGGAATTTGCAGCTGAGTGCTGCGAAGCCACAAATGGGGCCATTCACTCTGTCTGGCTGTGAACCTTGTCTGAGAGGAGGAGGAGAGGGAGATCTCGTAGCTCTACTGCTAAGCAATTTTTGTTATGGAAAGTTACTTTTAATTTGTTCCATATGAATCCTGGGAAAACGAACCATTTGAGAAGTTTATCATAATTCTAGTCTAGATAAACAGCTCAATGAAGAATGGAAAATATGTATTTTGCGAGAAGGCACAACTGAAAAATATTCACATATGGCAATGATTTCCTCAGTATTCACCAAAGGGTTGGCTCAGGAGTCTTCTCCTGTAGATACAGATCAGATTTATCACTGCGGTAATGTCACCTGACTTGTATGATGTTTAAACTGTGAGTCAGCAGAGCAGAGAGATGTAGCTCTCCAGCATGTACAGTATTTATCCTCTCCTTTTCCACTTGCTGGCACTGATTTTGTTTTTAACGTTACTGAGGAGTGATTTTCATAGTTAAGGTTACAAATGAGTTAGTCTTAGAAGTTTGTTTTGGCTTCTTCCTACAACCTACCCAGTCACTGTGCTGCAGCGGGACCTCGGAGCCGGTAATCTGAGCCGAGAACAAGATAATGTGTCTTTTCAAAATGTGAAGTGAGTGGAGGTTTGCTGGGTTATGGCTCTCAGACAATGGGAGTGCTCCCACACCAGAAGAAGTCCTGTTCATTTTATTGCTTTAACCATCTTCTTCAAGAAATCAGCAGAGAAATGCTCTTTTTCTCTGTGAGATATTCTAGATGTTTCCTCACTATCCTGGAAAAAAAAGCTGTTTTACTCATCACAATTTAAGGACAGACAGTGGTTAGAATAAGAAAAAAATGCAACAAAGGAAATGTATGCCAGCGTTAGCTTTTTGTAATGAGTTGAACAGATTTGACAGCTTAATGTCTATGGGGCAGTGATGTAGATTTAGGTTCATAAATTTTAAGATCTGAATGAAGATGCTGAACCTAAATAAAAAAATGTGACCCAACTAAATAAAAATTGTCAACCTGAGTCCACTGAAGTTGCAGACCCCTCTGTTCAGCCAGTGTGGCCCTGGGCGTTGTGTCACAGGACACATAAATAGTTTTTACTGGATTTCTCGTCCCATACAGCAATGCAAAACATCAAAAATCAGTTCAGTGTTTAAATAATTCTGGTTTGGTTTAGTATATTGTTACTATCTGCAGAAATTTTAGCCTAGGCTCTCAAACAGCAGGTTCCCAAATATGAGATCCTAGTCAATTAGAACAATCCTCACATGAACCCTTATCATTTTCTCTTAGTCCAACATACCTGGGACATGTCCCACTTACCATAGAAAAGCAGGGCTGAAAGGGTCTCAGGAGTGTATATTCCAGCCTCCGAGCCCTACACCACCAATGCCTGTCTGAGTCTTGTGAGTTATTAGGGTAGTCTGTTGCTAAAGATGCCTCAAGGCATTTTCAGGCAATCTGTTACACCAGGCTCACTGTTTCTTTCTTGCTTCTTCTTTGCACTGTCATGTAAGTTCGTTATGCGTTTTTTTTTTCTTCCCCTAGACACAAAGAAAAGAATACTCCTTTCCTCTTTGCAGTTGCTTTTGTGTATCTGAACACAGTTGTTTTGTTACTACTCACCCTCTGTTCCAGTCCATACATCTCCTTTTCTCTCATTCTTTCCTGGTAAGCCACATCTGAAGTAGGTCTGATGAAAAACTTTGGATATTAGTTGAAAATAATATAACATGGCAACACCATTGTGATGAGATCAGCTGGACACTACTGAACCAGAAAACAATTTCGGTTGACTACTCCAAATTTAAAAGATTAATTGATTTCAAATGAGGCAGCAGAACAGAATTTTAGCCCAGAAAAGTCCCGCAGTAGGAGGGCTCCCTTCGCAGATGTGGGAAGTGGTTACCAACATCAACATTAGAGCTGAAACCAGTATAGCTGAAACCATATCACAAGACAGACCATCTGAAGACATATGACTGGCTTAAATAGTGAGCTTTAGAAATCAGGAAGCATTATTAACTACTGTTATTTTCCTTTGGTTTATGAGCCTGCTGGGGTAACATACTATAACATTTCCAAGTTTTCTCCTGGAAGCCTCTGTCAAAGAGACTGAAAACTGAGATGTGTAGCTAATCACTTGGCTCTAGGCATAGAGGCTTTGGGAGAACACCAAATGTTATAATTACATTACTAGAATAGGTGTCATAACATTTTGTTTCTTTCTGTGTGGAAAATGAGAGAACTGCAGTTGTTGACGAGTTCTTGGATAGGAAAAAGGTGATTCATGCAGGAGCCCATACAGCCTTTTCTCAACCATCAAACTTGATTCATCCCAACTTACCACTGTGAGGGATTTCAGGTTGTTGTGACAATTGATGTGAAGAGAATTCAGATAGAGTCCCATTGCAACTCCCTAAGCTATGCATAGGGGATCCATGGGCACCTTAAAGATTTTCCTGGACGTTGCATTAGGAGAATCTGAGCTTAGCTGACACATCAGGTGGAAATGAATTATCTGAGGTATGTTCAGGTTTATCATGAACTTTTACCAAGTTCACCGTGAGATGTGCGAAATGTCAATAGTTAATAAGCAAAGTATCAGATAACCATTAGTGAGAATCTGGGTATACACTGACATATCAGATTGCTGCAGCACTAACTCTAAAAGATGTTTTGCATTCTATTGATTAGAATTTGGAGGAGAGAAAAATATTTGAACTCAAGATAGAGCTACAATTATGTGTGATGGATCTCAAAGTAGTTCAAATATTTACTTAATACATGATAATTTAAATGAATTAGACATTAGCTTACAATTGCAATCAAAATGTGTTTTTCCTAAGACTTTAGCTGTTCTAATGATTCTTTAAGTGTAAAGAAAAGCCTGCTGCTTGATTGAAACATGTCCAAAAGGCATCACAGCTGACAGGAACTTGAATTGGTCTTCTGCATTCATTTCTGATAGCAGCGGCAACATAATCTGACAGCAGATGTTAAGCAGGCAACATTTCTCTTTTGCTCCTAAAAGCAGCTGACAAGGATCTGCAGCCTAACTTAAAACAAATAAACAAGCAAAACCATCAACAACAAAGTTGTCCAATTAAAATTGGATTACTTCTTCAGACAGAAACACCATTTAAAAACCAGCAGGGGCAATTAACAGGTACTGATTGTGGAAGTGAGTACTTAATGTATTCTGCATTGCTTGCCTAATTTTAATGTTTCTGACCTCTCCGTTCTAATTTTCTTGCTTAGCCATTCTGTTTAACTGTGGCAGACTGATCTACATTTCCTGAGAGCAAGGAACACTTTCAAAAAACACACTGAAAATGTTTTTTCCTTTTAGGTAGGTATATATCATACTTATTTACAACAACAGCCTTCTGAACTGCTCTTTGAGCTTGAGTACAAATTTCTTATTTACATCTCAATTGTACAATGATTTCTTATTTATCCTCTCTTGGAGCATTGTATACAGTTCTGGTGTCCTCAACACAAAAAGGACATGGAACTGTTGGAACAAGTGCAGAGGAGGGCCACGAGGATGATCAGGGGAATGGAGCACCTCCCGTATGAAGACAGGCTGAGAAAGTTGGGGCTGTTCAGCCTGGAGAAGAGAAGGCTGCGTGGAGACCTCATAGCAGCCTTCCAGTATCTGAAGGGGGCCTACAAGGATGCTGGGGAGGGACTATTCATCAGGGACTGTAGTGACAGGACAAGGGGTAATGGGTTAAAACTCAAACAGGGGAAGTTTAGATTGGATGTAAGGAGGCGGGTGGCGAGGCACTGGAATTGGTTGCCCAGGGAAGTTGTGAATGCTCCATCCTTGGCGGTGTTCAAGGCCGGGTTGGACAGAGCTTTGGGTGACATGGTTTATTGAGAGGTGTCCCTTCCCATGGCAGAGTTGTTGGAACTAGATGATCTTAAGGTCCTTTCCAACCGTAACTATTCTATGATTCTATGATTCTCTGTAAAATGTGCCAGCTTCTAACAGGGGGATTAAAATCCCTTACCACAATATTAGTTTACCCTAATAATCAGAGTAGCCTATGGCCTAAAGGTTAAAGCTTTCATCTGTCAGCAAAGGTTTTGCCCTTATTTTAAGATATCTGTCTACAGTGATGTGTCTACTTGTGCTGAAAGAGACTAAACTCCAGTGGTAGTCAATGGAAAGACAAGGGAAGCGTAAAGAACAATTCAGATGACCAACTTCTACCTACCTCCTATGAAGTGCATTGAATCGCTCTGCTAGCTGTATTAAGTAGCTCCCCAGTACCTAAAAAGGGAGATTAAACACCTCCAGCAGACCTCTACCTTGATGTAGGTGTCCTACACGTAAGCAGAATCCCACCTGCAAGGTTTCAGTCTGTATTTCAACCAAAGGCACCTACTGCAACAGAGATGCTCTAGGATATGTGCAGTGTCCATATGGATGCAGGACCTACAAGATACGATGCAGGACCTATGTGAGAACTCCAGCTTTTTGGAGCAACAGCAGCAGTGTCAGAAGATCAGGTAGAGAACATCTATATGTCTGTGTTTGGGCAAATGTATCGAGCATGGAGGATGTGATTTAGTTGCCAAGGTGTAGGTGCTTACTGCTTTTTGAGACATTCCTTGCCATGCCAGGAATCTTCAGGGATCACAGATGAGCTGAAGGACTTGTGGGAGACCTACATCGTTCTGGCTAAAGCTATGGCTTTAGGATACTTTCAAACTCATGAAGTGTCAATAGATGCCTGCGTTCAGGCAATCAAGTCGCAGTTTGAGAACTGAATTAGGCGGCTGAGTCACAGTGTAACTCCCACGCTCAGAAGAGAACTGCAGCCAGGTTTCCTAGGTCCTATCCCAGAAGGTAGAACCTCAGTTCTAGGAAGAAGACATTAATACATGTCCTTCTCAGCATGTTCTACAGAAATGTTTGTTGAGGCCCCCATCAAGAGATAACTTTTTGTAGACATTTTCTTAAACATGATCTCTCTTTACACTCTGTCTACAGCACAAAGGAATATGAACACTGGGCGCTTTTACATTGAGAGTTAAGAAAAGTACAGGTTTTATTTATTTATTTATTTATGTATGCTTAGGATGTGGCTTGATCTTTCAGGTGTCCCAAGCACAGGCACAGAATCTATCTAATATGCAAGGTAGGAAATTGCTTTCAGGACCATGAGCAGAGAACCCCATTGTTGACTATAATGAATTGGAGCAAACACAGTTCATGCGCCATGGTGAGATCACATATGAAACAAAACACACTTCTATCAACAGAAGACAGATGAAACCCAGTTTTTGAGTCCATATCAGCATTGGCACTGATTTATTTTACAGTAGATTAAACATCTCACTTCAGTTAATGTTTCATTATTAGAAATGTTCATGGGACCCTAGGTATCTTTTGATGGCTGCAGAGTGTTGATTAGGAATTAGTTCATTAGTCAATACCAGATTAAAGAACAATTACTACAGTGTGCAAGAAGTTTTTCTTACAGTTTTTTCAACTGTGAAGGCACAGGCAGAGCCTTTGCTTCTGTACCTGTGATATTGCCCCTTAATTCTTAGGCCTGGTTCAACACTTTCGGAATATGAGTTTTTTCTTGCAGTTAAAATCAATCTTCTTCTCTCCTAAAAATATTTGAAGGAGTGCAATTGTTTGTTGATTATAATTGCAACAAACCATTTTTATTTAGGAAAAGTCAAACATTATAAATGATCCAAACCAGATTTCTCCTAAACTTGCTCTTCAGTTCAAATTAAAAACAAAAAACAACTGGTATATTTAAAATTTATATTTAAAAATCTTGAAAACATTTGAAGTCTTTCTCCAGGTCCTAAGGAGAAGAAAAATCAAGGCTTGTCCTAGCTTTCCCTGTACCTTTTCAAGATGTCTACACTTCCTCTTCCCTTCAGCTGCAATAAGACTACAGTCTCTGAGCAGCACTGAGCCAAGGCCAGGGCCTTGCTACAAACTGCCTTCCTTTGTGCGCTGGATACAACGAGAGAACACAGAGTAGCCAGGGGCAGTACCTGATGCAGCTTGCAAAATATCTCAGTTACAGGTTTGTGCTTCTGTCCTCAGTGACGCCTTTAGGCGTTCCTTATGAGCTCCTGCAGGAGCACCGGACCATTACTTTTTCTCTCAGCTGACCGAGTTCCTTAGAGCCATAATTTACAGCCTGCACTTTGGTAATGGAATGACCCTGACATGTTAAATATTATTATTCCTGCAGAGTTCATGACCATATGAATGAACTCAGAAAACACTCTCTTCTCTTTACAGTGACAGGTCATGCAGTTTTGGTGATTTCTGCATCCCAAAATCATTGTCTATATAAAAATTTTGATTGCCATGATGATCAATAGCCATACAGTGAGCTATTCATTAAGATGCCTTGCTTCATTACTCCACTACATGCCTTCATGTAATTCTACTTGAAAAAACAAAACCCAGACAAACCCCCAAACAAGGGTTTCACCCAAACCTGCAAAGCCTGTTTAAAATCTATGGCTCACAGTACATCCTTGGAGCAATTTCTGGATGGTATTCATGCTTCATTTACCTCTGCATTTTGTTCTCCAGGAGCTTCTAATGAATATACTCAGGATTTAACGGTTTCCTTTCCAAAAAGCAGCAATTTCAAGGTAGGAAAATGTTATCATTCACAAAAACAAACAAACAGACCCCAGACTGGCCTTTTGTTTTTAAGCAGAAAGCCTCAGGTTGCTTTCTTAACAATATAGCTGTTCTTGAAGTAGAGGGATCAATCTGTAGTATTTAGTTGGTTTAGTGACTGTAAATTGGATAAAAATCTCTGTTTCTTAAACTTGTTTGGCTCTAGGCTATAAGCACGTTGTCACAATTGTAAGTTATAATTATGGAATTCTGACTAGTATTCTGGTCTGAGAAAGGAGGATTTTTCTATTGTTCTACATCCCTTTCTTTGCCTGTAGAGACTGTACTGACCAATAATTTACTTCATTAAGCCTATCTGAGGAATTATAATTTAGAAATGACAGTTGCATGCATTTTAGTTTAGCACACTGTGCGCACATGAAAATGAAAATATTTTCCACTACCTATAATAACAGCATTGCTCAGCTAATGAACAGTGTTTTCAACCCTCATTCGCTTGGAATGTCCGCACAAATCAGACTGAAAATCACCTGTATTGAAGGTGAATTACCTTGTTCAAATAAATGTGCACACCTATATGTAAATGAGTAATCATCTCTTTTTAATATTAGACAATCTTGTAAAGAAAGTATTTAGGATCACTATCAACAACAACAACAACTATTTCTTCTCCTTTGACTGTCATCAAGGACTTTTAATGGAGAAAACTAATTTGACGCTTTCAGGAAAATATGTTTGTGTCTGATGAATGACTAGCAAGCCCTTCCACCTCCCTTTTATTCTTCAAATGTACATCTAGAAATTTCTTGGCTAGATCTTAATTTTGAGAAAGAATATGGCCAAAACCTCTGGAAAAAAACCCCCAATAAAACCAACAAATAAACCACAAAACCACAATAGCTCATTAGTGTCTTTATTCAGATAACTGACTGACTGAGTGGAAATCTGGTTTACGGCATATCAGACCACTGTAAGGTTACATGAGAGTTGTGGGGAAAAAATAAGTAATTAAAAGACCTATTTAAGCAATATCCTTAAACTAAATGTCAATAGTAAGAATGTTGAGCCTAAGGTTCCACATATATTCATGTGTGTGGTGGAATCAGAACTTTAGGTTTATATTTAAAAGATTGAACTTTTTTTCTCCTTTTTTTGTTTTCTCTGCAGAAATAAATAGCTTCTCAAATTGATATTCTCTGCAATCTCCCTACAAATGCCAAAATATATTTCTTGTATACTACAGAGAACTCATGGATATTAAGAAGTTACCCAACTCCTAAATGACACACAAACCAAAAGTCAGTGATGCTACTAGGCGTCAGGCACCTAATTGCATTTGTTGTTATTGTCCATATAGCCTACCATTGTCGTGGTTTAAGCCACTGCATTAGCTACTAAGAAGGACACAAGTAACCGTTACAGCTGTCCAGGACAGACATATCACTTACATGCATGGCTTTCTAAAACTAATCTCTGTGTGTGTCCAAAATGAGATGACCATCTGATACTAATTATTGTTCAGCTTAGGTAAGTTGATCTTGCATGCTCTGCTTCCATCGCTGTGCAAGCTCAGATGATAAAACTAGTGCATACAGTGACAGAGAATAATTTTCAGAATGTTCTCCTTTGGCAAGACAAACAAATTTTTTGTTTTATTTTTTGTTCTATTCACATCTATCATCTTAGCAGAGATGATGCAGCCAAACAAATATTCCTACTCATTTGATTTCTGTGGTTTAAGATTTGGCCATGACTCCTTGTCTAATTCCTACAGAAAGGGATTCCCACCTAGTCTCTCAGTGAAGCACAAAAATGTTTAGTTGTTATGATGAGACCAGACTGGGTGCATTCAATCTGGCATAGCCATAAGTAAACTAATATGAAGGGCAAGAGAATAATAACTAAGATTTGGAAACCGAATATCCCACATGAACTCTTGGACAGTCAGTCAGGATTCCATGATTCAGCACATTTAAAATTATGCTTAGGCCTTCATTCTACTGCAGAACACTTTTTCCATTGTAGATTTCACTTAGATATGTTTCTGACCTGAGCCTACAGATCACCTACTGGATTAAATACGCTCTTGGTTTTCTTAGTGGTTAAATCATTTGGACATTTTCATCTCTGGAAAGCCCCACCTGCAGGAAATCACCAACTGCATTGTGAATTTCCCACCTTTTCCCACCGCCAGTTCTCCAGGTGGATAGATTGTTTAAGAACTTAATGTCTTAATGATTAGAAACATTCTCTTAATTTCCACTTTAGGTGTACTACTGGCTAGTATATATATGCCGTTAACCTATTGCTTGAGAAGGTTAACTTCGAGTAGTGTAGTGCAGCAACATAATTCCAAAACAAAGCACCAAAGGTGTATCAGGATGCCAGATGCCGGACCTCCTTTGATTCTAGCATATGACTTGCACCAAGTGTGAAGTAGTGCCATCCAGAACACGGATCATCACTACCCAGGAAAGCCAAAATGGGCTTATGTCCTGGTTCCAAGTTGCATGTGACCAGAGCCTCATAAAATGGCATGGCTCACTGAGACCTCAGAAAAACATATTCACGTTGCAAACACTAGCCGTCTCAGTAAAAGTGGCACTCTTCCTGGCAAAGAGGCAAAGGACTGGATGGACATGCACTTGAATTATTCTTTGTTGATACTGGATAGCCAAGAAATAAGGCTTTCTTTTACTAGAGTACCAGGAGTCAGGAGAGACTAAGATCATCAGGACATCCCTGTCTCTTCCTCTGATAAATCACACCTTTGAATAAAATTGTGTGATGAAGAAGAACTACTGGTTCAAGATGTCACTCGCCCAACATTAGAGTAATGTTCCTTTCATGCAGAATAACTTTGTTTGATGACTGACTGCAGGAATCCTCTTCAAAGCCCTCTCTGGGAGAGCCCTTGCAGCCAAGGGCTCCTGCAGCCTGCAGTCTCAGGGCACAGTCAGTTTGATCTGCACCACTCTTCTCCCCAGGAAATGAAGATTTTCTGCAGTGGTTCCCTCATGGAGGAGGGACTGGAAAGACCAATAATGCATCAAACTTACAACATAATTATTTGATCTAGCCTCCTGTTCATAATTTGACAAGCTTTTCTGATATACTCTGCAAAGTGATGGGCATAGTTTCAGATTTCAAAAATAGATAATTAACTATGTAGGCAGTTTAGTAGATGGTTTGAGGGAGAGATGATAGGGAGAAATGCACTGATAATGATGCCTCTTTCTTGTTGATAGAAGCTGCCTATTGAGGCTAAATAGATGTATCTCTGGATAAATGGTTGGTTGATTAGCACCCACATATTTCATTAGTATTGATTTGACATATCGTTATCTGGATTTCTTGTGTATGTTTGTCTTTGCTCTTAGGGATAGGTCCTGTTTGAAAGAATTTCTGTTTTTCTTAGTGTTACTTTTTAGAGTGGGGGAAAGACGAGTCATTTTGAACCTTAACCTTTTCCAAATACATGAACAGCTCAGCCTTCCCATTCAACCAGGGAGTTAGAGAAGAGGCGGGAGAAGGGAAAGTTATGAGGCAGAAAGTGGAAAGTTGGTAAGGGGTGGAAAAAATTACTTAGCTTAGCTGATGTGGTAGAAAAGAGAAAGAGATGCATTTCTTTAAGAAAAGGGAGAAAGCAAGGAAGTTGAAATAATCTGATGTTACATCTATGATGAGCACAGCTGAAATATCTAGGCACTCTGGGGTAGAATATATTAAGAAAAAGGATAATTAAGAAAGAGCTTATTTAGATGAGGGATGATGTCTTTGTTCCTATGCAAATGAGCATAGTTAAAGGATCACTTGCCTTTTTATGAAAATGAATATTGAATGTTTGATGAGAAACTTGGGAAAGAAGCATTCTTGAAGTCAAAGCAAATGCAATCTCTATATGCAAATGAAATCAATTAATTTTAGCAGCCATGTATGAGTGTAAATGAGAAAATCAATGATTTTCAAAATCTAGTAATTTGATAGCCATTAGTCTCATTAGACTTTCTTTTTAAAGCTTAATTATTCAAAAAATACAACCCAATTGAAGTGTGGTTTAGAAAGGATACATTCACAGAATCACAGAATCACAGAATCACAGAATATTAGGAATTGGAAGGGACCTCAAAAGATCATCTAGTCCAATCCCCCTGCCAGAGCAGGAACACCTAGATAAGGTTACACAGGAAGGTGTCCAGGCGGGTTTTGAATGTCTCCAGAGGAGACTCCACAACCCCCCTGGGCAGCCTGTTCCAGTGTTCCGTCACCCTCACTGAGAAGAAGTTTCTTCTCAAGTTTAAGTGGAACCTCTTGTGTTCCAGTTTATACCCATTACCCCTTGTCCTATCATTGTTTGCCACTGAGAAGAGCCTGGCTCCATCCTCGTGACACTCACCCTTTATATATTTATAAACATTAATGAGGTCACCCCTCAGTCTCCTCTTTTCCAAACTAAAGAGACCCAGCTCCCTCAGCCTTTCCTCATAAGGGAGATGCTCCACTCCCTTAATCATCTTAGTTGCCCTGCGCTGGACTCTCTCCAGCAGGTCCCTGTCCTTCTTGAACTGAGGGGCCCAGAACTGGACACAATATTCCAGATGTGGTCTCACCAGGGCAGAGTAGAGAGGAAGGAGAACCTCTCTTGACCTACTGACCACCCCCCTTCTAATACACCCCAGGATGCCATTTTTAAATTAATTACAGTAGTGATTTTCCCTGTAGCATGAAGATAACAGTGCCAGTACATGACTTTGTAGATAGAAATAAGTTTTTTTCTGGACTTGGGTCTTTATTTCAGTAAAGAGTCCACCAAAACTCTACAGATCACCAAAGTACTTATGTAGAAGCACGTGAGTAGCCTCACTGAAGCCTGTGGAAAATGTGTTTTTCATACCTCACATGAATTTTATGGACATGCACAGACTTGATGAAGAGTCCAAGCTGAGCAGAGTGGTGAACCTGTGCAGAGAGCCAGCCAAATGGCATTGCTGGCCCTGGGGCTGCATCTTCTCAGCAGTGGCTTGTACCTTCCCTCAGCTATCTCTGAGGGAGGAACTTCTGCCCATCATCTTCAAAACAGCCTCTTGGCTGCAGCACATACTCAGGAAATGGTGCAGTGAGGTTTTTGTTCTTTGTCAGGAGGAGATTTCAACAGTTTATGACTGTAAATTTGATCTTTTTGAGAATTGTCTGTGAATTTGATGAGCTATAAAGACCTCTTGAGTCCTAAATAGCACAGTGTCCATTGAAGATGTGATTTAGTGTTTGCATCACTTACATCTATGAAGAGAATAGCACCAGGGCCTCTTTTCTGAACATGGGGTCCCCCTCTGGTTTAGCTGAGTGGATCATATTGAACACAGTTACCATCTAGGACAGGTGGCTGCATATAGACTGACTGTCGGAGATGGGCCCTGGCCTTTGCTAACTCCAGAACTGTGCCAGTTTCCAACTGGGAATTGTTAAATGAATTTTGCCTGGCTTGGGCCATTCTTAAAATTTACCAGTATAGACGATGAAGTTTATACCCTTGGGAAAGACCATGACACTGTTTCATTTACTAGTGTTTGTGAACTTTACTAAATAAATTATTCCAAGATCTCAAACATTTTAATACATTTCTTGTAGTAGGAAGTGTGATTACCTGGATTCCTAACTGCATTTCTTCACCTTGTCTGTGGATCCGCCCCATAACTTTTCTGAGGAGCACATTGTGATAACTCACTCCACTACTTCAGCACTTGACTATTGTCACTCCTTTGTCCTCCTCTTCCACTCCTTGCAGATCTCCCTCTCACTTCTCCCCTCTCACTTCCTATTTAAAAAAATCAAGATATAAGGAAGATGTACTTTCAGAGGGCCAATTAAACACAGCATGGCACCAGCTGAGATGAGAAGCTGCAGTGAGTGAATTTAAATCAAGCTGCAGTTTCTGAGTGATGATCTCTGTACCATCACTGGAAAATTTGTTAACAGTAGCAAGGGCTTCAGGCAGATCTGCACATCACCAGGGGAAGTTAAGCCTTACTCAGTATCACTGTGTGAGCCAGAAGTGTGAGAAAAAAAAAAAAAAGAAAAAAGGTAAATTATTGCTTGTGAGTCACAAATGTGGCTTCAAAATTTTATACTAAGCTCTTCCAGGTGACAGCCAAATGAGGAGCGAAAGAGAAAGAGGCACAGTTGTGTAACTCGCAACATTGGCATATATTTATGTAACACATAATTATAATAGCTTAGGATTGCAAAGGGTTTAAAAAATAATTCTCATTTATGTAATGTGGCTACTTTTCACTAGTGGTGTTATCATCTCAAGCCTGTACTCTCTGCTTGACAGAGACATTTTTCAGACACTACTATAGGTGCTTAAAAAAACGAGGAATCACTGCGACCCAGTGGATTTTACACTGGCCACAGTTTCAAACATAACCCAAAATTTCAGCCCCTGTCATGGAATCATCTCCTCCAGCCCCTCTTTCTCATTCTTCCACTGCAAAGTCCTTGATCTCCTGTGGTGTGAGCCAGCCTTGGACCCCTCGGCAGATGGCGAGGGCTGGGTGACCATGTGCACTGCGCCGCTGCCGGCTGCACTGCTTCTGACCCCACATCCAATACCCTGCTCCTGCATGGCTGCTGGCCAAAGATCCTGCTCTCATCTGCCTGTGGTGTCTGGGGTGAAAGCAGCAGCTGTGTGGCTGCACTGTAGGATGGTTTAGGAGAGGAAGTAAATAATTTGTCCATCTGTCTCTGCATCATGAAGCTAGGAAATAAAAGGTCTTTTTCCAAATAATATCAAGTCAGCTAACCAGGTGAAAGCCCTTCAAGGTTGTTCATGACGCCTTCTGTCATTGAAAGCAGTGGGAATTTTGCTTTTGTTTTCTGTGCCAGAATGTTGAGAGATAGGACAGACATGGGATATTTCAAGTTAGTATCTGCTTGCAGGTTACTTGACTCTGTCTCATGGTAGAAGGAAGCGTCATGTGCTGCTACATGTCCTGGATTTCTCATATAGCAAAAAGTTTGCTGCAGCTGAGACAGTGGCTTTCTCAAACAAGAGAATTAAATTGGAGTGAAATATCTTTTCACCTGTGATTCTTGCAGGGTTAATGGCACTGGAATATATTTCTGTAGTGCAGAGTGTCCCAGAGCTCAAGGGACACTCCATATGTGCCACCATGAGGCTCTGCCACCACAGGAGAGAGGTGACAGCAGCACTTCTTTATTCATCCACAGCAGAGCAACAGAGCACTTTGCAAATGTCCTAAAGACAGAGAGTGTGTCCCTGTTAGTGCCCTACCTAGCAGCAACAGCAGTAGAAGGATTTCAAGGCTCAGCCTCTTTCCACAACTCTGCTCCTAATAAATGATTAAACTCTGCACTTAATAGTAAGTGCTGGTGAAATTTAAATGGGTTGCAGTGCCGGAGCTTGACTTTTTCTCCCTTTTGGAAGCAACGCTTAAGACAGGCTTATAAAACCTGAAGAAAGGCAGCTGTGAGTAATTCTTGGCTGCAGCTGGGGGAAGAGAGAGGGGAGGCATAAAGGGCAAAAAGGGTTTTCTTGAGCACTCACTTTGTCTGCTTAGGCTGTTGAGATTAGACAAAGTGACTGCATGGCTCGTTCCAGTTAGGTCTACAAAGAGCCTCAGGTACATGGCCTGATAATTATATTAACTAATAATATAAATCATAAAATTAAATAGTATGAGTTCATTCTGCAAATGATTTGGGGACATAGTTTACAGGAAAGACAGAACACAAAGGAAAATTGTATTGCATGGTATAAGTCTTTATGAGTTTTTTGTACTTTAATATGATATTAAATTCATATTAATAGGTGACATTTTAATGAAGAAATTTATAGCCAAATATGGCAACTTCTTTGCTGCAAGAGTTACATAGAGTTTGGTACATGGTAAATTTGACCATTGCTTTTTAAAAAATTTGTATGGATATTTTGGTGTGAAGCAGTGAATTGTTTAAACTTGAGAGCTTTTATATTATTCACTTTTTTTATTAGCCACTTTGTTCATGATCAGCTTTTCTGTGGCATCAGTAAAAGAATATGGGATCTGTCCATGGGCCAAAATGACATCTGTACATTTTTACTTGCATCAGCTGAAAAATGTGTAGCCTAGAGACACAATTAATGTTAGGCTGGCCTCTTCCCCACATTAGTGGTCTCCTATGCATAGGTTTATATGCGATATGTGAAGGGCCAAATTAGTCCCACTTGGGTCACACTTGCCTTGATCACTTCAAGAACTAACTCTGCAACAGTGGCTGTTTGTAGAGATGTAATTTTGAATGGCTGAATTGATATTTACCTGTAAAGGGTTTTTTCCATTAAACATTCTGTGTGAGATGCTGGGACAGAGATATATTTATTAGTGAAAATCTATCAAGATTAAATGCCTCTTCTGAGACAAAAAAATCTGGGAGTAAAGGCTGCTGCTATTTTTCTTCTTTGACTGCTGTTGTAAAAAAATACCCTAAACTGTATCTGCATGCAGATGTAGGAAGTCACCTGCTTTCTTCACTATGGCTTCAGCATGGTTTTTCAAGCACAAAACCACAGGTTTATTACCTGACCTAAAGAGTCTGTGCCAAGACATCGTAACCAAATGCAGTTAGGCATGCGGAGATTGCTGGGGATGTGGCGAATACCAGGGTCTGGCTCGGTAAAGGATTATTTCCACTCCTGGCATTGCTACCCTTGGCAACCTTGCTATGGGACTGAAAACGCAGAGGAACATACCTATGGGGAACATATTCCAGGCAATTAGATAAGGCACATGGGCATGTTACTTTATATTGAACAAAAAAGATCATAGCATCATAGAATCATTTAGGTTGGAAAAGGCCCTTAAGACCATTGAGACCAACCATAAACCTAACATTGCCAAGTCCACCACTAAATCATGTCCCTAAGTGCTGCATCTGCATGTCTTTTAAATACCTCCAGGGATGGTGACTCAACCACTTCCCTGGGTAGCCTGTTCCAATGCTTGAGAACCCTTTTGGTGAAGAAATTTTCCCTAATATCCAATCTAAACCTCCGCTGTTGGCACTTAAGGTTGTTTCCTCTCCTTCCATCACTTGCTACCTGGGAGAAGAGACCAATCCCCACCTCACTACAATCTTCTTTCAGGTAGCTGTAGAGCAATAAGGTCCACCCTGAGCCTTCTCTTCTCCAGACTAAACCCCAGTTCCCACAGCTGTTCCTCATAAGACTTATTCTTCAGACCCTTCACCAGCTTCATTGCTTCTTGTCTGGATCTGCTCCAGCACCTCAGTGTCTTTCTTGGACTGAAGGACCCAGGACCGAACACAGTAGTCAAGGTGTGGCCTCACCAGTGGCAAGTACAGAGGACAATTGCTTCCCTAGTCTTGCTGGTCACACTATTTCTGATACAAGCCGGGATGCCATTGGCCTTCTTGACTACCACCTGCAGGCTCATATTCAGCCAAGATGACAAGATATAGAGAAAAGTGGGAGTTAGAAGTTCCACAACACAAAATAATTTGTGCTGTCCTCCTCTACTTTGCCTCTGAGCCAGAATTCATGGCCAGCTGTGATGTGCTGTGATTGGAAGTGACTGAAGGCATCATGCCAGGAAGAACTGATACACATTTGAGTGATGTTCTTTTGCATATGTGTGAGGGTGCATGGGCTTTCCCACTCTTCACATAGGAATGCAAGTGCGCCATTTTGATGAAACCCTTAAGTACAGTATTTTGATCATTAGCTACATTATTTTGATATTTTGGAAGATAATTTAGAAAAAGTTTAGAAAAATTCACAAAGAAGGCAAGAAATATTTCTATTTTTATCCTTTGCTTTAAAAAGCTGGTAATCTACATTATGTATTAAGATATGGTATTAAGATGGTATTAAGATATTACAACTGTAATGGAGAAGAAAATTTTTTTTTTTTACATTAAATCTATCTTGGAAATGGCTTAAAGAACCATAAATGTTATAATTCTTATATAATAATTATTTGTTTATTATTTATTATTTGTTTGTTTAATAGTTTATTGTTTGTGTAGCTGGATAGTGGGAGTATTGTTTAGTCTCTTTACTATACAATTTCATGCCTTAAAGCCTGGATAATTTCCCAGCAGAACTTTATTTCTGACTCCCTTATTTTGGACTACTTAACAATGGGGTAATTGTAACATGTGAGGAATACATTTTTGTCTTAATTGACTGATATGTATGCAGTCTTAAGGTAGCTTTTTACTTGACAGTATGTGTTTATATATTTACAATTCATACTTCTTCTGATTTTTATTAAAACTTATTGTAAAGGAACAATAATTTGAAGACCACTGTCATATGTCAAAACCCCTTAATTTTTTTAAGTACTTCAAAGCACTGCACACTAGTGAAGTAAGTGTGCAATAATACGTGTGGGACACTGACTGATATCCTTACAAGATGTAGTTAGAAATCTGTTTTGAAGTAAAAAAAGGAGGATGGTAGGAAATGAAAAATGGTGAGAGGAAAGTGAAAACATGGAAATGAAAGTTATTCCTTTTAGGTCCATCATCTAGGACAGGTCTTTTAACGTTAGAGAGAAAATAACAAAAACTTTCCTCCAAAATTTGTAGGAAGTCATATGAACATTTTTGTCATTGTGTAACATCCATGTCCTTAGCTATTTAAATTAAATGGCTAGAGATAGTCTCTAGAGGGAGAAAGGTAGTTATATGATCAAATCACTGCCTTATGCTCTTGTTTTTTTCCGTGATAAGTTCAATCATGTATTTATTCACCAAAGTCATTAGAAATGCAATGGTAAGCAGAAAGAGGAAATGGTCTCCATCTATCATCCTGTTTCTAACAAGAAGAGGTAACAGACCATTTTAGTTACAGTGCATTAATGCTCATTACTGCTTAATGAAGATTTGTGTTGCTTTTCCAAGAACCTTGAAGCTAATCTTCAATTTCCTTCTAGCTTTCAAAGAAACACCAGTTTTCACATGACTTCAGCCCACTGGAGCAAGCAAGGAGGTATTAGTCTGACCATTATAAAACATATTTTCATCAGGGAAATTAAGAAAAACACGAGGTAACATCTAGTTATTTCATTGCTGTGTTTAAATTCTGTGAGTTTGGCAAACAGTGACTGACTCAGTCCCTGTGCCCAGACTTTTCTCCTAGCAGCTGTATCTATACTGCTTAACACATGGCTAGTATAAAACTATTACCTATTAAACTATTATCACATATTCAAGTGTATATGATTCTAGTATATTATAGTAACCGAATGGCCACTGCACATCTTGCCTAATCTAGATTTCTACAGAATTGGGATCAAGGTTATTTCAAGTACCTTCATTCCAGTGAAATGATCAGGCTCAATGGGAAATCCCAAATGCTCTTGGCTGACAACTTTTCTTGATGTGTCACATGCCATTACAAAAACCCCAACTAAACACATCTCACAGTGAATAGCGTTTGGGAATTGTTCCCCCCTTGGGCATTGTTTGTGGTGTTTATCCAGTCATTTTGAGATTAATTTCCAAAGGAGAGCTGTATGCAGGGCATATTGCAAGTCCCAGAAAGAAAGGCATGCCACAAAACCTGCTTTTCCAGTGTTCCATTGCACTGCTGTCTTGGAGCTGGACACAGTTAACAAGCAGACAGGTAACTGCACTTTCACTTACTAATGCATTAGCATTGTATTAACACATACAAAGCACATTGTCTTCTGTAGACTGTGGATTCAAGTTTTCACTTTGGTTTTGCAACCAACAGAATTGGGTGTTTGTTCGAACTGAACACCTGTTTAAATATCCTGTTCTATCAGACAGCCTCAAATGTCTGAGGCTCCCAACACATAATGAGGTACTTTCCTGAGCTTTGTATTAAGTATCTGTTGGAACACATTCATCCATAGTAATTACTTGACATTTGAACGCAAAGAATTCTAAAGAAAGGAAGTACCTTAGTAGACATAGGAACATTCAAATGCATCCTAAGGAAAGACCAACATGAGTGTTGTTAGAAGAGCTTTAGTTTTGTTGGCAGGGCTACTGGGAACTAAGAAAGCCCTTTACACTTGGAAACAAGCTTGCCAAACCATTTCCTTTGCGTATCTTGTTGTGCATAAGTCACAGAATATTCCATTCCTGCCAAGGGAAAAGGTGCATGTAGAGTCAAGGAAAGCAGCCTCCTGACCAAGCTGTTGCTGCCTCTTCCCATGGTTTATGTGTAATATTGGTGACAGACAATTCCTCCTTCGTGTGGAAAGGATATCTCTCACAAAGAGAAGTTCTGCTGCTCTCTGAAAGACTGACCTTTTGTACTGGTAGCGGCTTGGCAGGTGTTTGTTTTAGTTTTCAGTGCAACTTGCAAAACTTAAAATGGACTCTAGGGATTTGGCCATCGTTCTATTTTACATCTGCTTTCATGAACGCAGCTCCATTGCCTTGATTCATGTTGGTAGGAATGAGAGGAAAATTAGGCTCTGAGTTTCCATTTTTCATTATGCAGAAAAACTAACATTATTATAAAAAGAAGCAGTTTAAAGATACTGTGGAGTATGTCTATATGGAGATATAGATCACTGACTTGGATTACATATGGCAGTCAATTCTGTGCCCAGTAGTAGGTATTTGAAGAATAAAGAACTTAATTGTGAACAGCTGTTTCCACATACTTAATAGAGTGTGCATGGCCAGTTCAAGCTCTATGAAGTGTTAAACATAGTTTCATGAAGCACATACTGGAGCCGTGCACGTTTTTCAAAGAGTGCATCATTCATTCTGACTATTAGGATGTGTCTATCTTTTGATTTCAGGCACAGATCTCTGAAAATATTTTTCTTCTTCTTTATAGTGTAACTGAGGCTTAGATGACTCCCTAATATTTGTGAAAAACATGACAATTCTTACACAAAAGGAACCCTAAGTTACAATTATTGTTGTCTATCCACCTCAGCTGTTCTGTTTTGTGATGTTAAAAGGAAGAAATGATAGTGGCTTTCAGGTTGGTTTTATTCAGAGTTGGCTTATGTCTTCAGAGCTATCAAGAATATCAGCATCCCAGAGGAGCTGGTAGGGATCAGAAATTAATAATATCTAGTTAATCTGCAAAGTGTGAGTGGGAACTTAGAGCCCTGTGCTGTAGAAATGACCCACAGCTGTTATTCATCCTGCTTTCAATTCCATGCTTTTCTTTTCATGAATGATGATTAATGAATATTAAGATGTGTGGCCAGTAATGGAGGTTTGAAATGTGCTTTGTGGCCTGAGCAACTAGCATGTTTTCATGCTAGTTTGTCCTGTTTTGAATGAAGGAGTCACAGGATTTAACAAAGGACCATTTACACCAGCTTATCTGCACTGGAGTTGCACCTTTGCCTCCAGTGGGTGTCAGCTCTGGTCCTGCAGAGTGGCCACTTAGGTTTCTTGCTTTCCACTTGAGCCCTTCTGATGTAGTAGGTCAAAACAGCAAGCAAATACACATTTTTCTTAATCACTTCTTTGTCCAAGGAGCAGGAATTATTCTACAACTTCCTTTGGAGACGAGGGACTGCTGGGTCTGAATTTGTTTATCCAGAGAAGTGAAGGAACTCTGCAATGGGTTAAACAATCACACTAAGACAGCTGGGTGAGAAGAGGCAGCTTTAAAGAACAGGTTATACTACAAGTTTTAAGGGCATTTTAAGAACTGCTGTAATTTAAAAGAGGTTTGACTAAATTAGACTAAAACAAATCTCAGCAATAAGTTTAATACCAGGAAATTGCGCCTGTTGAAATAAACCTGTGTAAAGAGGACCTTCCTTAAAGTTTCCACATCACTACTTGAATGAACATTAGTTTCAAAAGTACGTATTTCTGCATTTTATATGCATGCACAGTATTCTGCCAGTTAGCACCAAGTTTGCACATGTAAAACTAAACCCAAATAAAAACCAACAAAGCAATATGGCCAAATGGAGGTCAAAGGGGTTTTAAGCAGTCTGTAAATCTCTTCCCTACACTGCCCAGTTTCCATGCTCCTGTTTCTTCAGTTGGCCTTTAAGCTGGAAAGGAGAACAAACTTGCACATCCAGTATAAGTAATTGAATAAACAAAGTGGGAAAGTTCTTTTTTTTTGTTATTGTTTGATTCCATATCTGTCATGTACCTTGTTCCATGTCTATGCAAATGATACTTAATGGTTATGAATATTACTGAGTAAAACATCAAGGAAAGTGAACAACACTCTATGACAATTACCTGTTGACATTTTGTTAAGTGGTCATGTGCATGGCAATTTGTGCTCAATTATCCTTTACTTTAGACTTTTTGATGTAATTTACTATGTTTATTTTTGATAATGGGGAAAAAAGATCTCCCAGCTTCCTCCTCTTGATCCTTTTATGAAAGTTACCGAGCAGCTTGGGCTCTTCATACCTGCCTCCTGCTATGACCAGGGCGCACAGCTGTCGCACATCTTTAAAGTGGACCTGGCACTAGAGGGCGATGGAGACATACACTTTTGCCAGTGTGTCTCAACAATTTGTTAGAAAGCAAAAGCAAAGGGGTAAGACATTAATTAGCAAAGTTCTTGAGCAAAGAGTGTGCTACTGCTCTGCCATCCCTATGACCTTCTCTTCTGATACCTTCTTTCTGGTCATGGGTCAAGCTGCTGTCACGAAAAATTTCTTGAGGTGTATATTAGGAAGAGAGTTGTCACTCAGAGTTACCAGCTTCAGTCCATACACTTTTTACTATACTTCCACTAACTTCTCAAACCTAGGGTTTGAGTCACAGACTTGGAAATACATCTGAATTTGTTACTTGAGCACCTTTTCTCTTTACAAGAGACTCAGGATTATTCCAGGGAGCAGGCAGTCTCTCCATACATGTGTCCTCTCACCTGCAATATTATTTTTTGAGTATCAAATATGCCATACATCCCCCACATTGTCTTTATGCACGTAATGTCATAAAGCCACTTGAAAGAAGATGTGAAGGAAAAACAATGACAAGAGGGGTGTGGAATCCACTACAAGCCACTGTAATTTTTTAAGAAGAGCATGCTGAAAATTGCATCAGTAGACAATACTGAGTCCTGAAAATGGATGATTCATCTTGTATTTGCTTTTCGTAACTGCATAACATATAGTGTCAGTTCACTCACTCATGTTGCTTCTCCTTCTGTGAGCCTGAAGGGCATGTTCTCAGTTACCATGAAGATGAAACTCACCAGGCAAATGGTACAGTGCTCCTGAGCCCTATGAAGCTGTAATGTGGACAGTTCTCAAAACCATCAATTTTTAAGTTATTAAGGTGACAAATATTTCCTCCTCCTCTAGAAAAAGCAACCTCTTGCCACATCACTGCGAGATGTGATCCGAACTGTGTTTCCCTGGAAATGACATGATGACAGGAGAATACATGATTGAGAATGAGAAAGTATCATATAGACTCACATTCAAATTCATTATCAGGCAGGGAGACTGATGACTCAGAGATAGAAAAAAATTAAATGACCAAAGATCACGTCTCAGTCAGTGCTCATAACAAAGTTGAATTCTCATTTGCACAGCTCGTATGCATGGAAATTACACTGCATGCTTAGAATCAATTTGCATATGCTGTTTCTACTCAGTCACACAACAAATAATGTATTAGGAGTGCATTTTAATGCACTATATTATCATACAGCTTGAAATGCTGTCTTCTATTAATGTGTTTTTCAAAAAGTGTGTGCATGCGTGTATGTTTTCACTTGCTCATTCCCTCACTGTTCCTGTTAACATAAGGAGGTCTTCTACATGAGGTCAGTTTGGGTATCTAGGGGTTTGTTAGAAGTAACAGATAGATGGGCAGATTTTAAACTGAAGGTTTAAATTCCTTCTTTAGCACTGGAGAATTATCTAATATGCAAGCAGATTTCAGAATCTGGGCCAGAGTGTCTGCCAAGGCAGGCTCACGTGGTCTCCATCTGGCCTCATCACCCAAAGAGATCAGGCCTTTCATTAACTGCAGAACTATGATCTCAGTTGATCAGCCTGAGTGGACATGCTTTGACAATGTAGTGCTTTTGCTGTGATGATTCACTAGTTCTGCAGCTACCAGAATGTGCTGCATCATTAGCTGATTTTTCGGATCACTGATAGTAAATACAAAAACTGACAAAAACATCTGCACCAGGTTTCCAGTAGTCAGAAAAGTAAAAAGCAACACCCTTGTAACCCAACAACAGGTATCAATCAGATTCAGCAAAACAAAAAGTACATTTTGAATTTCAGCTGTTCTGCTGCGATACTGTTTGGAAGAAAACCTGGGTGTCATGGCGGGAGAGATGGTCAGCACTTTTACCTTCCTTGCTATTCAGCTATTTTTAACGGTCATTTTTTTCTTTTTTTCCTGCAGAGTACCTGGAACAAATATTGGCTGATGTGCCTGATGAGAGGCTGTGAGAGTCGCATGGGCTTTTTGAGCTCTAAGAAGCTGCGCATGTGACGGAGGTCTCCCTCATTGTCTTTCTGTGCAAGATTTACTGATGCTATCCCTTCAGTGATGGTCTCACAAGGACTGTGCTGCTATCTTATTCCCTTTCCTATCCTTCCTGGAGTTGGTGGATGAATTTACACAGACACTCACACATCATGTCTTACACTGTATCGTCATCTTATTGCTGTGTATCAGGCTTTTTGGGTGACTCAGAGGCAGAATAAACTAAAATCCAGATATGTAAACTGAACAATGTCAGGACCCGTTTTCTAGCCTGAAGGCCAACAAGTTTGTTCTGGCCACATCCATGCCGTTTAAATGTCTTAATGGAAGAAAGAAGATGTGCCCTATGCAACTATTCATTGAGAATGGTGCCTGGCCCATGCTAATTCTACGTGGCTGACCTAAGCCAAAAATCACACCAGGGAACATGTTTGTGGGCAGTAAAATGTTCTCTGATGTTCTTTAAATAGACTAAGGGTCTATTTTTGATTCATTCACTACCACTTTTTATTTGGTTTTCATTAACACCATTAGGTTATTAAGGGCAAAATAATGGCCGCTAGCAATCTGTTGATTTTGCTCTCCATACATGCCTAAGCAGCCTGCAGGCTTCAGGTGGATGTATGTTTCAGTCCCCTTTTTCTTGGTCACACTGGCAGTTAATTTGACCAGTTAGTTGCCAGGTCACACTGTCAGTTAGTTTGCTGCTTGAATATATGTTCTTCATCACTGGCTGTTAAATAGCATTGGACTGGATATGGATGCTAAAATTTATTCCATTATCCATGAGTTAGTAATGGTCAAAAGTGATGTACTAAAAGAAGTGATGGTTTCCATTAATATTGGTTATACTAGTGTTTACTAGGTACAAACTTGAGATAATTGTCTCTTATTGGCTTTGATTGAATGCTTTTAAAGATTTTAACTGTCTATAGATATTTGAGAAACACTTGGAAATAAAGCTAAGAGGGCCATATCAAAGAATTGAAAACCACAGTTTTTCTGAAGATTGCAATAGACACTGTCTCTGGATAGCTAGCAGGCACTTTAAAAAAGCACCTTTCTGTGGTCATTGAAATAGCAATATTTAATTGTACCTTCTACAGTCTGTAAATCAAGAACAGGTTTGCAAAGCAAATACCACATGGTTTTGCTAAGAACATGGATGTCACAGTTTAAATCTTCAAATGTTCTTTTGCATATTATTTAAATTATTCTTATTAGCTTGGTACTCCCGAGACATGCAGGGCATACTAGTTATCCTAGACAAAATAGAATTATAGCCTCATTGTAAATCTGCCTGAGGTTAAGGTCTCACCCTGGAAAACAACTAAGAGTCTTGGACTTCCGTTACTTAAGGGCACCACTTCTTAAAAATGGTAATTCATCATTAAGTGACGTGAACAGAGCACAGTCTACTTATTGTGTATGTCAAGCAGTTCCCTAACATAGTGTTGTCTCATTGCTTATATTCTTTCCATAGTAAAGGTGTTCTTTCCATAGGAAAAATGTTAGGTTATCTCTAGATTGCATAGTGCTTGATTCTGGAGCAGTAACAAACTACCCTTAAACATTATTCCAGAGGTAAAGAACTGCAGAATGAAGTTACATCATCTGCTACTTGGCTGTACTAAATTCCACAATATACAATAGCAAAATAACTTTCAGAAGGAGGGCACACATGAATAACACTTTGAAATATCAGATGACATAAACTGACTGTAGAGATTGTTCTCCTCATTTGCTCTTGTGTACTGGTTGCTATTTATACAGAATTTTCATATCATAGTGGCATATACTGCCCCTGAATTTTAGGGAATAACTAAATAAATAATTTTCAAACATGGTTGTGGGATTTGCTTGAATAAGTCAAGAACAATGAATATTAAATCTCACTGGAAAATCCATTTTAAGGCATTGAAGAAAAATTTACATGAGAAATAGTCTGTTGATTGCGTATATAATATTTTCTTTCCCACAGACTGAAGCATATGGGGTTTAACAGCTACACTAGGAACAACACATCCATACTGCACATATGGCACAATGATGTGAGCAACACAGAGCTAGAAAACCATCGAGGAAGATGAAGAGTGGTTTCATTTAAACACGAACACATAGAGACATGAACAGCAGGGCTAAAATACAAGATGTTTGGATAGAAACTTCTGTGGGAAGTCAGTGTCCTTTCTGGCCCTCACTGTATAAAATACAAGGTGAGGAGCAAGATCACTGCTGGGCTTTGTGTTGATACTAACCAGGACAGTTCCTACTCCTGAGTGCCTGGAGAAAAAGCACAAAAGATGATGCAAACCAAAACCTATTCGGAATATCACTGCAATTACTGCTTTAACAACATGTTGAATTCAGGCCTGCAGTTCTGACAACAGTGTTATAGGCAATTTGGTCCCCCCCAGTAACATCTACGAGCAAGAAGGCTTAATCGTCTTTAATTCATGGTGTACTATCTTAGGGTGAATTAATGTTTCTGAATGGGAAATAATGAAGACAGTTCCTCTAGCTTTAGAAATAACACAGGAAAAAAGTAAAATAGACCTTTCTGCAGAAACAAGAAAGTACACAAAGAGAGCACATAATCTCAGACCTGCTGTTAATCTGTTGAACAAGTTTAGGGAAGTCATGTAGGTGGAATTTCATCTACCTCTATCTCTTGTCCTGTTCAACAACAGGGCCATCAAATGAAGCCATACAAAGACAGGTTCAGAAAGAACAAACAAAAAGAGGTGGCTCATTATGCAGCAGGTATTTGAGAATGCTCTGGTTGTTTAAAATATGCATAGGTGTGAGGGAGGACTGAACAAACTAATTGAAGAGAAATTTGTTCAAAGTACATGTAAAGGCTTATTCTGAAGGTGTTTATTGAAAGTGAAAAATGAGACTGGTTTTGCACTTGAATGAGCAACAGAAATAGGTTAGGTGTATTTGGAGAGTGGCAAAGGAGAAGAAATGAGGAAAAGAGGACTGCCATGTCCCCTAGGAAACCAGAGACCTGCGGTGGTGGAGCACAGTGGTCCTCACTAGAGACCCCTGCAGTTCATCGAAATGGTTGGTTGCAAAGAGGACATAAACATGGCCTCAAGAGAGGACCAGTGCATGCAATCATCCTCCACATCTTCCATACATTTCTTGAATATGTGTGATTTTGGCCAGCACTTCTTTATGAATTCTGCTAAATTTACCAGTGGGCCGTATAAAGTAGAACTAGATGAACGTCTGCTGTAGAATTCACATAAGGGTAAGTTTTCTGAATGCTACAAATGTCTGGTTTTGAGCGAGACTCTGATTATGCCTCTCTTTCTTAAGCTATAATTCTATAAACTTAATTCCACAACCACCATCTTTAAGAAGTGTATACACTGAGACAGCTGGACACTGTATTTATAAGCCAATATATTTGATTACAAGAAGACAAATCTGGGGACAGAATGGTAGATTTTTTTCAAAGATGCAGGTTCATCTGAACTGAATTTATTCATGTATTTAAACTAAGTAAAACCAGTAGCTGCTCTGTCTTCTTTTTATTTTCTCCTAACCGAAAAAAAAAAAAAAGAAAATAGAAGTACTAGAAATATCCAGCTGTTTTAACACTTAACCCCCCTATAACAAACAAAGAAACTCAACTCAGCCAAAATCCTTTTGACTCTTCCCTTAAAAAATGATATAAAAGACAACATCTTTTCCTGAAAAAACTCATCCTGCCAATACCTTCTTTGCACCCACATAACTGATGGCATGTAATGTGCTGAATATCCTTAAATAGTGTTAACTGAAGTATCCAAATGATATGAAAGGTACCTGAAATTTAAATTCCACCCGCTGCCCAGGCACGAATGTGCAAAGGAAAAAAATGTGATTTATTTAATGTGGCCTAGAAAATTTCTTGGAAGACTGATAACTTTTAACGGAAACCTTACGATCTCTCAAATTTCACCTCATATAGCTATGGATTGTCAATATAAAGGTAGTTAAAGTCAAGGCTTAATGACCATACTGATTCATCACCAAATGTTTGTTTACATGCCTTTAAAAGAAGGAGATTATATCTGTTGGTTTTGGCAAGTTGTGCCACTTTAACACAGGTTTTACTTTGTTCCTAGAAAGTTACCCCACCCCCTAAAGAGCTATTAATCAGAAATTGGTGGACTAGTATAAGTCTGTGGGAGATGAGATGAAAATCTCTGGAGACACCTTTCATCCAATTTTACTCCTTTTATGGGGCCTCAGCTTCTTTTATAACAGTTCACTATTTAATAGCCACTGTCACTTTAGCCTGGAAGTTCAAAACACCTATACATTTCTTGACACAGCTTATCTGACATGGAGGAGGAGTGCTACAATAAAATATGACAATAAATTAATAATCAATAATAGCTGACAAGGTTTGTTTTTGCTCTCCTCTGTGAGACAGACTGAGCAGTTGGGCCATGAGAAGGTCTGTGTCTGACATCAGAGGACTGCAGGGCAGAGCTGGAGTTTTGGGGTTTTCTCCTGAACTGTTACAATAAAGACATGTTCATGGCTCAGACTGCTATTTTACAGCCTTAACTTTTCTGTAGATTCAAGTGAGAAGACCTGGAAAGGTGAGAACTTCTTTCTTTTTTACAATGGGCCGCTGACTTTGGGACCTGGTTACAACTACTTGAACACAAAAGCTGCTATTATATTAATTATTATGACTTTTAGCCAATGTGCAGACAACTAATAATGTTTTTATCTGTGATAGGGTATTTTTCCTAAGGAGGAAATAAAAAGGCATCTCAGCTCATTATCTTCTAATCTCCCTCAGATGTGGAATAGTTTAGAGATTTCTGGTTACCATCCTTTTCATAACTACCTTTCATTTTGCATCTGAATATAGAAAATGTCCACCCCTGATTGTTGTCTCAGGATTTAATGATGCTACTGAAGTGGTGTGTGCACAAGAAAGAGCAGCTTGAATTACTTTGTGCCTACCCCTTTCTATCACCAGGCTGACTCAAGGTCAGCCTAGGAATCTGAGACAGTCTAATAGAACGGATGCTCCACAGTTCTTTGGACATGTGTGTTAGAATCAATCTGTCTTTATCACTGAACCATATAGCACTATTAAGTAACTTGACAAATATCTGTCACATACACTTAATTTCCTCTCTGTTTGATTTGTTTTGCACTCATCAGTACCTAAACTTCACTAACTAAGCAACCTTAGAATATTTCCCAGTCTACTTTCTTTCCTCTAAGAGTTGTAGGCATACTAGATACTGCATGCTTACCTGCCAGGGCTATCACTGTGATATCTCTGAATGATAAACACTGCCGTTTTCCAGCTGATATAGGGGCAGCACTTCGAGTCTTAAGGGGTGAGACAAACAGTTGTGAAGTGTTGACTAGTTAACAGAGATATTCAGCACTGTCTCTGCCTTCTTTAAGCTCCCATCGCTGCCTTATGCCGAAGAAGTGCCATAAAATTTTCCTTGTGTTTTATGTTGTGTTTCAGAAAGTCTGAGTGATTTCATGGCTGAATTCAAACATATCACAGGAAAAACTGGATCACAGAATGGTTCTGTAGAAATATTTTTCTGCAAGGTTTGAAATATCTTATTTCTTGCCTTACAAACAGCGTTTAACAACATTCTTCTGTAATGAGAATGTATTTGAATGACAAAGTGGGCACTGAACACTGTCTGGATATTTCCTTCTGGGTGCTCAGATTCCAGCAAAATCAAAGCCTCCTGTATAGGTGGGTGTTACACAGTTTGCATACAGGGAGTAACACTTCCCAGTCTACTGGCCTGACCAAAAGGACTGCTGCTGCTATGAGAGGTGTCTTATGACGGACAACTTCTCTTGTTGCTGCTAATAAATGGAGGCTGCAAACCTGTCAAAAGTGAAGCTTATAGCTACAAGTGGGATTAAAGCTGAAACAAGCTTGGAGGGGTGTTTGGTGCCAAAGAAGTTTATGGTGGGTGGAAGAACACACAGAACATTTTCTTTTTAAAAAAGAACTGTTGTTTGCATTCATGCCTCCTATATTAAACCCAGAAATTCTTCAGTCTTGTGAGATTCTTTTGAAAAGTCAAAAACAGAGTACTGAGTATGTCAGAAGTGAGTTTGACTTTGAAGGTTTAAGGAATGATAACACCATGGCTCCCTAAATGTAAGCAGTGTAAATGGTTTTGCCTGCCTTAAATTACATATTCAATTAAATTATTAGTCTGCATGATACAGTTTGTTCAAGTAATTTGCTCTGAGTTAAGAAAACCTTAAGCTTTATTATAATAATTAATTCAAAGAAAAGGCCTGCTATTTTGTTGAACATGTTCTTCTGTGGTGGGAATAATTAATAAGACATTAATTAATATCACTGCTATTCAGAACACATTGATGTTATCAGATCTCTGTAGCTTCGTTTCTGCTGGAAACACATGCTTGTAGAGAGGTGGAAGGACTTGCAGACACCCTGTGGTGGCAAATCGAGGTATGGACCTCGATAAGTGCCCCATGAAATACTGAATTCCAAACAGAATACTTCAGATTGCCTGCAGGCAGAGAGCTCGTTGCTTTAAGCACCTCTAGGGAGAGTGACAACCTCCATGCTTGTTCAGACATCTAAGACAAAACCCAAGCTAATAAACTGAGCAGAGCAAGGGACTGTTCTCCAGCTCTGAGGCCACACAGCATAGAGTAGCCATGCCCATGTTGTTTAAGTCTGTCACTCCTTTTCCTTGCCCCACTGAAATTGCACCTCACCTGCTGGAAGGCCTCCTAGTGCATGTCGGTGCCTGAACAATGCCTGCAAGACCACTAACTGGCTGAAAAAGTGCCAGTCATGCCAACAAAAAAAAAGTGTGGATGACTGGATTCCATCATTCATGCCCGTGCCCTAGCACTGCTTGTTTACAGCAATAGCTTGAATTAGGAAGACTATATTCCACCTGAGATTAATAAAATACATCTCACCTCTCCAAAGTCAACGTGCAATAGATCATGAGTCACAATGTGGTACATTTATTGCAACTTCAGAAAGTTATAGCAGTGGTTTTATATACTGCAGCTGCACTGGTAGCTGAGCACACAAACCCCAAGGAGGTGACAGTTTTAGGATGCTGCTTCTCTTACAGGGCTGGAAGAGCACACTCTTATGCTTTCTTTGGCTCTCCATTTTTCCACAAGTGACTCTGAGACTTATCACATGCTGCCTCTCTGCTTGTTTTAAGCTTCACTATGAATTATGAAGCATTATGAAACCTCATTCTGCTTTTTAATTTCACCTGATGCATTTTTTCTTCCAGCTGCCCTTCTAATAGCACACCCCCCCCCAACCCCCCCCAAATAACACTCCTGACATTTTTTAAAAAAGAAACAAATGAAATGTTCTGGCTTATTTATGATCATTCTCTCTGTGTTGGTCCATTGCCATTCCTTGTTGGTTGTGTGTGAATTAAACTGTACGCTTCTCAAGACCAGTATATTCAGATGGCTACTCACCCTGTGCAGAGTTAGAGTCTGGGTTGAAGCCACACAGAGAATTTGGCCCTTAACACTGTTTTAAAGTGAAAGATGATGTTTGGAGAGCAATGCTGAGGCATTAAACTTCCTTCTATATATCCAAAACCCAATTTTACAAACTACAGAAACTTTTATTATTTGAAATTACTCCAGCCAAGAGCTACATTTTTGATGACATAACTTCAACACAGACAGTGGCTTGAACATTCCCAGCTGGAATTCCTACTCCCAGCAGTCAGATGTGAGGCTTATGTAAAGATGATAATCACCTCCTGACTGCTGACTTTCCTTGCTCACTTAGTAAAGTATGTCCCCTCAGGGCCTGAGCTAAAACCCATGTGAAGTTTATGGGACACTTTGTACTGATGCCTGTGAATGTTGCATCACTTCAGAACATTTCTTAGCCCAGGCTATCTTAAAGCATATTTTATAACTAATCATCAAGAGCTTTTACGTACAGCTACAGCTGGGATGAGACAAGTAGCCAAATAACCACAATGACATACTTTGTACCACTGACTACAAGTACTGCTTTGGCCATAGGTCATGACTCATTTGAGTCATGTGAAACCTGTCACAGTGTGTAAAGTTTACCACAAGTAAGAGGACTTCAGTTTTTAATTTTTTTGGCTAGCAGGCTGCGGCCGCTCCCACAGTGAGTTCCATGGCATCCAGTGGAGCCTTGGAAATCTCATCGTCCAAGTCAGCTCTTCCAGGAATCAAACAAATTGTTCCAGGGAGTCTAAGTATTTGACCATGAAACAAGTCGCACTCTCAGCTGAGGCTAGACACACAGATTGTTTGTACTTTTTGACTACATTCCACATGATAGGCCATAGCAAGCAGCCAACATACTGCTTTGAAAAAAATTTCCTTCTGAAGTCTGCCTGTATTCTGGGATGCCCTTTATGCAGTCCCTTTACGGCAAAGAAGTGGGAGAATATAACCCTGCAAAATATAAGTCAAATGAATTACATCCAGATTGCCTAATGCCCTTGAGAAGTGACTATGGAGGAAATCAGGTATTTATGGCTAATATGAGAGACTGTAAAGGAAAACACATTGCTCATGTTAGTTTTGCATGCTGTCTATCATATTGCATGACAGTCTTTTGATATAAGAAAAAATATGAAAATTTTCCTTTAGTTACAGCAGTCTTTCTCCTACCTAACTTCCAACAGCCAAGCAGTGAGGCAGAATACTCAAGGAAATGTCTTAATCATGGTATGCCTGTTTATGCATTATCGTATTATTGCTGGTATGTATAATACCTCTTTTATGGTGAAATTGTGTATCAGTACTGGAGAACCATGAAAGAATGAATAGATGAACATTTAGAAATGTAAACCCCAGTATAAGAAGGACATGTACCTGTTAGAGCATGTCCAGAGGAGGGCAATGAAAATGGTCAGAGAGCTGGAATACCTCTCTTATGAGGAAAGGCTGAGAGAGTTGGGGCTGTTCAGACTGGAGAAGACTCTGGGGAGACCTTATTGCGGCCTTTTGGTACTTAAAAGGAGTTTAGAAGAAAGATGGAGACAAACTTTATGCAGGGCCTGCAGTGATAGGACAAGGGGCAACCATTTTTAATTGAAAGAGGGTAGACTTAAATTGGACGTAAGGAAGAAATTTTTTCCTACAAGGGTAGTGAGACACTGGCACAGGTTGCTCTTAGATCTGTGGATGCCCCACCCCTGGAAGTGTTCAAGGTCAGATTGGGGTTGGGTTTTGAGCAACCTGGTCTAGTGGAAAGATATTCCTGCTCATGGTTAGACTGTATGATGACTAGATGACCTTAAAACTCCCTTCCAAACTAAATGATTCTGAGATTCCATAAAATGTACACTGCTTAACTGAAAGACCATACTGCTGCTGATGCATACTTTATCAGTTTACATCCCATTGCCCCCGTTACCACTTTGTGTTCAGTTTTATTCAGTGTATTTGAGATGTTTTTAGTTAGGTCTTGTTTATACAGCTGTTAGTACAATGAGGCAAATTCTAAACATGAAAAATGCTATCACAGCCATTTTTAGATCAGACAAGATCTGGAAGTAGTAACTCAAACTGGAACTGTGGGACCAAAGTTCTTGTTCTTGGAACGTCTGCAGTCACTGGCCAGTTATGAAGACTTCAGTCATACTGGATGGGATTCATCTCAAGTAGTCTAGAGCTATGCTGCAATTATAAGTGCATCATCTAAGCTAGTTATGTAAGCTACAACTAGTCCAGTAAATAAAATGAGACAGGTCCATTCTTTTGTGAGTATTGGGAAGAGTTCCTGGCTAACTCCTGAAATATGTCCAGACTTTGTTTTGGAGAGTGCTAGATGACCCAGATCAAAACTACACCAGAGACCATCCTAACAATTAAGCAGTAAAGGCAGTTGCATGACAGAGGTTGACCATATACACTAGCTTTAATGCGTTTATTAATTTAAACCTGCTGTAGGCATTGGAGAAAAATGGGCACTTCCAGAGGATAATTCATTGCACATATTGATAACCTTCTACAGTAGATGGGATGAAGCTGTCATTGGAGGTATCTGTGTTGACTGGAGTGAGGCCCTATGAGTACATTGAAGGAGCTTAAATGTTCAATTTAACACTGAAACTTAGGTTTCTGTCCATTGTTTCCCATGCATAGATGGAGTATTTAGTGCCATCTGCTAATGTTTGACAAATAAGGCACATGACTAATGGAGCGCCACATCCTTCTGCAACAGCATCTGCAAGAAAGCAACCAATCCCTAATGGCTCTGGATGCCTATTTTGGACAAGAAACTAGTGTTTCTCATTTAAACAGCAGTTATGGCATGAGATGAGGTCTGCACTTAGTAGCAATCGTATAGCAAACATAAGCAGAACACACAGAGAGACAGAGAGTAGTGGAAAGGGAGTAATAATAAGAAAACAAGAGGCATAAGTTCAGTCCTCCAGTGCAAAACTGCAATATGCTAACTGAAAAACTGCAGAATGGGTTTGAAGTGATGGAAACTGGGCCTGAATGGTTGCATAGAAGTGGATGTGCATGCAAAAGTTCACTTTTTCACTGTAAATGTGTTTTATTTCTTTTGTGGTGAATTGCATGTGGATATCTGCATTATGTAATTTACTCATGTGTTTTGCATTCCTCAGTGATATCAAGAAAATTCATTGGTCAACTCCTATAAACAGTACTTAAATCATAAATGAATCAGACATCTCAGATGGCCATTAAGCTTGTGCCTGTGGAAATATGAAAGTTTTATATTTGCTGGCATGTGGAAAAGGTCATTATTTATTCTTCCTAGCCAGCTAGATGTATGAAATTTTACTTGCTGGAATGATTCCTTGGCATTTCCTACCATCATGGAACATGCTAAGTATTTCTTTTTTTGATAGAAGACAAAAAGGGAGTATGACTGTGTTGCAAATGTTAATTGGAAACAATCTGAAATAGAGAACTAAATGTCCATGTTTATCCAGGAAAGGTAGATGGAAACTTGGAACCACAAAGGCATTTTCAGCTAAGGAGGTCTGCACGATCCATTAAGCACTACTGCATTATTTTCTTAAAAGTCTGGGGCCTCATCCTCTTCCTCTGGAAATTAATGGCAAATCTCCTATTAACTTCAGTGTGAATAAAGTCAGGTTGTACATCCAAAACTGTTATCCTCCCCAGGTGTATAAAAAGATCCAAGTGATTAAAGAACTGGTTCTAATCAATCCAAAACTGATTTTAATATAAGTACAAGTTTGGAGAGCTGTTTTCCATGAGGCTGACATCAGTGGTCAGATGTGTTGATACACTTTTAAAAACTGAGATGCATTTTGTCCATGGCTATCTGGGGAATAAAGGATTCCTCGAGAACCATGTTTTAAATGAAATCTTTTGAATTCTGGGCTTTCTGCTTGTGAGTAGGTGAACATAATGGCAAACAGCCAGAAAAACACTGGAAGCCTTGAGAGCCAGAACATCTGTCACTGAATTCTTCACTAGGTATTGTTAGGAGTAGTCTCACTGAAGCAGAAGACTTCCTATTCCAGAAGAAGGGGTGCTCTGGTAATAGACCTTAATACAGTGGCAGAATCTTGGAAATTGATTTGGATTTTAGCTGGATTGATTTGCCTTCTGTAGCCTTTTATTTTCGATTGAGGAGGTAAGGATCCTGTAGAGATGATAGTTTTAATTTAGCTTGTGTTAAAAGCTCAAAGTTCAGTGGCATAAATGACTGTATTAGTGTCATCTGAGAAATTAAAAAAAAAAAAAAGTGAGGAGTTATATTTACTGGAGTAAATATGAGTTCTTCTTCCATCTCATGCATTCTCCTTCATAATCCTCTGTTTCCCACTCTCCTGGTGGTTTTCCCTGCATGCTTGAAACTCAGGTGGCATGCAGTAGTCCAGACATGAGTGTGATTGATAACCTGTTTGCTGGTATATGAGTTATCACAGGCCAAGTGCATACCTAGCACATGAGAGAGAACAGTGCATCCGAAGTATGCCAGCTCTTGTGGCTCTTGAAAGTCGTGCCTTGTGTATTCCACTGACTGGCAGCATCTGATGCATCGGGTAGGCTTTTTGGTAGGAAAAAGGCCACAGTGTTACACCACAGCCTGGCAGGAGATGATTTATAAATCATGTAGCTGAAGAAGAAGAAGTGCTTTTTAAAATTCTATACTTTTTTAAACATGGAGGGTGCCAGGCTGGGATTTATAGACTTTAAAGGTGATCAAGAATGCTTAGGAACTTCTCACTTGGTTTCATTAATAATACAGCCTGGAGGACCACATGGGTATTTCTTCATATTGTACCTTAAACAAGAGATACCTATTCTTAAATACAGAAACTCTGGATTAATTTGATAGGGTAATTCTATTCACTGAAGTGCATACTTTGCAATGTGTCCTAAGAGGTAAAAACAATAGCATGGCAATGTGATTCTTGATCTTGTTTTTAAATTGACATAATTTTTGCCTTTCTACTTAGAAATCTGACTGTGCAGTTCCCAAGATATGGCAAAATTTTAGTGTTAGCTGTAATACTCTTTTACAGCCAAGTTATTAACAGCTCAGGTAAACAGGAACTTTGATGTCACCGTAATGAGGACAGCAAAATTAATCAGCCTGTTCATAAACTCAATTTAAACATGCAGAGATTTAAAAGTATTATTAAAGTACTTATGAGAATGCTATTATAAAAGTTAAATAGTGGAAAAATATGCATTTCATATTGAAATGGTGAAAGAATTAATTATATGTGAAAATACATTGCTCTCTGTGTGTGTTTAGTCAAAGGATAACCTTAAATACTCCTCTGAGACATTTTTGTTATGTTCCTGTGTCTGATATACCTATTATTTTTCAACATCTGATACGAACATTAAGTTATATAACTTTTACATGCTTTTTACTGTATATAACCCAAGTTACATAAATTCCAGGCCTTCTGACTGTTTGCAATCTTTAAAATGTAATGAGCTGCAAGATTAGCTTTGAGCCCTGGGGCCGGATTGATGTTTTGCTTAAGCATTCAGCTGAGAACAGCTTTTAGAGGGATAACTCGTGCTGCATCACATCAATAATAAAACTAAAGACCTAGATCCAAGCAGCTATGAATGGGAATTAAGTCTCTCAGAATGATATAAACTTAAATGAAACAAGTCTTAAACAGAAGGCAGCTGCAGGCACTGGATCTAAACTGCATTAAGATGACATAATATTCTTTTGGAAACAATAAGGCTTCCATTGACGTGTTCTATAAGACAATCCCTCAATGGAAATGAATAACTAAATTAACATACTGTGATGAAATATGACTCATACTGAAATACAAGTCTCAGTGGGGTTTCAGCATCTGAGAAACATATTCATAAGTAAGACTGTAAAACTGAATGCTCAGCTCCAGGGATATTCTCTGATTCGCTACCATTCACAGAAACGCAGAGGAAAGAGTAAGATTTTCCATTGATGGCAGTGGAAGTAAGAACAGGAGAAGGTTTTTATTAAACATGTGTGCTTTATTGAAAATACTGCTTTTATTGAAGATGTTTCTGTTGCATCTGTTTGTCCAAAACTAATAATATTGGTTCTCTGTTCTTATCAGCTCTTTTAAATTTCTTGGTATGATACATCTCTTTCAGTATTGCTGCATGAGATGTCGCTAACTTGTTGACTGCCATTCCCTCTGCCTCTCAGTTTTGCCTTTATCATGCATTGCTTTGTGTAAGTGTAGTGATATTATTGCATGGGAAGGGGGGGCTGTCTTCAGCAAGTAGAACTTTGAATACAGAGATCTGTATTGTGTGTGACCAACTTTGCCTGGTTGCATTCAGAGAATGCCTGTGAAACACTTAAAGATGATGGAGAAAAGGGAATCTCATTTCTAGAATCCATTTTGGGTTTGAGAGCGCACGATAACAGAAGCATTGTGGTGCAGAAGTCTGCCAAGACACAGGCACTTTCAGGCCTGCGCTGAAGAGAGATGTTAGTTAAAATCTAAGGTTAGTAGGATTCACACCTTCCTAGTTAGGCAACAGAAGAGAAAGTAAGGATTTTTTTTTAGTTTTGTTTCTAAGGAAACCCAGGGAAAGAGGGCACAGGATACCTCATGCTGTATCATGCCCAACACCAGTGTTTACAACTATTTACGTTTACAAAGGATATAAATTCCCTATCTGCCAGGCTTTGGGTGATCACAGGGGATGTTGTATGGACATGATAACATTCTCAAGCTAAATGAGTGACACTCTTGTTCTCTAGAGTGCACCATCATCTGTTACATGCAGCTTGATACTCTTGCTCTTCGGAGGAACTGTTGCTGTTAGGGTGTCTCTCTGCAATGTGAACTCCTGCTTTCCATCCTTTTCACCCTGAATCATTTGGTTTAGCTATTCAGTGACCTGCCTATGGTAATTTCATTTAGGTGGTTAATTTTTGCATGGGAAAACTCAAGTGTTTCTTTGGTTGACTATGACATGGACAGGATCAAAATCAGCATATCTAGTCTGCCGCATGTTTGCATACTGTTGAAGCTTATACAGCTTGTGCAAGGACTTGGCAAACACTGCTAATTGAGCAGAATGACCGGGTCCTTTCAGGACATGCTTCGGTACAGCCAGCTCTTCTGTAAGCAGGTGGCCTCATTCCCAGCATCAACAATTAGTACAGGGAGACATCATGCCTTAGAGAAAGTTGAGGGCTTCTGCAAATACATCAGCAGCAAAAGTAAACCCAGGAAAATATGAACACACTATTCAATGGGGCAAGCAAAAAGCCACGGTACTCAAAGTTTTTTTCTTTATGCCCTCTTCCACACCCCTGAATTTAGTAGCCCAATGTGAGCTTATGAAGGACTGTCCACGGTATAGAAAGGTTGAATAAGGAGTATGTAAACAAATTGGACATACAGCAAGAAGAGATACGTCCAAGAGTGCTGAGAGAGCTTGCTCGATGTCTTTGCAAGGTTGACCATGTCATCATGGGAAGACTGTGATCATTAAAGCAGGCTACTCATGACCATCATCCTGAAAAAGGACAATAATAGGAACTTTAGGCTGGTCAATGTAACATCCGTCAGTGACTTCACAGATGGTACTTGACTCAGGAGAACAGTCAATATGCTGTTGGGTGGAACAGCTTTTCAGAGTGACCTTGAATAAGCCAAAATGTATGTTGTTTTTAAAGAAAGAAAGGAAGCAAAACAAGCAACCAAATCAACACAATGCCAGCATATCCTTCAAATCTTTCTTGGTTCTGTCTGAATGTAGATGCTGTACATAACCTCTATAGAGATTATAAATTAGGAATCTGTCTAGTCTGTACTGTGGGAATAAACAGACTTTAAGCTGTTATCAAATATACTAATGTTTGCACATGATCGATCAGGAAAGCAGTTGCCAAACTAATGTCCCAATCCCTACATCAACTTCTCTTCTGAATTACTCCTTGCCTTGATGGCCTAATCCATATCATTTAGTAATATTTCACTGAAATGACAAATTTTGCTTTAGATTCCTGGGGAAAAATATGTTTCCTAGTACTATCTATGCATTACATTCAAGGCATTAAAAAAATGTATTTCTACATGCATGTCAGCGGTGTACCAGGAATCATAGCCAATATCTTTACCTAAGGAGTACTGTTTGTGGTCTTGTTTGTTAGAGCAAATGGAGTTACCAATGCTAAAATGTGATGAGAGACAGCAACAAGAGTTTCATTTTGTGTTCACAGAATACATTGCTGCACAGGGCTAAAACTTCATTTCTGCTGTTCTGTGTGATTTCTTTTTATTTTTTTAAATTCTTACTGGAAATAGTATGAAAACTGCAGTTGGCATAAAAAGTCTCTTGAACAAACACCATAAGAATATTTTCAGTAGGAAAACAATGAGGTGTCAAGTACAGCTGTGCTTTATATTCAGGTCTGCATAAAGCTGAACCAAATTTACTTTCCCTCAATATCCTTGGAAGTGAATATAACACAAAAT
Source organism: Psittacula echo (assembly GCF_963264785.1). NCBI lineage: Eukaryota > Metazoa > Chordata > Aves > Psittaciformes > Psittacidae > Psittacula > Psittacula echo. The sequence continues at coordinate 94,302,294 of NC_137738.1, forward strand.
TCGTATGCTATCTTGAATACAAATCAGATTTGAGCGCATGCTATAAGTGAAGGTCAGAAAAATAGTTCTTTCTATTGCCTTTTGATCTAGAGAACATCATACTTGAGGCCCAGGAATTCTCTTTCTGAACTACGGAAGGTATTATAATGATTTTCTAAGAAGTTTGTTAATGCATCAACTTCCACTTCAACTAACAATGGATGCCATCTAGAAAGAAACTATTATCAACAATTATGATCATTTGGTTAATAGCATTTGTTGCCCTTTGTCAAATATTTCAGTCCATGAAAGAATTATCTGAAGAGAAACAAAACCCAAAAAATCCTGATTTGGGAATACTTCAAAATACACAAAGCAGACTTGATTATACTAAGAATGTTGCAAGTGCAACAACTTTTCTTGTAATTCTTTCACAGATTTTTCTTCTGTCTCTGGATCTTAACATCAACAAACTTTGCAAAGATGAAATGAAGCAGTTGGTATGCTGACAAAACTCTGCAGCTGTTGAAAAAAAGCACAAAATCACTGTTGATCTTTGCATACAAATGCCTGCATTCCCAGTTCCTTATATTTGGTTGGTTCATGCTCTATAACTAGTGAACTGTCAAAGGTTTTACTTTGACTGGAATTAAAGCTGCAACAGATAAGTGTTTGTTATAAAACTGAAGTACTCTAAATTTCATCTTTCAACTACATTTCAGGATATGGCTCTTTGCAGTATGGTGGAAAGCAATTTAAGCTGTCATTAGTTTTCAGCTCTAGGCCACTGGCTCAAATATGACCTAATCAGTAAAGACTGTGAATCATTTCCATCTCATGGATGTTTAGTAGCCTGTGTAAAATGCATTGGTAGGTACAGTGAAGTTTACTGAGAAAAGGTGCCCACATCAAAAAATCCAATAGTATAAGTCATCAGATCTGCTTCTACTTTTAGAAGGAAGAAAGAACTATTCAGTTCTGGGCTGCAGGCAATTATGTGTTTATCAGATGAAAACTCTCCAGATTAACACTATGTAAAATGGAAACACAACTTCTTCTTGAGACTGGGTGAGAAATATGGGCTTGCAAGATCCAAATCTGATTACTGTTTCCATCACTGACAGCATGATGAACAAGTAATTTCAATGCTGTTTTCCATCTAAACCTAGATATTTGACAGATCTAGAGAACAAGCCCTTCAAGACACACAATTTGATTTTTAAATATGGGGCTCAGATTCTGTGTAAGATTTAAACATAAAACATTTATGTAGCATTGATAGTGGGAGATAATATAATATTGACATTTTATTTGGCAAGAGCAATAACTGTATACTTGAACTCCTTGCTCAGGATCTTGTAATTTTGATACCTTCCTTACTGATAAGTTTTAATTATAAATAAGAATATTGCATTTTCCACCAGTAGAAACCATTAAAATCTTGGCATTTATCGCATCCTGCTGTTGAATTTAGAATGGAATTTGCATGATTCTGGGTATATTCTAGTACCTGGGATGTGCATTGAAGACTGTTTTACCTACAGTGGGGCAATATTCACACCTAACGTTTGATTTCTTTATCTTCCTTGATGGAGAAATTGGCTTTTTTCTCTGTTTTACATAAATGTGCTGTTTTTTTTCATGATGTGTCTTATTTAGCACAAGATACCTTGACTCCGATTTCAAACTGAGTAATATTGTGGTCAGATCCTGAATAGCCCCATCGCTCCCAGTGCAATCACACTGAAGTATGATCTTCATCTCTTCCTCACCACAAAACACTGAAATATGAACAGTTTTCAATTTCTCCTTCTGAAATACATTAATTTAAAAGCACTTCCTCTATAAGAAAGACTTGAATCACCAAATATCTTGGTACCACATGGGAGATACAGTAATTGAGCATTATATTGAACCAATCTATAGGCTTCTACAGAGCATAGATGAAATTGAATTTTGTCGTCTTGATGGATAATGCATCTGTAGTGGGTTGGCCTTGGCTCACAGCTAAACACCCACATAGCCACTTCTCACTCCCCCTCGCTCCCCAGTGATATGTAGTGGGAGAAAATAGTAAGGATGAGAGATCCAGAAGAATCATGAGTGAAAATAAAGACAGGGAAGTCACTTACCAGCTACTAATGCTGCCAAAAGAGATGCAACTTTGGGAAACTAAACTTGATTTATTGCCAACTAACATAAATATTTGGGTATTGATTAGGTTATTGGCAAAGAAAAACATAAGAAATAGATGTTTGCATACTTACTTCCCCATTCCCAGGCTCAGCTTCACTCCTTCACTCCTGGCTCTTTTATCCTTGTTATCATCACAGTCATCATCACTCAATCCCTTCATTATGGCAACAACTGGCATGTGGGGTTCATGGTCACAACAGCAGTTTCTCTCTGCTGCTTATTTTTTCTTATTCTTTCCTTCTCCTCTGATATGGATCCTCCATGAGCTGTAGTCTTTTTGGGATTATCTACTCTGCCATGGAGTGTCTCCTCCTCCTCTGGCCTTGGTGTTCCCTCTGCTGTTTCTTGCCACTTTTTTTTGTTCCTTTCTCTCTCTCTGCTTCTAGTATTTTCAATGCTTTCATAACCATATTTTCACAGAAGCATCACAAACTTTGCTAATGGACTTGGTTTTGGCCCTTGAACCACTTCTTGTTTCCAGCACAGAGCAGCCCCAATCCTCACAGAGGAGGGAGTCACACTCCATCCTCCAGCCCCTCCAAGCTTTGCCATGTACATGCAATTCAGCATCTTCTTTTAGTGTTAGCAGTGGCAAAATTTAGGTTTATGGCAATCTAAAAGTGGCATGTGAAGGAAAAAGGTGAAGAAGGTCTTGGGAAGTTTAGTAGGGTTTTGAAGAAAGATACAAGAGGTCTGTGAATTGAAGCACCTCTTGCTCAGAGACTTCAGCCTGACATTGTAAACCAGACTGTGCTGACAAAAAATCTGAGAAGGACCAGGAACTCCAGGTGAAAAAAAAATCATACTTTATCAGGTGAGTTTAAGGGTATGGGACCTCCACAGCTCTCCGAACTCTGAGTGCCACACCATCTTCCGTACTCCTTGTTGACTCTCCTCCACTGACCCTAGGACAGCATGTACTCACATACCTCTTGTAATTGTGTCTTCTGCTTTCATTCTACCTGCAGCATGGGACCAGAGTTCCTCTGCTCCTCTTCCAAAAAAACATGCAGTTTAGTTTATTTAGAGGTAGGCAGAGTGGACCCAGACAATGGTGCTCTGGCCATTTTAAACTATTGGCTTTAAAAGAAAGCATCAAATTTGTCAAAACCCAGAGCCACTTCACTATTATACATTTTAGACTGAGCAGTTTCAGAATTTAGTTTATGACAGTTAAATTGCTTTTCGATTTTAACTTAAATAGAAACTTATATGTATTTTTTTGCTTATCTGTTCTTTCTCCAAATACATTTTAGAAAGTAATCAGTATTAAGCATAACACTAAGTATCCTTGCTCTGGGCAAAAGATAAAGGTTTCAGAAATAAATTGCTGTTTATCCTTCAATGTTGTTTGCTACAGTCTTGTAAAAGTCTTATGAACCACTTGACTCCATTCTGACTTAATTGTATCCTGTCATCCATCTCTCCTTTTATGAAGTATGTCCAAACTCTTGCCAGTTTAGATTAATTCTTTAATCCTGAGAGGACTTTCCCTCCATCTGTTTTCTTCCTTTTTTATTTCTATCTAATTCTGGGCATTTTACTATTCATGGCCGTTTGGCTTTTGGTTTTCTGCTTCATTTTCTGGGACTTTTCCTCTAGACCTACTGAAATCTGGGCGACAGTTATTTCTGACTTAAGTAGTGCCGAATGCATACTTCTTTTTCTGTTTCCTGTTAGTCTGTATTTGCTTCAAAAAAAGGGAGATATTTCTCATGTCCATAGCACCACTGTTTCATCTTGCGTTGACTGAGGCATTTCATTTGGAACAGGAACAGCTGAACAGTCCTTAGAGCCTCGATTCACCAAAACAACAAAGCACATGCTGAACTCACATTGTTCTATTACCTTTTTTGAAACCACTTTATTAAAAAGAGATTCCTTTGTGACTCACTAACCACAGTCGTTTTGGTGTCATTGAAGTTTATCTCTATTCCACAAAACTGGGCCTGGCTCCATTTTAAACATGCATTTAAGGTTGGCTGGGGACGTGTCTAAGGGCTTTACTGAAACAAGAGCAATGTAAAGCTGGTGTGTATACTATGAGGTAAGAAGAATAGGCATTTCATGTGAAACTAGCCCAATTTATGTCCTGTGTAATCATTCCTCTTTCCACCAGGTGAGCTAGCAAAATTTCTTGCATAGTGGCAGATAAGGAATAAAATATAACTAATTAGAACTGTCAGGAAAATAAAGCTTTGAATGAAATGTGGCAGAAAATGTGAAAGAGCGAAAAACAAATGTTCATCTGCCTTGCATGCAGAACGGATGCCACAGGGAGAAAGGCTTTAGGCAATGTTATTCTGCCCTGTGGCAGTCAGTTACTATGACACATTGAAACAAATAGGAAATTTTCTGTCAAAATATTTTTGATGGCAAATTAAGCTTTTTGCAGACTGAATATTTCTACAGAATAACATTGGGTTTATTGATTAAAGCAATGTATTATGAGCTTCCTTTTAGCTTTAAGGTATATTTTAGGTACCTCACATATCTGTGTGTTTGTCAAGGTCCCATGGTCATCACAGCCTCTCACTCCTTTGCTAAAGGGAAGTATGGGACAGTATAGGAGACGAAGTCCAACTGGGAATCTTGATTTAGAGGCAAGAACGTTGCAGTTATCCATGATGCAGTTGCCCATTTGTGATCTGACTGTGATTTCTGCTCCAGACTGATTTTGAATTATCTCTGTAATGTCACTCAGATTACAACTATTTTAATATATTACACTAAGTCAGGGTCCAAGCACAAGCACTGAAATGTAATAATCTCTTAAATTATTAGCAGGATACTTGATATACTTTGAGCAGGAGACAACTAATTGTCTCCCAAGCAACTCTCAGTCATAGCCTGAAAGGTAGCATGAGCCAAGCCCAATTCCCACCAGGCAGTTTGGATATGACACCTTGGTTTGGATTTTGAGAATACAGATATAGTCAGACTGTGCTGGTTGTTGTCCAGGTCAGAGAATTCACTCTAATACCATTTAATTCTCTTGGTATAGATGTAGCATTAGTCTGCTATGCCTTGGCCTTGACGATTTAACATTATGTATTTTTGCAATAATCTGTCTTGAGTTCACATCCTTATGTAAAGGAGAGGAAGGAATGGCTGAGGGAGATTGAAAGGGATTTACTTCTTTTAATAACAGCTCTGGGCCCTTGTATATCAGCAGTGTGTGCTTTTTCTTGCTATCTACTTCATAACAGGATGCCTTTCAGGGATGGTACAGAAGCTTAGACAGGCTAAAAATATGCTTCTGAAGGGTTTCTGGGACATTAAGACTGATGATGTATGTACTCTGGGGGCCAGCTAAAATTCCTCTCTTACTACAGTTTGGTCCGTACCTAAATACTGAATTAAAGTGTCCTTGAATTACACAGGATTTTGTGAAATTGCTGCATCTTGAATCTCTTCAAATTTGCGGCTGAGGAGACAAAGTTTCAAGCTAAACTATCTCCTATAGAACATAAAAATTGACGTGCTGTCCTTGGCTGAGTGACTTTGCCCCTGACCTCATTTAGATTCTCAACGTTTCTTATCCAACCTTAGAGAAATATAAGTGTTGGGGAAAATAACAGCAGTAGAGAGGAAGCCATGAGAGGATGCTATTTCCTGACTTTTCAAAACTAAGGCTGTGGAAGTGACTCATAGTGCCTCTAGTGCCCTCAAGCCAAACATCTAAGTAGTATCACCCAAAATGCATAGATACCTCCCATGTAGAGGAAGAGTTTGGGAATTGACTCACTTGTGATCCAAAGAGCTGATTAGGTATCTGCATATGGGCAGAGCACGTATTCATCTAGAAGGTTGTCAAGAGCAGAAAAAAAACCCTGGCTTTGCTTCCTGCTTTGCCAGTACCCAAACCCTGGGAAACTAGGTTTGATGCTGCTACTGTTGGTGAAGTCACATGATGGAGGTCTGGCTCTACAACAAGCATCAGTCTCTTTGCTCCCCTTTCTTTATCCAAACCACCTCCTTCATAGCAGCAAGGAACAGACTACTTGCTCGCAAGGTCAGTTCACTTGCTCTCTTACCACTCTTGTCCTTTCCTACTCTGTTACTCCATCCTATGGTAAGATCAGTCCTGTTCCAGGCAGGCCTTTTCCTTTTTCCTTAGTTTGACATATAAAATTTCTTTTCTCAGTGCTGAAAATCCTTGATTTGGGTTTCATAAACCAGTCCTTTTCTCTAAGCCTTAGGAACGCAATTCCCTGACAATGGTATTTTTCCTTGTTATGGTATTTTTCCCCAACCTTAATTCATGTCGTTTGTGAACCTAAAAGAATCAAAAACTGCTAGTCTGATACAGATGTGCTTTAATCTGTTCATCTGTTCAAAGGCTATCTTGGTCAAAAAATGGAAGCATAATTTCAAAGGCGACGTGATCCCCCTCCTTATATAATAATAGCAGAGCAGTAGTACAGCTGGAATGAACATTAGGGAAATCCACACATTTGGGAACAAAACAGCTAAGCTATTTTGCCTATAGCATTATAGTTAAAAGGGTATACCTTCTGTGGTAGACAGATGCTCAATTTAGACTGTGTTGTGTTTAATCTCTGATATTCACTCCGATTTTCCTTTCCGAGGCTTTTTGAAATTTTACCTGAACTCTTTTCCACAATATGGGCAGAAAAATAGTTTACAGGTTCCATGTCTAAAAATTAGACCCTTTGATTGCTTTGTGCTATATGGAAAGGCAGACAAAGAACCGAAAAAGATCCTGACTCTTAAGAAGAAAGAATGATATAAAAAAGGCAGCATTTTTGAGGAAAGGAAAAACAAGACGACAAAGCCATTGATCCATATGTGACTGACTTCTATATCATATGAATTTTGGGAGCCATTAGTTAGTTAAAAGAACCAGAATAGGGCTTGAAATTATATCAAAGCTGTTTGTGCCAAGGATTTAGAGCTGCATTGCTCAACAGACATTTATAAAACAAGTGATCAGGAGCAAAGGATTGGGGAAATGGAGAATAATATCTGCTTATAGTCAGTATAGAAAAAGAGTTCCAGCCATAGCAGGGATTCTTAAATATTCATATCCAGTAAAATCTACCAGCATAAGCATGGCTTTAAAAACAGTATTCAGAATATTAACAGTGCCTACAGGATTACTTCCCTGAGACAATTTCTACTCTGTTCATCCTTGACCCCCTGAATGCATGTTTTAGGAAAACAAGGTCTGGAGAATGTATTTTAGGCTGCAGATAAATGTCCTATTCCAGATCCCTCCATGATAGCAGACATAGCTTTCGGGTCCTTGGTCTTGACTTTCTTCAGGAGGTTACTGCTTTTGCATGCCTACAGGACACCTGTTCGATGCAAACTCCCTAATCTGTCTCAATCAAAATGAGATTAGCCTGAGCAGTGTTTTGATAATTTGTCTTATCTTGACTGCAGCAGGTAGAGTAGTTTTTCCTTCAGCAGCTCTGCTGTAAGATTGGATAACCTTTGAGATGAGGGCATGATAAGCAGTTGGTGGCAGGCTGAGGATGGTAACTTATTCCACCGACACAGGGCTGCTTCTGCATAATCCCCATCTGCTTATATCTCTATTTGTTTCCTACAGTTACCATTTACAGCCAGCACTTATGGTATGAGTTCTGTTTAGTATTCTGGGAAAAAATATGCAAGTATATGGCAAATACAAGCCATGACAATGAATGATCGCATGAAACAGGCTTGAATGCATCAAAATAATTCAGTTTGTACTTTTTTCATATTTTTTTTTTTTCTGTGTAGGGTTTAATTTTCCTTTTAGTACCTTAATCTTATCTTCTTTAAAAAATTGAGGGGAGAAAAAAAATTGAGATTCAGTGTTGGTGTAAGTCCGGGAGATATGTTGTCATACACAGGCAAAGGCTTTCATTGCTGTTTTAAGGAATTTAACTACTGGTTTCTTCAATGCACTATTGCTTTCCTTTTTGTGGCGTGGGAGATATACCTAAAATCCTTAGATGCCTTTGAAAATCATGTTGGCTGAAATCTTGTAAATTTGGTTCGTCTAACTAAACAGACCTAGTAACCGAGTTGTTTGGAAATTATTTCCATAGAACAAGACTTGCATTCTTCTGTTCTAAAGCTCAAAAGGAAATATTTCTGTTGCATTCAGAAAGAATCTTCTCATAAAACCTCCTGAAGATATGAGAAGAAAAAGTAGAAACCTAAAACATTAGGAAATACAGCTACATAAAACTTCAGGAAAGTACTCAAAGCATTTCCCTGTAAGTTTAGCATCCAATGTGCCTTTTCTTTTTCATGCTTTTTAGTGGCACCAGCAGAATTTTACAGTGCAGTATCACTATACAATAAATTTGCTTTGTTTCCCCTGCTTTCATCTGCCTTTTGAATTTCCATGCTTGCAGTCTATTTATTTATGGAAACACAGGGTTGGGTGAACCGCAGAAGCCTTAGGTTTGGCTCTGAATTTAACAATGATGCCATATATATTTGTAGCCAGAATTTCTGCATTTGGTTCAGAGTGTTTGACTTGCATGAGGGAAGAGTGTACATTTTTCAGTAGTATTCATCAAAACAATCCCTGGAATATTTGAAAGTTGCGTGGATGTGGCATTTGGGGATGTGATTCAGTGGTGGACTTGGGTTTGCGGTTGGACTTGATGATCTTGGAGGTATTTTCCAATCTGAATGAATCTATGATTCTATAAAATCTGTGTATAAAATCTGTCTCCTTTGTTTAACAACTTCTATTTAACCTGAACTGTAGTCTTAGAACAGTATATGAAGGTAAGGGAAAAAAACAGTTGTTTTGACAGGGAAATATTAAGAAAATAGAATCAAATTACATTTAATTTTAATTTACAACTTTAAAATAATCTGTAATTCAACTGTTCATTTTGAGCTTGTTTACAGGGGCCCGAGTAGGTACCACAGTGTTTCTAAGAGAAAGCCAGCATCTGAGTGACTTGGTCTAGAAGAAGGTGTCCCTGCCCACAGCGTGGGGGTTGGAACTAGGTGATCTTAAGATTCTTTCCAACCCAAACCATTCTGTAGTTCTATGATTCTGTGATCTTTTCTGGTGTATAAGGCTATGCTTAGCCTTAAAAGAAAAACTGCTTAACTTCTTTTCTGCTTAGCCAGACAGAAAAACACAGACAAAAAATCAAGGCTATTGAAAGCAGCTTAGTGCTTGTAGGAGCTTGACTCACCCTGTTTGTTGTTAAGCACTTGTTAATACTTTTCCTAAAAGCCCTTTTGTAAGCCAGTGCTGCATTTTCCATAGTGGTCTTCAGAAATTGTTCCTTTCTAATAAATTAATAGACTTTTTGAACTACCTTTGATGATTTTTATCTTAAGTCAAGACAGAAAAACCACACTGTTCTCTACGTGATTGTACTCTTACCAGTTACAGCAAACTTTCTTTATTTTATTTGTGTAAGGGAGAGTGAAAATACCTAGCCCTAGGGCTGTTTGTCACTCACTGATTTCCAAGCTCCCAAAGGAAATCTGTCAAGATGCTGGGCTCCAGATGTGGACTTCTCAAATTCCTGCACTCTAGGCATGGGACATTCATGCAAATCTGAATTTCAGTGATACCTGATCTGTTGGCCTATGAAATGCATGAAGACTGGAGGGAGGCAGGACTGTGAGATAGGGCTCTACAGAGTCACTTACCTAATGGCAGCCTGGCAGACTTGCTATATCTCTAGCTGAAGTATACTGAGACGTCTTAATTAGAGTTGAATCAGTTGGGCACCAAACTGAAGTAAAGGAACATATTGTTCCATAGGTAACAGATGACTGACAGCTGTAAATAGGTTAGGCTTCTGGTTTACAAAGGGAAAATAAAAGGAAACAAAACTTAATGGTAACAGTTTTCTTCTGTAGATGGCAGAAGCTGAGAAATCAAAGCCTGGTATTCTGTAATTTATGCAGTCTTTATGCCTTACAGGCACTTTACACAGATGTTTATGGTTTGGGAATAAGAGATGTTAGCAACCAAAGATCTATCTCCAAAGAATGCGTCTGAACCAGTCATTCAGTTGCCAAAATCCACTTTTCAGAGGTGCTGGAAAAAAGTCTGGGCAAGTATGAAACCACTATAAATGAGCACAAATGGCATAGCTAATTTTACACTGGTTTTTCATTTCCTTTCTGCATAAAGGACAAATAAAGAGCAAGCTGCATAAAATACCTGTCCTGTTTGGTTGCAGAGGGCATGAAGAGTGTATAAGAATTTTCTCTTTTGTACGTCTTTTGATCTTACTGCTGAATCTTGCCTTGTATTAGACAAGCTGACCTTGGATTAGGCAAATAGCCTCCAGTACCACCTCTCTGAAACATTTGCTGACTCAGGTAAGAAACTCTTTCTAGTTTGAACTTCTGAGAGCAAATCTTGTAAAATGTCTTGAGCAATTTTCCAACACAGGAGTGATCGAAGAAGTATAAAACAGGAGAATGGGAAGGAAATAAATGCACAAACATGTAAGAGGTTCTTACAATGAGCCCTTGAGATTTCTTGCATAGGTCAAGCCTCAATTTCCTAATCTTGAGTGGCCAAAGTTAATTACCTAAATTGGGATTCATAGAACCATAGAATGGTTTGATTTGGAAGGAACCTTAAAGATACTCCAGTTCCAACACCACTGCCATGGGCAGGGACACTTTCCACTAAACCAAGTTACTCAAAGCTCCATCCAACCTGGTTTTGAACACTGCCAGGGATGCGGCAGCCACACCTTCTCTGAGCAACCTGTAACAGTGCCTCACTGGCCTCATAGTGAAGAATTTTTTCCTAATACCTGATTTAAATCTCCCTTCTTTCAGTTTAAAGCCATTTCCCTTTGTCTTATCACCACAAGCCCTTGTAAGAAGTCCCTCTCCATATTTCTTGTAGACCCCCTTTAGGTACTGGAAGGCTGCTATGAGGTCTCCTCGGAGCCTTCTCTTCTCCAGGCTGAACAATCCCAGCTCTCTCAGCCTATCTCCAGAGCAGAGGTGCTCCAGCCCCCTGATCATCTTCATGACCCTCCTCTGGACTTACTCCAACAGGCCAGTTTTATTCATATAAAAGTTTCCAAAGCACTAAACACCAAAGCTGTTGATGCAAGAAGAGTGCTGTTCTTAGAAAGCTGGTGAAAAGCACATTTGCATTCAGGTTTCCGTTATCATCCACATTACCTGTGGCCTTTGTGCAAATGTCTCTGATTCTTCATTAAATCTCATGGTTTTAAGCTACCACCAAGAGAAAGAAATACATTTACTCAGGTGTTAATTTGTCTTGCGTTCCCTGACCTTAGAAAAGGAAGCTATTCATTAACATCTTATGTTAACTAGACTGGTAAGAAGGTGAAGAGAAAATGGGGAAATAGGAAGAAGGAACTAGAAATCTGTTTCCTACGTCTCCAGCTCCTCTCTGAGCCAAGCAGAAATGTGTTCAGGAGAGACCAAGGAAAAAAAACCACTTTGAATAGGTGGCCGGTCTCTATTTTACAGCAAAACTAAGTGGCCAGCTTTTAAGTGGCTGATAAGGTGTTCATTCACCAGGGAGGAACACTGAACCTGTGTATCACAGTGATTTGGAGGCTGTCCACTGCCCCATTTTGGGTGTCAAGGACAAGCATCATCACTATGCCTACAAGCAGGAGAAAGGTTCTTCAGAAGAATTGTCGACATTGTAAGGGAGAAGTCTATTACTTAAAGCATTTGAAAACCCAAATAAGTGGCATCTTAATGTACAGCAATTGCTAAGTGTACAAGATGGTCCTTGGACTGACTAATGCAGGAAGATTCATGTTGTGAATGTCTTTTGCAATGGCTTTTCTTCAGAAGTGGTCTTTCCCAAATTTATTTAGGATCAAAATGACTATTCATTCATGTGCCCAGATGTAAATACAGGGTTCATGAGCTGGCCCTTACAAAAATATCCAAAGGGCTAAAGTTTCTCAACTCAACTCTCCCTGTGCAGTAATTCACCCTTTGAGTCATCCCAGTAAAACCAATGGGACATCTTTCAAGTTAAGTGTGAGTAAAATTCTGACCCCAAATGATGTGCCAAGATCACACGGGGAACCTGTGGCACCCAGCCCAGGTTTCTCAGAGGGTATCAAGGTAAACTGGCTAAACAGTGAAGGTCTTGTGATATGACAAGGATGCTGCGGAGGGACTATTCATCAGGGACTGTAGTGACAGGACAAGGGGTAACAGGTTCAAACTTAAACAGGGGAAGTTTAGATTGGATATAAGGAAGAAATTCTTTACTGAGAGGGTGGTGAGGCACTGGAATGGGTTGCCCAGGGAGGTTGTGAATGCTCCATCCTTGGTGGTGTTCAAGGCCAGGTTGGATGAGGCCTTGGGTGACATGGTTTATTGAGAGGTGTCCCTGCCCATGGCAGGGGGTTTGGAACTAGATGATCTTAAGGTCCTTTCCAACCCTAACTATTCTATGATTCTATGATTCTATGATTCTATGACAAGGCATGGAGAAAGACTACAAGCGGGTGCATTGTTCAGCACATCTGGCTTGCAAATCCACAAGCATTTTTAGAAAAGCTGGCTGTGTCAGTTAAACTAGCCCTTAGGCAGGTCTGTGTTTCAAGGCCAGCACTTGTGTGCTTGGTAACATGAGCTGACACTGACTTTGGTAGCACTGCAGGGGTAACATTTGGGTAAGAATGTATGATTCATGACTGGTTCCTCTAATCTAACATGCACATGCATGCTTCTCTCTAACATCAGCCAGAGCTAGCTCCTCTCTCTTTTAAAAATAAACATCTTCATTCTGATCAGAACAAGGAAATTTCCATTCCTTTTCTTTATTTTGAGAGCTCTTTCATCTCACTGAAAATGCAAATAGTGAGCAGCAAACCCAAGAGTTTTCCCAGCTCAGACTATTTTAAGGGGAGAGGAATGAATAGTGCTAATCTTCAGAGTTTATTTCTAACATGAATAGAATTGGAAGTTTAGCAGTCTCTCATATTTTTATGGGACTGGTATTTGCAGTCTGTAAAATCACCTTGAATTGCTCCCTCTTTTGCTGTTGTATCTACTTCTAGGCTTAAAATACAATCATATTAGAATGAGAGATTTCTTTGCAGACTTTCTGCAAGGTGACTAATGCTGTTGAAAGGCTCAAGGAGCATCCCCATAGTCTGAACTTCCCTTGGATATGCGGTGACCTGAACTATTGATCCACTCAAAATGTGAAAGACTTCTGAGCTGTCCAGACTGTGAATTGGGATGTGTGAAAATGATCGGGCACAAAACGAAAAAACAAATGTTACAATTCACTGCTCATAAAGGCCTGATGTACAGTGGCAGTCCCAATTAGTTATGTGAGAAAAATTAACTCTGTTTTGTGAAGGAATTAATGACAGGAATGATGATATTTCCAACTAAAGTAAATCTAGTTTTTACAAGGGTGATCTTTCTAATAGGCTGACCCAGAGTCATCAACCATGGGGTGCTGGCTTGCTGCTACAATGAGCTGGAGTCATATGCTGGTAGCCTTGGAGCTCAGGTTGCTGAAGAGCAATGAATTTGAAAGCCAGCCTCTTGTCCACTTGTTAATTAGAAACCTGGAAGCTGTAGGAGCCTACAAAATTGCCCAAAAGAGGCTGTGGAGCACTTGAGACCTGAGGAGGTGAAATCCAGGATTTCGACTACCTCGCTTTTCTACCAGCCTCTCATGTGCATTGCTGAGGGAGTAGATGAGGTGGCGAGAAGCTGTATAGGTTGGAAACCTGACTGATAGGCTGGTTCTTGAAGGAAGCTGCGTTCCATCATGTATTGAGAGGTCTCCACAGAATATTTTGACCTCTGTGAAACAATATTCCCTGGCATAAAAACATTTTGCTTGAGAATTTCTTTCCAGTTCTGGTCATATTGCCTTCTTCAAATGTTTTTGAGCTGGTGTAATTTGTATATCTCTTATTTTTCAAGTCTAGCTCTAAAAGTCACCATATAATTAGAACACTTATGAAAATTAGTAGTAATTCCAGTGAAGTCAGTAGAATCGAACTAATGGGAACCTATTACAGTAAGACTCAAACTCTGATTTTGAAAGTGCTGCAGCTCTCAGAGTGACTTTCACTGGGACAGCATGCCATTATGTAGAAGACAAAAAAGGCTATCAGGATATGAGAGTGCCATTGAATGGTCCAACCCCCACTGAAAACTACTGACTGCAACATCTTTCCAGGTAATATATAATGACATACACATGTACTAATGAAAATCTATTGTTTAAATAAAGGAGAATATATTGCTAAGAAACTTTGGAAGGCTTATTTCTGACACTATATCAAAGCTAAATGGCACCAGTAATAAGAGACTTAAAGGACATGGTGATAATTAGAAATTAAGAAATGACTTATTACTGCAAACTGAAAATATGTTAACTACAGTTTGTAGTAATTAGACAAATTACTGGGTTTGATAGTAATAAATGCAAATAATTACAATTATTTATAGATGGACAGAAGTCTAATCGTTAAACATGCCACGGATATTGGACACTGAAGAGTAATTTAACTGGATCCATCCTGATTTCTACTTGTTCTTCATTATATTTATTAGTCATTAGAAGAGTGTTTAAAATTATTTATGAAAGCATTTTAGTCCTATAATTAGGATTAATATTGAAAGTCACAATAACTGCTCAAGAGAAATTAGAATAAGAGTGCTGTTTTACTGTATGAGCAGGAGTTAGCTAAACAGCAACTTCAGCTATGGCTTTGCCAGTTTAAAACATCTCATCTGGAGCTTTAGGCAAAACTGATTTTTTTTTTTTAATTTTATTTTTTGTTTTGTTTCTTTGGCTGTCAGAATGGAGATGGGGACAAGCAATTCAGGCTGGAGGATCCAAGTGCATATCTCTTTGAGATTCTCACCTAAGCCCCCTGAACATAATTGCATTTGCTTTGCCACAGAGTACTATATTCAAGTTGAAACTAAATTATTTGTTTGCTTTCAAGGAATGCAAAAGAAATGAAGGGTATACTTGCAAAGCTGCTAGAAGCTGCTGCTGCTTTCCCCTGTTCCTGCACATTTAATGCTTGGGCAGCTGTGATGGAAGAGATTCAGTGGCAAGTTTGTAGGTAACACCAAGGTGTATGTGTGGAGGAAAGAGCTGGGATGAATATTACTGGTAGGTGCTTATTTGCTCAGTAAGAAAAAGACCTGCTGAAGAAGGATGGAGGGAACTGTTTCTCAAAGGACTGCTGGGCTGCTGACTGTAAAAGTTATCTGAGACATACACTCACCAATAAACAGTCTGTGATTTTGGGTAGGGAATTTAACTCAAGTGAGTGGCCTAATGATCAGGCAACAGCATCTTCTACTTGAAAGTTGCATACTCCAGCACTGAGAAACACAAAAAGTGTCTCTAATTATGAGGACAATTGTCAGGCAGGTGGATAATCTGGGAACCTGTTCCTGTGCCCATGCAAGTTTAGCAGCAACATAATGTAAAGGAACCTCAACCAAAGATACTGAGAGCATCCCCACTTTGATCATCCTCTGAGGTTTGGGACATGCAGGTGATTTGTGAATAAAAAACTAGGGAAAGCCACATTTAGATTGGATATAAGGAAGAAATTCTTTACTGAGAGGGTGGTGAGGCACTGGAATGGGTTGGCCAGGGAGGTTGTGAATGCTCCATCCTTGGCGGTGTTCAAGGCCAGGTTGGATGAGGCCTTGGGTGACATGGTTTAGTGTGAGGTGTCCCTGCCCATGGCAGGGGGGTTGGAACTAGATGATCTTAAGGTCCTTTCTAACCCTAACTATTCTATGATTCTATGATTCTATGATTCCCATCTACCTCTATTAGCCCTTGGCTGTAAGATAGTGGGGCTATATGGTACTGGGAATATATGGTAGTGGAGACTGAGCTGGCAGCTGGCAGTTAAGTTACTTCAGCATTATGAGAAAACTGTTTGCAATTGCAACTGTTAATACTTATTCAACCCAAATCTCATATAATTTTGTGATAAACTGATTTATATTTATGACAAAGGTACTATTTTTTCAAAGATAAATACAGTGTCCAGATGCAGCTGAAACATTTTAACATCTGTGTGCTTATATACATATCAATCATTAACATCACAAAGTAAAATCTTTTCTGCTGGCACAATGTTATAACGCAATGCCTTCTTGCTATTTTAAAGAAATTCTCTCCTTTTTATTTTTTTATTTGTATTTTATTTATTATTTGAATTGCACATACCAATTGTTGAGCATTCTTGGATCTTTTGCTGTATGATGTCTAATTTTTGTACCTGCTTGTAAAATCTTGCTGAAATTAATAGCAGTCCACCTGCATGTTACTGTTTGCAGAATCAGCATATTTAGTTCAGATTGTATTGTATTTGAATTGATTGTAAGCAGCTTTAAAGTTTGGTTGTTTGTGGGTTTTTTTTCCACTGGACAGGGATTTTTTAATAGATTGCATGTTTTCTAATATGGCTGAACAGTTTTTTGTCTAGTTTCTTTAGGATTTTTTCCTATATGAAAAATATTTATTTTAAACTGAAATTTTAACTACCATAGTGAATTTGAGTTAGATCCAGTAGATGAAGTAAGATGATAAAACATTATCACAGGACACATTGAACCACATTCTTTTGTTTTAACAGTTAATAACTCTTTTAATTTCACCCTTACATGCTCAAGAAGTTTAGGCAGTAAAGGCAGTGTAATAGGGGTGGCCAAGTCCTCAGAAAGAAAAGTAAGAAAAATTATCAGCTTTGATTCTTGGGCAGGTTGATGCTGCTACCTTGACTTGCAGAGACACAGAGGCCTCTCTGTGTGCACCAGTCACATTGAACCTGGCTGAATATATTAGCCATGCTCTGATCTCTAGCTTGTGCAAGCACATCTTTTCATACAGACATATCCTGCCACAGGCTATATCTCCCCATGATCACTTTTTGACTTTATTTTGTGCAGTAAGGGAATGATTTCCAACAGTCACGGATTTAGACGCACAGCTTCAGCTTCATCTGAGGTGAGTCAGCTACCAGTGACTTAAAAATCTCTCCATCAGGGAGGCATCTAACACAAGGCCTGGTGTCTTTTTTTTGAACTTATAATAGGCAGCAGCTGGTGGCCTGGATCTCAGCATCCGGACCTTGCCATAATGTGACTACTACTGTAAATACTACTGATAATGTCCAGCTGTGAAAGCCAGGTCACTGCAGCATAGCTCTGCTTGCCCATTCACTTGATTGCAGAGGAAAAGAGCCAGTGGTATAAGGTTACTGCAGGCAGCCCTCATTCTCCCAGGACAGCTGTCCTTTGCCAACAAATATCTCCTCTGCTTTGCACTGGCGACATGATAAATAGCCACAACTTTTGCGCAGATGCATTTGAGATCTAATCTTGTACAGTTCTCCATTTTTTCCAGGGAAAATGTCCTCAGAAAGAAGAGCAAATACTATTGGGTTGGCACAGAATTTTTCCTTTTTTCTACTTAACTTGGGTATCATTCATAAATGTTTACAATGAGACTTATGTTGTTGGTGTGGTTTACATCCAGCCATTAATATTTCAAAGAAACTTGAATGTATTTTCACTTCCCATTTGCATCGTGGAAAGATCAACGTACCCCATGGGGGATTTTCTGCTTCTCACCATGTGTACAATTTTTTTTCTTTTTGGAAAAACCACCACACAAGAGAGGATGTGGAGAGGGTTCTGTAAAAAGAAACCAACAAAATAAGCAGTTCCTTCTACTTTACTCCTGTAATTATAGACTGCGCATGCAGGCCTTCCTACACTTGCAGATTATTTTTCAACATAGATCTTGAATCACATTTCAAATTGAAAATAGCAGTTGGTATGAAATATAAAGTTACGCTTTTGCAAGTCCACTGTTAATTTTCAATCAGTATCCTTAGCAGTAATACATGTGAAGAGGCTGATCTCAACCTCTGGCTTCAAAAAATTCCAAGTGAAATGCCTCGAATCAGCGTCTTTTAAGTATGCCACATGTTATGTTGGATATTAATGCTTAAATATGCCCTGGGGTGGAGTTTCTGAGTATATCTAATATCCACAGATAGCATTTGATTTCAGGTGATAATATCAGGTCTATGTGCTAAGCAAAAGTACATTTAATTTGCAGGACACCTTTCCACCAAGGCATGTTAACCCCTGATATAAACTATATCTTAAATGCTAATAACACATCGTCCAAAAACATTGCAGTGCCAGATATTCAGATGAAGTGAGTATTTCTTTAAAGCTAGGCTTAGGAGCAGGGAAGAAAAAGCAGAATATCTCAGATCAGACGCCAGGGCATTCCAGGGACCAGCAAAACTAAAGGCAACACCTGTTGTGCAGAAACCCCTGCAGCATGGCCTCATCCCAGGCAGAGGGGTCTGACTCCTGACAGGATATGTGGGCCTTAATTCATGAAACTCAGCATATAGCACAAGAAGTTGTAGCACAATAAAACAACTGGTCCACCATTTTGGTAGCAATAACTTCCCTAAAGCTTTTTCTGGCTTCCTTATGATTAATTTTCACTAGGTTAGTAGATATATTGTACGGTGTTAACCCAAGTAAAATACACATTGATTCCAATTACTGAAATATTAATCAGAACTTCCTATTATAGACTGTTCCTTCCCCACATAATTCTAATCATTCTAATATTGACATTTCTTAGTTGAATGCCTTTGAAAACAAAGCACTTCTATATCCATAAGACACTATAATGCCTCTTTTTTCTTTTTTCTTTTTTTTTTTTTTTTTTCTGTTTGTCTAGTACCATAAGCTTGAAAATCGAAAAAGTCCAAACAGGATATCACATCTCATAAAGAAACTATGTATATTACACAAGGTTTCAAATGCAGAAACAGATACTTACAAAACTTGTGTCTCAAAATGTAACAGAAACATTTCAAAGCAGCAGCAGCTGCATGCACCCTATTTGTATTTCCTCAACATCATCCAAAGGCAGATTTTTCCATAACTGGCTATAGCGTTTGCAAAATACGCATGCATTTGCTCCTCGTTAGGACACATTACTATTAGATACTGAAAAGCTATACATAGCTTTTCAATTACAATTGATTCTGACTCAAAAGATAAGACCTCCACACAACCTTCAGGTGCTATAGCGATAATTTTTTACATGCCCAGTTAGTTCAAGCAGAATCTGTTACAGTGCTCGAAATCACCAGATGGTGCTGTTAAAGATAGTCGTGCAAGTTCTGCACAAAGGAATACATAGCCAGCCATGCTTTGGAAGAAATACTACATGAGTGTCCTGGCATACAGGAACAGTTAGGGGTTTTAAACAGATTTGCTTTCCCATCAGTTAACCTCACTCCTGATTTCTGTTTGATGTAACCTGTATCTCTGGCATTCAACAGCATGAATAACATGCTGTTTCTTTGCTATGAAAATGTACTGCAGAGCACGTTTACAGAAGTGGTTAGAGGGTGGGAATATTTAGTGGCCTATGCATCTACCAGGGCAGCCCAGTGAGAGTGTTGGTTAATTGGTCCCAGTGCAGATGGACCACTTCAGGAAGGGAGCTGGCTTAATGTTTGTTCTCTCATGTTTGATCTCACTTCTAGCACTGGAAACAAAGGGGTTCAGTTAGCTCCAGTAACAGTGTTGCCATTTTTTTCTAATGGGAAACTGCCTAATTCTACAGTATAGTTTTATATAGACCACTGTACTACCTGTGGTGCTAAAGACAGACCATATGAATGGGTCATATATAAACCATTGTCCTGCTGTAGAAATGCTTCACAGTTCATTGCTGGCTCTTTGAGTTATCCTTCCCTTAAACCACTTAAAGTTGTAAAAGGCAGTTCACAGTTTATTCCTCCTGGGGAACGCTTATATCAACCTCTGAACTTTCATATTTCTGGACTGAGAAAAATGGGCGCACTACTTCTTCTCATAAACAAGTTGTTCCCATGTTCTGTGGGAATGTTTATATCTAAGAACACTCCATATGCAGGTGGTGACCTGCAGCAGTAAAGTACTTCCCACTGCACCCAAACTGACCCTTTACTTGTTAGTTACACCCAGCTTCAAACTGGAAGTTGTGTGTTTTCAGTTGAATGATATTTCTAGTGGTTCAAAGAGTGAATCCTCAGCATATGAAATTAGCTCTTCAATGATCTGCTCCAACACTAGCAATCTTAAATACTCAGAACCTACTTTTGTTCTGACCTGGCCTATGTTTAGCAAATATGTCTTGAAGTTCTGGGGCCTTACAGCAAAAATAGTATGCACTTTATATAGTGCTTACTTAAGAAATTCAAAGTGTATAAAAAAATTAGAGCAAATTCAAGAATTGTCCTATCTTATGAAATTGCTGTCTTCAGTTTAGCAGTATGCAAACTGACAACATGTCATATTAAGGATTATGAACAAACATAAGAAATCCCAATAATCTGGAGAGTCTTTATTTTGAAGCCTTTTCTCTAACCAATACCTATTTGCTGAAATCAGGCTCTGTGTAGAATTCTGATTGCTACAGAAAGCAATTTATTTTTATCAGAAAACAAGCTATTAAGCTTTTTTCTTTATCCTCTTCATTGCAGGAAGTGGTGAATAGACTTTATAACTTTGTTAATGAATTTTCTAAGTGTTTTGCAAATGATTGGTCACAAAATGGGATATGGAACACACAGAGCCAAAGAATAACTTTCCTGTTCCCAGAAGTCAGATGCTGAAAAGATTAAGGCATGTGCCCCAGATGTGACAGGAAAAAAATGAAGTCAAGTCCCAGTTCAACATACCAGAAAGTCTAGATGGACTTTCAAAATCTGGTACTTCACCTGGAAAGAAGATTGATATATTGCTATAAAATTGAATTTGATGGACTGTGTCAAAAAGAAGGAAATTGGGCATCAATTGTCAGTAGTGGGAAGGATAGCTGATCAGACATGCTTACTCCAGAATGGAAGTACTGAGTATATGGACTTTATTCATAGCAGACAAAGGTAGCACTTGCAAAAAACCAGCATTTATTCTTGACTAACAGCAGGCATGTAGGAAATTAACTATAAATAGAGCTAATCTAGTAGAACTATTCTGTGCAAACTGTCCCTGCAGGTAACATTTAATAGCCAAATTTCTTTGGAAAATTGGCAAGATTTTTTCTGAATATCTAATTTTTCCTCAGAGAGAGAGATAGAGAGATAGAGGTATGTAGAGTATCCATTTAAAAATACTTAATGTTGCACTTATTGATGGCTCAATGAATGCTAATGGAAGCAGTGAATCGTCCATGATTAATTTACATTATTTTTTTACCCTTTATTTGTACAAGTATAGTTTAAAATTGTTATTTATCCAAATTACGGTAGCAGCTAGGCATTTCTCTAAGGATCTGAGAACTTTTATGCTGTTGTGTCAGACATAGTTAAAAATTAGATTAATCACTCTGAAAGGTTCACAATAAAAATGTAAAATTGCATATATATGGTATGTGAGTTAAACAGACAAATGGGGAGGAGATAAAGGAGCAGTGAAACAAACATGATCAGCATAATAAGTTGCATCCTTTACATCCCAGCTGTCTAGCCTCCATGCAGGACACAGTAAGCCTCACAGCAGAGGTCAGTAGGCAATTAGAAGAGAGTGATTTAGTGGATCACAACTACTGAGAAGAAGGAAATGCAGAGGACACCTGGACACAGTGGAGATACAGACTGAACACCCGACAAAACAAGTAGGAATGCTAGCAGATTGCTACAAAACAATGTACTGCTTCTTAAACTGTTGTTCCTTGAAAAAAAAAAAAAAAAAAAAGAAAGATACTAATGGAAAGAAGATGGATTTTCAACAAAAAGTTACCAGAAGAAGATATTCACTTTATCTCATTTCCAGTATTTAAAAGTTAAGTTAGTTAGACCTGGACAGCCATGTCCAGGATGCAATTTATCTTCTTCAAATTAAGGATCTAGGATGGATGGAATTTAACCACTATTTACAGGCACCTTTTTCTTTTCACTGACTATGGAAGCAGCCGAAATGACCCATGTACATTAGATGTACATCTAGATATGATAAGGAGGTGAGATATATACTCTAGATAAAGACCCAGCATAGTCTGTTGATAATTGTCTTCGTAGATCTTGCATCCTATTTGATACTTGGATTTGGTATATACAAATCAGGAATTAAAATTCTGTAATTCTGAGATAACTGAATTTGTGTGTGGTATGAAGGTGAAGTAAAAAATTGTCACACATGGCCATGGATCCGGGGAGCAGCCCATGGTCTATGTGTCCATCCTTTTCTGCTAGAGGTGCTAGAGGTAGGAGTGTCACAAACCTGTTAATAAACTTGTTGCTTTATTTGGAGTTACTGTTCCTCACTCATGTGAATTTCTTCTTTCAAAAACCTTGTTTGCTTAGATAAGAAACAACAGGAGATTCATCTTGATTTCACAGTATGACCTTTTACTTCTAAGATAAACTCATTCTGTTTCAAAATAGCTGAGTGGTTCTTATGAAAACCGACTATATTTCAGAGTCAGAGCCACAGCACAAGAAAAAATGTACTGCTCTGAATATTTTCTGCGTAGGTGAAAGAAATAACTAATTGTAAATGACAAACTTTTGGGGATTGGGTCTGAAAGTAGAAATAACTATTGGGGTATCAATAGATCTAACTGCTAGCAGGGAGCTGCTTCAATCTAGGCTAGGGCAAGACAATTTGAATCATGAGCCTGCTAGGCTATGTCTGTAATATAATAACTTAGGGATCACCCTCTGAGTGGAGGACAAGTGACATGGAAGGATTTTCATTCATTTAAATCCTCTTTCCAACCAAAATCAAAATAATCCATACTGGGGATAGTCCCTGGCTCATGCTGAACCCTGATCCCAGTCTGGGTATTGTGTGTGGAAATGCAAGTTG
Organism: Psittacula echo; assembly: GCF_963264785.1. NCBI lineage: Eukaryota > Metazoa > Chordata > Aves > Psittaciformes > Psittacidae > Psittacula > Psittacula echo. The sequence goes on from NC_137738.1 coordinate 94,325,334, forward strand.
GCTTCGGGTGAAGACCACACATAGGAGTGTGCCAGCTGTGCAACAGCATGGATCAGGCATGAGTGCTCAATCCAAGTCTGGGCCAGGTTTAATTTATTAATACAGATACAACAGAACTCACCATAATGCCTCCTTATTAAAGAGTCAGATGAGTTACTGAGTGATGAAGGGTAATGAGTCAATTCCCAGTTTGTGGGGCTCAGGTGGAGTAGCAAGGAAGGAAAATAGGAACATTAAGAACTCAAATAGAATAGAATGGTTCAGTTGGAAAGGACTGACAATTATCACCTATTCCAACTGCCAACTTCCTTCATGGAAAGTTTTCATAAAAATGTGTCTTCATCAAATGAAAATCTTCCCAAGGTTTGATTTGCACAGTGTCTTCCCTTTCTTCTCAGGCTGTGAAGAAATCTTAGTTGTGGTCACCTGGAGGCTGTTAATTTATTTGCAGGATCGGCTGTGAACTTGGCAATGGAGTTGTTCTGAGATCTCTGAAGAGAGATCAGTACACTAGATTTTTGCCCTTCTCTGTGCCAGAAATGGTATGGGTAAAACTGTCTGTGTTCAGATTGTACCTTGAATCTGTACTAAAGATTTCTCCTCTACTAGAAAACAGAACCGTACTATCTGCAACATCAAGTATCATTCAAGAGTTGGGCAGTGCTGGTGTCAGAGGAAACAGCAGAAAACAATTCATCGTCAGCACCTGCTTTAAATATTGTGATACAATTTGTAGGGACTCAACACACAGGATATTGTGAGAATACGGCCCCTGGAGCTGTGCAGGGAGAAGAGAGGACATATAACTCCTGCATGCTGACGGATATTTCATCTGGCTGCTTAACACTCAAAGAGCTAAGGAGGTTTTTCAGAGTCAAGTCTTAAGACTAGAGATGCCCTGAAGCAAAAATAAGAATGCAATGGTGCATTAACTACTACATTGCCCATTCCTAAAATCACTATAAGAAATTTAACAAACTGGTGAGCAAATTCATATCTACACTGAGACTTGAAACAGCTCTGACATTGTGTCAAGCTCATTTCTGAGTGCCTGAAAAGGGATCACTGTGATCAGTTCCAGAAACCTGATTGTGGCTGTCAATTCTCTGCTTATAAACTCACATAGAAACAACAATGTCAATGGACATTTCCATCCAGCCCCAAACTACGGTTCCAGGTTATCTAGCAGATCTAGTTATAACCTCTGCAAGCTGGAAGTAAGACACATAACACACAAAGCAATCTTTCTGCTTTCACGCTTCTTTGATGGTATGGTGAGGAAAGGTGCCTTCCATGAGGCTGTGTGAACATGTAATAAGCAATATTTTATAGAAAGTATGAATTTATTCATATGTAGTAACAGAAGAGGGGCAGCCACAGCATTGTACAGGTGCTCTCTGTGCCTGTGCTTTCTAGACATTAAATATACCTTTCAAAAAGCACATCGACCCAGCTGCATGATCTTGAACTCCATACAGGGGATGTCCAAAATCAGGAACTCTTCATTTTCAAGCATTTCTGCACACATAGTGGATTCATGTATGCAAAGTCAGGAATATGCATGAAGTATGATGTTCTTGGAATTACTAACATAGGTTCTTTTACCTCTTTTGTACCAACTTGGCCATTTAGACTATTGACTTACAGGGGTAGGGACTTTATATTATCAGATGATCCTCTAATGCCAAGAAAGAAAGAAGTTTCCACTTAGCTCTTTAGATAAAACCAAAATACATATTTAAAAAACTGAAAAGCCATCCCAAACTCAACACTTTAGAGAATGCCGTATTGCAAAATGGCCAAAGAATCATAGCCATAGAGAGGCTATGGGCGCTGTATAACATAACTTAAAAAAGTGGGTACTGCCTCAAAGCTCATAAGGAACAACATCTCTGTTGGTTTCTTCTCAAGTTTCCCTTATGTATGGAAATTGCATCTTCAAAATGAAGACTGATCATTCACTGATCCATGGTGAGGATAGAGAGAACCAGTCTTGTGTGAGCAGGAGAGTATGCAATGATCTAACTTTATTTTCTGCCTTGTATAACAGACAGCCCAGCCCTAACTAGGTCAAGCACAGTCAGCCCCACATATCGGTTCACAATTTTAGCTTAAAGGGACAACATCCTATGACATTTAGCAGGATTATTCGAAGGACAAAATTTAAAGGTGCATTAAATCAATAATAAATCACTGGAAGATGTTTGAAGTGCAAAGCCCTCAAAAAACATGTTGAAACTCCAGAAGGGTGAAAAAAGGATGAAAACAAGACAAGCTAAATAAAGATAAACTTGCTTCCATGTTTTTGGGGTTTTTTTCAGGGTTCTTTTTTTTTTTTGTTTGTTTGTTTTTACCTGTGAACTATTTTTGACGTGGAGTATTTGTAACATAAGAGTAAAATCTCCTTTAGACAATGATTTATACCTTACATACCAATAACTTGCTTTCAGTCTAAAGTGTTGACATGCAATATGTTCTGTCCTTACCCCTGGCATCAGATGATTCACTGAAATGCAACATGCAGGCTCTGAAAGTTAGCTGTTAGTTATGATTCCTATCAAGCAGTGAGGTTATAGGAGGAAACCAGATGGAAGTTCTGCAGGTTAACCACAGATATAACTGAAATAAAACTCTCAGCAACAGTGATGGTCCATTTTGATTCTGTGCTTTTTAGAAAATAAGCATGACAAGAAAAGACTTCTGTTTGTGCTCATGTCACTACACTTTAGTGCCACTTCTATATGGATTTATATGGCACTAACAAGGATCAGTCATTTTTTAAGTGCTGTGACACAGACGGGAATCCTTCCTGAAGGATCTCAGTATCTGAGAATATATTAATAAAGCAGGAGGGAGAGGTAAGTGTTCTATGTTGCCAGTCTTTTGAGACCATGGCAATTTAGTTTACTATTGCAGAACAAACTTCAAGATCAACAACCTGAACTCTCATGGTCAAGCATCTAAAGAATGGAGAAAGAAAGCCCCTGCAATATTCTGGCTAGTGCTGTGAATCCGACGCTGGTGGACATTCCTGGCACACATTCAAAACAGGTCTCTGTAATGCATCTGAAAGAATCATAGAATCATAGAATCATAGAATAGTTAGGGTTAGTAAAGTCCCTTAAGATCATCAGGTTCCAGCCCCCCTGCCATGGGCAGGGACACCCCACACTAAACCATGTCACCCAAGGCCTCATCCAACCTGGCCTTGAACACCTCCAGGGATGGAGCATTTACAACTTCCCTGGGCAACCCATTCCGATGCCTCACTACCTTCATAGTAAAGAACTTCCTCCTTATATCTAGGCTACCACAAAGCAGGGCACTCTCATTCTTTTACCAACTACTTTTATACCTCCTTCCCCTCAGGAATAGCTTTGGCTTCACAAGGTATGAAAAGAAAATAAGAAAATCACCCCAAGGTGGTGATATCATTAGGATAAATGACAACAGAGTTGTCAATGTCATTTAAGTGGGCTTTCCCAGACTTGGATGCTTGGTGAAGCTATTACAGTCACATCTACATTTCAGGAAGGCAACTGATTCAGAGAGGCTCTGAGTCCTTTTTTTTTTTCTGGATTCCTGGAGTCTACCAAGGTACTTGTACTACTGGTAAGGAAATATATTCAAAAGGATTTCAGCAGTGTTTTGAATTGCCATAGGTTATGGAGGTGGCTTCACTCCTAACTGTGGTAAATGATGGAGATAAGACTGGAAACTCTCTGAAAACTACAGAGCTTTTCCTGAGCTTTCTTCAATGTTAATATATGGCTTTCATAGACAGCCAGCTCTATTCTTTCAGTGTCTTAGATTTTTTTTTCTGTTATATTTGCTTTGCAATATACTCCTTTAAGAGGCTGCCAGTCCTGAGAGAAATCCCCTTACTATTCTTTTACTTTGCTAAGAGTTTGAGTTTTCTCTAGGAAGAAAAGCATATTAGCTATCAGCAAGCACTGAATTTCCAACAGATTTTTGTTGCTGTTCTACAGTGAAGGTCTGATTTAATTGATTTCTTTATGATGTTCCTGTGGGCCTCCACTTAGTTCAACTGTCACACAAGATGGAGTAACGATCAGATTTCCCTTTAAGAGCTTTTAAGTGGTTTCTTTTCAGCTGTGTTTTCTTGCATAAAATCTACTTTGAAGACTTTTTTAACTGTAGTCTCTCTCTGAAGGGTTTAGTATAACAGTTTTCTGAACTTTCTGATTTTGGTAAATGTCTCAATGCAGAAGTGAAAGAGAATCATCTTTCAAAGACAGAAAGAGAACCTGACAGAAATAAAACTGCCCTGACCACAAAGCAGTTGCTCTGTAGCAGTTGTTTAAACAAATACAAGGCTCATGCTACTGAAGTCCGTACAAGAGGTTGGCATGTTGTCTAGGAGATGCACTTCAATTGGATTAAGAGTAGAAATGTAATGCTACCAAGACATATAACATAGACTAAAATCCAGGTGAAAACCACCCCAAAATAATGGAATTGTTTTTGCTCAGTGGCACAATGCACTATTTTGCAGTTCAGAAATGACATACGCTGTTACTCAACTGCTGTGCCCTAAAGGTACTGTTCTGGATAATGAAGCTATGCACTGATTTATAAAAAAATCTGTGTCTTTGCTGTTTCAGGGCCTGAATTTGGTGACCTGAAAGAAAAGAGCAAAACCAATTTGCTTTCCAACCCAGTAGATAGGGAGCCTGAACAACTATGAATATAGTAGATGTGCTCCCACCCATTAGTGAGCCAGTGAATAACTGTAAATCCAGGTACGGCACATATAAGCAGTTGATGCTTTGTCTTGTTTAGTTTATACATTGCTAGGTAAAGTGTATTTTTCAAACTTTAAAAATGCTCTTTAATGAGGTATGTATATGATTATGTGTGTGTATAGCTGTGCATTGCTACACACAACATAGTAATGCAAAACCACACATAGAGGCAGAAATATGTAGTCACATAGAGTTCCTTTTGACTGAAAATTTCAGAACTTGACAATTTCTTTTTTAGGTTTGACCAGACCCTCTCCAATTCAAAGCTTTTGTTCAGCAGAAGGCAGAAGTGAGAGGCTGAAGATCTATTGAACTATCCAACAGAAGCTAGTATGATGTCGCCACCTATGAGTTTGGTACAGCATAACTTAATGAAGTGCACATAATACCCCACCAGATGATGTGACTCCATCATTCACCTTTGTCTGGTCTCTGTAGCCTCATGCAGAAGTGTAATTCTCATTTCACGGCCAACATCTAAGAAAAACCTCTTGTATCCCTGAAAAACAAATCTGACCATTTAAAACACACAGGCTCTCTCATGAACATTCCTCAGCCAATATGCAAAGCAATGGCATTTGACAACAGGCTATCCATTCTGCAGGCTGCTTCAAGACTAATAAAGACAACTGCCAGTGCCAGCTATGTGCTGAATGATGTGGTGATACATTCCCCTACATATCTCAAGGTTATGTGAGATGATTGACCAAAGAATATGAACACTAACATTTACCACAAACCTGAGCTCACCATGGTTGGTACTTGCCTAAACCCTATTTCTGTTATAACGCATACTGTGCTATTCTTGTTACTGCTGCTGAGTCTTGGTTACAGTACTGTTCTTGCTAATTGTGTATGGCACTGCTTTTCCTAACAATTACCTGTTTTAAGTGGCACCCTGTAATTCAAACTCCTAAACTTTGCACAACTAAGCATTGCAGATTGCTGAATGAGTGAAAGGTTGCAGATTTGCCTATCTCTGTGAGATAATGAAATCTCAAAATAGTGCTTGTAAAATAACAGCTCGCTAGCTGTTTATGAGATACATAAATTACCACTCATGGTTCATTTTGCAGATTAGCACATTCTGCACATTATTCATTTTAGCTTTTGCTAGGAGGCCTGTAAGAATTCAGTGAAGTACAAGTAATATATTTACTGCATCACTAATCTGATGGTTCTGTTTTCAAACCCTCCCTACAGTGCAAAGACCAAGTTTTGAGGAAGCCCTGCATTTGCTGAAACTGAAGAAGTGAGAGCTTGACTTTCATTATTCCTCTATGTGACGAACCCTCATTATACAACAGGGGGTTTTGTGCTGATTAAGCATTAAGCATGAGTCTTTCTAAGTAAGAATTATTAATAGGTCACCTAGGAAGGAAATCATCTAGGACACTAGATTTTTTAGAACAGATTATACCACATGGCTGCTGAGGATGTCTCTGGGAACACCACAACAAGAGGCAGGGATCTGCTAGCAATAGATCTCAACCTGCTGTCTTACCATTTTGTTTAGTTAGAAGAAAGTGAAATGTGCTGGATTAAGGGGCCCATCTTGTTCCCAGTATTAATGTCTGGATTAAGAATCATCTGAAGCTGTTCTAACATCGTGCTAGTTCTTTTTCTTCTGTTCCACCTTATCTTCTGAACATGCCTAAACCTCAAACATTCCTAAAACACCTGCAGAACCAGGAGCTGCTGTACTCAATGGTAATATATTTCTTTCCTATTACTATATGGGCTATGATTTCCTTTCGTAAGCTTCCAGTCACTTTGTTCTGTGAGATCTAACTGATGGATAATAGCTGTTTTCTTTACCACAGACATAGAATCAGAGAATCATAGAATAGTTAGGGTTGGAAAGGACCTTAAGATCATCTAGTTCCAAACCCCCTGCCATGGGCAGGGACACCTCTCAATAAACCACGCCACCCAAGGCCTCATCCAACCTGGCCTTGAACACCACCAAGGATGGAGCATTCACAACCTCCCTGGGCAACCCATTCCAGTGCCTCACCACCCTCTCAGTAGAGAATTTCTTCCTTAGATCCAATCTAAACTTCCCCTGTTGAAGTTTGAAGCCGTTACCCCTTGTCCTGTCACTACAGTCCCTGATGAATAGTCCATCCCCAGCATCCTTGTAGGCCCCGTTCAGATACTGGAAGGCTGCTATGAGGTCTCCACGCAGCCTTCTCTTCTCCAGGCTGAACAGCCCCAACTTTCTCAGCCTCTCTTCATATGGGAGGTGCTCCAGTCCCCTGATCATCCTCGTGGCCCTCCTCTGGACTTGTTCCAACAGTTCCATGTCCTTTTTATGTTGAGGACACCAGAACTGCACACAATACTGCAAGTGAGGTCTCACGAGAGCAGAGTCGAGGGGCAGGATCACCTCCTTCGACCTGCTGGTCACGCTCCTTTTGATGCAGCCCAGGATACAGTTGGCTTTCTGGGCTTGTAAGTGGTTGTGATCTTGAGAAACACTCTTACCTTTTCCATGCCTCCAAATCCCAACTGGGTTTTCCTACACTGTGCTAACAACAAAAAGTAAAAAGAGAATATTGCTGATCACATGTTTGTTACTCCTACTGTTTTTTTCATCTGGACTGAGATAAATTAAAAACCCCAACAAACTTAGGGAGAAGATAGTAGGACATAAATGATGATATTTTTATTGCTTTGTCAAATTTAAGCTAAATTTTCACAGGGGTTGTTTTATTAGAATATGGGTATTTCACTTAAAATAGCACTAGCAAATTACTCTTTGCATCTGTTAAATATGTTCAGAGTTGCACAAAATCTTCAGCTGTTTCAAGCTTTACCAACAAGCATGAGCCCTCAGCTCCCAGGGCTGCCAGCCTCTGCCCCAGGGGCTCAGCAGGGCCAGTCTCTATCTCACCAAAGCCATGGATCCTGCTGAGCTGAGCTCACCGAAGGGCTCATATCCTGGCCTGGCTTTGGCCTGTCCTCATTCCCAGGGAGGTGCCTGATGGCTGGGGTTGGGGCTGCCCTGGTGCCTTGGGGCTGCCTGCTCCTGGCTGGTATAGGATGGGCCTGACAGGCTGTGAGGATTTGACAAAGCCTCTTGTTAGCCAGGAGTCAGGATAGGTGGAAACTGCCCTAACTCATGGGTCTCATGCTTGGGGGAGTGTTTCCTCTGGTTTATCAATCAGCAAAAACTGATTGTTTTTTGTGAGATGGATAGGACAACAGCTGTAACACAGTACTCTGAAACTGGGGAAATATGCAAGGAAGTTAAAGACACAACTGTTCACTGAGCTTTAACAGTAGTTCTGTTTATTTTACAAGTGTTTCAGGCATTGAAATCACAGACTGCCTCCCTCAGAGTGGTCCTGTGGTCTGGCTGCCAGAACTGGGGATTCAGGTCTGTGTTTACGAGCAGATGACACCAACAGGAAGCCAGCAACTATCTCATCTCTCCTGACACCACACTGGGAGCTTGTGTTTCTTTTAAGTCACTCTTCTGAGAAAATGTGGTGACTGAACAACGGTTTTACTTATTTTTGTGTGCTAATTAAGCAAGGCTTTGGACATCTACAGCTGGGTTTGGAGCCTAGCACCTTGGAGAACTGCATGCTCTTCTGTGGGACCACTTTAAACCCTAACATCTGGGAGTCTGCTATAAGCAGAATCTCCTGCTAAAACTATTTCTCTGATGACAATGATAATTCAGTCACTTTTGGACTGCAGTTGATGATTCTTGGTTCTGATGTATACGGTCCTCCCTGTTACAGGTCTTCTACTCCTCATGACACAAAGATGTTAGTATTTTCTGTGAGGCAGAGAGGGCCTTTCTGCTATCCTATATCTCTATTAGTCTGTGGAGCAGGAGCTGAAATTGGGAGTGAAGGAAAACTGTACACTTCTATGTAAAAAATAATTCATGATTATTTAGCTTCCCCTTTTACACTTCCTCCCAAGAGATAGAAAGGGAGATGGTGACCCTCTAGCTTGGAGATTATGGCACTTCACCAGAGGGGAAGAATACTGGGTCTCATGGCCTTGGTTTAAAGGCTGCTCTTGGATTTCTTCTGTCATTGAATATTTCTAGGCCTAACCCATACTTGGAGCAAATATTGACAGATTCTTGCTGGCTAATAGGCTGTAGGTCTCTCTTTAATGCATGTTGAAAACTGTTAAGCATTACAACCTTCTTCAGAGAGGTGAAAGATGTTTTTGCATTTCTACTAGTCTGAAAAATGCAATAATTTTATCAGAGCCTATCTGGGATTAATGGCTTAGTTGCAGGCATTTCAATTTGCAAAATAAATAACACCTCATCAATGAAATTGAGCAAAACATGAGCAGAATGGATAAAATATCCTAAACAAACAGATCCCTGGAAGCTGATATTAATAGGAACAATGAAAGAGAGGTAATGAATAATTCATGTCATTGTTTTGGAAAATATTCCTAAACCAGAAACTTAATATGTGGGGAAAAGGTTTATTCTTCAATCTTTTCTTTGTTGACTGCTTAGGGGCAGAAGTATAGGGAAGAGAAGTGAAGAAATGAGAAACTCATAAATGTGCATGTGTTTGTCTGGAGGGAATCCTTTAAAAACTACTATAACATGTACCTAGGCAAACCATGACATAACATTCACCTCTGTCATGTTTGAATCCTTCACATTTATTACAGTCTTTCTGAGTCAGAAAACAATTAGGAGATAGAAATGCTCAGATGTAGGATCCAAGCCCTTTAGTGCAGGACTAACCTTTCTCACATGCTAAAAAATCACAAGGAGAAAGTAACATGATGGGCAGGAGGCAAGCTAACACCATTGCCGTCCTATAAGCAGTGCTTGGCTAAAGCTGTATTTGTGACATCACATCTCACGTAGAAAATTTGCTTTCAGTGACCTCATTATTTTCTTTGAAAAGCACCTTTCCATTTTAGGTGGTTTGTATGGATCTTGATTTTCCTGGTGTACCTCTGAGAAAGAGGCAAGAAAAGAGAAGGTTGGTCATCCAACAAATGCACGAATCCAGGGGTAAAGTGCTTTATCAAAGCAACATCTATAGCCATTGTAAAAAGATGAGCATTTTCAAGTGGGTGCTCATCCTATGGTTTTTAGGCCTTTGTTTCTTCTCTAACTACATGTGAAACTTAGATGACCATCTTATATTAGATGCATAAAGCTGAATGAGATGAATCCAGGCCTTTGTTAGTACTGTATTGCAAGTTAGAAAATAAAAGTGTTGTGCTTTGTGATAATATGTCTCAGTATACTTTAAAGTCTGTTTGATTTTCAATTGAATTAAGATGTCTAGAGAAATTTATTCTGTCCTTATAGCATCCCCATTAGTTAATTGCTCCAATAAAAGAAGTTTGCTGCTCTATAATTTATAATTTGGGATTGCTCAGATATATTTTTCTGAGAGGATTCCCTCACAGTCTGTGGCCAGAAGGTTGGTTACTAATATTTTGTGCATCAGTAATATGTACTCAGGCTTTTTAGTCAAATACTGCTAGATCAGAAATTGGCTCTATTTCTAATGAAGAGTGGGAAACAGGGGTTGTTAATTGCTATACTGGAGGTAAGACAAAACCACAGAGTATAGATTCCTTTAGCTCTGACATAAATATTGGTCATGGTTTTTTAATTTTGCAGTATTGCATAGGATACGATTTGTCATATTAAATTGTACTCTGAACCTGTCAAGTTCTGTACTCTGAATCTTTCAGTAGTCAGATGATTCAAAAAAGTCTTCATGATAAAGACTAACCCTTCCAGGGAACATGAGATTTGTAGGGAAGAACTCAGGCTGAAGGAAGAAAGAGGGAAGAAGGTATCAGGAATTCTGTCATGCATGGCTGGGTGCGTCAAAACTTGCTCATAATTAAAAACCACTGAACTTCTGAAACACAGAGTTTTTTCATATTCTTTCATATTACTGGCCAGCACATAATAAATTAGCAGCTTGGGTTTGAAAGAATCCTTCATAAAAATTGGTCCTCAAAGTCATACAACCAGTAAAATTAACTTCAGCATTTAAAACTATGCTTTAGAGTCAGCACCTAGAGTGTTGGTTTATAGAATGTTGGCAAAAGTTGGCATGCTCATCTCTAAGAAAGATGGCAAGATGTGCAGCCCGGTAAATAGTAGTTTTATGTATAATTTCTGCAGGCAGTTGACAAATTAAGAGAGCAATCACAGCATCTGACTTTTGCAATGTAGTTTAGATGGGAATTTCAGCTACCTAATCCCCACACACTTTCTGGGTAGTCAATAGAAGGAGAGATGTTCTCCCAAGGCACCATCTGGAGCTTCTAATTTGTCTTCTGTCTTCAGCCACCTCCTGAAGAATGCTGCCTCTGTTACTTAGAGAAAAGTTGACGAAACTGGTCATAACATAGCTGACTAAATTTGGTGCTTAAAAATGACATCTGTGCATGAGCATTTAATACTCACTTCAAACAAAGTATTCATACTGTGCTCTTGTTTTTCACTCTGTTCTTGTTTTGTTATGTTGCCCAACTACTTAGACCAGGAGTGATTACTCCTTTACAGTTGGCTTTATGTTCCATTTTCAGACTGTTTCTTTATGAAATCCACTTGTACCACTGATTCTTTATATTTAATAAATTTATTGTACTTCAAAGTATGCTATATTACCACATGAATTCATATATTAATCAGATATGTGCTTGCTTTTAATGACCCCTACATTAAAAAATTTTTCATAACAGCCAGCTGTGGCACTGCTTCTTAACAATTAATTACTAATTTTTTTTTGTTAAAATGTGTTCTAAATTAAGTTATTAATGAATTTAGCTTTGCCTAGTAATTATTTCATAATTATTTCATAAATAATAAAAATAATGCACACACACATGTGCACACACACTTCATATAAAATTATATTGTGTACTTAATGGTCCCTTATCAAGCTATCATCAGTTAAATTTATAGTTATTATGCTTTCATGTTTGGCGTGAATATAAAACAAAAACTATTTCAGAAAATTGTCATTCACTGAAAGTGGAGTAGAAATCCATTGAATTTTTCGCATAACTGTGACAAATAGTTCTTGATTTACAGCAAAAATCTCTCTAATCTACTTTGCAGAGGTAAAGGATCAAATAACCCAGGCTAAAAAGAAAAAAGGCAGCACTGATATTGCTTTACTCATTAGGAAATCTCTTGGTAACCCAGTTTGACCAGTGGTCAGTACCTCCTCCCCATGGGTTGTAGAATTTGTGACAGAAATATCTTCAGTTATGACATGTCTTTTAGTTATCTGCAGTATAGTACAAACAAAACCCCAAAGAGTATCATCTTGACATTCTAAAGTGCAGATAGATGTGATCTGCAGTGTGCTACCACCCCAGACTTTAAGCCACCAGTACAAGGATATTAACTAGCATGCAACACCCTCCTCCTGTCTATTTGACCACAGCAAGCAAGAGTTGGGGGCAAGAAAGTGAAAAGTGACAGCCCACACCTTATCCAGTTCCTTAAATCCTGCTCAGCCAGAAAGCGGTTCAAATTTTAGTCCCATAAAATAGAGAATGGACAGCAGGCAAGAATAGAGGTTTCTTTTTATTTTATATAATGGGAAGTGAGGTCAGGACCAAGTCCATAAATTTTGAAGTATTTTGCTGTTACTGTTTTTAAATGTGGTAACATTTTAGCACTCTGGCTGCACAAAACTGTTTTAATAATTTAATATATTATAATTTCTGACAATCAGACACCCTATTACATTTCCTACAGCCATATTGTGAATTGCGAAAGAGCAAGGCATTTATTATCAAATCACAGGAAAAAAAACAGAAAACCTGAAGCGAGGAGAATTAAAAATGTAGTAAAAATTATTAATGGCATTATTGATAGCCAGGTCCATGTCACAACACATTATAACATTTCTTTTGGAGACATTGCAATGTATCATGGGGAATGAAGAAGACCTAATAGATCTTTTCTATCTCTTTTCTCACATAATCATGTCAATCAGCACTATGGAGTCATAGTAATTTATACCTCCTATTGCTTCCAGACTACACTATTGCAACCCGGTCCTGCTACATAGATCTAAAAACTTCAAGTGCAACATCACTGTGTTTGTTTCACCCAGAGGTACAGTCAACAGGGTTGCAATAAAGATGGGGACCTGTTTTATGGAATACAAATGACAGAAATGGTTGGCCTAACCCTGCCTTAAAGGTTCAGGTGGCATAGATGCCTATTTTTAGTGGACTTCATCTCCTTTCAAAACTGTGTGGGAGACAGAAGAGCCCACAGTTTGGATACTTCCTACATGTTATTATTCAGATTTCCTAGGGTAATCACATTTCCTGGGTGGATGTAGTGAACAAACACATGAAAAAACATATCTATCTCAGTGGTCATAGTTTGGAAATAATATTTTTCTTAGTAGATACTGCATCTTAAAGAATATATGTCTGGTGTTTCCAATGTATAAATTGGATATTCTAAATTTCACTGCTCTGTTTAAATGTTACTTATCAATCACAATTTTCATTACAATTCAGTACTATGTAAAAATAAAAAATTATAAAGCTCTTAATTCATTCAATTACAATTTTAAAGTAATTTTTAACAGGATCTATATTATTTAGATTCCTGCACTCTTTCCAATTTTTTTTTGTGTTGTTTTTAATACAGAATTTGTTCTTCTGCTCCTGTGTTTCAATTAAGAATAGACAGAATTTCTTTGACTTTAAGGGCTTGAGAAAACTATGACTGGGGGAGAGAAGACTAGGCTTTTCTCAAATACTAAAAAGTTTAAGAAATGAAAAGGTATTAATCTTTTTCAGTTCATGCATTGCATCTTTTGGCATTCAATATTTTTTATGCAGATAAACTATATCAAGTCTCTTGCAAGTTTCTATTTTAGTGATGCTTAGGATTCTGAAATGTCAACATTTTGTGGAGAAAGTAGCTGAATCAGGCCAGAGTAATTTTATTAGCTAAAATATGCAGCAAACAAAATATGAAGTCAGGTATTTGAACATATTTGAAGGCAAAATACTTCTATGTGGAGAGACCTCATTTGCCATGAGCACACTGTTAACAAAAACAGCATTTCATAATTCCAAAACTTTCTTTATAAGTAACAAAGTATCTGAAAATCTATTATGCAAAGTGCAAGAGTTGATGGTACTGTATCTGTACAGTACTTTCCCACAGTAAGCAATATTTGACCCAATGTGATAGCTGGAGAAAAATATTTCCATTTTCAATTAGTCTGTGGACAGAATTGTGTCTTCCAGTGTTACCATCTGCAGCTGCAAATAATGATTCACTGTTAAAACTATTCAAACTACACAGTTCAAACTACTTAATTGCAGCATACATTGAAATAGCCCTAATACCAGATTTTCTTATGCAGGAAACGGCTATTTTATGACCCAGTCAACCCCAGTCAGAAAAAACTGTTGTTTCCATGGTTTGAGGCATGTGTGATCACAGAGAAAACTGTGACCTTTTTTAAAGAAACAGCAAATTTTCACAGTTAAAAAAGGAGAAATTAACTTGTTTGCAAAAAAAAGGAGCTTTTCTTCCACAAAACTGGATCATTTCAGGCATGGGTGAGTCCTGAAAAACATGTTCCATTTCCTGTCAAAATTAAATGATGAATATGACTGAATATGGGTTGATTAGGGTACAGTTTTCTTAGTTCTTCACAGTCACCTTGTCACTTTCTCTATTTTCACATTTTTAAGAACAAAAAAATTCAAGAGTTTTATTCTTAGAAGCTGTACAAGAATGATTTTTATGGTCAGCTCTATTTGCATGCTGTCTTACATATGACAGCCCACCAACAAACACTACAAAATATCTTGTATGTAACCTACAGTGATAATGATTTTCTTCATCCGTGTAGAAGTGGGCTTTGTATAATTGAAAATACAGAAATCCTATGCAAGCTAAACATTAGAGCAAGATCACTATGTCCCTTCTGAACTGCTTGGTCCTGACCTAATGGAACTAGAGAAGGCAAAGGACAGTGGTGGCACAATTGACAACCAACCACAGGAGATTTAGGTGAGAAACTGAGAGATTTCAGAGTATGACGGATAAAAGTCAGACCCTAAACTCTACTGCCTAATGCAATTCACTGAAAAGTAGGTGCCTAAGCACAGAGACTGCAGTGGTCCACAGTCCAGCAACTGCCCTGCTTAGAGATGTGCAGATTCATTCAGCACCACAAAGGCACAGCCGTGCCTAAACTAACATAAATAGGTATGTATAGAAAAGTTCCACTCTAAGCAACTAAGTGCCAAAGTGCTGCTTTTACTCTGCTGCAATTCAGCAAGAACTCAGAAGTGTATCTAAACTCTCAGCCCTGGGGAGGTCTCCTGCAGTCAGAAATGATCTGAACATAGACAGGGAAGCAATGAGTCCAGTGCAAAGCACAACAGCCAGAGAAAGTTTCTGTCAGTGGTCACAGGAAGAAGTAAGAGGTGAGATATTTGGGCCTTTCGGCTTTCTCCCCAGGGGTGATTGAAACGCAAATCTCCTTTTCTCCTTGATCCACTGGTGCCTAGCTGGCTGAGTCAGGGCTTGGTCACCTTCTAATGCTTAGATTGTAGCAGAAAACAATGCAGAAAGCATATGATTCTGCACTGGCTGTAGCACACTTCTGAAGGAAGGGAGAACTGGGTGCAAATCCATTTTTTATGGACTACTAGGATGGTTTGTATTGGTTTAAAAATAAATTCCAGGTAGCAGGAATAAAAAAAAAAAACAAACCAAACCACGAGTTTCTGATCTCACTTTTATGAACCTACAATGTGTCTAGCAACATGTACATAGAGAAGTTCATGTCCATAGTATTTACTTTTTGCAATGATGTGGCTGTGTCTGAAATGCCTAAAGGTACGTAGTCCATGGTCTGAACTCAAACCGAGTTTAGAAACTGGGAAAGCAAAGCCATGGCATGCCTGGGACTAGTCTAACAACTGAGCAATGCATGTGATGAAATTCCAGCATGCAGAGTGCTTCCTTCCACATTTAACTTCCTTGTGTATATATATATATATGCATATAGCCAGGGATCCAGCTTTGCTAGTTGAAAAAGGTATACCTCATGCATGGGTGAAGGAAACAGCCAAGCCCAAAGTAGTGAGTGATCAACAAAACACCTTATTTTTCTGTTCAGTAGCAAAGCTGAATATTTCTGGGATCATCCTTAGTTCTGGTTTGTTTCTTTACAGACATTTATACAATAGAAAATTGAATATACAATGGCTTGTATGAATAAAATCGGAAGTCAGCATTATTAAAAAAATAAAAAAAGTTATATATCACTGAAACTAAATTTCTCTTCAAACTCTTATTTTCTGTCTAGTTCTGTAGAACATTTTGTGTGGTGTCTACTTGTGTTTCTGAGAAAAGTTTAATCCTTTCTGTACAAAATTAGCTATACTAATGCTTGTATAATTATAATCTTTGAAATATCTTTAAAGCTGTGTTTTAATAATCTACAGGAAATTAGTTTTTAGACCTGCCATCTACTAACTTTGACACTTCAGACAAATTTCTGTGCTGCTTTGTTGCTTTTAGGCAATTCTTCACTTGCCAGGTTTGGTATCAGACATAGAAGGCTGTATTGAGCCACTGCTTATTTGAGTGTTAAAATTCAATTTACAGTTGCACAGATGTTCTGAGATCCTTTGAATTTAATGAGGATGACTCACAGAGTTAAGAGGATGGACTTTGAGTCCTCTAATGTTTTCTGAGATCAATGCATTCCAGATGAAAATCATTCAGCTTGATCCATGCTATCATCCTGCACTGCCCATTATCCTTGTCCTCTTTCTTTGTCTTGCTGCTTAAAACAGGTGTATTTTGAAATAAACAGGTTTTAGTGACCATTACCTGACTTGCAAAAATAACATGACATTCCCTGCCTTATTTCTACATTCTGCTAATAATGATGTCATGTATTGGTCCTTGAAATGTTTTGTTATATTGTTATTCTTTACATAGAGGTGGCAGCATATTATGCCTGTAATGCTACTTTGTCAGTAAAATTATTTCCAAATTTAGAGTGAATACATTTATTTTTAGAAAAGAACAATTAAGTGGTTTTAAGTAAACCCTGTTTAGGCATATGAATTTGCAACACTGCAGAATATTAGGACAAGCATATACCATTCGCATCAGTAGTGTAGTCTCACATGAATCTCAGTATCTGTGGAGTATCACCACACAATCAGAAATGCTACTGCTGAATATGAATTATGGGAAGGAGTTGTGAAATTCCGTGATATCGATTTATATGAGCAGAGATTGAACAATATTGAATTATTTGGAAAACAGAATAGTAAGGGAAGATAAACTAAAGTAGATCAAATTACATGAAAGGATGAATTTTGAAAAATATCAGAGCAGGACTTCCTGTCTCCCCATCAAATTATGGACAGACAAAGCATGGATTTAGTGAAATCTGAAGAGTAATTAGAATAGGAAGGGATGCAATTAGGGCATAAAGTAACCTTACTTCTTGGAACTCATTGTCTCAGGATGTTTTTAAGGCCAAGAATTTCACAAGCAATGAAGAAGAATGAAGTATCACAAGAATTTTTAGAGTTGTAAAAGAAAGTTATGCTTCAGGGTTTAATCAAAATTTTAGCTATCATGCTACAGAGGAGAAGTGGATATACTTTCATTACCCTGTGTTAGTCTGGTACCTCTAAAAATCTGGTAATATTTATTGTCACAGACAGGATCTTGGACAAGCTGCACCTTCATAGAATCATAGAATCATAGAATAGTTAGGGTTGGAAAGGACCTTAAGATCATCTAGTTCCAACCCCCCTGCCATGGGCAGGGACACCTCACACTAAACCATGACACCCAAGGACTCATCCAACCTGGCCTTGAACACCGCCAAGGATGGAGCATTCACAACCTCCCTGGGCAACCCATTCCAGTGCCTCACCACCCTCTCAGTAAAGAATTTCTTCCTTAGATCCAATCTAAACTTCCCCTGTTGAAGTTTGAACCCGTTACCCCTTGTCCTGTCACTACAGTCCCTGATGAACAGTCCATCCCCAGCATCCTTGTAGGCCCCGTTCAGATACTGGAAGGCTGCTATGAGGTCTCCACGCAGCCTTCTCTTCTCCAGGCTGAACAGCCCGAACTTTCTCAGCCTGTCTTCATATGGGAGGTGCTCCAGTTTCCTGATCATCCTCGTGGCCCTCCTCTGGACTTGTTCCAACAGTTCCATGTCCTTTTCCTGTTGAGGACACCAGAACTGCACACAATACTGCAAGTGAGGTCTCACGAGAGCAGAGTCGAGGGGCAGGATTACCTCCTACGACCTGCTGGTCACACTGCTTTTGATGCAGCCCAGGATACGGTTGGCTTTCTGGGCTGTGAGCACACACTGAAGCCGGCTCATATTCATTTTTTCATCGACCAACACCCCCAAATCCTTCTCTGCAGGGCTGCTCTGAATCTCTTCTCTGCCCAACCTGTAGCCATGCCTGGGATTGCTCCCACCCAGGTGTAGAACCTTGCACTTGGCATGGTTAAACTTCATCAGGTTGGCATCAGCCCACCTCACAAGCGTGTCGAGGTCCCTCTGGATGGCATCCCTTCCCTCCAGCATATCAACTGAACCACACAGCTTGGTGTCATCAGAAAACTTGCTGAGGGCGCACTCAATCCCACTGTCCATGTCACCGACAAAGATGTTGAACAAGACCGGTCCCAACACCGATCCCTGAGGGACACCACTCGTTACCGGTCTCCAGCCGGACATCGAGCCATTGACCACAGCTCTTTGCAAGCGGCCATCCAGCCAGTTCTTTATCCACAGAGTGGTCCACCCATCAAATTGATGTCTCTCCAATTTAGAGACAAGGATGTCATGTGGGACAGTGTCGAAGGCTTTGCACAAGTCCAGGTAGATGACATCAACTGCTTTGCCCCTGTCCATCAGTTTCGTAGCCCCATCATAGAAGGCCACCAAATTGGTCAGGCAGGATTTCCCCTTAGTGAAGCCATGCTGGCTGCCACCAACCACCTCCTTGTTTTTCATGTGCCTTAGCATGCCTTCCAGGAGAATCTGCTCCAAGATTTTGCCAGGCACAGAGGTGAGACTGACTGGTCTGTAATTCCCCGGGTCATCCATTTTCCCCTTTTTGAAAATGGGGGTTATATTTCCCTTCTTCCAATCGTCGGTAACTTCACCTGACTGCCATGATTTTTCAAATATGATGGCCAGTGGCTTAACAGCTTCATTCGCCAGCTCCTTCAGGACCTGCGGATGTATTTTATCAGGTCCCATGGACTTGTGCATGTTTAGGTTTTTAAGATGGTCTCGAACCAGATCCTCTCCTACAGTGGGCCTAGGGTCTTCATTTTCACAGTCCCTGCATTTGCCTTCCAAGACTTATGTGGTGCAGTCAGAGCCTTTGCCAGTGAAGACCGAGGCAACAAGTCATTAAGAACCTCAGCCTTCTCCAAATCCTGGGTAGCCGGTTCTCCCAATAGCTTCCGGAGGGGTTCTACGTTGTCCCTAGTCTGTTTTTTACTCGCTACGTACCTATAGAATACCTTCCTATTATCCTTAACATCTCTAGCCAAGTTCAATTCTAACTGGGCCTTAGCCTTCCTCACCTGGTCCCTAGCTTCCCGGACAGCATCCCTGTATTCTTCCCAGGCAGCCTGTCCCTACTCCCACCTTCTATAAGCCTCTTTTTTCCTTTGAATTTTCCTCAGCAGCTCTTTTTCCATCCAAGGAGGTCTCCTGGCCCTCCTGCTCCACTTCCTTCTAGTTGGGATGCAACACTGCTGAGCTTGGAGCAGGTGATCCTTGAATAACAACCAAGAGTCTTGGGCCCTCCTGCCCTCTAGGGCTGTGTCCCATGGAATCTTACTAAGCAGGTTCCTGAAGAGGCCAAAGTCTGCTCTCTTGAAGTCCAGGGCAGTGAGCTTGCTGCACGCTCTTCTCACTGTCCCGAGGATCACGAATTCAACCATCTCGTGGTCACTGCAACCAAGGCTGCCCTGGAGCATCACATTTCCAACCAGCCTTTTCCTATTGGTAAGCACGAGGTCAAGCATGGCACCTCTCCTTGTCGGCTCCTCTATTACTTGCAGAAGGAAGTTGTCTTCCACACAATCGAGGAACCTCCTGGATTGCTTGTGCCGGTCTGTACCTTCACCCCAACAGATGTCAGGGTGGTTGAATTCCCCCATGAGAACAAGGGCCTGTGAGCGTGAGGCTGTTACTATTTGCCTATAGAGCACTTCATCCACAGTTTCCTCTTGATCAGGCGGTCTGTAACAGATCCCCACAGTAATGTCCCCCATCACTGCTCTCCCTTTAACCCTGACCCACAAACTCTCTGTCGACTGCTCACCCGTCCCCAGACAGAGTTCCATACTCTCCAGCCTATCCCTAACATAAATAGCAACTCCCCCTCCCCGCCTGCCAGGCCTGTCTTTTCTATAGAGCCTGTAACCTTCCATTCTAACACTCCAGTCGTAGGAGCCATCCCACCATGTTTCTGTGATGCCTACTATATCATACTCCCGTAGTCGTGCACACACCTCTAATTCCTCTTGTTTGTTTCCCATGCTACAGGCGTTTGTATAGAGGCATCTGAGCCGAGCTCCAAATGAAGCTGGCTCATTGGCTGGAGTGGCTGGAATATCTCTGCATCGCTCCGAGCATTTATTGTAGGTGCTGGCAACTGACTGGGTGTGTTGGGATGGAACAATGCCTCCCTCCCCCAACACATCTAGTTTAAAGAAACCTTGACCAGCCTGGCAAGCCTCCTACCAAAACCTCTCTTCCTCTTCTTCGTCAGATCAGCTCCACCAGCCCCCAGTAGACCTGGCCTACTAACTTGGGTCCCGTATTCAAAACACCCAAACCCCTGACTATGGCACCACCCTTTTAACCATTTATTAACTTGGCCAATCCTCCTAGCTTTTTGAAGGTCTTCCCCTGTATCCTGGAGAATTGATGAAAAGACAATCTGAGCTCCAGAGCCCCTAACCACCTCTCCCAGGGCTCTGTAGTCCTTCTTTCTGTTCTCCAAGCTACTTCTATCAACATCACCAGCACCCACATGGATCACCAGAAGTGGGTAATAGTCCATGGGACTCACTAGAGCAGGCAGCCTCTCTGCAGCATCCCTGATCCGTGCCCCTGGTAGGCAACACACCTCCCTCGAGACCGGGTCAGGCCAACAGATGAGTGCCTCTGTCCCTTTCAAAGTAGAGTCCCCTACCACTATGACCCGCTTCTTTTTCCTCGCAGCACCAGTAGTGGTCTTCTTTACTCGTGCACCAGCCGGTTGTTTCTGGTGCGAGTGCCCTTCCTTCTTAGCCCCCTGCAGGACAGCAAAGCGGTTCTGGGTGGGGACAGCAGCTTTAGGAGGAAGCCCCTTGTTTTTAATTGTCCTCTTCCTCTTTTTTTTGTTGTTTTTTGTTGTTACTATTTCCCAGCTTCCTGGGTTGACAGCCTCCTCCACGAGCTTCAGGGGACGCCTGAGGCCCCTGCACAGTTTGGGCCTGGAGGAGGCAGTCCTGTTTCCTCTCAGCTTCCCTGATATCTTGCAGCCTATTAACAGCATCCTGCAGCTCAGCCACCTGCTGCAGGAGGACCTCCACCAGGGAGCACCGAGTGCAGCCCTGCCCATTGGGCACCGTTCCCTCAGGAGACCAGTGCAGGCACTCTCTACACTCCGAGCTCTGCACTGCAGCCTCCCCTCTCATCGGCTCTGTCTGGGTGCCTACGCTGGCCACTGCCGGGGCAGCCAGAGCAGAGCTCCCAGACCAGGCCCTGGTCATACAGCGAGTACTCACCATCCCGCTCGCCTGCCCGCGCAAACTGCCTCGACCCGTCCTGGTCGCTCATGATCCCTGGGGCAGGTTTTTAACCAGTCAGGGCTGGAGCCGCTCCTCCTGGCTCCGCCCCCTGTGAGTCCCTGCTCGCGTCAGCTGAGCTGCCGGCTCCTGGGCAAGTCCTGCCGAGGACCTGAGGCTCCCTCGGTGGCTGTTGCCGCTCTGAGTTGAGGCTCCTGGACACTGATCTCCTCCCTGCTCCGGTGTTGAAGGCGTCTTCTCTCGAGCTACTCACCTCAGCAATTGACCCTTAAGAAACTTACGTTATGGCAATGTTTAATTTAGGATTTCTTAGGCTACTGAAAAGGCTTACATAAAGTAGTTAGGCTATACTAAGAAAATTTATAGATTTTAACTTTAGTCCACAATCCTATTTGTGAACTTCATTTACAGTCTGAAGAAAAGTGAATGGCTGATCTATTAATAATTTTATGTTTGCTCAAAAGAATAATGATTTATTATATAAGAGAAAAGACACTCACTTGGTAGGCAAAGGCAATTTTTATCTTTTTTTTTTAATGCTGCAGAATTGTTATGATATCAGCAACCTCTTTTACTTTTTCCATTGGGACCAAAAATGATAGTGTTCTAAATTCAGTTTGTTGTTATATTCTCATGTGTTTTCCTTTTTTTCTAGGGCTTTGATAGTGTGAATCATTCTTGGCTTATGTAGTCTGAGTATTTCAAGCCTGAAAAGTACTGTCTCCTGAGTTCAAAAGAACATGAGATGTATTCAGCACAAAACATTTCAGAAAGCAGAGTCCATCTCAGGGTTGGCAACAGTTGTTTTTCATTTGCTATTTTGGTTTTGCATTTCACTGGGTTTTGTGGTGATTAATGTGATAATTTTCTTGTTGGTGCTTATCGTATAGAAGCTAGGCAGTCACTCTTCGAATACACTGGAGATTTTCTAACATTTTTCAATGCAGTATCTATGCTGGCAACTTAGCCTGTTCCAGGGCGCCAACACTATCTGTATACTCAGAGCATGTTTCCCAGCATGACTTTGACCTGGTCCAACTAGTGTCCCTCTGAAGAATTCCCAGGAGCCAGCACAGTCTGGGGACTATTTCCAATAGGCTGTCTAAAGGCAGCTACACTCTTAGAAGCATAGCATGGGCATGTCTGGGCCATGCTGCTGGTCTCAGAGCCAAAGAAAGGGTCCTGACACTGTTAAATTTAGTGCTATAACTGTAGTGTCTGTGATCAGGAGCATAAAAACCACATGGCACACTAATCCTAACCTAATAGCTCAGACAATCACTTGGGAAGGTACGTGCACAATTTCTTTCAGATTAAAACCCAGTAATTCCATGATATTTGATAAATTTTCCGCTTCCCCTCTATATGCCTGACCCACTAGCCTGTAAGGTCAGGTTATCTCTTGCTACTCTCCGTCTGTCCCCATGACTACAATATTTGAATTTCAGCAGCTTGTGCTTCGTGCCTTACAGAGATACTAGCTGAGGTCCTGGAAAGAAGAGAGCTGTGTCAACAGGGCACGGTGCCCAGACTTATTAGTTCTGCCATGTTGATGCAGCTATGCTGCTTCCTGTTCCACAGCGAGGACTTTTGGAGACATCTGAGATATTGTTGACTTGCATAGACATAAGGACAAACAGGCTGCTACTAAAAAATGCAAATGTGCCCTGCATGGAAAATAAAGTTATACACATCCCAGTTTTATGTTTGCACTCATTGCACTTACATTTCAGAGTACAAAGGAGGGAGTCAAAAATGGCTGTTGCACGCAGCTCAGCTTCCCTAAATATCTGAAATTAATTTCAAGACAATATATTTTCATGTATCGTAGCATGACCATTTTCTTTATCTGCCAGAGTTTCTCATTTTGATGTTTGTTAGTGCTCAGTTTCCTATCTGAATTATAGGGAAATTAAGGGAAATGGAGGCCCAGGTCTATATTTCCAAAGGTGTCTAATTTTCCATTCTGCAGTCCTTTAAGGTACCTTTAAAGTACAGATACTATAATTCCAGTCAAACATACTGGGAACTTCAGCTGAAATTTGTCTCCCTGACAACACTGGCCCATAAAGCCAGGCAGTCAGGATCAGCCTACCCCAGCAGCAGAAGAAACTAATGTGCCCGTTGCTTTTGAATGCCTAGTGTGCCGGTTTGCTGCAGCT
Source organism: Psittacula echo (assembly GCF_963264785.1). Lineage (NCBI taxonomy): Eukaryota > Metazoa > Chordata > Aves > Psittaciformes > Psittacidae > Psittacula > Psittacula echo. The sequence goes on from NC_137738.1 coordinate 94,349,102, forward strand.
GTGCTTGAGACACCTGCTCTGTAGTCATGGCTCCTGACTAGGCCATGGGATTCTTCCTTGTGATACTAAATCCTGGGCTTTCTGTTTTGGCCTTAGACCTTTTCAGTGGCTGTCATTTGACAGAGATGTAGTCAATTGACTGTGATGTAATCTGAAGGAGAGGAAAAATATGTTTAAACTAGTGCTGTCTCTCATGCCAAACCTTAAGAGCGTTGCTTCAAATTCATTGTGAGTTCTACAAAATGCTTAATTCGCATCTGGTTTTGATCATTTAAGATGGTGACCAGATCATTTGTTATGGTTGTTTTAATTGCATTTTAAAAGGTTTCTGTAGAATCTGACAGCTTGTTTCTGCCCTCTTTTCACTACAATTCAGACATAAACCAAATGCTCGCACATTTGTCACAAGAGGACTGAAACTATCTGCATGGTGATGTGGAGGAAGGAGGGGTAGAAGGAGGAGGGCATCAGAGAGGCTGATATAGAAACTTCCTTTGCTGGCAGTAGGTCCATATTAGAAGATTTTCTGCTCAGACACTTGTTCCCACCTTCATAGGATATTTCTTGCCAAACCAGCTGCTAGTCTAATTATAGCAACATTTACTGTGGGTTTTTTTCTTTTCTATTTTTTTTTTTTCTCTACTGAAAATTGTTACTAGATGTGTTTACTAGGAAAAATTAGCAACCTTACTTTAACTTTTGCCTTCCTAAACTATGGTATTTAGCTCCAGCTTGCTTTCCAGCCTATTTCGAGGCACAGATTTTAGCCTGCATTTATATTCACAAACTGTGCCCAACCTCATGGATCCTTCAAGCTCTAACTGACTCATATACCTTAATCTGGACACTCCATGCCATGCTTGAAGAAAATTTTGATGGCTGTCTTTCCCAAAGCCATGTGGTTTTTCAGTGGCTGACCTGGGAGCAAGATAGGGCAATATTTCTGAGTTGCTCTCCCTTTTCTTCTGAACCTCACTTGCTGTTCTCATCTGTTATAGTCTACTCTTTAAAATAAACTCAGGTCTGTAATACCATGTAGTGACTCAGATTTATGATACACAATGAGTTCTGTTTAACTCATATAGCTGAGCACAGCCGGAAAAAGGTATTGGAACTAGACATGTTAGTGAATATTCACAGAAGGAGAATTGTTTTAAAAACGGAGAAAGAAGCTATATTACATTGCATATGGCCTGTCAGGATTCATTTTTAGAGTATCTGTCAAAAGCCTCACATTATTTTATAGAACACAGGGAAATAGCAAGGGTGGGAGAAGGAGGGTAAACCAAAATCAAATTGGTTATTCCACACAGTATTGCAGATCCAGCATAAAGTTATATTGTAGTCTTCCATCCTGAGACTTCACATAATTCCATTAACCTCCAAACTGTTTTTGCCTCTGGAATTTTAATTTAAGATAACCTGAGATTTTACGGTTCACTGATTATTAGGAGTCAGAACTGTTTATTACAGTACTATTTTTGATTGAGATAATTTGGTTTGCAGCATATGCTAGGTATACCCTCAAACCATTGTCCTGATGCCAGTAACAAAACTAAGGTAATAAGGTCTGGTGAAGCTTTTATTAAAAGAACAGTGCTGGAAATGGATACATCAGTTTGCTGTACATAGGCATAATTTAGCTATTAAAAAAAAATCTAAAACAACAAAGAATAAGATTCTGATCTTAATTAAAATTCAGCACACAAACAAACATTCTGAACTTCCATTTCTATTAACTGAGATGAGAACCTGGTTTAGTAAATATGAATTTGTTTTGACATTTGATCTAATATTTGCAGTTGTCTGTTGCTTGGTTTTTTTCTTTTTTTTCGGCAGAAGAATGTGTTCTGTTGTGAATCACTCACCATGAGGCCTCACTCCTTAGAGACATCTGTCCAGAGAGATCTCACTTTATTCTTGCAATGACTAGATGGGAAACAGGAGCCCCAAGGTGAGTGCACTGAGCATATGTTTTCCCCTGGGAAACATGTAATCATCAAAAAGGCAGATATCTGAGTCTCTGAACCATTAGCTAAAATTATTTACACAAGAAAAAAAAATTTTGAAATCTTTTCTCACCCTTTCATACTTAATTTTTTTTCCTGCTGTAGTTAGAGGGCATTGTAATTCCTTCAAAGCTTTTCGGCTGCTTGTAGATTACGTTATAAAGGTAATGTGACTACGTTGTGCAGTAGAGCTGGATTGATTGGCATGAAACATACATCTGTCGAAAGAGAAAATCAAGCAGGCTGATAGCTCTGCTGTCAAGGCAGATTTATCTTTCATTGCAGCCTTGGTGTTGCCACTGCCTGGGATTAAAAAGCTAAAATCCAGTTGTGATCATTGCAATGATCTTGATTTAGTGTGAAAATTTTCCATTAAAATTTGTTTTGAATAAGAGCTGAATTTTTGAAACCCCACAACTTTTCTTTTAATCTCTTTGAAAATTTTGGAACTTTCATAGAAAGTGAGAATATCTACCTCTTCACACTATGCCCAGTAAAATCCCTCCAGTGTTTCTCAAATATCCCTATCAACACTGTTATGTATTTGATACATGATTTTCAAAGTTGCTCATTCACCTTTCACAGTAGTGTAACCATGCTGATTTTATGCTCTTCTTTTGACTCACACCCCACAATGACATAGGCACTGCATTCCAAATTTGTCCTTAAGAACATCCCCTCTGGCTTTCACCTTTTACAGATAAGCTTTAGGATTATCACTTTGTTAGTATGCCTTTAGGGTTGAGGAACCTTTTTTTTTCAACCCTTTTGCAGAGTTACCTTACTCCAAGCTGCCTTCCATCAGTATATTAAGATTTTCTGACAGAATCGGATCAAGCTCTGTATATATGGATTACTTAAACTGCTCTCAAGTCTCCAGAAATGCTTTTAAAATACCAATGTGCACCCATTGCTTGCCTGAAACTGGAATGGCAACATTAGGCCACCATTCAAGACCAAAGTAGTGGCTCTCCACATAATGATGTAGGGATGAAAAAGCATGTCAAGCCCATGAATGAAAATCAGATTCAGAAGTCAACTATCTTTAAAATTCTATTTTCCATCTGGCCAGTCTTACACATTCCTTACTTAAACTACCGGGATCACTTCCAGTGGGGTAAAGTGGGGACCTAGGACCAAAACAACCAAAGCAAGAGTAGAGAACACGTGGGAACACACACTACAGCTGTGTATAATCCACAGGATACTCTGATACACTGGTGTTATCTAACCATTGTTCACTATTGTGGGCAGCATATGTTCTCCATGCCTAGACAAGTCAAAATCTGCTGCAGGTCAGGGGAAAAGCTGTGTAAGTTACCTGTAGTACAACCCTAAATGTAACAACATAGCTCAGCAAATAGTTACTCTTCCATTCTTAGAGAAGACATTTGTTTCTCCCCCATATTGCCTCAGCTTGAGGCCAGTATGGGCCAGGGGGTAAAAATACCTGCAAATAATAATTTCCTATTGATAAAATAAAATTTCCACAAAGATTTTTACTAAAGTAATTTCTAAGCAGCTCTTTTTGTTTCCAAAGTGCCTGTTGTTTTAAAACATTCTGTACGTATTTAGTCTCCTCTACTGTTAAGACCATCAGTAACACATGCTGGCAGTCCATTGTGGTGGCGGAGGAGGATGCAACTGGGTAAAATACTGACTGCTTTCTAGGCAGGTTTAATGTACAGTGAAATGTAAATTGTGGATCATAGTGCCAGGACAAAATTCAAGATCCGTCACATCAAGGCATGCTTATGTAGACCTACCTAGTAACATAGAAGGAATAATGTAATTTGTTTGGTTGTGGTAATGAGATAGGAGATGCTGAATTTTGAGTTGATGTGTCCTATTTCATGCTCGGCACACTTCAAAACTGGAAAAAAAAAGCAACCTTAAAACCAAAAAATCTTCAAGTTAAGAAAAGGAAAAACAGTGGATTTTTTTTTTTTTTAGTAAAAACAAAAACCCCAAACAAACAAACAAACAAACCAACCAGAAAGAAAGAAAGAAAGAAAGAAGGAAAGAAAGAAAGAAAGAAAGAAAGGAGAGAGAGAGAGAAAAACCCCAAACCAGTCATACTTTATTATCCTTTATCCTCTCTGAGATACAGCAAAGATAATCAAGGAGACAGAATACTTGATTCAGAGAGAAAAGAGTGGGTTCAGGAGACAGAGGTGGTAATTTCTCTTGAATTTACCAAATTTCAGTTTGCCCTTTCCAGAATCTTATTTGAAAGCCAAAGATCACATCTGCTTCTCAACCACAGCAGGCTTCCATTTGCTTCAGTTGCCTTCCGAAACTGAAAGGAAGCTTGTGCTTGAAATAACTCCTGGAAATAAGCAGAAGCTAACAGTTCTGAACAGTTTTTCTAAGGTGTTCTTGCATCTTTATATTTTTTAGATGTCATTAGGAACCTAGTTAGGTGAGAGATATACTATTCCCCTGCAGCATCTGCTATCCACAATAAATTCTATATAACCAATGTGTCAGAATTTCCGCTGGTGTATGTACTGTGGTGTAGCTGTACAGACTCTAGTGAAGCTGTAATAATTTATACCAGCTGAGAATCTGAACAAAACATTCCATGTTTTTTTTTTTAAACATCTACACTTACCTTGCTTTTGGATGGGCCATTTACAATAAATTGTACACTGCTGAAAATCCACAAACCTTATTACCCTTGGTATTTTTGCTTATGTGGCTCTTTGTTCTATTTTTATTACTACCTGAAAATCATTTTGGGCGTAAAACTTTTATCTAAGTATTTATCAAAGTAACGGAGGAAAGCAACCTAAAATCTGCACTCATCTACAGTCCAGTCTTCTTGGTGAAAAGATAGCACAAGACAGATGGAAATCTCAAGAAAAAGAAGCTACAAAGGCCAAGCACAATGCTCAAAACTAACTTTTGCCACTTAGTCGTAAGCCCTCCATTATTATTGCTTAGGAAAACATATCTCTATTTTAAAACAACTTGGTTGGACTCTACCCTTCTGCAGTTAGAACAAGTTTCTTTTATATTGCCCTTTTCTATGTTCTTACTCCTGGAAGTAATTCAGAATAGTGCTGAACAGTTTTCCCCTTCAACGGATGTGTTAAACCCGAGCTTTCTTTTCTATTTTTCTTCAGAATTCTTTGTAGCTATTCTCTGATCTTAGTTTGTATGAATAACTACTCGAAGCAAGGCAGTCAATCACATGTATAAATAATACACCTGGTCCTTCCGGAGAAGTACTTGTGACTGCTAAGGCAGCCTTGAGAGTAGTGGCAGTTCCAAAGCTGTTATTACTCTGTGCTGAAAGTTACGGTACATACTTGCAACTATTTTCTTGTGCTAGGAAGAGACATTATCAAGGACAGGTCCTGAATAATGCCTTAGAGATGGGGTTTGGGAAGCACTTTTGCTAGAACCTTTGCCCTCTGAAAATACGAGCCACATAATGATTTTTTCTTTTAACTGTTACATTTCATATTATACTTTCCAAAATAGATGATATGTGCAGTATTGTGATATAACTCCTTCTTGGCAGCAGAGGCAGTCCTCTCCAGCGATTTCTAGTCAGTATATCCATTATCTAGGTTAGTTCAGTTCTGTTTAAAGTTCAGAGGCCATGCATTTCTCATGTAGTGTTCAAGACTCTCCATCACTGTTGAGTTCATGTTTTCCAGGGAATCTCTCTGCTGAATGACTGCATATAGGTTTTATGACAACTGCATGGCAATATAGACCTAGAATCTTAATTTCTTGAATACCTTCTTCTTCAGGAGAAAATTCATTGACTGATTTTGAAGATTCTGATATACTGAACTATTATTAATATCCTATTAGTGGTTAAAGTATGTGTACCTGATTATATAGTTCATTTCTATTTTCTTGCTATTTTCTGTGACAAGTTCTGACTTCAGTTTCTCACTCATGACTTAATTCTGCAAGGACCTGATAGCTTTGATCTGAAACAGTGGAGCATCTAAATACCTGTCCAACTTAGGCATGTAGGGAGCTCATTAAAATACGTGGATACTTGCATGTTTAAACTGAAAGGGAAAATCTAGTCCTTCCTTAACCAGCTTGGGACTCAGCCATCTAAGTCAAATTCTGTCATATAAGAGAGAGAGAATCAGCAGGAATGTAGAAAATAAGATGTCCAAACAGATGGGGAAACACCTATTCGGAAAATAAAGGTTGTAGGGGAGCCTTTAAAGACGTGAGAGACTGCTACAAAAAATAAGACAATAAACTGTTCTCCTTTTCTACAGGGAATGTCAACAAGGCTTAAAATTGCAGAAATACTTAGGTCAGATATTAGGATATTTTTACACAAGAGCTAGTGATGCATGGGAATTGTCATGTCTGCCTGTGAAATTTCAATTAAAGCAGATTTTTGAGAAACAGGTTAAAGAGCTAACAGATAAGAGTGGCTGAAGTACATCTGATGCTGACCTGAGACTGCAGAGTAGGTTAGGTAATCTCTGAGATCTCTTCAGAATGTATTTTGTCTGTTTTTCTCTCTGATAATTTGAAGAAGCAAAGTTAGATGTCTACATTCCTTAATACATCTGCCTTTGTCCTCCTCTGTAGAGGTGAATACAAGCGTTTGTCCAATAACTGAGGCATGCTGTGAGGGTAAATGCAATAAAGATGGTTAGCCAGTCAGATGCAGTGGTACTGAGTAGGGACCTGGAAAAGATAGATAGCACAGGCTGAAAAACTTCAGTAGATTTGGCCAGAGTGCTTGGACTGAAACTCTGTTATCAGCATCCCTTGGGCTGCCAAGCTTTCAGTGACAGCAGAATTTAAACACTCATTGACTGCTGACTCAGTTCTATGTGAATTAAATAGGCAGTTCCTAGATCAAGAAACAAAATGTAAAAGGTTCAAATTCTGCAATTACTTACACACGCAGCTTAATCCACTTGAGTAGAACTGTTAAGTGTGGCTATTCTGATGCATAATGATAATGAGAAGAGATGTAATTGTTTGCAGCACAGAAGCCTCTCTGGGTTGCACCCAAAGCATCCTGCAATTAGACGGTAGTTTTTTGATCCACAAAAACTGGTTGGTTTCTTTTTTTTTTTTTTTTTTTTAGATATTAAAACCCCCTGACAGAATAACATATTCTGTGGAGCAGACACATGTAGATAGACTTCTGGTATACATTACAACACCTTCACAGATCCTGCAACACTGGAAGATTCAAATAATTGCCACATTCTTATGTGTTTTGATCCTTGGCATGTAAAACTAAGACACCTGTTTCTTCACTCACAATATTAAGTCGTCAAAGCTCAGAGATTTTTCTCTGTTACAATATTTGCAGCTGATAAAATGTGTAGAATTCATGTTGTTTGGTACCGGGCTTATTTGGTCAGCCATTTGAATACATTTGTTTGCATTACGTAGATGAATTGTGGAATTTATCTGTCCTTTGTGAGACATCTGAAAGATAGCTATGTTTGAATGAGTCGCTCATAGGTAAGGAAGAAAAATTAGGATAGTCAATGGAGTGCTCAGCTCATCCTAAACCAGGTCAGATGAAATCATCTGTCTCATTGAAAAGCTTGTGCGGGATTTTTCAAAGAAGTACAGCCACAGAGCTGTGCATGTGTTTTTCAAATTGCTATCAAAAAGTATAAGATCTAAAAAAGATATTTTGTATATGGAGTTGACAGATATTAATTGTTTGTTCTTTTAATTTTCTTAATAGATTATCCTGTGAATCTATTTGTTTCCCACTCACTTGGTCTTGGTGCAGTGCCTCAACATGCAGGATAACATAGCTACCTCTGCAAATGCACATCAAGCATATAAGTGTACACGTCTGGCAGGGTATATGCAAGTGAGATGAGATTTTTATGTAACAGGCTGTATATTAATGTTTTTAAATTTAAACCTTTAAGGGAAATAAGATTTTACATGCAGATGGCCTGAAATCGCAATTCAATAGAGGTAGATGTTAAAGGGCACACTTAAAGACAAGTTAATTTTGGCTACAGCAAGTTTTTGGAGATAGAAGAAGAGAAGTTGACTTTAATGAAGTCTTGTCTAGAAAACATCAACTACCCTTCTGTCTCCAGGTTCTGAAGGCTTAAAATGTTATCCTTCCTTCAATTCCCAACATATCACAAGACAGTGCCCATGTGCTGTATTCTTGCAGGTACCTCTTTCAGGCAGAAATTACAGATTTTAGGAAAGCTGAGGAGAAGAATTTCAGAGTAGAAAGATCTATCACTTTACTGTTGCCTGTATGGGATTTTGATATTTTTCATACTTATTATTTTTTTCTTATGAAATAAGACAAGATACAGTCATCACATTTATAGAATACAACAGCAAAATCCAAGCTGGGTACTTCAAGCAAGTATGGAGAAACAAAGATGCAAACTTTAAAATACAGTTTCATGATTTTATAATATAGAGGATATAAACAATGTTAACCTCTGGGTCTCAATTTTATGCTTTGATTAGCATTTACAGTACATTGACTCTTAATCTATAATGTAATTTATTATTTTTGTATAATAAAAATCCTTTATATTTTGCAGGTTGCCTTGATAGATGAAGTGAGAAAGAATAGCTGATTTTCAATACTTTTTAAAGATTAGGCCAGTCATTAAATGAATAAATATAATCTGAGTTATATAATCACATAATAAACTAAATTATTTGAATTATATAATAACTAAATGTGAGAACCCAGTTTAGAAAATCAGAAATTCCATATATACTGCTTTTGTCTTTTTCAAGATACCTGCATCAGATATAATCTAGATTTCTTCTGTAAGAAATTCAGACCTATACTTAAAACATTTTAATTACGGAATTTATTATAGACATACATTATTACTAAGTATATAATTTTAAATTCATTCCAGTATATAATTACAGTATAGTTAGTGCATCCAGTGCATCTCAAAATACATGTTCTAGAGATGAGATTAAGTAATTACATAGGAATTTTATGTACAGTCTATATTAATTACCAGTATTTACTTGCATAAAATATTATGTAGTTTCATTAAATTTTAATTTTGGTACAAAACTATAATTTTTGTACCTGAAATAACATTATTATCATTGTTAATAATAAATTGCTTGAAGACATTCTCCTTAGCCTGGTGATGTTCACTGTGCCATAGGTATAGTGCTTGGCATCTCTATAAATTTTCTTTTCTCCAGTGTAATCACTTCAGTGTCTAGTCTCAGCCTCTGTTAAGGTCTTGACGATGAAAAATTTGATAGACTACGTGCATAATTCCATTTATAGTTGATGTCTTAGAATTTAACTTCTTTCCTACTATAAAAAATGGTGAAGCTTCTTTTTCTCATTCCTAAAGAACGAAGCTGTAGGCAATGTCTCAACTACCACATTTCTGCTGATAGTGCAAAAAGCACATGCTGCCAAAGGCATCCTATGCTGCCAATGCCAACATCAAATGCCTCTTGTACAGGGTATAGTCAACACGCAGCTGCTTCTAGTGTGCAAACTCATGATTTTATGGTTGAGCACGAGGTTCAAAACATAAAATGAATGTAATCCACCTTATGACAGCAGCTAACATCCTTTGGCAACCTGAAAAAAGAGTATGGGGGATGGGAATGTGATTTAATAGGATATCAACTGGTAAGATCAATGGTATCTGGAATGCTAATATGAATAATGGATATTTTTTCTCTTTTTTAAGCAAAATATTAATGTAATCCTTGATACAGGCAGAAGCAGGTTTTGGCATGGGATAAGGGGCTGCTGTTTGCTACAAAGGATTGAAGATGAAAATGTTCAATCTGCCCTTCTTCCTCTATTTTTCAAACCACGCCTGGTCTTGAGTAACACACAGGGCCTGGTGTAGCAGAGATTGAGTCAATGAAATCGTTCCCATTGATTTCAATGGTTGTTTGGACTGATGCCCAAAAAAGAGAGACAGTGCATTTTCTCTAGAAGCAATAGTCTCATCTGCATTCACAGCACCAGCATTTCTAACTACTTCCCCCATTTTTAGGGGAGAATGAAATGAGACCAGACCTACCAAAAATCTTCCTTTCCTTGTTCTCAGATTCTCTCAGTGTCTTACTGTGCTTCTGTTCAAAAGTTTCCTGCTTCCTGGGAAACATTTGGTGTAAAAAGCAACATGAACTATCAGTGATACAGGAATACTGTATCATTGCATATAATCTATTGACCATCATGCACAAGCCCATGGGAAAGGCATGGTTCCAGCATTCCTGCTGCACCAGTACAAGCTGTGGCATATCTCTTAGAGTTAATGTTTGGCAAATGGCATGGAGCTTTGTCCATATTTACTACCACTTGCAATAAAAATGCAGGTTGGATTGTATATACATTGTACATGGAAAGTGATGCAGCCACCATAGGTTAGCAGCTGGTGTGTGACTTTGCCTCTTTTTTCGTAAGAATCATCAGTATTTGCAAGCAGTAAGCAACACGTTGTTTACAGGGATTAAGATTCTTTTCTTTTCCCTCCTGAACTGAGATTTACTAGGTAAAGACGTGGCTGACTTGTGTAACTCTACAGTTTCATCTGTATCACTCTTTTCCATCTTTTTTCCTGCTGTTGTATAGAAGACTAACTCATAGTTGCTCGTCCCATTTAAAGTCTAAGCCCCATGGTACAGTTTTTAATTTTGATAACACTGTTATATATAACAAATAAATAACGAATACAAAATGCTTTGGGATATTAATAAGCAGGGTCCTATACTGATACAAATAATCTGCTTCACACAATGTGCCTTTGAAGTCCTCTGTTGTTGGCATTCAAGAAATCCTTCCTGGGAGCAAGTACAAATTAGGATCCAGACTTCAGCCCTTCCTTACAGGGTCTTTCTCTAAGCATGTAATTAGCTGCAGATGTAACTGCAGCTATTTAAGTGTTTAAGTACCTGATTGCTCCTGGAAACCGGATACCCACATGTCTAAATTACAGTAATTTTTATCTGCTCTCTGCAGGTTTAGTTTCTGGCCCCAAAGTAATTTGGACCACTCCTGTGTCAGCAAAAGCAGTAAGAGATGCCTATTCACTGTCTTTTCATAATAAGGCAGGGGTGCTACAGCCCTTTTATGTAACATTGTCGACATAATTTTAAAGGCATGATTTCTTAGATTTGTATAATTTTAAAGCCCAGAGGAGATACAGGGTTTCCAAGCATGCAACTGGACTTGCTGTAGCAGCAAGGCATTCAAAATAGAGGGGGTGGCCTGTGCTGAGGCTGCAGCTATGGCTTTTATCAAGAAAACGGAGAAAAAAATAAAAATCAGCCAGATTCTTTCTTTCAAAGGACATCAACTGTGCAAAGCAAGAGTCTCCCAGGAGCATTAGGAAGGGTGGGCAGTGAAGAAATAGCAAGGCGGTTACTACAGTTCAGGGATTCTCAGATGTAGAGATCCACGTGTTATTAAAATAAAATGAACTGCTGGCAGAGCTGCAAAATCACTAGCTAATAAGAATGGATTCAGCATTGCCTGGGGGGGCTGACAGAAGCTCAAAGGAAAGGCTCTCCAGCACACTGCATTTATCTTACATAAAGGATTTTTGATTCACTGTGGCTGAATTCAGATGCTCTGTTTCCATTATCACCTACCCTGCTAACACAGTCCATTGATTTTACTGCCACCTCTGTTCTCTCCTGTCCTCCTGCATTTGTTTTCCAGGAAACCAGTATTATGGCCATTGATGCTCCAGAGCTGTTGGCCAGCCCCAACCTGTGCTCCCCTTACACAGCCTCAAACCTGAGCAGCACTTGCCACAGCAGTGTGGTCTTGAGGCTGCTATAGCCAAAACCCTTTTCATCCTGGCAGGACAGTGCAGTTCTGTGTTGTCCAGCTGTGATTCGTCTGTGGTCAGTTACTCCAACAGTTATTACTGGGCTATACACTGATACTTTGAATATGTATGCTAACCAAAATGTGTTGCAGCCCATCAAAAAGCTAAGTGACAGGTTTTTCTTTCATCTGCTGACTCCCTAATATCAGATTTTCACCTTCTATAATATATATATTCACATATATGAATAAGCCAATGGAATTATGCAGTATAAAATATAACTGAATTGTTAAATTTCGGTAGTGATAATTCACGATACCTTGAACCTGCTAGATGGTAAATACAAAGTTTATTTCTCAAATAGAAAATAGCAAACTGCTTTTAAAATGTGGATATCCTTGCAATGCAACCTGTCTGCCCAAGTGAAACCACAAATCCAGGGCTGCACTCTCTTTTGTGCCCACAGAAGGGAGAGAAACATTATATTGCAACACTAGGCAAAGACTCCGCTGATTTTCCCTGTTTCACTGACTAAAGCAAAATAAAGTTCTCTACATTTATATTCCAGCAGAATTGCCAGTAAGTATGCACAGAAGGAAGGCCATATTTGAACTTGCAGCCGCTGTCCGTAAGTCAGACATCCTGCATAAGGAGCAGCTTCCTGCTGAGCATCTTATTTTCTCCCTCCCTGAGCTTCAGGCTTTTTCTGAAAGAACCTGAGGATCTGGTTAACCTCTGACTTTACTGAGAAATCTGGAATCTCTTAAGGTCCTTAAAGATATTGTAGAGAAGTCTCTAGACAAAGAGAGAGTTTCAAAATGAGTTTCAAACATGCCAATGGTCTACCAGCCTGTGTTGGCTAGTCATTATTTTTCCCAAACTCTAAATTATCCCAAGTGGTTTAGTCTGCAGATTGATTTAGCCTCAGCTGAAAGCGATGAGGATTTTTCCATTCATTTCAGAGATTGCTGGATCAGACTTTACTCATTTTGTTCCTGAACCAAACCTTAATGATGTCAATAAAGTGCCTTTTATGCAGTTTAATGGGTTTGTAGTCATTCCAGTAGTTTCCTATTTAAAAAAAAAAAAAAAAAAAAAAAAAGACTAAATTACTTATTTCCTTAGTCTTCTTCCAACCAACGTGGCTTTGGCTTCTTTTTCTTTATAGCTGCCCCTCCCAGCTAGTTCAAATTAGCTTGCTCATAGAAAATGTCAGCACTGAGACAAAGACTCAAATAAACAGAGAGATTCAGCTATGCTCTGAGATCTGGTCCTCTCAGGATACATGAGAGGGAAGATAGTAAAGAAAGCTTGTTCTGTTTCATAGTTACATAAAAGGCATTAGTCCCTAAGGTTATTTCTGCACTGCGTTCAGGCAGCATGATGTAGACATTCACTTCAGTGCAGCCAGCATGTATCATTACGTGAAGCTGCAGTGCTACTGGCTTCGGTGTAAGCTGAATGAGGAAGCTTGTCTATGCAGACACCATTCGTTGCTATAAATACTGAGCTAGCTAAATTGCAGCTAGTCTGATATGCCTCTGTGTGCTGTTGTAACACTTCCGTTACAGGCTAACTGCAGGTTGCATCTCTGAATTTGTACTTTTTAGGCTTTGATTTACAGGATATTGAAGTCAATTGAGAGATTTCCCATTGCAAGCACTTTCCAGTGCTTAGGTTACAGCTCATCAGCCTCCTTAAGTGCTTACCTCCCTTAAACCACCTGAGTGTCATGAGTGAAGTGGAAAAGAATTACTTATGCACTCAAAGATTTGCTTTGATAAAACAGCCTTAACAATGTCTAAATTTGGACAAAATATTGATCCCTAAAATAAAATAAAGCTGTGGGTGTCGTCTGAGGCACAACATTAATACCTGCTCCAAACAAGCATCTGAACACTTGATAACAAGTCTGTGGGTTGTGAGAATATCATTATTACAGCCACAAACGTGTTGCCTTTTCTATATTAAATAACCTTTAAAAATGTTGCACAATAAAAGATCTTATAAGTACCACATAACAAATGATACTGAATACTTAGGGAAAAAGTTATTTTTTTTCATTTTTTGAAAGCAACAAACTGAATTTTGCTCTCACTTTACAACTAGAGACTGGGTTGCTCTGTGGGTTAGACAGAGAATCCAGTGTCTTCCCTAGCAGCAGCATTTTGTTCCTTAGATAGTGAATTGTGCACCAGAATTGGTGTGCATTATGTCATTAGGATACTTACACAAAAGAATAATTCCTTAGAAATAGGAGATTTTCTGAGGCTCAACATTCTTTAAATTATGTCAGGATAAAATCACCGTTATGAATTTCTTGCTCTGGTTTGTTTGGCTGTTTTGGTTCATTGTTGTTTGTATTTTAAAACAAAACTTTAATAAATGTGACCATTGCTTTCTTATAGAACAGTTTTTATCCAAAGAGCATTTTATCGATGTCTATTCTGGTTTGCAGCACTTGCACTCTCCATGGCTCTCTGCAGCTGACTGCACTGACGTCACCTCCAGCACTATCGACACATTCTTTTGTGTGGTGTGAATGAAAAAATAAATTGATCCCAGTGGGGACTCTGTTCACAACGAACAGAAAAAAGCTGCCACTCTGCCAGCTATAGATGGCATCAGACGTCTGTTAGTACAGTCCTTGCTTTGGCACTCAGACTAGACAGGACATCAGTTAGGGAGATTGTCGTTATGCCCGTCAAAAATATGTTACTGGGAGGCTAAGATTTACACATGGAAATTAATAATGATTTAAATGACAAAGGATGTAAACAAAAGCACCTTGTATCCTGGAGGTAATTTTAGAAAGGACAAATATTATTATGCCAATTTTATGGATGAGAGAAGCATTATCGCCTTGGGTTTATAGAACAAAAGCAGGGAATAAAGGGGAATAAAAAAAATGGTCACCAAATCTTTGACTTATGAAAAAAAATACCCATTTTGGAGTGCTGAAATCATGTTTTTAATAAATTATACCTCTTAGGCATCTGGCCTTAAATCTCCTGAATTCTAGTCCTGAAGTCTATGCATTTACTACAAGAGTACTGTTTCTATTGTCTCTATGTTAAATTCAAAGGCAGAATTTAAAATTTTACACGAGTTGAAGGTTTTTTTAGTTTTAACTATTTTTAATATAAGCATTTGTATCACAGAGAAAGAAAAAGGAAGTATTTTCTGGGTTTTTCCTACACTTTGTAAGTTTATGCAGTGTGTATTTGCCTCCCTCTTCACCGCTATTAGTTACTATATTTATCAAGTCTAACATTTTTATCCTTTTGAAATCTCTGAGAGTTAGGTCAGCACCTTCCTTCATGTAAGAGTGAATGTGAGAGAAGGATTAGAGAACAAATGGTGGTATGACTTCAGTTCCCTAGAAATTCTGTGGCAAGGCAGAAAAGAAAAGCTGAAATTGCATCCCAGAAGTGAACCGTTCTGTCTCCCATCACACAATAGTTACCACAGGGTGTGTATCCCCTATCCTTATGCCAAAGTGGACTTTAGTTATAACTAGTGGACTCTAGTTATGCTGCAGTTTAGTACTGTCAATGGTTACACATCATCAGGTGTGTATCTGTTGAGGTCTGGCCACTTGATTTGCAGATTGTCTCCTGTTTCTCATCAGTTTTCTTCATTATTATTCAGCTGTGTGTGAATGCTGTGAATTACTTGCTCTGGAAGACTTGGTGCAACTTGTAAGGCTTCTCTTAAGTCAGAGCTACCAACATCCTATCTTTTCTCTACAACACTGACAAAATGGAAAAGCTGACCTATACAAGGTTTTTGGAGTACTATTATACATTACATATTTAGCCATGACCTTCACATTCTCATCATAGCAACTGGGGGTTATACCCTGGCATATTCTATTAGAAAGGTGACTGGTTCTGCAGAAAGGCATCACAAATTTTGAAGTACCATAACCCCGTGTGAAACTGAAAATTATGCTCAAGTCCCACTTTATAGAGAAGTTTGCAGAGAAATTAATTTCTATCAATTTTCTAGACTGATTAATCTATACAGAAAGATATGGTTTATCTTTAGTAGGTAATATCAGCCAAATTCCCATAACCTGGCTCAATTATGGATGGAACCCATAATTCTCCTTTAGTAAAGGAATGATAATTAGCTAAGTAACTCAGAAAGGCTTTGGCTAAGTTAATTTCCTTCAGGAACACATACAGTTCTATTGCAGGGCAGAGTTGCCCATGTAATTTCCTTATCCCCAAAAGAGAAAAAAGTTTCAATTTCAATATTAGCTGAGAAAAAAATGGAACCTTTTATCTCAAAATAAAAGGATAACTGCTGGGTAGCATCTGTAGGCTGCAAAGTTACTAGTGCAAGATGCTGCTGCTCTTTCCTACTATTGAGCTTTACACAGTGCAGCTTGTTAACCAGTTTGATTTCAGTGTTCATGTGCTTGAGATCATTTCCATATTCTAGATCATAGGATCTAGAGAAGTAGGAAAGAGTAAATTCTATTATCCTGTTTTAGTATTGGAAGGGTCATTTTTAATTCTTATTATCCTATTTTAGTATTTGAAGTGGTATTAATAATAGGTTGATGCCATGGGCAGATTATTGTTATTGCCATTTTGCTACTTTTGTAAAAAAATATGTATGCATTATAAGTATGGGATATTTCCTATAGGTTTTCCATAGAGGTTTTATGACAGAATGACCCAGTCAAAACAGGAACTTCTGAGCACTACCTGCATAAAAATCAGAGATAAATAAAATAATTTTAAAGCTCTACTGAGGATTTTGTGGGTTTGTTTCTTTTTTTTTTTCTATTACTCCGTTGAGTGTTGTAAATAGTGTAAAAAGTAGAAAAATCTTTTTCTCTGAAATTTCTTCTGAGATGTATTTTTCAGGCTCCGCATTGAAAGAAGTACTTCAGTAGTAACAGAAAAAATCATTTTCGACATACTTGAAAGTAAATGTTTATTACGCCTATTACAAAATGTTTTTTGAAAATAATTTTTTTCCACTAAAATGTTCTCAACCTTTAAAAAGTCTGAAATCCAAGTGAAGTGCCTTTTTTTCCCAATCAAAGCAGTATAAGTGATTTAAATGTCTTTTAAATTTTCCATTTTTTCTCCCTATTGTTTTTGCTTTTGTTCCTTTTGATAGGGAAAAGAAAAAAGTGGGGAAAAATAATTCTATTTCCCATTAAATAGACAATCTGGTGTCTGCCCTGCTTTACTCCCATGGGAAAAACATAGCAGATGTACAAAAAGGACTGAGGTTATATAACAGATAAGTTTAACAAGTATGAGACTGCCAAATTGTTCAGTAACTACTCTCATCTTACTCATCCCATGCCCATGCAGCAGAGATAACAACCCGAAGTGTGTGCTGTCAGTCTAAGTACCCTTGAGCTGGGGGCTTCACGGTGCGGAAGCAATGACCGGCAGTGATACGTGTTTATCAACAAATTAATACTGGGAAACTGGACAGCATTTGAGCTGTCGTGTGTTCATGCATAAAAATATGACTTTGTGCTGGAAATGAGATATTAGGAATGATTGCCTGGGTGTCCTAGTCAGGGCATTTTATGTCAAAAATACATAAAAAAACTAATTCAGCACAAACTCCACCAATTTATTTTTTCATGGAAAGAAAGTGGTAAATTGTCTGAGTGCAGGGCACTCTGACTGCATAGCTCATGCATACACATTGTGTTTGGTGAGTAGAGGAAAAAAGAATCAGCACAGATGTAGGCCTGTTTTTTTCACCCCACTATTACTCGAATTAATTGTTGTCCTGGTGTAGGGTGAGTCCAAGATTTGAGAGACAAGGGTTTCAGAAATATGGAAACATTCTTGGCATTTAAGGACCAAAGGGATTTTTCTGTACAAGTCCTGCTCCTTTCATCCACCTTCTTGTGGCTCTGCTGCTTTAATCTGCAGGAGGAATGTGCTTCTCCAGCTCTCACAGGCTGGATATTCTTCAGGCCTGCTTAGACCAGAGAAGGAATGATTCCTGTGGTCCAGAAAGTTTCATGAGAGCAGAAAAGAGGTCTTCCAGGGTGAGGGGGGACGAAGTTGTTAAATCTACTGTTGATCACAAGTGCATTATTGACTGACTTGATTAATGTGATTCACCCTTTAACTAGTGAATAGGCACATCATGAATATTGTAGCATTCCGTCCTTTGACCTCGACATCAAATTGTGGAAGATTATTTTGTCTCTTCATCTAGTTGAGTTTCCTGTCTCCTTGGTGAATTGAGAAGCCTGCTGTGAGCACCAAGTGTGTTTGTTTTGGGAAGAAGTGACTTAGAAACATTAGCTCAGTGACTAAAGTCTAGTACAGTTCACCAGTAAGCCACCATTTGATAAAAGCCCCATTTTTTTCTCCAGCCTGGTCTAAGGAGTATTCAAAGTAGCTTTATGATGAAGTAGTTGGTTACCTATTACCAGTGATTTAAGTCATCGTCTTTTGCTGGCTCTGGCTGTAAGGAGCCCCTGGAGGAAGTACAAGCAGTAAAACTCTGTAGCTTCCTTAGCAAGTCCCTCTTCCTTGGAAGCAGATTTCTTTCTTCCTTCCTTCCCTTAAATATGCGCAACTCTCTAATCTTGGTTTGGAGGTTTTGTAAACAGAAAATACAGTATTTTCTTATATATCTCTGGTTGCTTTATTACTAAGCTCCTATAGATGAAGTTAGTTTGAATTTGCATGTTTCTTGTAAAGCAAGAGGTCACTACATGAAATCTGTCATAGAATCATAAAATCATAGAATAGTTAGGGTTGGAAAGCATCTTAAGATCATTTAGTTCCAACCCCCTGCCATGAGCAGGGACGCCTCACACTAAACCATGTCGCCCAAGGCTCTGTCCAGTCTGGCATTGAACAGTCAGGGATGGAGCATTTGCCACTTATTTGGGCAACTTGTTCCAGTGCCTCACCACCCTCACAGTAAAGAACTTCTTAATTATATCTAACCTGAACTCTCTCTGTTTAAGTTTAAACCCATTCCCCCTTGTCCTATTGCTGCAGTCCCTGATGAAGGGTCCCTCTCCTGATTCCTTGAAAAGTCATGGAAATTGAAGCTGGGCCAACAAGTAACCTTCACAGTGTTCCCGTCCTGGGAAAGTAAAACATGTCGGTGGAGGAGTTTAACAGATTTGTTGTCATGAATATAATTTTGAAACAGAAGGCAAGCTTGTCTCAGTGCAATTTAGGAACCCCACAATTAATGGCAGCAAACATGGGTGGTTTGTCCTCACATACTGCAACATCTATTGTTGGGTCGACACAGGACACTTGGCTAAAAGAACAGCATGCCTGGTCTTGAGTAGGGCTATTTACACAATGTCTGCAGCTCAGATTGTTTACACTGATACAGCTGTGACCTCTGGAAAAGACCAATACCAAGAAACTCCTGTCTCCAGTTATCACTCTTGCAGCTCCCATCAACCTTCTCTGCAACATAGTTCATCAGCTTTCACTGTGTCACCTTCTACAGCAATTTCATGCTACCTTTGTGCTGACTAGTATCTCTGTACTCCCAGTGGCCTATGTCTCTCTTTTTTTGCTCCTAGATAGGGGATGGTCATATGTGGTTTGACTTTTCAGTAGAAAACATTTACTATGGTGATGCTGGCTGCTAATTATTTCTTTCTTTTCTTCTTGTTTTCTTCTTTCTCAAAATCTTTGTGAGGGGTTTATAAAATTAATAATTACTGGTTAGAAAGGAAGCCAAAAGGAAATTCATTGCATAAAGAATTTCTTTTTAATTTGAGTTGGTACATTACATATCTAAGTCCTATAATTCCAGTACCACAGAAAGCACTGAAGGATTATATAAAAGTTTTAAGCAGGACTTGTGGGAAACTCCCATGGTTGGAAAACACACTCAGAAGCATGGCAGAAATAAGGGAAGACTTTGGCACTCATTCAGAGTAAAGCTGTGAAGGCAAAAAGCTGAAAAGTGATTTAAATGATATGACATCTCAACAGAATAAGCAAAATTTACTTATGTTAAGACTGGAAATAAAGAAAGAACAGCAAGTGAAAATGTGGAGTGGGAGGGAACGTGAGATAAAGGAATGCTTTATCTTACTTTCCCCATATGGCGACATTCCTAACTATGTGCTGAGGTCTGGAAGAGATGCCCAGGTCGCTGATTTCCTATCCAGTGAGTGACAATTGTATTGTAGAGCTCTCTTCTCATTGATCTTCCAATATTTTTTCTGTTCTTTAACTCCTCTGGAGCTAATTGCATCACAAGGCAAAATGACAGGTCAGCTTCTGAGGGCTTAATGACACAAATGGTGAAAAGTACAAGCAGGTGTCCTTAATCCTCATGAAATAAGTATTCTTCTCCTCACAGAATCATTTTCATCATGTTTTCATGTGTTTTCCGTTCAATGGGCCAATAATGATACTCATCATCCTCATTATTCTTGCAAAAGACTTTCATTATATAGTAAAAATAATTACAGTTGTGCCATAAAAAAGGCAGTGAGGGAGGCATATGGAAACAGTACTCAGAGAATTGCAGTTAGCAGCAGAAATATATATGTGAAAAAAAAGCAGAATTATTTGAAATTTAGGGGAGTTCATATTCCCATTAAAAAGAGTCAATCAAGCCTAAAGCATTAGTACCCTGTATCTTAGAAGAATGCCATTTTTTCATATGTGTCTTCTTAATGCCTTATTAGAAAATCAGATTCTGAAGTCCTTCACTCAATTTTTATTCACTCCTCACTCAGACAAAACTTTAGCCAACTTTAGTCAAGACCTTGCCCCGGCATGCTAGATGAGCTGTGTCATGTTTTGCTGCCATAAAATGATAATAAATTGTTACTGCTATAAAATATGAGGTAAAGGACATTTTATACTGAATGATTTAATAACACTTTGGGCTTATATTGTGCCAGCTGAGCAAGGATCTCAAAGTGGTTTGCAAAGACTAGTGAATGCATTTTAAGAACAAGGTCTGTGATGAAGTAAATGAAAGTTTATTTTACGTTTCCTGATAAAAAGGCACTGTCAGTTACATGGATGAAGCATGAATCTCTTAATCCAAGGGATCCAAAGCCCAGTATTCCTCTGTGTGCTCTAGTGGTGGCATGTGCTTACAGGCTTTTGTTCAGATTTCCCGATGCCCCACGTCCTCCTCCTGTAATTGGGAAGCTATTTTGTCTTAGAACTGCCTCATGCACAGAATTTTCCTGTCCCTCATATTCTTTCAAAGATCACATTTGATTTGTCTTGTTTGGTTCATTCATTCATTCTTAGCACTGATATATAGGGAGTAAACCCCTTTTTCTATCAATGCAGGCTGATCAATCCACTCAGATTGGGTAGTATTGGCCTTTTTTTCAGAACTACCAAATTACTCTCACTGCATTTCAGCAAGTTAATTTCAAGTGAAAATAACTCAGAAGGAAACGTAGCAGAGGTATTGAATTATTTCTACCATAACTTGTTGATTCCTTCCTATTACGTTTTATTGTTCTTTAGGCGGAAGATAAATATGAGTCAGGAGCCTTCTGATCACAGCGGAAATGCTCAAAATGTAATCATAAAATTCTATTGCGTTGTCATTGCCTTTTCAGACCTTCTAGTCAGAGGAGCTTGTATAGTGTCAGAGATCAAAGATCACAGCCTGCTACAACCACAGACTCAAAATGAATAAAAGAACACATTAGTATTTGTTAAAGGCTAAAGCCAAGGCTTTTCCTTGTTATATATTACAGCAAGGTGCTTTAGGTGCACAGTTGTAATAGTAATAAGAAACTATCGGAGATATGATATTAGTTTTGAGTCATAGGGAGATACCAGGCCCTACAGAGTATGTTTGAGCTGGAAAAGATCTACTATTTCAAAGAACCTGTATCCATGCTCTGGTGAGATAATACATCTTTCTGCCTAATCTTTAGCAGTGTCAACTTTCATTCAGGTGATAGTTAATCTCTTTGACTCCTACTCAGTAATTTTCATGGTTTCACTTGAACTTCAGTCCCATCCAACATTGATAGATTCCTATGTACCGAAAGCCTTTCCTGACAAAGATCTGCATACAATGCTTACTTCTGTTTGATAGTCAAAGCATGGCCTAATATATTACATGAATTACATCTGATATAGCCCTCCCATTTGTCTTTTCCATGGCTTCCAAGCATTAGAAAACTGACTTGAATCATAGAATCATGGAATCATAGAATAGTTAGGGTTGGAAAGGACCTTAAGATCATCTAGTTCCAACCCCCCTGCCATGGGCAGGGACACCCCATACTAAACTATGCCACCCAAGGCCTCATCCAACCTGGCCTTGAACACCGCCAGGGATGGAGCATTCACAACCTCCCTGGGCAACCCATTCCAGTGCCTCACTACCCTCTCAGTAAAGAATTTCTTCCTTAGATCCAATCTAAACTTCCCCTGTTTAAGTTTGAACCCGTTACCCCTTGTCCTGTCACTACAGTCCCTAATGAATAGTCCATCCCCAGCATGGTCCCCTTCAGATACTGGAAGGCTGCTATGAGGTCTCCACGCAGCCTTCTCTTCCCCAGGCTGAACAGCCCCAACTTTCTCAGCCTGTCTTCATACAGGAGGTGCTCCAGTCCCCTGATCATCCTCGTGGCCCTCCTCTGGACTTGTTCCAACAGTTCCATGTCCTTTTCATGTTGAGGACACCAGAACTGCACACAATACTCCAAGTGAGGTCTCACGAGAGCAGAGTCGAGGGGCAGGATCACGTCCTTCGACCTGCTGGTCACACTCCTCTTGATGCAGCCCAGGATACGGTTGGCTTTCTGGGCTGTGAGCACACACTGAAGCCGGCTCACATTCATTTTTTCATCGACCAACACCCCCAAATCCTTCTCTGCAGGTTTGCTCCGAATCTCTTCTCTGCCCAACCTGTAGCCGTGCCTGGGATTGCTCCCACCCAGGTGTAGAACCTTGCACTTGGCATGGTTAAACTTCATCAGGTTGGCATCAGCCCACCTCACAAGCGTGTCGAGGTCCCTCTGGATGGCATCCCTTCCCTCCAGCATATCAACTGAACCACACAGCTTGGTGTCATCAGAAAACTTGCTGAGGGCGCACTCAATCCCACTGTCCATGTCACTGACAAAGATGTTGAACAAGACCGGTACCAACACCGATCCCTGAGGGACACCACTCGTTACCGGTCTCCAGCCGGACATCGAGCCATTGACCACAGCTCTTTGCAAGCGGCCATCCAGCCAGTTCTTTATCCACAGAGTGGTCCACCCATCAAATTGATGTCTCTCCAATTTAGAGACAAGGCTTTGCACAAGTCCAGGTAGATGACATCAACTGCTTTGCCCCTGTCCATCAGTTTCGTAGCCCCATCATAGAAGGCCACCAAATTGGTCAGGCAGGATTTCCCCTTAGTGAAGCCACGCTGGCTGCCACCAACCACCTCCTTGTCTTTCATGTGCCTTAGCATGCCTTCCAGGAGAATCTGCTCCAAGATTTTGCCAGGCACAGAGGTGAGACTGACTGGTCTGTAATTCCCCGGGTCATCCATTTTCCTCTTTTTGAAAATGGGGGTTATATTTCCCTTCTTCCAGTCGTCGGGAACTTCACCTGACTGCCACGATTTTTCAAATATGATGGCCAGTGGCTTAGCAACTTCATTCGCCAGCTCCTTCAGGACCTGCGGATGTATTTTATCAGGTCCCATGGACTTGTGTACGTTTAGGTTTTTAAGATGGTCTCGAACCAGATCCTCTCCTACAGTGGGCCTAGGGTCTTCATTCTCACAGTCCCTACATTTGCCTTCCAAGACTTGTGTGGTGCAGTCAGAGCCTTTGCCAGTGAAGACAGAGGCAACAAGTCATTAAGAACCTCAGCCTTCTCCAAATCCCGGGTAGCCAGTTCTCCCGATATCTTCCAGAGGGGGCCTACGTTGTCCCTAGCCTGTATTTTACTCTTCAATGTGTTGTTTTCCTTTTGGGCCTCTTCTTTTTCTTTTTTCACCTCCAGGTCTTCCAGAGTTAACATCTCACATCTCCTCCCCTCCTCCCTTTACTGAATTTCTTGCAGAAGTCAGTCTTTCTTGTTTACTCCAGGACCTGCCACAATCAGAACGTTATTTCCTCTGTATCTGCTCCTGAACATCTCCAGAGAAATTATGTCTGTCTTCCTCCAATGCCACTGACTCTTGCACAAACCAATTTAAATTCTTCCTCACTGAATTCCAAGTCTGCAGCGTATGGTGTCCACTTATCTCTACATTTTGATTTGATCAGCTATACTGAAAATCATGTTGATGTGAGAATATATTATGCAAATAACTTTTTGGAAGGCCAAAGGTGTTTGGCTGGGTGTAAAAGGCAGTATTCGTTGAGTAATGAGATGTAAATGTAAAAAAAAATCACAATAGGTCTACTTCTACATCAAATGAAGACTCTTTTGTGAAATGAAAATATCTTTAGAAGCAAAATCTAAGATCACTGACCTAATTTTCTTTCATAGTAGCTAGCATGGACTGTGTTTTGGACCCATGCAGAAACAGTGTTGATAATACAGAGATGTTTTCCTTATTTCTGAGAGGTGCTTACATGGTAAGACCTTTTCTGCTCCTCACACCACCCCACCAGTGAGTGGGCTGGGGGTGCACAATCTGTTGGGAGGGCACACAGCTGGGTCAGCTGACCCCAACTGACCAAAGAGATATTCCATATGCTAGGGATATTCATATATGCTCAGCATATAAAGCTGGGGGAAGAAGAAGAAAGGGGAGGAACGTTCAAAGTGATGGTGTCTATCTTCCCAAGTTACTGCTATGTGTGGTGGAGCCCTGCTTTCCTAGAGATGGCTGAAGACGTGTGTCGATGGAAAGTGGTGGATGAATTCCTTGTTTTGCTTTGCTTGCAAACATGGCTTTTGTTTTATTTAGTAACTGTCTTTATTTCAACCCCCAAGTTTTCCCACTTTTACCCTCTAATTTTCTTCCTCATTCCACTGAGGGGGAAGTGAGTGAGTAGCTCTGTGGTGCTTAGTTGCTGGCTGGGGTGAATCCATGGCAAACAATTTGGTTAAAAATTCATTTGTTTGGTGTGCATGTGTGAACTGTTATTGTTTTGTAACAATGTAGCATTCATTTAATGTAAAGATGATGTTTGTTTGAAATTCCCTTTAATAGTTCAGGGTATTTTACTGTCAAGCAGGAACTGATAAATATTTCTATTCTCTCTGTTTCCTGAAAGGAACCTTCCAGTCCCAGAGTGACCCTTTGGTAGCTATTCTCAGCCCTGGTGAGTCATTCATTAGAGCTTTTGAGTCATAGATGGTATCAGTTTCACATAGACATCAGAATCACAACTGTACTTGCTATGTAAGGAATGAAAGTAGCAGTGGGAGGTAAATTACTTCGCCAAAACGTCTCTATTTTCTTGCATTTCCAAATCCTAATTTCATCTCTTCTGGAGCCTATAGATATTCATGTGTCACCTGCAAACTTTATTTTGATCAGCTTGATATCAAAAAGTCAAATTTATTTGTTTTTGTTATGCTGTAGATAGAAGAGTTTTCTCCAGGCAAAGGATGTTTTACAATGACATTGAATGAGAATTTATTCATTTGAGAGATTAAAATGAATTGCCAAAGGGATAACAAAAGTGCATTTTTTTTTGGTAAAAATAATTCTAAGAAAAGTTCTAGCTAGCCTAGATAGGGTAAATTAGAGGTTAAGGTAGAACAGTTAGGAAAATCTTAAGCAACGAAAGAATGACATTTCAATTCATTTCAGTTCATTTACTGACTTACCTGCAAGTGGCAGCCCTATTTCTATTTAGTGAACTGAAAAAAATAAAAATCAGTACAAGAGAAATTTAATGCAAAAATCCTCCTTTGGAGGCAAATTTTGCCATTCTTCTGTGTCACCCTCATTTAATATCTAGAGTCTCCTACCTCTAATGGTGTCTAGAGGAGGCCATGAAGATGACCAGAAGAGCTGGAGCACCTCTGCTCTGGAGATAGGCTGAGAGAGCTGGGGTTGTTCAGCCTGGAGAAAAGAAGGCTTCGGGAACATTTTATAGCAGCTTTCCGGTACCTGAATGGGGCTACAAGAAATCTGTAGAGGGACTTTCCGTAGGAGGAAGCAGGGATAGAACAAGGGGTAATCACTTTAAGCTGAAAGACGGTAGATTTAGATTAGATACAAGTAAAAAGTTTCTTACTGTGACAGTGGTGTAGCATCAGCACAGGTTGCCCAAAGAAGTCATGGCTGTCCCATCCCTGGCAGTGTTCAAGTCCAGGTTGGACAGGGCTCTAGTGGAAGATATCCCAGCGCATGGCAGGGGGGTTGAAATCAGATGATCATTAAGGTCCCTTCCAACCCAAACCATTTTGTGACTCTATGTCACAATTTGCTCTTTTCGAATGAAAAACTCTTTCCCCCTTTACTTCTATCCTGTTTTCTCTAATTAACAGATTAGTATCTATGCCAAAGAAGGCTCCTACATGTTTTCTTAGAGGTTTCAGCTTCAGTCTCCTCAGAGATGCTGGTTTTAGAAAATATAATTTTCAACTTAAAAGGACAGACTATTGGTGGAGATAAAAAGAATTACAGTATATCATTACTGAAGATCTGCAACAGTGGAACATCACAGTTGACGGACAGGTGCTTTCTGGTACTGTGTCATACTTGGCTTATCCTGCTAGGGTTGCAGGTGTTTGTGGTTTTAAAGAAGCTGTAGGAACAAGACTCAGTTAAATTGTTCTTTAGTGGGTGGTGCTCTCTGTAGCCTGCTTGCAGCAAGATACTTGCCATTGCATCCAGATCTCATCTATTCTTAGTGTCTTCCATAGAATTTTTTCTCCCAGAAAATTCAGTTTCTACAAAATCCAAGTATTCTAGAAAATTTTCTTTTTTTGTGTGTGTGTTATTTTGCACTGGAGAAAATTACCATTAATTATTCTGTTAGTTTTTTGTTTGTTCAAGGTGAACCAGAATTCTTGGATCGTCCAAATCAGCTCAGTAGGACACTAAGCTAGATGTTCCTGTTGTTACACATTCCTAGCAGAAGTGTTATGATCCACATTTTTGTTATTTAGGACACTTTTTCTTTAATAATACCAGTAATTACACATGTAGGTGAAGAAGTAAAAATTAGTAAAATGCTTAATATAACGTTCATTTTGGTAAAAAAATTTTGGGGATACTGATTTGCATCATCATTTTGGTTCAATCTTGAAATTATTTACAAGCTCAAAGGAAAGTCCATATAATCAAGAACTTAAGAACCTTATTTTCTCTGAGGATCTCCTTAGCTTGTTGAACACCTCTACGGCAGTTTACGAAACATGAGGGATTTAAAAAACATTTACAAGTCTATTGCAATGCTGGCAATAATAGTCGCACTTTTCAGGAGAAAAAACTTCAATCCTAGGACTGTGAAGAAAGTACTGAGAAAGACTAGCTACTACTGAATATTTATGTCTGCAGTTTCTCCTTTACAGTACTGCTTTTAGTTATAGAGAAGCAGTGGCACTCCTAGAAAATAAAGCACTCATTCTAAAATATGGCCATCTTTAACTTCTACAATACTTTAAGGAACTTCTGCTTTGTTGTGGTGTGAATGAAGACAAATCATTATTTAAATATTGTACCCTTGGTCTATCAGCTTATCTTTCTTATTATACCTTCAGAATATTTTTCCCAAGCATAACGCTTTGTTTTCAGAAAACGTAAGCAGCCTCTTCTAGCAAATCAGCTATTCCCTCCTACTTGAAGGGAAAACTCCTTGAGCTACAAAAAAGGAGGCCATGGATTTATATTAATCAGATCTACTGACTCCAGCTTTTATTTTCTTGCACTTAGCCACTTATACTGAATAAATCCATGCTTGCCTTCTAAGATGGGGACATTCAAGTATAAACTGCTATCATATTTTATAAATAAGCTTAAAGGAAGGTCATAGATTGCCTCAGGAACAGAACCTACGACCTCATGCAATAAGTTTTAATCTTAACAAATCATCCATGTGGCCTCTCATATTGAATATGCTTCTTACAGTAAATCTCTAACTACTAACTCACAATTTTATTCTGCAGTCAAGGATAACAACCAAGACTCCTGATCTCTAGCATGTGAATTACAATTAAGCAGATATGTGGTCCAGCTTGAGCATGTGTATCATGATGCCTTCCCACAACTGAGTGTAATACACTTACCTTGTGAATAAAAATGTCATAATTGCATGGATATATGATTTTTCTTGGTTTTAATTTTCTTTTTTTTAAGCATATTATTCTGCTTCATTTTATTTGTTGTTGTTCATATCATGAGAAATTATACCAGAACACACAGTTATGACACAAGAATCTTTATTGTACAAAAATTACCAAAGGGCCAATAACAGGGTATTTAATCTCCCTTCTTTGGCTTGGCAATTTACTTGCTGAAGAGTAATAAATGCATTTCAAAAAAGAAAAGAAACAAAGACACTAACAAAAATGTTTATTGACACTA
Organism: Psittacula echo; assembly: GCF_963264785.1. NCBI lineage: Eukaryota > Metazoa > Chordata > Aves > Psittaciformes > Psittacidae > Psittacula > Psittacula echo. The sequence continues at coordinate 94,377,357 of NC_137738.1, forward strand.
AAGGGCTCACCAGACACATCCTCTAAACTCAGACCCTGAGAAATCAGGTACTGAGAGAGGTTTCCTGAACTCTACACCACTTTTTCATTGTCTAAAATACTGTCAGCAGCATTCCCCCAAACCACATGCACTTCTTACTTTCATCTGTAATAAACATCAAAAAGAAACACGTATTCCAGTTCACAGACTGGTTTATATAGCTCCTCAGGGTCTCAGGCTTGCTAAGGCATAACGTTTCCCGAGTGCATGGAACAAGTGTGAGTCAGATAGACCTGTCGGTTGATACAAAGAGCATGTGAGGTCAGCCCTAAGATTCCGGAGTGTGAGTTTGATGAAGTTCTTGTTTATGCTACTAGAAGGTTTCCAATGAATGATACAAATCCCATATCTAGTTCATTTGCCAGTACACATTTTCTCCACTGCAATATATCTTTTGGAGAAATACCCATTTTTAAATAACGTAAATACATTCTTTTCGTTTTTAATTTTTCTTTTTCCTTTTTCTTTTTTTCTTTTATTTTTTTTTTCTTTCTTTTCTGAATTCACTAGTTCACTTTCAAATATTACTGGCACAACAGGAAGTGATAAAGGCTGATGAGACAATGGATGTACCTGGCAAAACTAGCTGTATTTTCAACTTAGGCAGAATAGAGATGTAGAGATGTTATACTAATCATAAATATAAGCAGGAACAACTGTTGTTGTTCCCATATTTATACCTAAAGATATCTGAATGAATCAATACACCCTCAGAAGGTATTGCAATGACTCTAGAAAAAGCTAGGCTACCTCAAGCTTTAAAACTATTAGACAATTCTCACAATATGTAAGAAACTTTAAAAGAGGGCCATTAATAAAATACAACTGCATTCACATGAGATATGAAGGGACTGATTTTCTTTTACTGGATTTCATACATAGTTACTGAGGACTGAGTCTCAGAGGCAATAAATGCTTAGGCATTTATAAGTAACCTTATCTAGGTGTTCCTGCTCTGGCAGGGGGATTGGACTAGATGATCTTTTGAGGTCCCTTCCAATCTCTAACATACTGTGATACTGTGATACTGTGATATTTATACAAAGCTTTTGAGCTATGTTAATAAAAAAAACCTGTCAAAATTTGTGAATTTTAGTTGATTTTGTGGGAAAAAAACAACTTACCAATAATACCATATTGTATTAGTAGTAAATTAGGACTGAAAGACAATGAGGTTCTTAGAGATGGAGATCGTTTTTCATATGCAGGGAGACTAAATTGAACTCACCTTTCACCTTGGAAAGGACAACTTAGAGGAATATGACATTTGCAAAAATTTATGAATACTGTGGAAGACAGGCAGACTTACTGGATTTCTTGCAGTACAAGAATGCAGGAGAACACATACACAAAAAAGTTATCAGGTAGTGAGTTTAAAATAAACAGAAGGAAATACTTTTCTGTATTGTTGCATTACTTCACTGTGAGGTCATTTCCACAAGATACTGTGGATGCCAAAAATATAAAAGGATTTAAACAGCATTTAGAGAAATTCATGGAAATACACCCATAAGTAACCCAGATGCTGTCTGGCTCAGGAAATATTCAAACTGATCACTGCTGGAGGGTAGAACAAGAATCAGACGTTTCACATATGTCTTGTTTTTAACTCTTTTCCCTGTATATTCACTATTGACCAGAAAATCTCAAATTCATCTCAGCATAGAAGACAGAAGGGTTTTGACTAGGAAAAATGTAAGATACAGCCATGTAAGAGGAGATATTTTGAGATGGACCCTGAATCATAGAATCATAGAATAGTTAGGGTTGGAAAGGACCTTAAGATCATCTAGTTCCAACCCCCCTGCCATGGGCAGGGACACCCCACGCTAAACCATGCCACCCAAGGCCTCATCCAACCTGGCCTTGAACACCGCCAGGGATGGAGCATTCACAACCTCCCTGGGCAACCCATTCCAGTGCCTCACCACCCTCTCAGTAAAGAATTTCTTCCTTAGATCCAATCTAAACTTCCCCTGTTAAAGTTTGAACCCGTTACCCCTTGTCCTGTCACTACAGTCCCTGATGAAGAGTCCCTCCCCAGCATCCTTGTAGGCCCCCTTCAGATACTGGAAGGCTGCTATGAGGTCTCCACGCAGCCTTCTCTTCTCCAGGCTGAACAGCCCCAACTTTCTCAGCCTGTCTTCATATGAGAGGTGCTCCAGTTTCCTGATCATCCTCGTGGCCCTCCTCTGGACTTGTTCCAACAGTTCCATGTCCTTTTCATGTTGAGGACACCAGAACTGCACACAATACTCCAAGCGAGGTCTCACGAGAGCAGAGTCGAGGGGCAGGATCACCTCCTTCGACCTGCTGGTCACACTGCTTTTGATGCAGCCCAGGATACGGTTGGCTTTCTGGGCTGTGAGCACACACTGAAGCCAGCTCATGTTGATTTTCTCATTGACCAACACCCTCAAGTCCTTCTCTGCAGGGCTGCTCTGAATCTCTTCTCTGCCCAACCTGTAGCCGTGCCTGGGATTGCTCCCACCCAGGTGTAGGACCTTGCACTTGGCATGGTTAACCTTCATAAGGTTGGCATCAGCGCACCTCACAAGCATGTCGAGGTCCCTCTGGATGGCATCCCTTCCCTTCAGTGTTTCAACGGAACCACACAGCTTGGTGTCATCAGAAAACATGCTGGGGGTGCACTCAATCCCACTGTCCATGTCACTGACAAAGATGTTGAACAAGACCGGTCCCAACACCGATCCCTGAGGGACACCACTCGTTACTGATCTCCAGCCGAACATTGAGCCACTGACCACAACTCTTTGCGTGCAGCCATCCAGCCAGTTCTTTATCCACAGAGTGGTCCATCCATCAAATTGATGTCTCTCCAATTTAGAGACAAGGATGTCATGTGAGACAGTGTCGAATGCTTTGCACAAGTCCAGGTAGATGACATGAACTGCTCTGCCCCTGTCCATCAGTTTTGTAGCCCGAAATGTTTACAGAATCTATAGAAAATGCAATATACACATAGAACAGAACTTTGAATTTAAATGACATTTTTTTCCTTTTTGTCTACTTCAATAGAAAAACTGAATTTTTTCTGGCTCTGCTCCATTATTTTCCCTTAGCAGTGCTGTGGGAGCAGTCTTACTCCCTTCCTTAGTCTGATGGCCAAAGTGCTCAGGGTCCCTGAAGGTAGGGACACAGTGGGGCTCAGTGTCCTTCAGTGGTACAGCTTCAAGACAATTCCAGTATCCTATGAAACCAAATGTAAGCAAAGTCTCTTTGAAGAAGAATGTTATTTCATGTAAAGAAGGAATGGGATCAATTACTCCTAACATTAGGCATGGAAACTTATGTGACTAGTCTAAGCATGCAGACTACCTACAGCAAATCATCATTTGGGTTCCTTCTGTAGTTGACAAAGAGAAGCTTTAAAGTTAGACAGAGTGGTCCAATTCTTTTTCTTTCCTCACCGATTATAGAGGGTTCACAAATAGTTTACAAATAATTCACAACCTTTTATAAAGCTAAAGTTGTGGTAAACAACATTCACCCTAACATATAAGGTCCAATTTTCCAAGTGAACTCCTTTGTCAATACGACAGGATTTTTGTAACTGACTTCTGTGATGGATCCCAGAGCTGAATCTCCCTAAATACTTTATACATTGTTTTGCTTTCTCCTAATCATGATTTCTTTTCTTCTGACGCAAATTATCCCTCAGTCAAAAATAGTGGATTTCCAGCTCTAAGAAGCTTTTTATATATTCATGAACTAGGTAAAAAAGAAAGAGTAGCAATTTAATACATATCTGCTTATTACTTTTTCAGGGTCTCTTTGCATACATGCCATCGTCATCCTAATAGCTGCTTGGTCAGTGTGCTGCATCCCTGCATTTGCATATAAGCTGAGGCTGACAATAAAGTTTTCTAGTTAGTGCCAAGTGAGTTGGTGTTCTTGCGATTTTAAACAGTTCTCCAGTAGGCTGAGACCACGCATCATACTTTGTGTGGGATATTGAACAATTAACATCTTTCAGTCACTTAATCACCAGGACTGAATATGAAGTTACGTCTTAGAGGCTCACCATTAGCAAGTCAAGATCCTCTCAGTCCTCCTGTATTTTTAACATAACTGTATGTAGTTATAACAGAGGATTTTGTGTGAGAAGACACTGTTTAGTGTTCTACGGCATGCCTTTATTACAAATCTGATTCTGAGTGGTGTATTTCACTCTTTTTTTCAATATACATATAACATTAGCTCTTAAAATGGGAATTTTAAGGTAATAAATTGGAAAAGCTACTGAAATTTGAAAAGGCTATTAAAATTATTGTTTAGTATAAGAACAGATAACAGGTCAAATCTGTTTACACATTATAAGAACAGACAACAGGTCAAATCTGTTTACACATTATTCAATATGTGAATTTATCACATAAATTCATTCACCAGAGATAGGATAATATATTCTTAGTGCCTTCAGTCTTTATCCATACATTTTCTATATAATGGTGCTAAGATAATTCTGAAAAGCTTTACAGAAATCTGGAGGCAGTGTTGCAAAAATATCAAATAAGCATATTGTCATTTTATGAACTCCAGAATATAAACAAAATTATATTTATCTATGGAAAAGCTAGCCAGACTAGTATATATTTGCCTTTGAAAAATACAATTTCAAGAACCTCCTAGAGTGCAAACCACTGGCATTTTTTATTATTTCTTGATTTCTGTCATGGCAAGAAAGGAAGCAGAAAGGGAAATGCTTATCTGTGGAGCATATGACCTCTTAAATGCTCAAAAGCAGCATATCCTGAAAAAAAAATATCTTTGTTTTCCACTGTTTCTGTATTTAATATCTGATACACTTAGAGAATATTATTTATTTGCATATGATATAATTATTTCAATTTTGTACAATTTTGCCATTAGCTTTTACAATAATCTGAAATGGAGAAACTGAGGCATTTGTCTGGGATGTGACTTTTCCAAGATCCCTCAGCGGTCCTTTGCCTAAAGCAAAGCTGGAAATCCCCCCCAGTGACTTCTTTCTTCTTGTCTTCAAACTATTGTTTCTTATTCTAAGACACGTATGTATAGCACACTTATTTGTTCTATACCTTTGGAATCCTGTTTTAGAGTTCTCTGTCTCACAAAGAAGGTGCTGGCAATTTTAATTATGTTAATTCAAAGGCAAAGAAATATTAGGCTATTTTCTTCTGTAGCTGGCTGAAGTCTCACAAGCAAACATTCCTTCTTTCAGTTTTTGAAGGAAAATTGAAAGAAGCTCTTGCCCTGCAGTTATTGGCAGCTGCTGCAGTGGTTAATTAACCATATTTCAGGCTCAGATATACTGTACAGCGTAACCAGCTTTTCTCTAGGCTTGTGTAATCTAGGAATGGTTTTATGAAGCACAGCAAAAGTTTGCATGCAGGATCATACAAAACCACTGTGGATAAATACAATTTTTATGTCACTACCGTTATTCTAAAGCTCTGAGGAGAAAGAGAAATATCCATTGTCCACTGCAGAAAAGAAACACGTGCTGTCAAACTTACTGTTTTAATTTGGCCTAGAATTGAACTGAGGTGAGTCTGTACCGGCAACTAAGTTGCCTCTCCAGTTTGTTCCTAGTGGAAGGCTTGGGCTCCGTTGGCATCTTTACTGGGTTCACTTTAGTTCTCTGTGAGGAGTGAACAAAATATTCTGTGATGAAGCCAGCATACGGTTTCACCAATTATGTGGTCGTGAGGCTGTTTTTTATGTGTTGTTCATACCTCCTATGCATCAAGTTTGCTCACTTATGTGTTTTTACTCCTTCTCCAGCACATCTGTATTCTTGCAGGACCACAACATACCTGTGGCCACTCTCACAATTTCTCTAGCCCCATCCCAAGACATACATGATATTATCACAGTATATAAACCCCATTCTGGTTAATTATAACACAACACTTGCATTAGTCCAGGCATTTAAAAATTAAATATAACAAAATGAATTAGTAATTGTCTCAGTACTGTAGGTTTACTCTTCTGTTGGTAAACTAAATAACATAAAGAAGAGTCCATGTCTTGCACCTTGTTCATCTCAAATGTTGGAGTAGCAGAACAGTCATAGAATCATAGAATGATTAGAGTTGGAAAGGACCTCAAGATCATCTAGTTCCAACTCCCCTGCCAGCCTGGCCTTGAGCACTGCCAGGGATGGGGCATTTAGCACTTCTTTGAGCAACCTGTTCCAGTGCCTCACCACCTTCACAGTAAAGAACTTCTTCCTTATATTTAACCTGAACTTCACCTGTTTACATTTAAGCCCATTACCTCATGTTAGTTTAAGCCACCTAGTGCTATCCTAAACTACTGCTAAGCAAAGTTCGGAAACACATCCAGACTGTTCCCAGTTCGTAGTCTGGATGCTGCCACACTCTTATAGCCAAAAAGATTTGGAAATTAAGAATACAGCCAGCTGTCAGGGCCAAAGGACCAAAGAATGGGCTTTCGGACAGTTTGGGTTACTGGGCTGTATCTAAAGGTTCAATGTGAGATGCATAGAATACCCTGGTCAAATGGCTGGTCTGATCAAGAGAAACCATATGGACACAAGCCAGACTGAGCCACCAGGCAATGATGTCAATGATTGCCACATTGCTGTGTGGAGCAAATGGCTTTAGCAGTGTAGATATAACCTAAGCTGTCCAGGGTGCCTAGGTGTATCATTGGAGTAGTTTGGATGAGATTTTAAGGAGAAATCTTGGACATGTCCTACACATTTATTGTGAATTAGGTGCTTCACATGCTTCTGAGGACTGGTTTGGCAGTTTGTGCAGCCTTTGTTTGTCCTGCCTACACTTTAGAAGATTCAGGCAGGTCCCAGCAGGAGTTGCTGATGTTGCCTGCAGCAGAGGAAGATGAGGTCTGTGGACAGCTGGAAAGGAAGGCTGCAGTGAGACCTACTGCAGTGGTGAGCTGCATAGTAGTAGCAACAGCTGTGGAATTCATGCAGCCACATAGTTGTGGAGCTGCCTGGGGAGTGTTAATAGCTCAGTCAATTCTCAGACTAAATGGCATGAGTTAGCATCCTGTTAAGGTAAGCCCCTCTTTAAACATACCTGACAGAAGCAAGAAGGTCTTACTTGGATGGGGGCTGCTGTCATGAAGCAGCTTGCTCAGTCCACTTTGTGTATAAAAAACATTAGCCTAAAGCTGTGGCAATTGCAATTTGCATGTACATTTTCACCCAGGGAAAGTTAGAAAGCTACAGATCAGATTCTATAGGTTTTGGTTTAACATCAGAAATTTGACATTGTATATGTCTGATTTCCCCTAACAGCCCTTGAAGTACATAATTACAGAGTTTGGGCATCAGATTTTCTTTTCGAAGTATGTCAAAGTTTTGATTTTTCCCACATAATAGGAATTCATTTTTGTTAAATCACTTATCTCATTATGTCAAAATGCTGATTCATAATTTCAATTATTTTCCTTTTGCCAAATTAAGGTACACTGTGCATTATTTTAATTATAATGCAGCTGACTAATAATTAGCTATGATATGCAATTCACAATCAAAAAAACCCCCAAATAGTAAGTTGAAATGAAGTATAAAAAGATTTCAATCCATTTTTTACCAGGAACTGCATGTTGTTAGTTTTTTATCTGGTTCTGATAAAACTGTAATTTGATAGTAAATAATTCTTTCAAATACTTGAATTAGTTGGAATATACAGTATAGAAAACATTCAAAGCTTCACAACATTTCAACTCAACTGTTCTTCTTTAGATTTGTGGAGAGGAACAATTTGATCCAGATTTGTGAACAGTTACCTGGAGGTAAAATGACTTACCGTGGAGTAGCATATAACAGCAGGACTGTAAGAAGACAGGAGCTATGACAGTTACTTTCCTTCCTGCTTGTTTAACTCGGGGCTCAACAGCAGGTACAGGATGTTCTGAGGTATCACAAAACTCATTAGTTCTCTCTAAGGAAAGTTTGCCCTGGAGTTCACAGTTATTATCCTTGAAGCTAATGATGTGAGTTGAAATTCTGTGTGGCTTCTGTGCAGCATGTTTCTGCATTTACTGTGTCACCTCAGCTGAACCCTTTTGGCTCTGAGAGCCTTGCTGCAGCCCATCAGCAAAATTACAGGTTATGGTGAACAAATGCTTCAAGTTCTTGGGTAATTTCTGGATTAATCAATGGAAATTTTTACAGCTCTAGTATTTTTCTGCTGAAAGGATAATTATTTTTCCTATTTTGCCTTGAAATGAACAAATGGACAACATAGACTCCATGACTAGATCGTAAACACACATATTTCTATAGCTTCATGTGCTCACTATCTTATTCAGTCGCATAAGTGCCGTTCACTGAATTCCCCAATCTCTTACTAAAGCTGCAATTACTATTGGCACTGGACAGCAGGTAGTATGCTCTTTGTCTGCAAGTGCAGTATGCTGAGCAGCATTCATAACATTTTTCCCTGCAAGAAGTATTTATTTGGATGGTAATTCCCCCATTTTGTTCTCCTTATGCATTTGTGCTAGAAATCAATGAAACCTGGATGTATGTGATTATGGATACAAGAGGCAGATGGACCAGATTTTGAGAGGCTTGTGCTTGGCTGTGAGAGCTAAGTAGCCTCAATCTGATGCTGCTGGCTAGTGATAAACCCGTCATTCACTCTAAAGCACATAAAGCCCAAGACAGAGACAACTTACATTCACTCCTCCTTTGACTACTCCTGTAGGGCAGAGCAGCTTACCAAGAAAATGGTCTTCCTGAGTAGCACATGATCTCTTCTCCATTCCTTATGGGGCAGCCTGCCTTCACTTTGTCCCATCCACAAGTCTGATCCCAGTGGGACCTGCATGGTTCCTATCTAAACAGCTATGTGCACTCCTTACAAGGAAACCAGATTAAACACACTCAGCCAAAACGCTCCTACATGACAGCCCACTTGTACCATTACAAAATTCAGAGCTAGACTTAGATTTAAAATATCTTTCTAGGAATTTTACTGTCTAAATGCTTACGACTTCCATGCAGGAGGGAAGAATCTAGACCTAAAATTCAGAGTCAAATACTTCATCACACAATAAATAAACGTTTTGTATATAAAACAACTCTTTCAACAGTTTGGTATCTTCATATTTAGTTTTCTTGTTAATGTTATGTTACTGTATGAATAACTCAAAAGAGTGAACTAGTTAGATGCTATTGGGTCTTACAGGATATATTTGATCAAAATCCAAGACTTCTAAACTTCATTATAAAGTGAACCAGGGTCAACTGCATGTATATAATATTCAACCTCCACTTGTAATTTAATTCATAGCCTTAAGAGGGTTTACCATTTTTCACTGGAAATTAGGCTAATTATGTTGTTTTGCATGTAATGGTAAAAGCCCAAATGGCTTGAGATAGGAATACAGCCCACAGTTTTGTAAGGGTAATGTTCTTTCATCTTTGTGTAGCAGGGCACTATCTTGAACTAAACATTCCCCTTCACTGAGAAGGGGATTTGCTAACAGGAGTAGATTAGGACTTCATCTCGGGAATGTGGGCAATAAATCAAGAGGCCTGAAAGCACTACCAGTTTAGGAAATTATTAAGAGGAAGTATCAGAAGCTAATTTAATTTGTTATAGCCATTTTTTCATGGTCAATACATAAATCTCACAGCAGGTTTTAGCGGCTGTAAACTCCGAGGCAGAGAAGGCCACAGTGGGGTAGAGTCTGTATTTTGATCCAATTGCCTCCTACTAAGCAGACAAATCCCAAAGTGAGGGAGCCTCAATGAAGACTGAATGTCAGCTAGACAAGATTTTGTCTGAATTATTAAAATGAGCAGTCGGTGGATGATGGCTGTCACTGTGATGTTGCCATGCCACCTAAGGTTTTGAATCATAGAATCATTAGCTTTTCTTGCTTTTCTTGGTAAACATGGTTTATAATTCCAATGTTTCCACCCTTGTAATCTGCTCCTTCCAAAAGTGTTGTCAAAATGGAACCAGAGTGCAGTAGTGGATATTTACCAGTACCAATATCTTGGTCAATGACCTTATTTTGATTCTTAAGTTTGGACTGCTGCTGAGGACAAGTAAATACGAAAATTGTGAAAGTTTCAAGTTTCAGGCTTCTTTGGTGTCTGTGTTTCATGGCTGTGCAGTAAGTCTGTTCTTACAGTGACCTGACACATTCAGAGCTTTGTTCAAAGTTTTATGCCATAATGTTGGGAAGGAGATTAAAGGACATGAAACATGATGGAGAAAACTGCTATTTAAATAACCACATCTGAGCATCCTTCAGCTCCGACTCTGAAACTATCCCTATACAATGTAATTTTCCTCCACAAAAGTAAAAACTGGGATTGTTGTTGTCATTTAGATTTGGAGGCTGTTGGATAGTTGTGGTGAAGGCCCTAATTTGATCCAAACTTAGCAATTTGACAGATGTATGCTGTTCCACATATAATGACAAGAGCCACTTCAAACTGAGCCAGTGAGGTTGTGTATTCAGCAAAGAGGTATTGAACTCAGCAGCTGGACTGGCAGCTGCCTTATCCTGTTTATGTATCAGTCTGTGACAATAGGAAGCTATGGTAATGATGGGCCACAGACCTGATGATCTCCCTGGAAAAGTGGAAAACTGACTGTGCATTTATCATCATCAAGGACAAAGTTTTCTGTTCCATGACAGAGTTCTTTTAGCTTTGCAGCAAAACAAGATGACACATCAAATTTGTTTCCACAACACAAAGAAGCCAAAACCTCAGTTCACTGGCTTCTCTAGATAAATGGAGAAAGTCCAGGATGGTGCATACATAGAAGCTGGTCCATATTTTCCATCTTTGATGCCAATGATGTTGAGATAACCCCTTTTGCAGCTTCTGTTATTCTTACTGCCTCATCAGTCAATGCTTCAGTTACTTATGTTGTTCCAGTACCACTTCAGAACTTCAATTACATTTACATGACTTGGCATCATATATAATGTCTGTACAAAAACTTCCCGGTTCTCACAGACGAACTGAGACAGGCCGGTACCACAGACAGTGGCAAGTGTAGGGACCACGTTTTACCAAAGATTTTACATAGCAAATGAAAAAACAAAGCTGCCTAATTAAATAGTTTATGCTGAAAAATTGTTTAAATATAATAATAAGGAATCAAATTAATCTTGAATGAATTTTCATGCTCTTCATAGTTTCCAAATTCCAGGAATCATGTAGAAGGTATAATGGAAAAGTTTATATTATTCTTTGTATTTTAGTCAAAATTCTTTATAAAATTAAAGCAAAGGAGTTTATGGTGTGTGAAATTTGATAGCAATGCTCTTGAGTAACTTATTAAAACAGCAAGAGCAGCCATGCAGTTACAAATTGTAATATGCGACTAATTATGCACAAGTTTTGAAAATCAGTAGAAATTTCATGTACGCTTGAGAGTACTACCAGCACTCAATTTACATGATGGAGGTTTTTCTTGTTTTGAACTACAAAACTCTCTTTTGAGTTGTATGCATGTTCATTTGCAAGTGGAAAGACAGGTGAAAACATGAGGTAGAAATATACAGAAAAATTGTAATTCTTCAAATTCTGCTAAAGAAGATCACTACTGGTGCTGCCAGGAAAAAGCGGCAGGTCGTAGTAGGGGACTCTACTTTGAAAGGGACAGAGGCACTTATCTGTCGGCCTGACCCGGTCTCGAGGGAGGTGTGTTGCCTACCTGGGGCACGGATCAGGGATGTTGCAGAGAGGCTGCCTGCTCTAGTGAGTCCCACTGACTATTACCCACTTCTAGTGATCCATGTGGGTGTTAGCGATATAGATAGTAGTAGCCTGGAGAACATAAAGAAGGACTACAGAGCCCTGGGAGAGGTGGTTAGGGGCTCTGGAGCTCAGATTGTCTTTTCATCAATTCTCCAGGATACAGGGGAAGACCTTCAAAAAGCTAGGAGGATTGGCCAAGTTAATGGTTAAAATGGTTAAAAGGATGGTGCCATAGTCAGGGGTTTGGGTGTTTTGAATACGGGACCCAAGTTAGTAGGCCAGGTCTAGTGGGGGCTGGTGGAGCTGATCTGGCAAAGAAGAGGAAGAGAAGTTTTGGTAGGAGGCTTGCCAGGCTGGTCAAGGTTTCTTTAAACTAGATGTGTTGGGGGAGGGAGGCATCGTTCCATCCCAACACACCCAGTCAGTTGCCAGCACCTACAATAAATGCTCGGAGCGATGCAGAGATATTCCAGCTGCTCCAGCCAATGAGCCGGCTTCATTTGGAGCTCGGCTCAGATGCTTCTATACAAACGCCCGTAGCATGGGAAACAAACAAGAGGAATTAGAGGTGTGTGCACGACTACGGGAGTGTGATATAGTAGGCATTACAGAAACATGGTGGGATGGCTCCTACGACTGGAGTGTTAGAATGGAAGGTTACAGGCTCTATAGAAAAGACAGGCCTGGCAGGCGGGGAGGGGGAGTTGCTATTTATGTTAGGGATAGGCTGGAGAGTATGGAACTCTGTCTGGGAATGGGTGAGCAGTCGACAGAGAGTTTGTGGGTCAAGGTTAAAGGGAGAGCAGCGATGGGGGGCATTACTGTGGGGATCTGTTACAGACCACCTGATCAAGAGGAAACTGTGGATGAAGCACTCTACAGACAGATGGGAACAGCCTCACGCTCACAGGCCGTTGTTCTCATGGGGGACTTCAACCACCCTGACATCTGTTGAAGTGAAGGTACGGCCCGGCACAAGCAATCCAGGAGGTTCCTCAATTGTGTGGAAGACAACTTCCTTCTGCAAGTAATAGAGGAGCCAACAAGGAGAGGTGCCATGCTTGACCTCGTGCTCACCAACAGGGAAGGGCTGGTTGGAAATGTGATGCTCCAGGGCAGCCTTGGATGCAGTGAGCATGAGATGTGGTCAGTGGCTGGATGTCCGGCTGGAGACCAGTAACGAGTGGTGTCCCTCAGGGATCGGTGTTGAGACTGGTCTTGTTCAACATCTTTGTTGGTGACATGGACAGTGGGATTGAGTGCGCCCCCAGCAAGTTTTCTGATGACACCAAGCTGTGTGGTTCGGTTGATACACTGGAGAGAAGGGATGCCATCCAGAGGGACCTCGACACGTTTGTGAGGTGGGCTGATGCCAACCTGATGAAGTTTAACCATGCCAAGTGCAAGGTCCTACACCTGGGTTGAAGCAATCCCAGGCACAGCTACAGGTTGGGCAGAGAACAGATTCAGAGCAGCCCTGCAGAGAAGGACTTGAGGGTGTTGGTCAATGAGAAAATCAACATGAGCTGGCTTCAGTGTGTGCTCACAGCCCAGAAAGCCAACCGTATCCTGGGCTGCATCAAGAGGAGCGTGACCAGCAGGTCGAAGGAGGTGATCCTGCCCCTCGACTCTGCTCTCGTGAGACCTCACTTGGAGTATTGTGTGCAGTTCTGGTGTCCTCAACATAAAAGGGACATGGAACTGTTGGAACAAGTCCAGAGGAGGGCCACGAGGGTGATCAGGGGACTGGAGCACCTCCTGTATGGAGACAGGCTGAGGAAGTTGGGGCTGTTCAGCCTGGAGAAGAGAAGGCTGTGTGGAGACCTCATAGCAGCCTTCCAGTATCTGAAGGGGGCCTACAAGGATGCTGGGGAGGGACTCTTCATCAGGGACTGTAGTGACAGGACAAGGGGTAACGGGTTCAAATTTAGATAGGGGGAGTTTAGATTGGATCTAAGGAAGAAATTCTTTACTGAGAGAGTGGTGAGGCACTGGAACAGATTGCCCAGGGAAGATTGTGAATGCTCCATCCTTGGCAGTGTTCAAGGCCAGGTTGGACGAAGCCGTGGGTGACATGGTTTAGTATGGGGTGTCCCTGCCCGTGGCAGGGAGGTTGGAACTAGATGATCTTAAGGTCCTTTCCAACCCTAACTATTCTATGATTCTATGAGTCTATGATTCATTTTCCTGTATGGGCTGAGGATCCTCACATCAGACCGAAGGAATGAGACAATCCACATGCTGGGTTGGTGGCTTAGGAGGAGTCATAATGTGATCTTTAGCCAATCTCATTCTGAGCTGGGTCTGTTAGTGCTTTAATTGAGGTATTATCTCAGGTTAAACATAGAAGCTAATGGCTAAATTCAAATGTTACAGGACTGTTAAGGCTATAAGGGCAGTTATTGCTTCCCTCTCAGCTTCATTATGTATCCATAAAACATGGTTTGATAAACTGCTATGTCATTAAATAGCATATACCTACATCAGCAATGGGGGAAGGGCTGTGATCCAGCTCCTTACAGGGGTTGCCTTAACCAGTTTTATTTAAACGAATTATTTTTTTTATTATATTTTTATATATAAAATATATTTATTTATTTATAACTGCACAGGGTTTATTTTTATAATGAACACCTTTTTTTTTCCCCTTTAACTTCTCTTTCCCACTAATTCCAGTCCAATCAGACTCTTGCAAATGGGAGAACAGGGGACATTTTTTTTTAGCTATGGACTTTTCCCAGAGAGCTTCAGAAAGAAACAAGAAGCAGTCTCAGTTGTTGCCACTTTAGTTCTGAGTGCTTCTTGACCTTTCTAGGTTACATGCTCTGCAGTCTCTGCTTATTTAGAGACATTGTGTTCCAATAGAAAAATAAATAAATATTAAAATAAAATAAAGTAAAATTAAAAAAATATAAATAAAATAAAATAAAATATACAGGTTGTGGATGATCCAGGTCATCTATTTGATGCTTCGGTAGTATATAAGGACAGCACACATGGGACCTGTTCTGGGTGTGATTGAGCTCTTGCTGATTTCTATTCCACCATACAATTCCTCATCACAAGATGACTCCAGAATATTTCAAGTACCTCTAACGGGCACCACAATGGTGCAGAGAAATCTCTTTGCCTGTGGTCTCTTCTACCTGATTCACTACTGCAGTGAGGACACGGCATTACAAAGGCTTGTATCTGCTGTATGTTTATTCTATTCTTTTCTTGTTTATTCATGACAGTGACTCAGAAATTACGCAGTATTCTAATTATCACAATTGTGTCCAAAAGAAGCATTTCTATTACCAGTACCTCAATTTCAGTATTTGGACCACAGGATACCATTTAGCTGCAGCTGTTGAAATTGGCTGAAGCTATAGTATGGTTATGTTAATCCTACCATTTATATTAGCACAAAAGTAATTGAATACTAAAGCTGCTCAATTTGCATTACAAAATCATTTCAGTAAAATAATAGCAAGTATGAATCTTTATTCTTATGGCATCAAATAAAACTGGCCTTTTGTGCATAAGATTTATTTCAAAATAGAATAATTAACTGTGAACCGTTCTACAGGCAATTTCTGCCTTTTTTCACATAAGTTTTAAGTAGCTTTTTCTAAGGCAGGAATCAACATGGATAACATTACAATTCAGATAGGCAAAATAAACAAGTACAATTTCCTTTAATCACTTATGAATATGCATAAACAGAATATCTCTTCTGTGGTTTAGGTATCAGAGGATTATTGCTAGCTTCAAAAATAAAAACCAACCAAATTGAGGGAAAGTCAATCAGCTGAGAATAGTCAATCAAAACACACATTCTTCACTCCAAGGAGATTAAGTGGCAAGATGATTTATCTATCATGTAAGTATTCTGTAAAGCCCACAAGATTTGTTGATTATTTTTCAGCTTCAGTTAAGGCAGCATCCTGGATAACTGTTACAATAGTGTCGAACAGACCCAGAGAATGGCATGTTTATTTTCAAATATTTATAGAGTCACTTGGATAACTTTGGCAAAGGAAGAACAAATTTATCTTAATGGGTATTAAACAGCAAATAAAACTACACACTCCTTGGTGCAAAAAGCTTATAGGCACTGCATAGCAGGTAAAATGAAAAGACAGTCAAACATGATGGGATAAGAAAGGCCAGTGATCAAGCTTTCAAGGTCACATAGCAAATGTTAGCAGCTGCATGATGCCCCTACACTTACTGTTAAGGAGAGTCTGATTCTCCTTTGGACATAGGTTTGCTTACTCTATTAGAGTAGCAAGGGAAGTTTTATTTGAAATAACATTTAATTCCTGAATGGGCTAAGGGCCCGTCTGAGGAAATTATTATATCAAGCCGTAGCAGATCACCTGAACTTCAGTATTTATCTACATGCACGTACAGATTCATTCAGCTTATCTGTGGGCAAATGGGAAGGCTGAAATTGAGCTGTGGTGCTCCCATTTGCTAGAGAAAGTGCACAAATACTGAAGTGGCTGCTCAGATGTCAGAAGGAAACTTGTAAAGTAAAAATAACAGAGTCCATGTCTGAATCTTGAGATAATTTTGTAGGGAAGGTACAGTAGCAACGTTAACAGTTTGTTGAAAAAGGATTATGAAGATACTCTGTGTATAGTGAGAAGGTTCCCAGAGCCAAGGAAAGTGGTGTTATTGGTGGAGCAGTGATTGCACATAGTAAAAGCTAAGGTGTTTAAGACACCTGGGCATGCTGAATATAATCATAACATCTCAGGACAGGGAGAAGTAATAAAAGAATTCAAAAAGTTTAGTACCGGTTTCTATTGACTTCTTTGGGAATTATGACGTTATCAACAAATCCATATAAATTACTGACCAAAGAATCATAGTATTATTTCTTATACCTTTTTATGCTAATAATATCAATTACAATCCAAGAATAAAATGATGAGTATCAGGCTTAGTGTTCATAGAATCTTTGAGATCTTCAGATGAAAGGCACTGCAGAACATACACATTTTGTAGTAAAAATAAGACAAGACTCAAGTGTTTTTCTTCTCTCCAGTGCTGCTACCTGTAAGATAAAATTGGGGACAAGCACTAGCTAGTCTGTACCCTCTCTGATTTTTAAGTTCAACTCAACCCTGATATCTTTTTTTAATCTGAAATTCACATATGAACCTTAGAATAATAATTTTTTTGGCTTGTGTGATACTGTCCAGCTATTTTTACAAGAATGCTGAACACAGCTGTATGTTTTAGTCTCATAACACACTTCTTGGTTGGTTACACGATACAGTTATTTTATACCCAGCACTGTTAAAAGCAACTAAGGTCACTAGCTTCCCATCTAACATTTCTGGCTCATGGAATTTTTCAAATTGACAAATAGGTTCAGTGTGGGTTCAACACAGTTTTTGAACCTTGCTTTTTGCTGATACTTCTTAAAATTCCAGCTCCTTCTCCCCAGGCATTGCAGATTAGACTTAAATAGACACCATTCTCATTCATGGCACTTGTGGTTATGATTGCCTTATGACTCCTGAACTGCTGGGAAAGTATGCATTTTCCATAAACTTTTGTCTTCAATATTTACTTGCTTGTCAAATTAACATTTATTCTTCTGATGCCTAGATATATTTTGTATAGTCCTATTTAGATTCTGGCTTGCATTTTAATTCCAGTGATTCAGAAAATGTAAGTAAAAGGAAATTGAATAGAAATATTATTTGTTCTCTTTTTTGGAGGTTGATATTATTTTTCTGCTTTTCTCCCCTGTAATGATATATGTCACTGTGTAAAACCTTCATCAGGTGCAAATGGGTGCAACCTTGTTTAGCTGAATAAAAGATGTTAATTTACAGCAGCTGAGGGCATGGCCCCAAGGTTAGAATATAATATTGCTTTAGCATATTTTCCTCTAATGTGGTTCTGACTGCTTCATTACTATATCAGTTTCTACTGGGAAGAATAATACATGCCTTTTCTTTACTCTGGGACAACATGAGTCATACGATTACATACTTATTATCTTTGTCTAGTGTAACACACCTGAGTGGGTAAAGAGCCATGGTAATAACCCCTGGCCTGATGAGCAACAGTTGCACTGTGCAGATAGCTGAAATTCTTCAATCAAAATTAATAATTTAGCAAAATGATTCCCCAAGTAGCAATTGTATTATAATGAAGTTTTGTAGGGAGAAATATTTTGTACCAATTTCTAGTGGCTACGAACACATTTATACCATTCTGCTTTATCCTGCATTGTGTATCTCATGCACTATTTTATTAAGAGTAATAGCACATATCACCTTTGCCTGAACATTATCATGAACAGCATTCATTATTTCAATGTGATGTTCTGCTTTCTTTTGAATTTAGTCTCTTTGAGTTGTGTTTCTGAAGGTATTCTTCCAGATCTAATGGCAAAGTCAGATCGGTTACACTGTTCTAAGACTCTTTTACTTCGATTATTTTTATGGAGATGCTGCACATGCCTTGATCTAATCATATCTGCATGGTTCTGCTAAAATGTGCAAGATGAACTTATTCTACTGAAAAGAATGCACTGCATTCACATTTGGCTTTGCTATAAGATGTATCGGTACCTATTAACTGTATTGAAAGTCAATATAATCCAAAATTTTCCAGTATGAAAAGTGGTTTTATGATTCTTAAAACTCTGAAAAATACTCATTATGTGGTTGAAACCTTGTATTCAGATTAAGTATTTCTATCATTCCTGCCTAAATCAGCTCCTCTCTGTCTGAAGATACATTGCCTTACCCATCTAAAGATAACCTTACACCTGCTTATTTGTGAAGCTCTATAACTTTAATGTGTGATTAGACAGGGACTTGGGATCTATCTGCAGAGAGGAAGGATACGTCCAGCCTAATTTCAGAATTTTGTCTTCTGCTGTGTCTTGAAAATTGCTTAGATATGACCAATTGGCCAAACTTTTGCCACTCACATATTTTCAGGAAAGAAAGCCTAAAACCTGCTAGCTTATTTCTTTGAAGATGTCATTGCCACAGAAGCTGGGCACAGTAAGAAGGACTAGGAAGAGAGATTAGGGAAGACAGAGATGAGTGTTAGACGAATGACAGATATGGGGGAAGTGGTATCATCAAGTGAATGAATGAAAAGGAGAGGGAAGCAGAGTGAACAAGTCTATTGTTGCTCGAATAAATGTCTCCCACAGCCCAGGATGATACTTCTCATTCTTTTGTTGTCTAGCAAGTGTCTATAATATGTACAGGAAATGGAGGTTTATTTCCTCTGTGGAGACTAGGGCACCACAAAGAACAGATGTCTGATCATCTTATGTGATCTTTTCCCTCTATAGGGCTTCTGCTCTATTCAGTCCATATGTCAAAGCAAGGCACTGACCAGATACCTACTGCAAATTATTTTTTATCCTCATCACTGAGTTCACATAGCTTCCCAGATAAATAACACTAATATTGTTAGGATTCAAAGGAGTGATGATGATTTCTTTCGTTATTACACTGCAGTATCCAAGACCTTTCAATGTTGAGAAAAAACCCACCCAATTCCATCCATTCCCATTACCTCCTCCCAGTCTGAAATTCAGACTCGCTCGAAAATAGCCGAGAGACTATGATTTAGAGCAATTGCTCAGAGACGTATTTCAAGTTTCTGCTTTAAACCAAGATGAACAGGACTTGAGCCGTTGTCTTTTATACTATTGCCTGGGCTTCAGAGTGTTGTGAATAAAATTCCTAACTAACTTTGACCAGTACAAGTTTCACTTGAAAACCGATACGCTTCTGTGGAGGTGTTTCAATGTCACTGAACACAAAAAGCCATTACACTGAGAAACTGTTGCTGAGTTCTGCTTTGGAAAACTGGTGGAGGAAAGCAGAATGTAAGTCACATTTTACATAATTTGGAAAGTGGTAAGACTTTAAAAAGATGATAAAAATATGATACCTCTATCACTGTTCAGAAAGCAGTAAAGGAGAGAATTTCAGTTAAATCTATTTCTCATATTATCCTTAACATTCTCTTAATTATTACCTTTTGGGTTTATTTTTCGCTACACAGAATCCTCATTGTGTAAGAATAGTATAAAAAAATGACCTAAAGAAAAAGTTTTCTAAATACAGACAAGACAGAATGAAATACAGGTTTTGATCAAGTGAACAAAGCTAAGTTGTAGGGTAGGGCTATCAAGTCTCATGGGAAGAAAATATGGTTGCACAAGTGACTAATTACTCAATTAGCAGACTTCAAATAAATCAATGACATCAATTTCCTTTACTGGACTTCTGTGCCCAGGCATTGCAGAACTTGCTATATAAAATCCAAACAGATTCAGTATAAAGAAACAACAAGTGAGTTTCCTCACATACTTATTTCCATCTGCCATATTCACTTTGCACAGTAGGGAAAAGTCTTGTTCTGTTTTCCTGGTTTATCTCCATTGATTGGATATTGAAATGATTTATCTCCACTGATTGATATGTGGCAGTTATGAAGCACAGACTTTGACAAGACAAATAATCTGTAATTTTTCTTATGAAAGAATAAAGCTATGGAGAAATGAGATGAAAAATAATGTATTCCTTAAAGGAAAAAAAAAAATAAAAAATTTCCTATTTGTTTAAAGTAATTAGGGTTGCAGACTTTTTTTGTGACATTTTATTAATTCTTAAATTTTGAACTAGATCTCCAGTCAGTGTCATGCGAGATAATTGTTATTTAAATGATGCAGATTTACATGATCTAGAAGCCTTGTTTATTAACCAAACATTTCTTCAAATTCATCTGCAACAGATTTAGGATTCTTGGATCTTCAATTCATCAAGTTTGATACACTGCCATTGACTTGACATGAATTTGGTGTATTTTCTTCATGGAAGAATGATAGAGAAGATTTTACTCCCAGTTTATAGCTGTGAAAATGAGGAAGCTAGATCAGAAGGTATTCTAGGAGTCTTTCAGATGATTGTGAACTATAGATGGGTCATGTATTTCTATAATTCACTTGAAAAAGAAGAGGATTTTTTTTGTTGGTTTCAATATTTTTTCCATGGAACAAAATAATAAAATAAAGCTAAACACCTGATACCTCTTCTTTTCATAAAACATATATCCTACAATGTACCATATGCTCTACTTGCCACCAATGCAATTCTATAATAATGGCAGAAGTGTATGTGCTGTAAACCTGGGTTAGAATGATCAGAACTTACCATTCACATTTTCAAAGAAAAGGATGGGAGTTATTTCACAGTATCACAGTATCACAGTATGTTAGAGATTGGAAGGGACCTCAAAAGATCATCTAGTCCAATCCCCCTGCCGGAGCAGGAACACCTAGATGAGGTTACAAAGGAATGTGTCCAGACGAGTTTTGAATGTCTCCAGAGAAGGAGATTCCACAACCCCCCTGGGCAGCCTGTTCCAGTGTTCTGTCACCCTCACTGAGAAGAAGTTTCTTCTCAAGTTTAAGTGGAACCTCTTGTGTTCCAGTTTGTACCCATTACCCCATGTCCTATCATTGTTTGCCACTGAGAAGAGCCTGGCTCCATCCTCGTGACACTCCCCCTTTATATATTTATAAACATTAATGAGGTCACCCCTCAGTCTCCTCTTTTCCAAACTAAAGAGACCCAGCTCCCTCAGCCTTTCCTCATAAGGGAGATGCTCCACTCCCTTAATCATCTTAGTTGCCCTGTGCTGGACTCTCTCCAGCAGGTCCCTGTCCTTCTTGAACTGAGGGGCCCAGAACTGGACACAATATTCCAGATGCGGTCTCACCAGGGCAGAGTAGAGGGGAAGGAGAACCTCTCTCGACCTACTGACCACCCCCCTTCTAATACACCCCAGGATACCATTGGCCTCCCTGGCCACAAGGGCACAGTGCTGGCTCATGGTCATCCTGCCATCCACTAGGACCCCCAGGTCCCTTTCCCCTACACTGCTCTCTAACAGGTCGTTCCCCAACCTATATTGGAACCTGGGGTTGTTCCTACCCAGATGCAGGACTCTACACTTTCCCTTGTTATATTTCATCAAGTTACTCCCTGCCCAACTCTCCAGCCTGTCCAGGTCTCGCTGGATGGCAGCACAGCCTTCTGGCGTGTCAGCCACTCCTCCCAGCTTAGTGTCATCAGCAAACTTGCTGACAGTACACTCAATTCCCTCATCTAAATCGTTGATGAATATATTAAATAATACTGGTCCCAATACTGACCCTTGAGGCACTCCACTAGATACAGGCCTCCAACTAGACTCCGCCCCATAGACTACAACTCTCTGGCTTCTCTCCTTCAGCCAGTTCGCAGTCCACCTCCCTACCTGATCATCCAGACCACACTTCCTCAGTTTAGCTGTGAGGATGCTGTGGGAGACTGTGTCAAATGCTTTGCTGAAGTCAAGGTAGACCACATCCACCGCTCTGCCATCATCCATCCACCGTGTTATTTCCTCATAAAAGGCTATGAGGTTGGTCAAGCATGACTTCCCCTTGGTAAAGCCATGTTGACTGCCCCTAATGACCCTCTTATCCTTGATATGCCTTGAGATGGCACCAAGGATAAGGTGTTCCATCAGTTTCTCAGGGATGGAGGTGAGGCTGACCGGTCTATAGTTACCCGGGTCCTCCTTCTTGCCCTTTTTGAAGACTGGAGTGACATTTGCTTTCCTCCAGTCCTCAGGCACCTCTCCCGTTTCCCAAGACTTGGTAAAGATGATGGAGAGTGGTCTAGCAATGACTTCCGCCAGTTCCCTCAGCACCCGCGGGTGCATCCCATCTGGACCCATGGATTTATGGATGTCCAGATTGCTCAACTGGTCCCTAACCCATTCCTCATCGACTAAGGCAAACCGCTCCAGTGACCTGACTTCATCTGAGGTCTCAGGAGTACAGGGCTCTTCAGGACTGCCTCCGGCAGAGTAGACAGAGACAAAGAAGGCATTCAATAACTCTGCCGTCTCTGTATCTTCTGTCACCAGGGCACCCATTCCGTTCACCAGTGGGCCAACCTTGCCTCTGGTGTTAGTTTTATCAGCCATTTATTTGAAAAATCTCTTTCTGCTGTCCTTGACCCCTCTTGCCAGATTTAATTCTAAGGAGGCCTTAGCCATCCTAGCTGCCTTCCTACATCCTCTAGCAGCAGCCTTGTATTCCTCCCAAGTGGCCAGCCCCTCCTTCCATGACCTGTAAACTCTCCTCTTCCACTTGAGCATACCCAGCAGTTCCTTATTTAGCCACGCAGGTCTCCTGGCCCTCTTCCTTGACTTCCTATGTGTCGGGATGCTCTGCTCTTGAGCTCGGAATAAGCAATCCTTGAATGTCAACCAACTACCTTGGGCCCCTTTACCTTCAAGCAGCCTTGCCCATGGGATTTCCCCTACCAATTGCTTGAAAAGGCCAAAGTTTGCCCTGCTAAAGTCCAGGGTTGCAATTCTGCTTGCTATTGTACTGGTCCTACCACACGAGATCCTGAATTCCACCATCTCGTGGTCGCTGCAACCAAGGCAGCCCTCAACCTTTACTGCTTCGACCAGACCCTCCTTGTTAGTGAGGATGAGATCCAGCAGTGCTCCTCTCCTGGTTGGCTGATCCACCATTTGCATGAGGAAGTTATCATCCATACACTGGAGGAACCTCCTGGACTGTGGCTGGGTTGCTGAGTAGTCCTTCCAGCAAACATCAGGGAAGTTAAAATCTCCCACGACGACCACGTCCTGTGACTGTGAGGCCGCTCTCAGCTGCCTGTAGAAGGCCTCGTCAACTTCCTCACCCTGATCTGGTGGCCTGTAACAGACACCCACAACAGCATCACCCCTGCCAGCCTGCCCCTTAATTCTCACCCACAGACTCTCAACTCGCTCATCCCCTGTTCCTGGACAGAGCTCAGTACATTGCAGCTGCTCTCGCACATAAAGAGCAACCCCACCACCCCGCCTGGCTGGCCTGTCTTTCCTGAAAAGGACATAGCCCTCCATGACTATATTCCAGTCATGTGAGCTGTCCCACCATGTCTCTGTAATTGCCACCAGATCATAATCTCCTGACTTAACACAGGTCTCCAACTCCTCCTGCTTATTTCCCATGCTGCACGCATTGGTGTACAGGCATTTCAAGGAGGAAGCTGAGCTCACCAATTTCACCCTAGGATTATAGGAGGCCTCCCAGTCTTCATCAATTCTAGAGTGCTGCCCCACTGGGGCAAGCCCAGTTACAACCCCATCCCCCTTCGAATCTAGTTTAAAGCTCTCCAAATGAGCCCTGCTAATTCATGCCCCAGCATCCTTTTGCATCTGTGAGATAAACCTTTCCCACGTGCCATCATCCGGACGGGAGCCTTATAAAACCAGCTGTTATCAAAGAATCCAAAGCCCTGCCTGAAGCACCAATCTTGTAGCCAATTGTTTATGGACTGAATTCTCCCATTCAGTCCCACATCATCACTGGAAGATGGAAGAAGTGAGGAGAAGATCACTTGAGCCCCAGACTCTTTCACCATCCACCCCAAGGATCCACACAGCAGTATTTCTCTGCTCTCTTAGGTTTTCAAGTTACTCTGAGTTACTCAGACAGATATGCTCCCCATCTTAAAGCACAGTCACATCTACTTTTTTTTAATTATTTCTTCTTTGCTAAGAAGAAATAATTAAATACATTTATCTTTCTAAAAAATAGAATTCTTATTAATGCCCCTGAATTTCTGGCAGGATAGTGAATAATTTTATCCAAAATCAACAGCTGAGCTTCCAAACCAGCCACTTGTTTTACAAATTGCCTTGCAATGATAGTTATCTACAAACAGAAGTTAATTCATATGAAGGTACTGTGTGATCTTAAAAGTGTCATTGTTCACCCTTCTTATGATGAAACGCAGATGAAACTAAAAAAGAGGATCTTGTGCTATGTAAAAAGTTGTAGAGCTATTAAATAAGAGCTATTACAGAATAAATATCCTTGCACGACACTGTGTGTAGATAAGTTCTTGTTATTTATTGCCAGATAGCACTGAAAATCTTCTTAAGAAATGTGCTTTTTTCATACTGCAAATATGAAAAAAACCCCACTAGCTATTGAAGATAACTTCCAAGAGTGATCTCAGAATCATGCTGGTATTGACCTTGGATTTCAATTCTGTTCTACTAATTATTGTAAAATAAAATTGACTTTTTTTTTTAATGCATTATAAACAACAAGTAAAATATACATACACTTGCAGATGTTTCTGAGCATTCATTACAAAACCAACTTTCATTTCATAGTTTTCTTCCAGCATGGAAATGTGGCTTCCCTTTGAACTACTTACAGGCTTTTCAAATTGTAGCTTGTGGCAGAAAGAAAATAGGAAAACTTTCTGTAATCAGTTTTTAGCTGTGACTTTACACTGCTCAAGACTTAAATTGTTACTTTCAGTTATACAGTAGCAAATGTTTTTGTCATTATTTTATTATATTTCATAGCTAAGGAAAGCAATAGTGCATCAATGCTTTATGTTTTCTTTAAGGGAAATACTAACCTGGGTCACAGACGGCCAATGGGAATATATACTATAGGCACCATATTTATTCCACTTGCAAATGACAAGTGATTGAACATCTGTCAAGCCATATTTAAAGAAAAACTTTCCCAGATCATTTGATAGCTTTTACATCTGTAGCAATGTACTGTGGGTCATATTAATAACTCTGCCTAGCTTGGACAAAAAACATTTCTGCTAGGATTTATTTGTATGGCTAACCTTTTCAAGAAAACTATTCTGAATTTCCAAAATAATAATTCTAATCCCAACATTAAGGTGTCTTTTCTTTTTATACTTCCAGAAAAGTCCAGATTTATGTACAAAATACTGTTTAAATGTATGAGAAAAACATAACATCTTTGTTCAGCTTCATTTTTATAGGAAAACATATTTATCAGGGGGGTTGGACTAGATGATCTTTTGAGGTCCCTTCCAACCCTTGGGATTCTGTGATTCTGTGATACCTATGCAAGTCTCACAAAAGGCTGGATTTTTTTTGTAGAGGAATCTTTAGTGCTGCAAGTGAAGGATAAATCTCAATAAATTCTTATTCCTTTTGAGGGAAGCTCCTGAGTTTATTTGGCTATGTTCTACTTTTTATGTATTCCTTGCTGCATCTTTTGTGTGCTGTCATTTGAGACAGACTCCAGGGGGAGTTCAGAATGCACTGGGTGCTATTGTAAGAGAGAAAAAATTAGAACACTTTTTGAGTATTAGGCAGTAATGCTTCCATTGAGGTAATTGCACAAGTTACTGTTTTAGCTTGAGTAATTAAAATGTTTAGCTTAATGCACAGTTGCTTTCTGAAATAGAAGAATCTATTTCATTTTCACTAGGAAGAGGTTCCTATCGTAAACATATTGTAGCAATTGTATTGCTTTTTATCTTACATAGAGACATGATTCTTTCTCATCTCTAATTTTCAAACTTATTAGGCAAAAAAGATGGGAATAAAAATATAGAGGATGGATTACCTCTGGGTGAATCCTGAAGATATCATTACATCTGCACAGCACTGTCAGTATGAAGGACCACTTGAGTCACACCAGACACTAAGACCAGGTAAAATATGAAAGCTCTTTTGTTTTGTTTTTAAACTCTGCTCTGCACACCTGCTTATCCTTGACACACAGGACAGCTTCTGCAGTGTCTGGCCTACTTATTTTGCAGGTCATAAAGCTTTTATACAGGGATTTCATCATCAAACTCAATGATCTGTGAAGGAGCTTGAATTTACCGACTCATCCAGACTTGATTTCAGGACTCACGCAACTGCTGCTGCTTTTCTTCTCTTTACCCTTAATTTTCTTTCATATTTTTCAATAAAATAATCCTTAATGATAGCTGCAATTTATTTTCAAAAAATATGCATTACCTTAAGTTAAAGAGAGTGTTTTGACTAAGTAATCTCTGGCAGATTGGCAAAGGTCCTTTTTTTTTGAAA
Source organism: Psittacula echo (assembly GCF_963264785.1). Classification (NCBI taxonomy): domain Eukaryota; kingdom Metazoa; phylum Chordata; class Aves; order Psittaciformes; family Psittacidae; genus Psittacula; species Psittacula echo. Next base: position 94,404,064 of record NC_137738.1, read on the forward strand.
CAAAAAACCAGATGAATATACCAGTGCATTTTTGTCTTAGAGCTCTCTTTCAAATGACTTGGAATCACTGTGTCTCCTGTCAAAGACAAAGTACATTCTCCATTTTCCAAATTCTACCTCTCTCTGCTCCTTAGTCTACCTTGAAGTATAAAATAATAAAATCCAAACATCCTTTTCCTCTAGAAAGTACTTTTTCTGTTAAAGGTGAAATGTGTTTGGGCTAAAATACATATGTTCTTGCTGATTACTTTAATTATTTCTACCTATTTTTTTCTATATATTATTAGCCATGAGGTTAACTTTTAAACTGGATTCAATATCCGTAATATTTCAGTCTAATTCGGTCACCCTTGTCTCCATTTGACAGCAACACAGGAATGCGCATAACATATAGGAGGTCCCCAAGGCACATGCCTGTTTATGGTCATAGTCCCTGTACATTTTCGTCAGCTTGCTTCCACTTTAGCCACTTTGATTAAATGCCTCAGTTCAAGCAGGAAGAGTTCGTGCCATGACAGAAAAATGCCATCACAGATGCTATGATTTTATTCCATCAGGATAAAAAGAATTGTGTTGATTGACTTCCTTGAAGGTCTACTACTGCTTTTTCCATACATTAGTGCACAAATGCCTCTTTCCCTGAATTATATGAAAGTCGAATGCATGTGCATTGTTCTACTGCTTTGATGTAGAAATTGAAAAGAAAGTTAAGCATGATATAATAGTGAATTGAAATAAGCAATTACAGTAAAGCCCCTTGAAGTTAAAATTATATTTAAATAGAATTAATTTATAATTCAGTTGTTAGAAATGTCTGTTTGAGTTTTTAACTTTTCATATATTACCAAAATAGAATGCAAAGATCTAGTTATTCTAAACTAAGGATTAGTCAATTGATACTGTCCAGTAGGCATAACTATATTCTTGAATACAAATAAAAATGTGAAGGTTTTTTTTCCTTAGCAAACAATATTAGCAATAGTACTGCTTTTTCTTTCATATATAGTTTTTACTGTGTTAATGATTGATATTTCCTATGATATGATAGATATTCCTATGTTAGATGAGGCCAACAAAATGCACTTTTGCTGTTACCTGAGGATCAAACAGAGGTTGCAGTCTACCGCTTTGGAAATGATGTTTTTCACCTTATGACACTATAAATGCATTTTTAATTTTTTTAAAATGAAAATATTACATGTCATAATTACTTGCCCTTCTTTATTAATTCTAAATATCTCAGTAAATTGATCCTAAAGTCTCTCACCTATAGTTTAGGGTCACTGAGAACAAAGCTAGTTTGTTTCTATATCTAATGTTTAATGAAGAACAGCTTTCTTTATGTCATGAAAACAACTACGGTAAATTAACATGAATCTTCTTTCAGGCAATGTTAGGTCAGTAGAGAAAAGTAATAAGCATATATTTTAGAGTTATTGCAGGCTCTGTGAAATAACAGAAATAGTGTTAGCTAAGTTACAAAACAGTGCAACCTCTGGAGATTGCCTGAAACAATTTAATGAACTTTTGAGACTTCTGAGATCATTCTGCCTATGGTCCAAGTGTTTTACATGTCTGTCCCAAAGCACAATCTGTCATTGTCATCCTTATTAGTGCCACTGTATCTCTTGCTTGGCATTTGCAGTATTTATAGATAATTTTCAAGTCAAGCTGCTTCTCCTAAAAAAAATGTAATTAAGTAGGCTGCACATTTAGGAAAACCATAAAAAGGGGATAGAATTAACCCATATCATGCTGGGGTCTGTCAGTGTGATGGATGCAGCTATCCTTTAGGTGAATCTAGACTGACTTACTTCACTAAGTATTTACCACAAACTGTTATTTGCCAAAACTGCTCTTAGATCATCCTGACATTTCTCATAATTAGAAAACAGCTACCAGTGCAACCTAGGTCACACAGGAGTCTCAGAACCTCCACAAAGTCATTATTGTTAGTTTACTTACTTGTAAGGCTATCAGTTATCTCCATGATCAATAGGGTCATTGAGTACATCTGCCTGGGCCCTAAGTGGTTATTAGTGCCAACAGTCAGGATTGCACAAAAGATTTGTGTTTCATTCACACCATTTGAATGTGTTTTCATCATGTGACTTTTACAGCTAACCCCACTGGATATAATCTTCAACACATGTCTGAACAAACACTGAAATTTATGTTCAGTATTCATTTATTTATATTTACAGTCAGTCTGAAGTAAGAGAATTATCACACCATTCCAAGCATAAATACAAATACAACACAATGAACTTTACTGGAAATAAAATCATGCCTTTCACAGCATTTTATCTGAAATCCTGGTCCCCCAACTGCTGTGCACTGAAATGATGTCACAGTTAATCAAAATTAAAAGAGTTACATTTTTCCCATACGCCTTATGCCCAAGAGGTATCTATTGCTGTCCTACTTCATGGCTACAGCAAATTGTGGTGGATTTTGGTCCTCATGATGAATTCTTTTACTTCTTTTACTACAACTCTATCATGGTTTAAGCCCAATCGGCAACCCAGAACCATTCAGCCACTCACTCACTCCCCCCCTTCCCTGCCTGCTCCTGGAGGGATGAGGAGGAGAATCAAAAGAATGTGACTCCCACAGGCTGAGCTAAGAACAGTCCAGTAACTAAGGTATAACACAGACCACTATTGCTACCACCAATAATAATAATGATACGGGAAATAACAAGGGAAGAGAATACAACCGCTCATCACCTGCCGACCGATACCCAGCCTGACCTGAGCAGTGATCTAGCCCTTCTGGGTAACTGCCCCCAGTTTATATGCTGAGCATGATGTGCTGTGGTATGGAATGCCTCTTTGGCTAGTTTGGGTCAGGTGTCCTGTCTCTGCTTCCTCCTGGCTTCCCCTCCTCCCTGGCAGAGCATGAAACTCAGAAAGGCCTTGGTCAGCTAAATGTTACTGAGCAACAACTAAAAACATCGGTGTTATCAGTGCTGTTCCCAGGCTGAAGGTCAGAAACACAGCACTGCACCAGCTACTAAGAAGAAGAAAAATGACTGCTACTGCTGAACCCAGGACAGTATTCACCCCTTATTCCATACCATTTACATCATGCTCAGATCTCACATTTTTCAGTATACTATCACTCTTGTCTCATATATAAATATATAATATATACACATCCACACACACACAAAGAGAGAGAGGTCATTCCTTAGTACATGAACCAATCCCCATAAAGCTGCTGAGTTCATCTGGTCCATGATGTTGGGCTCCATCTCTTGTAACAGTCTTTCAGAGCAGGAGAGGTTGCGTGCAGTGTTGGATTGTTGCCTGCTGATGATATCACAGAGCTTGTCTGGTTTCATCAAAGTTCATTCTTTGTTGGGATGATGGTTGGAGGGAAGTCAGGGCCAGTCACTGGTGACCTGAAGACATCTAGTTGTTGGGACATGAAAGTGCTATATGGCAGGCAACAGCATACAATTGAGTTCATTGGCTGTTTTCCCCTAAAATCAAATCCCCTTGAGGTACACATGGAACTTCCCCATCTTCCCGTATTACCCACCGAGTACGTCCGGGACAGCAGCACTCAATGGTGATGTGACTTCGATCAGGCCACAGCAGTCTACTGTTAGTCTCCACTATCTGCTGGACTTTCCTACTAGCCATATGGGGCTATTAAAGGGTGTGTTGGCCTTATTGATCACTCCTTGGCTCTCCAGTCTATGGATCAGCTTATGGATGGGAATCAGGGAGTCTTGGTTGATGTGATATTGCTGCCGGTGCGCTCTTGTGGTCGCAATTGGCACTTGTTGTTCAACCTTCAGCAATCCCACAGTAGAAGGATCCTCTGAGAGACCAGGCAAGGTGGACAGCTGCTCAATTTCCTCTGTCTCCAAAGCAGCAATACCAAAAGCCCATCAGTACCCTTTTGGGTCTTTGAAGTACCATCTCCTGAGGTAGTCTATGCCGAGGATGCATGGAGCCTCTGGACCAGTCACAATGGGGTGCTTTTGCCATTTCCTCCCAGTCAGGCTGATCTCAGCCTCCAGTACAGTCAACTCTTGGGATCCTCCTGTCACTCCAGAAATATAAATGGGTTCCACCCCTTGACAGCTTGATGGCATCAGGATACACTGTGCATCAGTATCGACTAGAGCCTTGTACTTCTGTGGGACTGATGTGCCAGGCCATCTGATCCACACAGTCCAGTAAATCTGATTGCCCCCTACCTCTACCTGACTGGAGGCAGGGCCCCTCTAATAGCCATCACACTGGTCACTTGTGTCTTGTTGACAGGGATTAGTCTTTATCACAGGAACTGGAATAAAATCAGCTCTTCCACTCCATCTGGGAACCTGCTCACCAGAGACTGAAGCCGCAGCTCTCATGGGATGATCATCCTTGACCTTTGTTCTCCTCTTCAATTCACACACCCATTCCTCCAGAGCTGAGGTAGGTTTTCCATCCCACTTCCTCATGTCTCCTCTGTGATCCCGCAGGAAAAACCATAGGATGGCCTGTGGCATGTACCTGCTATAACTTCTCTCTCGAACAATAGGACGCCTTTTGTTAATAGCTGAGACGTAGGTTGGTACACGTGGGGAGCTGGATAGATTGGATAGATCATCTCTCAATTGTTTGAACTCCTGAGACAGTTTTTCCACAGCTGAAATGATGGAAGGAGTGAGATTGTCTTCAAACTCTCGGAGTTGATGAACCATTGCATCCACTGTTGGTGGTACTATGTCATTCCAGGTTATTGTTGCCAATGAGTGAGCATATGATGACGGTGAGTTCCGTGTAAATTTCTGCCACATGGGTTGTGTACATTCGACTTCATCTGGATCTATGGGTCCATTCCCGGCATCTGGCCTGCAATAGATCATCTCTACAATGGCTGATTCCCTCAGAGACTAGATGCCTTTTTCAAGAGCAGTCCAGTTGGCTGAATGCCTCATAACATCGTCCTTGTATGGAAACCTTTCTTTCACAGCTGCCAAGAGCAGCCTCCAAAGGCTGAGGGACTGTTTCTCTTTTGCGATTGCTTTGTCAATTCCCGCTTCCCTAGCAAGTGTTCCCAGCTGCTTGGCTTCCCTGCTTTCTAGTTTGTGATCGTTGGGCCCATTGTCCCAGTGTTGGAGCAACCAGGCGATGATGTGTTCCCCTGGTTGACTGGTAAAATCTTCTCGCATTTTCCGTAGCTTTGTTGAGGTCCGGGGTCAGGAAGTCACTTCTTCTTCCTCTGATTCACGTAATAATAGCCCCTGATCAGATGATATCCCGGGTAGTAACTGCATTATTTCTTCATCTTGCTTCATCTTTCTTGCCTCTTTTTTAGCTTTCCCCTTGTGTACAGGGGCAACTAATATTGGCATGAATTTGTCCTCTGGTTTAGCTGCAATGATTATCACTGTGGTTGGAGTGGCTGCAGTATCAGTTGCCGGGGTTTGGGTAGCTGCTGTACTTGTCATTGGGGTTGATGTAGCTGTTGTGCTTGGAGCTGGAGTAGCTGCGCTGTCTGTTGCAATCGGGTTTGAGAAGCTGCTGTACTTGTCACTAGGGTTGGTGTAGCTACTGTATTTGGAGTTGGAGTAACTGCGTTGTCTGTTGCTTTGCCATCAGATCCAGAGACATTTTTTTTCCTTTTGAAGGTGCTGGATAGTGTTGAACAGGGCTCTGTAAGCATAGGCCAAGCCCCAGCACATTGCCATGATTTGTACCTCTCTGGTGTGACCAGGATGACAACATACCTCATTTAAATGATTTACTATTATTTCTGGATTTTGTACTTGTTCAGTGCTGAAGTTCCAAAGCGCTGGAGGGGCCCAGTGGACTAGATACTTGCCCACACTGTCCCACACACCCTGCCACTCATGACTGTCCAACCTCGGGGAAACTCTCTTGGTCCTCCTATATCATTGTCTAACCTTAGACAAGACCTAAACCTGACTCTGCTTAACTTTCGAGATCAGACGAAATGGTCCTGGGTAAAACTCACTCTGTGTGCCAACATGGTGATCCCCATCACAATCAGCAGGCAGGTCCCAAGGGTACCCAAAGGCCATTCAAAACCTTCAGAACTCTCAAATGATGTTGTAAACTATCTGGTGGGGTGGCTGGGAAGATAAGGAAATGTCTCCTTCACAGGTTGACCACCTGAGGAGGGGAAAAACATGTGTAATTGCTAAACACTTTTACTATATACCTCCCAAAGTATAGAGGTGGTGACCACACTGGGAATGCAAGCCAGATCAGTTTCATGGTCAAAAAGTCTATTATATTACAAGTCACTACCATAAAGTACAATGAAACAAGAACCTTAGCCCAAGGCCCCCAGCCGATAAACACTAACACAGCAAATACCAGCTGTAAGTAAGGTACAGCATGCTGAAACACCGAGATCAAGAGCAACAACTTTGAGAGCCAATAAATCAGCATTGTGACGGGTGACTATTAATCCAAAGTGATAAATGATTATCACAAATACGATTAGACACACTCTGGTCATATCTGTCGTTATCTCAACCCTTCATGCCCCAAGTTGGGTGCCACAAAGAACTGTCGTAGTTTAAGCCCAGCCGGCAACACATCCACGCAGCCGCTAGCTCACTCCTCCCACCCCCTTCCTCCACCCACTCCCGAAGGGATGGGGAGGAGAATCAAAAGAATATAACTCCCACTGGCTGAGATAAGAGCAGTCCAGTGACTAAGGTATAACACAAACCACTACTGCTGCCACCAATAATAACAATGATAAGGGAAATAACAAGGGAAGAGAATACAACCATTCATCACCCATTGACGGATACCCAGCCCAACCTGAGCAGTGATCTAGCCCTTCCGGGTAACTGCCCCCAGTTTATATACTGGGCATGACGTGCTGTGGTATGGAATACCTCTTTGGCTAATTTGGGTCAGGTGTCCTGTCTCTGCTTCCTCCCAGCTTCCCCTCCTCCCTGGCAGAGCATGAAACTCAGAACGTCCTTGATCAGACTAAACATTACTGAGCAACAACTAAAAACATTGGTGTTACCAGTGCTGTTCCTAGGCTGAAAGTCAGAAACACAGCACTGCACCAGCTACTAAAAAGGAGAAAAATGACTGCTACTGATGAACCCAGGACAAACTCACAAACTCCAGACATGTTTCTGAGTCAAAGTCATTGTTTCCAAAGAATTTTGTGATGCTTTTAATGGTATCAGTGGACTCAAATATGAAACTGAGACAGACAAGGTTAGCTTTCATGGGATAATCGCTGTTCTGACAAGAACCAGAATCAAGAAATCTGGTAAAAAGTGATAGGATTACTGTTTTTCAGTTGTGCAACAGGACAGATGTGTGGTTTAAAAGCCATAGATGGAGATTTATACCTCTAGATTTCTGTCAAAGCTTTGCTTTAGTTTTTTTAAAAGCCTTGTATAAGCTTGGGTCTTAGTGCCCTAAATATTGATTGATTTTCACCAAAATCAGCAGATCCCATCAGTCTGGCTACTGCTATCTACAGCTAATTTCCACTTGCTTTTGCAGAGAGCTATTTCCAGTATTATCTGTCTGTATTACTAGTGTTGGAATATTATTTGCAACTAATAATGTACTTCAGTTCAGGCTGTCAAATATAGCAAAGTATCAGAAAATGTGATACAAAGGAAATAACTAACAGCATCAATTTATATTAAAGGATTCAAGATTTCCTTCAGAAAATAGAAAATGAGATCCTAGATTTTTGCTTGACTGATACATATTAATGAGATTTATGCATATAGTGAATACTGATAGAAATCCAGTAGGACTGCAAAAAGGGATTCTTTTCTGTCTTTGCTTTTTTCTGATTTGGATGTGATGCAGGGTTCTACTTAAACAGCAGCAGATGTTTGAAAATGGGAACCATATCTGGGACAAGCTATTTGGAATGCTCCAAATTCTACCTTCCTTTCCTGTGTTAACTCCTTTGCATTCACAGAAGGGTAGATCACTTTCCTTTGCTCACTTGATCTCAGTTTTCAACTTCAGAAGACTCTGGTGCTGAGAAACCAACATTTTAGAAGGGACACTATGTATGTTGAAAACAGCTGTTGTAGACAGAAGGATAGGAAAGACCCTGTCCTGTTTTCATGTTGGTTTGGTATCTCAGAACAGGTTCACAGGTGCTCCACAGACCATGCTGCAGGCCAGGCACTGGGGAACTGAAATGATGGTAATGGCCATTTCCCACAGATGACATAAGAAATATCTTGGTTTTGTAGCCTGCATGAGGTTTCATGGAACATAAATTTGGGAGCGGGACAGGGAGAGCAAGGAATCCTTCAGAAGATTTCATAGATTTTTGTGACTAGAAGGGACAATACTGAACAGCTTGTCATATTTGAACAATAAAAGCTACTTGTGTTTTCTAAATGATGAAGTAGTATGTTAAGCATGTGTCATGGTTTTAGCCCAGCCATAAATCAGACCACGCAGTCTCTGTCTCACTCCCCCCCTTCCCCCCACCCCCGCTCCCAGAGGGATGGGGAGGAGAATCAAAAGAATGTAACTCCCACGGGTTGAGCTAAGAACAGTCCAGTAACTAAGGTATAACACAAACCACTACTGCTACCACCAATAATAATTATGATAACGGCAATAACAAGAGAAGAGAATACAACCGCTCACCACCCATTGACCGATACCCAGCCTGACCCGAGCAGTGATCTAACCATTCCAGGTAACTGCCCCCAGTTTATATACTGGGAAGGATGTGCTGTGGTATGGAATACCTCTTTGGTTAGTTTGAGTCAGGTGTCCTGACTCTGCTTCCTCCCGGCTTCCCCTCCTCCCTGGCAGAGCATGAGACTCAGAAAGTCTTTGATCAGACTAAACATTACTGAGCACCCACTAAAAACATCGGTGTTATCAGCGCTGTTCCCAGGCTGAAAGTCAAAACCACAGCACTGCACCAGCTACTAAGAAGAAAAATGACTGCTACTGCTGAACCCAGGACAGCATGGGACTTTCAACTTCACTGTGTATAAACACATCACAGAAATAAATGAGGTAGATGATAGATAGAAAATACATTACAAGAAACTGCCAATAAGACCAAACTGTTAGACTGATTTGTAAAATATGAAAGGATTCTTAAATGAAGGGTTTTTTTTTTTTCTAATTGCAAACTATTGTATTTGAAATTAAATTCTTTTCATTGCAATAAATTGAAGTACTTAATTGTGTGAATATTATAAGTGTGATAAAGATGAAGCATGTTTTGCTCTACCTCAGCCTAGAGGGGACGTGGAAGGGTCAGGCTTGACATAAAATATGGACTATACAGAAGAGTCCTGCTCTGTGAGAGAGGGGTGTCTAAAATACTTTATCCTTACTATAAAATATTTAATTATTTATGTAGTGGTAAACACTACCTTTACCTGCTTGCTGACATTTCTAGCAGGGAGTTTTATTCTCATAAAAGAGGAATAGCTCTGCCTTTTATTTTATTTTATTAGTCTAGGAACTTTTCTAAATACTCTTGCCATCCTTAGGCACTAGCACATACTTCAACTAAATTGCTAAATTTTCTAACAGCATAGGGAGAAAATAAGTTGGTTAAAATTGAATCAGGAGTCCTTCAAAACTGGCTTGTGCTGGACAGAAATTTGGGCTGGGGTAAAAAAAAGCATGTATGGTCACGTATGCTTTCTTTTGCCTAACTACTTGCTGGAATATAATTTAATTTCAACACTATCTACATCATGCTTAGGAGCCCTTTTTAAGTGAAAGATTACTGTTCAGTATAATCACCGAATAGTCCTTTGTAGATCTGCTATGTTGACATCCTTACTACCATATTTAAGCAAGAGAATTATACATTTTTGACATCGTCACCTGATATCATGCCAGAAGAACATGCAAGGGCCAGGACGTTAGAAATCTAGGTTTGTTGGCAGAAGCTGGTAATACCTAAAATTTGTTTTGGGGTTGCTGTATAAGTAAGATGTGGTTAGAGTATTTCACAGTTTCCAAACAGTACAAACAGGATTCATAATGCAGTTCAAGTACAGAGCCCTCCTGTTCCCTGAAAGCAGAACATGTGCCATTTTATTTTATATTTCAGAGATTCTTCATAAAAAAATTTCCAAAATTACACAAAATGATAATGTGAAGGGCAGCAACAGCAATACAAAACAGAGAAAAAGAAAAATGTCAAAAGCCTGGAAATGGCAGCTTCTATCTCTAAAATGTATTTCTTGTTCTAGATGACCAGAAGCATAGCATGCAATGTGATTGCCATTATTAGACCCAGACTTTATTATTTTGCCTCTGGAAAACATCTGGATGTGTTTTTGTGGTTTTTTTTTTTTTTTTTTTTTTTTTCTCTGCAATGAATATGACCGTATTACCTAGGGACCTGGAAACCTTCTGCTGAAACCAGGTGTCTCAAATAGCGTTATCACTTTTCAAAACTGTGGTGAGATGAGTTTTGATCTAGATGTCTTAAAAAGTGTCCTGCAAGGAGAAGATGAAAAGGGGGCATAGAAATGAAAATGGACATGGAAATTTACTGCTACACAAATAAGGGATAACAGCAATATGGTCACATCTGAAATTTTATGTTGGTTTTGCTGACTGCTTTCTTTGGAATGACCTTTTTGATTGAGAATAGGCCTGGTGATGTGGTGATATTATACAGGTAAATGCATTTTTAAGTGTGGGCATGTTATAGTCAATGAAATGAAAAGGTTGTAATCCACATGTCAATGAGAAAAATTCAGTTAAAACACTAAATACTCTGTAAAATACTTTAAAATACAACAGGGTGCTGACATAACCATTTTTTACCCTTTCAAAATGCCCTGAAAATTATTTAACAGCAATAATTTCCATAGAACAGAAATATATTAATGTGTTGTGTGTCTTTAGTTTATACTGCTTTTCAAAAACACTTTCACATCATTTTTACTTGCAAAAACTATTTATGGCAAATTGCTGTCTGATAACATTTAAAGAAAGAATAATATTCAGAAGGAATGAAATCCTTGCTTCAAATATTCCACAGGAATAGGCTGGCTATGAAAAGATGTTGGTCAAAGAACTTTTTGAATATTGGGTCATTTTTGTGCTTGAACTGAAAAATAAATAGAACTGAGAGTGGGAAGTCAAAGAGAAATATTCATACCTCTTTAGTAAGAAAGAAAGTAAATTTCAACTTGAAACAATGTTTTTGAGTTAGTGATAAGTTTTGGTTTACTTTTTAGGCTTAAACTTCTCTTAAATTGTTACATTTACAAGTGCAGGGTTTACCTTACACTGTAAAGTTATGATATTCACCAAGAGAAATAAAAACCTTGGAGTCCTGTTTATCACCTCTCTAATTCATTCAGTGGGCTTCAACCTGCACCTCAGGTTTTGGCAGTAAGTTCTTCAATTCACTACCTTAGGTGACTGTTAAAAACTCAGGTTATTGGTCTTCTATTTGATGCTTTCCATTCAGCATAAAGATTTATTTGTAATCAAGTCTTCAGGTAGTATTTGTATCTCCTTCTCCAAATGATGACTTAACCACTGAACTGTAAACTGTTTTTCTATTCTGATTAATATTGAATTACTTAAGGGGGGCAAAGGCCTATTCCAATGTATCCTATAGTATAGAGGTTAGAGCATTCATCTGAAAAGATGGTAACTCCAAATCCATGACCTAAATCAGGAGACAGCTCTGTTCAATGAATAAATTAAATTTTCTCACATCAGTGAGAAACAAAACCTCCCTCAACTTGTTATTTTTGGATCTGAGTCTATTTTGGGCAGTCTAGAGAAAAAAAAAAAAAGTGCTTTCAAGAACACTGTAATGAATATTCTGACCTTTTAGATATTTATGTTGGTTCTGTGCATGTTTGTGACAGTATAGCCAGCACCTTTCACCAAACATAGACTAGTTTTTCCAATATGTTTACCTACTTCAAATTACCTTTTTTTTTTTTTTAAACAAAAATTAGCATGGCTTTTGCTGGTGGGTCTCAATCGTCAGCACTTCCCGAAAGAAGGGTTTAGGGTGTGCTTACACAAAGAATGTTCTACAAAATAATAAGCTGCTGGCATTCATCAGGGGGGCCAGTCTTTTACTTATGTATTAAAAATTATGTATAAATAGGTGTCTGGGGCTAAACAGTAGGAAATTCCATTCACAGACAACGAAAAAGGGAGCTGAAAGACAATTAGACATGTAAGTATAACAAGATCTAAAAAGCATATTAACTGTATTAAGCCTGGTTTTGGCAAGTATTTCTTCGGAGAAAGTCTGTAATGGTTTCTCTTCTTTAGGGCATTTTAAAAAGAAATACTTTTCTATTGCCTGTTAACAAGGGCAATATACACCTAAACATACAGGTATAAAACATCAATTAAACAAATAGTTTTGCCAAAATAACAAGTTTCAATTTTCGTATCAATCTAAACAGTAGTATAATAGTCCATAGGATAGTACATATAGCACATGATAAAAAAGAATCCACCTATATTTTAGAGACTTCAATAAACTCTATTTCTGTTTATTGAAATAAATAAATTATTTCAGTTTATTGAAATAAATAGAAAGGGTGATCATATAACCCATTGTGTGACAAAACAGACCTAAATGACATAGATATTCTTCCATGGTAAACTGCTTGCATGATCAGCATTGATGTGAGAGCAGATGTCACTCTCTTTTTCCTCCTGCTTGTAAATCCATGCCACTTTTTCTGACTTTGCGCAAATGAAAATTAAAGAACTGCATAGAGGATTTTACTGCTTTACTATTCATATACATCACATACTGCTTTATAATTTCATGCTGACAGCTGTAGCAAAATCTTTGTTGATTAATTTGAATGTAATCATTTCAGGTAGTGGACATACAACCAGCATTTCTGAAGGTAATTAGTGAATCAAATAAAATGCTAATGGAAGCAGGTAATTACTTGAGAGCCCATGGGTAATAATGGGAGGTAATTATTTCAATATCTGTATGCTCTTACTCAAATTGCAGATGCACATTGTCACAGCCTTGCTCTAGGAAAGCCTGCAGTGTCACTGCTTAATTTTTAAAATGATGGGAGAGAATCCTTGCTTAAGTAAGAGTGCATTTTACACCATAAAAAGAAGCACAGCCATGTAAACACAAATTTGATAAGATAGTCTGTAAGTTTGACATCCCATAGTAGTCCAGGGTAAGGAAAATGCAGCACTTCTTAAAAACAGACTTTTACTCTATACAAAGTTGATTAAAAAAATAAGATTCATTAAAACATGGATGGAAAACATCTGGTTTTATGGCAGATGGTAACTCAGCTATCAACACATCAGACTGTTAAATGAATGGACTCTTTTAATACAGAAAGTATGACTTTCCTTCCTCTATGGCTCATTCATTTGCAGATTGCTGAAATAAATTTTTTTCATATTAAACTGAGCTCTTCAACAATTCAGAATGATTCAAGTCCTCCTTCTCCCCTTCGTCTCTGGCATACACCTTCTCTATTCTTTGTTTTAGCATGGCTGCTAAAACAAAGACAAATGATTCATCCTTAATGCGGAAAGTGGAAAATTTGTGTCGCCTTTCCAGGCATTATAACACACTGGGCCAAAATTTTGGCTGCTGTAATATTGATTTCTAGGGAACTGAACTGACTTTATCTGGTTTCTCCTATACAGTGGAGAAGGATGTCCTGATTTACTTCCTGAATTCCTGGACTAATTTCATAATCAGAAGTATTGCAATAAAGATCTCTTTAGATACTTTGTCAGAAATATTTTCCTAAATTGATTGCAATGAACCCCACCCTTAAAAGCAGTATAATAAAACAATTATGAGGCTCTTCACACAGTGCCTTTGATGATCTTGAAGGCTAGCAAAAACAGCCATTATACATGGACCAAAAGGCATTTCTTGGCTTGACTATTCATTGCAGACTACATTCTGCCTTGCATTATACTTGCGCAACATCACTGCAGTCAAAAGGGTTGTGAAACTGAGACCTGCAGATAGAATTTGAGACATGTTTATATTGCTTAACTGCTGCACACTGATTTCACTGTTTTGTGCAGTTCCTAAATGCCTGTATGTGTCACAAAGAAGATCCTTAAATGCTTAGAATTGGACATTTGGTTCTTTAATGAATGTAGCAGCTTTGTGTTTGATCCTGAAGTTATTAGAAAACAAAACTTCCAGTCTTGGAGTAACAGGGAGAACCTCCAATGGATACTGACACCAAGTGAGTGCAAGGCAAGCGGTTTGGGCTTAGCCCTAAATCTAAGAAAGTTGGAAAAGATGTTAAGCATAGGTTTCTTTAGTAGAGAGAGTGTTTCAGGACTTGAAGAAAGAACTCCTCTGGGACATCTTCTAGACATTAGGTCACAGATGTAGATGCATTTAAAATAGAATAGTAACTTCAGCTACTGTTTATTGCTATCACTCATATCACTAATATCTAGGAACTGACCCTTGGTCTTCTCTTGAATACCTGAAGTTTCGACTGAGAACTTTGAGTAAATACATGATGTCCTCAACTTTACTTTCTGATGGTTTGAAAATGCATGTCAAATTGTGAAGTTCACATATCCAAATGCATAACTACAATAAACCATAGCAGAGAAATGACAGCACCTGTTATTAAAATTATGTGGCTCATATAGCGTAAAAATCCAGAAACTAATGTATTGCTACTTGAATATGGGCTGTTTATGTTGTGTTAACATAGCAATGACGTGCACCTAACAAGGAAGTCTTCAAAATTTTAAAAATCTGTCTTCTGGATATAGGCCTCAAAAGAACCTAGCAAAGTCACCTCTATTAATCTATTGATCAGATTTCTCCACAAGTGTTTCACTTTTTGTTCTTTGAAGTCTGTGCCAAACAAGCTTGTAAATGAAAAATGCCCCTGTCTCTTTTAGGAGAAAAAAAAAAAAGATCTGGCATGCAAGCTATTCTCAAGCTATGTCAGGAATTTAACATGTTAAAGGCTCTGGCCATGTTTCCAGAAGTACTTGTTGTAAGACTCTGTAGAATTCATGTATCTAGATATATATGTATATAGATATCCAGAGACAGCATTCACTTCTGTTTACATTAGACTGGGTATGAAACTTGTGGAACACTGGATTTCTGCTATCTGAGATTCCAGTTAAAGAATGCTCTCCTATTAATGAATGGACTTGAGAATGTTCATTGCTTTTAGCACATGCTCCTCTCCATGCAAAAAAGCAAGACATAAATTTGCCAGCAATAATAACACTGGACAGGCTGTCTTAGTTCATTCTTAAAGAAGTTCAGAAACAGTTTTTCAGACCAGGGTTAGGTATATGGAACTTTGGAACAGACTTACATAGTTGTTATAACTGTGTAAATCAATGAACCTTTCAGGTAGAAAACTTTCATTCCTCTTTTGAAGTCTGCTCATGTTCAGGGTACGCTTCTTTGGAACATAGTGTTTAAAAATAATTTCCCTTGAAGTGAATAAGTGACTCCGCAAGACAAATGTTTTGACCAGGAATTTGTATTTACTGGCATGTTCAGAGCTGGGATCAATGAGTGGACACAGCCTGAAAAGCCAATCAACTTTTAGGCAGTGAATAAAGATCCTGAAAGCTGCTGCAGTTGTAGAACAGTATGTATCTGTTTCTAGTTACAGTAAGGAGGGCAACAGATCATTGTAAAATCAATAGATTTGGTATTTTTTTATATATTTTTTAAATGCTTTCATACATTCACACAGAAAAAGTTTAAGAGTTTTTTTGTTACTTTTGAAGATATTCCTTTATTTTAATATTTCATAAATTGTCAATGTGCATGTAAATATCTTAAAAAATAAACACACATTAGTAAAACAAAATGTATTTTATAACGTCTTTTCTTCTAATTGTTCTCCAAAGCTTTTCTAGGAATTTGTGTTACTCATGCAGCTAGACTTCAGTCATAATAAAAGGAAACCAAAAAAGGACATTTTGAGGCAAGGGCTAAGTCATGAGTGAAGAATGTAGAATAAAGAGATCTGTAACAAATGCTAAAACTTGAAAGGGCACACTGATTTAAAGGGTCCTAATGTTAAATTTTGAACTGAGGTAACAATAAAATAGGAGGGTTCAACTCACTCAACTTCACATATATACAGTTCAGACATCAGGGCTTTTTTCTGCAAACAGTGGACAGAAAGAGTTTTCTGGCATGTAGCTGATCTCATCTGTAGTATACTTTACTGTGAGATGAGATGCACCCTGCGATTGCCAGTTCACCCCACTGGCCATGCGGTATATGCACTTAGCTCAGATGTAGATATCTTGACTGCATAACTTTGTCAAGTGAAGTATATTACAAAGGTTTGTTTTGTATGTCTTTTTTTTTCCAACAGAAATAAATGAAGGAAATACTGTTGACAAGGACCTCTGGCAGAAAAACATAGACTGTCTGTTAAAGGTTAGTGTTTCATGGAAAAACTTGAGGTTAATATTTGATTTTATTTCCACCTGTGTGGCTCCACTGTGACTCCCGAAAACTTTGTTGAATAGATCTTGATCTATTATAAGGCAGATAATATTATAGTACAGCTTTAAGCATGATGAAAATCCCATGCTCATTCAAGTCTGGAAGTTCATTATATTCGTTATATATTTGGACGTAATTGAAATTTTTTTTTTTTTTTTTAACTGATGCTTTAAAATTATGCATAAGTAATTTATTCAATGTGGAGTGAATATGTAAATCAGCTATTTTATTTTTCACATCATGCTTTCATTTAAAATACACCCATTTCATTATTGTTTTGTAATATGGCTTTAAAATCACCCAGATTGAAACCCTTCACCCAGGACCCAATTAATCCCACCTAAATAAATCTGCTTACAGCACAATACTGTTGAAATCAGTGGACAAATTCCACTGAGTTGAATGGACGCACTTCAAGGGGCACATTAAGTCTTTTCGTAATCAGTGTTACAAATTTTCAAAAGATTATAACATTAAATCAAAACCAATCTTATGTGTTCAGGAAAAATCATATCTCTACACTATTCTGATCAGCTTCACATTTCATGCCCATTCCTTTCCATTTGAAAATGGTGTCAAAATACGGCTATAACTGAGAAAATTTGGGAGTTTATTTTCTTTTATTCAAACTTTGCTATTTTCCCAAGCTTTTGCAATCATAATTTCCTAGAAATTGGCAGAGAGGAAGCTAATCCTTTGAGGGGGATTATCCAGAGACATAAGTTAGTTAGAAAAAAACAGTTTATATATACTAATGGTATAACAATTCAGTTACAGAAACAGACATGAACTGTAAATATTGTATAATATTACAGTGAACGTGCAGTATAGAAAAAAACTATGAAATACTGGCAGATCATTGGGCAGATGAAATAAAACTAGCAAACACCCATCCAGACATAGTCAAGACTGTGATTTTCCTCTTCCTGGCATAGTCCACAGCCTCATGGCCTAAAAGGCCATGAAGAGAAGGTTTGTGGAACAGACAATATGTGGTAGCAAAAATAAAGGAAAAAAGAAAACAATCCAAACATAAATTAACAACAGCAGCTTCTGTCATGAATATTTTATTGGAGCTGTTATTCCATTTTTCTGGAAGACATAGGTAGAAGGTACTGTAATTGATTTTTTCAGATTTGTAAAAAAGTCGCACATCTCAGAATAGGTGTTGTGCCAAAAAAAACCAACTATGCATGAACTTTGATGCATGAACATACATCTCCCCTGCTCCAGTTATGTCTGTGGACACATTTTCTGCTGCAGCAACAACAATTGCTGTGCTCAGTAAATAACACGTGCAGAGCTATGACTGCTGGGTTTGATATTCACAGAAAAACTAAACCTTGTCAGCCTTGAGATACTGAGCAGAAGTACTGACAGACAGAGAAAACAATTAGGTCTGCTGAAGTTAAAACACACTTGAGTCATATTATTTCTACTGCTGTAAATGTTTTTAGTAGGTATTGATTCATTTCACTAGTAACCAGGCAGCAAATCAAAGGCTTTAAAACCTTCTGCTTGAGTGGGAAGTTTGATATATACTAGTCTGTGCAGTGGCTGTAAATGGGCCTGGTTCATTATATCAGTGTAATTAAGTTAAAATATTTCCTTATATAGTGTGAATAACATATAGAAAACAGATTTCTGTAGAAGATATCATGCATATAAACAAGTATTGAATATTAATCTATATTCATTTTTTTTCTTTTTATGACAATCAAAAGCAGAGAAAGATTTTTTGAAATTTAAAGTGTGACTGTCTCAGAGAAGCAGCCCTTTCGAAACTCAGCTGGATCTGTTAAAGTGAACAGAAATGTATCAGGAGCAAGGAAGTAGGTGTGTCCTGGGTTCAACAGTAGCATTCATTTTTTTCTCCTTCTTAGTAGCTGGTGCAATGCTGTCTTTCTGACTTTCAGCCTAGGAACAGCGCTGATAACACCGATGTTTTTAGTTACTGCTCAAATGTTTAGTCTGATCAAGGACTTTCTGAGTCTCATGCTCTGACAGGGAGGAGCGGAAGCCGGGAGGAAGCAGGGACAGGACACCTGACCCAAACTAGCCAAAGAGGTATTCCATACCACAGCAGATCATGCCCAGGAAGTAACTGAAAGTTACCTGGAAAAGCAAGTGCATTGGTGGGCTGGCGGCGAGGTATCGGTCGGCAGGTGGTGAGCGGTTGTATTCTCTTCCCTTGTTATTTCCTTTATCATTATTATTATTGGTGGTAGCAGTAGTGATTTATGTTATACTTCAGTTACTGGACTGTTCTTATCTCAACCAGTGGGAGTTACATTCTTTTGATTCTCCTCCCCATCCCTTCGGGAATGGGGGGAGGAAGGGGGGGAGTGAGTGAATGAGCTGCATGGCTGGGTTTAAACCACCACACGGTGCAACTGAGAGGAACAAGTAAACCACGGACAGTTTAGGCTTGTTCCCTTTTGTAGTCTCCAGACTTATATTCATATTTACATTATGCTATATGTTCTTAATATATAAAAATATGTGCATTACATGAATTTGGCTTATATTCTAAGAGGAACAATGCTATAACCAATGCACAGGGATAAGCCCACAGTGAGGAAGGTGGGAATCCCCAGAGTGGCCACAGTGCCCTGGCATGGTACCTGCCTACTGGAGGGATGTGGTTGCTACTCTTCTTCCTAGCTTGCTGTGACGATCCATCTGGGACTTTTGGCAGCCATTAGAGTCCAGGAAAGGCATGGCACTGTTTATTGCAAGGGTCACTATATCGCAGGCAGCCTAAGCACACTTCCATTTTAGACCACTTGTAAGTAAAATAGGGACGAAATAGTTTTGCAAATGTACTTAGATATAAGCATCTTAATCTTAGATCAAGCATCTTAAAAGATGTGGATGTAGCCAGTGAAACCAACACCCAGTGCTTTGTTAAACCTCGCCATGGCTGCATTCTTGTCCACATAAAAAGTGGACAGAGGAATTAAAATGTTTTGAAGTTTATATTAAGTTGGAAAGTAGGCTGAAGGAAGCCTAATTCAGCTTTTTGTTACTACTTTGGCAAATCCTGCCTGGGGACTACCCTAATTCTGACCAGATCTTGGCAGCTAGTAGCTGTTAAATGGAGCGATGAAGTATAATTAATATAGAGGATTTGGCCTATTTTGTTACTGGCAACTCTTGTTCCAGCTTCTCTGAGAAAGCTGCCTACAAGTAGAGGCTTGGGACTAAATGTCATAAAAATTAGGCATGAAAGTTAGGAGACTAATCAATATCTACTGCAAGGCTCTTAAACTACACTGAGTAAGGATGCATTATATTGCGTTGTATTTATGCTGACAATTTAACCAAAGCCTGTAGTTTAACTCAGTCAAGTTGGATTACAGATACACATGTAAGCTACCTGATTCAAAAGATCTCCTATCACTCAGTCTAGCTCCAAATATTACAAGGGTGTATATTATAAATGCACCACTACAGACTGATCAAAAATCAAAATGTATCGAGTGTGTGAATGTTCTATATTCCTACTGACAAGCTTGAAATGCATCTTGCCAATACTCTCTATATAAAGACAACTGTAAATATGATATGTTGGATTTTAGCTGTTGGATAGACAGGTCTTGTTATTATTGTGAAACTAGTGATACATTAATGTTGGGCTCTTTAGCAGCTTGCTGGACTGCTTGAATACAGAAATTAATCCAGATTGGAATGGAGTTCGTGGTCGGAGATGGCCACAGCCATCGATGTTTGAAATGGTAGACTGCAGAAGAAAACACTACAGAAAGGTAGTCCTTGTTTATGAATTTCTAGATATCATAGCAAATACAAGAGTAAAAGTGTTTCCCCTCTTGATTACACACATAACTGAGTTTATTACCCAGAATCAGAAGTGTACAGGCTTTATCAGACACCTTTTCAAACTATTTCTTCTTTTGGCATGAATTATTTCATGGTTTAAAAGAGGGGTTTTTTGTGTTTCTGATTGAAAAGGATCTTAAAAAGGCACCATTTGAAATTAATGTATCCTGACAGATTTTTTTTTTTTACTCTTTTTATCCACCTTTTGTTTTTTTCAACATTTATTTTATTTTGACAGTGTCTGCATCTTGCCCTTCCATCTAAATTTCCACTGCTGTGAAGAGTGTTTTGGAAAAAGAGTTGGATTTTCTTTATTTTATTTTCTGCTATAAGGACTAGGAAAAAAAATTGCCTGATGGAGCTATTACTTTCAAGTACATTGCCAATCTGATGATAATGAAAGTTATTTCCTCCTGTAGTTAAAAATACACTTTTCAGAGTAATCATTTTAGTCCTCCAGCCACTTCTGATGACTCATTAGCCCAAGACAGGGATCCACAGCATTGTTTATGAAGTTCACAACCAAAAGAATATTAAAAATATAAAATCCTGTAAATCAGTGTTTCCCTGAGTGTGAAAAGCAATTAAATCCAGATGGAGGTGTAGATCTGAAACTGAAACAAACTACATACTAAGACCGACATACTAAATAACAGCTTTAACTACTTGATTATTGAATTTTGAAGATTTTGGAAACCACCTGACATGGCAAATAGTGAAAAAAAGGGCAAATCAGCGCTTTGAGAAACACATGAATGCATAACATAGGCTGATAGCATCTTTGCAACCTCCACTTAGCCTACTCCAGATCTCTAGGTTCTTACTGCATCACGCAGTTCAGGTGTTAGGATATTTCCAATGTGTTTCATGGATTTTAGCTCCTCTTGTAGAGTCTGTACTTTCATTTAATCATCCCAAGTTCTTTTAAAATGTTTAGGGGGTCTCAAAATAGTCATAGTGTAATGAATTAAGACTGTTGACTTGTGAAGGCACATGTTCAACAGGGTTGTTTGGAAAGACAACTGACCAGTCCATCCCACTATTACAGAACTAAATGTTACATTTTCCCAAGAACAAAGGGCCATATCATTGAGGCAAAAGCACTCCAGGTTGACAGACTTCTAGAAAGCTGCCTGCTATACTCACACAGGTGGAAAACTACGGTAAACTGGTCAGATACAGGACATGTGGATGTTTACAAAAATAAATAAATGAAATAATAAAAACTTTCCTGCAGCAGTTGCACCTCTGAGTGCTGTAACTTCTAGAAAAATCACTCAACATATCTTAGGTATTACTTGACTATATAACAACCTCCTGAAGCAGCCTCTCTGGTGGCAGCATAGCATACATTGTGTAGGAGGAGGTGCAACTTCTATTGTGACCCGGGTTTGTTATCCTTCTGCTAAGGAAATCCCTGAAGAAGTGATGTATCGCAAAAAAGGGAACGAGAATCTTTGTATAAAGCCCCCTCTACCTTCACCAATGAAACAGAGATGCTTTGGTGCGTGAGCTCTGCTCATTGCTATTCTTTCACACTTCTAATCACTGAAACAGGCTTCTGTGATTGTGGGGGTGGTATGTTGTGTCTGTGAGAAGCAGATCAGCCAGCACATGTGTGGGCAGCTGCCTTATTGTAGTTTAGAGAGGTTTGTCAGTGAGATGTAAGGATGGGTAGTTGGAAGAATGGCAGAATCAGCTTGAGGCTATGCAGGAGCAGATCCGGTGGCCCTGTGTATGCTCTGCCTTCAGATGGGAGAACAGACGCTTCACTGGAAAGGAGCTTAAATTCCAAGAAATTCCAGTAAAACATAAAAGTTAAAAAAAAGCAGGCTGGCTCTTTGTCTGGAGTAAATCAGCAGGGGTGTGTTGAATCCCTGGATTTACCTCAGCTGAGTGTCTCATCCTGTGCACTTCTCTCTCCTCTCCTGCTGCTCCGCCAGCACTTTGGGGGATAATTGGATCATCTTGATTTAATCACATTCCGGTGCCAGGGTGGAAGAAGTTAGTGTCATACAAAATTTTAATATCAAATCTTACGCATTTACTGCTCTTCATATTTATATTTCATTCCAAATGAATTTGCTGCTATAAAATGAAAGTTTAGTTTTATGATACAGGTTTTATCTTTTTTTAAACCATCACTAGCCGCCAAGTTGAAATCAAGAGAAACACTTTAAAGTAAAACTATCATAGCAAGAAAACAGTTGCTGTCATCTGGTCTCTGAAACCTGGATACTGTAAAACAATCAGTGACCTGAATTTACAGATCTATTTTGTGCAACTTATATGTATTTCCAGAAAATATACATATTGCCATGAAGGAGATTTTTTGTCCCTTCTGCTGAAATTAGTGCTTAACTTAAAAAAAATTAGTTAAGCATTTTACCTGGAAGCACAGCATGTTCCTTGTTTGAAGTTAATTTAAATAAATGAGAAGCCATCCACTGCAGCAATCAATTAATTGTCAAGGCTTTCTTGTATCAGTTCATTTTTTGAAGAAAAGCAAGAGAAGTGAACCCTGCTTTGGAAACTTTAAAATAAAAACATGTTTCAAGACCTGAAAAAGCTTTTCTGTAATCTAATTGCACACATTTTGCACATAGTTATCTGGAAATCAGTCAGATTTACTTTGATCCATTTCAAGCACCCAGAATCTAATAAGTCCACTCCTACGTGTACAGTCTACAAGCAACATGTCAGTCTCTGCAGGATCAGGGCTTCTGTGTCTAGAAAGGACAAGAAATGGGGTTTGTGAGACAGCTCTTTCCAGCCTCCCAGTTGTTCCATGTGAATCCCTTCAGAACTAGAAAATTTCCAAAAATCAGCCCAAATTTAATAAGATATCACTATACATAGCAGAGAAGAACAGCTCTCTAAAGTTTTACCATAAAAAAAAGCATATTACCCTGATATTTCTTAATATGAACTTGCTCCAGCTCATCTCCTCTGTTTCTTATTGCCATTCATGTCCTTGTTTAAAATAGCAGAGTCTCCATCAATTTTTATTTCCCTGTCATCAATTATTCCTCTCAGCCTTGAGCCATATTAAACCAAAGCTTTCATACTTTCCATCCCTTGTCATCTGTCTCACACTCAGCTTTTATTTGTGCTTAAAGTGCTCTTAGCAAGGAAAAAGTCCAAACAAAGTGTGGTTAGGATCCTATCCTTTATTCTCTTACTTTAAGACAAAAATATAAGTGTTAGAGGTAGACAAATAATTTGTAACAAAAGGTAAAAAAAGAAAATTGTTTGTGACTATTGTGGTTTATCTAAAAACCTTGAAAATATATTACATTCAGGACATACCATAAAGTAATATAGTATGAGCTGTTACGAATTACAGAATGCATGTGCATTAAATAGAATCAAAATATAATGTGATATTAGGTCATCAGATTGTCAGTGTACTTTAAATCCCTGGGCTGTTTATATATAGGTAGCAACATTGAAAGATTCATCATTTCAGGAGATTTATAAATATCTGTGTAATGTTATTCCCTACATGAATAACACATTTTCAGTGTTTCATATTACAGCTTGAAAATCATGTCATACTCATTACTGTATATTAAGACACAGGACTTTGGCTCTTCTCTGAGATAATTAGTGAGAAAAAAATAGTGAAGAGCCATTAGAGTTAGTAGAGTAGAAGAGAAAAGAAGAGACAAGGAAAGACACAAAAAGAAAGCTCATTTTCAGTTGTGATTAATGCATGCATTGAGTTCCATACAGTAAGCACATGCACAAATATATTTATACAGATTATACTGTTAACTTGGCTGTGATAGAAAACTTTTTTTGTAGCCAAATTCTATTTGGAAATAATGCAGCTAAATATGTTAATTTTCCAAACTAATTTTTAGGCAGGGCCTTTTAATTCATTTATGGCTTAGAGTACATTCAGATTTCACACAAATTCCTGTCCTGTAGGGAGTATGGTGTCCAGGTCACTTCAGAAAGTTCACTTTCTCTTGCCTCCCAAGGGAATATAGTCCACCCCTGATTGTGAAAGACCCCTGAATGCCTTACACATGTGCAAGGTTCTGGCATGTCTCTGGACATAATTTTCTGGCCACCTGAACCCACTGAGAGAACGAAAGTGGATTTAGACCCTACTATCCCGCTGTATGATAACATTGATGAGAATAAGTAGCATGGTGTAAAAGGGCTCAGCTCTTCTGGAAGGCCAGAAAAAGTCTCAGGCTGATACTCTGTCATTAAAAAAAGTGAAAAACATCACCAAGAAGCCTTCAGCTGCAAGTATAAGACAGGAACATAGGTGCTCACACGAGCGTGGGTGCAGGAAGAGAACAGAGAAATGGCTCTTTCTTTCTAACAACCTGTAAAACTCTATTAAACTAACATCCTCAGATTTCTGAATAGTTCAGCATTTTGAGGACTGAAGTTGCTTTTACAGAAGCAAATGCATAACAGCTCTGGAGTAAATCTCAACTGGTTTGCTGGAGTTCTGCCTATGGATATCACAGCTCCATGGCATTGCTTGCCAGCTCTAGTTTTGTTTTGAAAATAGAGTACATCTTCTCTGAGAATCCAATTCTGACCTTCTTCTTGCTTAAGTGGGGAACTGCAACGATCACAATGGGCCAGGCTACAGTTTTACAAAGGCGTTTTCCCACTGAGGTTGATTTGCTGTAATGGCTATTGATGCAACAAACTGTAGCTTGGAAGAAAGGAGGAGCTGTGAATGGAGCTTGGCTGCAGGAATTAAATTACCCTAATGTAACTTCTAATGGACCTACCAGCAGTGTCCAGTCTTTCCAGAAGGCCCTGAAAACAGTTCTCTCCCTAATTTCAGCCATTATCACAGACAGTTGCATTGCTAATGCTGTGTATTGATAAAAGGATAAATGCTGTTTTTGCTCTCAGTGTCAGGAGGGCTGGGTATCACATTAAAGGCACAGATTGCTGAAGTTCTGTCCTTGAAATAGTCATGGCTTTCAATTTCTTTCTCAGCATGTGTTTAAATATTCCCAAGAGCCACAAACTGCCTTCAGTTGCTTCCTGTTTAAATAAAAGATGATTCGTCTTTTTATTCAGTGGAATCCATTCAAAGGAAAAGGTCATGCCCAAAGGGAGAAAGCAATTTCCTTATTCTTCATTTCAGAGCCCTAGGGATTTGTAATTTAAGTTTCCCAGAACAGTCTCAATTTTTTTTTTTTTAAATTGATTTTTTTTTTTTTTTTTTTGTATGTGTGTGGTGGTTTGCTTTTTTGGGTTTCTTTTTTGGAGGAGGTGGTCATGTTTGTCTAGTCCTAAAGCAAAACCTTTACAGCATTTAGAGTTGTTAAACCCCTGGCAGCTCAGAAATTCGGATGCCTGAGGTATCTTCAGGTTAGGTAGAAGGATAATTAAAAGAACTTATTTCTTTTAACTTATTTTGTTACTGATGCCTGACACCCTTGATTCTAAATGCACCTTTCGTCCTTACTTAATAAGGGGACACCATGAAGTATTTCCTGGGGGAAGGATTAATGTTTAATAATAAGCATTTTCTCTTTGTGACTACAAAGTTTTGATTTTTCAGAAGATTTCTCA
This sequence comes from Psittacula echo, assembly GCF_963264785.1. Lineage (NCBI taxonomy): Eukaryota > Metazoa > Chordata > Aves > Psittaciformes > Psittacidae > Psittacula > Psittacula echo. The sequence continues at coordinate 94,429,936 of NC_137738.1, forward strand.
ACATTTTTATCTGAAAATTGAGGTGACCTGGCTATTATACTGATGCGAGAAAATTATTCCACAAGTCTACACTGAAATTTGAAAAGAAGTTTGTTTTCCTGATGATGTAATAGAGCATAATGATTTCAAAATTTGGGTTTGTATTTTTTTATTTACTTTTGTTGTATATGTCTTACACTGATGAAACAAGGTTGATGAATAATAGGATAAAATCTTTAAGGGTAAGCCTCTGTGGACATGGTAAACACTATCGCAAATGGATCTAAGTAAAGTTCAACCTTGGGAATAAAAATATAACATCTCAAAATTGCTATATTAAATTACTATAATTTTTTTTTTTTTGAAGAATGGATGATAGACAGATCTCTCACATGATGTAAATAGCTGCTAGCATAAATATATAAATATTTATTTTAAATTTTATTCTAATATTCAGAAGTGTTCAACTTTGTTAAAAAATCGGTAAAGAAGACAATATGTTTGGCTGAAATCTGAATTCTCTTCATTTACTTGCATTTTCCCTCCTTATTAGTAAAGAGAAGGTACTTCCTAAATTACCCAGCGATGCCAAACTGACAAGTATGTAGAATGTCTTTTATATTTATGATTTTAGGCTACTTTTATTTTCTTTACAGCCTCTTTTCCTCACTTGTCCTTTGTTACAGAAACTTTGTTTAGTTAGCCCTCTGGAAATACCCTGGTCGGCCAAATGAAGACCATTGTTGGGGCTTCCTGTCACCTACTTGACTGCCTTTACTTGGCTCTGAGTGCTGCCACCAACCGTCGCCTCAGATCTTCCTGACCATGTTCCTCCACCCAAGCATGTTCCAGACTGTGCAATCACTTCTCCCCCTGTACCTACCCTTCCCAAATGCTGCCCCAAGAAGCCTGAGATCAAAGTTCGCATTCTGTCCCAGGTACTTGGGCCCCGCTCATCACATCGTGCCTTGCCCTGGCCTGCAGCATCATTTGCAGCCTGGACACTCTCTAAATGATGAGCACCTGGTGACTGCCCAGCATTGACAAGGTTTAACTTTGTTAGGCATGGACAATTGCCAAGCACAGCAGCCGCTCTCATGTTATGAAAGGAGGGACTGCAATACAAACTGATCAGACTGTTCCAAAACAACAGTCATTAAAAGCTGAGGTTTCAAGCTTTCGTAAGCAAACAATCTGAATGAATATTTACAGATAAAAATTGGTTTAGAACCGTCTAGATGGGCTCATGTATAATTCAGTAATCAGAGATGTGAACCGAAGACCTGCAATCTATGTTCCTTAATGTAACATTAAGGGTATACGTTTTTATAAGTAGGCCATCACCTATTCCTATCCCATACAAGTCCAGACTGATTACCTCCTACATATGCATTTATTATTCATAAGTATCTACTGAAAACTATGGATTAACCGTTTTAAGAACATGATTCTTTTGTGAACTTTCTGCCTAGCTTTCCACATTTCTTTTCTGTGATGGATAACACTGTGAGTGGATGACTGAATAATTTTATCAGTAAAGCTAATTATGGAGCATGGGACTATGACATAAACTTTCCTTATAAATAATCATGGATTAAAAAATAACCATGGATGCTAAAAACCCTTTAGCTTTTTGGCACACAAAGTACATTACATACTTGAGAACAGTCTTTGTGGGTCAGTGAATAATGTGAATACACAACCATAGCAAACCAAAATGATAGTCTCTGTTTGCAGAGACATTGCGGATCAGGCTTTCTTAACTGTGTGATGCTGACTGAAGCCATGTATGAGAAATTGTTCTATTAAGCTGAATGAAATTTCACAGGGATGTCATCATGGGCATATAATATTCTTAATCTAACTATGATTATTGCTGCTTGGCTTGAACACATGAGGTCTGGGGGAGCGTGTGTGTTTGAGAAAGATAACAGGAAGGATGACAAGTGACAAAATATGCTACAGCAAAAAAAAGAAACTGTTGCTATTCCGTCCGAGGTACTGGAAGTGATCTCTCCAGCAAATGCAAGAAGCCAAATGTTCAACTGCTCTTTCTAAATTTTCATTTAATGCATGTATAATTGTGTGCAATTACAAACCCATTTGTACATCTAGAAGAGTATTTAAATGAACATGGAAACAGGGTGCATATGTACATTTAGAGTTTGGTTAACAAACCTGAATAAAATATCCCCATGTGCACGAACCTCTTTCCAGCACTGACTTAACAAACTTACACCAGCCTGACCCATAAACCTTTGCATACTCAGGTGCTACCTAGAAGCAACCTGATAGTAAATTGCCAGCCTGAGGAATAAACCAAACCAAATCAGACAGGACTCCTGGAAAACTCTGCTGAGGATGCACTGCCCTTTCCCTGCTTCTACCTTCTCTAATGACCAAATTGTTCAAATCAATCTGTTTTAAAACTTCAGACTGAAGAATGTGCAGCAGGTGGCAACATATGTGTCCAGTTAGTTCCAGCCAAAACAGTTTAATTTGCAGAAAAGGGCACAGAATTTCCCTGTGACTCAGCTGAGGGGGTGATCCAAAGAGAAAAGAGGCTCTAGCTCAAGTGCTAGTCCTGATGACGAGAATATTTTTTAATTTAATAGCATTTCTAGACTATCCTCACCTATTGGATGTACAATAATTCACTTCATACTCTAAATTTTGTCTGTTTTCTTTGGGATTTGGTCTTCTTCTGTTGCTCAATTTCCAGAAACATTAAATTAAGAACATTTATATAGGTTAAAGCTTAGAAAAGACAAAGTGAATTAGGCCAAACCTAAATAATGGAATCTCTGACCATCTCTGAGCCATTCTAATAAACAAAATCAAATACTTCATTATTTTTAATATGCATAGTCTCCCTCTAGTGCTCGAACCAGTCAACACTTTTCTAACTCCAATGTGATTATGTCTTGTCTGAATTAGTAACTTTGATGACAATATATCAAAAGCAATTGTTCTGACCAGCAACGAGTGGCACTTGCATGTTGAATGAAGAAAATAAGAATGAATGAAGCAGCAGACTCATGAAGGCAACAGTCAAAATAACAAACAATCTATTAGAATAGCAACTGAAAGCTATTACTACCTGCTGGGTATGTGGCCAGATTTTAGTGGTTTCTCTTGAATTATGTCTTCAGAGTTACAAATACAATCATCATTATGAAAGTAATTTTTTTGGTGTACACTAAAACTAGCACATTGAAGCCTAATAATACACTAAAGCTCGCGTGGATAGGCCTGATTTCTGAAACCACATAGTTCAAGCATGTGATGAGGTTTCATTAGGTGGAATATAACTGAATGATAAGCATATACTTAATGCTACATCAGATCATCAACAACTAGTGGAATGAGTCAAGAAATTGCATTTTCTTCTGCTAAAAATGTCCTAGTGAGGGAAGGAAGGAGGAAAGATTGGTGGGCAACTACTGTTTAAAAGAGTTTAAATTTGAGGTTCTCTTTATTTTAGGGAAGAATTATTTTGGGGAATCTTTTTGAAGCATGTAGAATAATGATGGTCAGTTTTCACCGAAAAGAAAGCAGAGTGTACCTCCTGTGTGAAACCAAGCCAAGATAAACCAAGCCACTAGAAAACAAACCACAAATTAGGGATATTTATTGGGAAGGTCTCAACTAACTCAAGAACATATTTTTCACAAAATTCACATTTTGACAGGCAATTTCCAGTAGGCAAGCATATTGGAAATGCTTTTCATTCTGAGCACTTGACATCTCAGGTACGTTGGCTGACTGTAGCAATAATGGATAGTTCTTACATAAGCACTTTTAATCACTATCTATTGAAGAGCTTCATGAAAATGATAAGAATTTTTTTTTTTTTAACTAGAGTGCTAATAAATAAAGAGAACAAATTTACTGACAGATCCCCTATCTGTTTGGTAATAAAATCCAGAAATTTTAAGGGGCTAAACTTTTTCATGGTTTTTTTTTTTTTTTTTTTAGTAGAATCATGTTCAAGTAAATGAAACTGATTGATTAATAAAAAATACAAGCATCTTAAAACCATTCTGTTTTGCAAATTCCAAAGTTATATTTAGAATGATTATAAAATATTCTTAGGAGGACTAAGCCATTATTCAAAATTTCAGATAGAAGTAAACTTTGCTTTAGATTTTGTCAAGAAAGCATTGCTAACAGAAAATGTATCTTTTAGAAAAATTGAAAGCTAGTTTCCTTTCTGATTTTGCTGAAATCTGAAAGTCTGCCAGTACACTGGAACCAGAATTTATTTGTAAAGCTTTATCTGCATATGAATCCAAATCCTCCTGTAAGGCAGGTCATATTGCCATTTTACTTTGTTTCTACTTCATAAAGTGAGCTTTGTCTGGGGTTTGGGTTTCTTTTGCCATAGGAAAGGAATGAATATTTATTTATGTATTTATACATTTATTTATTAATTTTTAAAGAAGGTAACCTTTAAGATTCACAGGCTCCACTTTAAACTAGTAGAATCTCTTTTTAGTGTTCCTCTAGAAAGAAGATGATTTGCAGAGATTTAAGACATTTCATTTCACTCCAGTAAATACATATTAGCCTGGTAAATCATGTTTTTGAGATTGGATATTTAAGGAATTATTAAAAAAAAAAATCAGCCAATTTGATGATTTCTGAAATAGCTCAATAAATTAAATTCAGTGTTAAAAAAAAAAAAAAAGCAACACTATTACCGAAATAATTTGAAACTATTCATTAAGAAAATGAGACAGTCAAGAACTGGAAAAAGCTTTATACAGTGCACCCTACCTTTTACTAACTTTTGTTACCTTCCTGCTCTTTCACACCTAACCAATTCCTTTTATCTTTTGAGAGGGTTAAGGTGTTGTCTGAACTCCGTTTTGGAGCCTGGCCTTCATGGTGGTAGCAGTGTACTTATTAGCAATAAAAGGTAAGCAAGTAAATATCACATACTGCACTTCCTGCTATCATTCTGCATATTAGGAAAGTAGCAGCTGCTGCACTTTTCTTGACTTCCCAGGAGACAGTTAAGCTGGCATAACCATCCTTTTTGTATATTGAAAATAGTATGGATAGTCCAGTATAGACAAACAAATAAATTATCCTTCTTAACCTCCTTTCATCCCATCTTAATTACATTTTTCACTTTCCCTCCTTACTTCTTTGTGCTGAACACTCATAAGAGAGAATTCAGCCCAAAGCTAATAGGTCACTTCTAAGATAATGTTTTTCAGTATCAAATGTTTGGCCTGCACTTTGAAATAGCAGACATATTAGATCACTCATTTTGTAGTGCCCTTGTTTATTGGAAAGCAACTTGACTTATCTCCTCAGCCACAATCATGTATAATATTTTGGGTAGCAGAATCTAGTTTTGATTATTAAATTATACATTTAGAACTGCATTCTTATTGAATTTCCAGGTTAACATTTTTGTTGTGACTGCCTATTTTAGTTATGACTCCAGTAGGTAACTGAACATCTCTGTCCTGACATAACGTCATGTATAAATAGGGAAATTAAGAAAAAAACTTCTTTTTGCACAAAATAGCAATCTTAGCCTAGCATGTTGTATTTTGGAAAGACTATGATTTTAGCAAAGCAGAACCTGAAGCTTAGCAGGCAATGCATCATGCATTCTTGCCCAGGACATTCTGCCTAAGAATATCCTGCCATCAGTCCTTTTACATAATATAACATCAATAATAAAGCAACATATTGAAGCTCAATGGTCAATATTTGCAGACTGTCTGAGAAGTTACGTTACCAGGCATCTGAAAATGTGCACTGGGGGATGCTGAAAAAGCGTGAACAGAATGTGGTGAAGAAGTATGGAGACAAAACATTAAGAAACACTTCAGAATAATAGTGTATAAATTCTGTATGACTCAACAGCTGTACAGGTAGAGAAAGCCCAGCATGGTATCAGCTGATTTAAGAAAACTTGAAGGTAATCATTGATGTGGCTATTTCTGGAAATGAAAGAGATTTTGAAAGGGAGGAAAACGTGAAAACCATACAGATTAAGTGAGTGTACCATAAAATAAGATTTCTCTTGGTAATTTAGCAGTAACCATAAAATGTGGCCAGTTCTAGGATCTAACAAGAATGTGTTGGACACAGAAATTGTCTGGATTTACATATGATGCTTGCCAAGTCTACCATTCTTGGAAATCCCTCCTGCATTCCTTTTTCTCTAAAGGGAATTCACGGTTCATTTGTTTGCTTCCAAAAATGAATACGAACAAAATTCATATCCTTATGGGAGGATGCACACTGTTCACAAAGTTCTGTATGCAACAATGCAAGTAATTTCTGGTACATTTACTCACGAAGTCAGAGAGTAGAGACTTTCATCAGCAAACATGGTAGAGAGCATCATCTGTGTTCAAATGTTGACAACAAGATTGTCAAGATCCCAAATAGTGACTGCAGTGAGATGAAAACTGAAGTAAATTAAAAAAGAAAAGACAAACAGTAGAATAAGGAAAAGCAATTAATAGAAAACAAAAAAGGAGAAAATAATCTGGCAGCCATGACAGTTTGGACAGGAGGTTCCCAGGATCACAACATGCAGGGTATAGCAGTGAGGGGAGCCTCTCACCAAAAAGCAAGGGAAATATTTTGAAATACTGGACTTAGTCAAATGCAGTATTTTAGTTGAAAGATTGGCAAGAAAGAGGCTTGCCCATACATAGAATTATGATTATATGTGAAGCAGACTTGGCAGGAGTGTTAAGAGGAAGAATCTGAACTGAGTTTGCTGGGTCTTTGATGTAGATATAACAGATACCCATTTGAAAACTTCTAACCTGAAGTAGCATAGAACTACCAACTCCTAATAAGTTGCACAGATCCTAAAAAAATACCACCAGAGTCTGATTCTGGTTTCAGAGTCTCCAAATTGTACAACCAGAAATTTCTGCTGCTTCTGCAAATGTTATGGACCTCAGCAAACAAGTTTCTTTTTTTAGCACTGCTTTCTCAAGTTAAGCTGCTAGTCCTGCTTGGTAGGTAGCACTATGTATTATGAAAGGCTGCAGGGAAAGCACCATGAAGCATGTGGGGAAACAGGTTTTAAATTCATCGAAAGCTCAGTGCCTAACCTGCTAGCTTTCTGCCTTTGTGCTTACAAGTTAAACAGGTTTAACAGTGATCAGTAGTATCTAGGGTAATAACTGGCTGCAGTAAAAACTAACCAGAGAAACCAAAACAAGAAAATTCTAAACTCTCAGATAGCCCTCCTCTCTCTCCAGCTATTCAGCTGGTTGCTGTTTTCCCTGACAAAAATGCCCCCACGTTTTAAGAACAGGCTGCTGCTGGAGCCATCACCTTTGGAGTGTGAAATGGAGTGGCATTAAACTCTGGCTGCTGTGACTCATATTTGTTTGTCCTCATACAGTTCAGATTTCCTGCTGGCATCCTAGATTGCAAGAACATACACATGGCACATACATGGAGCAATGCCTATTTTCTCAGACAAAGAACTGAACATTGTGTGACAGCAGGCCCACCCTTCTGGAGATCAGAGAGTGCAAATCTGTTCTGATGATGAAATCCACGGATGGTTTAATGGGAGAATACAACGAAAGGAAACATTTCAGCAATCACACAGCAGAGTACTGTAGCACTCTTTCTAGAAGAGAGGCTACGAATGAAAAACTAGTATGTGTGTAAAGCAATTTTTGACACTGTAGAATCAGGGCAGAACTACAGCTGCTGACCTTTATGTAATGTTTTGCAATAGCCATACATTTTGATCTTCAACTTCTTGTTAATGAAAAGTTATGGAAAAATTGTTACTGGAGAATCCTTTAAAACAGCTTTTTCAATACTTCATTTGTGAGAGAAATTTGTCTTGGCCTATTGCTCTGAAGGTGTTGACACATAAAGTTTGTTTTCTTCATCAAATTGTTCTCTCAGTAAAACTGTACAACTTCCCACACCATGCAGGGCTCTTTGCTTCCTTTCCTGTGCTGCCCACTCATCACCCTGACCCTGGAGAACTGATATCATACAGCCCAAACTGCATTTTTTTGGCATGCATTTGAGAAATCTGCTACTTCCACATCATTTATACACAGATGAGAAAGAATTCAAATTTGATCAGCTAAAAGCAAGAACTTAATCCAGAATTGTGTCTTGGTCTCTGTCATCTAAACTTTGGCTGCCACATTTGCAGGTGTGGATGAAGCAACTGGGCAAACTACAGAAGTATGCACCGCTTATTTAGTGATGTGCAACACCCAGAGCAGCAAGGGTCTGGTTTTCTGCTGGATTCAAGATAGCACAAATATTGATTTCTGTTGGCACAAAATACTGGAAGTGTTTAATAAGGGAGGAGAAATGGAGGAATTAATTCCTTTTATGGTACTGAATTTATGCAGATCAAGGAATTGTTTCCTTCCATAGCAAGCAGAAATTGAATGACAGCATGGCTATTGCCTAAAAAATCAATGATACTGCATTGTTCAACCTAAAAAAGTATGTAACAGTATGATTGTTTTCCACATTTTTAAATACTGAACCTGTCGGAGCATTGGGGATTTTCATTTCTAAAGACTTAAAACAGGAAAATTTACCAGCACAATTTTCCTGACACACTGTCTTGAAATAGACATGTGGACATGTAGACAGGGTTTCTTTTCTGAACAAGTTTTCTGAACAAGAACTAAAATTCCCAAATAGCACTTCTATTCTGGCAAGTTTTAGGAATTTACTTATTTGAATCTTTCACCATTCTTTCAAAGGTAGTTGAAATTGGCTAGGGGTTTCACAATATTTTTTTGGAAAAAAATGAGGCCTGTGAACGAGCAAGAGCCAGCTGAATAGGCAGACAGCATAATCACATAAGCATTGTTTTCTTAGGAAACAAAGCTCTGTTGGAGCACCAGAAGGCTAGTTGTCTGGGATCTCTCATCTATAACTCTGGGTAAAAGTAATGCTGTCTTACTGTTTTTTAAAGGTCTAGTCCTAACAAACCTTTGCTTAATAACCTCCCTGATCACTAATGGAAAACAAATTGTTAAATACCTTCCAACATGAACTAGTATATTCTGAAAACTGCATTTCTGAATTGTTGTTAATAATATTACTTGTTCCATTTCACCGGTAGGTCTGTGATGCCATCACCAAAATATGCTGGGCTCTTGGCCAATTTTTTTTTCTTGACTGAGAAGCAATGGTTTTTCGGCTTCTAATAATCTCTTCAAGTTCGCTCACTTTTTGTTTGCATTTCCCTCCTACTCAATATTACTCATACCCTTAGCTTCAAGAAATTAGTTTTTTAGAAGAATCATGTATGCAGCTGATTAGAACTGTCCTCCATTTAGTTACCCATTGAATATAAACAGACCACGATCACCAGTCTGTAGGAAATCACCCACTTGTAGATCCAAGAAACAATTAATCTTTTTCCATCTTAACAGCAGAAAGAATCAACCATTGTTGAGTATCAGACCTTTCATATTGAGAATGATGTTCTATAACTTTTAGAAACTGTGATGCCTGTACCACACAGCCTACACTTCCCAAACAAAGCATAAGTAGTTTTCTTTACATGACAAGAAGGTATGGTAAGCAGCTTTCTGGTGTAGTTCTTTGACCTGCTACAGATGTCCCATGATCATCATCTCCCTAGCTAAGTCACCCACATCCCAATGCTCCCAAATGTTTCACCACATCTCCATGTTTCCTCCCACTGTGTCCTTACATCTTGCAGCCAAATATTTTAAAATTCCAATAACTTGAAACATGCTTACTATAACCTACTTTGCCAACTACAACAGGCTTCTGCTTTCCAAGAATTTTCTCTTGCTTTTAGCCTATGTGAACAAAAAAGGAATTTCTTCACCTTATTTGTTCTCTAGGTCAATAAATTAAAAAAAAAAAAGAAAAATTAGTTTGCAATACGTTGGTTTAATCATCTCTATGTAAAAAATATTATCGTCATCACTATTAACTAAGTCTCACAGACTACTTAAATTTGCCATTGACGAGGGAGACTAGTCTGTACTCCTTATTTATGAGCTTCTGTTTATACGAATTGTTGTGGAAATTTCCCCAAATCCCAAATCTTCCCTTTTGTTTCAATTTATACTCAACAATCCACTGCTCTCTCACTTGCAAAGTGACATCTCCAGGGAAGTCAGCTGTATCCTATTTTATATCCTGAAAACTATAATTTACATGATTCCATGTGGTATCTCTTTATGGAAGAATGTCACAATTGCTGTAGGAGCTTCCCAAACTTATTGTTATAGATTTATTTTTACTCTAGGGAAATGTTGCAGCATCTTACTGTCCATGTGACTTCTGCTGATTTCTGTCCTAAGAGCCTGAGGTAATAAGGTTTTCAGCAGTTACCAAGCTATGTTCACTGTTAACACTTAAACTGACAAAATTTTGCCCGAAAATAAAAAAGACTGATCTCCTCTCATTACCTATATTGAGAAACTATTCCAGAAAATGACTCTTCAGACAGTTACAGTCTAATTTTCAGCTGTGTTCTTGAGTTTACAGCATTCATTATTCTCTATTCTTCCCAGTATGCAGTGATAAAGGACAATGTATCTCTCTCTCAAGAGGCTGAAACACCTCTTTTGGACGTTGCTTTCTTCATCCCATCAGGATTATTATCATGTACAGACTTTGTGGCTTTCTGTTCTATCAGGGACTTGTTGTTTGGTATCTGACTCACTGACTAGCTGTTAGTGCTGCTGCACTTGAAGAAAAATTGAAGGATTCCTGATTTCATTCTCTTTTGGTCACCAGGAAACTTATTCAGTTTTTTAGCATATTCCAGTCTGGTGGTTGTTCCACAAGCCCTCTGTTTACATGGGTTTGAAATGGCATTACAGAGCTACTTCTAGATGATATGTTTTTTTCCCTCTGATATGTCAATAAGATTACCTTTGATGCACTGAAAGGAATAATACATGAAATGATGTATCTCTGTACTTACATAGAAGAAATAAACGTCCTATCTTGAGCTCGTAAGCCTGCGTATTTGCTGGGGTTTCCCTAGTTATAGACTTGCAAGAGTATCAGGTTAAAGATATTTTCTTGACACTAGTGAAGGAATTGCCACAAAGGATGAAATTTATATTACCTTATTCTAGCCATCTAAATCTTGGACATTTTTTTCTTGCTAGTTATGTATCTCCTTTACATAAAATGGAAATGGAAAGACAATATGTGACCTAAAATAATACTTATTTTAGTATACTTTCTGGAAGTGCTTTTCCCTCAATTTACTACATAAAGAGCCTATACCACCAGCTTTAATTAAATGTCTAAATTTTAGATGTTTCTTTGGTTAATTCTGTCCTTAAAAGACTTTACACGCTGCCATAAATTCTGACTTTTTATTTTCCATAGGTGACATTTCACACTTGTATTTTCTGGGGACAAAACACCACTCATACAGAAAATGCAGAAGTCCCATGTGGCCTGGGAACTGTTTTTGTTCTAAAGGGTTTTGCAAGGAGGAGGAGCCAGACTCCCAACATAAAATAAGCCAAAAAGAGATCACAAATGAGAGAAGAAAGATCCTTCTTATTAACAAAGCATACTAATTACTTATGTTTTCTAGACCTGAAATTGATGCTTCTGCTGTCTTAACAGTTACTGCTTGAAATAAAAAGGTATTTTTTAGGGTTACATTTAACAAAACAGACTGTGATACTCATTATTTCTCAGGTGCCAGTAATTTCCTTTCCTTCGTGAAGCACTGGAATCGGTTGCCTGGGAAAGTTGCGAATGCTTCATCCCTGGCAGTGTTCAAGGCCAGGTTGGACAGAGCCTTGGGTGACATGGTGTAGTGTGAGGCGTCCCTGCCCATGGCAGGGGGTTGGGACTAGACAATCTTAAGGTTCTTTCCAACCCTAACTACTCTATGATTCTATGATTCTATGTACTTGTGTCAGCAGGGTAGCATATTACTTAGTATTGATAATGCTCCAGAACTCATTGTGAATCTTCTAAGTTCCCTTCATTCTGTGTCACTAATTTTTCCTTAGCAAAAATCTGACAGACTGCAGCCTGGCAATCTGCTTTCCTTCGGCAAAGGGACATACACTGAATAGTTTCTGCAAGTGACTGGTTGAAAAATACAGATTATTCAAAGAAAAGGCATTTTCTTAAACTTGCCAAAATGTTGTCAATAGTATTTGTGACCATTTAAAAAACCCTTTCGTGTATGACCTTAAACAAATCATTAATCTCTCTAATGCTTCACATTCTCCATTTATAAAAGGGGTATAATAATATTTCCTTTGAAACATGCTTCAAGCCATACAGATGAAAAACACTAGATAAGCAGCAGCTATTATCTTCATTGTTATTAAAACCTTGCTGAAAGGACACAGTTAACACTGTCCTACAAGACCTGAAGATACAGTTTCGTGCTTTTTGCAGACATGATTCCATACTTGATGTCCTAAGTCACTTAACATAAAAATTAAACAAGATAATATAATTGTTCTCTGCTTTACCTGGTCTGAGTTATAACAACAAGATGATTACTGGGGACAACAGCTTGCTATATTCTAATAAAAATTTGGAACAGCTGCATGTACTCTATTCCAATCTCTCCTCCTTGCACAGTTTATCTCCAAAACCACCTTGGAGCAAACCCCACTTGTTTGCTTCAGTGGAAGTTTTTCCACTAGGCAACTTATCTCTCAGTAGTGTTTATATATAAAAACACCTAATCCATCTCTGCCAGAAAATTCAAGGAAGAGAATAAGTGTAGGCTGCTGAAGGCTAAGCAAACAAAAAAGTCATCAAGGTTTTGGAAAAACATTTTAGTTCATTTTCTTTGGAAGAACTAGGGAAAGCAAGCAAAGCAGTGAGTGAAACCTGGCTTCCTAGGTTTGTGTCCCTTGTTCTCCAAGCATACATCTGGCTCTGTCTAAACCTTTCATTAATGTGACAACTTCTCTTAAATCTCAATGGAAAAAAAGGCTGACAAGGCTGTGGGCATCCTGGATCTATGGCAAGAAAATATTTGGGCTTCAGGAGTGGTGAACTTCAGGAGTGCTGAATATTTTTATTTCTCAGAATATCAAGCTGAAAACAGCTACAGATCCTCTTGACTCACATCCAGCACAGCCCTGAAGGCCAAGCTCTTCAAGCATGCAAAGGCTGAGGTTCATCATCTACATATTCTATTGGAGGACCTATGTTTAATCACCTCTACTCCTTTGAAATCCGCAATCCAAAGACAAACTCCATTCCAGTTTTTGCCACCTAGAGCCTCTGATCCCTGTTTATCACCTGCCTGTTGTAGGTATATGCAATCTTCAAGGAAAGGATTAAATTGCCTTTTCTCCTCTCTTTTTCTATCCTTCCAGACTAAATATTACTAAAACTTGATCTGTTTACCAATACTGTACTGCTAGTACCTTACTAGTCAGAAGCCCTATGTATAGTGTAATGGCTAGTAGGATGCTGTTATAGGAAACTTCAGGGTATGGCTGTCACATGCAGTACCCTTAGCTATGACACAACAATGTTTGCCTCAGGGTTGTGACAAAGATCTGTTTGAAAAAAATAAACAAACCCAACTATCCAGTCCTTTCTTTCAAGATGTTTCTGGAGTGTGGTGACAAGTAATGCACTTTCCAGAGCACTGTTTGCTTATACTAAAAAATGAATAGTAAAAAACAGTAAAAGAAGGAAGACCCAGAGCTATCATTCTGATATTGAGTCCTACGATACCCAGTTTTGTTATTGTAATAGCTACGGAGCACAGGCCTGAAGAGATATAATGGGTGATGACACTCAAGACCTGCTATCAAAACCATGCAACACAGTAAAATTATAAAGGTTGCAGCCTTCAGCTTCAGACTAGGAGTTACATAGTTCAGGATCTCACTTCTTTGATGGTTAGGAAGTGATTCTAGTTTTCTAATGCTTTTGAGGTTCAACAGGAGTGTCTTAGATTCAATAGGAAAATTAAGTTGAATGGTTAATAGTATTTCCTTTATCATGTTTTTGTCTTGTCTGAAAGCCTTCACTAGAAACAGATGCCTAGGAAGGATCTTTTGGTTATATTCTTATTCTTGGAGCTGTCTGCAGGATTTGGTACCACTGACTTCTGGATAGTTGTCTGTGCCATGACATGCTGTCAGCTCTTCTGCTGTTGTAGGCATCATCTCTTATTATCCCATGTATTAAAGCCCCAGCATTCATCTAAAAAGCAGCTAAGATTTCTGCTTTTATTTTGATTGGAAGGCTGCTTTAAAACATCATTGTTCTGACTGTTTTAATTTCTAGAGCAATTTATTCATGCACAACTTAAACTAGGCTTTTGTAACGCCAGCATTGTTCTTAAGCTTCAAATAGCTCTTTTAAATCCCTTCTTACCCCCATACAACAAACACATCCCTCAACTTTTGTTTTCTTAATCTAAACTCCTGCCAGACAGACCCTCTACTCCCTTATTATCCTGGCAGTCCTTCTCTAACTCTGCTCCAGGCCGAGTTTCATCTTTCTTGAGCGCAGATAATCAGAATCATCTCCTCAATCTCTTGTACAATTGCATTAACACTTTATGGTTTCTTTTGATGTTTCATTTCTCAATACATTTTAGGAAAAAATTAGTTTTGTGAAGCTGCATCACACTGGCTTAAAACCATCCTCTTTCAAAACTCAAGAACACCAAAGCTTTAGAGCTTGGGAATTTATTTCTTTCTGTTGTTGTTGTCATTTTCTGTTTGTTTGTTGGGTTTTTGTTTGTTTAATCTTCTAATAGATAAACACTTATCTAGGACAATTCAAAGTCTGGCTGATGTTTTTTTTGGATGTTTCTTTCAAATTACATCATTTGGTATTGGGGAAAGAATTTAAAATATAAAGGAAGTGTTCCTGAGTGTCTAATAGTGTCTTACTTTTCCTAGTGCCTTTTGCAGTGTAATAGATATGCATCTAAGCTAACTCTCTAATCTCTTTTTATCATCAGTGGAGAGAGACAAGCACCTCTAGAGTATGATTTAGCTCATCCTAAAGTAGATACCTAAAACAAGAGGGAGTCATTGCTCTTTGGAGATTGCCTGTCTCTTCCTGTCGATGATAAACGGAGCCTAGGAAACTGTTTCAGATGGTTTGCTTAACTTGTGTGTGGCTAAAGTGAGAAGAGATGAATCTTACCCTAAGTAATTCAGGACAGTGAAAAAATGTGTGAAAATAAATTTTAACTTGCTGGTGTCTATATTGTACAGAAAGGCAATAAAATCTATGATCTAAGCCATTAGGAAACACTGGATATATTTATCTATGAACTATAACAGATTACAGGCATACAGGGCAATTCTAGTAATTTAAATTAGTCCCTCTTCAAAAAAACACCACCTGAATATGTCAAAAGATTTTATGCTTGTTGAATTGCATTGAAAATCCTGGAGATCCATGGATACACCAGACAGCAGTGAATTCTGACCTAGATCCTAAACCTATAAATATGGTTATTTATCTGAAAAGGACTGCATCAAAGGTAGCATGAATGCATGTGCTCACAGGATTTGAGTAATAATTCATGGCAATGTTACAAATATATTATGCAGTACTGTAATAATACCCTTCCTATTGAGTGCATGATATGCAGCATTAGACCCAAATATTTTAGCACAGGTCTTTCTATTATTTTATTTTCATTTTATTATTTTCATTTTTGTCTTGTTGTCCTGGGTTCAGCAGTAGCAGTCATTTTTTCTCCTTCTTAGTAGCTGGTGCAGCACTGTGTTTTTTGACCTTCAGCCTGGGAACAGAGCTGATAACAGTGATGTTTGGTCTGACCAAGGACTTTGTGAGTCTCATGCTCTGCCAGGGAGGAGGGGAAGCCAGGAGGGAGCAGAGACAAAATACCTGACCCAAACTAGCCAAAGAGGTATTCCATACCACAGCACATCATGCCCAGGATGTAACTGGGAGTTACCCAGAAGGGCTGGATCACTGTGGGGTGGGGGTAAGTTATCGGTCGATGGGTCGTGAGGTGTTGTATTCTCTTCCCTTGTTATTTCCCTTATAATTATTATTATTGGTGGTAGCAGCAGTGGTTTGTGTTATAGCTTAGTTACTGGACTGTTCTTATTTCAGCCTGTGGGAGTTACATTCTTTCGATTCTCCTCCCCATCTCTCCGGGAGTGGGGGGAGTAAGGGGGGGAGTGAGTGAACGAGCTGCCCTGTTGGATTTAAACCATGACACTTGTGAATGACACAATGATATATGCATACATATTTTCACTTCCAAAAGGAGTGGTATGAAGTCAAAGAGCTTACGTGAAACATATTGGTGTTTGATACCATTATCTGTAGACATCTTTCAGTGAGGGGAACACTGGCTGTTATTAAATGCCCTGTTACATTTATTTTTAGTAGGTAATGAAGAAATGCACTTAACATTTTGTTCCTTGAATATGAAGAGGCACTTAAAAATGACACCCCCTTTTGTTGTGCCGAGACACACTTTCCATTCACCCAACCAAACATAAAAAGAAAAAAAAGAAGCCAAATGAATAATTCCGTTGTTAAACCTGAGATCACCTTTTATCTCTCACTAAAAGGCACCCCAATCTTTCCACAAATAAGTATAAAAATAAAATTGAGAGAGCTACTTCCACCTTTCTGTCACAGGAAATCTTGCTGAGACTAATTTGCCTTTTAGAAGGTTTACTTTAAAATAGGATTTCCTTTCACTGCATGTATACACACTGAGTCAGGAAGCTGCAGTCTGAGTCAATGCTAAATGCATTTGGTTTTCAACTTGAGTTGGCTTGCAAATGATGGAACCAATGATTCATAATTTCCACCCTGACCTTGTTTGCTTTACATTCACACTGTGGCAGGTGAACAGTTGTGTTCAAGATCATAAAGTTATTTAAGGGGAAACTGAAGTCATCCATTAGCCTGCCTTGCGAAAGACACATTTGCATGTATGAGCACAAGTTATAGAAAGGTGATATGCCACTAAGAGATTTCAGAGAGTTCACATTTTTTGGTAAGTTTAGCATAATTTGCATATTCTACTAATACTGCATAAGTTAATTACAGGTCCATTTTTTCTCAGTCATTCACTTCTAATGTCTAATTAAATAAGCCTATTGCTTTTTTCAAGGTAAGTCTGTCTGACAACGGATTCACTATGAGGTATGCTATACCCATGGTACAGGAAGTCTAGTTTTAAATGTGTTTGAAGAGCTGCATTGCAATCTGTTTTGCTAGCATATAAAATTTCTGAGTGGCCTTTACATACTTATTTACCTTGTCCCCTAATTTCTACCAGAAAAAATAAAGCAGAATTGAGAATCATATGTTTCATTGTGTAATGGACCAAATCCTCTGAAGTACTGATTTCCTGATGCTATCATCTGTCCCTAAGAACTTAACTTATCAGAACAGATTTCTTCATTCATTTTTATCATTCAAATTTTATACATTATGAAGTGTAAGAATACCAGACAAAGATACTTGCAAATCATACTTTTTAAGCAGAAAGCACAGTTTGAAGAATTTTTATTGCATGTTAAATGTTTCACATAATTTCTTCTTGAAACATAAGACCTATAAGCCATTTTTTTTCCATGTCTCAGTGAGTGATTTTGAGTACTTACCAAACTTTAACAAATCAACCAATGTATACTTTTTGTGTCACAACATAGTCTGGATGTAACCACCACCAGTGTGATTCTATTCTACACAAATTTACACATCTATCAATCAACTGCCTAAGCCTAAACCTTGTCTTCCTCTCTGGTCAATGGACAGAAAGGGAGACTTCTTTGGAACAGAATAGCAAGCAGAATTGCAACCCTGGACTTCAGCAGGGCAAACTTTGGCCTTTTCAAACAATTGCTGGGGGAAATCCCATGGGCAAGGCTGCTCAAAGGTAAAGGGGCCCAAGATAGTTGGCTAGCATTCAAGAATTGCTTCTTCCAAGCTCAAGAGCAGAGCATCCCGACACGTAGGAAGTCAAGGAAGAGGGCCAAGAGACCTGCGTGGCTAAATAAGGAACTGCTGGGTATGCTCAAATGGAAGAGGAGAGTTTATAGGTCATGGAAGGAGGGGCTGGCCACTCGGGAGGAATATAAGGCTGCTGCTAGAGGATGTAGGAAGGCAGCTAGGATGGCTAAGGCCTCCTTAGAATTAAACCTGGCGAGAGGGGTCAAGGACAGCAGAAAGAGTTTTTTCAAATATATGGCAGATAAAACCAACACCAGAGGTAATGTAGGCCCACTGATGAATGGGGTGGGTGCCCTGGTGACAGAAGATACAGAGAAGGCAGAGTTGCTGAATGCCTTCTTTGCCTCTGTCTACTCTGCTGGAGGCAGTCCTGAGGAGCCCCGTACCCCTGAGGACCCAGAGGAAGTCGGGAAATTGGAGGAGTTTGCCTTAGTTGATGAAGAATGGGTTAGGGAGCAATTAAGCAATCTGGACATCCATAAATCCATGGGTCCAGATGGGATGCACCCCTGGGTACTGAGGGAGCTGGCTGAAGTCATTGTTGGACCACTCTCCATCATCTTTACCAAGTCTTGGGAAACGGGAGAGGTGCCTGAGGACTGGAGGAAAGCAAATGTCACTCCAGTCTTCAAAAAGGGCAAGAAGGAGGACCCGGGTAACTATAGACCGGTCAGCCTCACCCCCATCCCTGGAAAACTGATGGAACACCTTATCCTTGGTGTCATGTCAAGGCATATCAAGGATAAGAGGGTCATTAGGGGCAGTCAACATGGCTTCACCAAGGGGAAGTCATGCTTGACCAATCTCATAGCCTTTTAAGAAGACATAACAAGGTGGTTGGATTATGGCAGAGCGGTGGATGTGGTCTACCTTGACTTCAGCAAAGCGTTTGACACAGTCTCCCACAGCATCCTCACAGCTAAACTGAGGAAGTGTGGACTGGATGGTCGGGTGGTGAGGTGGACTGCGAACTGGCTGAAGGAGAGAAGCCAGAGAGTTGTGGTCTATGGGGCGGAGTCTAGTTGGAGGCCTGTATCTAGTGGAGTGCCTCAGGGGTCAGTGCTGGGGCCAGTATTATTCAATATCTTCATCAGTTACCTGGATGAGGGAATTGAGTGTACTGTCAGCAAGTTTGCTGATGACACTAAGCTGGGAGGAGTGGCTGACACGCCAGAAGGCTGTGCTGCCATCCAGCGAGACCTGGACAGGCTGGAGAGTTGGGCAGGGAGTAACTTGATGAAATATAACAAGGGAAAGTGTAGAGTCCTGCATCTGGGTAGGAACAACCCCAGGTTCCAGTATAGGTTGGGGAACGACCTGTTAGAGAGCAGTGTAGGGGAAAGGGACCTGGGGGTCCTGGTGGATAGGAGGATGACCATGAGCCAGCACTGAGCCCTTGTGGCCAGGAAGGCCAATGGCATCCTGGGGTGTATTAGAAGGGGGGTGGTCAGTAGGTCAAGAGAGGTCCTCCTTCCCCTCTACTCTGCCCTGGTGAGACCGCATCTGGAATATTGTGTCCAGTTCTGGGCCCCTCAGTTCAAGAAGGACAGGGACCTGCTGGAGAGAGTCCAGCACAGGGCGACAAAGATGATTAAGGGAGTGGAGCATCTCCCTTATGAGGAAAGGCTGAGGGAGCTGGGTCTCTTTAGTTTGGAAAAGAGGAGACTGAGGGGTGACCTCATTAATGTTTATAAATATATAAAGGGGGAGTGTCACGAGGATGGAGCCAGGCTCTTCTCGGTGACAATCAGTGGTAGGACAAGGGGTAGTGGGTACAAACTGGAACACAAGAGGTTCCACTTAAACTTGAGAAGAAACTTCTCAGTGAGGGTGACAGAACACTGGAACAGGCTGCCCAGGGGGGTTGTGGAGTCTCCTTCTCTGGAGACATTCAAAACCCACCTGGACGCCTTCCTTTGTAACTTCATCTAGGTGTTCCTGCTCCGGCAGGGGGATTGGACTAGATGATCTTTTGAGGTCCCTTCCAATTCCTGATATTCTGTGATTCTGTGATTCTTGAAGGTCATTTTTCTCCAATAATTTTCAGACATGCACTTTAGGATGAGTTGCATTACCACCTGGTGCTGCTGATCATTTCTCAACAGCCAGCTAAAATTTAAATATCTTACAATTAACTATCTTAAGTTAGGTGGGATGGATCCACTTTAGGTATTTTAGGTCTCACTATGATTAACTTCACTGAGCTTTTGCCAGGCACATTTACACTAGTCAGCATAAGTGACAGCTGGACTACTGGTCACAGTACTTCTTTCTGAGAAATGCTAAGAAAGATGTGAAAAGGAAGCCACAATAAAACAAACAGATATATTTGAAAAGAGTCCAGTGTAAGGACATATATAGATTTTAGAAAGCCTCTAGGCATCTGCTGTTCAGTGAGTGACTCTTCATCCACAATGTGCTTCCCGGAGTCTGGCAATGGTTGAAGTCCCCAGCATGAACACAGCACTTTCGTCAGGAGTACTGTCCCACTCATGTTAGAAGAGGTTGGTAACACTTAGCAGGGGGTTTTCACTTGTGGCTGTCACACATTGTAGGCAAAATAGAACAAGAAAAAAAATAAGAATCAGTAACACAGATCTCTAGATAGTGGTTAAGAAATTTCCCTTTACCTTGCCAAGTCCAGTGTGACCACCCCA
Source organism: Psittacula echo (assembly GCF_963264785.1). NCBI lineage: Eukaryota > Metazoa > Chordata > Aves > Psittaciformes > Psittacidae > Psittacula > Psittacula echo. The sequence goes on from NC_137738.1 coordinate 94,450,524, forward strand.
GAACAGGGCTTTGCAAGAAAAACCTGGATTTTGGTCAAGTGAAAGCCAAACCACATCCTATTATCAAAGCCTTATGCTTTCAGCAAGATCATATTAGCTCAGGTACAGAAGAATAATTATGAATGCAGTGTTGTAAGCTGTAGTGTTAGAAGAAAGACTTGACTGTACATTTCTCAACCCAGAGCAGCTCTCAGTTATGCCTCTAAAGAATGAACTGTATTATAAAAGAAACACTAAAATCTGTAATGTACACTTTGCACAGGTCTGCTATTAAATGTGGAAAACGACAGTGGTCTTTATGCACAGAACTCCTGTAAAGATGAGACATTACATTCCTTATTGTTTTGTTGAGAAAATAAAGTCTAGTACTGTACTAATACAAATTGTAGGACTGATTATAAAGCTATTAAGGAGTAAAGATGATGCACTTTGGAAAACTGGCATAGGTAAAAGTCCAATCCCAGGCAAGAGGTAATGAGAGAAAGTTTATTTTGAGGAAGTATGATGCCCTTAAGATCACAAAAAGGAACCTTGTCTCAGAACTCCATCTTTAAAAGTTTTTGTTATTTTCTATAAGCTCCATATACGGAAGTTCATTTTCTGTTTCCAGTTAAGTCCCATTAAATTATTTACCTATAATACATTGTAATTGAAAAGGAAATATCCCAATTACAGCTTCCTATGTGAGAGTTTTTCTTGGCTTAGATCCCTTATCTATAGGATCTTATAAAATTCTTGAGACATAGCTGGGCCACATTGCACCTGCTTTCACATAAACAACAGCAGGAGGAGTATATCTGGATCTTGAGTTACTGTGTAATAATTTTCTTGCTGAAGGTAGCATAATACCAGGAATGTATTTATTCAGCTGCTAGAAGTAAGCAAGCAGCTGGAAATTAGTTCCCTTGCTGACTGCAATAGAACTACAGGGAACATGTTTATTTACTGCTAAAATGTATGCATCTATCAGGGCATCGGGTCACATTTTGTCAGGAGTAGGTGTCCTGGAGGCAAGGTATCCTGAATATCTAAGGATTCTTCAAGGTACAGTAGACATGTGGATTAATGTCTGAATATTTTCAGGTCTTGTACCAATTTTTATCTGAATGATTTAACATAATGTAACCTTCTTTGCAAGAAGTTTTTGCAGCACAAGTTACCAAAGCCAGATAGCTTGCGAGAAGAGTTTTCTTTGATCTGACTTATCTCTAGAGTATTTATATAATTTAAAAATAAACTGAACTCAAGCTTTATATCCAAGTGATGAACCCACGCAATTCACAAAGACATGCTAACAATACTAATGAAATAAACTGATATAAATAGTCAATATAACCTAAAATAACTAGCTACCTTTTTGGTGTAAAATAAAGAGACTTTTTACAAAAAAAGCCTTCAAACCTTTAGTGCTCTGAAAATGGAATTGACCCCATTTTCAATAACTAAGTAAACACTTTATCTGACTCCCTAAAAACAAAATTCTAAAAATACTTTGAATGCATGTCATGGACATAGCCTGTGTGTGCACCTAATGGTGCAACTGCCTGCTGAGACCTGAAAGGTGGAAGGCAGATTGCAGTTGCTCTTACTGGCACTGAGGAACTGGGAACAAAGAAGAGAGAAATGTTGTCTTTTATTTAATGAGAAATCTGTGGGGGAAACAGCAGTATTTGAGAAACAGAGAAAGGGACAATAAAAAAAGGGAATTATTTTAAATCTCAGAGTAACTGCAAATCCATATATGAGACCACAGTTTATCAGGAAAGGGATTTTTAAACTCTGTTTTTTCAGGATTTAAATCAAGCTAGTTTTTTTTTTGGTTTTTTTTTTTTTTTTTTTTTTTTTTTTTAAAAAAAAAAAAAAAAATTGTTTTTTTTGAAGTATGGTGAAGAATGGGAGTTATTTCCTACCCTAGACTTGTTCAGGTCTGACAGAAACCATTCTGGACACATAGTGCTACCAGGCTTTTCATACCCTATCAGCCAGCCACATGGATGATGAACAGTAAGGAAGGTGAGCTGGCAGGAAATGAAGCAGTTTAGAAACTTCCTGATTTCTGTTGGCTCTTCATTGATGAACAGAGAAAGATATCAAAATTTTTTTGGAAAGTGCCTGACCAGCTTTAACTACTGCCTTCCTTCCTCACTTCTGCAGAGGTTCCTCCTGCAGTCATGGGAACAACATCAGTGAAGAAATAGATACCTTTTTCCCTTGCACAAGGAAGCAGAACTGTTATGGCAGCAGCTTTGTGAACCAAGCAGCTTCAGAATGTCTCTTGCCTTCTGCAGGGACTGTTAATGTATGAGGCAAAGAAAGAAAAGAGAAGAAATGAAGAGTCAAGACATAGATGATCAAATTGTGAAGGAGATTACTAGGTGCAAGAGTGATAAAAGGCTGGAAAGGTTAGGGGCAAGCACAGGTAAAGATTTATCACAGAGCCACTGCAGGGGAAATATCCCCTCCAGAGAGAAAAAAGTGGATGCTGTGAGCAAGAATGATTTTCTGAGTGAACACGTATGGAGGCCTGAGGGTAGGACACATTCTGATTTTTGCTCAAAACCCATCCGCATGCCATTTTCCGAATACTTTACAGCAGACTTTTCTATAGCATGAGAATCAGCCTAAACCCACAGCTGGTCTAAAGTTCTCTCCCTCCTTTCTCTCCTGCTTCTTTTTCACCCACTACTTACTACTCTAAAGAAGGGAGTATGATCAAAATCCTCCTCTTGTATCCCTGACCAACAGGACAGCAGGTCTTCTTTAAGGACTTTAACTGTTAGCTCAGAGGCATAGAAACTTTGACAATATTTGACAATTCAGAGGCAATACAGCTTTTCTAAAGAAACAGACAACTTTGAATATGGATTTTTTCTGAGAAGTCTATGAATAGTCATGTTGACATACTAAGTTTCTTATGTGGCAGTATGTGATGTAACACATTCCACATACATGAAAACTGTAATAACCAGAAGTCCTTGTTTCATTATTGTACGGAGGCAGTGAGAAGCTTTCGCTCACACACTGCCTCTACCACCTGAGAGCAGGGTGTCTTTGACCTCTTTGGTAACAGCCTTTAAGCACTACAGCCAAGGTTTGGCTGAGACACCACCACCAAGAATGGTCTGTGATTGAGTGTTCCAACCTGAGCCACTTGAAAGGAGACCCACTTTTGAAGACGGGTAACATCAGTTTTTGCAACAAAATGCTTCTAAAATATCTCAGGAATCCCTCTAAAAAATCTGATTTTGCAGCTTTTCTTAGGCTGAAAGTGGTAGCACTATGGGGAATGCATATACCCCAGAAAAACTTTCAGCTTGAGAAGTTATAGACAACATAACACAGTGATTTTTCAAAGACCATATGATGTCAGTGCTGACTATGTAATAAGGGCTGTTTCATCACAGTAATATTTTGCATAACAATGCACCCTGTGAGGTTTGTGCCATGAGGCAGAAAACCTGGAGTTGGAGATCACAAAGCAGCATTTTATTTAGCACAGCAACAGTTGTGGTGCTACAGAAGGCCAGAAAACAACTGAGAAGTCACATTCTTAGGTTACAGAATGACATTTCTGGATTATTTACAGTAACTTACATTAATATTTTATTCCTTTTGGCACCATTTATGCATTTAAAGCTTTACAGCTATTAAGGCTGGATTCTACAGCTGACACAGAGAACCTGCTCTGTGTGCCCTTGTTTGCTCTATGGTTTTGGAAGGATGTTAAGAGAAGGCATGAACCGTTTCCACCACATCTACAGACTTTGGCAGAGTTACAAGATTTCAAATCCATTCTTTCTTCCATCAGGCCAGCCCACAACAGCTGAATGCAAGCTGCTCTCCTGTGATCAAACAGGACAACGGACAAGAAAGAAGAAGAAGACAGTGATTTAGACTATATACAATCTGCACGAATGCAGGGATGTGTGCCCTGCTATAGGGATTGGGCATATATTAGCTTCACAAATGGCTGTAGCATTTTAAGGAAGTTTTCCTACAGACCCCTGGCAGTAGGTTGCAGTGCGTGAACACACTTAAGCTTCTCCACTGTAAAGACCAGTAGCATAAACTAAAAGGTCATAGGGCCTTAGCTTAAACTAAGTTCTGGGCTTCATACTAAAACAGATGAGAAAGGTTCATACTTCTTTTCTCCTGCCAGAACTGATAAGGTGTTATTGTCTGATTGATGGAAAGTAAAATATCAGAATGCTCCAGTTGCTTATTTCAGTGAGGATGCATTTAAGTCATAATTGAACAAGACCTGTAACCCCCATATGAGACTGGAAAAATAATTTTGTGGTCAAAAGGTGACCTTGTGGTTTATCCAGGAAACCAGGGCAAGATGCTTAGAATCTACAATGAGAAATTCAACCTGTGTAGGTCATTTACTACTTGACAGTTAAAATGTTCTTGAAATACCTGTGCGTACTGCAAACCACTTATTAATAGTACATGGGTAAACTGAACATGTTTGCTTATAAAGACGCAGATAAATTCTCAGCAGTTTGAAACTATCTCAATCTAAGACCAAAAAACTCCTTACTACCTTGACAATGGCTCTTAGAATGTGCCCATAACTTCTCAGGATGACATATGTCAAACTTTTGAGGAACTCTTATTTATATCTTAGATTTGAACCAATAATATGTATGTTCCAATAGCATGGCTTCATTGCTTTTGGTATATCTGCCCCACTTTGTCATTTCTAAGAAAATAACTTTTCCCACATTTTCTAATATTTCTGTTTATGTGTCAATATGATGCTTTGCATTAGGCTTCACAGTACAGCATGGTCCCATGGGCACATTAGGCACTGTCCTGCAGCATTTTCTATTCCCTTTCTTCCCTAAGCAGATAGAGCATCATAGGCTAAACAGGAAAAATCATTGCTCCAGGACCTGCCAACATCACCTAGCCTTTTGTTGAGAACATCAGACGTTTCAGAGAATATTTTCAAAATTACCTTTTCTTACGTGGTTCCAAGAGAGGTTGGTTACCTGCATATTCTCATAAATGCAAGTTTTGCTGCAAATCCCTTCTTTGTCCTAAGAATACTATAATTGTTTTGAAAATAAGTTTGTAAACAAGTTAGTAGAGTCCCTAGTCTGATGGTAGTATTGATAATGGACAGTTTCTGTTGTTTCAAATTGCTTAAAGCTTCCTTTAAGAAATAAAGACATGACGAGATTATGGTCTAATCACATTTAAAATATGTCTAGTATAACTTTGATAAAACATTTATAATTGGAGAATGACTATGAATAAAAATAAAAACTTTCAATAAATATTACATTTAAACAATTTTTTTTTTTTTTTTCTCAAATCCAGTATGGTCAAACAAAGTAAGAGAGAGTGAGGAGAGGGGAGAAAATGAAAGGAAGAGAAGGAGAGAAGAAAGAAGCCAGAAAAAAAGGTCAGGGTATTTGTCTAACAGACTGATACCCAATTCTTGATCTGCTGGATAACCCCTTACAAAACAGATCTTACATTTATTCTTCAGCCTTTGGTAGAAAAACATTTCTAGTCCTAATTCTTCTTTTTTAAAGGTAGTTATGCCTATTCTGTCTTAAGATTCACACTAACTGTAATGGGAAGTATATCCACATATGTAGGGAGGATTTTTTATTTTATTAGTGTTAAAGTTGTCTTGATAGGGTTGACTTTGTAACTTCATTATAAATACTAATATTTGACAGTCTAAAGTTGCACCTGGCTCCATCTCTTTTAAAGGAAAAAAAAAAATTTTTTCTTTCACAGTAAAGGACGTTAAAATAACACAACTCCATGAGATATTTTTCTTCCACATGCTTTAAAGACAGGGTAGAATTTCACTGAATATCTTCCTTTCTTTAGCGGAATGAGAACAAGCCTCTATTCCAAAACTCTTGAAACCCAGGAATTATAAGACCAAGTATTTCCAAGCAACCAAAATGATTTCTGATTCAAAAGCTTTCAGCAATCACATTTGCACTGTAGTGAACAATTTGTAGCATGACTACTACCATAGTCCAATTACCATGATGACGCAGAAGGAAGAGTCTATTCTAAGCTTCAATGGCTATTCTTTAGGCCATGTCAAGAGAAGCATAATCACAAGAGCCCACTCACAAGGCTCAAGTGCCTCTGCTTTTACTGGGGGACTTGTCCAGTAAAAATGCTTCAGTAGATGACAAGTTTTCATCAGAGTTCAAGGAAGTTCAAAGCTTAGAAATGACACCTACAGTAAAAGCAGACAGAGCTATGAAAACAGCACAGAGAAGAGACATGCATAGGTAGAAAAACATCTCAACACCACATTGGCTATTTTGTGTTTTTTCTTTTGCCTTTCCTAATTTCTTTGCCTTTATTATTCCCAATTAAAAAACAGATTGTCTGGAAAAGAATCTGAACAAAGAACAGAAACATCTAGGAAGCATCAAGGTAAGGAGCTCCTTGTATTCATTCAGTGTAAAGTAAAGCAAAATTGGGTCCTGCTTTGAAAAGACTGTAATGTTGGCAATCACAGTAAATTGCACCTGCTGCCAGGAATCTTATCAATAGTTCCGCCATTTTAATACTGCTTTTGCTTATCTTCTAAACCAAAAAATAACTATTTATATTTCCCATAGAAAATCATTGCCACTGTATGTTGCGGAATATTTTAGCTGCTAGCCTGTCTATATCGACTTTTTCCTATACTAAACCAATTTAAATAAAGGATTTTTTTTAGTAGTCTAAGACTTTGAAAGTGTATACCAGGGTGTAAAGTAATTCCCATTTGAAAGCAACGAGTCATCTCTGCTGAATATCAGAGATAAATGAATAGAGCTATATAAGAGTAATTTGTTTGAATGCTCATTACAGTGTTAAGGAAAGGTTATTTAGCTTAGGAAACAGAAAATCTATTATGTCTCCATTTTGAGAGATCAGGGCATGCAACTGAAAGTTATTTTGTAGTAGGCCATTTTTAGTAGTGTAATACAGCCCTGTGGGCCAGTCTTTATTGCCATGATTATATTTAATAATTACATATAATGATTTAACTAGTTTAAAGAATTTTGCAGAAATTAGATCTGTCTCAGCAAAATATCTCAAAACCTCAACTTAATACATTTGTTTTAATAAACACTGAATTAAAGTTTATCAGAAGATATTATTAAAATTATTGATGTCGATGACAACAAGTCAATGACAGGAAATGAGTTATATTTAATTTTGAACACAAAATGAAGGCCACATCTAGCACTGAGTCCTGGACTACTCTACCATATTACAGAATTGTTAACTTCTCACTGTGCACATCTAGTACCTGTGATACCAGTCTGGTAAAGCAGTTGAAACTAAGGAAGGATATTTTGCTGTCCCATTTCATTCTGTAGTCAGTTGCACAAAAAATGGGATTATGTACACAACTGCTGATTGCCACTGTCTTTATGTCTCTCTAGCTGTGCTTTAGTGGTAGGTTGTGGTAGGTTGCATGTAAAATATTGTAAAATATTTAAATGGGATGAAAGGGAAATACTAGAGATTCGAATAAATTTTGTTTCAGACACACTTTACTTTCAAATGTAAACTGGAAATTTAAGGCTCAATTTTCAAACGTAATTATGTGCCTGGCAATGCAAGCATCATACTACTTTCAAGAGCGTCTCAGAAAGTTAGGTGTTAATTCACATTTAATTAAGTGCCTGAACATCATAATGGGAATCTGACACTATTTTGATGCATTGTAATACCTCTGAAAATCTGGTTGTTGATATTCAGTTGAATATAAATGGCCTAAGTCTATACCACAGATAGCTTATAGGCACCTAAAGCAAAGTTTGAAGTTTACCTAATGAAGCACAGATTATAGAAAACTACGTATAAACTAATAGTCTAAATTCCCTTTATGGTTACTGGAGACAGTTGTCATTTTTAGGATGCAAACAATTTAATCCTAAAGTCTTTCGGTAATGATTATTTCTCTCCATTTATTATGAAAGGGAGTGTATTGGACCTTGATCAGAAGGAGTCAGCCCATACAGATAGTTTAGGTTTATAATTCTTAGTAATTTAGCTCATCTGAACTCTTCCCAGAGCTAGCCAATGAAAGTTAGGTGCTGTGATGTTGGTCCATCAGTCTAGAGATGACGTGAGTCTTTAAAGTCATTCCATGTAAGGTAAATTACCAGAACTTTGTTGAGAACAGCACAAACATGTTAGATTACACAAACTGTCTTCTGCAAAAAATGCCTCACAAAATAAAGATGAATTCTATTCACAACACCCAAATCTAAATATCCTCAATATTTAATATCTCTGATAACTCCTGGGGGAGTTCTTATATTGAATCTGAATCTTGAAGTTTGAACACAAAACACTTGACTCATTTTTAATTTCTTCTAAGAAAAGTATTGATTCTTTTCACCAACAAATGAAAATGATAACAGGGTGAAGAGAATCAAGCCACAGAGAAGCCTAAAGTGAAAGACAGAAAGTATAGTGACAGTAAAAAGTCATTAGGAAATTTACATCTTTTAGAAGATGTTACTTACATCGTATTCAAAATACTGGATAGCATGTGACATTAAACAAATTGTTATTGTAGGTGACAATTAAAACAAAACTTCTACTGGTAAAAGGCAATCTCATCAATTTAAATCTACTCAATTCGTATCTAATTAGAACATATCAAAAATAAATCACTTACATATGTGTCTGAAGAGCGTTTAAAACTTTCTGATTATTATTGATAAGCCATTTTTTCTGCTTCCAGTTAAAGGTCAGCTAGTACTTCTATTAACACCCTGCTTTCAAGGTTTATATGATGGCTGTAAATAGTAATTTTGAGTGGAGAAAGTAGGCATCTCTCTTTCAGGCAAGGAGAAAGGATTCGTTTAAGAAAATGTAGAATAAGTCTAATTTTTAAAATACAGGACATCTTGTAGAACTGCCCATTCAATTGATTCAATTATAATTTTTGTGCTATACCTACTTTACATCAGCATGGGAAAAAGAAGAGAGATCTAGTTAAGGAAGAAGAATCTTTTTTTTTTATTTGGGAAATTGACAGATTTTTGTGGGGAAAAAAATAAGTGATTCCTACCACGAAATGTGTGTGTTGCCTTTATATGACAACACTGGAAAGTGGAGAATGGCCTTTGGAAGTGTATCCCACTGTCTTTCTGTCAGAGAAATCAAAAGTTGCTCCAGCAGAAAATGTTTTGTGCATCTAGTAAGGGTATCCTTGGACACGTGTGTACAACTCCTTAGTCCCAGTAGGGGTCTTCCCACACAGCCTTGACATTCACTTGAAGTGCAACTAGAGTTTAGTCCAGATTTGACCACTGGCCTACAGACCTTCGACAAATGTAGAACTCTGTGCCTCACTTTCCTCTGCAGATGATTTCTTCTGTAAAATGTTTTCAGATATATTAAATCAAAGCCGACTTTCAGCAAGTTCATGGACGCTAGCAAATTGTGTGGAGTGGTTGATGTGGTGTAGGGGTGGGTTGCCATTCAGAGGGACCCTGCTAGTTTGAAGAAATGGGCAGACAGGAACCTGATGAAAATCATCATATGCAAACACCAAGCCCTGCTCTTGGGAAGGAATAACTCCATGCACTAGTACCAGCTGGGGGCAAACTGCTGCAAATAGGTTCTGAAGAAAAAGTCTGGAGATCTTTGTTGTCTACAAGCTGAGCATCAGTGAGTGCTGTGTCAAAGGTGGCTCAACATATACTGTATTAGCAAGAGTATTGTCTGCAGTTTCACGGAAGTGATACTTCCTCTCTATTAGGCATTTGTGGTACCACATCTGGATATTGCGTCCAGTCTGGGTGTCCCCAGTAAAGGTAGATGCTAGTCCAACAAAGACCATCATGCTGGTCAGCGGTTTAGAGCACAGGATATATAAGGAGAATTTGAGGGAACTGGGTTTGTTTAGTACTATGAGTTGATGATTGATCTTACTGTTGTCTACAGCCACCTATCAGGAGAGCATAAAGGAGATGGAGGTGCAACGGAGAGATGAAAATAAATGAGACAGAACATGGGAAATTCTGATTCACTATAAGAAAGATATTTTTTTAGCAGGAAGGTGGTTAAAAACTAGAGCAGCTTGCCTAGAGGGGTTGTGCCAATTCTGTCCTTAGAGATACTCCATACTCCTCCGGGCAACCTGATCTCATTGGACCTGCCCAGAGCAGAAACTGGAGTGGATGACCTCTGGAAAATCCTTCAAGCCCACATGATTGGGCTTGTGAGTGCACTCTTTTTACTTGTAAAAATTTACATTTGTATGTAAGGTATACACCTCCACTGAAATGGCCATTCACTTCCTCACTGGAGGACCAAAACTTTTTCAGCATCTGATGGTAGAGAAATTTGAGTTTATGTCTGCAATGTACCAATAATGTAATTTAATCAATATTTTTAAGAGCTTAGGTATACAGATATTCTAGGAAAACAACCAAGACAAAAGACCTCATGACTGGCAATTGTTTGTAGCTGTAGCAAACCTACAAAAGCCAGGAGATGATGCAGACTCCCTACACAGTGAGGAGTTACCCTTACCTCTTAGCAGGCCCTAGCAGCATTGTCCTCTTTGGCTGATTTCTCCAGCTGATTCATCTGTGGCCACCCATCTATTTCAAGACTGATGAAGGTTCTCTCTCAAAAGGTAAGAATCAAGTGTCTTCTTGACATATTTACAGTGACATAAAAGTTATTACACTTTCACAGGTGTTAAAAAGCTGTAAGATAACAGATTGTAACAGCTGCCTCACACTTTATATGGTATAAATGACCATATAAAGTACTTAGCAGTGGAAAATCAGGAATGTGAAGAATTTTCCTTGAAAGAAGTTTTTGTCAATCAATATTAAAATCATAGAATCATAGAATAGTTAGGGTTGGAAAGGACCTTAAGATCATCTAGTTCCAACCCCCCCTGCCATGGGCAGGGACACCTCACAGTAAACCATGTCACCCAAGGCTTCATCCAACCTGGCCTTGAACACCACCAAGGATGGAGCATTCACAACCTCCCTGGGCAACCCATTCCAGTGCCTCACCACCCTCTCAGTAAAGAATTTCTTCCTTAGATCCAATCTAAACTTCCCCTGTTTAAGTTTGAACCCGATACCCCTTGTCCTGTCACTACAGTCCCTGATGAACAGTCCATCCCCAGCATCCTTGTAGGCCCCCTTCAGATACTAGAAGGCTGCTATGAAGTCTCCACGCAGCCTTCTCTTCTCCAGGCTGAACAGCCCCAACTTTCTCAGCCTGTCTTCATACGGGAGGTGCTCCATTCCCCTGATCATCCTCGTGGCCCTCCTCTGCACTTGTTCCAACAGTTCCATGTCCTTTTTATGTTGAGGACACCAGAACTGCACACAATACTCCAAGTGAGGTCTCACGAGAGCAGAGTCGAGGGGCAGGATCACCTCCTTCGACCTGCTGGTCACGCTCCTCTTGATGCAGCCCAGGATACGGTTGGCTTTCTGGGCTGCGAGCACACACTGAAGCCAGCTCATGTTGATTTTCTCATCAACCAACACCCCCAAGTCCTTCTCTGCAGGGCTGCTCTGAATCTCTTCTCTGCCCAACCTGTAGCTGTGCCTGGGATTGCTCTGACCCAGGTGTAGGACCTTGCACTTGGCATGGTTAAACTTCATCAGGTTGGCATCAGCCCACCTCACAAGCGTGTTGAGGTCCCTCTGGATGGCATCCCTTCCCTCCAGCCTATCAACCAAACCACACAGCTTGGTGTCATCGGCAAACTTGCTGAGGGCGCACTCAATCCCACTGTCCATGTCACTGGCAAAGATGTTGAACAAGACCGGTCCCAACACCGATTCCTGAGGAACACCACTCGTTACCAGTCAGTTACAGATATTGTTACAGATACAGTTTGTTACAGTTTGTTACAGATACAGATTGTTACAGTTACAGATAGTTACAGATATTGTGCTATTATTGACAATTTCTGAACTATGAAGTGATGCACAAACATTTCTTTAAGTTATGTACAAGTATAGTGATGTAGAGTTTTGATATTCTGCTGTTAAGACCTCGTGTTATTTGCAGCACCATTAGCCAGCAGAAGTATTATCTTCACTATGCTAGCTCTTGCCCTTGTTTTTTTTTTCTAAAACAGATCTTCTATACTGGGGTAAATTTTAAAAACACTGTTTTGATGCAAATAAAAGTCTTTTGAGAGTGCTGAAAGAGCTAAAAGTTTGCGTAAGTTAACTTATTTGGCTACAAACTCTTTTGAAACCTAATAAACAATGAAGCTGCACATATTAAAATATGCCTTTTCAGACTGTATATCACATTCTGCTTTCAATTCCCCTGGGGCAGCCCAACTGCATGTAGAAAGGAGGATATAGCTGTATATAATTTAATTTGTTCTTTAGAAAAAATACTCAGCTTTTTGATAGATCAAAATATGCCAAAGTAACCAACCAACCAAACAAAGCAAAATCTAAGCCAAGATTCAGTACAAGTAATTTTTGAATTCTGGGACATTGTTAGCTTTCCACCTATCTGGAGAACAATACAATGCACTCATGTGACTTATTTACCAAAACGAGTTTCAAAAATCAAGCCCTCTGCTCTCTCATTATGCAAATGTTGTGCAATGCCAAATGCAGAATAACTGATGTAGTTTCAAAGTTCCTTGGATCATGTCACAATTCATGTATTTTAAAATACATAGGAAATCACAATCTATATGACAGTGTCTGCTGGAGTAATTATTTTTTTTTCATTTAGTTTGAAACTGTCTTGATCATAAAAAGCTGTTTTAAAATTCAAACGGTGACTCACATTTTGTGAAGTTATACATTCTGATTCCTGTAGCAAACTACTGGAATCTTAGAGAAATAATTAGAATATGTTAAAAAATAATTTAAAAATTAGTTGGAAGATAAAGCATTTTAACCCTCAAAATTCAAAGTTATAAGAAAGAGCATCCTAGTGTTAACATGAAAGACGCAACTTATAAGAAATAGAGTTTGTTTTTCAGGGAACATATTCCTAATCTGTGTGTCTGGTAATTGCAGTCTATTTATAACACATGAAAATTTAAATATTTTCCCAATTTTATTCAATTACTTCAAGAGGATTAGGAGTGGCTAGGACTATTAAGAGATCCAACTGTTGGGTCATATGAAAATGGGAAAGATAGCTGCTGAGTTTGATTTACAGATGCCTGCTGGGAGGAAATAAAGAGCACAGCCATTTCTGAATTTATAGCTATCTTCTGCAGGAGGGAGAAGTGTTAGCAATCTAGAGGACCTTACAGCATGGAGCTCCTCAACACTCTGCCTTCTAAGACTACATGTAAAACTGGCAGAGACAGCATCGCCTTTTGGAGGTGCTGTGATCCATTTCTGGTCCCATCATTTAATTGAACTGTTGAAGAAAAATTGATGAACATAAATGCTATGTCTAAAGGTAGGCTGAAGGTAATTCACTGAGTGTAAACGTACAGACTATATCTGGCGGCAAGAATTTTCTGCTTGTGTACAACTCTTGCTGACTGGTTTCCTGAGATGTTAACGAAGATGAAATAAACTAAAAATATATGAATATATCTTGATTTAAATTATTTTTTTTCCCCAGTAGTTTCAGATGATTCTTATTTAGGATCTATGTAACAGTTCAGCTTCAAAACAATAGTAGTATAGATTAGAGAAGAATCATTACAGGTAAGAAGTCATGGAAATTATCTCAGAAAGTCTTATGTGGTAATCAGAAAAACACAGGGGAAGAGGATGTTACAGATATGACACGACTGGGTAGGAAAGATCAAGGAAGGAAGAAAAGCACTTATGCTGTACTTCAGAAAATCAATGATACTGATGACAAGTGTTTTCCTTTGTGCTAACATTAGGCTGCACACATTTCATCATAAACCTGGCTATGCATCTGCAGTTAGATGCTGCTTTTTTGTGTCAGCCATGGCAACCTAAAAGCCCAGACCTCATTCGTGCTTATGCAAAGAAATAAAATTCTCACTAATTTAAGTGAAATGTACTGTTTATGGAAGATTCAGCTGTATCCCTATTACTATTTCCAGGAAACACTGTGGAGTAATGTGCCCTGGAACATTCTGATCGTAAGCAGTCACCCATAAATTCATGAAAGGATCCTTAGATATTGCTCTTCCTCCCCCATCAACTCCTACTGTGTGTTCATCTACCTGTTATAATAAAGACACATAATTAAGACTTTTAATTTAGAGTTCTCATTAATCATCAGATAAGAATTCTACAGTCACAGCTTCATGATCATCAAAAATGTTTTGTGGACTCTTCAAATTTACTGTAAAAAAGTTTGAATACCTCACAGTTGCATTACTATCAACCCAGTCTAAACTTCACAAATTTACAGTGATATCTGCAGTCTTTAGAGATACATCATTCTGTTAAATACTGTGCTGTCTTCTAAAAGTCAGACGTCTGTGACCTGGGACAACTTCAGCCTTATATATGTGAAGATTCCTCCCAGAATCAGAGCATAAGCCATGTTCCTGCACGCAGAAGGCAGAATTTGAGGGTTTCTGGTTTTGCAATGTACAACGACTTGAAGATACCCTGAACTTCTGTTTCACAGCTGGGGAAAAGAAGGATTAATCTGGGAGGCTCCTGGGGAGGGACTTTGCAGGCAACATGTGGGGGTGGAAGTATGTCTAGTAGTATGCTTATTAGCCCAAACTGATACATGAACAGATGCTAAAATTTTATGTTGTTACTTTCAATTATAGTGAGTTTACCCATTGTGGTTTTTGTGCTATTGCACCTATGGCAAAATTTTAACTGATTAACTCCTACTGAAAGTGACTGGGAACAAATCTAACTCCAAAGGCACAACAGTGGAACAAGTTTGTATGATAAAAGTTTGGATATGACTGATGTACTGATAAAAATTTTAAGATTTACATAAATAAATAAATAAGGGTTGAGCCTTTCAAATTTCATAATTAATTTCATGTCCAAACATGAACACTATCCATCTTCAAAGGAAAAATGTCATGTATCTAACGCAGCAGAAAAGAGACATTTGAGTTGAATAAGCCATATTTTGGACATAGTCTTGAATTAGATTAGTTTTATCCCTCTATGAATTTAGGGATTGCAAATAGGGGGAAAAAATTAAGAAAGAATATGGATGTAGAAGGTAGCATGGAGAAAGTGACTCCCTGGGGAGAATAATGGAGTGAGGGAAGGGTAGGATTTGAATGGAAATCTGGTGAACAAATTATAAAACATGGGAGAGTGTGGAGTGACAGAGGTAAAACAGAAAAGATAACAACAAACAAAAAACTATAAATGGAAATGCACTGCATCACAGACAAAAATGAGCATGTTGATTGTCCACTGTAAAGAAACCTGCTTTAGGGTGTGACACAGGAATGCTACTTTAGTGTTATTTATTCCATTCCCAGTAACTCTAAAGGTTTTCACAGCTTGGTGCTCAACTGTGTTTGTCAGCTTAGATACCCCTTGGCTACTGAAGCAGGCTGACCTGGAGGTAGCACAGGGTTTTTTCTGCTACACCTTCTCACTGGGGTTGTTCTCATTCTCCTTGCTCCAGTCCTAGGAAGGTGATTTGGATGATGAATCTTGCTCACGTGCAAGTCTGCAGTTTTCTCAGTGAAGATGAGGCACTCCTTGTCTGCTTACTATCCTTTTAGAACAGCCTCATATTTATAGCATGGCTGAACAGTAGCAAAGATCATCACTAAAATGAAGATGTCTGTTAGCAAATGGGGGGCAGAAACTAAATGTAAATAATAAACAGAAGTTAGCAAGTACTTTTCATGTAGGGAGAAAAAAGATTGTGTAGGCTGGCATTCTACCCAAGGAAAAAGCTGACCAAAATGATTAAAAAGAAAATCTTATTTTCTTCAAAAACAAACAAGCAAACAAACAAACAAAAAAATCACACATTCTATTCAACAACTTGATTGTTTTAAAATATGAACATTGTGAGTTAGATAATTTTGAAAATGATATTTATTGTGTAACTCAGTCAAAATTTTCAATCAGCTGACTTATCTGGAGAGCCTTCAGATAAATACAAGACCACATTGATTTCATGTACTTGTTCAGTTGTTCCTGAATGCTTGACAGGCCTGACAATTTGATCGATAAGTGATCCTATTCACCAGAGTTGCAGGTGCCTTTTGTGCTCTTCCTGCTGGAAGACGACAATCAGACTCATTAAAGGCAACACAAAGCATTACCAATGACATGTTTCCTGCCAGACAAATACGGCCAATGCTTATTATGATTTTATCTGAGAGAAACTGATTTAATCAGCAGTCTAAGTTTTAACCTATTGTTAATAATGCAATTTAAAGCTTTTCTCTCTTGCTTCTGATCAACCTAACTGGAATTCAAATGGGTAGAAGTGACGTGAACAAGCTCACAAGGGTCAGAGTTTATCTTTTCTGTCTGTGCCAGCCTCTTTGATGTTCAACGTGAAGGACAAATCCTCACGATTCCAGAAACCACCCTGTGAACACGAGACAGTACACCAAAGCTATTATGTCACATATTGCTGTCTTAATTTAAGTTGCAATCTGGAAGATGCATCAAACTGAAAGCTGACAGGTTGTGTAAAGCTAATGTTACATGGATAACTGTATTAATGATCTATTCATTTGAAACTTGTTATTAATGTTGTCTTTCTTTCTGCTTTCTTTTTTCTGGTATTGTTCAATTCATTACAAACTACTCTAGCTTGGTATTTATGGGGAAAAAAAGATGTTTTCAGAGTGATTATTTAAAAATTTAATTTACTGAAGATACAAGACAGAACACACAAAATAAGATTGTAACGATGCCTAAAAAAAAGCACATTGAATTCTTGTAATGGATTTATTCTATTGTTTCACTGCCAGTTTCTAGTACAAATCTTTGTGAAAGATCTGAACCAATCAATCATTATAAAATCTGGTAATTTAAATATTATTATTCTTAAACGTATTAAACTGAGTATTAAAACTGCTTACATAAGTAGAACATCTTCTTGCTCAACATATCCATTCCCTTCAGTCTCTAACTATACATCCACTTCTTTGGGTCACCTTCTGCCCTCCGCATATCCAGAGTATTTGATATGTATAAGAAAAAAAAAATAACAGCCCTTATTCTGTTTTTGTGTTAAGCAATATGAGTTCGGAGGGAATGTGGGGTTGAGGTTGTCCAGAAGGCAAAAGTTGAGAGGGCGGGTTTACAGGTCCATTAGGGAGGATGTGCCATGCCCACAGGATAGCATTGTTAAT
The DNA here is from genome assembly GCF_963264785.1 of Psittacula echo. Taxonomy (NCBI): domain Eukaryota; kingdom Metazoa; phylum Chordata; class Aves; order Psittaciformes; family Psittacidae; genus Psittacula; species Psittacula echo. The sequence goes on from NC_137738.1 coordinate 94,467,787, forward strand.
CAAACCAAGAAGACATCTGGAAACTTAAATTCACAAATAGGAGGCCCTTAAGAGTTATATGCACAGCTTGAAATTAATTTGTGAAACTGGTGATTGTTTGGTGAAGATGCTAAGAGAACTGAGTGACATCGGAAACTGAGGGAGTAATTGGTGTGCCTTACAGAGAAGTGAAGATGAAACGATTATTCTAGCCACGACTGCAGAAGATAAGAAACTTGGCAATAAACCATTTCTGATTGCTGCACAGAAAAGTATGTATTTATTCTCAAATGCCTGGTGAATGTATTTAATTTTCCTGTTACACCATGTTTTTCTCTGCTGGGCTACAGCTCTCATGAGCTGATAAACCTTTTACATCTTCTACACCTCTACAAAGGAGGAGCAGGTGCATAATTCAACCCAGGATCCAAAAATATGCAGGGCATCATCTCAGATTCCAATTGCAGGCATTATGGAGGGCTTTTCAGTCCAAGAGCTGTCACCTGCAGTGTGGAGGGAACCCAATGTATTCCAAGATATTTTACAATGGCGAAAAAATATTCATCCTTAGTATCTGAGCTAGGAGTTCAGCTTTGTCTTTCTAAATTTTATGTTACAACAGACAAGCAGAGGTAACATCATGATGACGTCATGCTACATGACTGGAAAAGTAGGCTTTTCATTCAGTAGCAGGAAAATAGAAGGTGAAACTGTGTCATAGGTTGATTTTCCCCAGGGAGACTGTACTGGGAGTGAACTATGCAATAAAAAGAGAATTATGTAGACCCCCTAAAGGAGAACTGGAAATGGGGAGATGAGACAGTAGAGGCCTGTAAATGCTACAAGAGAAAATGGCTTTGTAAGCGCATTACCATTAGTGACATTGTCAAAACAAGGCTGAGGTTCTGCAAGATAACTGAACAAAAAGCTTACTGAAGAGGGTGGAATGGCAGTGTGACTGCAGTGGAAGTCAAAATGTGAGAGCAAGAAGTGAGAGAAATTGCTCTAAACCCCTGAATTAATTTAGAGGTGAATAGAGACAAGACTCTAATAATGGATCGAGGGAATTACTAGTAAGCTCTGAGGAGTAAAGGGACTCCATGATAGCTGCAGTTTAAAGGGAACTGAGACCATACATATGCAAGAATAACAAATATAAGGAAGTTATTTACTAACTTATGCATATGTGTTTTGAACAGTTTATGCTGATGGCAAAGTGAAAAGTAGGCTTGGATTTTCACTGTGCTTTCAGTAATGTTTGGGTACAAACGTTTTCATCAAAATATTTTAATGTTACTGTTTAGGCATACACAAGTGACTGTTGAATAGCCAGTCAACATTCATTATCTGAGCTGTAGTAATAGTCCAGGATCACTATTAAAACAACAATTGGAAAGTCATATGTGTTAGTTCAGTACTTCTTTGTCATATGCTAAGTTGATTTTATTTGCCTAGTGTTTGTTATGGACTTGAAGGCTCCTACATGGATAGTTACCTCTTTGTAATGTGTTTAATGGTGTGAGCTTTCAGTGTGAAAACATACAAGTAGAACAGAATAACTCTCTTAATTCACTAAGTGTCTTTTCATACTGCTGATAATATTACAGTGATCAGTTAAATTGTTGTGAAAATGAAGACTTCCTCCCACAGTTACTACTGATTTTAACAAATTCTCCCTATATTATTTGCAAAGTAGTGACCCATATTTTATTGCGCGACTTCTAGCCTACATTGAATCTTACAATAGTTTCTGTTTCCTCTAAAAAATTCTGAAAAGCTATTCCCTAATTCTGTTAGAAATCTCTAATGATTCATGCATATTAAATTCAAACAAACCACCTGGTTTTGATTGTTTCCTAATCCCTCTTAAAATCAGAGGCCCATTTTCGGTGGCCTTTGCAACAGAACTCTGCAATTAGAAATCCACACAAGCTTCCCTCTTTGTCATCAGGCTGTGTGTATCTGCTCAGAGAAAATTGCCACAGCTGTCAGCTTAAGTGCAATGACAAATATGTTTTTTCTGCATATTTGGTTTCAACTAGTTTTGCTCAATTCACTATGACTTAACTGGTACAACAAGTTATACAAGTGTTGCGAGAGAGAAAGAAAGACAAGCTGTCAGGTATTTACTGTAGGTTAACCCTACATGGCGTTCTGCATCATGCCTGGGTTTAGCCCTGTGAACATTAGATAGCAATAGTCTTTCTAATATCACGGCAGGTTGCTACATAGCATGTTGCTGCTTCTTTCTCAACATGGAGGTAGGCAATTCTCCCCCTCTACTCTGTTATTCTGACACCCCACCTGGAGTACTGCCTTCAGCTCTGCTTCCCCAAATGCAAGAGGAAAGTGAACCTGTGGAAGTGAGTCCAGAGGAGGGTCACAAAGATGATCAGAGGGCTGGAACACCTCCTTATGAAGAGAGGCTGAGAGAGCTGGGTTGTTCAGTCTGGAGAAGAAGGATCCAGGGAGACCTTAGAACAGCCTTCTAGTACCTAAAGGAGGCCTACAGGAAATGTGGAGACATAGGGATAGGACAAGAAGGGTTTAAACTGAAAGAGGGTAGATATAGATTAGGTATTAGGAAGAAGTTCTTTACTGTGAGGACGATGAGACACTGGAAGAGGTTGCCCAGAGAAGCTGTGGATGCTCCAACCCTGGCAGTGTTCAAGTTGAACAGGGCTTTGAGAAACCTGGTCTACTGGAAAGTGTCCCTGCCTGTGGCAAAGGGGTTGGAAGTAGGTGATTTTTAAGGTCCCTTCCAAACCATTCTATAGTTACAAGATTTTATAATTTTGTAGAATTTTACTTCATTATTTCTAATGAATAATCTGGTAATGATACTGTGCAATTTAAGGTAAGTGATTTGAGATAATGTTGATCTCCCTTTATGTTCATCAGAGCTGAAGAATTCTTTCCAAACCACCTATGATTTGTAGGGATCTGTTTACACCCCCATGCTTAAAAGCAGCAGAGTGAGAAGTCTCTGAAGCAAATCAGTAACTTCTGAGGAAACAGCTCTGAGAGTGGAGGGGGGCTTACATTCCCAGCTATCAAAGCTTCTCTCCCAAGAAATCTTAAGAGATTGGGCTAACTGTTATTAAACCTGTTGTGAACTGAATAGCTGGTTCAATTTAAAAGTTCAGTCTATAGTGACTAAAATGACAGATTTTGGCATTTTCAGTAATGCTCAGCAAATAATGGGAATATTAAGCTGCCAAGGATATATTAAAAAGGGCTGAAAGAGACTGGATTCTGGTCACCTGAACGGCAGAGCTTGTTATTAAAATTGATAATTTCACAATAAAGTTTTCTCTGTGCTCAGAACTGTTACCTATTGCTGACACTGGCAGGTACAATGAAACGTTGCTGAATATTACTGCCACTGCACATCACAACAAATCATGTTGAGAACTTTCTGGAAGTCAGTACATCACATATGCTTTAACCAAGAGTCTTGATCTGATCCTGAAAAGGAATGTCTGGGTCTACAATGCTGATTAAAATTACTATGATTATTACTTGAGCAATGAATATGTTGTTTTCATTTTACAAACAGCAGGGGTACTTGCAAAATGCTCTTAAACACCTCAAAAGAAGGGATGTGTTTTCAAAGAACCTAATTCTGACATCTCCAATACATCATATCTGTATTATACTAATAATGTCGTGTTCTGTAATCAGTGATGCTCAGGAGAAGGATGAGGAATCTGTGAATGTATGGATGAATCAGTGTCTGATTAGCTATCTTCATAGCATCTTTTCTGTGTTTATTTAGAGAAAGTGAAATTCAAATTTGAGTGATAATGATCATTGGTCTTCTTTTTCTAAGAAAGAGAAACACCATTTTTAATCTTTTTTCCCCACAGTCCTATGGTTTGAAACATTTCAATTAATTCACCAAACACAAAGATACAGATGAACAACACTTTAGGAATCCAGAGACATAAAGCCAGCACACAAGATGCTGCATAGCTGGAAAATGGAAATGTAAGTTGCTTTCAAAAGTGTTATTTATCTGTTGAATGCTCACAAAGTAAAGATCAAATAGCCTAAAAACCCCAGTCTTAATGTTTTTCTAAGAAGCTTTTGTTACTATTGCCCACCTGCTCTTTCTTTTCCCACCTGTCCTAAATCAGTGGGAGTGGTTAAACGTTTGCAGACTGCAGAATCTTGTTTATAGCTTATATCCTGGAAGGAAACATTCAACAGCTAAAGCACTGGCTTCTAATGCTTTTGGAGTGAATACCAAGCTGATTTTTCATGAGTACCTGCACCTACTTTGCCTTCTTTCATTCATCTTTTGCCAGCTTTGCTGCTTGGATTTCTGCTATTGCCGTCTTCAGTGTCCCCACATCACCTGCAGTGTCCTTCAAGTTCCTCCTCTAGTTGGTGCAACAGAAGCTACCAGCTTGAGCTCTGCAACACTGACTTTAGGGGGTCCTCTGAGCATGAGGTAATCTGAAAAAAGTAATGACTTAGTCTTCCTAATCTGCCCATGGTCTCCGTCAATAGAGAGCTCTGGTGGGTGTCTGCTGGGGTTCAGCTGTTTGAGGTACATGCTGCTGCTCTCCCAAGGACTCAATGTATTTCAGGACAGGTACTAGTCAGTTCATTACACCTTGCCATTATTTCTACCCTCACTTTTAAGCAATCAGTTACAGCTCTCTCGTTACCAGCCTGCCTTTGGTGTTCCAGAGGCAGGAGAGGGTATCTGTCCTATGTGAGCACAAATTAGCTGCAGTTATAAAAAAAAAAAAAAAAAAAAATGTAACAGCTTGTGGAAATACTGGTTTGAACGAATATTCTGAAAGACTTACAAGTGTTAGGTTCCCACCTTGTCACATGGGCCTCTCCTTGGATACAAAATCCTGGTGCATGAAAAAGAACAGTCTGGCAGCCATCCAACATTGTGCATTCCAAAGGAAATCCTGGATATCAGTGTCTTTTATTCACAATGCTACACTAGCATCTGGCTCCTTATAAGAAAGATCTTAATCAGATAGAGCTGAGTAATGGCAAATGTAATCAACTCATTATATTAGGTCTTTGTAACATTCATATATGCATATGTACATATTTAAATATATAGATTTATAAAATAATTTCTACCAGTCCACTGTACTTTGCAGTCACTCTCTCAGATGCCTTTTCCTTCTAATACCATCACCTCCAACAGGGCCAGACATTCCTTCCTTTGCTAAGCCTCTCTGAAATAGTTCAGGAAAACAACACAAAGCAGCACACTGTTTCCCTGCGCTCACTTCCTCTTCTGCATGAATCTGTGCACATGCCAAGATGGTGTGTATCTAAAAAATCGATTCCTCTTTTTTCTGGAGGTGCAGGTGAGAGTATGCTTAATCACTGTAAATTCATTTGTCTTACTGATCTGCTGTCAGCCTTCTCCTATAAAGCTAACAGAAATAATCTGTATTCTCAGTGTTGACCTTGTCCCACTTGATGCTACGTGAGCATGCAAGGACACAGGTAACATTTGCTGTGTTGTCACACTGGTCGCTGTGATGTGAAAGGCTGATGACAGGTGAAGTATTTCACCTAATGAAGAGAAGGCCTTGTTCTATCATACTTGCGATTTTCATTTGGGAAAGAAGTTGTCTCCCTTTCTTAGTACAACAGATAATAATTATACAGCTGTGAAAACAAATACAGATCTAGGTTGAGGAATGTATACACACTGAAGGACAGACGTGCTTATGAAAATATCTGCTACTGGTTTAGCAATGCAAACCTTCATTTCTGCAACTGCTAAACTGGTGCAGTTGGACACTTCTTATTTGGCTATAACCTCACCAAAGGAAAATATTTTAGCAAGATCTTGTTTTAGAAAAACAATTAAAAAGTATAATTTATAATAATGTGATGTAATATTTTCTGTTGCCGTGGGCACAGAACAATGAAGGCATATAGCAATTTCTGGGGAAACTGTCTAAATTACCGAACGCTTTAATAAACAAACGATATTTGAGGGCAAGTTGCCTTGCAAAATGAAAATAATTAAGAATCCACATTCAAATCTCTGCACTAAATTGCAGGTTCAAATGTTTTAGCTTCTAGACCTCTGATTGCTTGTTTTGTTGACTACCATCAAAATATTAGCATTTGTGCCTGTAATAAATTATGCCTACAAAACTGCAGTGTTTCTTTCTCTCTCTTTTTAAAGCAGGCACTAAATGTAATTATACGTGCTCTGTTCCAGTATCACAATGGTAAGTAGCAGTTTTTGAGCTGAAGCTATGTGAATATTCTTCACCTAGTCTGTGTACCAAATAACCATCTTCACAGAATCACAGAATCCCGAGGGTTGGAAGGGACCTCAAAAGATCTTATTCAGCATTAACTTCAAATTCAGTGGTAGTGTTTGTTTGTTTGTTTGTTTCAGTATGAACAGACATGTATAGGCTGGATTAACTACAGCCCCTAACTACTAATAGTTGCTCCTACAAGGGAGTGGCTAAGGGCTTCGAGTTTGTCTTGTGTCTTGTTTGGAGAAAAGGAGGGTGAAGGGCAACCTCATTGCTCTCTACAGCTTCCAGAGGGGAGGATCTGGAAAGGGAGGTGCAGATATCCAGTGACAGGACACAGGGGAATGGCTGAAAGCTTCATCAGCTGAAGTTCAGATTTGACATTAAGGAGCATTTCTTTACTGAGGGTGGTCAAACACTGGAACAAGCTTCCTCAAGAGGTGGTTGATGCCTCAATCCTGTCAGTGCTTAAGAGTCATTTGGACAATACTCTTAACAATATACTTTAATTTTTGGTCAACCCTGAAGAAGTCAGGCAGTTGGAGTAGGTGATCATTGTAGATCCTTTCCAACTGAACTATCCTATCCTGTCCTGTCCTAATAATTCAGGCACATAGCATCTGTTGCACTTGGCTTCATCCAGTCTACTTCATTTCTCATCATCATTGGAAAGAAGCACTTGAAAATAAAGCTGGGGTGAAAAGCTTGGAGATGTGCTGGTTTCTGAAATTAGTGAGTTACTAGGTCCTGGCTAAGTCTTAAACTCCCAAATTCTGGTGCAAGCTCAGTGACAAGTCATTTCTTTATTGGTTTCTCTATTATAAAATGGAGACAACAAACGGAGGCACAACCAATACCCTGCTCTGAATGAAATTAAACAACTGCACAGGCTTTAATCTTTGAATTGTTGCTCCCATTTCAGCATTACAAGTCTTCACTAATCCATTAGCTATGCATGCATTTAGTCATGGTTGCCCCTTTCCTACCAGCATAGGTAGGAATCAATCAACCCATGCTGTGTTTGGATTAATTTTCAGATGCACAGGCAACTGATTTTATAGGTATCATTAAATGTAACCTATTGAAATGATGAACTAATAATTCAGCTGCATAAATCTGCAAAGCTCCATCAGTTTATACTGGCTAACACCAGCTGAAGTCCTAATTTATATTAACTGAAAGGAGAAGTAGAGTTAATAAAAATCTAAGAAAAAATCTAGAATCTCTAATGACATTGGGAAATTGGAATGTTTATTTTAACACCTTATCTAGTAATAAGAAAATAGCACACAAGCTAGATAATATTTTCTAAACTGAGAGGATGAAAGAGAATGAAATACTGACTTAATGCGTACACTGAATATTACAGAATACGGAAAAATAGAATATAAACAGATAGGAAATAAACTATTGGAACAGGTGAAAAATCTCTACTAGATGGATGGTCACCTCCCTTAAATCAGAAAAGTCTGTGTGAGTGCAGAAATAATAGGATGATTTTGAGTTAAAAAAAAATAAAAGAAGAAGAAGATAGAAAAAAACCCCAAATATTCATTGCTTTCCATTAAAGCCATGTGCTGGGTTGACCATGGCTGGACACCAGGTGCCTACCAAAGCCGCTCTACCAGTGTCCTTCCTCAGGGTAAAGAAAATATAATGAAAAGGTCAAAAGCTTGTGGGTTGAGATAAAGACAGGGAGAGATCACTCACCAGTTACTGTCATGGGCAAACCAGGCTCAGCTTGGGAAAATTAGTTTAATTTATTACCAATCAAATCAGGGCAGGATAATAACAAAAACCCCTAAATCTTAAAACACCTTCCCTCCACCTGTCCTTCTTCCAAGGCTTAACTTCACTCCCAAATTCTCTACCTGCTCTCCCCCAGCGACACAGGGGCAGGGAGAAAAGGGGTTGCCTTTAGTTTGTCACACACTGCCTCTCCTACTCCTTCCTCCTCAGGGCAGGACTCCTCACACTCTTCCCCTGCTCCATTGAGGGGTCCCTCCCACAGGAGACAGTCCTCCATGAACTTCACCAGTGTGAGTCTTTCTGATGCCCTGAAGTTCTTCATGAGCTGCTCCAGCGCAGGTTCCCTTCCACGGGTGCAGCCCTTCAGGAACAGACTGCTCCAGTGTGGGTCCCTTCCATGGGTGCAGTCCTTCAGGAACAGGTTGCTCCAGCATGGGTCCCCTGTGGGGTCACAAGTCCTGCAGCAAACCTGCTCCAGCCCGGATTTCCCATGGGGTCACAGCCTCCTTCAGGCATCCTACTTCTACAGCGTGGGGTCCTCCATCGGCTGCTGGTGGAGATCTGCTCCACTGTGGACCTCCATGGGCTGCAGAGGCACAGCTGCCTTACCATGGTCTGCAGCACTGGATGCAGGGAAGTCTCTGCTCTGGTGCCTGAAGCACCTTCTCCCCTCCTGCTTCATTGGCCTTGGTGTCTGCAAGGCTGTTGCTCTCACACATTCTCACTCCTTTCTCCAGCTGCAGTTGCTCCTGCATGGTAACTTTTTCTCCTTAAGTGTGTTATCCTTGAGGTGCTAGTAGTGTTACTGATGGGCTTGGTCTTGGCCATCAGTAGGTCCATCTTGAAACCCTCTGGCACTGGCTTTGTTGAACATATGGGAAGCTTCTAGCAACTTCTCACAGAAGCTACCCCTGTAGACCCGCTGCTACCCAAATATTGTCATGCAAACTTAATGAAATTCACTTCATGTAAAAAATCAGAAAGTATTATGTAAACTTTAAAAAATTAGTTCTAATTTGTAGTGGCTTTTAACTAATAAACTACAAGTCTTGTGGTGTGCAATAGAAAAACAGCTTAAAGAAAAAAAGCAAGATATGTAAAAAAGTGTCATGATATACCATAGACTTATTTATTATTAACCATATTCTCTCAAAAATCATTAACCAGTTATTTTTAACAGAAATCAATATTCTTGCATAAGTACATGCTTCCAGAAACTGTGGTTTTTGAAATCAAAAGCAAAGAATAGTATAAAAACTGTGTGATAAAAATTACAAGAATTATTCATTAATTTTATCAAAAAGACAGCCACAACAGAAAGGTGGGTGGACCAAGCAGTTCAGCAACAAGGATTTTCAGGTGTTTCATATGAGCATAGATTTTAAAATCAGAGGGGAGACGCATGTCCAAATTTTCCGTCAAAGAACATCATCAGGCAGTTAAAAGAGTTAAGCCCTTAAACTTAGCTTTCTGCTATCACACATTACCATACTGTCAAATGGGAGAGAAATTGCCACACTGTAGGGTCATTTTTTGCCTGAATTTGTGGTATACATAAATGCAGATGCTACTAAGTTGACTTCAGTCTTATTTGACATGCAAGAGCACCACAGGAAATTGTTTTTAGTGATCAGAATAGTGTTACCAACTGTTTTATCTTTCCAAAATGTTCTTATCTGGATCTAGGTGTTTTGCTATGTCCTTTATTTCTGTTCTCCAGAAGCAAGTTTCTAGCCTTCAGCATAGCAAAAGAAATCTTTGATCGTATAGGTAGAGCAACTATGAAAAAAAACAGAAGAAAAAGAAATCTAATCATAAAAAAATGTCTCATGATCTGATAACTGATGCAAAATTGAGCCAAACCTCATATATTTTTAAGACCTTATTCTTTATTTTGACAATACAAGACCAGACCAGTTTTCCAACGCCGTTATTATCATATCAATATTTTTGTGGCTGGAGGATTGTGTTTTGTTTTGGACACCTACAAAAACTAAAAACTGACACCTAGAGAAACTGATGTTATATAAGCCTTTCAAAACTCCGTTTCCACTTCCAAGGGAGCTGTATAAGATCCTCTTGTTATCTCCTTAAACTAAGTCAGCAGGTTTGCTGCACAGACACGTTTGATCTTGTTTGCAAAATTCATAGCACCTGTTCTTAAAACTACCTAATGAAGGGTTGTTTTTTCTTTACACCTTAGAATGTTATACATAGTAATTGCCTATCCTAAAAATAAATAAAATAAGTCCACTGACCCCCCCCGCCCCCCAGAGCCACCGACAGTGCACATAATTCAGACTCACTGATGTCTATGGGAACTAGATTCATTCTTAGGCCAAAGCCCTGGAAGACTGAATGCAACTCTTTCAATGAATAATTTGTTTTGGCAAAGAGGCCTTCAGATAAGCACATAATCTGTCTCACAGAATAAAACGCACTCGAAAGAGGGCTCTGTTCTTGCAAAATCATGTTCCCTGTTTGGATATTTACTGTTCAGAATTCAGATCAGTTTCTCATGAGTATACTCTGGATTTATACTAAATTCACTGTTTCTGTTACCTTGCTTCCTAGAATATTCATAGAAAGAGAACAAAACCCATAACAAACACAATGGAATCTTTTCATTTCTCTCCTTTGTAATCCAACAGAAATTTTATGCAATAGTTTCTCAGTTCAGGAAAATAGCATAGTTTAAATCCTTCTTCTTTAACCTACAATTGCAGAATGTCAATCTAAGAATTTTTAAACGATTTTAAATGAATGCTGTTGAAGTCACTATTCAGTAGATGAAGAAAAGACATTTTAATTTCAGTTTTAGTAGGAGTGGAACATAAACAAGGGTTGCTTTCAGTATTTTCCAACAACATTCTTTTAATCTGTATTGCATTAATATTGTGTGAGCTAGTAGTCTAGACTAGGCGGCAGTATATAAAAGAGACTAAATTGCGCTGTGACTACAATCAAACCTGATTAAGTAATGCTTCTGCATAGCATAATTTCACCACAGTTGGAAAGAACAGCTAAAAATATATCTGTTGAGAGAAGATCTCCATTGTGACTCTTTAGACGATTTGGTATTTAGTAGTGATGGTTCCAGCCGCCAAGGATAACTTCTGTGCCTCATATGAAAGAGTCTCCAGCAGACCAGTGGTATAATTGTCCTGTCCTAATGCCCAGAGGGTGCATTGGGACAGAAAAAAGTGTCCAGGTGCCAAGGACTCTGGGATCATCAGACAGTACAGTATTCTTTGGAGACTATTATTCATGGATCCAAGTTAAAGCTCAATAGTTCAACCACTTCAGCAATCTGGAGCAAGAACTTTGAATCAGAAACCTGTATGACCTCCCCAGCAGCTCTAGTCTGTAGGCTGTTTCCAGAAAACACTGAATGGAATAACCTCTTGCACAGAACAAAAACAGATTAATTTCGCTCATCTTCACCCCCATGCCTGAACCACAATGGATATGATCCTATTACTGTCCCAGTGAAGGAGCCTGCAGTTTTGAGCTCAAGCTATAAAGGCTCACTTTTTTCATTTGGAAGATACTCAGCTCAAACTCACCAACAAAAATTGCACAGCCTTTGAGTAAATCTGGAATAAATGTACATTTCTTATCCACATAATTTACAGTTTATCTGGTATCCTTCGCTCTCTGTATTTTCTTGCCATGCTCCATTAGACCTCTTCCGCCATCCCCTTTTGAAAGTGTCTGACTTCCAGAAATATATGAAAATTTCTATACGAATCCCATAAAGTATGCATACCCATGATTTCTTTTCAGGATGTCTATAAAAGCTCACTTATAAACAAATAAAATATCAATTATAGAAATGCTTGGAGAGTAAGAATTTTTCTTTGTTTGAGATATAGTTATTTAAAAGGAATTGTCCCTGTTGACCTACAGCATATAATCAGCATTTAAACAATTCCACGTTCTCACAGAATTAAAAGCATCTTTTACCATTACTTACAGTAACAGTGATTGCCTCTATGCTCCCAGTGTCTGTGGGAATACTCCCAGGTAATTTTACAGGATGTGGGATGGGGGCTCAGATCCACTGCTCAGCAAGATGATCAACCCCAGAGTTGTGAGTAGGAAATTCCAGTAATGTCAGCATGCTCTTGCATCACTGATGTGAAGGTGACTTTCCCACTGCCTATGAAAAAGGAATCATAGAATGGTTTTGATTGGAAGCGACCTTAAAGACCATCTAGTTCCAACCCTCCCACCATAGGCAGGAACAAAATCTCTGTGCTTCTGTACAGAACACAAAACCAAACTGAGCATATGTGACCATTCCTATATGTGACCATTCCCATGCACCAAATGGGGTAACCTTGGCTGTCATGAATGCAGTTTCACACCTGTAAGTAACTCAGGGCCAATATAGAGGTTAGTAAAGGCTCCTTTGAAAATGCATTTTGTAACAATTTTTCAGGCTCCGAGGCCAAGTTTCCATGGTTAGCAGCCATGGAATGACAAAGTAAGACTACAGTGTAGTATGATTGAAGGTAAACACAGACATCCTCTTCTGATTTGGACAACAGGGGTAATAACCGGCTCTATAGTAAAACAGGTAAGCTTGCCCAACAGGTGTATTTATCTCACAGTATCACAGTATCACAGTATGTTAGAGATTGGAAGGGACCTCAAAAGATCATCTAGTCCAATCCCCCTGCCAGAGCAGGAACACCTAGATAAGGTCACACAGGAATGTGTCCAGGCGGGTTTTGAATGTCTCCAGAGAAGGAGACTCCACAACCTCCCTGGGCAGCCTGTTCCAGTGTTCTGTCACCCTCACTGAGAAGAAGTTTCTTCTCAAGTTTAAGTGGAACCTCTTGTGTTCCAGCTTATACCCATTACCCCTTGTCCTATCATTGTTTGCCACTGAGAAGAGCCTGGCTCCATCCTCATGACACTCCCCCTTTATATATTTATATACACTAATAAGGTCCCCCCGCAGTCTCCTCTTCTCCAAACTATAGAGACCCAGCTCCCTCAGCCTTTCCTCATAAGGGAGATGCTCCACTCCCTTAATCATCTTTGTCGCCCTGTGCTGGACTCTCTCCAGCAGGTCCCTGTCCTTCTTGAACTGAGGGGCCCAGAACTGGACACAATATTCCAGATGCGGTCTCACCAGGGCAGAGTAGAGGGGAAGGAGGACCTCTCTCGACCTACTGACCACCCCCCTTCTAATACACCCCAGGATGCCATTGGCCTTCTTGGCCACAAGGGCACAGTGTTGGCTCATGGTCATCCTGCCATCCACTAGGACCCCCAGGTCCCTCTCCCCTACACTACTCTCTAACAGGTCGTTCCCCAACCTATACTGGAACCTGGGGTTGTTCCTGCCCAGATGCAGGACTCTACACTTTCCCTTGTTATATTTCATCAAGTTTCTCCCTGCCCAACTCTCCAGCCTGTCCAGGTCTCGCTGGATGGCAGCACAGCCTTCTGGCGTGTCAGCCACTCCTCCCAGCTTAGTGTCATCAGCAAACTTGCTGACAGTACACTCAATTTCCTCATCTAAATCACTGATGAATATATTAAATAATACTGGTCCCAGTACTGACCCTTGAGGCACTCCACTAGATACAGGCCTCCAACTAGACTCCGCCCCATAGACTACAACTCTCTGGCTTCTCTCCTTCAGCCAGTTCGCGGTCCATCTGACTACCTGATCATCCAGGCCACACTTCCTCAGTTTAGCTGTGAGGATGCTGTGGGAGACTGTGTCAAATGCTTTGCTGAAGTCAAGGTAGACCACATCCACCGCTCTGCCATCATCCATCCACAATGTTATTTCCTCATAAAAGGCTATGAGGTTGGTCAAGCATGACTTCCCCTTGGTAAAGCCATGTTGACTGCCCCTAATGACCCTCTTATCCTTGACATGCCTTAAGATGGCATCAAGGATAAGGTGTTCCATCACTTTCCCAGGGATGGAGGTGAGGCTGACCGGTCTATAGTTACCCGGGTCCTCCTTCTTGCCCTTTTTGAAGACTGGAGTGACATTTGCTTTCCTCCAGTCCTCAGGCACCTCTCCCGTTTCCCAAGACTTGGTAAAGATGATGGAGAGTGGTCTAGCAATGACTTCCGCCAGTTCCCTCAGCACCCGCGAGTGCATCCCATCTGGACCCATGGATTTATGGATGTCCAGATTGCTCAACTGGTCCCTAACCCATTCCTCATCGACTAAGGCAAACCGCTCCAGTGACCTGACTTCATCTGAGGTCTCAGGAGTACAGGGCTCTTCAGGACTGCCTCCGGCAGAATAGACTGAGACAAAGGCGGCATTCAATAACTCTGCCATCTCAGTATCTTCTGTCACCAGGGCACCCACCCCATTCACCAGTGGGCCAACCTTGCCTCTGGTGTTAGTTTTATCAGCTATGTATTTGAAAAAGCTCTTTCTGTTGTCCTTGACCCCTCTTGCCAGATTTAATTCTAAGGAGGCCTTAGCCATCCTAGCTGCCTTCCTACATCCTCTAGCAGCAGCCTTATATTCCTCCCGAGTGGCCAGCCCCTCCTTCCATGACCTATAAACTCTCCTCTTCCACTTGAGCATACCCAGCAGTTCCTTATTTAGCCACGCAGGTCTCTTGGCCCTCTTCCTTGACTTCCTACGTGTCGGGATGCTCTGCTCTTGAGCTTGGAATAAGCAATTCTTGAATGCCAACCAACTATCTCGGGCTCCTTTACCTTCAAGCAGCCTTGCCCATGGGATTTCCCCTAGCAATTGCTTGAAAAGGCCAAAGTTTGCCCTGCTGAAGTCCAGGGTTGCAATTCTACTTGCTATTCCACTGGTCCTACCACACAAGATCCTGAATTCCACCATCTCGTGGTCGCTGCAACCAAGGCAGCCCTCAACCTTTACTGCTTCGACCAGACCCTCCTTGTTAGTGAGGATGAGATCCAGCAGCACTCCTCTCCTGGTTGGCTGATCCACCATTTGGATGAGGAAGTTATCATCCATACACTGGAGGAACCTCCTGGACTGTGGCTGGGTTGCTGAGTAGTCCTTCTCTTGTGTTATTTACCACAGTTACCACTATTCATATATAACAGAATCACAATTTGGTCTTTTGTGGTGACAGCTTTTACAAAAAAATCAGCAAGCATTTGATGGAGAAGTGCAACAGGATATTTATGACAAGTAATTTATTTTTCAGTCAATCATAATGCAAACAGACTGAAATATTTATTGTTATAACTTTGCTTTTTGGGCAAATGTTAGTATTTTAAAAGTCTAGCTATTAATAATTGTCATATTAAGAAGCTGCTAGAAATAATACATTTATTTTGTATTACAGTGATATGAAGTAAAACATTTTTGATATGGTTCTCTAAGCTTCAAAATCTCAATGGCCAGGAAACCAAAGAAGTGACATCTCTATAAATATATTGAATTATTCTTCCAAATTTCTTTCTCAAATTCAGTCCACTATAATAATAACCTGAGTCTTCTTTCATTCTTACGTATTTCCACCAAAACATTATACAGTGTGCCTTTTGTGAAATCTTAATTCTTGCGTTTGTTACTGACTGTCTTTTGGAAGGCGTTCAGCAGCCTAAACAAGGAGGATGGTCTCTAGAAGGATTTTTTGAAAGCACTTACATTAAAAAAAAGTCCAACAAAATATAGGCTTAAAAAGGATGATAGATATTTTTATTAAAAATTCAGTAGACATCGACCTCTTTATACTTCGGTTGAGTATTACCTTGTGCTTGATACTGTGAATTTAAGTGGAAATTAAGCTCTCAATAGGAGGCAATAACCTTTACTGCAGGGTATTAATTTTAACACAATAAAGTGATATATTTTCATAAATATCTAGGTTATACCGAAACCATCAACATTCTATTTCACACTCTTTTACTGTGTAATATAGACTTGCTTCAATATGGAAACAGCTATCAGCTTCCAAAGAACAGCAGGGAAATCCAATGAAAATTGCAATTATAATAACTATAAAGAATTAAAATAGCTCTTGGGCACTTTTTATTATTGTTGTTTTCAGTTATTAAGGGGAAAAACTGAACAAAGAGAGATATGCTCCCAGCAGTAAGGGAAGCATTTAAAAGGAGCTTGTAAACAAGCTGGCAACAATTCATTCAGGGTTATACATTTGTCAGAGAAAAAAGAAAAAAGAGAAAAAAGGAAAAGAAAAACAAAAAAGTGAAGCAATTCTGTAAGAGGACTCCAGTTGGGAATGTCCTCTGGGGACTACAAAGTGACATGTAGCAGTAAAACTACTAGGCAGCTGAAAAGACATGTTTAGAGGAGGTAGAAAAGGGAGTCCTCTCCTATTAACAACCCCAATGCCACCTGAAGAAATAATATATTCCTCTTGTCATTGAAGGACCCAAAATTGTTGGATTATTTATGTTAAACAAGATTAATGGATTTTCTTTCCACAGACTCTACCAGTTGCTTCGTATTCCAGTGAAAATTACAAGAAACTGTGAGACCAACAATTAAAGAGCTGCTGTGATACCTTTATCTGGGCAGTAATCTCTGTCAAAACCTGAAGGATATTCAGTCATTTTTACACAAACCACTAACAGTCATTTGTCATCACTGTACTGAGACAGTTCTAGATAGTCCTTAAAGGTTAGAGGTTTACTATCAGTCCTTTCAGATATGCAGTCGCCTCTCTGGACCCATGATGAGGTCTGGAGACACAGAAGTAACTTTTTAGATAGTCTGTTTTGGAAAGGCTGATTAGCAAAGAGCTCTTATATTGCATGTGAGACATGCAGACTAGTATTTCATTGGAGCTATGGCCACTGCACCAAGAAAGAATGAGTTGGTCAATGCTGCTTTCTCTACATAAATATCTGCTGCTACTATTGTCACTGAATGCTTGATTTGCTTTAATTCTATTGAACATCTGCAATGGGAAGGCCAAAATTTTGAGAACTACTCAGAGGAATTTTCACCATGGAGAATTTTTTCCTTTCCAAGGTGACTTCTCTGAAAGTGTGTTTCTAATCTACTAAGTCAAATGAGTTTGCTGGGGAGAGCAGATAACAATGTCCCTAGAAATCTGTCTTTGCTTACTTTATGTAAACTTACTTTAACTATGTCTATGATACTATTCTAACTCATTTAACTATTTCATACTTCATCAGGCAAAATAGACCCACCTATCTAACAGAACCAATAACTTTGTGGCATCATGTGAAACAAGCACAAACCTATTTTTGCCATTAGTAGCTAAATGCCTTACTTTTAATCATCAGCAGCAATGAACCAAACAGTATCTTCCTTTAGCACCTTCTTTCATTTACTGATATCTGGTGACAGTTTGATTTACAAAGACCAAACTGAAAGACATGTTAAGGATTTAACTCACCGTATTCAGGAATTTTATAATTAATACATATACATACATCCCCATTAAAAACTTTTGACTACCTTACAGTCAGAAGTAATTCAATGCCAGTAACCATGGGATTCAGCATAAAGACAAGGAACAAATAAGTTGAGAAATTATAACTTTTCTATGCAATCTTTGTGATCACTGTATTTAAGCTAACATTGTAATTACTTTCTACAAATATTCCCTTAATTCTTAAGTCATTCAGGGACTCAGCTGGCACAAGAAACCTAGAAGCACATGATTAAGTTTGAATGATGGCACCTTCTTACATCAACATAGCTCATTATTTAACGCTATCAGAACATCAGCCTTACTTACATCTGAGCAACTAACTATAAATGTCATGGATTTTATTTCTCTTTCAATTATTTCTGTTAAGGGTCCCTTCTTTTTAAGCATGTACGCGTTGGCTGAACATCACAGTTTCTCTGACCATACCTATAACCAGATTTAGTTACATTTATGCTTTATATCATCTGGAAAATAAATGAGAGTAACGTAGTTGTGAAATCTTCCATGTGAATATTTGAATTATCTGAACGATTAGCTAACTTCCTTATACACAGCTGACAACTTTTCTTTAACAGGATAGAGGAAATATGAATGCTCCATCCCTGAAGGTGTTCAAGGCCAGGTTGGACAGAGCTTTGGGTGACATGGTTTAGTGTGAGGTGTCCCTGCCCATGGCAGGGGGATTGGAACTAGAGGATCTTAAGGTCCTTTCAAACCCTAACAATTCTATGATTCTATGATAAATATAGTCTTGCCAAGGCAAAGGTTTTGCTGCTGTTTATTTGGTGCAATTAACAGAAGAGACTTTGTCTTACACTACAGGATGCAATAATTCCACAGTTTCAGCTGGGAGTATCTTTTCTGTTAGACAACTCATATTCCACTAGCAAACTCTAGAGTGTGTCTGAGCCACATTTAATCATTTAAAGCTGTCTGGACCAAGACAGGAATCTTGGTTTTGTCTACAGCCCAAAGAGGAAATAAATAGCCACTCCCTGGGGGCAAGTCACTATAGTGTGAGTGGCTGAGAGATGCGGAATAACCACGGCAGTGTGAAGAATAGCTGGAGCAACTGACCTCTTTTTAGCAACTACAAGAGCTAGCTACAGGACCACATTGGATTAGAACTCTATCTTTTACACGACTCAGAGTGGATTGGATAATCTTGCTCTGAGAACATAGCTTGCGCATGCACAGCTGAGACAAGCTTCCTTCAGTGCTCTTCCTCTCCTGTTGTTGAGATCTGGAAAAAGGAAAGGGGAATATACATTTTTTCATACTGTCACTGATAACCTCAATTCAGTTATTTTGGCCTACATTTAAAGAATATCTAGAAGCAAGGGACACCTTCTCACTAATGGATGTTTTCTGGGACCTCATTGAGTTGAAAAGATCCTGAAGAGGGTCTCATTCTTCCTTATTCCACATGAAGAGTGAAAGAGGACGAGAACACTCAGTCTCAGTTCTGTATCTGCCCTGCCCTTATATTAATCATCTCTTTTTGGACTCCAGTAGCATTCACAGAGCAGCACAACCTTTTACTACACTGTCCTTTGCTTCATTCCTCAATAGGAGGCTACTTATCACAAATATTATGAAAAACAGGAGAAAGCACTGAGTTTGGTCTTAAGCTGTAAAAGAGTCTTAACAATTTGTGACAGGAGGCAGTGCTGTATGAAAGTTCCTATAGTCTATATTAAAACCTGTTACATCACTACTGTCAACCTGCAGAGCCTAGAGAACCATGCTAAACTAAATCTCCAATATTTGTACCATTAAAGTTAACGGAGACAAATTTCACCCTAGAAACAGATTGACTATTACACTGCTGATTTTTTTTTTTTTTCTGTTTTTTGGTACAAATTGTCACTTTCCATACTGAATTCTAACTGAAATATGCAAGCAGCTATCAGATATCAAAGGACATGTAGATAAACAGGAGGTGATGACGTTTTTTCAAGAAAAAGTTAGGTAAGTCTATGAGAGCATGTTGATGACAGCGTAGCTGACAATGCTGCTAATTTATCCTCAAACATTTTTGTACAGTGGAATATAAATGAGACCCTGCCAGACAAATATTTGCAAAAAAATATTCATATTGCTTCATTGTCAGCCAAAAGAGAGATTACTAAATTGTTGAAATCAGGCAAAACTCCCACTCATAACTCTTGGCTGGAAAATATGTATAGATTTGCTCCACTGAAAAAGGCTTGCTGTCAAATCAGCAGATGAACACAAAATTTCAATGAGATATGGCACACACCTTTCTGGAGCTTTGTCTACTGATATATTGACAGTATTATTAATGAGCTTATTGGTGTTTCCTGCCTTGCAATTAATCTCTGAACTTGTTACACTCATGATTAAACTGGTAACTTCTCCTTCAGGAGTTAGGCTCTAGCTCTGGAATCCCACTCCAGTGAGTAGACCACCACAAAATTAATAAAACCAACAAACTAGCCCCAAGTAACTCTCAGATTGCAAGACATCAGCCTCCAGTGATTTATAGAAAACTTTCTAGCAGACACTGCCAATAACCAATATGAGGTGAGCAATGACATCTTCCGGTCTAATATGGAGTGCATATTGATTTATAACAAAACATGCACATGTGTCTCTTGCTTTATCTGAGAAGTCCTCCCTAAACAGCTGCTCTGATTAGTAGCCAGTAACAAATATGAGTCCTTTACTTTCCTCTCTCTTTTTAACTTTGCTGCCCATTTACATATTTTGGATATTTGTAGCTTGTTCTATTAAAAATTATCACATAAGAAAGAATGAAGTGCATCATGTGTTATGTGTTCGGTGCTTTAGAGACAAAAAAAGAGCTCTGTTTGCTTTGGCAACTGCAGCTTGAGTAATTTGTCTGAACAGGAGATGGAAATCTAGCAGCATATGGCTGCAGATATAAATACAAATCTAGACTTATAGACAGACACACTATACATTAAAATGAAAAGCATTTCATGGGCAGTTGGTCACAGTGATAATTCCAAAATGCAGGATTTAGTTACCTTTCTCAAGTATTTATCCCTTGCTATGCATAGTATCTTGTACTCTCAAACCCTTATTGTAATCTAAACTTAGCTAAAAGATGGCAGATGAACAGATTTACCCCAGACCACTCAAAGGCATGCCGTTTTCCTCAGATGCATCTTAATGTACCATGTAAAGAACCAAATGAAACAAAACTATATGGTGTGCTTCAAATACGCTTATGATTTATCTATACCTTTAGATTTACAACATAGAGAAGAGAAAGTGATGAGTCTCCATCAATTCCTAGGAGAAAATTATGTCTTGAAGAATGTTATTTGAAGTTTTTTATCATTTGAGTACTTGCTTACAATAAAATAGATTATTTTTCCTATACACAGTGTAACAAGCAAGAACAATGGAGATGATACATTCTGGGTTTTTTGGGGGTCAAACAGGACGAGGCCTGAGGGTGCTATGTGTATTTCTAATTTAGCTTTTCTAAATTTATATTATTTATATCAAAGTTAATTTTGCCCCACTGTCTTCCTGAAAATTTTCCTATTTTCTAATTCATAAGCCTTTGAAATTAATTTGATTTTCTCCCACTTCAAGTTTCCTTTTTGCTTAACTATCAGGTTAACTCTGTTTATAGACTGTATTGCTACATCACCACATGAACATGTAGATCAACCTACACAGTGGAGAATGTGACTTAAAAAAACTACAAAGCAACTTAAAATGTATGATTCTGTTTTACTGGCAAAAGTAGTATCTCCCTTCCTTCAGTATGTGGATATCAAAGTACGGCCATCATCTTTGTGCATGCTGTTTGGGAGGTGTAAGTAAGAATATTATAAAGTGAAGGATGGGGAAAAAAGAGACAACCAAACAAGAAATTCAGACGTGCTTGGAACAAGTAGCTGGGAAATAACGCAAAATTAAAAGCGGATTTTCCATTGAGGTTCCTTAGATTATTAATAGGGCTGTTACTGGGATCGTTACTGCTGCCTACTTGCTGCTGTGCTGAGGCAGTTTGGCACATGAATACTGTAATGAAGGATGTCCCTACAAGTGTGAAAATGCATTCCTGACTAAACTTACCATTAAGCATAAGCTGAAGTACTACTGAGCTATACATTATTTCAAGCATACCAATGGGGAGGGACACGACAGCTCTTAGATTTTCGCAGCATGCAATTTAATCCTCATATGCCATTTTGAAAAGCTTTTAAGGGTCTTGCTGGCTGAACAGCAAAAGTATCTACAAATTCATCAGTAACTGATGCTTTACCAGGTATTGTATAATTGAACAATTTTCATTTTGAACCAAGAACTAGCTGTAAATTCAATAGGAATTGTAAGGAGTTAAAAGGGTACAGTAATTCCAGTTACCAAGACCAAAAAGCAAGCAAATAGAAAGGAAATGATATACTAAGATGCAATCTTTTTCTATTACATGGGCCTTTTGTTAGAACACCTAAACTGATCCTGATACTGAATATAAGTTTATCCTTTGTTGCAGAGGGACTTTTGTATCCTTACATTATTTTACAGAGAGAGAAAGTTAGTCACTAATGCAATAGAATGGAAGAGTACAAATTAGTTTTCAAACCCATGATATATGTCAGAGTGTTCTGTCATTATTATTATTTTTTATCAGATGGTTTTAAGAGGGAAAAGCAAAACTTGATTTGCAATGCTTGCATTATCACTGCCGAAGCATGAGGTGTTTTTTATAACCCTAACTTGACAATCTGACCCTGAAAACAATTTTATTTGTCAACCCTCTGTTGACAAAAAACCCCACTGTTCTAGTAGGAAGTCAAGTCTTGACTTCTTTTTGCAAAAAGAAAAGATTAAGCAATACATAATATCATTGTCAGACTGTAAAATGAGTCCAACAGGATACAGTAGAAACACATTTCAAGAAATGTTTTTCAAGTGCAAGATATTAATAGCAAAGGGTTCAAGCTCATTCTGGATGAATTTCCATCACTGTAGTAAAGATAATATCTCTCTTCATATAAAGTCTTCATATAAAGATACTGGCACACTGTAAATTCCATGTATAGCTTTTCGGCAACAGTCATTAAAATCTGAGTATCTATAAATCTGGAAAATCATGGAAGACTTGTGAACAATACTTGGTTATGTCCAGTGGTTTAGTTTAAAAAAGAAAGTAAAAAATATTGCCAAATATTTTATATGAGACTATTCTGTTTTATATAAGGCTACTCTGGCATTTCCAGTACACACTTTGCTTTCTTTTCTTTCATACAGAGAAGGACAATATCTAAATATTTACAACATCCCTTATTTATGTAAAGCAGTGTGTAATTTTACAAATGTCATAACCTGAGTATCTACTGCTGGTTATGTGCTATATACTATACAGGAATTATTTAGTTTGGTTAGACTGTGACATTCATCACAATTTCCAGGTGCCTTACAGCTGCTCAAAGAAACATTTGTGAACAACTGGTGTGGTTCAAAACAGTTGGCTCAGAGCAGAGTTCATCTCTGGCTATGTCAAATGCATCTCTAGAAAATTAACACCCCTGTCCAATACACATGAATTAAACACATGCAAAAATGAACACATAACAGGACAAGAAAAAATTAAAAACTGAAAAAATTATCTTGGATGCTACTATGCTACAGAAGCTAGCAAATTCCAGGCCAAAAGTCCTCTCCCAAGAAGAGCACATAAGATCTCCTTGCTGGAGTTCAGCCTTTGGGACCATCAGTAAATCTGCAGTAAAAAACAAAATGAGGCAGTGCTGAAGACCATCAGAAACAGAATCAGCCATGGCTTTTAAATTATAGCAAATAGCTTGATTTTCATCCAACATACATTGGGAGCCAGTACAGAGACGTGTGTTCAGAAGGTTGTGTGTTCATATTAGCCTAGCCCACTTAAGCCTCTGTCTCCCTCCGCCAGCATCCCACACTTATCTCCTTTTCTTCTCTGGCTCAACTAAAAAGGACTCTCTTCTTCTTCAACTACCCCATTGAGAGTTTCTCCTTTTGTTTCATCACTTCTAGCTTCTGGTCCTGATCATGTGGGAATTGGAGTCAGGCCATAATCTGGCCCACTTCTTTTTCAAAGTAGCTTTAACTGTAAAGTTATTTCTGAAGGCAGAATTTAAGTGATCCTGAAGTGTGTCATCTCCTTCTGTAGTTTCCTCCACCCAGCCCAAAATAACTGACCCTTGACAGAGCCACACCATCACAGTGTTTCTGACATAAGAATGAACTCAGCTGCAGTTTTTTGGCATTCACTTATGATTGCTCCCACCTGCCTTTATTATTTATGCAATGCTGTTTTGGAGATCAGGTCAGCATGAGGAAAAGTTTACCAATATAACTCTCCTGGCAAGCCACCCTTGTGTGGGTGCAAATTCCACTGGCCAGAAAGAAAAGAAAGTAATTTTGCTGGTACAGAAAGTACCGATTCCCAAGTGGAATAAATTACAGTGGCAAAAGCATTTTCCATCTCAGTATAACTATACCTACACAAAGCTCTTGACAATATAAAAAATGTTTAAAATAAAAATAACCTTAGTTGATACTGTTGTGCTGGAAAATGTGCCTACTGTAGACCTGGCCCGATTTTATGAGAGAAAAGGCAGCTCTACGGATAAGCAAAGTGAATGTGTCTTCTATAGTAAGAAAAGGGTGGGGAAGGAACAGACCAGTGATGAATTTTGAAATATGAAATAGTCATTATTTCTGATAGAAATTGTTTCCCATGAAAATTTATAAATAAGATAATTAATCTAATTTTCTTGGCCTTTTATTGGGCAGTTAGGGCAGCTGAAGGGAGAGTACAGTAAAAAATATTTCAGATTACCACGGGAAACTGGCTGAAAGTGAGAGTTTCCAAGGAGAGTTCTTTTATTGTAAAAGTGCATTTGAGTCATCAAAATAAAAAAAAAAAAAATCATTTTGGATAAGGTAAACTGGAAAGTAAAGGCTTCTCCTCCATCTTTCTTAGGGTTAAAGCCTGTTGTTGAGAAAGAATAACAAAGAGAAGTGCTGATAGCTGTAGCACTTACAGAGACCTCCATAGTAGAGCCATTTTCATTTTTCTTGCTGACTCAAACAGTTCTGTCGCTGCAGAAAAGGCTTAAGATTTTCTTAATTGTTACTGTTGCACAAATAAATATCTGTGTTGTTATAACTGCTATCGGTGCTGTTGTGTAATCAGTTTTCAAAGGAGGTCTGGCAAGATGAGCACTGTCATTTCTGACTTGCTGCTGCCCAGGGCAGCGGGTGACTGTAACAACATCTTTTATTGTTCCAGCTCCCAAAAGGTAAGACTCATACTTGCAAATTGTGAGGAAAATCTTGTTTTGTCTTTGTTTTGTTGAAGAACTGTCATGATGTTAATGGGAGTTGTTCATCAACAGTACTTCACAGCCCTAATTGCAAAACTACTCTGTTCCCTACAAGGACAGGACGTGCATGTGATTGACAGGGACAAAGATCTTCTGAATACATGAAGGCAGTGGCTAAATTGATCTTTTTCCATTATTAGACATAGCCCTACCTTCAAGCGAAATGGGTTGCACTGAGCATAGGCCACTGAGGAAACCCTCCTGGTTAAACTCTAAAGCTTTAGTGGTGAATCTACAGGTGTGAATAGGGTTCTGCTGCAAGAGAGCAAGGAGAGAAGAGGCCATGCAGAGGGGCGCTTGCTTTCCTACTGGGCTGAAAACGAACTTCCAGAAGGGAATATTAGACCTGAATTTCAGGCTTCCTTCTGGTATTGAGACAGCTAAAGCCATTTCTGAAGCTATCTGTGTAGCAGTACATGTTGGCCATTTGCTAAAAATCAGTGGAAATAATAGTATTAAATAATATTAAACCTAGACAATTAGATGACAGACTAAAGTTTCTACTTTTCTACCAAAAATCTCTCAGAGAAAGACTGACATGCAGAGTTTCAATTTCTGGACTTCTGTGCCTTTCCTAGTATACATTTTGCATGCTAGCTGTTTATTACCATGAAATTGTTTCTCTTAGACCTCACAGCTCAACATACATAAACACAAATATATTCCTTACACCAGCATAATTGATTTTAACAAGTGTCTGCAAAGTCAGGTTCTGGGGTGAGTGGGTTTTTTTTTTGTTTGTTTTTTTTTTGTTTTTTTTTTTTTTTTGTAATTGGAAGCAAAAGGAACTATTCAAGAACTGTGTAAAAACACCTAAAGCATTTTCTTCCCAAACGGAAAAAGTTGGTTTACTAGACCTGAGCTCTATGCCATGCTGTGTCAATGACTCACTGGGCACATCTCTGTGATTTGTAGCAGCATAGCTAGTGTCTGCACAAGGTCTTCTAGCTTTACAACAGAAAGGGTATACCATCTCACAGGATTAGGGGAGCCAAGTTTCATCTGTGTCTGGATGTTTGTAGGAACATGGATTTAGGATACAGGATTTAATAAATTTCTGTGCAAAGCACTGGATGAATCAAGTGTACTGCACAGAGAAATAACTTGCCTCCTATAAAACCTTACTTCATATTCTCTATCTTAAAGTTTCATTCTTACATTTCGGGGCCAGTTGCTGCTGCATCACTGCTGTTACTTGCACACACTCCTAATTGCACTTGACTCAGACTTAGATTAATTTTATGCTACAGGATTTTATAACAGTTCATATAAAACTAGCAGGCAGAAGACTGCTAATCAATCACGGAAGACAGAAATTAGACAAGGAAAAAGACCTGTTATTAAGTCATTTACTTCATTGCAGTGCCAAATGATTGTTTTCTATAGTACTTACTTGAGCTCTTTGTCCAGTCACATTTCAAATGGCATCAGCCACACAATAATCTGCACAACACAGCTGTTTCATATTTTCATGGACCTCACTACTTGGAAAGCTTTTTCTAAAAATCCATGCTCAAATTAATTTGACTTGTATCAGCCATTCTGATTCTTCTTCTCAGATCTAATGAAAGTAATCCCCTTTCTTATCTTTATGTGTCTCCAGCCTTCGGACCTTTGAACTGTGAAATGATTATCAGAATTTGCCCATGCTGCTGCAACTTTTCTCTGGTGTAAAAACCAGTATTTATAACCCCAGGAGTACCAAACACACATACACAGAGGTACTTGTTTTCCTTCCTACCAGTACCAGCTAGCTGCGACAGGAGGAAGGCAGACATCAAGCTGCGACAGCAGAGAAATGTTCTGGTGTTAAAGCTTCCATGTCAAGCACTTTGTCAGTGCCAGTGTGCTTGAATTTTTAGTATAGTAGTTGCATTAATGCAGATTTTTTTTTCTTTGAAAGACTGGACAGGACAATAGTTATTCATAGAAGTTATTCATACAAGTACATAAATATATACACACAAACATATACATTTACACAGACGTATACAAAATAACATCACTGAAGACAAGTGAGTTTAGGTGGTGGAATTTCAAGAGCTGGACCACTGCATAGTGAAGATCTAACTATGATATATTCAGAGAAAGAATAATTCATTGCCTCAGAGCTAAAGCTTGCTGCTCCAAGACAAAGAGTGGCCTTATCCTTTGCAATATTCTGGTGGTTTTGGTTTTCTTCCTTTTCTCTATGTCTGTCACTAACAATTGACAACTTGTCTTCCCACTGTGCACTTTCACACCTGGCAAAGCAATGTCACCTGTCAGTCACTGCTTTAAAAAGTGTAACTTCCTCCAGCAGAAGACTTTCAAGCAGCATCTGCAGAGAGTTTCATGCATTTAGATATGTGATGAATTTTTCTGGGTGAAAGAGAAGAAGCAACAAGAGGAAAATGGAAAGTAGGAAAGCAAATCATATAAAAATGTGGTGATCAAAGAGCAGAGGACTCCTGGAGAATGAAGGGTTAAATCTTCAACCCATTTTTCTCCTCATTTTTATATAGGAGCCAAGTGGATGGCTGATATTTTACCACAACAGCAGCTGATGCTCAAAATAAGTGTTGGGAAGGGCAATGAGACATTCCTGTCTTGAAAAATAATTTCAGACATCATTAGGCAGACACAGTAATTTCTGGTGCTCACAAGGAAATCAGGGTGGCAGCCAAGGAGTCCCCAGCTTTTATCTCAAAATATCAAACCTGGCTGTTGTCTTCTGTAATTCCCACTATGTCTGCTTTTGAAAACAGTCAAACAACTATCTCTGAGTTGAGCTTTCCCTGCTCACTGACTTGCAGAATTTTTCTTCCCTCACCTCTCCTGCACAAAGGCCCCATGCTCCTGCCAGCAGCAATTCCCATGCCGCCCTCCACTGGGAGGAGACTCCTTCCAACTTCTTCCTTAAAATGTTTTTCTCTGCAGTTTTTCTGAGTAATGCCCCAACCACTGCTCCTACGGGAGGAAAAGTGGGGGGCTGCAAACCACGTCCAAATCCTGTTGCTGGGTTGTTGACTTTTAGGAGGGGTGTAAATGAAGGACTTAGCCCCTCATAGATGATTGCTTCTGCTTTGATTATTTATGAGGAAGAGAAAAAAAAAAAATTGTTTTGAGTGGACCTGATTCAATAAGGAAATTGTGTCTGCTTGGATCACAAATTGTGGGTTTCCTACTTTCTTAGTGGGTAACTTGCTAAAGAATTGCATCATACCAAAGAGAGCTTGCAGGAGGATTTCATGGGGTGCACAGCGGAGCTGGCACACAGATGGCAGTGAGAAACCATAGCATCCTGTACCACCTCTCTGAAAGAAAGCTGCAATCCAACCCCTGCAATCCCACCACACTTGAGCTTGGGAGCTGTACCTTGCACAGAGGAGGGATGCCGTAAGGAGGTGATGCTGGCATTCTATCTCCTCTTGATTTTGAGATTGCCAGGAGCTGGGACTCTCACTGCCTCCCACAATGTCAACTTCTCCTGACTTACACTGTAGTTCTGACAGTAACATTTTTCTTTAGCTTAAGAACGAAAAATGCAGTCTGGCTAACCACAGTAGAGAAATTGCTGACCTCAGGGTTTAATGCAAACTCACATGTTTTGTCCACCAGCTGAATGCATGGAGAATGCAGCATTAACTGTGCCATCTTTCACTGTAAAACTTTAAAAATGAAAAAATATACACAGGATGAAATATCCTGTGAAGGGATTTAAACAACAGAAATAGCTGAATGAGAGATGCGAAAATAACAACGGCATCAGCTCATTTTATCGAAATAAGTATTTTACACTGAAAGGGCAGAAGCTGTCAGACTGTAAAGCAAATTTTCAGTAAAGACTGAAGCTTGCCTGAGACCTTTGATACAAGACACAGACTTCTTTCCAGAACACACAAACTGACTAAGAGTAGAAATTGGTATATTTTTCATCTCCACATTTTGCCTATGATGTAATTTTTCTGGCAGTTAATAAGACATTCAGGGTCACCCCCCCATCTTTCTTAGCTTGATACAGCTAACAGATAAGAAAATACCCTCAACAATTCAACCCCCAGCTGTGAGTCACTGTCTCTGATGAAGATGTGTCACTCTATGTTATCTTGGGCACAAGAAACTGCTAATTTTGTCAAAAACTTTTTCACTGGGAATTAGGATTTCCTGGTGTGTTAAATCAATCTGTATGTATTAAGCACCAAACCAAAGAGTTGTTGATTTCTCTGTTCTCAGGCACTGAGCTCTTCAGCGACAGTTTCATGACAGATAAATGGGGAGACACTGCATTAATGGAGATAAGGAGGTATCAAAGACAAAACAGTCTCTCCGATACACACATGCACAGGTGCACTTTGCCTCCTTTATTCTCAAACCAGTCTTAAGAATTTCTCTACAAGGAGGGCAGAAGATAAACCCCATATCCTAACTCTTTCTGTAGCAATAGACCCATTTCCTTTGGATGAGAAGTCATTGATTAAATATCTATAAATTTCTTTTCATGGTTTTTTTCTATAGTTTTAGTTTTATTATTTCACATTTTCTTACATGTAACAGAATTATGTTCCCTGAATAGTGTAAGAATTTACAAAGTAAATTTCCAGACAGCAGCAAGGCCCAAGGATCTGGTGGACCATGGATATCTCTGTAATATTGCTTCTGCTGTCTTCTAGCTAAGAAATGTGTGATGAAGGGTTACTTAATGTAATGTTGATGTGCAATTAAACAGGGTGGAGGGAGAAATTGTCTGCTGCTCTTTCCAAACTGTGTTTATGTTATTTACTAAGAGCTTATATCATGCTGTTTCCAAAATAAGAACAGCTTAAACATACATTCACAAAAGGAACTTCAGAAAATGAGAAGGGATGATCTGAAATAATGTTAGAGAAAGTAGACGTTATGAGAACATATTAAAAAAAGAAGTAACTCAGCCTGTAGTTACCATGCTGGTTTGGAAACATGAATAACTACCATAAGTCTGTATGCCATACTGCTGATCTTTTCCACTATCTCTTTCTACTAAAAGACAGGTGGAAAACACTAGCAGCACTGATGCAGTGCAAGGTGTGTAACTCTTCTCAAGCTTTATGGTGTCCTGGTTGGGGCTAGAAGCAAACTTCAACACCTGACAAGTACATCTGAATTGCTGAAAAGTGTCCAGGGCACCATGATGGTTCTGAACAGCCTTCACAAGGATCACACAGCTATTTTGCTTTTATAACCTATAGTGGGCTCTTCAGGATGCAGAATGATGCATTCACAGCCTTGTTTGATGACTTAATATCAGCTCTGGAGAAGTAGTACAGCTGTTTCCAAGACTTCATCTACAGAAGCAGGAGATACCATCCTCTCAAAAATACCACAATGGGTTCCTTCTGATCTGTATCCATGCTGCTTAACACTGTCCACCTCAGTCCATCATTGTGGTGGTTTCTGTGGTTAAGTGCTATTTTCTCTTGGTAGCATACAAAACCCCATGAGACTATTTTGCAATTGTTCTATGGAGAAAGCATGAGATGAGCTCATTGCTTCTATGTGAGTGGCCCATCTTCTCTGTCTGAATGAAGGGGTACCATAGGCTGCTAAACTAAATATGTTTGCCTGTATATTCTAATCCCTCTAAACATGTTGAAAGTGCTGTGAATTGAAGGTTGGTAAGTCTCACAGGCACATTACATTCATAACCAAAGTTCTGTTAAGAGAAAAGGGAGTAGTATGAAATTGAGGATGTGTATATATTCTTGGGTATACATTTATCATTGACTCAGCATTCTCCATCTATATCCTGTCAACAGATGCTTCACTGCTGGCCCTTCCATCTTTGTTTTGGAAATACCCATAGCCTCACTCATATCTTGCTTATCATCATCTGCTGTTGGAGACGGGCTGATACTTTTGGTCAACATCAACAGCACATTTTCGAGGAGACTGATTTCTCCTAAACATTTCATAGTTGTACAGAACAGTTAGCTATTCTTATCAGGGTAGGAGTTAAAAGACTGGGAGTTTACTGCAGCAAAGAATGGACAGCCCAAGGAATACCACAGAAGTTGAGATGATCTGGCTGCTGCAAAGTCAGCCCTGGGACTTGTGACTAATATTTTTGATATGTAGTGTTGGAACAGAAAAAGCCCAGATGTTGGATAGATTTACGTGGATGCTACTAGTAGAAAGGTTTCACAATTGAAAATATTGCACTAGTTGGTGAACATAAAGGGGTGAGTCCAGTGGTTTTCCTGTAGGGAAAATTCTCTTGCTGCTAATTAAAGGTCATCCTCAACAGGGTGATGAATATGCTTTTGACTGTTGGAGGTCCTTTCTGCAATGCTGGACAGCTTGCAACAACTGACATGATAATGCTGATAGTGCGGCCCCAGACTTTGAATGTATTCTTAAATTTGGAGATTGGAAGGTGCCACATCAAAGCTAAGATGCTATGTTCACTCTGATGATATGACTAGAAATATATGGCTGTCCTCCTGGAAGTAGGCTTATTTGCATGGGGTCAGAGCTCTGGGAAACATTGGCTCCATGTGCAGGCTATTTGATAATATCTAAAGAACTGTGTACAAGAAGTGACAGAGCCACAGAGCCCAAGCATAAGGATATGGTGATGCTGGTCATACTTTGTGGTCTTGTATAGGAATTGGAAAACACAGGCTTCTTCAGTCTGGAGCAATCCTAAATGTCGGGTTAGTCTAACCACAAATGTAAGTGACCTATAGCATCCTGTAGGGCTAAGATACTGTGAATAGTCATGCTTTCTGAGGACTGCAAAGGCTAGCATGGAAACAGCAGGGCAGGAGTTGCCATGGACTCCAGGAGTCAGGCACAACTTCACTCCCAGTTTCTGGAAAGCAGAAAACATCCAGGCTCTTAAGGGTTGATGAAAATCCTACATACTTGCATGCACCTCTGGTTCTGGCTATACCTGTGGAACAAGATCCTCACTTTGAGCTATCTGGATGTCTTGAAGAGTGGTGTGTTTGAAATGCAGTGTCTCCAGACACTTCCCACGTTATATACCCCTAACTTCTTTCCCTTCCCCCTGCACGTTGCATGTTCCTATGGGCTGTCATCTTCCGAACAGCTATGTTTAGGGATAATATCCCAATAAAGGTAGCAGATGGACTTTTTAATTAATCAGATTCCTTAAAAACAAGTTTCTGACCTTGCCTTACAACATCAGTTGAAAAGGACTCCAGTGGCATCAGTGAAATTACAATAAAATGGCAAACAGCACAAAAATAGCAAACAGGAAAGTGCAGTACCTGTTTTTCACAATATTAAAGGGGGCATCTGGTGAAATGATCAGGCAGTTGGTTGAAAGCAACAGGTTTTTCATTTAAAACATTTTGAAGTTATAGAGTTCACTGCTCTGGGATGTCATGGAACCCCAAAACATGCACAGATTTAAGACAGAATTAGATCATTGAGGAGAGGTTTATTTGTGCCTGTTAAACTTGACTGTTGACTCCAAGCTCTGTCTCCACTAGATTAGCCTCAAGTTCACAGGCTATAGCAGGAAAAATATCACTTTATTTGCCTAGCTTATGTCCTAGGCCTCTGCTTTCACCTGCTATTGTCCAGGTCTGAGCTAAAAGAACTTTCATGCTCACACAGAACAACAGGTTTCGGGTTCTTATTCCAGATCTACAAATCTGTCACTGAGGCTGGAACCTGGCCCATGATGTGTAGTCATTTTTCACTCTGTTCATTTAGCTCTCATACTACACTTAAGGCTGTGGAGGCAGGAAAAGGCAAACAGCACAGTGAACTCTGTCTGCCCGTTTGTCTGTTGAACTCATTTACATTAATTCTTTCAATGTATTGACTGATTTCTTTTTAATTTATAAAATATGCCTGTCCCTAGCTCCCAATGCTTGCACAACAGTAGGCATGGGGAAAATGAACCTCAGTGAAATTTGTACCATGCTGAGATAGGTACACCATGAAACTTCTGCAGAGAAAAGACAGAGCTCCACAGAGGCTTTAAAAAATTTGCCTTTTCTTTGCAGCATGAAAGAAAATTAAACTAGATTCTGCTAGTGCCAAGGAAAAGGCAAGTTCTAGACTTAAGGGGTTCAAAATTAGGGTGCCTTGCTTCTGAGCTAAAGTATTACAAGTGTGTTCTAAAATTACATACATTAATGTGTACATAAATAGACAAAGGGAGCAAGCAGGAAACAAAGAGGAACTGTTAGATGGCGCAAGCAGCTGGTGAGGGCGAACGGCAGCTCTCAGTCACAAATGTAAAGTTTAGGAGAGGCAGCTATGGGACAGCTGGGGCTCAAGATATAATCAGAAGGGAGAGGCACAAAAAAAAGCCAAACCAAAAGCTGACAGTCTGAGGAGAAAAGATATAATCAGCAAGGCGGGTCAACAGACAGGTGCCATCTTAATGTAATGTAATCCCATTGCTCAGAGCAGCAAGACTATCTCTGTGCACATTAGAGATGTTCTGTATCTCTTCTTAACATACAGCCCACTCTGGATTCCTTTTTTATTATGTCATGTCTTTTGTTGAAGCTTAGAGCTCAAATTTGAAAATATTCCAGAAAATCTACTTTAAAATCTATTCACAGACATTAGTCTTCCACCAGGTCCCTTACTGCTTCTAGCTACTTTCAATTAATTTCCTAAAGCTTTGTGGAAAAAGAGATATGCCCAGCAGAGAATTCCATTTATGCAAATGACAGAAAGTGCAATATCTGATAAAGGCAAAAAGAAAAGGATTCCTTAAAATTTAATGTAGTGACTGTAGCGATAAGACAAGGGGTAATGGGTTCAAACTTAAACAGGTGAAGTTTAGGTTAGATATAAGGAAGAAGTTCTTTACTGTGAGGGCGCTGAGGCACTGGAATGGGTTGCCCAAGGAAGTTGTGAATGCTTCACCCCTGACAGTGTTCAAGGCCAGGTTGGATGGAATCTTTGGTGACGTAGTTTAGTGCGAGGTGTCCCTGCCCATGGCAGAGGGTTTGGAACTGGATGATCTTAAGGTCCTTTCCAACCCTAACTATTTTATGATTCTATGATTCTAACCTTCATTTAATAAGGTCCAATGGAAAAGAACACAGGTTAAGAGTGAAGAGACCTAGTTTTACTAGCAGTTCTCTTTGTTCTTTGGCATATAATTCATACACTCTTAGTTTATGAGTCTGTAGTTTCCCCAAAGTACAATGGTGATAATATTTGTCATTCTCTGTAAAAACTGTTTCTCAAGCAAAAAATTTCTCTATATAAGCAAATACAAATCCTATTCACTATCCTGACTATTCTATCCATTACTTTGATTCTAAATGCTAATCCTTACTTGAATATAGTTTAATGCTCTGTAAGTACTTCTGGTGTCCTTTTCTCTACTTAAATTAACCTTGGATTATCCCATGTAATTCAAATACATCAAAACTTTTCAAAGGAACCTTCCTGGTTTTTTCCTCTTTCACTCTTTAAGCAGTTAAATTCCTATCATAAGCAATTTGAAATGTGTCCAGAATACAGAAATCCCTTGTCCGAACAGGTGAATTGCACAAGAGTGGGTGGAATGGAAACTTCACCTCCGCTTCCTTCTATGGGAGTTGCCTAGGTGCCTTATCTGGGGGTTCAAAGGCAGCCGGACCAATGACTATTCATTTTTACATTTGCTACATGTCTTAAAAAAAAATATATATCATACTTATCAGTAACACACTGGTAGATCAACAGCGCTGCCTTTTAAACCCCTTAGGCTGGCATGAGTCAGAGTTCATAGAAGTCAGAGTTATGGAAATACAGCAGGTGACATTTTGTATGCAAAACTTTGCAAACTACCCAGTTGTGCCTGCATACAGCAGGTTCTCCATGTACCACGACAGGCACAAGCAGATTGAAACTAGCTGTGTAAAAGCAGCTACGCATTTTGCCTTCCACCTTCATGTTTAGAGGTTACTAATAGCATTTTCTTCAAAAAAGAGAGAGAGCCTGGGAGGCATAGAGGGTGGATCCAGCCCTGCTCTGAATTTGTGGGTTACTAATTGCAAATGCATTTTAGAGATGAGCTTCCACAGTGATGAAAGGAAGTAGAAACAGTCTCAGCTCTCTGTACCTTTGCTCCCCATACCACATCCAGTTGAGGTCAATGCTTCATTAAGATCTGACAGTATGCAGGAGCTAAACAAATGGTGATGTCACACATGGGTAATTCATTAAGTCACATAAACCAGTTTACAGACAAGCCCCAGATGCCATAATAAGAATGAGCAAATGGAATATAAAGCCATACAGTACAAATTAGAAATGAAGCACACATTTTTAACTGTGAGGGGTACAAATGTTGTTAAAATAAGCTACCAAGGGAAATGATGGAGCCTTCAGTTCAAGATTTTCTCGTATCATGACTGAGTTCTTTTTGGTAATACAATAAGCAATGTGCCATGCTCAGCACAGAAGGAACTGGAAACAGTTTGACACTGGTTTACCACAGGCAGTCTGATGAATTGAACCAGTTCTTTGACTAAAAATTTGAGTTAAAAGAGTTTGAGTCATTCCCAAACAGTCTAGAAGGTGAAAACAAATTACCTAGGAGTATTCTTAGCAAATAATTAAGACCATCATGTAGATAAAGCACATAATTAAGACCAACATGAAAAGGAAAAAAAGCAGATTATAGTAAATGTGAACAGGCAGAGTATTCCTACAGTATTCTTCAATAGTCTTTCTAGTGGAAAAAATTGGAGGATAGATTTCACAAATTTCCATCTCCTTACTTCCTGTTACATGGTTTAAAGTAGTATAACAGCAGCCTGACACCAAATGAGACATCTAGGATATGTAAAAGTTGGTGCCAGACCATCTTTAGACTATATATGATGACTGTGACTGCAGCTGACTTTCTATGTTTAGCAACAATGCTGTATCAGTAATGAAACTTTTGTATGGATTAAATATTTGGGCAGTCACCCAAGATTTTACTACTTTAGATTCTCTACAAATACGATTCTCATTTTTAGGAACTTTAGATACAAATAAATTTAGTTTCATCCTGTATTGCTGAAAAAAAATGGACAAGCAAAAGGAATATCAAAATAGTCCAAGATGCCATTTCTCAAATATGGCATAACTGTGATAGATCTGATGGTACAAGAATATTGCCACATACATTAATGGAAAGTTAAGAAATGCTAAAGCAGTTGCATTGGTGGTTTTCGAGCTTTTCTGAGAACACAGAAATTTCAGGCCCACATGAGCTAATGCAATAATGTAATTAAAAAAAAAAAAAAAACCAACAAATATGCTTAAAAATATATAAAATAAGAGTATAATATAGGTAAAGCTGAGGGTTCATTGTGCTAACTTGATATAACAGACTCTTAAACCCTTTAAGTTGTGACCTATACTGAAGCATCATAATGAACATCATAGTCATGTTTGAAGAGGTCTGAGTCATGTAAACCAAGCTGAAGATCCCAACAAGGGTCCAGTCTGTTGTTTTCTATTGCTTTAGGATCTATATTCCTGAAGTGAATCCCTTCTTAGCCTGAAAAATTCACAGGTGTTTAACTGAGTCACCTATATTTGCTCAGAAGTAGGGGGTGGTACGTACCAGTCTCATGCAAGAGTGTCACTGCCATCCAGATCAGGCAAGGAGCTAACTCTGTCAGTCCCTAGAAGAGAAGATGTGATGATGATGGAGACTCACTCTGAGCAGATGGTTTCAGGAACACTTAGTGGCTTCCTCTCTCCCTGCTGGATTGACACTTAACTTAGGTCACCTTGAGAGGTTGCTACAGTCAGTGGAGAGAAGGAGGTACCTACATTATGTATGTCTTTAACAAGCTTACCTCTTTCCACTGATTTTATCGAAAACTTAGGTGTTTACTTGAGAAAGATTAGTTCATCAGCTACCAAATTTAGATACTGGATTCCTACCTTTATAAATGTACTATTGGTCAAAAAGAAAACGGTCTGTCTGGAAGCTCCTCTCCTTACCCCCAGAAATTAACTTTCTTACATGTAATTTTCTCCACCTTCCCTCATGCAAACATTTCTGTCTGCTCTGAGACTTAGGTTAGCAAAGATAGCTGCTTCTCTGACAAAGTCATACAAACAAAACCACACACAGACTGAATTCAGCAGAAGCAAATGTACTCCTTTAGTTGCTTGTTTGTTCCTTGCTAACCAGCTGTACCATCTCTAGATTATTAGTTAAGCTATAAATGTTAGCATTGCATTGTCAGTGACTGCCTAAACTGAATAATGTGAATTGCAACTTAGTAGTGGGTGCTACAGGACACATAAGGTCAGTTTCACCTACGTGGATAGTTTCTGATCCAGTTATCTGGATTTCTTTAAGAGTCAGTGGAAAAAACCAAATGCTTCCAGACCTTCATTTCTCTTCCTAACAGAGATATCTAAAATAAGTCAGATGAGTCACTCTTTAAAAGCATCTATATACCTGTATTGAGCCTAAAGTCACTAATTCCAGTGTAGACACCTAGGCTGTAGATAGTGAGAGTCAGAGGAGATGGATTGCATGAACTGTGCTCTATTTAGCCACAGGCAGCAGATTTTTAGAGGCATTTGTCTTCCAAAATTGGACATGAACCTAATTTCAGCAATACTTTCTTCCTACCAAATGCCAAACTGCATCTGCTGTGTTCATTCTTTTAAAAAATCTCTCCTTTCTGAGCACAGAGGAGAGTGAATCAGGGTGGGTTGGGAAGCTTATGACCAACAGTTACATTTATCCTGGAAGGCGGACATGACTCTGAGTATGAGCTTGAGATGGGAAGTGCAGCCCTTGCCATTCCTTGCCTTTTGTAGTATTCGATAGACTGGGCAAGAGATATATATTTGGATACCTGTGTTTTCCTGCTCTGTAGTGTATTTGCTCCAGGACACACTGAGCTGTAAGGTGTACTCTGTGGCTGACCCAGAAGAGATCATGTGTCCCTTCTATTTCTACAAAATTAGCAAGCAAACAATTTGGAGTCCTTCCCAACATTGCTTGCTGTCAGAGGGTGGGAATTGCCTGAAGTGTGAATAGAGGCTAAGTGCAAGGCAATTGGCAAGGACGAAGTCAGCAACAATTTTGACTTCAGGTACCTTCTCAGACTAGTGACATCAGTTAAATATAACCATAACTCCTTTCAGTGACTGATTTTGGATGTCCAACAACAGAGGAAGACTCAGGTTGTAGTATTCATTAAGGGACACACAAACCTTGTTCTAGAGAGTGATGCCTTATTCTTCTGCAAATTCTGTAAATTCCCTAAACACAGTCAACTCAACACCAGCTGTAGCATGACTACAATTAGATAGCTACATGTGGATCTTGCTCTGATCTACTTCTTATATGGACTATATATCAACTACATGATATCTTCTTGGACTCTGAAGCACAGTGTGAAGTTTAAGAGGTGATAATAAGCTTTATTCTCATGGATTTCTTTGGAAAGAATCAATACCTGGACAAGTCTTAAACTGATCCCCTTTAAGTTTCTGTGTCATGTTCATCACACTGGTTTTTATTATGCATTTGAGATGCATATTTTATTTATTTTATTTATTTTATTTTATTATTTTTATTTATTTATTTATTTTATATTTTTTGTTTTCCTAATCATTATAGAGCAATACCCTTTTAGTGCTAACAGGAAGGTCAAGAAACATTTTATGCTTTCATATCTGCTGTTCTGACAGCAACTCCATAGGATGTAAAAATAGGGAGTTTCTTGTTCCTCCTTCCAGATCTTCCTAGAGAATCTGTCCAGGTCTAAAAAGGAAAAGTTTCAAATGCTGCCTTAGTATAGAATCATAAAATCAACTAGTTTGTAAAAGATGTTTAAGATCACCAAGTCCAAAAAAAAAAATATAAACCAATGTGACTGTGAGGGTCTATATTAATTCTGTTTGTTGCAAAATATAAGCAAAGATTTTATTTTTCCTCCTGACTGTTTGGTGTCTTGCTAAATTGCTCTCCAAGGGCAAATTCTTTTTGTCGTCCGGACCTGTAAGGTTGCTAAGCACACACAAGGATAAAGATGCATTCTGATTACTCAATACTTGTTTTACAAAGTCTGCTGCTGAAAAAAATATTGCGTCACACAGACTACTTTTGCAATACAAGGTGGATACCTAAAATCCCAAATTAAACAAGTTTCAGCCATAGGTGTGTGTTTTGGAATCTTTCAGTTTTAAAGAAATGGGAAAATTCCAGAATGTTAAACATAAGAAAAGGAAGTGTTAACTAAGGCTGCATAAATGCCAGCAAAATGTTAAATCATTTAAGGAGTTTGATAATGACTGTTTTAAATTTATGGAGTTTCCTGAAAAGTTTGCATAAGGTAATGTCTCCCATTTCAGGGCATATCCACACCACTGAAGTCATTAGAGTGCTTCAAGAACTTACATTCAAGTCAAAGGGCATCTTCAAATGTTGCCAATGTATTTTAGAAAACTCTTGACTGGTATGGCTTGAACAATACTCAACCACAAGGTTACCAGAGATGTAAAGAATACTACTGGTTATTGTTTTTCTTGCGTGTGTGTATTTTAGGAGTTGCTTCAGCTCATGTGCTTATGTTGTAAATGCAAATGTGGTGTTTTATTGAAGAAATTACCCTAAGCACGTCACAAGTCTGTGAATATGATGCTTGGGGAAGTGAATATTCAGAACTCAACAAGGTGGTACAGAACCAATGAACAGGTTTAGTCGGATTCATAAAAAAGCAAGACATGAAGATGACAAGTCAGGTATATAAATTATATTAGGAGACCAACTTCTTTGGCAACTGGCACTTGGATGCCCAAACCTTCATTAATCTTGGCTGTCATCCATGTGGTAGGTTCTGTTTTCACAATGTTCCTCAGAGCAGCAAATTGAATAAACACTTTGAAATTATTTGTGCATATAGGCAGGTAGGTAGGCAGGCTCTAAACACTAAATTTTAGATTAAGTGGCATTCTTGTTTCCTGACTAGAAATGCCCTTAATTCAGATGAACGGGAAATAGTCTGTGAATCAAACCTCATATCCCTGAAAACCAGACAGTTATAAATCTTGGGATTATAATTCACAGAACAACTATTACAATCCTGCAAATGCATTCTTGTAACGATGACTATATCTTCAAAAGGAGAGACTAAGAAAATAGTATTATCTGTGAATCTCAACTGGAAATCTAGTCCTTTTGCCATTGAGAATTATTCTGGAACAGGCAAGTTGAGATTTGGAAACAAAGCCATTGGACTATAATGCAGTTACCGATTACTTGTAGTGGATATATGCATTGGGCATAAGGATCCTCCCTCCAAAAAAGGGCAGTGAATATTCTCTGAATCAACTAATTGAGTATGCTGCAGTTGTTCTTGCTTTTGGTTCCAATAACTTTTCCTAATAGAATTTTAGCACCATACTCTCTAAAACAACTGTAAAATTCACATGATTGAAACTTTTCACAGAATAGCTATTAAATTACTTTCAGTAGAATCCTGGCTGTAGTGGCAGGGATCATACAATCATAAAGAAGGAAAAAAATATTACTTGACTTTTTTTTGTAAGTCTACTTTTCATGGTTTTATTACCTGCAAACGAGGGAAGGCAAGATCATTTTTTAAAAATGTTGATACATGCAATAACGTTTCTGCGTAAAAGCCTGAAAAAAAGGCATTGAACATAAAAAAAAAAAAAATCCCACCATGAACCCAGACTCAAATAAAGCATTGTTAAAATTACTCCCACAACATGAGAGAACAACAGTCTGAATTATTGGTAATGTATCTAGTAAAACATCCCACACAAAGTTTGTGAAATTCTTAGAGAACAAAACATGTACCACTGCATAGTGATCAGCCTCAATCTGCAAGAAAAAGAACAGAACAGAACTCTTCATGATTTAACAACTCTAGGGCAGGTTTTAAACCTAACGACTGGAAATGTGTCATGAAGAAAGTAGAAAATGTTGGTGCCACCTATTGGTGAGAACTGAGACTTGGTAATTATTCAAGCTAATTTGCATAAATCTAAAGAAAAAATAAACTGGTCATATTTTACTTCATGCTTAAGGAGTTTTGAATGCAGTATCTAGACTGAATTCTTTACTTTGGTTTCCATTCTGCAGAGGCTTACATGCATTTTTATCAATGAATTACAAATTATCTGTGCTTGGAGTTAAGAAGAGGATGGAGAACTTAGGCTAAATTTTGCTTCAGTTTGCTTGCAGTAAAAGCTAATTGAAACACCCAGCACATTAGGAAATGTTGAACAGGAAGATAGGTTAGTAGACTCAAAATATACAGCTTTGCCAACCAAATTTCATTGGACAGTACATTCTCTACAGAAATCCTGGACGTGGCATGTTTGGCACGGTGCGTTGACACTGTTGCTATTCAGTGGTCTGAAAAGAGTATTCTGTTTGACACCGCACACCTCATTTACCATGTATCCTGGTGAGATATACTGACTCAGATCAAAAGCAATCCTTCTCACAACATGGAAGTGACCTTTATTGCGTTATGGCAATGCACCAAGTTCTGATTTAGCTAACCACAGTTCCTGCCTCAGTTTATTATTTAATAGCCCTGCAGTTGCAGTGGACATTCAAGGCACACACCTCTGTTTCTTGATGTTTTCTGTTGGATTCTGTTTCTACATATGTTTAAGACAGCAGCACTTCGGTATACTGGGATCTTGACTGTAGCAGGGGTTGAAGATGCTTTTTATAAGGAGGGGAGAAAGCATCAGGTGCCACTGCTGAAAGAAAGTTGGCTTGTAGTACCTTGTAATGACTATGATCCATCAAGAAAAAACAGGCCCATATGCAAGATGCAGCTGATGGAAATTTTTAACATGTATGTCCAGTCATCCCTTAACTTGCTACTGAAAGAAAGAAGATAACTAAAGAAGATAATGCTTCTTTTATCAGCATTATCTGCAGTCCAAAAATTTGTAGATATGAATAAAAGCTTCTTTGCCAAGTATCAGCCAAATGGAAGATAACAGCTTTAGGTAGTCATTTACAGATTTAATGTCAAGGATTTTTAAAGATACAGCTCACTACAGTAAGACATTAAAAATATTTCTTGCAGGTCACTTTTGTTGCTGGCAGCTATATATATTATGCATGTATAAATCTTGCTTGAATACAGCTGAATGAAATACTAGAATGAGACTGCAGTGGAAAAAGGACTTGTAACAAATATTGAGATAAGATTTAACTGTTGACTATGTCAAATATGTCATTTTCTCTGTTGTTACTCACCTTTTCCACTATCAAAGACTTATTCCATTCTTTGTCCTGCTTACTTAGGCTGAGACAAAAACATTCTTTTATGTTGTCTGATCAAATCTCCTAATGAATATCACCTCTTTGCCCATGAGAACTCTAGGCACAACTATTATTAAAATCTTATGAGTAATAAAGAGGAGATTACATTATATAGCTAATTTGGATCTCTTTGAAATTTCCAGTTGTAGGTGATCATCTTAGAGAAATTTTGCACTCTAAGAATATATTTATATTAAGACAAATAAGCTGTAGAACTTAGTATTGACAACTGAAGAGGTTTGTGCCATTTGCAGAGTATAAAATAATCCATGTTACAGAGGCACAGCCACTGACAGCCATGCTCCCATTGTGGTTGCCTGCAACCACAGCACAGACCAGTTAAAGCAGTTGATTCTGTAAGGGCAGTGTTTGATGGGAAAAGAAAATGCAGTATGTACAGGCAGGCGGTTAGAGAAAAGTCTTTGGAAAGGAAAATTAAAATTGTATGTTCAAAAATGCCATTGTCTAGCAGGAGGCTGGAGGGTCAGTCAAATCTTAAGAACTATCAGTTTCTTTGTTCCTCTTCCTCACACCTGTTTCATTCTGGGCTCTTTGCTAAGGGAGAACTCAGACAGCAAACAGAGCAGTGAACCAGGAACCCAAATAGCTTGGAACAACAAATGAAGGAACAAGCAGCCAAAGCCAGTTCACACATATCACTCAAACTCTGGTTGCCTAAGGCAGCAAAATGTTTAGTGGCTGTTTGTTGTGTAAGTGACTGCAGGCTGTGAGGAGCATTCATTTCACAGATTGACTATAAGGCAGCGAAAACTCAGCAACTGTTACCATGTAAGTAATGGGGGAATGTGTTGGATCTTCATTTACCAAAGAATCAGATCACGGCATGGATTTTCTATATGACAACTATACGTTGTTCCACAAAGGAGCTCAGGGAAAGATCTAGCAATGCAGTTATCCTTATCCTGGCAGCTGCTGTGGATACAGAGCTCCCAGTAGCACAAAGTCAGAAGGGAACAAAGCTGCAAATGTAAATGCTGCTGCTCTCTCTCCTCTCTCAGCAGCCAACAAAACCCCAACCAGCCTCTACTGCGAAATCTGAAGTAGCCCTCCTGGAGGCAGTAATAAGGAAGAGCTTGCTCTGTGCCAGACCAGTATATAAAAAGGCAGAAGAGCTGTTTCAAAGCAAGAAGTGGCTAGGCTGAACATCAAAACCTGTGGGTACATGTTTTTATATATGCTTTACAAGTACTGCCATAGAGGAAACACTGTATGCACAAATTGCACCTGCTGGAAGGATGCCTCAATGTTCTGACTTCAGATGGCTGCCAAGTGAACAGCCAGGGAGCTAAGCAGTATCAAGGGAATGGGAGGTCATTGCCTTTCTTATTCCCACAGAATTTCATTGCGGTGCAATATGCCAAAGTTCATCCCCGTTAAGGACAACTTTTTTTTTTCCTCCCTGAACCTTGACATTCTACATAGTAGTGAAATTCATTTCCCAGTCAGCTTTAAATGAGAACTTCAGTGACTCGATC
Organism: Psittacula echo; assembly: GCF_963264785.1. Taxonomy (NCBI): domain Eukaryota; kingdom Metazoa; phylum Chordata; class Aves; order Psittaciformes; family Psittacidae; genus Psittacula; species Psittacula echo. Next base: position 94,511,341 of record NC_137738.1, read on the forward strand.
AAGTTCTCACAGAAAATCTGCAGCAAGTCTGGGAATCAAACCTGTAGATTTTCCTCCCAATTTGTGTTTTTTCTTAATTCTCAGATATCCCTCAGCTGCATAAATCAAGTAAGGAGGTAAATTCACTTGTCCAATTGTAGTGAAAGATTTCTCCCTGTACTCAAACTTCTTAATTTTGTAACAAATTAATTCACCTGATGCTTTTTCCACTGCCTCCTCCAGAAGGCTATTTCTAGTGTAATAAAGCTCACTATTAGCAAAATTTCCTAGGATTTCAACCTAAATTTTCATTTGCTTAGTTTTATCTCTCTTTTTTTTTTTTTTTTATTAGAACCTGATGACCCATGTTAAATTGCCTTTATCTCGTCACTATTTACCTACTATCTGGTTGTTCCTGTTCAGCTAACATTCATCCAACTTGCTTTTTGTAACTCCTGCTTATTTCTGCCTCTCACAAGCATTTCTGCTCTACTGAGTAGAAATGAGATTGAAACTCCTCTGGATTTCAGGAGGCTGTAATTTGCAAAACTGCAGACCAATGACTGTGTCTGCACACACTGTGGTGGAAACCATGAATACACAGGACACTATATACAAATGGTGAATCATAACAATGAACAATAATACCATCAGCACATAGAAAAACTACATGTACTTCTAATTATAAAGCCAGTTAAATGAATCGACAAAAAAGCTGATGAGGGAAACTTTGGCTTCAGAGCAGAATAAAATTTCATGCTTGTGAATAGGTTTGGGATAATCTGCACAAAAGCATTAAGACTATTACAGTGACCTAATCTTCTTCTTTTTCCTCTTGGAGAAACGCTTGGACCTCAGTCAGATTTATGTAAGCTGTTTCATTTGCATCCCATCTACACTAGTTAAGTCCAAACCAGCAAGGCACAGTATGTTTTATTTTGCTAGATGTTTCCCATGCTCTCAAAATGTGGATTCTAAATTCTTGACATTACTTTATGTTGAAATACTCTGTCTTGTTTACTAGTCTTAAGAGCTGTGTTAATAAGCTGTTGACTGGTCTCCCCCCACTTCCTTGATTTCATTTCACTGATATATTACTAATAATTTCTTTATGTGTCAGCACCTAGATAATCTTAAGAAAGTATTAAAATTAGTTCTATTTTTAAAATGAAGAAGACACACAGAAAATAAGGATCAGGCTCACAAAGGCAGTTAGGCACCTATCAAAATTAAACAGCTGAGTCCTGCTTAGTCCCATCCCATCTCAAGGGTGGATACAGATAACAGGTAGGCACAGTGGACGTACCTGTTTTTCTCCATCAATAACAGATAGAGCCTCAAAAGTTAGACACTTCAATTAAGTAAATAAAAGATAAGTAGGATAGGATGAGGCTTATATGTTCAAAGTCATACAGGAAACATACAGATAGAGAAGGAAACTATGTCCAAATAACCCAAGCATGGGATCATCTTTATCCTATGGAGTTTACTGGAATTGTGATGATTTATACTTAGTAAACGCATATCTGTTAATGGATATGCTGTCATTCATTATTTACATACAGAAATTTAAGAAGTTTTCTATTTCCAAGAGTTTAGAATGAAATTTAAAAGAAAACCCAAACCCCAAAACTATCTGCAGTTTAAGGAGAGAACATGTTTTAGAAGACAAAGTCTGAGAGTTGATATGCAAAAATGAAAATGCCTTCTAAAATAATTTCCAGATAGTTCTCACTACTGCTAATAAACAAGAAAGGTATACAGTGTTAAAATAATGACTCACTTGAATTGTTTATTAGACTCTGGAAACAAAACAGCTGCTTTTAAAGCAGGCAAGTCCATGTAGAATGATTCACTGTGTCTGTTCTTGGCTGTAAACTACATTCCATTGGGTGGCCAATGTGATTTATATATGTTTTATGGTATTTGCAATTCGATTTACTACCTGAAAAGTTCTGTATCAGTACGCAGATGCTAAAAAAAAAAAAAAAATTGCAAGAATTAATTATTATCTGGAAAGAGAAGGACAAAATAGTTAAAGGATTTACCCATGATTTGACAGTTAGTCCCCAGGGAAGAGGATTCACCTTACCAAACCAATGACAAGTCTTTTGGATGATGTCGCCCGCTTTGCAACACTGCTATTGTGAATTATGTTTTGAATGTTAAATTTAAAATGCATTACTTGGACACAGTGGAATCTCATTAGACATAGTGAATACAAACAAGAAATTGGGTAGGGAAAATAGTCTTCCTTACGTCTCAGTAACCAATCTGTGAAAAATATTCTGAGAAACATAGAAGAAGCTGACAAAAATGTATGCGCTGCAGATCCAGCTGTCCTTCTACATTTCTCACTCTGTCACTGAAGTCAATGGGAAAACTGCCAGAATAAGAAAGGAGCTAGGACTGCAGGACCTGGTCCTTATGTATAAGTTTAATCATTTTCTTCCATCTGCTCCTGTTCAGAAATGTGGACTGTCTGAGCAAAGGCTGAAGGGGAGAGGAAGACTTTTGGAGGTAATAGGCAGCAGACATGTTTTTAATGGCAAGAGAAAGAGCTGTGCCCTTCATTTAAATTACCTGCATGTGATTATAAAGTTATAGTATCCTACCCATACAACATCCTTAATAATTCTTTGGGGAAATTCACAAGAATGGCAGAAGTGAATCACAAAGCTCTTACAATGGCCAACAGACTTCAGGAGAGTGCTGGAGTTCTGAAACTGCTCTGCAAGGATTTACGCTGTGAAGCACTACCAGGATATGTTCCAAGGCTAGTGGGCATTTTAGTGCATTTAGGTTTTTACAGCATCAGTCAAGCAATGGGAAATCCAAAAGGCATTTACGAAGGGTAGGAGAGGCTGGAAATCACAATTAAAAAAAAAGAATAAGAATCTCAGCTCAATTGGTATGAAAGTATGTAGGATCCATTCAGAAAAAAAGCTGATGAAGAAACATTAATACAGGCTCCAGAACTGCAAGCTGAGATGAATCAGAGCATTTCTGGCCTGCAGACAGTGCTGTTATTAAGAATTATTGCTCAGTGTAAAAAGCCAAAAAATGTGCTCAACTCTGTATGAGTTGCAAGTAAAGACAATCCCGGCTGGAGGATTTTTCATTCTAGCATGCTGGTCCCAAACACTGCTCTTCACAGCCTGCTGTTTCTGTGCGAGGGCTGGCTAACTCTGATAGGGCACAGGAGTCTATCCACAGCGAGACTGTCAACACAAGAACACTGGTGACAGACATAGAAAACATAGGTCCTGGTGGGACGCTCGGTGGCCCAAGAAACCTCTGTGTTAAAGAGCGAGTAAAAGGCACTGCTGGAAGGTCATTCTGATCTTGAATTGGCTGAATTACTTTCTGGAAGGTCCCCTCTCTTCCTACTGACTATAGAGGTGCCTGAGCACAAGCATGCAATCAACGTAAGTGTTGTTGTGCCTGACAGTGGAAAGGATGGATTTTCCTTTCATGCCCTTATGGTGTGGTTAATATAGTGGTTTTGACTGGAAATCTGGCATAAGCATGGCAGATACCTTGGAAAGATCCTATGACAAAAAGGATTATACAGTGACAGTGAAAGCACAATCACTGAAAACAGTGTGGGACTTTCTTATTCTGCACGTGGTTCCCAGGCAGAGCAGAGAGACTTCAGCCTTCAGGGAAAACTTGGAAGGAAAACAGCAAAAGTAAAATGTAGGGCTTTGTTTTTAGTTTGCATGGGGTCCCAGTAGGCAAGTTGAAAGCCTGCTGAAAGAGCATCTCATGAAGCATTATTAATAAGCTATGCTTGGAGTCACTGATTACAGAAGCTCCTGAGAAGAATTCCTAAAATTAAAATGCATTCATTATGACGTCTCTGCTCATGCTCCATGCATTCTAGTCCTCAGATTTTTTGGTTTTAACATATTTTATTTTGATTACTTAAGTACAGACAGGTATTAATTCTTTTTTTATAAATGGATTGAAAGATTGCAAACAAATATATATATGCATATATGAAGCTGACTTGAGAGATAATTCATTGACACAGAAAGAAATTGTTTTCTGTACCTCCTACAGTCAGCTTGTTTATAACTAGTATTTGTGTACCTAGGTTATGTGAGCATGGTGCTTTGCCAAAAAATTAGTATTCAGCCTTTTCAGTTCCTCATATATGAACTGCTCTTGAGAGTGAAAACTCCCAGTTTTAGCAAAAAAATTGCACAAATCCAGTGGCTTGCATTGCCATCTGCACAATCATCTTTTCTGGATTGTAAAGTGGAAAATGTCGGACTTATAGAAACCACAGGAAAAGATTCATATTTAATTCTGCCAAGATTTGCTGTCACAGCAGCCTTAGAGCAGATATGCAAGCCACACAAAACTCAGTCACTCTCCTGGTATTTCTGAGAAGGATATATAATCAAAAAAGTACATCTTTTATTGTAAAGTCTCCTGATAACTTAAAGTGATCTTTTATTCCCCAGTTGGTGAGTCCTGTTGAGATGGATTGTCTCACTTTCATAGAGATCTGGCATAAGTACTGTTTGAAATACAACAGACACATGCAAGTTTAGAATACATAGGTCAAGTCTCTGCAGTAATTTGAAAGTTTTGTCCAGAGACTGCTCCAGGTGTTCCTATTCACTATTCTACTTATTATTTCTGCACCAAAGTAATTGAAACAATGAATATTTATCTTGGATAGCTGCAAATATCATGGTAGTTTAGTATTACAATGAGTACAGGATACAGTATAAGGCTCCAGAGTGAAGAACAAATGAAAAACATTGTAAAGAAGCAAAACAATAAACCACATCCAGACATGTCACATAAGGCAAAACTGTCTCCTTTTATTATTTAGTAGTGTCTCAATTTAGAAAAGGGCCATACTGTACTACAGTATTAAGACAATTCCTATTCAGAAGAGTTCAAAATATGCAGTCAAAAAGACATATCAAGAAGTTGCACACAATCAGTCAACAAGTAGCAGATGCAATAACACAACTCTTTTTTCTGAGGGCCAGATCTTATCTGCTATTGGCAACACTTTTTCTAGCACAGGAGGAAGACCACTTAAATATTCCTTGGTTATTATTTTAATAACCTCCTCTGTCTGGAGCTCAGATTGACTGATGGTAGTCAGCCCTTCTGAATATTTGTGATATCTTTAGGAATACTTCCACACAAGGAGAGGAGGGTAAGAATTCTTGTAGGACGTCCTTTAGCTGCACTTGATTTCAAAAGGAGGTTCAAGTCCAGCTCTCTAATGATTTTTATTCTATTTGGATATTGTCAGTAATCATGCAACACTTCCTCATCAGCTATGTTGGCAACAGCAGAGATGGTGATGTGTATTTGAATTTAAATCTACATATATTTTAAAAACAAAAAGTCAAATCAGATCATTGAATAGACATGATTTCCAGTATTCAAGACAGAGATTCTTTCTCTCTTTCTGATATTTTAAAGCCTCTGAACCTCACTCTTTTTTTGCAGTCACATGATCCACTGAAGCCACAGGAACATTTGTTGTGAATCAGATCAATGGTAATTGTTACTCACTGTTGTGCAATAACAGGAATCCTTTCTAGATGTTCCGGAGGAAGGTGTCATATTTTCCAAACATTGGCTTAGTTTTGCATGCTTTATGTCGTGAAATTTGAGGGTCAAAATCCTTTATAAATATTTATCCTATTTTATGTAAATAAGAGTGACATTCTTCTTTGCTACAGTTGTGCAAAGAGTGAGCAAAACCTCTCTTCAGGGAGCCAAATTACAACCTTGTTCTCATGGCAGAGATTTTGTGTAACACTTTTTTCTGTGTTGTGGCAGGGAGACCAGTTCCCTTGACTTAAGCAGACATCTGCATTCTGCTGCCATTCAAGCGTGATAACCCATACCCTCATTTCCAGTACCTGGTCTACTTTTGTATTCTTATTACTTAGCATCTGCCTGACTAAGAGCTCAAAGACACATTTAGGCTTCAGGCTACTGTTAGTCTCACTATTCTCACTTTTAGTTATACAGTGCAATAAGGCTAGACTAGGAAGATCATGCTGTTGGACATAACTGAGGATGGGTATCTACTCAAAATATTCTTTCTGTTATTGCATGTCTGTGCCAGTTGCAAACTTGAGAACAGTGTTTAATGTGCCACTTTTAGAATGACCAAAGCAAAAAAAAGAAAGGGTTTTTCCATTTCACGGTTATGTAATTCCTCTTTGGGGTCATAAGATTTTTGCAAGGTAAGACTTTCTGTTAGCATTACCCAAAGGGTGTATTCATGTAATGTGGAATATTTTAACATTTTCCAGCTATTAAGTGCCAAATTTGCCTTTATCTCTCTCACAGTGATATTTTAGTCCTACTACTAGGGAACTTTCTGCCTTTCCAGAGGAAGTTTTTACACGTATGATCTAAGACTTTTAGATAAAAGTGCTAAGAGAACTGGCAGGACTTTAAAGCGGCAAGTTAGGAATGGTAGGATGTCCACTTCTAACAGATGGATCCTGTCCCATACTAACATATACAGGCATTAGCCCTCATCGAGATTAAATTTAGATTTTTAAATAAGGGAGCAAAGTCGATCATTGGCTCAATGGGGCTTTTTCAATCAACTTTGGTAGCTCCTCCTGAAATGCATCTGGATATTGACTGAGATTTTTAAGAATATTTAATAAAGAAGAACAGCATATCAGACTGCGTGCCCTGATGCTGGAAAACTTACCTTTATCTATGCTTGAAAGAATATTACAGAAGCTCCAAGAAAGTTACATGTTGGAATCACAAAAATAGAATTCTACTATTTAACAAAGTAAAACAAAAATGAAAAAAGGGATTCTTCTACCACCAGAGTGTCTAGAACTGTTCTTTCTGGTATCAGTCCATTACTATTATGAGATATAAATAAGGTTAAAATAAACATGAAGTCCTCAAGGATTTACAAGCTAAATTAGATATGCATGGAGATAGGAAAACAAATACAGACAAAGAAAATGCAGACAACCTCTAAAATTGCCTCTAATGATTAGAAGTGGAGAAATAAATATTTCTGGTAAGAAACATTAGGATGAGTATAGCTCATGTTGCAATGAAAATGAAGAAGACAAATGTGTACTGGAGACTAAGCCTTAATATAACCAGGCAGCGTACAAAAATGATAGTGCCATAAAAATAGAGTGATTAAATTCATGAGAGACAGCTGGTGAGCATGTAGAATTTTAGAAAGATGAAACTATAAAAAAAATAAAATCATTCTGATTCGAACTTTACCAATACAATTGAAATAAGAACATGAAATGTGGTTTCATTTCCGGGAATCAGAAATAACATTTTCATGGCAAAGTGGCTGGAGAACCGCTTATGGCAGGACACTTAGGGTTCAGCCTCTGTTGTAACATCTTCTGCAACCTGTTGCAGGCCCTCAGTGTCCTTACATATAAAAGTGGAATGCTTTTTTACACATATTTTCACTTTTTTTTAAGGGCGATATATGCAAAATGGGCTTACTATTGGTTTGACAGTTAAAAGACAAAAGCATACTAAAACTTCTGACCACACTGCTGCAAGCACGACTTCTACAGACCAACTTTATATGACTGTATTTTCCTGAGTCTTGCTGTACAGTGTCGTTACGCCTTTTCAGAAAATATCACCTCTAGTGCAATTGGAGAGAGTGCTAGAGCATTAATCAGCCAGCGATATCTCACTTAACAGTATCAGTTCTGGTAAGGAATTTACTGTTGTGTCAAAGGCTGAGAGCTGAGCCTCAGCATTGTCAGTCAAGTCTGTGCATTCAGAATGATGCTATTTTTTCTGCCTAAGCAAGTCTGAACTTGCCAGGGATTTAGTACATTGACATGATACTGTTAAGAACTGAAACTTATTCAGCTTAAGTTGACCAACTCTTTCCAAAACAGGGTTCCATGTGTTGGTTTCTGAAATTTAATAGGAGGCAATAATTGCCCTTTTGCTCAGATTGTCTATTTAAAATTGCCTGTTCTTTCTTAACACAGCTCTTTATTATTGGTATCATGTTACAGGGTTGAACTGTCCTTTTGCCCATAGGATTTTCTGACTATGTAAAATATTTTGGATCTGATCCAAAAATGGCCAAAGTACCTGTTGTGTTCCAAATCTTGTCTTGATATATAAGGCTGAAGCAGATAAAACTGCAGAGCTCTCTTCTTCTGCAAATGATTCAACTTCCCTTTTTCAACTAGTTCTAAGTTATTAAGATCTGTGTATGGAATGCGATTACTCTGTATGCAGAAATTGCACCAGTTATTACTGTAATTACATAATTCTTATTAGATTGAACTAATTCAATGATTTGCCATAATGCACACAAAATCCCATGTGCCCTTGAATAATGTCAAAAACCCATCCACTAACCTACACATTTTATTGCATGTAGGAGATGCAAGTCTGCCACATAGAGCTTACAAAAAGACAGGATAAAGAATAATTTTTTTTTTACATTATCCTTACTACTTGAGTAAAGATAATGTAAAGCCTAAAACCAGATGTTTTTTTTTTTTTGAAGCAGATTAAATCAATTTAATGGTTAGTTTAAACAGCAATAGCTGGGTTTTTTTTTTCTAATGTGTGTTTAAAACAGAGCTAACTTCAATACAAGAATATGCTAGATATATTTGGTGTTTATCCTTTGTATAGAGTTAAGAAAGAGGGAGAGCACACAGCATTTAACTGTCACAACTGCTGGCTTCTTAATAGTGAGGGAGAGATCGTGTACTTGCTCAATCTATCAAAGGTGAAGTACATTTAAATCCATAAAAACCTACAAAGCTGCTTTCTTGTGGGTCTGAAAATCAGGTCCAAGTAATCTGAGCAAAGCTTAGAGCTAAAATTAATCCTAAGAAAATGACATCTTTAAATTCAGGATGGTAACAACCAGTCACAGTTTGCACAAATTAGGGAGAAGTCAGCCAAGTGAACTGACATAGTTCAATGGGTAATATACTATTTTGTTCACCCCATATACTGTTGCAGATGTTTTTTGTGTGCTTGGAGTATTGAAAAATCTCGCTGTTTCACCCCATATCTAAAGCTTATTTAAATCTGTGGGAGTATTTTGAATTAATCTGATCTCTCTTGATTCACATATTGGTGCATAAATAACTTAAAATCCTCTTTTTGAACATACTGACCCCACTGACACTCTGAAAAAAAATCTGGAAAATTTTTTTATAGAATAGGCTTATACCAGAAATGCTGGACTGGGTATTTAAGACAATACTAAATATTTAAACCTATATATTTGTTTAATCTGATTCCAGATTTAGAAAGTGTAAGGAATAGATGCAAATTCAATGTAAGCACAACTTCTTTTTTTTAAAGCAAGGAGCAAACATAATCTAGAAATATTGGTAGGAAAACACACTACTGCAGCATAACACAGCAAGATCTCTAGCTAGAACAGGGATCATCACCGCAGATAATCACCTCAGCATGGGCTGTCAAGTAGTGTGTTAAAGCTAGAAAGTGTATTAAATTTTTGGATGCCTAGTGATATCTGGAAATAAGGGGAATGCCCTTCCCTTTGCATACAGAGATGGTAAGACTTTGACCAGAATATTGTACCCAGCACTAACTTCTGAAGAAGTCTGAAAATCTCCATGAAGTTTTCAAAGAGAGTCGTTTCTTTTCCCCCCCCAGAGGTTTATAAGGAGCTCAGTCAACTCAGCTACTCAAAGAAAAGGCTGAGAGAAGGAAACACTTGATCATTTGTATATAGGGTACTTAGATGTGGCACAATGATCTGAAAGCAAGGGATTATTCTGTAGATGGATTAATAACAGGAACTTTAGGGCTAGAAGTTGAGGTTAAACAGGGTCATCCTTTCAATCCCATATTGAACATCGCTCAGGGGTGAACATCACTCCCAGAGGAAACTAGGACTCTGCAGAGAGGTGAGATTTGTCTGTAACTGCATCCCAGAAGCTTCTTCCAATACACAGATAGGATGCAAGTTTGGACCCCTGACCTGATTTAGGCTTTAATTTTGATTTTCTGACTCCTGACCTAGACTAGTAAGTATCATGGCATCAGTCTCTCCTCCTTCTTCAGCAATGATGTTTAGGTGTCAAATATTAGAGAGCATTCAGAAATCATTCATAACACTGAGCATAAGGATCTTACTTTATTTGGACCTATCAGACAAATATATTCTATCTTTTCCTACTGGCTAGCCTAGTTGTCTTCTGAGGATGCATTTCAGAGGTGTTTAACCTTCACCAGTGTTTTGGGATGGCTCCAGTAGGTGAGAGGGCTCCAAAATTTAGAAGTTACAGTGAACCCTACAGCTGGGAAGATCTATCCTACATTTCCTAGTTACCATACAAATATATGGATAAGACTACTTAACATAAAGATCAAGGAAAGAAAATATTCTTTGTGCTCCTATATGACCAGTACTTTGTAACAACAGTTCTATTTTACCTCCTAAATGTGTGCAGCATCTAACACAGTAAGGCAATAGTCTCAGCTGGAAACAATCCAACAACATATCTATATGCATATCTTTATGATGACAGGGAAATGCAATTTGAAAATATGATTTCTTCAATGGACTATGAAAAATGTGAGTACTTAAAGCTATATTGCAATATTTAGCATGCACATTGATTTTGACAAACATATAGTAACACTGGTTCACTATAGATATGACACAGTGATTTTCATATTACCTTCGTTAAATGTGATGCACGCACACACTAATTTTTATTTGACTGTGAAATTACATTGATTTCCAGAATAAGATGGATGTAGTCTTTGTAATCACAAATGGCCATGGGAAACTTACCTTTATATTTCTTCACTTATGGGAAAGCTCATTTTTATATACACATTAATCACATTAGGTATGTGATAATTCATTCTTCAGTGCTAGAATGAATTTCTGGGAAACTTGTGAGCAGACAAAATGCCAAACTGAATTTAAACCAAAAGGTAGTCCTAAGAATAATAAAACAGAACCCACAAAAAAACCCACCCAATCTGCATGTCATGTTCTTGACAGGATAGGATAGCACCACAGTGAGATTAATCTCAGTGGCTATTCAGAGCTGACCTGTTACTGGCTACCAGCTGATCTGATCTTGTTTACTCTGCAGGAGACATCTGGAAACACTATTGTGCCTGTGTCAAATTTCGCACTGTGTTATCTATAGGAGCTTCCAGTGGGGCATGTTGTCAGAGCATCTCCCCATGACTCTCTCATCCCATCCTTCTATAATGCAATTTGATATGGTATGTTACCAGGCTCATAAAGGTGGAACCACACAACCAAAAAGGACCACTTCCCATTCCTTTCTGAAAATCACTGTTCAATCCAAGCTCCAAGCTTACACATGCATTGTATGTGTCAAATTATATCTCTTAGTTGTATAAGATCTCTTACCACCTTCCCTAGGCAGTTTGAACTAATAAGTAGATATAATCTATGATATATGGAAATGAAAGGAATAAACATAATGCAGTAATTAGTCTGAGTCCTTGATAGTGACATCACAACCCTATATATATATGCTTTCAAGGTGATCATTGTGCAACCTGAAGATATAGAAACAGAGTTTGTTTAGAGATACACTCAAGCAAGTTGCATTCATCAGACCAGTTAGTCTTTCTGCTGCTTTTGTTTCCCATATATTCTCCTTTTTTCCCCAGGTAAATTATTGTCTTTCTTTCATGTTCTCTTTTGGATATAGCCAAGCAGAGTTGAAACGAACCCGCAATAGCATGCATAGTAGTATGGGGGAAAAATCATATCACCAAATAATTGAACCACAGTTCTCACAAGTGGAAGATTAAATCATTAGGTAATGATAAATCATTCTTAGAAAGGTAAGAATATACCCCTCAAATCCTCCAATTTCCTGCTAACACATTATGATCTATTACAGTAGCACTTTTTGCCACTGTAAGGAAGTGTAAGGTAAAATGATGTTGTGAAAGTGTGTGATACACATTGTACAGTATTTAAGATGACACATTGCAGCCAAGGAAAGCTTAAAAGGCACAGTTTAGTTACAGCTGATCTGGTGTTGTCCTGAAAGAGGCTAAAATAGGCTTTTTGCTTACTGCTAGCTCTTTTGTGCTAGCACATGTAGGCTTTCCATCAATACTCACTGATGTTTTTGGCATTAGCTTGTGAAGTTATGGATAAATCCCAACTCTCAGAGAAAGAGCATTCATATAAAGCACAACAACTCAGTCTGGAAGATTTGATAGAGAAAAGCAGGAATATGTGTCAGGCATTTACTGATCTGAAGAGGCAGAAAAAGAATTAATAGTGAGATAAGACAAAGAAAAGGTTTCCTGAAATGGGGTAGTACCATATATGATCAGTGATTATAAACAGAGCACAAGAATGCTTCTGAATATATTTACAATATTGTTTTACTGCTACTTCTTCCAAGACCTTTCAATTAATCTCCTGTATCTAAGTCTGTCTAGCACCTGTTTGTAAGGCTTCATATATTTATTTCTTCTTAGTTTAAGGATTTAGTTAGTAACATAAAATAGAAGACTAATCATCCCAGGTTTCTGCAGTGTCAAAAAAAGATGGCCATTTCCAGGTCTGATTCAGACTGCAAATAGAATCATTACTCTCTGGAAGTAATTATTCCTTTCCATTGATTACAGGACTGAAAAGGCAAATTAAAATTAAGCAATATGATTCCAGTCCCAAGCTCTGTAAGTCATGGTTCGTCAGCTTCTTCTATGTCATTGCAGCGGAAGGAAATAGAAACCCCAGTCCAGTAAAAACCCTCAAGGTGAAACCATTTGACTGTTAATATCTGATATTGAAAGACATTAATATCTGGTGTTACTGAGGAATGCAATTACCTTGAGGAATTAGGAAAACAGTGAGACAAGGAGCAAGATAACAATGAAACTGTAATTGCCTTTTCCCAAGAAATATATAATAGTCATACGTGGTGGCTCTGGCACATTTTGTTTTAAAGAAGTTCGAAGTACTTTATAGATGTCAGATAATTTTTCAGCTAACCCCAATAAATTAAGCAGTTTTTACCATTAAAACTTATGCTTAAGCTGTATGAAAAGACAGGGATTTTGTGTTTTTCCATCCATTCAACTGTTCTCCTTCGGAGCACATGTGAGTTTCTTTTTTCTTATTGATCTATGAAGTCTTCTAGGACAGAATGGGTCATGGTTGCTGCAGTTACTATAGCATCTACCTGACTCCACTGCTTTAAGATGGGGCAGTATGACTATGTAAAATGAACCCCTTCTAATATTAACTGCCACATCACATAATCCACTAACAAGCCTCATTTTAAGAGACAGTAGGAAACTATGTGATACCATGTTTAAAAGTGCCTATAAGGGAGGTTTTACTGTAATTAAAAATCATCATAGAACCTATGAAAGCAAAAAATATATCATTCAGTAAGGAATGAGCATTCCCTCTCAATCAGCCAGACTGAACAATTTATGCCATTATGATAGAATTAATGAAAAGCTGCTTATGTAGTTTTGTTGTCTTGCCTTATTCCCCATAGAGCTATCATAAAGCATTGTGTCAGCATTTTAAACCATTGGGGAATCAACCTTAAGAAATCAATGAAGCAGAATTAAGAGGCAAGTTGAAGACAGTTACATTTTTATTTTTTTTAATAAAGTGTACTCCTCTCTTGAGAAGTGATTTAATCACCAGAACTGTGGGCCAAACTCGTTTTCTGCTTCCCCACCTGGTAACTGTTCCAAGGACTGTTTCTCTTCAAATGCACAGAGATCTTCTAGAGATAAACTTATTTAGCTGTTCCCCTTCCAGCCTGACAGGTATAGTAAGTCTTGAAGTCCAAATGCATAAGTAAATTAAATATGGAAATTTCAAGCACTGTATTAGCTAACATTTAGGCAGCTGTCTGGTGGGATCTATTATTCCAGCTTAAGAGCTGGTGCCCCTGCACAATCTTTGGGGGAAATTAAATAACAGTATAGACTGAGATACTGAAGAGCTGTTAACACATTTAAATTGTGGTTGTTTCCAGCCACACTGACAAGCATGGCAATATTTTTACTGTAAGTCACTGTATGTACACTGGCAAGGTAGAAATGAGTCAGGGACTGCCCTGTTGTAACAAGCAGCCCACAAAGATACCATATGAACTAAAACAATTCTATCGCTTGTGGAGATCAAGGCCTCCATTTACATGCAACTCAATGTGCCTAATTGAACTAAGCTCTCATGTCCTGTGTACTCTGTGCAGAGGAAACAGGCAGTTAACTGAAGGTCAGCACTCTCATATAACTGTCTCAGTAAAAAAGAAGATAAAATCACAATCAAGCTGCTAGTTATTTAAGATAGGAAACCATGAAGACTATTGTAGGCCATGTTTAGGTCATCAGAGGAAGTATTCAAGGAGCACATTCAGTACCTGAAAGGCAAACTTAACCCTGTAATTTACTGACTCAAAACAAAGAAGAAAAGCCTTTTTCCTTTTTTATTATTGCTTACAGTTTCTGATCCTTTTTAGTTAGAGGATGCTCTTCATCCTGAAAGACAGTCTGATGCTGTACTTTATCATTTGGCTGTGGATACGGTTGGGTGTTTAAGTAGCAATGCTATAATGTTTGCTTCAGTGTATCCATTGTCATGTAAAGGAACAGTTAGCAAAGATAGATAAATAGGGTTTTATTTATTAATTTATAGTGTAAGGGATTATACAGAAATAGGGAACACTGGAAAACGACAAAAAATGAGTGTATACTAACTTGGAGCTGTTATCCATAAATGCTATTGTGATAAGAAAGCAGCTATGGATGACAAGGACTTTAGACAAGACAGATTCTGGGGTGAGCTCTTCTGGGGTGGGAGAAGAAACTGTGTATGCCTTTCTTGCATATCTATTTCTTCCGTTGACCTAGTTTTACAGAACAGATGGAAAGAAATCTTAAGTTGTCACCACAAAGCTGATCTGCATGCCTAAGGCTAGAACCTCTTTCTTTTCTGTAAGGAGTCTCTCAAAGAAAGCCAGATTGGCTACGAATGTATTATCACTATGCATGATTACGCAGCACAAAGCGTATAAACCCCTGCTGGATCATGTTGTCTTTCCCACAAGACAGGGGTAGAAGTGCCCAACACAGCTGACTAACTTCACACAGGCAAGGGCATGGACCTGCAATCAGTTTTTGTGTGGCAACAGGGAGATAGGAAAGACAGAAACAACACAGTAACAAACAAAAAGAAGCACTAGTTTTATTTTGGTGCATGTATCCTTCATAAGGTAGTACAGGAATGTGAACAGCCCTAGGTGAATAAAACAGAAAATCAGTACCTAGAACAGCAATAAAAATATACAGATGTGGGAAGAAAGGTATCTCACCTTAATCTTCCGTCTAGGCTGGTGCTCTGGACAGGGCATCTAAGCTATAGCAAGCCCCAGATTTTCAATCTGGCATTGCTTTCCTGCTCAGATACCTTTTCATGCTTTGATTTCAGACGATGAAGGGAAAATCTTATCCCAAGCACTTATAAAATATGGTTTGGGGTTTTTTGTGTGTGCTGCACGGGGAAGTTCTGGGCAGCTGTTTCAAGAACTGCAGGTGAAGTTTTAAATAGCTACACCATGAAAACTGAACTTTCCACTTTTTATTGCTAAAAATCCAGTGGTAGGGTACTTTACAAAGCTAAAAAAAAAAAAAAACCACAAAGTAATCAAACCACCCTTCCACCCCCCACCCCCGAACATAAATCACCTCACAGTCTGTCTCAACTCTCTCTCCCACTCCCAAACAACTGATATTGTGCTGAAAGTTTTCATGCAGATTCCGAGTCTTCAGCCACTCCTCCCTCAGAAATTTTTTTTCACCATGAGATCAATCAAATCATGGAAGAGGTTACGTAGAGAGTTTTTAGGTTCTCCATCCATAGTGATATTCCAAACTTGTCAGGATATGACCCTGAGCAATATTTAACCTAACTTCAAAGTTAGCCTTATTTTAAGGAGGATACTAGATCAGATGACCTCCAGAAGTCTTTTCTAGCCTAAATTATTCTATGAGTCTATGCGACTGAGTGCTATTGGTTATGTGAGCTGAGCACCAGGAAAACTGAAAGATTAGTAACGTTTCCTAAGTCTGGCTTCACTGCACTTATAAACTGAACTTCACAGAGAATAACTGACCTGGAAAAATATTTGCTGCATCAGACATGATCAACTCTGTACTATTTTAGAAAATTTGAGAGTACACTCCATGTTTGCCATTTCATACTGAAATTTCATCGGGTTCTGACATTTAGTAGTAGAGTAGTGAAAAAATCTGTTATTTTTTCTGAAACTGAGAAAGCAATACAAGCATGTGCCATACATCCTGCTGAAATAGAAGAGATTTATGAGTCATAAGTAGTTTTCTATAGCTTTTTTCCTCTGAACTATAATCTCTTTAAGAAGTTGTGCAATAAAAATGCAGTTCATCGTTTCAAAATAATAGTGAGTTAATAAGTACAAAAAAAGTGTTCCTTCCAGTTAACAAAGTTCTAAACTCCATCCATGCTAGAAATAGCACAAAAAGCATACAACAGATTTTTCTCAGTGGAATTATATCAGACATAACAATTTTACCTAGATTGAATGACTGATAAATATCAGGATGATGTATGGCACTACTGATGTAATAAAGAGTATTCTAGACATTATAAATAAGAAATTTTGCACAAAGCCTTTATTGACTGTTTATGCTTGGAATTATCAAAGGAAAGCTTTTTTTTCTGGTATGAAGACCATACCAAAAGATTTCCTTGTAACTTTAACATTCCCTATGAATCTAACTGTAGTTTTTTAGAACAGTTGGGTTTTTTTTAAAGGATAACTAAGTCCTTTCAGGTTCAGATTGTGATGATTCACTTTTAATAGTTATAATTGAATTACTATACTCAGCTTAACTGCTGGAGCAGTAAATGTTGCTCTAAAGGGGAAAGTTAGAACATTATGGCAAAGTTTGTAAGCCATCAGTGATCTCAGAGGAAGGGTGTTTCTTCCAATTGTTAACTTAAAAACAACTGAAGATTATACACTGGTCCTGGACTAGAACAAAACAGACTGAGCTTCACAAAGTGCACTCTCAGTATTTTAGCCTAGAATATCTTCTTTGTGATCCAGGTAACCCCATTTTCAGTGTTGGTCTACTGTAGAGAAGTAGGCTTGCCCCAACAAAAAGATCTGAAGTTATGAAAGAGCTGAGATTTCATCAAATGCAAAGCTGATTTAAGCATGCTGCATCCGAACTGACTTTGTCTATCTCCTTCAAGCTCCATACCATCTTTTGATCCTTTTCCCCTAAGCAGCCCCACAGAAAAAGAAAAAAAGGAAAAGGCAATGGTTGAAATAGAAACCAGAAGGCACAAGTTCAGATTGTGTTTTGCCACAGGCTTCCTGTGTGATTACAGACTAGTCAGTTTCACAGAGCTTTAGAAGGGATAAATACAGCTTCTTCACAGACTTTAATATATTCTACAGAAATGGAAACCAAATTAGTATCTGAGAACTTTTTCCTGACATGTTTCATGATGGTGGAGGAACAGGAAGACATATAGAATCATAGAATCTCTTCCCCATGAGCACATCTGGCTCATTCTGCTCTCTGTCCTTCTCTATCTATTCACCATACCCTGCACTAAATTCTGGACATCTACAGCAGGTTTCTGACAATTCTGGAAGCTGAAGTGCGAGATGCTGTACTAACAAATAATATAGGCAGCTTTTATGTCGCCATCCCTCTCATTGCTCCTTTCAGAAACGGGTTTTACATGGGACATTTTCTTTATTTGCAGATTTAGGCAGGACAATCGTGCTGTTGCTTCAAGTAATTATAAAAAGCAAAAAATTATGTCAGCTATACAGTTCATGTTTCTTTTGTATCTTCCAGGATTTCAACTGTCCTGCAAAAAGACAGGTTTTTAAGTGATTAAAGGGAATAGAAAATGTATCACATTCTGCCCCAAAACCAGGAAGGGAGAGCTTAAAAAAAAAAAAAAAAAGAACCAATCTATTTTTATATGTTGTCCTTGCTTCAAGCATCCATTGAGAAAGATAATTGGTGATTGCTGGTTTGAATGTCCAATTAAAAAAAAGCCTTTGTTCTCAAGGGACATATTTTTTGAAGATCAAATCATTTTAAGGAGTCTTGAAAGGAACACCCAGTATTGAATTAAGCAAATAGGATATCATCCAAAAATCCACCCCAGTCCTCTGGAACCATGGAGGTCCACATGTTCATCAGCTGTATAGTAATGTTCTCATTATGATTAAAAGTGCTCAGTAGGTTTTTCCTGCATCCTACGCAAATTTCTGTGTCTGCAAAGATGGACAGATCAGAGGAGCTGAAGAGCAACAGAGTTCCAAAGAGATTACCAGATTAAGTGCCAAAAGCATAGCCAGAAGACAAAAAAATAGCATTAGTTTTTAATTTTCTTTTTCTTTTTTAATTTTAATCTTAGTGTTTTACGTAATGTTGAATGCCTTTGGCCCTTGGAAATAGGTGTGCCCTTTGAAACCAACATAAGTGACCAAGATAGCAGTAGCATGAAGACACAGGTAACACTGCAGCTGAGCATGGCCTGTGTGTGCACAAACTTCCGGCTGCGCTAGAATAATTTCCCCAGGGGCTGTTTTTTGCCAAAGTTGTCTCCTACACAACTTAAAGAATAAGCTGGATTGTTCTAGAGAAAGATAAATAGTAAACTACAACAGAGCAATTTATTCTGAATATTTTACCCCTTGATTTCCTTAATCGGTTTTTAGCATCTCATGCATCTCTCTATTATTATGTGCCAAACAAGAGAATTTTTAAGCTGAAAATGTTATTTATTTTCCTTTGATGTAGTTCAATGCATTAAGGTTTTGAAAAGTGCCCTAGATTTTCTATTAACATGGATTTTAAAATGTAGTTTGTAAGAAAAAACAATAAGTAATTCTCAATTAGATAATCTGACTGAAGTATTTACATTGGTCACTGGCCTTTATACTTTGTGATTTAGAGTACTAAGGAGATTAAATTTTAATTCATGTTAAAAGAACAGTTCCTGTGGTAGCAGTTTCTATTAAGACAACACATAACTCAGAATTCTAAAGACCATCGTCATTTTCAAGTCTTGGAAATTTTACTTTTTTTTTTTTTATTACTTTGTTAGTGATCTGATGGGACCTGCTCTGGGTAGGAGGTTGGACTTGGTGGCCTCAAAGGGACTCAAAGCAGTGGCAAATTCTTACGGGACCAATGACAGTGACCCTACACAGAGATTCTGGTGCATATGGAAACATAAACAACCATTAAAGAGAATTATGGCTACTTTCATTTACAGCTTAATTTAGGTTCTAGAAGAGGATACTAATAACTAGAGTGTTGTCTGTGTCTTATACCTTTGTAAAAGATACACTGAAATGCACATATAAGTGCCATTGTGCTCAGTGTGTTTGTCTACATAGAAAGATATAAACACTATATATTTAAGGACAAAAATTACATTGCCACCAAAGAAGGCATTTAAGGTGGAAAGCACTCTGGGTTGAGTTAAAACTTAGATATGTACAGATGTAAAAGTAAAGAGATCACTTTTGACAATGACAAAATAACATCACCAGTTGGCTTGAAGTGTGCATCCGTTTAAGTCAGAACTGGACACTGTAAGCCAACAGAATTAACATAGTATTTCTTCTATGTGTGCATTGCCACATCTAATGATGGTTATAAAATCTTATGAAGGCCTTGCGATGAATTGTTTTGAGTTTTAAAAAAAATGTCAAACCAAATCATTGTCTCAGTCACAGTAAAGCTATTTCCAGTCCTCGACTAACCCACACAGGCTCCTCCTGGCCCCCAAAGGAAAAAAGGCTGACTTGTATCGTGGTGCAAAATCAGAACCCCTGAAGTTCCTTATTTAGTACAGCTAGATATTGTTCAAGCTAGAAGCTTATGCCCAAAAAAGCTTATTTCCTCAGTTTCTTTGTCCGCTTTCAAGCCAACAGCAGATTTGCAAATCAAAACCAGAAGAGGTATCTGCTGAGTGAGGATTTTTTTTCCAACTGATAAACCTGTTCAGCTGAGGTAACAGCAAATTCAACACATCAGAGGCAAAAATGCACCACTGAATGAAAGGAAAAAAGTATCTTTGTTCATCAGATGAAAGAGAGCTACTGTCCTGATCACAAGTTTTGGTAAAGTATATCTATTCCAGTTTAACTGCTGCTTATTGCTAATGGCAAGTAATATGCTACCCAGCCTACCCCATGAAAACTCAGAAGCAGTGTGCACTTATGTTTGCATATAGCTAGTTAAGAAGAACCACATGTCACATCTGTTACGCTTAATATCAAATCACAGAAAGCTTGATGAGTGTAATGAGTAACAAGAAAAAAGAATTAGAAGTTTAAGTTGTCTTAGACACATATCCCAAACACTGAAATATATTGCCATGCAGTGTAAAAAAACCCCCAACTTGTACAATTTATATCTGAATGAAAGGGGCTTATAGCCTTTTTATTCTTTTAATGGAGGTTTGTATGTTTACGTGAAGAGATGAAAGATGAGGGAAGCTGGAGAAGTGGAACAAAATGCCAAACACACCACCAGATTAGTACTGGGAGCATAGACATATGAAAAACCAGGAGACAGATACTGATAGGCTTTTCTTTGGTTCTTTTAAAGGGACTTGAGGCTGTGAGAAAATAAACTGTCTGCTGTTGTATTCTTGATATAAGGGAAATGGAATTTTGTATGCCTTTTCAAATAAACTGGAGAGCATCTATCACCAATTTCTCATGCTAGCTACAACTGGCCCTGTCCCAGATTTTGAATAATCACTTGGGTCAGCAACAATTCATATAAAAAACTTAAAAGCCTAGTGTTCTGCCCTCTCAGAAGTGTCAGAACATTGTTTACATAGGTTCCTATGCTGTTTCTGACCTCCCATATGAAATGTTGGTCTTTTGTTTAAAGTACTTTTTGTTACATTTGTTGAATTATACCCCAAAATAGGAAAAGCATATCTGACAACTGGCTGAAACAGAAGAACTTCAATTAAGTTTTATGGAATTATTACTATAGTGATTTTAATCAGCTACTGTGTTTAACTAGGGTACTGAGAGTATTTCCCCTTCGAATACTTGAATATAAAAAGATACAAATGTTCACAGCAGCTTAGAATGAATAGGAGAAAATTTGCTGCAACTATTCAACTGTTTTGCTTTTTTTTCTTCACTAAAACTATATGTTACCTTAACACTCTTGGAGTAAGCCTTTTCATTGTATCTGCTATGAGTTCTTGCTAAGTGACCATGTCAGTAACAATTAGACTCAAGGTCAGCCATGCAAGATGGAAAAGAGGGTGGTGGTATACACATCAAAACCAGCTGCACATGATTTGATCTTGGCAGAATTTGCTTTTGCCAGTGTAACTCCTGCCATCTGAGTTATGAGTTCAGCTTAAAAAGTCGTTAATAAAGTTTTCTAAAGCACATTGAAACACTATGCGGGCTGATGCTGCTCTAAAAAAAAAAAGGAAAAAAGACCACCCAGAACAACTTTCATCAAGCACATTCAATTTTTGAAGAAATAGAAGGACCAAGAACATTTTGAGATAACTGTAAAAAAACCTTCACCACAGTAGTACCACTGACAAACGGACACAGAATAATTTTTCAAGTACAAACTTCAGCTTTAGATTTCTGGAACCCTTTGGATCTATGGAGAACATTTCTGGGTTTGGTGGGTGATTAATAGGGTTTCCTTGACTTGTCTCAATCTAGAATTCCAGCAAGACATCAGAGTTCTTCAAGAGTGATTGAAGAACATGGTATCTACCCTGAAGGAGCTTTACAAATACATGCATTTACTTTCTATGCATGAGACCTGGTCAGTCAAAAAGCTGCATATTCCATTCTGATTTTGTTGTTGCATATTCAATACTGATTTTCCTTTCCTGAACATGAAGTAGTTGAAGACATCAGACATAATGAAATGTCCACAAATCGTGAATGTTTTCTCAAGAGATAAGGACATCAAAAGAACTTACTGGAGTATCTTTATCAAATTATAACTGAAAAACTAAACTTACCACAAACTGGGTGGGTTTTTTTTAGAAAACATATTTATTTTTAACACAATATTAAATTAATTATTATTTTGTTTTAACTATAAGAACTGCAACTGAAATTTAAAATAAACTAAATCCTTTTTTTTTTTTTTTGAGGGGGGGTGTGTGTGTGTTAAATATCATGAATTTGTTGTTTTCTTTCTTTCTTTCTTTCTTTCTTTCTTTCTTTCTTTCTTTCTTTCTTTCTTTCTTTCTTTCTTTCTTTCTTTCTTTCTTTCTTTCTTTCTTTCTTTCTTTCTTTCTTTCTTTCTTTCTTTCTTTCTTTCTTTCTTTCTTTCCTTCCTTCCTTCCTTCCTTCCTTCCTTCCTTCCTTCCTTCCTTCCTTCCTTCCTTCCTTCCTTCCTTCCTTCCTTCCTCCCTCCCTCCCTCCCTCCCTCCCTCTCTTTCTTTCTTTCTTTTTCTTTCTTTCTTTCTTTCTTTCTTTCTTTCTTTCTTTCTTTCTCTTTCTTTCTTTCTTTCTTTCTTTCTCTTTCTTTCTTTCTTTCTCTTTCTTTCTTTCTTTCTTTCTTTCTTTCTTTCTTTCTTTCTCTCTTTCTTTCTTTCTTTCTTTCTTTCTTTCTTTCTTTCTTTCTTTCTTTCTTTCTTTCTTTCTCTCTTTCTTTCCCTTCCTTCCTTCCTTCCTTCCTTCCTTCCTTCCTTCCTTCCTTCCTTCCTTCCTTCCTTCCTTCCTTCCTTCCTTCCTTCCTTCCTTCCTTCCTTCCTTCCTTCCTTCCTCCCTCCCTCCCTCCCTCCCTCTCTCTCTCTCTTTCTTTCTTTCTTTCTTTCTTTCTTTCTTTCTTTCTTTCTTTCTTTCTTTCTTTCTTTCTTTCTTTCTTTCTTTCTTTCTTTCTTTCTCTCTCTCTCTCTCTCTCTCTCTCTTTCTCTCTTTCTCTCTTTCTCTCTTTCTCTCTTTCTTTCTCTCTTTCTCTCTTTCTCTCTTTTTCTTTCTTTCTTTCTTTCTTTCTTTCTTTCTTTCTTTCTTTCTTTCTTTCTTTCTTTCTTTCTTTCTTTCTTTCTTTCTTTCTCTCTTTCTCTCTTTCTCTCTTTCTCTCTTTCTCCCTTCCTCCCTTCCTCCTTTCCTCTCCTTTCCTTTCCTTTCCTTTCCTTTCCTTTCCTTTCCTTTCCTTTCCTTTCCTTTCCTTTCCTTTCCTTTCCTTTCCTTTCCTTTCCTTTCCTTTAAAAAACGAAACCAAAAACAAACATTCACCATATGGACAGTAAGGTATTAAGAACTGTTTATGCATTTCACAACTTTTTCCTTTTATGAAGGAAAATTTCTCACATGTAATGTTCAAGGCCAGGTCGGACAGCACCTTGGTCAATGTGGCCTAATGTGAGATGTCCCTACCCGTGGCACTAGAACTAGATGATCTTAAGGTCCTTTCCAACCCTAAGTTTTCTATGATTCTATGTGGGAAAACGGGTGGGAAAATGTAGAGACTGCATTCTGTTCATAGAATCATAGATTAGTTCTTTAACTCTTTAAATTTTGATGAAAACAAAACTTTGTCTTTTCAAGGCCAGGCAGTCTCTTCTATCTTATTAATTTTCTGCAAAACATTCTCCATAAAAAAGAACTTAATATAATTTATGAATGTTGGATTTACACTACTTGCTTTAATAAGAAACAAATGAGAAAAGCTATCCCTGAAAGAATTCACATTGAACATTTATTTATATTAAATTTGGGGATTGGATTTGAGACAGTGGTAAAATGAAATCATATGTGAATTATATTCCTATGTATATATTTATGGTTTTATGGAAACGGAAATCCGTTTTTGAGTCATTTACAGAAAATGCATGGCAAACAACAGAGCTCTGCTGTGTTTCATTTATTCAGAAATATAGAAAGTGAGATAACACCAGTGAAGATTCTATTACCAAAGAAGTGTTAAGCTGCTGACCAGCAAATACACACCAGACTCACTTTTCAGGTGCTGTCAATGACTTCTGAGCACAGTAACATCAAACATCAGCAGATGGTTATAATAAATGTTTTTGCACATGTGCAAATTTATTTCAAACTGTAATGAAAAGATTTTATTTTACTGCAATATTGCTGGATGATTTGATTTGTTTCTTGAAATTCTGAGGAAAGAAAAAAAAAAAAGAAAAAGCTCATTTCAGATGGAAAAATTAAAGCATTGACATTTTTGAAATTTGGTTTTTTTAATGAATTCACCTTTCAGCAAAACATTTTAGGACTGTCCAATTTGTGCTATGAGGCAGGGTGGAGATTTGGGGTTTTTTTAACAGTAAAAGACAATCTTAACAGTTCTGACCATATGAAAATACACAGACAGTGACAAAAAGCTACAGGTACCTTGGGAAACTTCCATAATACATTGTGAGTGGCAACTGACTTTCCCAAATCACTAACAGATATTTGAACTACCTTTCCACCAGATTACAAGGTGATAATCAAAAATAGGAGGTATCTTTTCCAACTGCAAGACAATAAAACTTCCCATTCGGAGTTATATCCCGTCGGTTTGCTTAACTATTGTTATATGAAAGTCTTATCTAGTTTTGCCCAGTTTGTAGTAGGTTTCCTGTTGCAAGAGCTGTGGCTGCCCATCATCCTTTAAGCAGGATTCCAGACCACAGTATGAGATCTTGCCTTAGCTGGTTGCATAGAATATCTTTCTCTGTGAAATGAAAATCAATATTAGCTACAACTTGGGAAATAGCAGCACGAATTCCCGAGAATGGAACCTTATGTATAGCACAAAATGTGTGCAAAAAAAAAAGGTTCCAGTGTGTTTGGGAGAACTTTAACAGTCTTTTCCCCCATATCAAGTAACCAGGAATTAATTTTAGCACTTTATCTATTTGGGCCAGAAAAAATTGTCTTAACCCATTTAAAGATAGCTATCTAAAATGTCCATGGCTTTTCTGCCAAGAAGGGAAAAAGAAATGATAGTGGGAAACACAACAGAAGAAAGATTCTCTGGAGTCAAGAGGATGTCCAAGCCACAAATACATTCCAGTAGATCACTAATGAGTGAACATGTCTCATGTCTTACTGCCTGCTATAATCACTCATTTGATTTAAACAGCATTTGGTTCCAATGTGTGTTTTGTTTCCAGAAGGCGGGTAGAAATCTAGCTGAAAACCATATTCAGTATTGTCTTTGCTGTTTTCATTAATTTCTAGGCAGGATAACTGTGGTTTGGGTTGCTTTGAGCACTGGCATGAAGAGTTTCCACAGTTTGGCTCAGAGTTTACTATGACCAAGGTTTGTGGCAGCTAGATTCTTTGTTAAAACCTGGTTGCAACTCAAAATTTGATTCCCACAGGAAATGCTGACATTTGGGGAGGGGGACAAAGAGCAAGCTCCAATCAAAGTTAAAAATGAATCATTTTCTGAACTCTCTGTAAAGGGAGATTCCAAAGGGTAAAAATTGCTTAAGGAAGAATGAACTGCTGGAGATTGATTCTAAGCAACAACCTGGGTGGCCCCTGGAAATTGGGGACCATGAGATCATCTAATTTCAGAAAATCAAAGATAGTCTGAAACATTCAATGTGTCAACAAGAAAGCCCAGAACCCTTGACACCAGCAGAGTACTGTAGTATTTCCAACTGCATGATAGGAGGACTGGGAAAGTTAAAATTGAAAGCCTCAGATTATTTAAGATTCAACTTTAGAACCATGAGGGTTGCCCAAATTTTCCTGACTCATAGCACAGGATGGCCTGGAAGTGCAGATCCTGGACTTTGAGTTTGCTAAATATTCTGCTGGACAGAAACAGGATCACAACCCGCTTCAGTCACCATGAAAGTTCAGTTCAGGGAGATATTTTGCTGCAAACAAAATATTTGTGAAGACCTTATTTTCAACTCTGAAATATCAGCCAAAACAGGGTCACTCCATTGTTGACATAAATTGGCTGTTTTCAAGCATATTAAGCACCCTATTCAGTAGGATTTGCATTACTCAGCATGAGGTGTCATTTCAAACACTTTTGTATTGTAGGAATCAGTCCAGGGAGCACAGCATAAATGCACTATCTTGCCCACAGCTGTAGAAAGAATGAAATTTTCAAAAATAAAGTTTATCTAGAAATCAAGTTCTTGGTGTCCTACAGAAGAAAAAAAAACATACTCCCTTCACCCACCCAGAAGCATTTTCTTCCCTTCAATTTTCAAACTTTAGTTGAAAAATGCTATTGAATTCTGATTTGGTTGCTGATCTCATTTCCAGGGAAGCGACTGAGAAAGACTGCAGTAAGTAAAAAAAGGAGAGTAGAATCCAGCAGCTCTTTTCAGTGAAACAACTGAGTCAACTAATCTAAAACTGTATTTGTTTACTTGTCAGCCCATAAACAGTAGTTGAAATACATAAAAGTCAGACAGAATAAGTTTTAATCCCAGGGTAGCATACAGTGGAAGGTAATTACATTGATTTTAAGACAGGTCAATATAGAAACAGATCCACTGAAGGGGAAAAGGTCAGTTCTTGACAAATAGCAATTCCACTACCTCCAGGCCTGCGGAAGTAAATTGTCTCCATTCAGTTTTCTTTGGTATTTCAGCTATGAAAGACTTCCTTGTCCAGAAAATTATGGATTGGCTTAGCTTTCAAATCTACTGAAATGTTTTTCACATTTGGCAGTGACGCAGTGGGCGCTGATGAACTTCCTCACCATATACTGACTTGCAATATTTTCACATCAACTGACATTATTTGAGGATATTGTCTATGCTAGCCCTGTTAGTAAAGCTATTCTTAGCCTTGGTACCAAGGTAGACACATGCTATGAATGTGCACATCTATATCCAGCTGTGTCTTCTCTTGCAGAGAAGAAACAAGGCAATCACTCAGTTTCATATAACTCAGAAAGCTGTCTTCCTGTTGAGAACAATAGGTTTAGTTCTTCTCTTCATTATACAGTCCACTGATGGGATGACACCAATGAAATTCTACTACACCACTGCAAAACTAGTCTTATACATAGAAGCAGTCCTGGAAAATGCTGCAAATATTGTTGAGATGATTCTTCTTTGAAAAAAAAAAAAAAAAGTCTATTAAATTATTTTTGGGATTCTGCTTTTATATTTCATCTTGTTGTCTGGACTGCAAAGACATGGGAAAACAGTTACAGGTCTTGACTTTTTTTTCCCTAGGATAAGTTCAGAAAAATGGATTCACATCTCATGCTTTCAAGCCACATCTAGTCTTGAAACACCCATTCCCTTTTACATTTCCATTTACTTTCACAACACTGCTGTATCCAAGCAAACTCTAAATACAACAATGATATGTCCTTGATTATCTTTTTATTAAATAGAAAGTTTCAATGCTACTCATACTGCATAGTTTACATTAAGTATCTAAATTCAGTACTTTCAAGAAGAGAAATAGAAACTGCAGTGGTATTTAGCTGCTATATTTCTGAGATTTTGAAGGGCTGAAGATCGAGAGAAACAAACTCTAAATATCTGAAAAATATATGTGTACCTACAGACATGTATGCATGAACACACATTTATGCATATGCGCGTATATATGTATAGGATTTAGATCTTGTTACAACATGAAATGAGAAGAGTTTACAGTATTTGGCTTAAAAGTCCTTCTGACACATGGATCTTATTAAACTGTACCTCGGTCTAACTGTGGCTGAGCAAACAAAAGTGGTTCCACATGGCTGATAAAAAGCCTGATCAAGAATAGGAAAAAAAAATGTTTCTACTTGCCTTGCTGCCTCTGGAAATCTGCAGATCGAAGACTGAATTATTTTCCCTCTACTGCAGTGTATGTAATCACTGAAGTCTGACCATATCTCCATTCAAATGAGAGAGAAAATGTCAGATGTATTCAGCCAAACACAGCCCAGTGATTCCCCAATGAAACCTAATGAGAGCAATAGCCATACGTGCAATGCCAACAGCTTTCTTCCCTTTATATCTTGCAATCTAGTTTCTTCCCACAACAGTGAGAGTAAAGAATTTCAAAGATAAATTAAGAATTATGCTCAGATATCTTTGTTAGCTTTATACACTACAACATTTACTTGTTATGCTAATTATAATAAATAAATATAATAAATGTGTCATATAATCTTCTGAATCTTACATCCTGCTTCTAATACGGAAGAGAACTTGTAAAATAATTTACAAGTTCTGCTGGAGCATAAAGGGACACCTGTTTGTCAGCAGAAAGTGCACTTTTGCACTTTACAGCTGCCTAAAACAGCACTCTTATCTCTTTGTTGGATGCAGTTACGATAGCACACCCAACATGTCTCCTTTACTTCCTGACAATGTACTGCAGCACTGCAGCTTACTGTGCCATGTATGACAGAAAATAGCTGATGCCTAATCTGCTGATACAGAAATACAAACAGCTTCTCACATTATACAACTGCTAATATGTGATCAAATATTTCTAAACTTAGATTGTTATAAATAGGGAGGCACAAGGAGAGTCTAACAGAGCTCTGTAGTACAAGCAAGCTTGTAAGAGATAACACAGACAGTCCATGAAAAGAGCCCTGTGAAATAATGCAAGAAATGTAGAAGATAGCAATAAAATTACTCAGCTCAAATAACACTTTACTTCCTGGAAAATGTCACTGATATTAATGGAGATATTTCTGAAATTAGACACTCTTGATAAGATTAAAGTTACAGGTATATACTGATTCAAATAGAATAATGACTGACAATCAAGGCAGCCTTTCAAATTAAGCAACTCTTTTTGCTTTTTCTTTTAAATACTGAAACATACATAGGAGTCAAGGAATCAAACAAGAGGATGGGCAAAGTGGGTACATTGTGCAATAGACCTCTATAGAGTGTTCTTGGTCTTCTCCCAGCATCAAATTTTCTTACATTTCTGTTTCTTAGCTTCTATTTCCCCTCCCCATCACCAGTGAATGCCTGTTCACCTCTGCCTTCCTGTTTATCTGGCATGGCTTCATTCCTTCTCCTCAGGACTTTCTCTATAGTCAATATGCTTATCCTCGATCTAGTATTTTCTTCACTGTGATTCAATTCAATTCTTTTACAGAGATAGCAATAACCAGATAAGGAAGGGAAAACCAGTATGGAGAAGCTTAATGGGGTTTTGGTTGGTTGGTTGATTGCTTAGTTGTTTCTTGGTTTCTACTGCTTTATCTGCTTCTACACAGTTCTTTCACAGAAGCCAATCAAGATAGAAAGAGACGAGTGGGCTATGAATGGATCCTTGTAAGGGGTCTCAGGTACTCACCAAGGGAGAAAGGAGGAGGGCTGAACACAGGAACATTACACAAGATACAGCCCTATCCTGGAAGCACTGAAATCCTGTTCAAATAAAAATCCTTACTCTATTGACGTGCAAAACATTAGCTTCCTTGGTGCAATTTTATCAGATAAAAAACAACAGACAGAATATTTCATTCTATAGAAAGAGTGCATATTATCCTCAGGATGCTCTGTAGGACTAAATGAGAGAAAACCTCTCACGAATGTCTTCTTCACGTTAGATCAGATGATACCTGTAGGATCATAATATTTGTTTTACATCAGTTATCAAATATTTCATTTCCATTAAAGCATCTTCCATAATAATAATAATTATATACAATGTGTTATTTCATTACAATAATCTTGCAGTTGTGTCTTTCAATTAAATATCAAACTTAAAACCTTTCAGCCCTAGTGACTATAATTTAACAAGCTTGATAAAGACAGAAAGCTTAAAAACAATCAGAAACCCCACAATATTTCTATCTGAAACTACATGCTAGGTAATGAAGCATACCACTTCAGCAGAAACAGTTATCAGAACTTCCTGCCATACTAGCAAATACTAGTCTGATCTCCTGCCACAGCATGAATTTTTACTGCTGATTATGGTGAAGAAAATGGGTGAGCATCATGTTTTTCTTACGTACTCAGGCTTCATGGCAGGAGGAAATACAAAGGATGCTCTGTTTCCCCCAAAAGAACCTCATCTTCTAGCATCATTATCATCAGTGTTAACATATATTATTTTGAGTGTAAAAAAAGAAAGAAATGGTGAGCACGTCCTATTTTCTCTTTGAAAGAGAATGGGATTGAAGAAGCCCAGACACAGCAAAAAATAACATGACTCAGATTCATTACCACTAGGTCCTTGAAGTTCATCCATCTATCCACAGGGTCCTTACACTCAACTATAACAGTTAGACAGTTCATCCTTTATTGCACCAGTCAGAAAGATGTGAATTATTAAAGTCTAAAATATTCCTTGATCTTTCATTTGACAAATCCTTTCTGATAACTGCAAAAAAAAAAAGACTAGCAATACAATCATGCTGTAACCTGTAGGAACCAGTGGTGCAGTCAAGGACAACATGAATTTCTGAAGAGAAGGAGAGGACTAAAACTCATAATGTTTTTCTAGAACACAGAAAAGTACTCTAAGCAGGCAATGTACAAAGTACCATATAACATGCAAGACGAATGCTCTGCAGCCCATTTTCACCACAGAAATAAAAAGAATGCCAACATCAATAATGAAAAACACGGAACAGTAAGTTGCCTGGAAACAGATAAACATATTTAAACTTTCATACTTTCTTGATGAATCTAGAGAGAATAATGGGAGAAAAAAAATTAACTTTCATTTATGTTTATGTATTGCATTTATGTAGTAAGGGTTTCCTGGTGGAAGAAGAAGCACAGGGGTGGCTTTTGTGAGAACAGACCAGGAGCTGCCTCTGTGTCAGCCAGAGCCAGATCCAGTTCCAGACCCATCACAGGACAAAGCCGAGCCCATCAGTGATGTTAGTAGGACCTCTGTGATAACATATTGAAGAAAGGGTAAAAATGCTGTGAGAACAGGTAGTGAGAAAAAATGTGAGAGCAACAGCCTTGCAGATGCCCAGGTCAGTGTAGCAGGAAGGGAGGAGGTGTTCCAGGTGCCAGAGCAGATTCTCATGAAGCCCTTGGTGCAGCTTCTGGCAAGGCAGGCTGTGCCCCTGCAGCCTATGGAGGTCCATGGTAGAGCAGATCTCCACCAGCAGCCTGTGCAGGATTACATGACACAGCAGTGGATATGGCTTGAAAGAAGGTGTAGCTCATGGAGGTTCCATGCTGAAGCATGCTTCTGGCAGGAGCTGCAGCCTCTGGAGAGAAGCAGGTCTTCTGGCAGGACCCGTGAACCTGCAGGGCACCTACACTGAAGGAGACTGTTGCTGACTGACTGCAGCTCATGGGAAGGAGCCGCATCAGAGCAGTTCATGAAGGATTCTTCCATGGGAGGGACCTCACTCTGGAGCAGGGGAACAGCATGAGAAGAGAGGACTGACAGAGATGAACTGTTATGCACTGACTACATTCCACCATCCCCATCGCCCTGTTGCACTCAGGGCAGGGGAGGAAGAGGCAGAAAAGTCAGAAAAAGAGGAATTAATCTGAGCCTGGAAAGAGAGGGAGATGTGGGGGAAGGTGGTTTTAGTTTTGTTTTTTGTTATCACCATGTTAGTTTATTTCTAATTGGAAATAAATTAAATTCATCTTTCCCAAGACAAGTCTGTTTTCTCACACAAGTAATTGGTGAATGGTTGTGCTACCTTTATCTCAACCCACAAGATTTTTAATCTTATTTTCTTCTCCTGTCCTGGTGAGCAGGGGGAGTGGGAGAACAACCAGCCAAGGTTAATCCACCAGAGTGCATTTCTGGAGACTTAAAGAGTGATTATAACAACAGAATGAAAAGAAATAACTTGCTATATTTATAGCAGAAATATTTTGCACTCTCCATCTGATTTCAAATTTTGTTTATAATATCGAATAATATCAGATGTTGCCGTTACAGTTCTTTGATAAGAATCATAAGTATTTTTTTTAAATTACATAGCTACGATAGTTGTATTGAAAGCATTCAGTCCACATCTGCATAACAACTTAACTGAAAATCCTGTAAATCACAGGATTCACTTGTGACTATTATAGTTGTGTAATAATTTATAGGTCAAATCATACAGCACAGCAACTACAAAAACATCACAACCGATGCCAATAATACCTACAGAATCCCTATTACTTACTTTAAATAGGAAGAAACAATTGCTATGCTTTTGATTTGTACTTTACAGCTTTTCTGTGTTAACAAACTTATCAGTCAAAAGTGACACTTGATATTTTACAGCTGGCATATTTGATCGTCTTTAACAATTGTGTTTATCTTTCTTTCATTAAAAAAAGAGGTTATATAAATCATCTTGATCCTTTGAGCATTTACTGAATTCTCTAAGCTTCAATGAAACCCAGAGAAGTAGGACGAGAAGGGACCTCAACAGTTCACCTGGAGAAGCAGATGAACTAACAAGTTCATCTGATCCTACATGATCCCTCAGAGATTATCATCACTGAGGGAGTTGTTCCAGTCAACCTAGTACTCTATTTCAGATATTTGGAGTGGGGAGAAAGGGTAGGAAAAGACACAAAGAACCCAGGAATGGAAGAAAATGGTAGCCTGTGGTTGGGGAATGCAAAAAGTATTGTGTGCAGGGAAGAGGGAGTTGAAGATGAGAGCCACATACATTTAGAAAGATGAACAAGCTGCAAAAAACAAGGCCTTAGTACTAATTGTTTAGGATCTTGTATCAGCTCTGTTTAGATTTTTGTGATGCTTCCTTGCAGTTACAATAAAGCCAAAACCAGGGTTGAAATGAAAGGGTAATGCACATAATGATTTCTAGTGCACATAATGATTCATATTACACGAATTAGTAGCATGCTATTATTTTTTATATACTTCATTCAGATGAGTATTTCAAAAGGAAATACAAGCACAAGACCGTACTTATAGTCCGGTTCAATTTTTGCTGATGTTCATGGACAATTTCTATGGACTTCACATAATAATCATATCAGAC
Source organism: Psittacula echo (assembly GCF_963264785.1). NCBI lineage: Eukaryota > Metazoa > Chordata > Aves > Psittaciformes > Psittacidae > Psittacula > Psittacula echo. The sequence goes on from NC_137738.1 coordinate 94,544,290, forward strand.
CTTTCAGTACAATATCTTCTTGAGAGTCATCTGTGTTTCTACACAGATATTTGAAAGTTGAAATGCACAATCAAAACTCAGAAGAGCTAATCTGGAGTGAAAAGTACAGCTGATCTGTCCCCCTCCTGCAGGTGCACCCTACTCCTTTCATACAGTTTTCAGACACCTTCTGACCTTTATATTTGTTCGGTATACGTAGGAAGAGTACAACACTGAAATGAATTTCATTATGCAGACGTGAAGGGGAGAAAATTACTCTTAGTAATTTTATGATGACATATTTAAGTTCTGAGAAATTAAATTTCATTTATAATTCAAAAATAAAAATATGTCAGACTACCTGATGGTAAATCAACTATGCACATCTAATAGCAATTCTGCACTTCAAAAGTGGAATGAGGGATGCAAGATTAGGACCTATTTATAGACCCTATTTTGGTTGGCAGGATATAGACCTAAAAGCCATGTGATCTGATGCTGTATTACCACAACATAAATGGAAGTGGATTAGATAGCTGTTCTGCCATGGAGCTAGATAAAAGATCACGCAGGTGATGCTCAAGGCAAGCCTAAGAAGGCACCCTGCGGCTGTAATTCCCCTGAGCCAGGGATGAAAAAACATTGGCAGATATTCAAGAAGAGCTCCAAACCTGAGCTGACAATGCTGAAATATCATCTGACATAAAGCTGACAATGAAGAAACTGTGCACAATTTCTCTCTATCCCCACTTCTCCAAAAGTTTTATTATATACTTACCCAAGTCTGTGAATTTTCAGGAATACTATAATATTATGTAAGAGGAAGGTGTTGGAAGGCAGGGAAGACAAAGAATCTTAACATACAAAAGTATATTTACCTTCAGGGTTTGCTGCTCCATTAATTTGGTAGGGTGCTGCTAAAGTCAAAGGTCAATTTATGCTTACCAGAGGTCTGTAAAGTGTTAGAAGCATAACATAAAGTTAGAAGCCTCTGGGCAACAAATGGACTTCACAAGCCAAACATATAGGAAAACAGAGAAACTCTGAAAACCCTGAGAAGATCTTAGCATTTTAATGGTCCTGAAGGCTAACAGGTATTTCCCCCTGGGGCTTCCATTTGTCCCCAGTATATTTTGGCATGGATTGCCAATTCAAGGATTAGTGCATATATTTCTTCTTCCCAGTGTGGGAGCCATTTTTACAGCTGCTGCTTTGTGAAACTTTCCATAATCTTTCATTCTAAAAAGTCATAACCAGCCACGGAAGCAATGAGGTCCTTTTTGGACATGCATCGTCTCTTTCCTTTGGCTTCCACACATTTGATATGCACATGCAAGATGCAGAAAAAGCTTTGTAGTGCATTTATTGTGTTCTAAGAGTGAGAAATCGTGGAAATAACTGGCTGCAGTTTTAATGCCTCTAAATTCCCAAGGAAGAGCTCTAAAAGGACAGATGCATTCAAAAGAATGAAAGCAGACAAATATGGAACTGAAGTAGGGCCTAACATATGGGAATAGATAAACCTGTCCATAGAAAAGAAGGACGCGTGGAACTTTGCCAGTAGTCAGCTGAAACTGGCTGAGTTCACAGTCATGAAATGTATATACTGTCTCCCCTCCAAACCTTTCTTTCTCTTTGATTGCTTCTGCTTCCAGTCCAGAAGACCAATCAAATTCCAAGACACTGTTCTATTGTTTTTTTTTTTTTTTTGCCCACCTAGTAACAGGATGATCTGGAAACCTTATGAGAACTGTACTTTAACTTGGCAGAAAATCACAGCCCAAACAGAGCCCAGTCTAAAAGCTTAAAGTCTGTAGAAAAGCTCTCTGTGCCTGAAACCCAGGCCTGAAATGCATTTAGAAGTCCTGTGCCTGTATATGGCTTCAATGGTATACTTGATCAAGGAAATATAATGTGACTTCAGTCAGTCTCCAGCTAGGTTGAAGCATGCTGTAGGGATCAGGGATAAATGAAAACCCAAATTTCTGAGTGTTTTTCCAAGCCAAACAAAGCCACTGAACTTTCTGGGTTTTTCTTGGCACTTCTAGTGCTACTGGGAATTTGAATGGTGCCTGTCCGAGGATAATTGACTCCCTCTGTATGCTATTGTGATTCTCAAGGAAAAAGCAGCATTTTTCTCAATCTTTCCAGGCATAGTCATGTTCTTAATAGAGACTGAACAGAGCAGGAAATGGAATAGGATGTTCTACAAGGTCTAGATTAATGTCCATGAAAAGAAACTCACACCCCAGATCACCTCAACAGGTGATGACCAGTTATGCTAATAATTCATTATAGGATTTTATTATCCTTATTTACACATTACTTTCATTTTGATTTGTTTGAGTGGTTTAGCCACAGCAGGAAAGAGGAGATTTAAATCTCTGGTTTCTGCTATGCGTGTTTAAAGAAAGAAATTAGCTGTGCTGCCCTGTACAAAGGCAAAAGAGTTCCAAGCTGCAGAAGCTGACTACACTGAAAATAAAAGTGGCATCATAGCAGGGAGCAGTTACAAACACAAGTCTCTCTTTATTTTTAAACTTCATGTTTCATTAAGGCAAGCCATGACTCCAGTTGTTGATGAAGTGGAAATTTTCACTTGGTTCAGTTTTGCCAGTTCAGGAAGTTTACCACCATTGGTACACTTTTGAAAAGAAAACCCAGATCATCTCAAGGTATTTTTCCAACTACTGTCCAATCAGTTTACTTGATTATTTGGAGTCTGAACACTGTTGTGATACTCAAGACAACTAACTCTTTCTTTCTTAGTATGAAGCAGTTAATGAAAAATCTTATAAATTTTATGAGTCTTAAACTAATGTTTTCTCCATTGTGATGTGAATGAGCTAATCCATAGCTGCTAGCCTGATCATCTCTCTGTCCAGATCATAATGCTTGTATCCTTTGGGAGCAGGGAAGACAGAGGCAATTGCCTTAACCAATAACTTATGCTAATTAAATTCTGCTAATAAAAAACTGCAAAGAATTCTTATTAACAGTTTTACTCTTGGTTTTGAGGTACAAAAGTTCTGAATATTTTTCTTTCTACAGAATGCCAAACAGAACTTTGTAAGCATGCACATTTATTATTAGATGGCAAGAATGCCCAAAGCATGATTGGCTTTTCTGGTTTTCCTTTTCGTGGAAAAGAAAATGAAATGAAACCAATAAAATTAAAACTCTAGTAACTGCACAAGATAAGGAATTTCTTGTCCCTATGGGCATCCAGACCAAACACCATTATTATTATTATTGTGGCATTGCAGCAGATTGAGTGCTAGCTAATTGCTTCTTTTCTAAATGATTTTATTTTTAGCTGGGAGCATGGGGGAGGTGAGGAGAGACTGACTTAAAATTCATAACATCCCGTTGATAAAAGAAACCCCCAAAAGGCAACAGCTGCTTAGAGAAGTGAAAACATTGCATCTCCAGAGCTATTCAAGCTGAGTAAGTTTTGCCTTCGTAAGCTTGTCACCTAGACTAACAATGAGTCTAAAGATATCACATGCAATTGTCGACAAATGCCAAGAACACAATAAAAATACAGGAGTGTATATGCACAGAGAATTACTAATCTCTGCAAGTCTCAGTCTTCCCAGCACTGTGCAAATTCATGTGTGTTATACTCTTATGGTAAACATAATGAAAGCTATTTAGTCTAGGAGAGGGAAAAAAAACCCCAAACATGCAGGAAATCAACATTTAACAGTGAGGGAGCCTACAAACTGCATCTGCATTTATGTCTAAGAGGTAAGGAACAGGAGGCTGGTCTTGAGACAGCTCCTAACTGCACTGATACTGGGTGAGAAGCAGGAAATCAGCTTAAAGATAAAGTCAAGTAAAGGAGTGAATGAAAGGCAGAAGTGAGCTTGAGCCCTTACAAGGAAGCAGAAAGATCAGCAGCAGCTGGCTAAAGGCAATGGCTGACAGGAATAGCAAAGACTGGCTGCCTGCTCCTCAGGCCAGCACCAGACCTAACCCTGAGGAATCCATGCTGCCAGGCAGGGTCATTGGAGGAACACTGAAGCCCAGCTGTTATATCCATAGTACAGAAGAGAAATTCCAGCGAAGCTCAGAATTATACTTTAGGTTTTATCTGCTTTTTAACTGGTCTTAAGTCTTGTCAAAGCTAAGTGTCTTTTTCAATCCCTCATCTTTTCTAGCACTTTTTCTGGCCTAATTTTAGTTAGCACTCTCTCAACCTAGAATTGTCTCCAGTAAGTCAAGCACAGAGTATAGGCATCACAGAGGCTTTATGTCCCAAAATATGGCCTAGGGGCAAACCAGTCAGTGTAGGTGCCAGTGATGCCAGTTGCCAGATCTTGGGGTCAGACCACAGAAGCGGGATCCTTTTAGGAAAGAAGCAGAATAATGTGTCAGGGCTCTGGAGAAACACAGAAGATACTAATCTGCTAAAATTTGAGTCTCAGATTTAGGTTTAGCATCACCTAATAGTAATTTCTCCAAAACATTGACTATTTATTGTATTTAAGAGAGATGCCCTCAATACCTACTAAAGATCTCAGCACGCCCATAACATGAGCTGTCATCCTGTTTGCTCTTATACTAGTGTCATATTCACTGATGAGCTAGCAAAGAGGGACACAACTTATCTGTCCTCTGTGCTACATCTCAGTTCAACAAAATACTGATGCACAGATTTTTGAGGATGCAGGTAATCCTGCAAAAGCCATGTTACTGAGCACTCTGCCAGGGAGAGGACATAAGCAGCCCTGAGCTGTGAAGTCAGTGTGGGTACCAGGCACAGGATAGTCTGAGACCACACCAGTCTCTGTGGCTCTGATAGCCATGTACCTGCACCACCTGGACTACCTGGACTACAGCCTGCATAGAGCCGGAAAAGAGGCAGAGCCAAGAAAAAGAGAGCTGGTTTTCTGCTGAGAGGTGAGGGTAGAAGGACAGAAGGGTGTTCACATTACGTGTCAGGGTGTCAATTGATAGTGTTTCTGTAAGAACTGATAAAGTCATATTAAAAAAAGATAGATTTGAAGGACTTGTAGAGGTTATCCAGTCCTACCTCCTGCTCAAAACAGAGCTACCTTCAAAGTTAGATTAGGTTGCTTAATACACTAACATCAGAGAGAGAGAGACTGCCCGGCCTTTACACTATAAGATAATAGAAATAGCAGGTGACAGTAACACATAGTCAGTTAAAATCCATAACTGAATCTTAGGTTCTTATTTTCTTCTTTGTCATTTCAAAATTCTTTTTCAAAGTAAGAGAAGTTCTTACTGTGACACATAGTTTGTCATTATCTATAGCTTCATCCTTTGTTTCTGCAACTTATCTTCTAGCAATGCAGGTAATGAATGAAACAAGAGGAAGATCTGGAACTGGAGACCTGAGCTCAGATCTGGTTTTACCATTGCTCGCTGAATGGTCCTAGCAAGCTACCACAACTAGAAACAGGCCCTAGCCAGATGACAAATCCTCACACAAACCCCAGTTTGGAAAGCATCACAGTCTGAAGTTCTTTTCCACCCCGTGTTCCACCCCACCCCTCCCCTACATTTTTAACATTTTCCCTACCCATAATACAGTGACACTTATCCTTCATACACACCGCAATAAAGGATTGGGTTGAAAGCTTTATGCCTCCAGTAAAGGTGGGGCATGAACAATGGTGGGGGTGACTCTGCGACTCAGATGTACAGTTCTTCCCTTAATTCCTCCTTCTCCTGGCACATAGTAGTTCACTCCTAGGTTATTCCAGTTGTAGAATATGACCCACCCTGAAATGGTTTCTTGACTGTTTATATAACCCTTTTTCTTTGTCTGTGTTTTCCAGATTTGTTGCAGGACAGGAAAGTAAAACCAAGGACTCCACTTGCTTCTTGCTGCCCAGAACAATAGCCAGGTAGTTACCTAGATAAGTGCTGGGCATACATGTTTCAGACAAGGCAAGAAATTAATTTCAAATTAAGTGTGTGTGTGAAGAAATCATATTTAAATATATATTTAACAAGGCAGGCAGAAGAAAAGCCCAACTCTGAGCTTCAGAGCACAGACAAATATAGAACTACATTGTTGATAAGTGAGAAAATATAAAGCTGTAGGAAAAATTATTAAATTGCTGAGATAAAAATGTCTGACAATGTTGGGCATTTAAAATGCTTTACAGACAAACTATTAATGATTTAATAACTTACAGAAGGAAAATGACGCTGAAAAGTGATCTTAGAAAAATGTAAGATTTTCAACCATGTTAGAAAAAAAGGTCTATTTTAAATCACTTTCAAATTCATGATTCTATCTTTAAAAGGAGGACTAGGGAAGTCTATAAAGGCCGTTTTCTGTGCCATATTCAATTGAACCTTTTCTTCACCCAATATCCACTTCTCCCACTGCAAATTAGTTTGACAGGTTTCTGGCAGGGCTTCAACAACTTTGCATTTCTCTGAATTAGCAAAAATGCTAATTTGGGCAGTTTGCTGCTAGTGCAAGTTTCTTAGCCTGACTGAAGCTCCAAGGCTATTTGAGACATTATCAAATCAAAGAACAAAGGGGCACCTGTCATAAGTCCCAAGAGAAGGAAATAGATAGTGTTTGAGGAATTAAAAGGAGAACTCTTTACACCAGATGTTGAACAGTGTAAACTCAATGCCATAGGAGCAACAGGAATTGCTTTAAAACAGAGTGGAGGGGAGGAGGGAAGAGGGAGGGAAATGTATTCTGTTTCTTTCAAACAAGTGCTGCTGATGAAAGGGTGGGGATGGCCTTAGATAAGTTTCCTGATCCACTTCCACCAAAACAATGGGGTGGCAGAGTCATTTGCAGGCAATGGGACACGTACATTGGACTACACCCCTTCCTCTTGGATGAGGTTATGGCTGCGCTTATCCGCACGGCCTTCAGCACAAGACCGCCTGCTTGCAGCGTGCTGTGGCCAGAGCTGACGGCATCATGGGCACAACCTAACACCCAGATCCTCAAATTGCAGCAGTGGGAAAACAATCCAGCAGAAATCCTATCAGCAATGTAACACAAACTGCTTCCACACCCTCTGCTGAGTCTTACACATTTGCAGTACCAACCTGTGGTCCAGCCTGTAATCTTTTGAGATTAGCCTAAACTAGAGACTGCTCTAATTTGTTGAAACACGTTTATCTTGAAAGCAGGTCCAAACTACGTTTTTGGGTTTTTGGTTTTGGTTTGTTTTTTTTTTTTTTTTTTTTGATAATTGTTTGGGTTTGGGGTTTTGAGGTCTTTCCTGTTAGTTTTTAATATTCATGTCACAGAACTTGAGCCCCAGGCAAGACTACAAGGGGAAGCTGCTATTGCTGCATCCTCTGTAGGAAAATCTAGGACATAATATAGGCAGAAGCACATTGCACAGTCACAGTGTCTGCACAGCATCATAGTGTAGTGTGCACGCAGCACGGGATATTTCCAGCTAGCTTGAATATTTGTGGCAACAGCACAGAATACAAAGCAAGTTAAAAACCATCCAAACCTCCCTGCTAGCTAAACAGGTGTTTATCTTACTTCAAGATCTGTTTTTCAGGCAAAATTTTCTTCATATGACAGTTTTAACCCTTTGTTGGCAAGTTGTACAGATATTTTCAGACATGACTGCAATATTCATATACCCCAAAATTTATATGTAAAACTGAATAAATCTTAAAAAAAGAAACACAACAACACCCAAAACCAAAAAACAAAAAAACCCCAAACAAACAAAAAAACCAAGCTCAAGAACCACAAGAAATGCATCACAGAAATCTCCTACAAGACTGATGTATATTCAGTATCTCCTAAGTATTTCTTAAGGATGTTTATACTTACTGAGAAAGCTATTACACTTTCTGTCATCAGTTGAAACTAGAATATTTTGAAATAGAAATGGTGAGGAGGAAAAAAGATCAAAATATGACCACCTTTTTCTCCATTACCTGCTGCAGTCCCTTCAGAGCGTCATTAATATATGTGCAGGCTGAATTCAAATCTGGAGTAAAACGTCACAGTAAGCCAAATTCAAGTTCTGGCCATTTCTGCAAATGTGTGATATACCAGAGTTCCTTTCATTAACAGCCAACTACCTCACAAGTTTGTCAGACAAAAATAAAATATTGATTCTGCTGTTATGATTCCACAGGCATCCATCAGACAAAGCAACTGTCATCTCAAATCATATCTACATACACAAAGAATCCTGAAGTTTACGTTAAAATTTCATATTTCAGCTAATATACTCAGGTGAAGGTTTGCAAATCCCCAAGCAAATGGAGCTCTTTTCCTCCCATAAAACACATGGTTATACTGTGGAAATTTCTTGCCACAGGATGTATGGTGTTTTACACTGTTTCAATCCCAAGGCTCTACAAAGAGGGAAGAGTGAATAAGTATCACTATGTTCCTGTCTTGTTCTTAAATATATATTCCCTATCTATCTCCTTGACCTGGTCAAGGTCAGGGGGACTGATCTGAGTGGACCAATGGCCCTTCTTTTGCCAGGTGGCAGCAGCAGCTCTAAGTGAACTGTATTTTTTCTCACTGTCTATGACAATCTTATTTTAGATCCTACTTCAGCGAGCATTTTACTTTATAATCACTGTAAAACCTGTGATTCCCACTGTTCCGGAATCTTTTCTGGGATCGGCATGGTTTTAGTCATTGTTTTCAGGCAATCTTCTTATGGCCTTACCCAAAACTAAAGTTTTAAATAGAGGATTACATGTTCATGTGACCCAACACTTATATCTTTGGTGATTTTAGATAATGCCATGCTTGTAAAATATATAATCCTCATATTTTGAGACACATGCCAAGAAGTTACTGCCTGATGTTATAAAGAAACTTTCCTTTGGGCAAGTAACAATGTATTTGTCCCTTTTCAGAGATTCTGACACTTCCTTCCAAAGCACCAGGAATTAACATCAGAAAGGAAATACTGCAAAATCCTGCTTTTCCAGTGATTAAAAGATAAGCTTGCCAAATGTCTCAAGAGACTGAAATAGGAGATAAAATCCTACTATATAAAAAGAGATGTAATTTTAAGGATGAATAAATCTTAAAAAAAGAAATAAAGATGATGCAAAGTCAATATCACTTTTGCAAAACTGCCAGGCAATCATGATCTTCAGACTTTCTTGGAAAGGAGTATTAACGTCAAGTAGACAAGTCCAAGGAAGTATTGTAGGAATGTCTGTCCATTACTGAGGTTAACTGAATGCTAGTGCTAATATTATTTCTATGAAAAGCGGAAAACAGAGGCATTCTAAATGTCAAAACAGTCATATATCTTACCTTGACAAGTTATGTAGGGGCCCTGAAGAAAGTCTTGAACGTGACTTCAATTGTGAAACAGGTTGGAGATGCTCTGCAGAGAATACTTTTTATTATATGGCAAATTACATGCTATTACGAAAGTATGAAGAGGTTCAGATTACATATCGTGCAGTCTTGGAGGGGTGTACCAAAATATAAACTGCTGCAGGAAAATAAAAGAATACTTTAGGACATTTGGTATGCAAAATTATATTGGGCAAGTTTAAGACTGTATCTGAAGCTACTTTTAGGAAAAGGAGTTAACAGAAATTTGGAAACAACACTTCGGAGCACTTCTGGACTCAAAGACCCCTTCTTGAATAAACTTATGAGAATTCCAGTAGCAGTTATAGTTGTCAAATGATCAAAGTCACAGTCGCTGGGACAAAAGCTCTCTTTGTCAGCAGGGCATTTCAGAGCATGTCTAAAAGACCTCCATGGCAGATATAAAACCCTCACAGAGACCCTCTATTTACCATCTAGGACTCTGCTGCCCAAGCAAAAATACATCTTGGAGCCTCAAATCAAAGCAAAAGGAATTTTTGAGAAGCCCTGTCCATCTGGGAAGAATAATTGCCAGAACAATACAAGCAGCCTCAACTTCAAATGTGATCAACACTTCCGAGAGAGCTCCTGAACCAACAGTTTGGAATGGAGTTATGAGTCTATGTATTTTACTCTGCAAACCTATTTCCAAATTCTGCAACATCTTGTATGACCTTTATCTTGATAGAAGAAATCAAGATATGTAACCTTTAGCCTTGACTTGTAATAAGCATGAAGCAGTACCCACTGACTAGTCCATCTTAGGGTGAGAGCAGAAGGACCTAGATTGTTTTGAGTTTGCTCCATCTTCTTGCTCTTAGGTTTTCAACAGCAGGAATTTATCACCATACTACAAGGCTGCTTTGGGGACTGGTTGCACAAAATAACATACTCATGGTACATAACCTTTTTGATCAAGCTGTACCCCTTCCAAGGGTTTGAAAGTGGTTTATGAAGTCTCCTCATCTAACCTGAGCTCATGCATGTGCTTCAAATCATATGGAGGAGGGATCTGACCTTGGCCTTAGGGAAGCCAGGGACTAGACAGGTTTAAAAAGAAACCTCAAGAAGCCTCACGTTAAAGCAAAGAAACAATCTCAACAAATATTTGTCAAAACAAACTGCCATGAAAACTTTCAGTTTCAATTAATCTGCATTTTCAAATGAAAACATACTTAATAGAAATATCCTACCCAGCTCTAGCTTTTTTTCACATCATAGGTGCAGACTAAAATGAGACAGAAAACATTTCTGAGGAAAAGCCATCTACAGACAGATGGCTGAGCTGTGACCCAAATTCTCTCTACACCAGTGGAAACCCAAAATAACCCCATGGAGTATAGAAATATGAAAATGACTCTGGTACTTCAGCTGTGAAAGGACTATCGGTTCAAAAGTCACAGGCTGGGTTTTCTATATTTTATTACTAATGCATGTTTCTTAAGAGCTCTGGAGGAAACATGACTTCCCACACTACACATAATCTCACTGGGGAGGGCAACAGAGTTAAAGATGTCGTTGACAGATTCCATGCACATGCCTTGACAGCTAAGTAGCTCTGCCTCCAGATAGCATTTGTACAGAAAAGATATATTAAATAATTTCTACAGCAGACTCATTGATAAGTTGAACATAAACAGCTTTATAGGCATATTGGCTTAATTTAAGAAAAGCAGTGATGGAAAATTGCTATTTACAGAACCTGATGATCCGACTAGAAAAATGTATCCCAACATGTGGCAGACACAGAACAGAATGAGTGGCATTACCACTGACCTTATGCCAGCATGTTGTGAAGAAGCTCAGCACTGGAAAGATGGAAAAGTTAAAACTTCCCATTAAAAGGAAATTCTGCATGTTTCTCAAGTGCTTCTGCTCAATGCACTGTGAAAAGCATTATCTAAATTGATAATAGATTCTTCCATTCTAATAGGTATGTATCTCTATGTGGTTTGGCAGCTGTTGACAACATTAAGCTTTCTTTGACTAATAAAGAAGACAGATATCTATTGACAAAAAAAAAAAAAAAATAAAAAAATCATAAGACCTCCACTGTAGTAGCTACCAAATTTAAACTAAAAAAGCCCAGAAAAACCGTACCCTTCTTCATCCCCCTCAATTCCTTGCCAGTCTGCCTAAATGAAGGGTAAGAAGTACATTTGTGCTGTTGCATCAAAGACACCTTAAAATTTGTTTCTGTACCTGTAATTGCTCAAGTCCTTAGCAGTATATAAGCTGTTCTGTATATATTGGTCCTGCTAGATCCAGCCCAATAAACAAGTCTAGATCATGCCAACTAGATGAGACTCTATGTAGAGCATTTCCCAAAGGAAAGATGATACGCTTTTTTATCTCCATTATATGAGAGGTCTAAGTTAACCTTCTTTCTGCCTTGGAGGTATTTATTGAACACCTGGGCTCTCATGAAAAACCACATTTTTATACTAGAAGAATAGGGAATTTGGGTGAGGGAGATACTTCTTTCAGTAGGTTCTTTTGAAGTTCTTTCAGCTTGGGTTGAATAGCTGAACATTCACTGCAGCAAAAGAGACTGGATAGTAACAAAGAGGACTCAAAAATTACTTTGTTAGGGTAGCCATAGTAGGACAAAGGCTGATGCTCAGCTCTGATCTGGACCCTATAAAATATACAAATGCTATGAGGGCAATTAATTTCCAATTTATGGTGTCTCAGATGTCTAAACATGAACTAGTTTCTAAGTTTCCTATATAGTCATATATATAATGTCTAGAGAGAAATGCCGGTATCCTGAAGAAGACACAAGTTTGGTCAGCTGAAGAGCTATGTAGGCTTTTCTGTATATTACAGCATCCGAGGTAGGAAGATCACTTGTAGAAAGCTGCTGCATCCTATTCCGTATGTCCAGCATCTCAGATGATTGCTGCATTTTTTTCTGAACTTGTAAATAAAGACGAGCTAACACCATTTCTTCCTTGTACATTTGTAGAGACTGGCTGGATATGTATCATCAGAGACCACCTACTCAACTAGGTCAGGAAGCAAAATAAGCTACAAGCACCCTAGTTCATGGTTCTCCAGCAGGCCTCAGCTGCAGTTAGACTCAAGGGTGTTAGAATTTTGGGGGAAGTGAGAAACAGGTTAAGATTGAGAAGATGATACTAGATCTTCTACAGTTTGGATTGCTAGGGAGAGGAGAGACGAGGAATGGAGAAGTCAGCTGAAAAGACCATGTAACAAAATCTGTTATGCAACCAGAAATTTTTGAAATGCAATGCTCTGAAGTGAAAAAAACAACCCAGCAGTATTATATTTGCCCATAGATTTGTGTCCTGATGAGTTTTTTATTATTTGGTCACATTTGCTGCAGTGTGAAATTCATTTTACTATTCCTTCTAAAATCTTTAATCCTTGTATGAGATATTTTAAATTATAAATAGTAAATGTACAAGAAAATTATGCCACTTTATTAAAAAAAATTACATCAAATTATTTTGCATGAGTCTATGAAAATATCTTTCAACAATACATGCTATCCCAAAAGACATAAGAATTTAATTTTAAAGATCTATCAGTACCTATTTATGATTTGCTTAACTTCCTTAATGGCTTCAGGATTTGTAACTATTTGCAGCAACTGCCCAGAATAAAGCTACATTCCCCATTTCATCTTATACCATCACATATTCTTTCTTTTATGTACGCTGACAGGTAAATACCTCTTCTTTATTAACAGCATGGATGGACATCTGTTGTTATAAAGATTTACTACCCAGGGAAGATCTACACATGGTAAATGGTGTCAACTTGTTCTTTAATAAGATCTTTAATATTTTTCTTTTATTTAGATGTATGCTTCATACAGTACACTGTGAAAAAAATATAAAATCAGTGCATGGTAGATGTATATCCTCTTATAGACATGTGAAACAGTAAAAAAGTTGAAAAATGAGAAATAAAATTACTGCCTTAGCAATATTTCTTCATAATCCAAATCAAAGGGCTATTTTCTGCTCAGCTTCACCTTCACACTTGCTGGACATTCAATAGAAAGTAATAAATCTGGACTAATGCCTTTAAATTCTTTTAATTCTCTCTGTAGAGGCAGAGAGGGTAAAAAATCACTGCCATATTAAAGCTGTTGGGAAAGTGTCAACTGACATAATTTCAGGACAGTATCTTAAGTAATGGTCTTTGGCAATAAAAAAACCCCCAAAACCCCCAAACCAAAACCAACCAAAAACCCCAACCCCTGGTAACAGTCTTGATTTCATCCAAACAGGCTTAACCAAGGAGCTGTATAGTCCAGCCCAGTTAAAATAGAGTGCACTGCAAAACTACTTTGGCTGCCTGAACATGAGTCAGGGACACACCAAAATGGTTTTAGAAAGCTACCCAGGAGAACACCTGCAATCTGTGGGAAGGAGGAACACCTGCTTCACTGTGATTACTGAGAAAGGAAGTCAGCATCTTTCAGTGTAAACCAACTCTTTCTTCAGATCAAATGTAAAGTAGAAAGACAGTGAGTTATTTGTGGGGAACTAGCGTCAGCACACAGAGAGAAGTGGCATACTTGGAAGCATTTCCTCTGAAAAAAACCTGAACCCAAACCACTTAAAAACAACCCTGAAATGGAAGCTTCTAGAATGATTTCAATAGAATCTTTGTAGTATTATATAGAAAGAAGTAGACTTCAAGTACAAAATAGGGTTAAATGCACACAAAGTAATTTACTTGTTGTTTTTTTTTTTTTTTACTGTCAGTTCTCTAAAATCCCCTATTTTATTTGATTTTTTAATATTTCACATAGTAAAAGAAGTCTAGTGCTATTCACACTGAATCCAAAATCACACGTTTCATCCAGGTAGGATGGGTCCTTTCCCAAGGGTCTTACATTATGAAGTCACTCTTTCCACCTTTAAAATCAAACTGCTTCTGATTAGAAATGCTGTAACTCAGGTTAAACAAATATTAGGAATATCTCATTCAACTTCTCATGGTTTATAGCATAATATATAAGCTCTCTTCATAGATATTTTCCCTGGAAAGAAAACAAAAAACCTAAAAATGTCCGGAGCCCTTACAAGGCAGTCTAAGTTTTCTTCTCAAATCAATATGCCCCCAGTCCAGTTTGTTGATCTTTTTATTTATTAAGATAATTCACATAAGACTGAATTTCAGTTTCCCACCTACAAACTTATTACAAGTTTTTAGAGATCACTATTCTTCTTGGTTATGTTTGGGTGGAAGGTGATTTCTTGCTGAAACTAAAAATAAGGTTGAGGAATATCTATAAAGCAAGAAAGATAGATACCAGTGAAATTTGCTCTCTATTTTCCCTTCTTCTTTTAACCTAGTCATACACTGGCATCTTTTGTACTTGAAGAGAGGGAGAAAGAGACTATGACCATGTATTTAATCCATATATATATAGTGTATATATATATATATATATAATAACAGACTTCCAAGATTTTCAGAACACTTGACAGAGCAATACAGAAGAAGAATCTATAGATCTTCAAGGGTTTCAAGATCTTCAAGATCCAGGTTTTTGACTATAACTTAAAATGATATTTTCAAATAGAACTGGTATAGATAAAGAGGAAAATTATGTATAATGCATTTACCATGTAAGAACCAAAGTACCCTGAACCTGACAAAAGTATTCAAAGTAGTTTAACAGATAAGCCTTTAATTAAAAAGTGGAGATTCCATTTATCTGTGAAAATAAAGTACTGGTTTTATACTCAGCTTTAACATGTGTTATGCAACATGCTAACTAGAACAGATGGAACGTATTCTTGCTTCATTGGTTATTACAGTTGGGATATTTTTAAACTGTCCTCAGTACCTGAATGGCTAATGTTTAACTAACTATTTCAGTCTTGGAGGTCCCAGCTACTTCCAAAAAAAGCTAATAAAAGCAAGCCGTATTCCAGCTTTTCCTCTCCTACTTAAGATCTAGAATCTCATTTTCAATTTCTTCCAGAAAAGGTCTAAGTAATTTATGTACATAAAAATTTATATATATATATACACAAGCATATCTGGATCATTATTTTACTAGCATATTTAAGGAAAACAAAACAAAAATAAAAACAAACAAACAATCAAAACAGCTGCTAGTACTTCAAGGAAGCATTGCTGGAACTAATCATCCCTAAAAGCTATTCTATTCTGGATTGTTAATGTTTGCAAAAATTCTGCCATTTTTATCTTTCCTTTTGGATATCCAAGCTTTGGTGCAGATTTAGATGTGAAAGGGTAGAGGGGGAAAAAAACCTAAGATATTTTTATACGATTACATTCCAATTTTTTTTTTTTTTCAATATTATACAGAGATTGGTACTGTTGATACTAACTGTAGAGTCAATTTACTATTTCCCCACAAGTTTTGCAATGCCTCCAGTAACTTTAGACTTGGGCACCAATTCTTGAGGCTAGCACAGCAATGTCTGTGCCCAAAAGCACACAAAAAGATATTATATAGACCTCATGTCCATCTGCCTTCACTTTGTCACCTTGTGTGCAAGTGCTCCACCTTTGGCTGTATTAGCTTTTTAGCATGTGAATGAGGTAAAACCCCATGCTTCTGCAGCCCAAAGCAAAGGTATTTCTCTTCTACTTAAGATAAATACTGAAGTCGCAAAAATAAGCTTCTGGGTCCCAAAAAGTTATACATTGTGCTCTCCTTCAGAGCACCAGAGAGAACATAGCTTATTTTTTGGAGGGTCTTTGAAAGCAGCTGTCTGTGTATGTATATATAAGATGATGCTCTTGCAGGGCTGTGCAGAATACAAAAAGAGAGACACTTACACTGACTCAAACCAGTGTCCTCTAGCTCAGTACCTGGTCCTAGGCATTGGAGCCTCCTTACTGGCCTGCCACTTGCTGTAGCCAAGATCTCTGGGGCAATACCAGGCGGAGGAAGCTTTTCAGGAGAAATCTGAGCCACGGTGTGTCTCATTCCTGTTGCCTTGCCATGTGCATTCTGTTTTGAACCTTACTGGGCCGTATCCACTGGCCCCTGGGGTACCTTCAGTGGGGTGCTGTGAAGGATATACTTCTCAGTGTTGCCATCTGATTTATGTCATTCAACATTTGGTTCCCATGGTTCAATAGCTGGGGGCGTGGGGGGGGGGAGGTAAGGGGTATTATTTTGGAAATCCTTTTCCTCCCTTCTCTCTAAGATGACTGTATTACTTCCACAAATCTCATTACAATAGGTGTCAGATTACTGCTTAGCCATGCTTTTCACGCACAGAACTACAACCTAGAGAATTCATGGACAGGAACTTTCTTCATGTCCAAGGAGTTCATCCTGGTACACACCAAATCTGCTATCTCCTCTGATTTATCTTTTCAAAACTCAGATCCCCACACATGAATCACAAACAGAAAAGACATAAGAAGAACTTTCAGCAAACTAGCTTATTAGTTCCACATTTCTTCTTTCAAAGCATTCAAATTATCTGCCTATATGGTTGTTCACCCAGTTACATTGTGACTCCCCGTTGTGTTTATCAACTATTTAGGTTACAATGGAAAAATCCTTTAAGCATGACCTTGTCTCCTGAGGCCCTAATTCAGCAACACATTTAAGTATGCATCAGCATGTAGCCTTGTTCAGCGAAATACCATCAATTTCTTTGATAACTACCACACACCTAGTACAAGCAGCTTACTGAAATGAGACTGTAATACCCCTTGTATACAAAAATATTTTCAAGACAAATGAAAACAGAACCATATAAGTGAATATACGATCATGAAAGATCCTTTTTTTTTTTTTTCATTGTGAGAAAGAAAGTTAAGAAACCATATATTTATGAATGACAGCCTGTAACTAAAAATAATTCCCTTACTATAGACTTGGGCAGAGATGATTCAGTATCACTTGCAGTTATTGATGTAAGATCATGGAAAACCAAAAGACTTCTATGAAAAAGCAAACCCAAACACAATCTAATTTAAGTATTCCAGGAGTTAGACTACCTTCAGGAATTCTGATTCTAATGAGAAGAGAGAGAACGAAAAAGCAAAATAAGAGAAGATCATGGATTTCAGTTATATTTTGTTTATCTATATTCATCTTGAAACTGTGCAAGAGACATAGCATTTAAAACAGAACTATTCTGGAGAAAATGCAGGAAACAAAATAAACTTTGCATTTTCTTCATTTCTTGCCATCAGCAGATTAAGACACACAGTGTAGCTCTGGCAGAACACTGAAGTGCAGAATACTGGTAAATAATCTACAAAATCTAAAATTAAAAAAAAAAAAAAAACACAAAAAACACAAAAAAACCCCCAAAACAAAACAAAAAGATTAGAGGACTTAGAAAGGCAATGATGAAGATGAGAGATGCAGAACTTTTACCACTGCAGACTTCAGATTTCTGTTTCACAAGTGGAATATCAGGATCACTGTGTTAAAACATCTTGATAAAGATTGATGATTATGTTTTAGGCGTGTTAACAAGAAGAAGGAAAATGTTATCTGTGCATTTTAATTTTAAATGAAATTTGCCCCTTGGATAGGCTTTAGTCCATATGTAAGCGGGTAACCGTCTAAAGAAGATAGCTTTCACATTGAGTTATGTACTCAAGCAGAAGCAGACTTCTAGTCACACTTGTAAACTTTGATATACAAGAAAAAATATACAAATAAATTATCTTCTACTACTCCTTTCATAAGAAATTAAATTTTATAAAACAAGAAACTTAAAGATTGTAATGAGTAGACACTGTGTGTCTTCAAACTGCATGGAGTGATCTTTTGTCACATACTATTGAACTTTTTTATCAAGCATCTGGTCTGGTGGTTGCTAAAAACAATTGTTTCAGGAAAATTAATTGGTGGCACAACATCGGGGTAGAACAGGAGTAAGGGCAGAGTGAAAATGTAGGGACTTGCACAGTAACGTAACTTTGGTCTTTTCTAATATAATACCCTTTATGCAGGCTCTCCTGCAGATTAGGACAAACAAAGTGAAGACCAGTGAAACAGTGGATAATAATTCAACACAGTTTCCTAGTGCAAAACAGTGACAATTATAGTTAAATGGACTGTGTAATGTCCTGAATAAAGAAAGCAGAAAGAACTAGGATTAGAAGGATAAGTACAGGAATGAACAGGAAAATTCTGTCCTTGTTTCTTACCTGTATGAGGTTGTGGAAACCTCCTCACTCTTCAAGCTAAAAACAAACAAACAAACAAAAAAACCCAACCCAAACAAAAGTGTAAACCAAAGCAATGATTAAACAACCACTGGTACATTTGTACAGGTGTAACTGATCCTGGGTTTGAGCATGATATGAGCCTATATATCGCTTCTTTTTGTCTCATCTTGCCTTGCTTTCTAGGACTAAGAAGGGTGCTGAAAGCTAAAGAAGATACACAGGAAATATACGAAAGCCACAAAAAGCAATGACTTTTGTGATGAGTAATTCTGGATCACAGTAGTGGGTCAGTAGATCAAGGTAGTCCATTCTGATGCGCCTACCTCTGTGATAACCTTCCTGGGTTTTACTGAGGATTAGATTTAAGAAGATTTCCTAAAGTATCCTTAACGTTCATGCGATTTGAAGGTGTCTGAAGGACCAGTTTGAACCTGATGTCCTCATAAAGAGGTAGAACATATTCCATACGTACTGGAGCAGATCATCCACATTAATATCTCCATGAGCAATCTGGTTTGCACACACCACCATGTGAACTGACATAGCAAGTAGCATCAATCACGGGGCTGTCTTCAAAATGGCATATTACTCTACATGATCTTAACTTACACAGCCAGAGTATTTGAAGTATTAAGCAGCCTGCTTATATAAAGATGTCTACTTATTTTCTCAAAATGAAGGCTAAAATAAAGCTGGATATATTGTAAAAGTGATATTTTGCTCCTATAAGGCTAAGTACTGAAATGTTCTTCAACCTGTTCAGCAAAAGGCTTGATAATAGCCAGAAAATCTTGATTTAATCCTAATGAAATAAAATTTAAAATTAACTGCAGTCTTTTTTAATAATCATCACTGTTGAAACTATTTGATCCCTTGTTATTTAGCTCCAGTAGCATTAGCCATTTAATACAAAGATCACATAGGGGTAGTCTTGAATACTTCGTCAAGTTTAGAGGTACAGGAGAGGAAGCACTCTCTGCACTCTCTACATGTGACTGCAGCCTTGACTGGACTCCATTTGGTGACTAGAAATGACAAGATGAATTTTCACATGATGGCTTCAGATCCAAACTAAAGATATTCTAAAGTGTATACTTACAAAAGTCTTGCTCTATTGGGCCCTGTAGAGTGCTAGTAGCTTGAAGTAGCCCATTACAGTCAGTAAGTCAGACTAGAAGATATTTACCAGTTCTATGAATAGTCAGAATCCATGATATCATCTGTTTACAAATGACACACATGAAAGTCTGTGCACGTGACCACAGAGATAGAAAAAGCAGGAGGGTAACAATTTTTACGGCAGACAGAAAATATGGACCAATGGCTTCTGCTGATCTAGACAAAAGCATAAGCAGAATTAATTGCTCTGCTCTTTTCTTAGCAGCACCTAAATCTCCTCGAGAATTTTATCCTGTTCCTCCATTTTATTTGCTTTATTTCAAAGAGGAGTTAAATGGGCTTTAAAACCTCCTCTGTTCCACTCAACCTAACACAAGATTTAATGACTGAAAAAGTTTGTGGCTTTTTTGCTCTATAAAAAAAAAAAAAAAAATAAAAAAAGAAAGGAACAGTTTCAGGTGAAGTTGAAGCTTTAACAGTTACATATATTTAATGCAGGGTATAATAATGCCTTCAGTACTAACTCTTCAAGTACACTCCCTGCTGTGGCATTCTCACTGCCTCAAAATAGCTCAGTGTGCAGTGCAGAGATACTAGTCTCTAATTAGAGACCAGAACAGTCTCAACATATGGGCCCAGATTCTATTCAAAGCAACTGTACTACAAGTGCACAATTCACCTTTTGTTGAGTTCAGCAGAAACATAACCTCCTGCCTTCAGTCTGGATATAATACAACCCTGCCTCAAATCACTGTAAGTCACAATGGGATGAATAATCAAGACTTGGACTATTAACTAGTGTAACTGTTTCTTGAAGTTTGTAAAAACCCTTTCCTTCACTCCTTAATAACCAGACTGCCAAAGTCTGGAGCCTGGCCCAGTGGTTCCTATTCTGTTCCTAAAGGGTTTTCTGAACAACAGCACAGGCAGTTAGAAAAAAAATCTGAAACAATACTGCAGGTTTTTTTGTATGTGCAGTCACTATAAATAAAGTTCATTTACAATTAAAAAAAATTCATCTGTGTAACATTAGAATGAAATAGCATGATATGAGCTTGAAATATTGTAGAACATTGGCTGTAACAAGGTCCAGGGTGTATTTGCTGAGATGACAGAGCTCTCCCTGCTACAGGACGCATGTAAGGTCCAGGCACTGAGTTTGGAAATAGAGCTTCCCACTTCTCTTTCCATTCCTACCTCCTCTCCCCAGCCTCTCACCTCAAATTAATGTCTTTAAGGAAAAGAAAACCAAACTGCTTTTGCTTTAGTTTTCTCTCCGAAAGCCAAGTTACAGGGTGGTTGTTTTATTTTAGGTCTGGCAGTCCCATCAATTGTCCTAAATGCCTTGGCCAGGGCACAGTGAACTGACACAGTCTGATGCTCTAAAAAGGTTGAGGGCAAATGATACAGCATGACTGCCTGTCTAACAGTTATGATTAAGGCAACTGGAAATGTAACACATACCAGGGTTTTATTTGAAAATGAAAGTAAAGTCACTAAAAAATGATTTGTGTGTTTGTTTTCATTTTGATAGGCAAAGGTAAAGCAGCTTATGGCTTTGAAAATTCCTGACAGTCTTCATAGGGCAAGTGCGAAGACTTTAAAAGCTCCTTTAAACTGAGATGATAGCAGTAAAGGAAGCCTTTTTATTTGCTAGCACTGCCTGTTCATAAGAGAGTTATATGGAAAAGAGCTGGTTCGCTGAGAACTGTAAGTATCCGTTCAGATAAACAATGTATTTTAGGGTTATTATATGGCAGGAAATAAAGTGTGCTGCAGATTACATGAAGATAAAAAGTAATATCCAAATCTATCAGGAATGCTACAACTAGTGGTAAAAGTATTTCACAGAAATAGCATTTAATGGAGTAATTCATTGTTCATATTCCATCAACAGAGATTGACTTTGCTTTTCAGGCATCATACCAGTGTATGACCCATTTCACAAAAAAAAAAAACCAAAACCTTCTTAAACAGATCAGTGTATATAAAAGAAGGTTTCTGTGATGAAATGCAGCCTTCACAAACTGTCCAATATGTCTAACCTTTGGATAGTCAAGGCACGTCACCCTAATGACTTTTTTTCCTCCTGTAGCTGATGTCTTCCTCGAAGATACTTTTTAGAGAATGTTTTCCTAAAAACAAAAAGACCAAAAAACAAGCAAGGAAGAAAGGAAAACAAAGAATGCCCAAACAATCATCTACACTGCAGAAATTCAGTTCTACTCGGATAAAAATGAATCTATGTAACAAATGAGTTTAATGATGTTCATTGTGCTTTCAGAAGACAAAATCCCTCACCTGGAGAGGGAAGAAGAGGCTTTCCCTCTACTGAAAAGCTAAGACTAGAAAACGCCTACTACATGTGAGAATTAACTGAGAAGAGCAGCCTACTGTAAAAGCAAGAGAAAAATGCAAACAGCAATAGCAAATTTGCAAGAGGGATTTTGTTAATAACTTAAGAGGTTATAACTTCAACATCAGCTTGAAGTGATTTGCTGTATTTCATAGAATCATAGAATCATAGAATAATTAGGGTTGGAAAGGAACTTAAGATCATCTAGTTCCAACCCCCCTGCTATGGGCAGGGACACCCCACACCAAACCATGCCACCCAAGGCCTCATCCAACCTGGCCTTGAACACCACCAAGGATGGAGCATTCACAACCTCCCTGGGCAACCCATTCCAGTGCCCATTTTTTCCCTATGATAAAAGCTTCCCTGTAATTAAAACAAGTCCATGCTTCTGAAAAGCCTTGTAAGGTAAAAGAGGCAGAAGATTTTCCTTGCTCATGATGATTACCCAGTGAATACACTCAAAGCATCTGAAATGAGAGCCTGCATTTCTCAGCTGTGTTTGTATCAGTTCAGATACTCATCTGTTCCCTTGTGGTGAAAACACAAAATGTACAGTGATATGTAACGTCATCCTTCAGCCACAACAGTCATGGCTCATGCCCAAGTAAAGCATTTCCTTTTCTAAAAGAGATAGTGTCCATTTTCTATATCTCACTTTAATATCAGAGTTGAATGGTCATCAGGTTTAACCATCAATTTGTCAGCCCTTCTGCATCACAGTGCAGCTGTCCACACTGTGATGCCCAGGACATTTCCATCACTTCTATATTTGGGGTACTGAGACTCCATTTGCCACTTAGAGCACATGTGACTAAGCAGTAGTTTGACTAGGAAGAAGACTTAAGAAGATCAGAAGGAGACTTAGACTGAAAAGTTTACCTTGTACTGAAAGGTGACTTCCCATGGTTTATCCTAAAGGCTGTTTCTTTTTAGTTTTAAAAATATATCTTACCCTTAACTGTGAGTGAGCTTATGTTTGTCACTTTGACAAGCTAAGAGCAACTCTGACATCAGATACTACTAACACGTTTGCTCAGAAAGGAAAGCTGCTGCTGGTTACTTATAGGGCATATGGAAACATGAAACACCACTCAGAACGTGACATGCACACAGAAGTGCCCATGATATTGGGTGAGCCACTGCAGTGTGCAACATGCACTGCCCAGTGCCTTCACTAGTCACGGCCCCAGTGGATGAGAAACTATCTTAATGACAATCATTTCAAGTGACAGAGGAAACTTTTTGGGTGCCATGTGGTGAACACCACCTCATCCACTTGATTTGATAAGTGCTTTGCAGTGCAATGAGGTGGCATTTATGCCTTACACTACTATTACCTGTTACAGTCTGTCTGACAAAGCCAGTTGGGCACATGGCAAGAAGAAAACAAAATCTAGCACAGACTACTTGCTCCCCTATTTTTGCTATTATCACAAGTTAAGGAATTTACACCTGAAGCTCATGTTTCCAAGTTTTGGAAAGTTTTTGCATTAAAGTTCAAATTCTAATGAATATAAGCAATGAAGCAATTTAACTGGAAGCACTGTATTTTGTTTTATAATGTAATATATTCTCTCCACAGTGCACAGTGCACAGTGCACAATGCTACTAGATCTTTAACCTAAAGAGAGAATTTTTTTCATTAAAGTGAAATAATGGAAATCTTAGGAGCATGTAATCTGCTTTCAAAGAACCCTTCAAGTCTTTATAAGTTTCTCTCAACTGAATCTTTTATGGTTCACTCATCATTGGTTTGTGTCTGCCATTCCTATAACTGAACTGCCATGCATGCCTGTATACATCTATATATGCGAGCATACACACACCTGCCTCCTCGGATTTTATTAATGCAGCTGTGTGCATGCTCATAAATATCTATGTCATGCACATCATTTAAGAGTGTCATCAAATGTGTTGGCTAATGAAGAGCACAACATATGGTGTGTTAATTGTCTCACATTGGAGCTGAGATGAGCAAGCAATGAGGAAACAGATTTAAGCTGAAAATACTCTATTGGTTCTGGTATCCCAAAGTATTTGAATTCTTAGCTGGTGTCCTGGGTTCAGCAGCAGCAGTCAGATTTTCTCCTTCTTAGTAGCTGGTGCAGCGCTGTGGTTTTGACTTTCGGCCTGGGAATAATACTGATAAAGCCGATGTTTTCAGTTGCTGGTCAGAATGTTTACCCTGACCAAGGACTTTGTGAGTCTCATGCTCTGCCAGGGAGGAGGAGAAGCCGGGAGGAAGCAGGGACAGGACACCTGACCCAAACTAGCCAAAGAGGTATTCCATACCACAGCACGTCATGCCCGGGGATGCAACTGGGAGTTTCCCAGAAGAGCACGTTCTCTGCTCTGTCGGGCTTGTTTTTGGCGGGTGGTATCATATTCTCTTCCCTTGTTATTTCTCTTATCATTATTATTATTGGTGGTAGCAGTAGTGATTTGTGTTATACCTTAGTCACTGGACTGTTTTTATCTCAACCCGTGGGAGTTACATTCTTTCAGTTCTCCTCCCATCCCTCGGGGGGGGGGGCCGGGGAGGGGGAGTAGAAACTGCGTGGCTGACTTGCCAACTGGCTTAAACCACGACAACTGGGAATCATGGATAACCTGGAAATGGAAAACATGTTGCAGAAGTACTTATCTGGAGGCACACAGGCATACAGCACTTCAGTGTAAACACGCATGGATCTTATCTCTTATTTAATTTTCTTTCATGGGATGATCATCTTTGACCTTTCTTTTCCTCTTCAATTCACACAGCTGTTCCTCCAGAGCTGAAGTAGGTTTTCCATCCCACTTTCTCATGTCTTCTCCATGATCCTGCAGGTAAAACCATAGGGTAGCCCGTGGCTTGTACCTCCTATATCTTCTCTCTTGAGCAGTAGGACGCCTTTTGTTAGTAGCTGAAAAGTGGGTTGGTACACGTGGGGAGCTGGATAGATCAGATAGATCATCTCTCAATTGTTTGAACTCCTGAGACAGTTTTTCCACAGCTGAAATGATGGAAGTGGTGAGATTGTCTTGAGAACTGAGATTGAGATGTCGAACTCTAGGAGCTGATGAATCATTTCATCCATTTTTGGTGGTACTATGCCGTTCCAGGTTATTGCGGCTAATGAGTGGGCATATGATGAAGGTGAGTTCTGTGTAAATTTCTGCCATAGGGGTCATGTACATTTGACTTCATCTGGATATACGGGTGCATTCCTGGCATCTGGCCTGCGATAGATCATCTCTAAGATGATCACCGCAGAGCGGTGGATGTGGTCTACCTTGACTTCAGCAAAGCATTTGACACAGTCTCCCACAGCATCCTCATAGCTAAATTGAGGAAGTGTGGTCTGGATGATCAGGTGGTGAGGTGGACTGCAAACTGGCTGAAGGACAGAAGCCAGAGAGTTGTAGTCTATGGGGCGGAGTCTAGTTGGAGGCCTGTATCTAGTGGAGTGCCTCAAGGGTCAGTACTGGGACCAGTATTATTTAATATATTCATCAATGATTTAGATGAGGGAATTGAGTGTACTGTCAGCAAGTTTGCTGATGACACTAAGCTGGGAGGAGTGGCTGACACGCCAGAAGGCTGTGCTGCCATCCAGCGAGACCTGGACAGGCTGGAGAGTTGGGCAGGGAGA
The DNA here is from genome assembly GCF_963264785.1 of Psittacula echo. Classification (NCBI taxonomy): domain Eukaryota; kingdom Metazoa; phylum Chordata; class Aves; order Psittaciformes; family Psittacidae; genus Psittacula; species Psittacula echo. The sequence goes on from NC_137738.1 coordinate 94,569,881, forward strand.
AACTTGATGAAATATAACAAGGGAAAGTGTAGAGTCCTGCATCTGGGCAGGAACAACCCCAGGTTCCAGTATAGGTTGGGGAACGACCTGTTGGAGAGTAGTGTAGGGGAGAGGGACCTGGGGGTCCTAGTGGATGGCAGGATGACCATGAGCCAACACTGTGCCCTTGTGGCCAGGAAGGCCAATGGCATCCTAGGGTGTATTAGAAGGGGGGTGGTCAGTAGGTCGAGAGAGGTCCTCCTTCCCCTCTACTCTGCCCTGGTGAGACCGCATCTGGAATATTGTGTCCAGTTCTGGGCCCCTCAGTTCAAGAAGGACAGGGACCTGCTGGAGAGAGTCCAGCGCAGGGCGACAAAGATGATTAAGGGAGTGGAGCATCTCCCTTATGAGGAAAGGCTGAGGCAGCTGGGTCTCTATAGTTTGGAGAAGAGGAGACTGCGGGGGGACCTTATTAGTGTATATAAATATATAAAGGGGGAGTGTCATGAGGATGGAGCCAGGCTCTTCTCAATGGCAAACAATGATAAGACAAGGGGTAATGGGTATAAACTGGAACACAAGAGGTTCCACTTAAACTTGAGAAGAAACTTCTTCTCAGTGAGGGTGACAGAACACTGGAACAGGCTGCCCAGGGAGGTTGTGGAGTCTCCTTCTCTGGAGACATTCAAAACCCGCCTGGACACATTCCTGTGTGACCTTATCTAGGTGTTCCTGCTCCGGCAGGGGGATTGGACTAGATGATCTTTTGAAGTCCCTTCCAATCTCTAACATACTGTGATACTGTGATACTGTGATCTCTACAATGGCTGACTCCCTCAGAGATTGGATGCCTTTCTCTAGTGTAGTCCAGTTGACCAAACGACTCATAACATCGTCCTTGTATGGAAACCTTTCACAGCTGCCAAAAGCTTCCTCCACTGATACCAGTAACTACTAGGAAAACAAACAGCCAGGAGATGGGGTTTAGCTTCTCTTACTACCTAACAGATTAATCCATGGTCTTCTTCAATTTGAGTCTTTTTCTTTTTACCTTCACTACTAATCTCATCAAACCCAGAGAGGAACAGATCAGTACTAATGACACCATAACCCCTACAATCTTGACAATTATCTTTCAGTTCTCATTGGATTCACACATAGAGAATAGTACTATATAGCTAAATCCTCTGTGAGAGTCACAGAGAGGCTCTTCAGCATCCATAGGAAAAGGTAAATCCATCAGCACCCAATTTGAAAGCTTTCTACTTCTTATTAAGACATACTGAATGTGGGGGTGAATCAACTGTGAAAACAATTTGGAAGCAATTGTCAGCGTGTTGGGGCACTTTGCTTGTCTATGCCACTTGCTGTAACTAAAGAGTTTAGCAGATCTCACTCCCAGGACTAAAACACTATGACCAATTATTAAAGCACGTGTTTTGTGTTGATATTTCAAACAGTGGATGTGCTTTTTGTAGTTGCTTTGCCTAGTCAGTGGAATGCTGTCATCACTTATGCCTGTTGGTGCATAAATTTACAAACATCATGCAAATGCACTATTTGTAATAAAACTGACTAATGAACTTTAAAGGCCAATTATTTGTACATGTCTGCTGGCTCAGATTAATCATGCATCATTCAGATTTACACTTACATACTTGCTGTAGTGCAATTTTAATCACTTGCAAATCTATGGTTCATGATAAGCATGGCAAGTAAAGCTGGATGGAAAATGGGTTTCTCAGACTATGAAAGTCTGATACTTCCAAGATTGGGGTAGAAAGCAAAATAGAGCTTGGAAGCTCTTTCAAACAAAAAACTATACCACAATTGAAATGGCAAGCAGCTCCCAAAATCCAAGTGCTAAGGGGTGATCATAGTACCATTTCCTTCAGGACTCCAGGGGGTGCCTGTGCTCCAGTCCCCTTGGTAAGGTGGGACACTGCTTGAGGGGTTCCTCCTACAGTGGATCTGCACCAGATCCATGAATCTCTGTAAGGATGCAGAGGGTTTTGTTGATTTTGTTAGCAGACTGACAACAAACTGCAGGGAGGGGATTTCTAACAAAATCACTGGGTGCTTGTTTTCTACAAACAATTTTTCCAAGTATCTGAATCCAGCATTTTTTTATTTAAACATCTATTTTCCTGATGTGGCTCCTAGAAAGATATTTAATTGATTACATTGATTACATTGACAACCCTTTGGCCCATTTCCACATCCAGGTATTGTTTTCCTGCATTTAACTTTTCTTGCTTGTCTTTCCCCGATCAATTTGGCACTATCCTACTTGTTGTGATAGGAAAGGATTATGATAAGATAATTAAATACATAAAGCAGTTATCATTAAGAGCTAAAGGCTGCCTGCTGGCCAAAGGTAGCTTTGATTCAGAGCAAGTTCCCTGCTCTTACTGGTCTCTGGGGAAAATCTGCTGGCCAGACTGGAGTTACCATCAGTGATTTACCACCAGCAGAGGAGCGCAGTGAACTCCCTAGGGGTTACTCCTGACTCTGTCACTGACCTTGGATTAGTGCCTTGACTTCTCTATGCTTCATCTTACCTATTACAATGCTTAACTGTCTAGATGTAGATTTAGAAGTTTAATTAAGCTTTGCAAAAATGTTTAAATCCCTCAGTATGAGGCTGGGATTTGGTTTGGTGGGGTTTTTTTTATCCTTTCTTTTCTATTGTCCCCTTCGCTGAATAAGTAAAAGATGTAAACTCTTAGAAACAAAACACCTAGAAGAAAGCTGCTGTGCTGCTCACTTCACTCAGCATTCACCATCGTTCTTCCAAAAAAGAGAGTGCATACCTGCTCCTGCTGAGGATGTTGTTTCTGCAGTGATTGGGGTGGTAGTGAGAGCTTGTCACCTAGCTGATGCTGCATGTAGTGACACTGAAGTCCCCAGGAAACTCTTCAAGAGAACAGTTCGTTAATGTCACCACTAAAAATTCTCATTAGAAAAATCATTGCTGAGAGTAAATGCCTTATGTCTTTAAATTCCTCTTTCTGTCTTCTCAGAGCGTGGTATTTCCATTGGGAGCCAGAGAAGTGCAAGAATCTGTCATATTGTCATAATAGAAAGAATTAAAAGAACCTGCTAGCTCTCAGAAACATTCAGTCTTTCTGGTTTGTTTTTTGTTTGTTTGTTTTTGTTTGGGTTTTTTTGTTTGTTTTTTTTTGGTTGGTTGGTTGGTTTTTTGTTTTGTGTGTTTTGGTTTTTTTTTTTTTTTTTTGGGGGGGGGGGGGGGTTTGGTTATCTTTTACCTTGGAAGAAAATGATAAAATTTCACCCCAGGAAGGAGGAGAAATTAGGGATGGGGAGTGGAAAGACATGGGAATAAATGTCACAGGTTCATTAGGAACCAATACTAGGAAAATAAGCTAGAAATGAATTGAGATGAAAAAGCAAATTTTTCAGAAAGCCTCAGGCAAGTGGAAAAAACCTTGCCCCAGTAATACACATAAGATCAAGGAACACTTCATTAAATCCGTTTTTATGTGATTCATTGGGAATCAAACTGTGCCAGCCTTTCCACAGGCAATTGCTTCAGTGCAACAAGGAGAGGTTTAGGGAGGTGAGGGTGGAGGAACATTGCACATGGACAAATCTGCTTCAGGTAGCATGTCCAGGCTGTCCTCTCTAAATCCAGTGCCTCCTTCTGAGAACTTCCTTCTTCCAGCCCACTGAACGATTCCTCTCTGTTCTCAAAACTCATTCCTCTCTTATTTTATTTAATACCAATGCAAAGCAACTCAAGGAGACTGAATGACACTTCAAATTAAAATGCCAGAAGTGCCTTGACAACCTACAGCCTTGTATTTCCTTCCATCTAAACACAGCAGAACAGTCTTACAGTATGCTGCTTATAGCTTCACTGTCCCAGGAAAATGCTGATGGAGTTGGCCTCAGGCAAGAGAGAGGTTTGAGCAAGTAAGAACTGGAAACTTTTGAGAATTTTATTCAGCTTTGACCTTATTTTCTATTGATCCCTCCAAGTCACAGTTTTCAGTTTTCTAGGCATAAATTCAGTTTCTGAAGGATCACTCAGTTCCCACTACTGCAGGAATGGTCTTGGCAGATTGCTGGCTTCTCTAAATTCCTTGGAAAGGTCAAAAGTCACTGCTTGCATTCTTTCAAGGTCTTTCATCTGAACACTACACAACAGTTGAATCAACAAAGTCCAAAGTAAAACACAATGTGTAAACCAGCAGCTATCTCTCCCAAGGGCCAGGTGATTTCCTTTCTCACCGGATTTTCCTGTTTCTAGTACTTACTTCCCACTTTTTCTAGGCACAGTTTTATTAAGTAAGAGAAATACCAGCTCATATCTAACAATTCCCTTCCCTCAGGTCTTTTTCCCATGATCTTTCTCCAGATAACCAGCAAATTCTTACAATCATATGACCTTCTGTTTGTGTGTTAATCTAATCAGATGCAGGCTACACCTATGTTTAAGGGACTTCAGAGAGGTCTTGTTGGTGCTCTTAAAAAAAAAAGACAAAAAAGAAGCATACTCCTTCATTATGAGTCCTGCATCTTACAGATGATGCCTTGTTCTAGTGAGCTGATCAGCTGGAAGTGGTCCCTCTGTTAGTGATGCTGTGGTAGGTGCTCCAGCTGGACTTGACAGAATGTTTGCCCTCAGCAAACCACCTAAAAGGACATGCTTTATTAGGCCACAAACAATCCTTGAAACATATCAAAATTATCTGTTTGAAACAAAAGAAATTATAAGACTAAAAACTAAATGTCATCTCAGGCTACCTAAAGGAGAGTTCCTTCTCTCTAGTCTCTATTCCACCCATCAATTTCCAGTAGTTTCCAAAGTTGCAATAACCTACCCAGACTCTTCCTGGTCCATAGGAATAGGATCTTTCTGTCACTTCTGCAGTGTAGACGTTGTACCCTGCCCTCCTCAGGAATCTCCCCTTGTGCTATAGGCAGGTACAAAGACAGGGACATTCCCATTGCTGCAGGCTTCTCCCTGCTGAGTGGGTTTTGATGCATTTGGCTACCCAGTTCCTATTGCAGACATCTCGCCTGGTCCAGAATAAACATCCAGGCCACAGCAAGAAGGAAGCTTTCCTGCCTGCTGCCTAGCCACAGGCTCAGAGCTGAACCAACAGATAGTAATGAATGTAAGCATGCAAATCTAAGTGATGCCAACCATTTGTAAAACTCGATTACAATTTAATTTACTAAGGAAATAAGCTGAGGAAAAAGCAGTTCCTAATGGTTTAGAAGTGAGTGCTCTTTGCATAGCAGTGGCTGCTGGTGGCTATATGGCATAACTCTGCTCCACAGAGGCTCCCCAGGGAGCATGACAGCACAGTGATGCTCCCAGCTCCAGAGGTCCTTTGAAAAAAACCACTTTAATTTCTCTCTCCTTTTTTTCTATCTTATCCAAAGGAAAAATTTAGAGGACCCCCTGTTCTGAAGGCCGAAGTGGTACTGACAGGAAGTGAACAATATTAGCAATCCTCCCATCACTGATGGGGAAGTTTCAGTGTGCTGCTTCCTTCACCTCCAGTGAACCCAGATTCTGTGACATTAAGCCCCATAATCCCTTTCCTAAAGAGCTGGAAATGCTCTTTAAGCAAACTAGTACTCCAGAGGAAAAAACTATAGCATGAACAAGTAAATCTTTTGTATAACCAATGTATAATATGCTTTAATAAGCACCATTTTATTACAGACATTATTGAGCCCAGCTTTATACAAACTAAATATTCCTTTTGTTTTTTAAATTCTTGCACTTCTAATGTTTGCACTGGTTATACACTGTTTATGATCTAACCTCTCTCTTGTATATATTTGGAGCCAGATTCTCATTCCTCACCCAATGCCCAACTTTCCACCAGGGATCCATTATAGTTTGGGATAATCCTTCTCGTAACACACAGCTATACCACAGCCTCCCAGTAGCAACAACAAGCCAAGGCAGCACACACACGACTTCCACTACCCACTATCTGTGCGACTCACAAACAGTGGCAATAACATTTCCTCCCTTACTATTTGAAAATACATCCTTTTCCTCAGTGCTATCAACAGAACTGAACATAAATTTCAGTGTGAAATAGCATGTCAGCAGCTGCTGCATTTAGCAGAAATGAGAATAATGTTTCTGATGTATTTTTTTTTACTTCAGGAAACAGTTTTTAAGTAATTTTTGGCATTCAGAAACAATATACAGACATGAATGAACATAACAACCGGTTTAAGTTTGCTTCTTACTAAAGCAGAGATTTTTCTGTTGCCCTGGGAAGAAAGTTAGTTTACCATTCTTCTCAGTGATTTTCTTTCAAAGGTTCACTCATTTCAGTTTCTGAATAAATGTATTTTAAAAAGCCAAACCCACACCTTTGTTATTGTTCTTAAGAAGGTACCATACCACACATCAATTTCCTGCATGTGTGAACAGCTTGCCTGTTTCATGGCTGCTAACACCTTGGTCATACGTTTGGACATTAATCCATGGGAGCAGCTAAAAATATGTATAAAATTTTATTTTACCTTTCTTTTTAAAAAAAGTAACACACAGTGCAACAGTAATGTACATTCCAACACAAACCTTCATAAGCCAGTCACTTTCCTTTTAAATAGCAGCTTTCCAGTTTCTTTCCTGCACAAGTGTTTATTTTATCAAAGGTTTATATCAACATTTCAATGAAAAACAAAGCACTTGGATATGATACCAGCTACTGAGTGATTCAAGAAGTATCTGCCAACCTTGTATAGGGATCAAACCATGTCAAGTCAAAAAGGCATCCATTGGGCTGAGCCACAGTGCTCTGCCCAGATATACAGCTTTATAGTTTAATGACTTCTAGGTGGAAGAGTAGAATAAGGAAAGAGCCCTTGAACCTTTTCTAAAATATGAAGTCTCAAAAATTGCTTCTTTTTATTTAGTAAGACTGGTAAAAAGATGCTTTTTGCCAGCAGCCTCCATAGGATGCACTGGGAACATATAAGTGATACCAACATACAGCTGAACTGAGTAGAAAAACAGCTCCCTACCCATCCCAGCCTTTCAAATACTTTTGTTCAAAATATCCTGGATTAGACTGGACCAAAAACCACTTCTGCACATTTTTTCCTCAAAGGAGGAGTCTCCAGACTGGCAATTATTCCAGTGAGTGAAGTATTTTCTGGGACACAGGAGCCCAACTTCCTATTTCCCTTTGGATTCATCAATCGTGTTCTCATATATCTCAGGAAATGTTCTTAACACTGGTTAATCCTATTCAGGAGTCTCACTTCCTAAAATTTCATCCAGAAATACTATCCTAACGCTGGCACACATCTCCTGATGACTTACATAACTATCGCTACGTACTGGAAGACAGTTTCAATGTCAGTAAATTATTTATTACGAAAATTGGTTTAAAAAAAAGTTGCTGGCAAATCCACTGGTCCAGTTGTTCACGCTCAGCCATGAATGAATAACCTTGTTCAAGATCATCCAAGCTCAGGAAAACCTCTTTTTCCACCCAGGGGCATGCCAATGCAGTATAGTCCCTCTTCCAGCTAGCAAGCTGATTCTAGGTCCTCTCAGCTGGTTATGTTGCTGTGAAGTTTCCTTACCTAAACCCTAAGCCTCTACCTCTTACCCCACCATTTCAGCATCTCTTGTCAGGAAAGCACATTTTCTTTAACTCCGTAGCTGGACCACTTGTGATCTGTTCTTTGACAAGCCCTCTAGATTTTTTAAAACTTTCAGCTCCACGTTGTTTTTTGGGTAGACTGCTGGTACTTCTTGCACTACAGAGGAGCTAAAAAATTTGGAGCTGGACTTCTTGGATATCTTGGATTTCTTCTTATATATACAATTTTTAAAGAAAGATCAGAAAATGAAGGCTTTAGGAAATTTTATTCAGCATTACATTAAAACCTATGTATAAAGCAAGGCTGCACAGCAATCAGGAAATTCCACCTCACAGATCATGTTTCCCTTACTCAGAGTTGCTCTGTGTAGCCAGCGAAAGAGCTCCAGCTACATCTGCCCAGGTTTCAGGCAATCAAGGAGCGTGCCAAGCATTTAGGCACGGTGAGAGAGCAGAACAGAGCTGGTGGCCTCAGAAATCCTGCACTGACTGCAGGTGTGTAGTCCAGCACTGGTCCCCTGGCAGGGCGAGTGGCAGTCCACCACCCTCCAGGGCAGGATATGGCCACGGAGCCCATTACATTGTGTATTTGCTCACTTTCCCTGCAGGAGTTTCTGGTTAAAAGCAATTGCACAAAGTTACAGCTGGACTTTTTACAGTCTTACGAAAAATAGCTAGAGGATAGCCTATTGATTTTCACATGATCCCGATCATTTAGAAGAAGAAGTGGTAGGAGGTTTATTTCTCTCCCCTCCCTTTAAAGTTCAGTCTTTAAATCACTGTTCTAGTAAGTTTGCTTTGGTTCTCTCCTCAAGGTGAGACACCACAGTAAATTTCCACTCTAAAAGGCTTATAGTACATGAAGTTCAGTAGTCTGCTGTGCAGACCTTTGCTGAGTATAGCCAACTCACAGCAGTAAACTCTTGCCTTGGCAAATTCTTCATCTTTGCAGGAGAAATATTATCAAGACCTAGAAAAGGCACTCGAGGGGGTGGGGAAAGAGAGTTGAACGCTAGCAAAATACATGCAACCCGAAGTGTTAAAAAGTCAGTTAATTTAAATATTAATTTTCTGTACATATGCAATTGTACAAGAGCAAATATCACAGCCTTCAAGATCAATACTGAGTCACAGTGCTCAGGCATGGAGGCAGGCGGGAGGGAGGGAGGGAAGGAAGAAAGGAAGAGAGGGAGGGAGAGAGGGAGGGAGGAAGAGAGGAGGAGAGGGAGGAGGAGAGGGGGGAAGAAAGGAATTAAACATACACATTTAAAATTGTCAGATATCTGGTAAAATAGAACAAAAAAAATAGAACAAAAGAAAAATTTCTGAGACTGTCTGGTTTAATGTGTTTCTGTGATGTTTTATTTTCTGAGGTTCATTTTTAGCCTTCCATTCTTATTCAAGCTCAGATCATGCACAATGAAATCATAGGCAAATAGCCAAAAGTCTAACAAAGATATAATAACAACCCAGACAAACAATGGCTTATAAAAATGAAGGCAGATTCAACTGGCCAAATGCAGTTTGGTTACACCAGAGCAATATTTTGCATTTAAGCTAACATAGCTAAGAAATAGCTAGCTCAGTACTTTTGAATGTCCTTTGTGATACACTCTTAAAATGGAAAATTAATTGTATGTTGGGACTTAGATAGAGTTTTAATTCATTAGAAAAGAAAAACATGAAGGCCCTGAACCTGCTGTCTTACACATCAGGACATCCACCTGTGCAAAGACCAATTAAAGTTATTGCATCAACATGCAAATACAGGAATTGGCTCAACAAGATCAGATGCTGGAGTGACAAAATCCCAAAGAACTGTATATAGGTTACTACCAGTTGTTATCTGAAAGCTGAGTGACACACTTCAGCCTTCATGGACAAAAATAAAACTGTTTTGCCTTCAGTTCACTATTTTCTGAAAAGCAGTTTGTTTTGCACATTCATATAGACTAACAAGCAGCCAGACCTGTTTACAGCAGGCTACCACCTCTCCTATGTGGACTAATTCTTTCTACTAATCATTTCTATAAGAGGAAAAAGAGATCCTCTGATATACAGAGGAGATTGTGTTTCATTGTCTCTGTAGCTCTTGTAATCAAGCTTCCAGTCCTTCCTCTTTTGGACAGTAATTTGATGCAACTGTGCTATTGGCTCAACGTAGTGATGTAAATCTGAGCTTGCCTGGTTACTTTGGCCCTTAGCTATAACTGAGCTGCACTTTGCATTTTCAGACCAATCTTGGCATTTATGTGAGCACATCTGATGAAGTCTGGATCACTAGGTTTTTCAGAGATTACTAGGCTACTCAGAGAGAAAACTCCCAGGTATGTAGCAGACTGCATGTGGCACACACCATTAACCTAGATTCTTATTACAAATTCATTGAAGGAAATAGAACACATTACAGAGATATGTGGTCGCAGAACTGCATTTACATTCTGGACCTCTTGTGGACCTAATGAGATATCAGAGGCCATAGCTAGAGCTGATAAGAGGTGAGGGAACTAACACACTCCTTTAGAGTACATCATTAGTGAAAAGAGGTCAGTAATTAAATAAACTTGAAATTTTGATGAAATCCCTCACTTGATCCAGTCATGCTGTCGCTGTGGGTTAGGCTTTTCAGGAGCTTGTAGAGCTCAGACAGAATGAGGATCCATGGCACTGCATCTTGGTCTTACCATCATGTAAGCACTTGAGCTTCTTGACACTTGAAGCTGAGAAGATGAGGAAGCTATTCCTAGCTCAGATTTCCAAGGGACAGGCTTGACTGAGAGATCTGGCACAAGTGTTTTAAATCAGCAGTTCCCTGCCAATACCTAGCAAACTGATTCACAACTGGTATGACATGGGCTACAGTCACTTTTCTTGTAAATGATCACGGCCTCTGGGTCTTGAATGGTCGCATGCCCTTTTTATGGAAGTGGTAGAGGAAATTCACTTTTTCTTGCTTTAATTTTCTGTGGTTTTGATTTTGATATGTAAGAGATATTGTGCAATATTGGGCAATACCTTCCTAGCTATGTCACTGTTCTTGTCAGTTAACATTATCAAGGCTGCTGCTAATTTCTTCCCTTTGTCACACATTCCTACCTCTTTCCAAGGTGAGGTGGCAGTGGAGGCTCTCCCCAAGGACAGGTGCTGGTGCTGTGAAGAGCCATGGGAGCCACCCAAGCACTGCACTGAAGTATTTCAGTTGGGACTATTCACATCAAGCACCTGCTCCACCAGCCAGCTACATGCCTCTTGAACATCTCCAGCAGTGCCAAAAATATACTTGCAGATCAATTCAGCTCCCACTGAGTTTGATGGAATATTTTCCATTGATTTCTAATGAGATTTGGATGACAGACATTTCCACACAGAAGGCTTGTTTCTAGCCTCTGGGGAGGAGAAACTAACATGCAGTTTATCCTTTTCACATAATGCTAGTTCCCCAAATCTTGCAAATACTTGAGTATGTGGCCTATGTAGCAAAGAAGACCCACAGGTCCATAGACTTTAACACTGGCAGTGTCAGCTCCCTAGCCCTGTGACTGTAGCTACTCAGCATTATAACATTCAAAATAATTATACCTTTGAAATACTTCATTTGAAGTTTCAATGACTTTCTTTCATGAACTGTTTCTAATTATTGTACTTCAAGTGACAAATTAAATGTCATTTGAAGCAATTATACCAAATGCTCAAAAAAATTATACATAGGTATGTCAATTAATATAATTAAGTCAAAAGTTACATTTCACAGCTGATTCAGCTTTTCCATTAGTCTCAAAATTGCTCATGAGTTGAAAGCAACATTTGAACAAATCTGTGGCAAACCTGAACACTAAAGGATGTATTTATTTTTGTGCATTTGTTAGACAAGTTTGGAAAAGTATGAGTGATCCTACATGAATATGAAGGAATAACATAGCATTCTTTTTCAGAAGGTGTTTTTTTTCATATTTAATTTCAAAAAAGTTGTTTTTCAAAGCTCTATAAAGGAACTTGTTCCTGACCTTCCACTTTTGCTTCAAGAAAAAGCAAACAAACATAGTCTAAATGGATTTATGTTAGTTTTAGTTTCCAATGGATATAATGTAGAGATTCTAGTTGGGCAACAGCATGCTAACATGCTTCTTTCTAAACAGCCCCTAAAACACTGCTAGCTTTTCTTGAACTGTTTGATTAGTGAGAATCTGGGGACAGTATTCTTCTCTTCTTTAGAAAGAAAAACAGGTCATGAAGCCTGATATCTTTGATCTGCAAAGCTTTCCATCTCTGTACAGACCAAGGGAGTACATTTTCTTTGCTTATTGCTCTGAGAGCCCCCACAGTACTTCAGTGTGCTTCAGTATCTTGTATTTACACTTCTCACACTTGCTTTCTTGACACAGATACCACCTGTTCTACCTAGTTAAGCATTTGATCAGCCTTGCTACATTCTGGTGTTTAGGTTGACATCACCTGGAAGAGTTACATTATCTTTATTGAACGCAAGAGGACTGATCAATCCAGTCTTTAGCACGTAACAGTCCCCAAACCATTTTTGCACAGCTGTGTTCAATATTACTCTAAGACAGCTGCCAATGCTACACAGGGGATACCCGTACCTGACAAGTGGGTCAAAAGTGCATGAGTAAAACCATGGTACTACACTGACAGTGTATGAGTTACCAGTAAGGAAATGCAAAGCAGCAGATAGACCCCCTCAGTCACTTGTGGAGCAATATTGCAATCACTAGGAATGGCACAGGTCCCCAGAAACAACACTAAAGGACTTTGCTAGCACAAGTAATATATCTCCAGTTGTTTGTGTTCTTTTTTTTTTCTTATAGCATTGTCAATCAGCAAAATAAAACAAATTATAGTGACACCAAGTATAATCCCTGTGACTTCTTCAAATCTGCCATTATTTCTAAGGTTTTCTTACACTGTAATAATGCACCTGTGGTCCAAAAAGCCTGTCTACAACTCTGAGAAAATGTGATGCATGTTGGCAAATTTAAGGGGAGAGAACATAAGCCACAGATAGAATCTAGAGTTCTTGAAAGGTGCTGGAATTACATGACAAGAGACAGGTGGTGTTCATTTACTCACAGATCAAATCCCATGTGTTTCATCTTCTCTCCTTGTGTCTCCTTTCTCTCGTTACCTTCCATAATCAAAAATAAGAATAATCTAAAAAAAAAAGTTTATTTTGCTTTTGCTTTCATATGAAAACATTACTCCCTCATGCTCTTTTAAAGGATGAGTTACAATGTTCAATCTACAGCCCAATGTGGGATGCAGGTGCTGAGATACCATAATAATGATGTTCATGATGTAAATACCCCTATAGATAAATACTCGCAATGGGGAACCCAGACAGAAAATGAATGTTTCTGAAAACCAGCGGTTCAAGAAGCTGTGAAAGACCAGGGATTAATTACTGTGACATGTACCACATTGATAGCCAGACTTTCACGTTGCCACCATGATGTGAACAATTTAAGAAATAAATGTAAGCACATTTTTAAATGTGCATGTCAAAAAGGATTTGAGATTTAAAATGAGAGATCTATGCTCTTTTAAGTGATAATGAAGAAACGTGCATGCATTTCGCTTTCCCAGAAGGATGGCTGTACTTGCAGTTGATTTCGAACTGTGCAAGGGAGGAAGGTCAAAAACCCCTTCTTCAGACTATCTCTTCAATGCTGAATAATACTGGTCAGCAGAGGGACTCACTGAAAAAAGTGGAATGTGACACCTATGTTGATCTTATTAAAATATTAAAAGTAGCTAAATGTCAAAAAGGAAAACAGAGCCACATTGTAATTTTGGAAAAAATATAAAGCTTTAGAAAAATATCTCTGAAAGCACAAAGGTATTGATATGCAAATTAGCACACTTTCATTAACAGTCAACTTGGATAAAGATTTTATAATTAGTCTCTTGAGACTAATAGGATGTTCAGCTATCTCTTGGATCCATATTTTTCCTTATGATTTGTCACTGTTACTAACAATTAAAAAAAAAAAAAAAAAAAAAACCCAAAAAAACAAACAAACAAAAAAACCCAAACAAATCACCGACAAAAAGAAGACCTCAAATGCAAAATGTTACAAAATTAGTTTAAAAGATATTTATTCATTAAAAATCAGAAAGTAATAAAGGGCAGTTATTGTTTTTAAGTTATTTTGACATGCAGTTGCCCTTAAACACCTCGCACTAGTCGTGTAAATGGTTGCTTTACTTCAGTAAGACAATAAGAAAATATTTTGAAGGGGCTTTTGGGATTCTGTGAATATAGGGCCTGAAATTCATTTGGGCTGATAATACCCAAGTGAAGACAACTAATGAAATCAGGAGCAGAAAATCGTTGGCATTCATGTTACTGCATTCATCACTTGATAGTCTAGGGAGACTTCAAATGCTTCTCTGTTTATAATGAAATGTCTCTTTATTATTATGCCATCGTTTCTGTTCCAACTGAATGGCAAATGGTGTGTCCAGAATTTATATATATAATTTTTATGTACTTCTTAATTGACAGTACACTGATTTTGTTGATAGAAACTTGGGAAAATGGCTCATCTCTGATAAAGAACAGCCAGAAACCATGGCTTTGCTAACTTTCTCTAATGCAGACACAATAAAAATAAATTAAATAATGTGAACAGGTACATCAGCTTCTGCACATGATTTGGGGTTTCTTGCCATAATTTAAGAGTACTAGAACATGTTTTATCATTCACGGTCTTTTCTGTCTATTTGCCAGCCATTAGCATAAGGCTTTCATTAGCCTGATCCCCTAATATTCAAAGCACGCAAGGGGTTCTGAGCAACATGCTCATATAACTGGAAGTCCTTCACAGTTGTGATATCAGAAAGATCTAGCAAGCCAATCTGAAGGCAACCAGAGTGAAAAAACCTAACTCTCTTCAGTCTTTCTCCTTCTAGGCAAAACATTCACATTTAAGTAGCTCTCACCTGATTTTTATTCACCAAGGTCCTAATGCTACATCATACTCCCTCTACATTGTTCTGCCAGGGCAAAAGCAGCCCTGTGGTTGATGAAACTTGGCAGAAAAGGATAAAAGCACTTGTCCTTGACCTCCCCCACTATTTTTGCTTACTAACCACGTAACCGTGTAGGTGCTGTTTACATAGGAATAACTAAATCAAATATGTATGAATTAAATTGTAAAGGTGATTGAAATTAGCTGGAATGTCTGATGACATCTGTCCATCTACAAACAGATCTTCTTTCTCATTATATTTATTGAGGCATTTTATCAGGCCAGAACATTGTTCCTCCTTGTTGAAAACCGAATTGACTGAGTTTCCTACTTGCATCTTCTGTCTGGCTTTAATGGTACATGTTAATTATAGGTTACTTTAAAACATTTAATTAAGACTAGAAATAATCCTATTTCCTTGTTCCTCTCTGGGAGATAGATATGTGGATAGATGTGTAGATAGCACAAGCAACTTGTCTATGAAATCAGGGCACACAGTTGTGACTGCCAAGCACATCTTTCATGCCAAATTCAATTCACAGTCATACCTACATGAGTTGAGTAAAATACTGAAAAAAAGATCTGAGAAAAATATTTTACCAATAATACATTCAGGTTTGTAAAACTTTTTATTGGATAAGTCAAGTGGCACATGCAAAATATTGTGCCATTACCTGAATAAATATCCTTAACTAGCATATTTCATTAATATTCTTTACAAGTTGATTAGCCATGAAAGGGATGTTTAGCCATCTCTCCCTCAGATATCTTATTTATAAAACATGTCAAACATATACCACACGTATGGAAACCAGTGCGAAATTCAGTATGCTTGATTGGAGCTTTCTGGCTGCTATATGCTTGAGGTTAAGTCTAAACATCCTACTAAAATCCTTCCTCCTGATGCTGCTAGTGAGGTCCACATACGTTTGTTTTGATTCAGGGTATATTTACCAAATCTCCACATCTGTCAAAGTGCAAGAAGATTTTTCCAGTGTCCTCACTGCTCTGTTCCAGCTTGAAATTCTGATGGACCATTACCTATGGCAATAGTAATGATCATGTGGACAAAACACAAGCATCAGTTGTAGTAGTTTTTCCTTGCATGTTTTAAACAGTAAGTGCCCTTTCATCCTTATAGTAAACCAAACTGATTTAATATGAGAAAATTTCATAATAGAAGAACCAAAAAGGTATGTAAATGTGAAAGTTTTATCTCTTGTCAGCTTTAAACAATAATCTATTATTTGAGTTGCTCTGAAATTCTGATTTATTCCAGTTATGTGCATCCCAATGGATTTTTCAGATATTGATTTGAATATGACTGCACACAATTAAAACAAATTATTTCCCAAGAGTCTATGAAGGTATTTACCATTTTTTCCTCAATAGCTAGCTGCCATAATTTACCAGTTCGAAGCCTTGGAATTTTTTAATTTGTTAAATGTATTGAACCAATTATTTTTGTTTCAGTTATCAGCTATGAAGCTAATATATATTTCTTTCTTCCTTGGTATTGTGCATTTGTTCTGTTATGTGTTAAATGGCAACTGCCATTCTATATAAAAATCCTTTTCTTTTTTTCCCTTTAAAATCTACTTTTTCCACACAGACTCAACAACAAATTTCAAACAATCTTCTTTAATTACAAAGACAATCAAATAAACACTGAGAGGATTAGAACTGAATACAGGCATAAAACAGTAAGATGTAGGAATGAAAGGAGTAAGAAAACAGGTATAAGTTTAATACAGAATAACAGTTCTTGGGCATTTAACCCAGAGCAACTAAACCTTTACTTCTTAAGAGCTTTTAAGTATGTATTAGCATTATGAAAGATGAAGTGAGACTCAGACCTTTCAAATGATTACCTAGCCTGAGCTTAAACATTACTTAACTCAGAACCAATCTTTCTAAGCTTTCTGTTTACTAGTAGGGGTGGATGCATTTGAAAGTCTTCAACAGGAAAGTGTCTTTAGCAATAGATAGAGTTTATGTTTGATAGTCTCGAAGTCATAGAATCATAGAATAGTTAGGGTTGGAAAGGAACTTAAGATCATCTAGTTCCAACGCCCTGCCATGGGCAGGGACACCCCACAGTAAACCATGCCACCCAAGGCCTCATCCAACCTGCCCTTGAACACCACCAAGGATGGAGCATTCACAACCCCCCTGGGCAACCCATTCCAGTGCCTCACCACCCTCTCAGTAAAGAATTTCTTTCTTATATCCAATCTAAACTTCCCCTGTTTAAGTTTGAACCTGTTACCCCTTGTCCTGTCACTACAGTCCCTGATGAAGAGCCCCTCCCCAGCATCCTTGTAGGCCCTCTTCAGATACTGGAAGGCTGCTATGAGGTCTCCACGCAGACTTCTCTTCTCCAGGCTCAACAGCCTCAACTTTCTCAGCCTGTCTCCATACAGGAGGCGCTCCAGTCCCCTGATCATCCTCATGGCCCTCCTCTGGACTTGTTCCAACAGTTCCATGTCCTTTTTCTGTTGAGGACACCAGAACTGCACACAATACTCCAAGTGAGGTCTCACGAGAGCAGAGTAGAGGGGCAGGATCACCTCCTTCGACCTGCTGGTCACGCTCCTTTGATGCAGCCCAGGATACAGTTGGCTTTCTGGGCTGTGAGCGCACACTGAAGCCGGCTCACATTCATTTTTCCATCGACCAACACCCCCAAGTCCTTCTCTGCAGGGCTGCTCTGAATCTCTTCTCTGCCCAACCTGTAGCCATGCCTGGGATTGCTCTGACTCAGGTGTAGGACCTTGCACTTGTCATGCTTAAACTTCATCAGGTTGGCATCAGCCCACCTCACAAGCGTGTCGAGGTCCCTCTGGATGGCATCCCTTCTCTCTGGCGTATCAACTGAACCACACAGCTTGGTGTCATCGGCAAACTTGCTGAGGGCGCACTCAATCCCACTGTCCATGTCACCGCCAAAGATGTTGAACAAGACCGGTCCCAACACCGATCCCTGAGGGACACCACTCGTTACTGGTCTTGAGCCGGACATCGAGCCATTGACCACAACTCTTTGCCTGTGGCCATCCAGCCAGTTCTTTATCCACCGAGTGGTCCACCCATCAAATTGATGTCTCTCCAATTTAGAGACAAGGATGTCATGTGGGACAGTGTCAAACACTTTGCACAAATCCAGGTAGATGACGTCAAGAAGCACTGGCTTCTCCATGAGTCAGTTCAAAGCTCCTACACAATAAGTGGTGGTAAACTCAGGAATTCCCAGCAGGAGCCTCTGCCTGCTGAGGTTTCAGACTACTGAGATCTCTAGACAGTATGCATATCTTTTATGATGCTATAACTTAAACTGTAAATTCAAAGGCTAAGAAGAGGGAAGGGGAGCAGTGAGTTCACCTGGCACAGATGAATGATAGCACATTCAGACAGCAATTCTGATAAAATTAAGGAAAGCTTTAAACTTGATTTGGAGAGGACTGGGGATAAATATCATTCGAGAACCAAAAGGTAGTTTCCTACACACAGATGGAGTAGGAAAGGGAGGATATAGGAAGGCTATAGTAGTCATAATTGAGACAAGAAGAATAATAGCAAAAATAAAATTAGCATGCTTATGCACAAATGACAGAAGTATGAAAGCTAACAGAAAGAACTACAAGATTTAGAGCATAAAATAGCATATAAAGCTATGATATACATGACACCAAGACTTTGTAGTACAGAAGACTAGAACTGTTACAAGAAAGCATGGCTTGCTTAGTAAACACAGATAGAAGAAATGGGAGGAAACACTATGTCATCGTAAAATTCTATATAGTCACTATGAAGTTCAAAAAAGATATAAGCAGACTTGCTGAAAATCTGTCAGTAAAGACAAATAGTAAAAGGAGGAGAGTTATCAAGGTAAATGTCCACCATGGATCACCTGATCAATATTTTTTTCTTTTTTAAGCAGCTATAGGAAGTATGAATAGTACTGGAAGTAATGGAAAACTGCAACAATAGTCTATAGGAAAGGCAGTATGTAATGAGATAAACCAACCATCGAACTCTTAGGAAAAAAAAAAAAAAAAAAAGAGAAATAAAAACCAGAGATAAATTCTGCTTCAAAGTTGTAAGATCTATCTTACCAGTAACATCCAGAAAAAATGGGGAATAAGATTTTAATACTCTCCTCCTTATGCAAAAAGAATCGAGGTAGTGGCCAGTAAGGTGAACAGGACTGGCAACTGTCCCAGTGTATGTTAGGCTGCATTCCCATCATATACATCATATACACGTCTCGTGCTAGGAATAAGCTACATTATTCTTGCTTGTATGTGCATACAGTGCGTAGTTCACAAATTATTTTGAAAAGAAAACATACTAAACTTCAATGTCTGTCTCTGTATAAGTTATCTCAAAAGCATCTGTAGATATAAAAGGTAAATAATGCAACAGATAACAGTCAATCAATAGCCTCATTAAAGTAATTGTAGTGTTTAAATGGGAAAACTTTTGAAGTATTTTTATGCTCTCTGTGGTCCCCACTGAGAAAAGAAGCATATATGTGTATATATACCTGTGTGTATATAATTTTAGTTCAATAATTTTGTTCAGGGAAAAGGATGCCTGGAGAACGTGATTATTTGAAATGATTGGGTCCTAACTCTTAAACTACCATGCACCTATATGGTTAACCTCTTAGGGCCACTCATGAGTTTGCAGAAGAGTACTGCACATAACAGGAAAAGCCTAGATACAGGTTTGTGATGAGATGATTGGTCAGAAATAGTAAGGAAAAATCATTTTGTTGAAAATTTTAATGGAGAAATAAAATCATTATTCTCAGGAAAATCAAGTGTTGAAAGAACAGAAAATTAATGATATTAAAAACCCCACAACATCAGGACATGTAGGAAAGGCTTCTTAATAAAGTAATATGAAAATTAGTGCACCTTCTAAGATCAGGTTATTGCTGTACATAGAGAACTGCTCCTAAATAAGTAAGAGAGAAAAATCCTGCAAGCAGATGTTTAGATATAGATACCTTCATCTAATCATAGACATGCATGTGAAGCACACTGCACCTCAAGGCCTTCAGTACTTTACAGCTTCAGCTGGGAACATGGAACAAGATCTCTGCTGTTCTCTTCTCTTTGTGCGTCTGATTCTCCTCCACTGCACCTAAGCAGACAATGAGGGGCTGTTGGTCACCTGCTTTCTGTCCTTGCTTGGTGTCTTGGGGTCCCCAGTTTGGAAGGTGCCTTTAAGCCTGAATCTCTATGATTCTGATGACATTGGTTTGCTTTGAAACCAAGTTAACAAGAACTGTGTAATCACATCAGTGAATGACTGTCTATGTTCCATAGCACACATCCATCTTTATGCTGCTCCGTGTGCTTGTGTAGTGGGGAAAACAGT
This sequence comes from Psittacula echo, assembly GCF_963264785.1. Lineage (NCBI taxonomy): Eukaryota > Metazoa > Chordata > Aves > Psittaciformes > Psittacidae > Psittacula > Psittacula echo. The sequence goes on from NC_137738.1 coordinate 94,589,847, forward strand.
GTGCATTATTCAATTTTGCCGCAGAGTAAAGAATGCTACATATTGAGTAATCAATATTTCCTTCCAGAAGATGAAATTTTTCTCAGGATGCTTTCTCTTCAATCCATTACCCTCCTTAGCCTTTGTGATCTTGTATTTTTTTCTATGAAAGTAAAAAAGCACTGTCTAATTAAAACTACCATGCCAAGCACATCCAGTGTTAGTGGCCTGTGAAAGCCTGGATGTCCTTGAGTTGCATTTACAGGCACCTTATCTGCTACCTATTTACATTTGTTTATTAGCATGAATAAATGGAGTGTGGCAGCAGTCTTGTAACACTGCTTCTGTGTGTTTCTTTGTTTATGCTTTATACTTTTGCAGAAGCACTGTCTTTCAGTCTTATTCAGCTTTTATATGTATATATATATATAAGTGTGTATGTGTATTTGTCCAGCTTTTCCTGCCTTGCTGTTATTTCAGTTGATTAATAATTCAGGCTTTTCAAACTGCTTCATTCTGGATAAATCCCTCCCCCTTTATTTGAGGATGATAAATTAAGCTATTTAAAGAATGACTCATTACAAGTATATATCCTGTTGGTGCCACAGCCCTCCTACACATAATAATTATTGAAGTTAGCAATGTGACGCACAGTCAGCACTTTCAAAGCAGGGTATCAGTGCTGGCGATTGCAGTGCCTCAATACCTTACTGGCACTGGTTACCCATGGCAACTAAAATGATCTATTTGCGGTGATAATGGCTTGTTGTTCTGTTTGATAGCTTTGCTGTATTCTTTCCTGTTTCAATTTCAACAGGAATATATATATTTAAAATTCATTTTAAAAAATAGAACAATGAAAAATAATTCGCTTGGTTTTCGTGTAAACATGAAGTAACAGGAATACAATGTTTTCTCGCTGCAGATTTTATCACTAACAAACTCCCCTGAGTCTAAACTAATGAAATTAAATCATTCCACCTTGTCCATAAATGTATCCTTTTATTGTTTATTAGTAAGCACTCACCCTGGAGGTTTTGGTAAGTGTAAGAAAGTAGAAGAGCATATCATGATTTTTACTTACTGCATGTCTGTTATTTCCAGATCATCATGATTTCTCATTGTCAATAGTATTTTAAGCAAACTATCCCAAAGGTAGGGAAGATAATAGGCTTCTAAGCTGTTAATACAAACTTATTTGTATATAACGTACAATTTGATTTATAAGCTAATGAACATTTTCACTGTTACAAGCAGCTGATAATTGGCAAGTACTTTTAACTGGCAATGCTGAACTGCAAATATTTTGGATTGTTCAATCAAACTCAGTGCAACCATGATGTCTTTTGGCAGCTTTTTATACCATAGCATGCTTAAGACCAGAATCTCTCCTTCTCCCTCTCTCAGATGTTAGATATCCAAGAATGGAAATTAAAGTAGAAATAACAGAATGTCCTTCTTTATACATTGCTAATTAACAGCAAGAACATGACAGCTGGGCAGGACACTTCCTTTTCAAGAGGAGCTCCACCCTGTCCTCCATCTCTGGTCAGCTGTGTGGGCTGGTGCTGACCTTGCCTGCAGAACAGTCTGTGATCTGCTCTTCTCTGAAAGTGTCTTAGAACTGCAAAAGGACGTCTTGGTCCCTTCAGCATCTTCCCTCTTTCAAAGAACCTTCCCAAGCCTCTTTTCTCAGGGCAGCAAGAGTCAGCAAATTTAGGCATATCTGCCCTTTTCTGATGACTGTGTTGCCACCTGTCATGGTTTAAGCCCAGGCCGTAAATTAGAACCACACAGTCTACTTCCCCCCACCTTTTCTTCCCCCTCCTGGAGGGATGGGGAGGAGAATCGAAAGAATGTAACTCCCACGGGTTGAGATAAGAACAGTTTAATAACTAAGGTATAACACAAATCACTACTGCTACCACCAATAATAATAATGATAAAAGAAATAACAAGGGAAGAGAATACAACACCTCACCACCTGCCGAACAATAGCTCTCCCACCCAGCAGTGATCCAGCCCTTCCGGGGACTCCCAGTTCTACATCCTGGCCGTGACGTGCTGTGGTATGGAATACCTCTTTGGTTAGTTTGGGTCAGGTGTCCTGTCCCTGCTTCCTCTCAGCTTCCCCTCCTCCCTGTCAGAGCATGAGACTCACAAAGTCCTTGGTCAGGCTAAACATCACTGTTATCAGCTCTATTCCCAGGCCGAAAGTCAAAAATACAGTGCTGCACCAGCTACTAAGAAGGAGAAAAAATGACCGCTACTGGTAAACCAGGACACCACCCATCACCTCCTGATCCAGACTGATTATTTTTGGTTCCTATTCAAGTGTAAAAAGATTTCTTTCACATCCAACCTATGCACCAGGCATCCCTTTATCTTGGAATTCAAGTGGGATTGCTTATAGAATTGGATTGTATGCTTAGGGTATACTGATGTGGATATGAGCTCTATTTTTCCAGTTGAGTGTCGTAGAGTCCAGGGAGAAACTTTTAAGGATTTTCTTGTCCATTTTATTGACAATATCTCTTTTGAGTCAAGCATATAGACCCTGATGCTCTTAAGCTGGTAAGTTTTAGTGAAGAAAATGGGACTTAGTCCAACTATGATCTAAATAAGGTCCTCAAAATTTGGCCTTATGGAAGAGAAGCTGCTTCCTGTGGGTTGCGGTTAGGGTTGTGGGTTGTGATTAGGGTTTATTATTTTTCTAGCTAGGCTCACCAAGCTTTCCCGTAGTCCAAACACCCACAATCTTAAGGAATTTAATTCATTCTTTCATAAGAGAGCAATTTGAAATTCAGGAAGCCTACATACTATTATCTCTGGCATAAAAAATCTTCTCAGTATCATGTTTAGTTGTGTGTCCCAGAGAGCTGTTCCCAGGGAGATAGGAAGCAAACAAATAATCTTCAAGATGTGTGTGTAAAACACTTTGTGATTGAAGTTTGGACTTTTTTTTTTTTTTTTTTTTTTTTTTTTTTTTTTTTGTGAGGAAGTGAAACAAAGGTGATATTTAAGCCACAGTATACCTGTAGTCATGCAATTTCAAGACTAGCTTTTCCCCACACTTATGATCACCATCTTTTACCAAAAACATTTTTATAAGGATCAAATTCTTTAGTTCTGTGAAAAACAGGAAGATCTGTTCCTCTGTCAATTGTTTCTGTTTCCACCTTAATAAATAAAATGTAAGGAGTCCAGCCTTAACTGTAGAGAATCCTGTGCTATCACTTATGTCAGAACAAAACTCACAGAAAATACTGCTGTTCTGATGTAGCACCATCTTATACCAATCTTCTCTTTTTGCTCTAGCATGATCAATAGCTGGAAGTATACAAGAAAAGCCTTATTATACTAAGCTCTACTCTACCCATTTTAAACCCAGTGCAATGGTAATTTGATTATGTTGAGGCTGAGATCAATCTAAACTCTTCTGCAGAACACAGATCATCAATTTTGATTTCACTGACAAAGCATCTTCTCTACTGGGAAGCTTAATGAATGATGGACCACATCCATGAACGCTTACTCTGAGAATTGCTCCATATGTTGTAGCACAAGGATGATTCACTTCATTCATTTGAGGACTGCTTGAGTGAAGGAAAAGAATGGTAAGATGGTTGGTCATATATCAGAAAGGTTTTGTATATTGTAACTTGCAGGCTCATGGGTGTGGTATTTCTGTGTACTGGGTATCCTGATGAAACAGAATGTGGTCACTAATATTCACATGATTGGAGGAAACTAGTGCCACTGTCCAGGCACTGAGGAATATCCATTTCAATGTCACCAGTATAAGCTGTGATTCATACCTCCTGGGCCTTTTTGTTGTTGTTTTATGTTGGCCTCCCTTCTACCCCTGGAAATGTAATGCAAAGCTGGAAAGCAGCCTTGTAGAAAAAGACCTGGAAGTGCAGGATATCAGCAAGGTGAGCAGGAGTCAGCAGGATGCCTTTGCAGCAAAGTGGCATCTACATCCTGAGATGCATCGTTATAGAGAAAAGTGTCTCCAGTAGCTCCATGGCAGTGATCCTGCCCCTCTGTTTAGCCCCAGTGAGGCTACATTTGGATACTTTGTCCCATTTGCAGCTCCCAGGGAAAGAAAAGTGTAACCATACTGTAGCAAGTCCAGTGAAAGACCGGCAAGCTGGAGCACACAAAGAATGGCTGAGGGAACTACGTTTGTTCAGCCTAAGAAGAAATGGCTTAGAAGGGTCATTTTGCTATCTACAACTATGAATTATGAACACGCAGAAAAGACAGAGGCGAAGGTTCAGGCTGGAAGGAGGAGATGCAGCAGTCACTAGCTGGAACACAGGAAAGTCCAAACTGATAGAGGGGAAAATTAGGGTGAGTAGCCAAATATTGGAGCATGTTGCCCAAAGAGGCCGTGGGAACTATATCCTCGGATATACTCACAGGCTGACAATACAAGGTGCTGAGCACCCTGCTGTACTGGACTTGGCATGAGCAGGAGGTGAGACTAGGGGTCCTTTCCAACCTATGCAATGCTGTGATTATCACATACATCGTTCTGTTTTGTTGTAATGATGCTGTGCTCCCTTTTCATTGCTAGAATTCATTACAACCAAGATCGTTTCACAAGGCTCCCATGTAACACAGTCTCCCATGCAGACTACATTATACTTTCCATCCTTACACTAATTTGCATGTTTTGGTCTACATCTGCACTAGGTAACTGAGCAGTTGCAGTCCACGCTTACTGAGTCCAGCTGCTGCATTCAGCCCCCAGCCATACTCTAAGTTCTCGTAGCCTCCCGAATTGGCTGTTGAAACCCATACTTCCCTTTGGCAGCTTTTGGTTTATGCTGTCTCCTGAGGAGTGCCTGGGAGTTATTTGGCTGAGTGCAAACTGGCCTGGGCCAAAACTGTGCAAGGGCCTGAGTTAACAATATTACAGATAACCAAGTCCCAGCACCTGTGCCATAATGTCAGTTTTTCAAGCCTTGACTTCTTTAGTTTGGTATGCAAAGGGGGATGAACTGCCTATTTTACTGCTTGAAAGACAGAGACATCTACTGTAAACAATGCTAAGTAAAACACAACTTCGCCCAGCACACAGGCATCCCTGGTAACTGGCTGTATATGTGTGTGGTTTTGGATTTTTTTTTAAGCAAACAGATGTGCATTGGTAAGACAGCTTCTGTAAATATTGTCCTCTCAGATTTTTTATTTATCTTGCTCCCCCTTGCTGATTTATTCTATGTATAGAACACTGCTTGAATTGGGAAAAATATATTGTTAACATCAAAATTATGAGATTATTCTGGTTGCTCAAAATACATAGAAAGTGACAGGAAGACCCCTGTAGACTAAATGAGATATACACAAGGTTATTTCAATGTTTCTCATATACACAGCTGACATTGTGTGGTGCAAAAGTAAATTCTAGAGGAAAAATATAGAAAATTATGTAGCTAAGACATTATTATATTTCCACGTTGGTGGTAAACTGGCAAAACTACAGGGATATGGTAAAGAAGGAAATATAGCAAAGCTCATTATGTTTTGAGAGACATTAAATTAAGCTGCAACTTGAGCAATAATTAATTAATGCAATGAGGAAAATATAGGGTGGAGATCTGAAAACAACTCACCATCAGACTGACTTTGTTCTGATTGAAGTCAAATTGACTTGCTTCCAGTGACGTCAATGAGAGCAGTGCTAGATCAGTACTGAGCATTTCTGACAACCCAATCTTTAATACGTGTTGGCCCAAATTGTCAAGAATCATTTGTGGTTTCATGTTCAAACATAAAGCACTATAATAAGGTCCTCCTTCTGAGACAGGTGTTCAGCATTAAATTACCTGGTCCAGTGGAAATCTGGTAACGTGAAATCGCAAATCAAATTTAAATAGTGAAACCTTAGCAAAGTATTTGCTATAGTGTCTCACAGTATCTGAGCTAATACAAAATCATATTTGTGTTCATTTCAAGGAACTGAAGTGCTTTGAATTTCAATAGCCTTCAACAATGTATTTTGTTTTGATTCTTTCATTTCTTTCATGGAAAATTACAATTTCTGCAGAAATTGCTTTTTCTTTTGAAGTTATTTTTCTTAGCAAAATTCCCAAGCAACTCTATTAATTAGACATGCTCAATCACACCAAGGAATATCAATATGTATTACAAGTGCCCTTGATGTCAACATAGAATCATAGAATAGTTAGGGTTGGAAAGGACCTTAAGATCATCTAGTTCCAACCCCCCTCCCATGGGCAGGGACACCCCACACTAAACCACGCCACCCAAGGCCTCATCCAACCTGCCCTTGAACACCGCCAAGGATGGAGCATTCACAACCTCCCTGGGCAACCCATTCCAGTGCCTCACCACCCTCTCAGTAAAGAATTTCTTCCTTATATCCAATCTAAACTTCCCCTGTTTAAGTTTGAACCTGTTACCCCTTGTCCTGTCACTACAGTCCCTGATGAAGAGCCCCTCTCCAGCATCCTTGTAGGCCTCCTTCAGATACTGGAAGGCTGCTATGAGGTCTCCATGCAGCCTTCTCTTCTCCAGGCTGAACAGCCTCAAATTTCTCAGCCTGTCTTCACACGGGAGGTGCTCCAGTCCCCTGATCATCCTCATGGCCCTCCTCTGCACTTGTTCCAACAGTTCCATGTCCTTTTTCTGTTGAGGACACCAGAACTGCACACAATATGTAACATAAGTTATTTTTTAGGGCAAGTAAATGTTTTGTTCCACTTGTTGCAGTGACATTCAAGATATATCAGATAGTTACCAACTTCAGGGGCAGATACGATTCCTTCCCTACATGTTATCCAGCCATAGCAGATATCCCCTTTTCGGTTTCTTCAGATTTACCCTTTCAATTTTCAGAAAAAAAGAAAAAAATCAATTTGAATTTTCACTATATTCTCAGCCAGTGTAAATGGACTAATCAAACCATAACCTCTTACATGTAAAATATCTTGTTTATTGTTCTCATTGGGAATCTGTGTTCTGGTGAGGTCCCACTGACTTCTTCAGGCAATCACAGAAATAGACACACAAATGAAGCAAGGTGCACTGCATAATACTTCATAAGGGCTTTGAAAAAAGCCATACACACCAGCATTTACATCTCTTTACCAGGTACAGAAAAACCTCTCTTTCAGTTAATCTCCAGACTTCCCGTTCAATGCAAGATCCATCCCCAACTTAAATCCTTAAGTCATAACCATGGAATAATGATTGTTAAACAGTTGATGCCTGCTGAATATTGTCCCCTCACACAAAATATAAGTTTCAAGAGAGGAAATGCAGTTGCAGTGAGGGAAATTCCATCACTCTCCTGCCAATCTAGCAGTTAAACATGGAAGCTCTTTTTCCATCTATTGAATTTGTTACCCTTACTGTTAGCTGTATTTCAACTTTGCTCTTACTTGAATAAGAAAACAAGATACTGATGTGACAAGTGTCCTAACCACAAGTCATACAACATGTGTTATAGGTGCAAGATTGTTAAAATTGTCTATGGGTATTTCTGTGGTTCTGACAGGGCCCCACAAAAATGTTTTTGATCTTTTAAAAAAGCAGTTTTATCTACAAAGCATGCAGCAGCTCAAACAGCAGAGGGTGCTTTGTAAGCAAATACAAAACACTTGATCTAAAATTATTGCTGTAGATAGATCCTGCAGCTGTGCAGATGGTTAACTACCAGCTCTATTCATGAAGTGGCAGATTCAATGGGTCACTGCATATTAGAATTGTTTTAGATGCTTCAATAAATCTTCTGTGAAAACCATCCCCAAAATTCTACATATAGGGGATAAAATTCTACATATAGAGGATAACTGTATGTTTTTAAATAAGGTGAACATTATATTATGAAATAATGCATTATTCATAGATTCATACTGTTTCAAAAGCTTAATAAAGAATTGATTAATAGTCCAGGCACATGTCCCGCATATTTATATCCTGGTATGCATATAAATGTAATGTATAACATTAGATACTTGTAATATCCTCTTGTCTTTTATGCTTCTTAAGCACTTGTGATGCACAGTAATTGTGTCAAATCGCAAAACAAAGCCAAACACACCAAATTGTTATCATTCTGCAAAGCGAGTGGGTGGTCATCCTTCACAAGGGGCTCTGTTTCACTACCTTTGTGCTGAGTTGGAACAGGGTTTTTTTGGAAAAAAAAAAACTTGCATAGCCTGAGCTGCATATTATGAATGAGCTGTGTTCACAGGATATCATCTAAAGTATAAAAATTAATATTTATGCAAAATGAAAAAATCTGATCTACCTTGCACATCATAAAAATATTCAATTTTATTTTTAATCTGCTGCCATATAAGGCATTTAGTTTACATTCACTCTGGATAAAAAGAGAACTAACTTTTTCCTAGGAGGTTATGAGCTTTTGAGATAGTTCTGTAGATATTTAGTATTGAACTGTATATGCTAAAGAGCACTATAAGGAACTAGAACTAAAGCTATGAGTCTTCTCAAGAACATGGGGACTGATACTGTCCACAGTGTTATAAATGTACTGACCTATGTAATAAACATATTGTACTTCTGAAGAACTTTTTTTAAGAAAGAGAGGTTTCTAGAATGCAAATTTACAGCACCTTCCAATATTTGCTGCCCCGTTCATCTGACTCATCTGAGCAGCAGAGACAGTGTGCGATGAATTGAATACAACCATCATTTCCCATCCCCCTGCACTGCTGGGGGTGGGGGGAGGAAGTGAAGAACTCAGTGTTAAAGTTGGGCCCAGGAAGAATGGAGGAGTGGAGGGAAGGTGTTTTAAGGTTTAGTTTTATTTCTCATTACCCTACTCTGAGTTTTGATGGATAATAAACAAATTTCCTCAAGTTGAGTCTATTTTCCCTGTGATGGTAACTAGTGAGTGATCTTTCCCTGTCCTTATCTCGACCCATAAGCCTTTTGTTACATTTTCTCTCCCCTGTTCTGCTGAGGAGGGTGAGTGATAGAGAGGCTTTGGTGGGTACCTGCCGTCCAGCCAGGGTCAAACCACCACACCTTGTTATAGTGACACAAGTGTGGGATGGTATGTTGAGTAAAGAGTTTAAATGAAATTAAAACAGAAGACATCAAAGTCATGGAGAAACCTGTTTCAAAGGCATCATTACAAAGTTGAATCACATTAATAAGAAAGATTGAAATAGGAACGTAAGTGCTAAGGCAGAGCTGCTACCTGGCACAGTCCTTAGGAGGCAGCAACAGGTAATTGAGGTAAAACAGCTACTGAGGTAGAAAGCACACCACAGAGTACAGAGAAATCCCAGGAGATGAGTTTTCTCACATACAAACTTTCCCAAGCAAAGACTTCACTTGAAGTTTCACATCTTGAATCTTCTAACACTTCTGCTTGTGAGATCCATTTCTGTAATTGAATTTACTGCTTCTGCCTACGACCACCACATCACGATCTCCCTAGTTCAAGAACCAGTTCAAGGCTAGAGTGGATCACATAGATCATCAGGTTTGACTTGTGTCAGAAATATACCCTCAGCACAACAGGTCTGAATTCTCAGAGGTATTTTGCATTTTTTAGAAGTGATAATAAATGCCTTTAAGTCCCAGACTTGTTGGCTACTTCTCCTCATGAATTAAAAAAAAAAAAAAAAAGAGTCACTGGCTGCAGTATTGCACCAGTAACACTTCCTTGTTATTGTTATTTCCTGATAATATGGCACCTTCTGCACTGGACTCCAGAGGACATGAGTGATGGGAAAGGAGAAGCAGTAGGAAGTGAGTGTTTTTATAAACAGAAAGAAAAGACAATACATAGGTATTCCCTGTTGGCAGACAGGGTTAAAAGGTAATACCCAGCACATCTACATTACAGATGAATGCTAACTATAGAACCTTGGGAAAGTTTCAAATGGAGAAAGCACTCCAGACTAGAATGAGAGAGAGGATCCAGCACTGAACCTACACTGTGGTGGTGGAAGAGCATCAACAGACACACAGTGAATAAAAAGGAAAAATTACAGAAAAGGGAATATTGCAACTCTAACAAATACTGGGATTGACAAGGAGGAAAGGCAAGAAAGAGCTAGGTAGATGAGTGATGACATGGATGGTAAAGGGAGGGGGAAAGTAATGGGGCACAAAGGCAGAGAAAAAAGCTTGTTCAGCAGGAGTCACCAGATGGCATTGTTACACGTAGTCTTAAATGTTATTTTCCTTGGCATATAAGCAAGTTTTTGTTTCAGGAAAAAAATGGTGTGTTTTAACTGTTATAAGTGTCCACAGGAGTCATAATGAGCAATAGAGCTAGAGACAAAATTAAAGATGGAAATGCTAGACAAGAAGGTTTGATTTTAAAGTAAAAAATGAAATAAAATAAATATAATCTCTTCATGGGTGGCTTCCATGACTGATGTATGAGAGCAAGAACTGAACTAGAAATACAAACAAATCCCGCTTTTTTTTCTTTTCCTTTTTTTTTTTTTTTTTTAAATGTAGTGTCATAATCTATAAGGCCCTGACAGCTCCTATCCTTCAGAAGAAAAGTGATCTGATGATATCAGGAAGGATGTACGGTCTGAAGACAAGAATCAAGTAAATGAAGGAGAAGAGTATGAAGTGGAAAAATAGCAACATTGGAAAAGAACAGGGAAAACATCAGATACAATCAATGGGTAGTGAAGCATACCTGCAAGTCAAGGCAGTTGATAGAACAGCAAATACAGAACAATGAAAACGGATCAAAATAGCATGTAGAAGTGACCTGCAGCCAAAATAATGTAGGTACAACATTAGTGTTCTGTTTCAGTCTGTTCTAAAGCGCTAGCATATTTTAATAACATGAACTGCACTAGAAACAAGTACTTGAGGAGAAGAGCAATGCTGGGGGTAGGAAAGACTTTGGAATAGAGGGTGCAAGCAACATCTGCAATACACAGTACTTGCATTGCTGATGAATGGCAGAATTTTGCTTATATAATAGAACAAAACCATTCTATTTAATACTATTTCTGTCTGGTTTTGAAGCCTATTTCAGAGCTTCTCGCTTCTCCAGTTCTTATGTATAGTCCAGTGATAGATCTGAATTCTGTAAATGACCGCCTTCCTGCCAGAGAGCAAAATCCCTAATAAAGAAGTCTAAAAGACAGTCTCTGAGACACACTATTTACTTTTTAAAAGGAAGCTGAGGGATGAGGACGTAAAGAAGTGTATTCCCACCTTTATCCGGGCAGAACACGCACCATGTGTACATTCCAGATTTCCCTCCTTCCTGTGGCCTGACTTTTACAATAACTCAAAGGACAAAACAAAAGCCTAAGAGTTCTTTACTGACTCATAGAACTTCCCAGACAAGCTCATCTATCACACTCTCTAGCAGAGAGTACACTTCAAGCACCTGTACATTCTGTAACTATAAAAATATATCCCACTTAATTGCATATGGTAGTCAGAATCCTAGTAGAAATCTTGGACCCACTGAAATAAGACCTCTGCCCTCCTTCTTGTTTGATGGGCAGTCTCTGCTTTGAACTTGAGCTGCAGAAGAGTGGTCCCTGCTTACTACAGCTGTGCAGACTGCCTTTTCATTATAGCAAAACTGGGAACCCAAAGGTTGATTGTTGCAGGGCTAGCTAAGCTAAACTAAGATCTACAACTAGCTTGGTTGCAGCTTTCCAGGGTAATGTCCTGAAGCAGACTGTGCAGTATGCGTATAGCTACCTCTACGCACTTTGGAGACAACCATGAGTTCCCTCAGCAGCACTTGCCCTCTCACTACAGCCTAACTGATAGGGGCCATCACTCTTTAGTGGCTCAAGTCGCTCTTAACCTAAAGTCTTCCAACCCACAAACACCACACAGCAGGAAAAAAAAAATCAAAATAAAAATAGCAAGTATATGGTAATATATGAAAGTATGGTAAAAGCATAGGAAGAAAGGGTAAGTCTTAGAGAGTTCAGGGTATCAGAGTTGGAGATACTGATCCTTTAGAAGATGAAAACAAGCTTGGTCAGGAGAGGACCACACAGACCACCCATGACAGGATGGGCTGCTCTCAGATGAGATGGGGTACCTTTGCTGTGGTCCAATGTTGACTTCGTTTTTAACTTCTCCTGTTAAAAGGAGACCTCTTCTGTGCTCAGATAGACCTTATAATCACTTCCTTACCTTTTTCCCATTTTCAGTCCTATACCTCTTGCACTCATTACATATTGAACTTTTTAGGAACATAATCAAACACCAGGAAAACCAGGATCCAATTCAGACTTAGTTGGTTTCAGAGCCCTCTTTTTGGCTAGTCAACTATGCCTAGCCCTCCTTCCCACTCTACTCTGGGAGTTCTTCCAGAACTACCTGGTCTTAGGAGGGCCATGTTTTTAAATAGCTTTAGTTATTTTCAGCTAATCAGGGCCTGCTCTACTTAAAAGCATATTACACCTGCTGGTATTTAAAGTAACTTTAAAAAAAGAAACAAAGCACTAATACATGCCTCTGCCCATCTGCTCTCACCTCCACATGGACTGTTTAGCATCTCTTTCTGACATAACAAGTAAGAAGTTATCTTGTTAGGATGGAAGACTAAAAGGACCTGGATCATACTTGGAAGCTCTCTTTTAAAGGAAAATATTTTAATACTGTAATGAAACTGGTAGGTCAGCAAAATCTGTGGGTTGCAGTTTATATTTCTGTAACAGTGCTTTCCTGGATCTGGATTCCATCTCTTCATATTTTTGTTCTGTTTGGTGTAGCTGATCCCAGTTACATAACTGTTCTCTTCAGTCAGCAAACTTAAAGGTCAGTATAACATAACATCAAAGTCAGGATTATGTCATGTGAAGAGGCAACATAATACACTAATGTGTTTTGAGCTGATGAGCCCATGTGATGTAGCTGACTGGTGCCTCTCCACTTCCTATCTGTAATTGTCCTGTGACTTCCATGTCATTGATAGAAGCCAGAAGAGAAGCATCTCTGCCACCACTCAGAGTTGCTGCTTTGAGATGCTATTATTCCCAAGAAAGGAACATTTTTCAGATTACTGGAAACTGGGGAAACAGGGTATGCAAAATAATACAAGGGAAAGAAAACAAAGAACAATGGTTGCTAGGAAATTCAAGAGTCAGCAGGCATGGTCATGCTCTTTCAGCCCTCAAAAATGTATCTGAATGAAGTACTGGATCACTTCCAAACTGAAGTAATAGTAGCAAGGTTGCACAAGTATATACCTCCTATACATTGTAGAAACCATTTCCACTCTATATCTTCTGGGATGTCCAAGTACAAAAAAAATATTTTGTTCCAAAAAATAAAAAAGCCAACTGTGTATTTTTAAAGTAGTGGAACATCGAAAAGTCAGTGAAGAAGCTCCCAAGTAGCACAAGAAACTCTCAGATCCTCTTGGCAAATTATACCATTTCAAACAGGAAACTTGCAAATAAAAATAGTCTGTATGAATTTAAGTATCTTCACCTGAGAAGAAAAGTATCAGGATATAGGTAATTTCCCAGTTCTTCAAGACGATCAGTCCCATAGCACTTGTATTTTCACACAGCAAAATATACACTGGCTTATGAAAAGAGTTATCTGGTGTTTTAAGTATCATATTACTTATATGCTGCTATTTATTTCTAATCATGTGAAAATTTAGTCTAAGTTCACCTTAATTTTGGCACATGCCTTTCAGACTTCTTAGAATTCACTGGAATTTTTCTACATGTTTAAAAGTTTTGCAGTATCAAGAAATAAAGCAGATTAGAGAGTCTACATTTCTTCCTGTGAGTTTTAAAGTTCTAGAAGTCTTAGCAACAACTCACGCATTTGCTATTAAAATTTTAGTGATGGCCATAAGAAAACATGAGCACAGGAAGATGAGACTTGAAAGACAGACAGAGAGCAGGTCTTAAACAGAAATCTAAAGATAAACTCAATCACCATCATTGCTACTCACTTTATTTTCAGTAAAAATACCAGAATCATTTTTCCACATCTAAAGCACCATTCATCTTCCAGCATAGACACAACACTGCCACATTATGCTCTCCAAATAATTATTGCTAATATAGTTTAATATTACACTCACTATCTTTCATGAACAGAAGAGTCTGTCCACAGAAGGTCACATTCCAAACCCACTCGGTTTTGCATGTATTAAGGACAAATTCATAGCGCATGAAATCCTATTTTAACCTCTTAGATGAGGAGACAGAATTACATTCCTTCCACTGGGGACAAAGTTCTGGTTGACTATATTTCCCAGGTCCTTGACTTACAGCTGAGACAGATCCTCTGATGATAGTCTTATTTTGTTATTTGTTTTGTGTGTGTGCCATCTAATATTTGCTTAGGTTAATGACTTGAAAATCTATAATGCATTGTCTGCCTGTGAAATTTTTAATTAATCAGCCCCAGATCATAGCTCTTAATTTTGTTCTCTCTTATCAGGTGAGAGATGGAGTCCATGGAGAGAGACGATGACAATAATCTCTCTAGAACATACCAAGTTGGGTGATTCAGAACAGTGTCTCCACACACTGTAATTAAAAGGCAGGCAGACACACATTTGCAATAATGCGAAGGAAAGTGTTTTCTAATTGCCATTTTTTTCCAATTGAAATACACTTGTTTAACCTGTAGTGCAATCCATCCTTTCCTACCATTATGTGTCATCAGTGAATCTGAAGGTTTATTCAAACTCTGTGCTATACTCCCCCAACCATTTTATACAGAGAAGCTTTAAAGCATGTGCTAGCATTCTGCAGAATTGTCTCAGTCTATACAGGCATTTTCAATAGGGATGGACAAATCCCCTTGAAATCGGGTCTGAGAGCATTTAATGATTATAGATGAGAATCATGTTATCATCAAGTGCTATGTGGAGTATATGGATCTATTTACACCTCTCTGTGTAGGCGGAGTGGTGTGTTCTCACATACCCTTGCAATGATACATTTACATACAGAGCCTACTCACAGTCCATATCAACTCTGAAGCATTTGGCACATTGTAGCATTATATTTAATGTTAACACTTATGTTAAGGAAGGATATACCAGGAATAGAGAATAGTAGTATAAAAGCATTGCTTTCTTTCAGTTTCTCACCCTTGCTAGCTTGCTGTCACCATAGTATTCTGCACAATACAACAGTAATTTATACTAAATATTAACTTTTCTTTCCTTGTTTTTATTTTGCTGATTCCCAGTGATCCAGTTGTTCTTTAGTCCTAGGAAATGTCACTACTGTGAGAAGATTCTTTTTTTTTTATTCACTATTATTTGTACATATGAATACATTTAGGTTTGGACTCAATCTGATATTCCAGAATCATGCTTTTCATGACCTTTGCTGAAGCAATTATGTTTTCTAATTAACTGTAGAACCCTTGTACTGCTGCTGATTCAAGGGATCTTGAATTTTCAGCCACTTTTCAGCAAAGGCCCAGGAAACAGTCTCTAGATCGTGATTAGGACCTGAATTAAATCAGAAAAGAGAAATCAGCACAAAAAGAAGTACATAATTTCAGTGGGTTGGCTTTTGTTGTTGGTTTTTTTTTTTTTTCCCTCCAAAGTATAAATTAAACATTCTTTTTAAACAAAGAGATTATTTTAGCTGTAACTTAAGATATGTAGCATAACCAAACATGGTCAAAACCAAAAAGGGTGAAGAGATACCCAAGGAGAGAAGAGTTCAATACCGGCATTTTAACTCACACTAATAGTACTTAGGTTTTAATAACAGCCTAACAGAAGCTCCTATTTTTGGAATACTTAGTCTTAAGAATTATTTTTCCAGAAAAGCTATGATGGAACCTAAAGTCTTAGTAAACATTATACCCCTTATTAAATATTTTTCCTATGGTCAGTGTTGACTGAAGAAAGTTTTAGGTTGTTGAGGACCCTGAACAGAAGAAAAATTTGCTGCAGCTTATTTTGTTCTTAACTAACAAAGGGGTAAGAGAGCTCATCTGAATGATGAGTCCATTTAGTGATGTTCAGGTCCAGGCTTTTATTGAAAAAGCCCCAGGCTGTGGAGCTGTAACAGGTAGATTAGGTGAACAGACCTCTGCTTGGTTACTAGTTCCTACTTAGTTTACAGTCAGCAGTAAATATTAAATATCACTCGGCAGGTCACACAAATAGCCTTGGGCCATATCTACAGTGGGGAATTGTTCTTTTTACAGTTGCTGGTAACCATCCTGCAGAGCTGCTGCACCAACACTGTCCTCAGGCTTGCCAGGGCTGGAACATGAAAAAAGGTATCTCACATTGGCTGCAGGCAGAAAGAGCAAATCACCTTTTGTATACAATGGGTCTGTCTGGGTCTATGTGCCTACAGACACAGAGACAAATGACAACACACCACCCCCCCCACCCCCACCCCCCCTTATACAAACAGGGACAAAGACCCAAACTGGATCTCTCATCCTGTTGAGATGGATTTACCTCTTGATTCACAACTTTCCTGGCAATTCCTCTGGACACCTTTGAAACACTGAGAGAACCTAATTCTGAAAGCAGGCTTGGTCCTGCTCCTAATGAAATAATTAGAAATGTTGCCACTAACATTGATAGGTGCACGACCAGGCCTGTAGCTCACATACGTCATGTTTCCTGAAATATTAGCTAGATGATGAGTTGCAGAATGCCACACATTGTCCCTGCCAATCCCCATCCCTCCAGGAGCTGTTTATGTGGAAAAGAAATCATCCCAGCACTTGTGATCTACTTTAGCTTACCAGTGGTTAAGGGACTTCACATACTTTAATTGAATGAAGTCTATAAATACAATTTCTTGCTCTTGGAATTGAGAAGGTGACTTGGAAAGGATTTTGTTTTTATTTTGAAATGATACTTGCCTTCTTCCTGCCTTCTTTAATCACATCACAGTGAAAAAGCTGAAACTTTTATTGTGTTTTTATGTCATGATATTTGACAGCTCTTATCCTCCTTTTATGTACAGGGAGAAATCTCTTGACTGTCTCACAGAATGAACATTTTAGCAGCTAAGGCTCAACATATCCACAGATTTCCTTCCTCCAAAGTACCACTGAAATAAAACAGATGTGAACAAGGGCACCAAGAAGTGAGGAAGCAAGAAATCTGCCTGTTACCCTTTCCAATCCTAAATGCATTTGAAAGCACGCTTCCCTAAAACATTCTTTTCTTCTACCCCATGTGAGCAAGCTAGGTGGAGTAAACATGTCTGTGCGGTGATAATACAAAAAGAATCATGTATCATTTCATCCTGACTGAAGGAGCATCTGGTGCATCACAGATTTGTCAGGAATTAGGTTGGGAGTCACAGCACTGTCTTTTAATCTTGTTTGACTTAAAACTGTGTTTTGCAATCAGTGTAATAGAAAGGCACCACTGAGAAACACGGATTAGCTGCAGAGAAGAAAATAGTACACACGGCTCTTTGACATATTTCAGTTTGAATTAGAAAGTGGTACTTTAACAGCTCAAAGAGCTGCATAGAAAATCTCAGCTTAGCAATCACTGTCCAGCACTTGAACTTCTTGCAAAGCATTGCTGAAGTCAGACAGAAGCAAACTCTGAGAAATTTTGAAGTGCAATAAAGGATTCAGTATGTGATAAATCACAAGAAACATGGATCATATGGAGTGGTTACAGCTATCAGTAACGTCAAGCATGTGAGTAGAAAGGAGCATTTAGTAATGAAAATTAAATAGAAGACATTTAATGAAAGAATTCCTGTTCTTTAATTAGAAAGAGAGGAAAAGAATCAGGGCAAATACTACATACGACTTTAGATTTCCTTTCGTGTGATTTTTTTTTTTTTTTAATCCTGACTTATGAACACAGGCAGAACAATCATGGAGACCTTCCATTTATCTATGGGATTTATCACCCTAGAGGAACTGCCACTGTAGAAATGCCTGTTTCAACATTGTTAAAAGCTGAATATATTTGGCAGAAGACTAAAGAATTAGGAATTCTTTAAAACCCATCTTTTGATCCAAACTTGTATTGTAAATAACACAGCAGCAGCTGCAAAGGATTCTCAGTTTCCACCACTAACTTGGTAGGCAGAGACTTTTCTTTCTGTAAGTACATTTAAAACTTGCTGAGCTGATTCCACAAAGCTTATACACATCCATAAGAGCAAATAAAATCAAAATATATGATTTTTATTTTTATTATTTTAGTGTATTTGCTCTTACACATATTACACTAGCAAATCCTTCTTAAATAATAGAAGATTTGTAAGAATTTGAGTTAGAGAATCAGGGCTAAGTGTATCACAGTATCACAGTATGTTAGAGATTGGAAGGGACCTCAAAAGATCATCTAGTCCAATCCCCCTGCCGGAGCAGGAACACTTAGATAAGGTTACACAAGAATGTGTCCAGGCGGGTTTTGAATGTCTCCAGAGAAGGAGACTCCACAACCTCCCTGGGCAGCCTGTTCCAGTGTTCTGTCACCCTCACTGAGAAGAAGTTTCTTCTCAAGTTTAAGTGGAACCTCTTGTGTTCCAATTTGTACCCATTACCCCTTGTCGTATCATTGTTTGCCACTGAGAAGAGCCTGGCTCCATCCTCGTGACACTCCCCCTTTATATATTTATATACACTAATAAGGTCACCCCTCAGTCTCCTCTTCTCCAAACTATAGAGACCCAGCTCCCTCAGCCTTTCCTCATAAGGGAGATGCTCCACTCCCTTAATCATCTTAGCTGCCCTGCTGAATGGTTCTTTTCTGCTGACAATCAAGTTGCATGCCATCAGCATTCCAAGTAAAAATAAAGAAAGTCTTTAATTTGGAGTTTTGCAAGTTAAGTTTTATGGAGAGATCATGGCCCAGAACCCTCTGCTTCATGCCACGTAAGCTCTGAGAAATCAGATGGTCAGTCTGAGAAAAGGGCTAATGAGGCTAATTTTGGAAAGCTGCTTTAGGCTACATCAGAGAGAAAGACCCCAAAGTCTAACTTGAGTGGAAAGCCTAAGACTGCACCCCCTGAGGTATGAGCCAGTGATCAGTTCCTCTGTAGCCAGTTCTGTTCCTATGCATGCTCAGCCACATTTCTTTCTCAATACCTGGTTCATGAGTCAGCCTACAAAAATACACAACCTAGACAAACTTTTTTCTGTCTCCCAAAGGATTGCTCTTTCCTTCTAGCAAAGGCAGAGCCTTCACTTTTTCTAGGTAGCTTAGTGTTCAACTAAATAAGCAAAGTTCCTTTGCTCACAAGAAGGAATTAAAACCCAAACCATTGCTTAATAGGAGAGGACATTTGCCACACAACTGTAGACTGCAGTAGCGTGGGTGTGTAGACGGCACCTATCTCCTCATGAGTTTGATACTCCATTGGGCCTGTATCTATCAAAAATAATTAAGTAAAGTTACTTGCCAGTATGAAGACATGAAATTAGTTACTATTCCAAAAATAGGAATTAAACTGTTCCTGGAGCAAGGAGCACAACCCAGGCTGTCTCCATTTTCTCCAGAGCCCAGGCTATTGACCGTACATTTGGAGAAGCTGACTCCAGTGAACATGAGAAGATTTTTTTTTTTTTTCACTTAAGCTGTCTTCCACCTTTTCCTTTTCACAGTCAGGCAATGATGAAGTTACTTCATGGTTCATTGAAACATCTAGAAATTGACTATTTCAGACATTAAACTTTCCCCCTCTCCTTTTAACAAGCCAACAGGTTTGCTTATAACTCATATCTTTTTAACTATCAGGAACAATCAAATTACCTCATAAACCATGAGGGTTTGGGTGAAATGCCTGCAGGAACTCTCCTGGCAAGGCTGATTGCTTCCCATGCCCAGTAATGAGGACAGCCAGGTACAATAATATGCTGAAATCGTACAGGAAATGAAATTGCTGCTAAGAAAGGTTTACCCTACTCCTGGCAGCAGAGTTGAAATAGACCCTTTTTGTTTCCACACAGAAATTCAAACAGTGCCTACACAGACAGATAGCTGAGTCTCAACAAAGAATTGATGGGAACTGTGAACCTAGAAAGAAATATAATGAGTTTGATTTTCTTCCTTCCTGAGACTGAGGGTACAAAGTAATCAGCAAATATTAGGTATATTTAAGACAATAACAAGTTTTCTTCTTTGTCCCTTGATCTGTCATAAAACGCTTACCTTTCTTAAAATTTGCCAATACACACCATAACCTAATTCTGGCTCCTATGATTTTACCCTGAACTCTCACTACTTAATATAGCCAACCCTCACCTGTTACATGACTATTTTGTAGAAAATGTACCTTGCTAGCTGCATCCAGAGTAATATTAAGGTAGCTGGGGTGGATGGCTTGTTCATTAATAGAAAAGTATTATACATAGACATACATATCTCTCTAAGCTGTTTCAGGTCAGGTCTGAGCATTTGAAAACTTACACGAATCAAATGGGTGTCTAAAATCTAAATCTCAATGAACAACCTCCATGTAACACAAATATCTTTTTTGTCAGGAGCAAAGGCTAGAGACGGTGCATCACCTGTTCTGATTGCCATGAGTGACAAAGCTGGAGCATATGTTAGGGTGGTGGATCCAGTCAGAGAAGCTAGTATTATTTTTCCAACAACATTGTTGTTGACAGACTACTTCTCAAGAACACCATGCACATCTGGACAGAAAAGTAAATGCAAGAAATATCCTATAACCTACTTAAATGTGAGATACCACAACATCCCTTGATCTTCTGATTCTCAGCTGGAGATCAGAGGTCACAATTCCCGTTTCCCTTTCTTTCAAGGTAAATTCAATGAGGCTATGCTACTTTTTCACCTGATGGGAACTTGGCTTATTGAATATGAGACTAATGGCTTCAGAAAACACTTCAGCCTTGGCAGCAACAGTAAATACTGTTTCATGTTAGTTATGTATACCTTACACACTTAGCTCTAACTTACTGTAAATAGAATGAAGAGTGCCTTGTTGCTGAATAATTTATTACACATTAAATATGGCCCAAGGTAATAGAGTTTTCAAGTTCCACAGAGGCCTTATATATTTCCTGCTGTTATAACTATGTAAAGGAAATACTGACAGTCTGAATTATGAAATATAGATTATCCATTCAGCAACAGTTCAAAGATACATTGTGTGTGAGGGTAGTGAGCAAAGACAGGGAATTCTAAACATATGTACTCTTATGGTAGGTACGGTGCCTGTTTAAATACCTCCTTGCTGTATAGCAAAGTTGCAGAACATGTAGAGACCTTCAGTTACCCCAACAAATAAGCATGGCTGACATTAATGACTCATATCCCCCTTAGAGCGACATTGTTTTCTATTTTCTTTGTTTCCTAGTCTCACCTTATCCTTCTTTTCACATTTAATGAGACATAAAAATACCTTTACTTCACTGAGCATCTTTCATCCAAGCAGCTCAAAGAATACCACATTAAGGATCACAACACCTCTTTGAGGAAGGAAAGAGGTACCGAGAGGTTTTTTCACCTATCATATGGTGTATGCATTTCTGAACTGGAGGGTAGTAACTCTTCTGAGAAGGGACGTATCTCAATGTTATTGTTAAACAGTATATTAATCTAGTCCTGCAATGTGATGCATGACAGGTTCTCAGTCAAGAAATATATGCAATACTTGCACTTGGTTGGAGCAATCCCAGACACGGCTACAGGTTGGGTAAAGAAGAGATTCAGAGCAGCCCTGCAGAGAAGGACTTGGGGGTGTTGGTCAATGAGAAAATGAACATGAGCCAGCTTCAGTGTGCACTCTCTGCCCAGAAAGCCAACCGTATCCTGGGCTGTATCAAAAGCAGCGTGACCAGCAGGTCGAAGGAGGTGATCCTGCCCCTCTACTCTGCAATCCTGAGACCTCACTTGGAGTATTGTGTGCAGTTCTGGTGTCCTCAACAGAAAAAGGACATGGAACTGTTGGAACAAGTGCAGAGGAGGGCCACGAGGATGATCAGGGAACTGGAGCACCTGCTGTATGGAGACAGGCTGAGAAAGTTGGGGCTGTTGAGCCTGGAGAAGAGAAGGCTGCATGGAGACCTCATAGCAGCCTTCCAGTATCTGAAAGGTAGATCTAGGGTTGCTGGGGATGGACTATTCATTAGGGACTGTAGTGAGAGAACAAGCAGTAATGGATTAAAACTTAAGCAGGGGAAGTTTAGATTGGATATAAGGAAGAAATTCTTTACTGTGAGGGTGGTGAGTGAATGGGTTGCCCAGGGAAGTTGTGAATGCTCCATCCTTGGCGGTGATCAAGGCCAAGATGGACAGAGCTTTGAGTGGCATGGTTTAGTGTGGGGTGTCCCAGCCCATGGCAGGGAGGTTGGAACTAGATGATCTTAAGGTCCTTTCCAATCCTA
Source organism: Psittacula echo (assembly GCF_963264785.1). Taxonomy (NCBI): domain Eukaryota; kingdom Metazoa; phylum Chordata; class Aves; order Psittaciformes; family Psittacidae; genus Psittacula; species Psittacula echo. The sequence goes on from NC_137738.1 coordinate 94,612,131, forward strand.
ACTATTCTATGATTCTATGATTCTAAATTAGATGTGTAGATTTGTTGGACCTACTCATTCTTAAAGTGTCAGGGGATTAAAAGTTTTATTTCTACACCTAAAAGAACCAAACATTTTAAGAAATCAGGAACAATGGATCTGAAATCTCATAGAGACCTGAATAAAATACCAGTTGACATCAGTAGGTTTTCAGCTATAGACAAATTTTAATAAGGATATTTTGCAATTACTTCCATCAGAGTTCAATATGCACTATAAAATATATGAAGTACATTACATTATCTCTGTTTTACACATGAGGAAGCTATGCACAAACAGATGATGTGATTTCCAAAGCTTGATAGCAAACTAGCATGTTACAAACAGGAACACCCTGATGGCTTCCTGGCCTTTACTTTTCAGATTGGCTTGTACTTCCTCTTACATACTTTTTAGAGAGATTTATACTCTCCCTTTTGAATCTAGAAAAAGATATACATTGATTTTAATGTTGGAAAACCTGATCTGGGATTTTTGAAAATTGTTTTTTAAAGCCATCAGGCAGGGTACAAGGATATGTTGAAAATTATAAACATGCAGATTCAAACATATTTTTCTCCTGATTATTGAGGAGTGATTTTTTGGTATGTTTACATTTCTTTGCATTTAAACCAGATATTCAATGGAAGGCTTTCAGAAAACTCACACTTTTGGTAGGAAGTTTGCTAAATTTTCCAGATCCTCCCAAAACATTCCTGGCCAAATGGAATTTTGAAATTTTCCTATGACACTTTTGAGTGATGTATCAGGATATCTATGGAGATGATGCATCATAAGATTTCTGTATTTCAGAAAATGAAAAAAGGAATGGTTTGACAATCAATGACATGCCAACATTTTAACAAAAAAAAATACTTGTGCTGAGTGATGTTCACTACCTGAATGCCAGATCAAATACACTTTGTTCTACATATTGCATATATATACCCTTAGTCATGCAGTCATGGAACTTCACGCTTGCTGTAACACTGTATGACAGGAAAACAGGCTGAGAGAGCAATTCCAGGTGTTATAATGAGGGTAGGTTGGATTAAGTTTAACTGGACCAAAAGTGCACTGCAGTCACTGGAAGGGGAGAGGGAGAGATGGCATTGTTGGCATCCATGAAAAATAGCAAAACAAGTGTGATTTGACTAAATGGCAGATTTAGGGAAGGAGGTTTGATTTGCTCATGCAGACTTCCTGCTCTTCCTTGGATTTATGCATTACCACTGAGTATTTAATTATATTGATCATGTACTATTTTTTTTAAATTCTGCAGAGTCACTGCCTCATTTAGTGGGTGGTACTCAGTAAACAAGGCAGCTGCTCAATATTCCTTTTTATCCATTTTATTCGTTGTGTGTGGTCTCATGCCTTACTTAGTTCACACAATCCCAAATCGGCCCTAGGTCTGGAATTATTCACTGAAAAGTATGTGATTATGCAAATAAAGACTGTATCAAAACACACAAAAGGGTTGAATTAGGATTGCATAGAGTTGAATTTAAGTTAGTTGAACTACGTACGCTTTGACTGCTTGATTTTTTCACCTTAACAATCTTCTTTCAGTAGTTTTGTTTTTATTTTTGCTAACCTTCTGAGGAAAAGTCTGTGGCAGACCTTTGTAAGCTTCAGTTACTAGAACTGCAAAGATGTGGCCTAAGTTGTGAATGGTTTGCTGTGTGGAGTTAAAAATCCTTAAGTCTCAGTGTATCCCCAGAAAAGCCTCAGGACTTTCTCTGCTGGGTCATTGCCTGATGCAGCAGTATCATTTTTTCCTATGCCATTCTCCTAAGAGAGCCTCCTGAGAAACAACCTCAGCTTTTCTGGACTAGTAAAAAAGGCTCATTGTAGATCCTACCTAACATAACCCTGTGCCTTACACAAGGAAACCCACAGGGGTCTGGAGAGAGATGATGCATCCTGTTCAACAACCCCTGGCCAGATGAGGATACCTCAGGCATGATGGCATCCCTGATCACAAACTACAGACTGTTCTTGTGGGTTTTCAGGGACATCCTTTCTCCCTTGCTTGGCAAACAATGAGTACAAGCTGTACCTCTATAATATTAGAGATAAAATACCTATCTTGTAACTTATTTCATTTCCCCTGTGGTTTTCATGCATTTTTGCCTTATTCCCATGTATAAAGGATCTCACTGTTAGCAAGGCTGTTTTTTTGTGCTGCCTTTTTTTTCCCCTTTATTTAATTCAAGTCCAATTATACCCAAGTATTTCTAATTATACCCCCTAATAGCAGGCTAAATAATTTCCAAACCTTCTTGGCTTTTACCCTGTTCAAATATTTAAAACCAAGGCCAGAATCTCTTCTCATTTCTACGTCACAGAGTAAAATTTAGCTCAGACCAGTGTAGTTGCAGGCTCACAGTAATGGCAATGTAGTGTGAGAAGAGGGCTGTATCTCATATTCCAGGATAATCAGAGGATACCATCACTTCAGTAATTCAGGACTAAATTAATTCAATTTGGCACTTTTCCATAACCCAAATTTATGAGGTTTTGTGGGGTCTGGGATAGAGGAGGTGGAAGGGAGCAGGAGGATTCACTCATCAAAGGGTAAACTGATTATTTTGAATTTCAAGTGCAGAAGCTTTGGTAAATGAATGCACAGAGGTCTCCAAGTGTACACTGAGAAGTGTTGGGTTGTGGGCACTATAAAGGGATAACTGTTAATTAATTATTGTCACATATGTTGTGTGGATTATTAAACCACAATTATTGTCACACTAGTGTATGGCTGGAAATGTCACCCTTATTCTTGCTTTACATGACCTGGATCAAGACACAGATGAACATTCATCTAACTTGTGTAAAATAGCCTGTCTGCTGGCTGCAGCTCACATTTTTAATTCCTCTGTATGTTGGCAAAATCCACTTACCACCACTACCTCTTCTTCCTCCTGTTCTTCCTTCTGTTCTTCCTTCCACCTCAAGCTATGCATAAAGAAAGGCAGCTGGATTTTCTGCCACTTTACATATTTGATGGCTTGACTTCGCGAACGAAGATTTGGGAGGGGCATTACCACACCCACTACAAGCACGATGACTAAGGGCAAGTGGAATAGGCAAAACTGGTTGGAGAAAAGCTGCATAGGCAATCAGGAAGATTCCGCACGAGACTGTCATCTCCTAGACCAAGCTCGAGTGACCAAAGGCCTGAACTGCCCGGAGGCATGGTTGGACCTGCATCTTCCAGTGCACCTTGTCACCTGCCATTTCGACCCTCGCCTGTCTCTACAGGGCTTTGCAAGTGTGAGTAAACCCTTCCAGCCTGCACAATGGATTTTTTAGGTGAGGCACAGCGTGCGCAGAACTGGCCCCAGCCTTTATACCTGAGGTTTATCTGCCATGGCCCAGATAGCTAGGACAGTGACAGCAAAGTCCTCAGGTTGTAGGTTTTGTAAGAGTGTCCTTCTCTTAGATGGAAGACCTTACAAGGCTAGATGAGCTCCATCAGCCCCGGTTTGAAGATAGGAGTTTTCCTTCTCCTATGAGGATGGCCTGTCTTTGCTAACGAAGATTTGGGAAGGGTTTTACCTATGCATTCTGAACAAGACTGTCATCTCCTGGGTCAGTCTCAAGCGACCAATGAAGCAATAGCACAACATCAAGCATCTAGGCGGGATTCTGACTTAGAGGCGTTCAGTCATAAGCCCACAGATGGTAGCTTCGCGCCAGTGGCTCCTCAGCCAAGCAGACACACCAGGGGTCTGAAAAATGTGGTTCCTCTCATACTGATCAGGATTACTATTGCAACACAACATCAGTAGGGTAAAGCTGACTTAGAGGCGTTCAGTCATAAGCCCACAGATGGTAGCCTCATGCCAGTGGCTCCTCAGCCAAGCAGACGCACCAGGGGTCTGAACCTGCGGTTCCTCTCATACTGAGCGGGATTACTATTGCAACAACACATCATCAGTAGGGTAAAACTAACCTGTCTCATGACGGTCTAAACCCAACTCACGTTCCCTATTAGTGGGTGAACAATCCAACGCTTGCTGAATTCTGCTTCACAATGATAGGAAGAGCAGACATCGAAGGATCAAAAAGCAATGTTGCTATATATTTAACAACTACATAAATGCACTTCAAACCCAGCCCCCCAAGACCATGCCTCAGCAGTGGTCTGGACCTCTTCCCACAGAAGGATACCTAAGTAATCCCATTGATCATTATCCAGTATCCAATATCCCATACCAAAACTGAAAGGATAAACTAGTATTAAAGGTGCTCTTCTGTTGAATAGAAGATGAAGTCCTTGCTTTGAAGTAAACAGAGGAGAACACTGGAAGTTCTTGTTTCTTTGTGGAACAGGGTTATCCCATAAATTTAATAGAAAATAACATCTTTGGAATAGAATGTTAAGGAAAAAAATCTATTAAAATAATTTCAGTCAATATGAAAAGATTTCTAGTTCTTTCATAGGAGTTCCTTTGGAGGGTTCACAAAGATTGGTCTTCAAGCATGAATATAACAGACTTATTGAAAAATATAGTATGCAAATACATGAAAAATACAGCATTTCTACTTTTGTTTTTGACCCAGAATGAAATGCCCTAGAATATACAGGTAAATCGGTGCATATGTAAGTTTAAATTAATTTTCAAATGCAGCTTTTAAAGAACTATGCACTTTTCATCTTTCCTTTGTGCTCCTCAACGATTGCAGACTTGGAGTTGACTGTTCTTTCAAATTATTATTCCACAAATTCTTTCAAATTATTATTCCACAGATAACTTCCTTTTTTCAAATTAGCTGTTCAAAACTCACTGTCTTCCAGTAGAATGAGTTTGCAGTGCTGACACTAGCAAACGTTATTCTTTGAAAAGGCTTATATCTTCATCGGCCTAGCCTCAAATTCTGAAAACAGCTAACTTTAGGAAAACATAGTAGCCCAATGTATTTGGTTTGTGGAGCAAGGTTTTTTTAGCAGGGGGAGGCTATAGGGGTGGCTTCTGTGAGAAGCTGCCAGAAGTTTTCTCAATGTCTGATGGAGCCAATTCCAGCTGGCTCCAAGACAGACCTGCTGCTGGACATGTCTGAGCCCACCAGCAATGGTGGTAGTGCCTCTGGGATAAGGTATTAAAGAAGAGAAACAAAACCTGTGAGGAACAACAGCAGTAGAAAGAAAAGTGAGAATATGTGAGAGCAACAGCTCCACAGACACCCAGGTCAGTGAAGCAGGAGGGCAAGAGGTGCCCTGGGCGATGGAGGAGAAATCCCCCTGCAGCCTTTGGTGCAGCCTATGGTGATGCATCTGTGCCCCTGCAGCCCATCGAGGTCCATGATGGAGCAGATTTCCACATGCAGCCCAGGGGGGAACCCACACTAGACCAGGTGGACACCTGAAGGAGGCTGTGACTGCATGGGAAGCCTGCTCTGGAGCAAGCTCCTACCAGTACCTATGGTCCCATGGAGAGAGGAGCCCACAATGGAGCAGGTTTGCTGAAGGACTTGTGACCTTTCAGTGGACCCACGTTGGAGCAATCTGTTCCTGAAGGACTGCACCCATGGAAGGGACCCATGTTGGAGCAGTCTGTTCCTGAAGGATTGCACCTCATGGAAGGGACTCACACTGGAGCAGTTTATGAAGAACTGCAGCCCATGGGAAGGACTCACATTGAGAGGCTCATGGAGGACTGACCAATTTGGTGGCCTTCTATGATGGGGCTATGGAACTGATGGACAGGGGCAGAGCAGTTGACGTCATCTACCTGGATTTGTGCAAAGCGTTTGACACTGTCCCACATGACATCCTTGTCTCTAAATTGGAGAGACATCAATTTGATGGGTGGACCACTCGGTGGATAAAGAACTCGCTGGATGGCTGCACGCAAAGAGTTGTGGTCAATGGCTCGATGTCCGGCTCAAGACCAGTAACGAGTGGTGTCCCTCAGGGATCGGTGTTGGGACTGGTCTTGTTCAACATCTTTGTTGGTGACATGGACAGTGGGATTGAGTGCGCCCTCAGCAAGTTTGCCGATGACACCAAGCTGTGTGGTTCGGTTGATACGCCAGAGGGAAGGGATGCCATCCAGAGGGACCTCAACACGCTTGTGAGGTGGGCTGATGCCAACCTGATGAAGTTTAACCATGCCAAGTGCAAGGTCCTACACCTGGGTCAGAGCAATCCCAGGCATGGCTACAGGTTGGGCAGAGAAGAGATTCAGAGCAGCCCTGCAGAGAAGGACTTGGGGGTGTTGGTCAATGAGAAAATGAACATGAGCCGGCTTCAGTGTGTGCTCACAGCCCAGAAAGCCAACCGTACCCTGGGCTGCATCAAAAGCAGCGTGACCAGCAGGTCGAAGGAGGTGATCCTGCCCCTCTACTCTGCAATCCTGAGACCTCACTTGGAGTATTGTGTGCAGTTCTGGTGTCCTCAACAGAAAAAGGACATGGAACTGTTGGAACAAGTCCAGAGGAGGGCCACGAGGATGATCAGGGGACCGGAGCACCTCCTGTATGAAGACAGGCTGAGAAAGTTGGGGCTGTTGAGCCTGGAGAAGAGAAGGCTGCGTGGAGACCTCACAGCAGCCTTCCAGTATCTGAAGGGGGCCTACAAGGATGCTGGGGAGGGGCTCTTCATCAGGGACTGTAGTGACAGGACAAGGGGTAACAGGTTCAAACTTAAACAGGGGAAGTTTAGATTGGATATAAGGAAGAAATTCTTTACTGAGAGGGTGGTGAGGCACTGGAATGGGTTGCCCAGGGAGGTTGTGAATGCTCCATCCTTGGTGGTGTTCAAGGCCAGGTTGGATGAGGCCTTGGGTGGCATGGTTTACTGTGGGGTGTCCCTGCCCATGGCAGGGCGTTGGAACTAGATGATCTTAAGGTCATTTCCAACCTTAACTATTCTATGATTCTATGATTCTATGACTGTCTCTTGTGGGAGGGATCCCTTGCTAGAGCAGAGAAAGAGTGTGAGGAGTCCTCCCCTGAGGACGAAGGAGCGGGAGAGACAACATGTGATGAACTGTTTGCAACCCCCTTTCCCTGTTCCCCTGCAATGCTGGGGCACAGAGAAATCAGGAGTGAAGTTGGTAGAGAAACCATGAATGAAGTTGGGCCCAGGAAGAAGGGAGGGGTGGGGAAAGGTGTTTTTAAGATTTGGGTTTATTTCTCATTACTCTACTCTGAGTTTCGGTTGGAAATAAATTAAACTAATTTTCCCAAATCGAGTCTGTTTAGCCCATGACAGTAACTGGTGAGTGATCTCCTCCTGTCCTTATCTCGACCCATGAACCTTGCATTATGTTTTCTCTCCTCTGTACAGCTGAGGAGGGGAGTGATAGACCGGTTGTAGTGGGCACCTGGTTGTCCAGCCAGGGTCAACCCAACACATCCAAACATGTAAACACATAGAAAGACACAACAACATCTTAATATTATGGAATTTGCCACATAAGGAAAAAAAATAATTTGTATTTAAAAATCAGTTGAGACTCCAAAGTCTACTGCATTCCAATCCTAAATGTATTGCCTTTTCTTTACATCATCACAAAGCAAAGCCCAGGGTATGTGGGCAGGCTGCCAGTCCTAACTTGGTTAGATGTCTTTTATGGTAACATCAGCTCTGATTTTCAAATGCTGTAAGGATTGGTTTTGGAATACCTGTTATTTATTGGCATTTATGTTTTTCCATGTATACTGAACTTCTATCTGGCATCACGGAGATCTTATCTAGGAATTTCTATAGAATCCCATGATTCTCTTTCACTACATAACATGCACCTAACATACACTTCTCAAGCACAATGTCTGGAGCTATTCTTTGCTTGAAGGTTTGCTCATGATTCTACAGCAATTCCAATCTCTGCAAAGGCTTAACCAGATGCTTTAGTTTTTGAGTGAAACCTCTGCAGTTCTGCAAACTAAGTTAGTGACAGCTGATGAATTCTTGATATAACCAGCAGGTTTATATATGGATCATGATAAATCTTCCAACAACAGAATAAAGTGTTCCAAAACTTTGGACCCAGAATTAACTTTGCACTATTTTATTTAAAAAACCTCAAAACTTCTCGTATTCATTCTGCTCATAATTTTTATGGTTGGCATGGTAACGGCCTAAAAATGTGTTAGAGGCATTACAGCTCTAAGCTTTTCTTGTAGCCTATGATTCTTAATCAAAAAGTTTGCAATACATCCCAGTACTGTAAGTGGCAAAGCTAAAAATATTGCTCTCTTCAGAGCATAAACAACTGCAACATGCTTTCAAAAAGAGTTTGCACTTACAATGAAATGGAAAAACACCAGCATTAACCCCTTTATCCATTTCTGTGCTTTAGCATCATGACACAGTCCTGGAAGTCTTGAATATCTGATATTAAGTAAATTTTTCCTTTACAGCACTGTATACTTTTAAGATTGAGGGAAGCATATAGGTTGAAAGAGTTTTCTCTCTTTAATATGTGACAAAGATGATATTTAAAGCCATGATACTGCAAATGCATACACATGGGGGGATTTGCACAAAAGTGAATAGTAGCACTGAACTCACGGGGATGACTTATAATAGTAGTAACCTTTGTGTTCAGCTGGCTACAGAATTTAGGCCCAGCCCTTATAAATCATACAGGTGGCCAAATATTTTCTTGACAAATTACTGCTATTGTAAATATTAAATATTTCTTAGAAGACGCAGATGCAGACTTAAAGAGGGAAGATGGTGATTATTACTATCACAACACTTAATGCAGAAACATGTAATGCCAACAAAGGGCTTAACTGCACACAGCTATCTTCCAGATGAATCCACACCTGTCTAAAGGATGGTACTGGAAGTAGCCATATTATAAGAATAAATTGTATGAACATGTAGCATTCCCTGCTAGAGTGAGATTCCTTGTATTATAAGATGCACAGAGTGGTTCTAGCTTTTTCTTCCAAAACACAGGGTAAGCATCTCCACGAAGGGGCAAGTGACAGCCCTCACATGGCTTTTTAATGCCTGTAGTCTGGATGAGAATATTATCTATGGGGAATACATTCCTTTTTAGTACTATTATATACGGGTCTATAAAAGCAGAGATCATACCACATTTTCTTTCTAGAAGATTATGATGGTCCACATTTAGCATATTTGGCATTCATGCAATCAGCACAAGGCCAGATGAACCATTCTACTTAGCAAACATGCACTTTCAGAAGGTGTGTGCCTGGTTTCTAGGGCAGTGGCCCAGCCGTGCATTCCCTAGCACACAGCAAAAGTAATACAATTATTTGCAAGGCATGTTATCTCTCCTAAGATGCTGATCTTTCTATTCTGTTATTTTTTTTCTCAAGATTTTCAGACAGGGATATTATGTTCACTCCTCTGTGAAAGGCATGACTGGCAGTGCATTCGTGGCAGCAGTGGTAAAGCTGGTGACAGTAACCAATGCTGACTCTGAAATTGTTGCTTAGATTTCCTGGAAAATCCTATGCTGTAAAGTCTTACAATCTTAATTTCTGGCAGTTTCAGGGCTTTGATGGGACTCAGTGGTGCTCAGAACTTTTGAAGATCAATTTCTCAATGATGTATATATGACTTGGGTAATCTGTATTTTAAAACTTTGCTCTAAAGGGTTTGGCCTCATCACTTACTGTTGTACTCGAATGAGAATAAGAAAGGCTTTTGGACTGTGACACACAGCTCTAACAAGGGTATGTATAAGCCTGTAATTTTTTTTTTTTTTTCAGTCAAATCAATGAACAATTTAATTGCAACAGAGGAAGGTCATTTTCATGGTCCCAACTTTTTGGATGCAGCTACAGTTGCCTTCTCTATACATCACTAGCTTTTTGAAATACTTTTGATAAGACAGAAGAGGGGCCAGATCCACAAGAGTAAAACAAGTTCCATCTTCCACAAGCTGAAATAAAGATACATACATGAGATTGAAGGTCTTGTAGACTATAAACACAGAAGCACTCAAAACCTCCAGTGTTTGTAACATTTACTTTTGTGAAGGAAACACCAGGTGCTTGTTTGCAAGAGAAACCTTCAGCCAAATATATAAAAGATAATGACTGTACAGGTGTCAGTATGGTCTGTTCATACAGAATTGTAGGAATAGGATCTTAAACAGCATCTTTTTCAATTTTTTAAAAGTCAGTTTCATTTAGGAGCCACTTTAAGATAGTGGTTTTATTTAATTAAGAATTACATTTTCACAAGAAGGCGTAATTCTGCTCTTTATTAAAGCTACAAAACTGCTGAAACAATGCTTATTATTTCATAACCTTTTTTACTTTTAAATCTAGTTTTTTATGGAATAGGGACCAACATAACCATGATGCACTTACCTGTCCATCAGTCTCCCTATCATTCTATCTGCCTGGCTTTAAAATTAGGTTTTGGACCTCTTGAAAATTTTCAATGAAAGAGAAATTTCAAAGTTATCATCTTGGTAAAAGTGTTTTGAAAATATGGAACTGCTTAGGACAGAGATACAACATTAACTGTCCCCAGTGGAAGTAAGGATACAATGCGAGCTCACTTCTGATCACACATCAAAACGTAAGTATCCCAACCATTATAAGAATTTCACTGAGTTTGTGCCTTAGTTGATGCTGGAGAATCTATTTATCAGTAATAGTGTCTCACTCATGTGGTTTCACTGAGATGTAGCAACAGCTAAGGTGGCATTTTCATGACTTTTGGCTTCTGCTTCTACTGGGAGAGGCAACACTTCAGTTTGGAGAGAAATGGGGACCAAGTGGGAGCTGTGTTTTATCAGATCTTGTTCAATTCGTTTCAAATCGCTGACTATACAGTGAGGTACTTCTGACTCTTAAGATGAAGGAAGTCCCTCCTTAATTACTTCCCTACTTAATTACTTGTCAAATTTTACCAGGAAACTATTAAGATCATTTCAATAAGAAATACTATTAGGAATACTAAATGTCATTGAAAATTAAGGATAAATGCAGAGGAACTGGGAACTTATTCTTTGGCCTTATAGTATTTTTAGTTATTTTACCATTCCTCACTCTGTGCAGCTACTATTTCATGAAAATGAGACATGTATTGCAGTTGAATTGGTCTTTAAGCAGAGGAAGTTCGCAGTGTGCAACATATGTACAAGACAGAGATTGAATTCAACATGGTGGCTCCTCTGACTCAAACAAGACAAGGTGTTGGCTTCCAGGACAAGAAGAAAGGCCTTGATCCCTTCTTCCCCAGGAGTCTCAGGGATCAACCCAGTTCTAAATAATTATAGTCTACAGTTGACAACACATTAAAACCACTGCCTTACATTTGCACACACTTCTAATACACCTAAAGTAAAACAAAACAAAACGAAACAAAACAAAATAAAACAAAACAGGATTTTCTAGAGATTTAACTATTATGCTTGTGAATACATATTTTCCATTTAAAATATAATTTTATATATGTGAACTGTAGGATACTTTGTCAAGTAGCTTGCAGGGGTTATTTTAACTTCTTCCTTACTGTGCAACTCTTCCACGGCACTATTCCATTCAACTTATTTGGCTTCTTTAACAGTTAAGACTTTGAGAAGCACGACTTTCTGTTAAACTCTACCAGTGCCACGTTAGCCAAGAAAACCTCTATCCTTTGAAGGGTCTGATTCCTGCAAGAGAATCTAAGATACAAACAGCCTCAGACCCTGCGGTCATGTAACCAGGTCTACCCTTAAAAACATCAATGTGAAGTTACATATGTGAGTAAAATATGTGGATGTGGGCCAGGGCAACATCAAGGAACATTTGCCAGGTCCTAATTGAGCAATAAGACAGGGTGTAGACTCTGATCCCATGCTTTGGTATGTTGCTAGGCAAAAGGCAACAGCTCTGCACTATCACTCAACAAGGTGTGTTGTCATTGCACAATAACTCCATACTGTGTACTGGGATGATTACAGAGTGCTATTTTCAGTGTACAGAAGATATTTTATTTATGTGTATTTTATTCTGCTGACATGCAGAGGAAATTGCTGTTTCGTAAATGCCATGTTATAGTGACTGCATTGTCTATTTTTAGCCAGACAATAGTGTGAAAGGTGCTGTTGTTTAAAGGCCACTATAGATGTGCGTGGTCTTACATACAAAGGCTGAATGGAAGTCTCAAAAAAGCCAATGACTTATTCCTGCAATGAGTTGTGGGCATGCAGAATCCTACCTATGCACAAAACTGAGGAGAAAGGAGTTCAGCGCCTTGCTTACCTCTGACACTGAAAGTATACCTATAGCAAAAAACTCCCAATGTATTTTGTACAAAAATCCAGGATATGTAAAAAGATAACACTGCTCCTTGGAAAAAAAAATTGCATAGGAAGTAGCATGAAATTGTTTTCAGCTTCACAGTTATCTTGTTTGTTTTACTAATCCTCACGAACATTAATAGAGGAATGATGAGACAACAGCAAACTGTAAGCACAGGAAGCAACTATTGCCTAAAGCATCTGGATATGATTATGTAAACACAATATAATAAGAAAGCTGAGAGATTTAACTTTCAAAATCTCTTTTATTCCCTCCTAAAAAAATCCCCTACCCTCTCAGAATATTTACCTCATTCCCCAAGTATCCTGCGAGTTGTTAAAGTACTGCAATTTTCACTGCAAGTTCCTTGTTACTATTGATCAATCTGTCCTAGACTTGATCTTTAATCTGAACTTTTCCCGGCATGTATTCTGGTTTCTGACCCTTTAATTTGAAAGAGAGAGGTAATTATAATTTGAAGGGGACATTTTGTATCTAACTGCTATATGTACTATTTTCCTCCTACCTGCTGGTAAATACAATCAATGTTTTGAACGTTTATTACAGGGTATGGTTTCTTTTTCTCTGTCACTGAAACAGTGACCTCTTTAAGAGCAAGAAGTTGGTCACTATTCACAATGAGCCAAGCTAATCAGCCCAGTTGACAACTGTGCTACTCATTAAAATTCCCAAGTAATAAGAAAGCTGAAAGTTTTAACTTTCAAAATCTCTTTTATTCCCTTCTAAAAAATCCCCTACCCTCTTTATAGCAATCACCTACTGGTCCGGATGCATACTTGAGAAGGGGAGGACTTCCCAAAGGTTCCATAGGTCAGCATAGTGCCCAGGTCATACACAGCACAGGCCCATCCTTGATCTTCTTTTGAAGCCATGTCACCAGGAAACCCTAAATGCAAAAGACATTGAGAAAGATGCAGCAGAAAACCAATGGCTCAGAAACTTGGGCACTTCTTTAAAGCAAGAGAAATATGCACCTATTCTGTCATTTTATACCCATGTAATAATGTAGAATGACTGGAGAGTCCAGGAGGAAGGAGCTGGACTGTTTCCTTTCTGCCATTCCTATAGCATCCACTGTAAAGCACCAAAAGTCCTGCTTAGCCTTAGTAGCTTTTGTTAGAATCAGAAGAAGCCTTTTCATTGAACTTAGGTCTCATCTGTACTAAGCATATGCAAAAGAAGAATATTTTGGTTGTAGGAGGCTAATTATTTGGTAGGCTTGTTTCCTGGGGCCACCAAAACCAGTTCTCTGGCAGCAGGACAAAAAAATCCCAAACCTCTCTCTTTTCCTCTAGCTTTTGCTGTTTAAGCACAGGACTGAAAAAGCCTACCAATGACACACATGAGGTCAAACATAGACTCCATTGTCCTTCCTCCACACCCTCCCAAAACATTTTAGCTGAAATGTTCCAAAAGGAAACACATAAAAAGAGGTTGAGACAGATGTCTGGCAGGGGTATTTTCAATTTAGTGGTTGGAGTCTGATAAGGTTATAAACAACAAAAAACAACATTCCTCTTGACTAACACAGTTAGTCAACCTTAACAACAGTCAGCTAACTCTGCTTGTAAATGTAATAAGGAACTACTGAATGCTGGACTGTTACAGTTTTGCCCATAATATTAAGCTGTAATAGATAATTACAGGTATCAAGATGGGCAGCTGTTTCGCTGAATTAATACCGTCCTTTCACTTTTTTCATTTAGATAAGACACCAAAAATGTTAAAAATGAGTAGTCATTCATTATATAAAGCAGCAGCTGAGCAGTAGGTGGAGGAATAGTTGTTTGTTCCTACTCCTAAGCGAACACACTCAGATTCATTTTAAAAATTCATTTTATTTTAATGGCAAAAAAAGTGATCTCTAATGACACAGAGTTTTGACTGGTAAATCTTCTTTGCAGTTTTTCCTGTTTAATCTCTGAAAGCTGATGTAGCTAATTCCAATTGCCCTCAGCATCAGCTTTATTCTCTTGAAAGAACTTGCTCTCTTTTTAGTTTTCCCTTAATGTTTTGAGCCCTTACCAGAAATTCTAATCTTCTTAAGGTGTTGACAGAAGCCATAAAGTTCACCAAAAATAAAGCTTGTGTCTAACCAAGTATTCCATTATCAGGACCATCCAAGAGATCTGGGTTTGTCACAGAAACAGTATATTCCTTTATAAGATTTTCTAGGATTAGAAATTAAAAAGAATTAGGGGTATTGATTAGTCAGGTTAGAAGAAGGTTATGAAGATCATTCTACCTAAGTAATACAGTCTTTTAGATGTTTAGGAGCACATACATTCAGATCTATTTGCTTATAACAGCCAGTCTGTTTATCAGAGTTATTTGATTTCATGCAGCCATCCTGGTGCTGCGTCCCACACCTTGTATAAGGAACCTCTTTTGGTAATTTATGACCAGCCTTTGCTCAAACTCCCCTCTCTCTGCATGCTGGTTGGGTCCTATGTGAGATGGAAATGCAGTGGGAGCTGTGAGATGCTATTGCACCTCTTGGTTATAAGCTTTCCTGCAACCATAGCTTTGTGAGCTGAAGCCTCCATTACTGCAACATGCTGCCCAAGCTGAACCATGGAGGAGCATAGATGTCACCCCATGATGTGACAGGAGGGCAGAGTGCCCCCCAGGAACTGGCCTGTTCTGCAGTAAGAGCCCCCAAATCAGGTGTGAGCATCAGTTTTCACTTTATTTCTCTTAGGGAAGTGAAAGCCTAGGATGGGAATGGCTCTGGAAACTCTGAAGCATTTTGATTGTTTCAGCACAGGTTGGGAGTTGCCGCTGTAGCACCTATTGAAAAAACAGTGGTTTGCATCACACGAGCAGGATGAGACAGTGATACTTGAGCTAAGTCACTGCTGCTTCCCAGAACTGTTCAAGGTGATGACTACTCCCAGAGTAGCTGGCATTCCGCTACAGGAAAGATCCTTTCTCTCACTGTGTCGTACAGTAGTGATTATAATCTGCCAGATCAATCTTTCCTTTCCTGGAGCTGAAATCTCTGTGACTGACAGAAGATCATATTTGGAGGCTCCACAGTTCTGAAATTGGCTTATTCTGGAATTCTGCCAGTGTCACAGCCTGGCAAAGTATAGGGATCAGAATTACACTTGGCTATTCAGTCAGTCTTGCAAACTGTTGCATCATTGCTGCAGGATGTTACAAGCATTTGAGTTTAAGGGACAGCTTTACTTTAGTCTGGGGATCATTTCCATTAATTTCCACACACCTAAAACCTGAAAAAAAATAAATATACACTTCTCAGGTCCATTGCACCTTGAAAACATAAAATTGCTCTGTTCAATATTCCTTTGTCCATCCTAGCTGAGGAAGCCAGGAAAATAAGTAATGTGAAATGCCTGTAAGTAACAGGCTGAGGACCCACATTGAAAGATTAGGTGGCAACAGTTATTCATTCATGCCTTGTGAGACAGAAATAAAATAACTTTATGTTCATTTCCTCCCCACACCTCCACTCTATTCTAAGGTTAACAGAAAGGATTCCTGTAGTACACAAGTTATTTTAAGATCTTGAACAACTTACAGATCTAACATCTTTTTTCATGTGTATAAATAACCCCACCTGTTGCAGTACCATATATATGTGATCATTAAAATAGATGCAAGTAGAAAATAGTAGTGTAGTACATTTCAATCTAAAAATGATTCTAGGAATAAAGCACAGATATGAGACACAGGCTTTTCCTATTTCAAAAAGACAAACAGCATTCTCCAGTCTGAGGTGGATTTTCCAGTGTCAAAACCTATTATGCACTCATCAACATTTTAAAAGTTCCTAAAAATTGGAAAAAAACCCAGAGATTTTCCTTGGCCAAGCTGTTGAAGCTCACCAACAATGTTGTGTCACTGCACATAGTAAGGGTTGCCTAAGTGTTGCTAGGGTTGCGTCAAATTTGTCTCACCTTCACAGTTTTATGTGTCCCCTTTTACTGTTGCCTTTGAAACAGCCTCAGTTCTCCAGGAGTTAATGAAGCACTTTTTCCCCATTTTTCAATAGAGATCTGTGACACAAACCGAGAAAGCTCCAAGATATTTTGCAATAAAGCAGGCACAAGACATGAGAAGACACAATAACTGCTCCAAACCGTCTGTAGGTTGATCCTAAGTACAGTGGAAGAGCCATACTTCGGATAAGAAAGAGATCTGAGACCAAACTTCCTGCAAATTTTTCCCAGTGAACTATAAAGCCACGGTGGGAAGGTAGTTATTTTTAAAGTGATATTTTGGCTTCTTTGTTTGGTGGTCATACCACATTTTCAGCACCTAGAAATCTTCCGCTTATGACAGCGTCTGAATGAAATGTTGTCACTGACGTAACAGTTATCTCTTCACCCTGTAGCTTTCAAGTTATGACTTAATGTTGAGAAAACTGTGGGCTAAGTGAGTGAAATAACTTCAGTACCTTCAAAGGATGTGGTTAGTCTGTAGGGGTGGCAAGAGAGTTTTCCCTTGCAGTTGGTAGAGTAGCAACAACAAAGCGGCTTTTCAATTTCTTCTGTATTGCAGCTCAGGGCTTTTAGCCCCTGTCTGCTGCACCCACACACGATCTGGTGCAGTCGCTTAAAAAGCATATAGCAGCCTCTCAGCTCAAGGAGTCCCTTCAAAGCAAGCTTCAGTCACTCAGGGGGACAGCAATCCATAGAGGCTGCTTTTTCTACCCTTGAGACAGTGTATCATACTGGCTTTGCCACACTGGAACCACCCTATGCCCATGATGGAGAAATAGGATTTGCTTCTCATTAATTCTGTTGCTATTAAAAAAATTCCTGTAGGATATTCTGTAGCTAGAGCACTGAATCATTTCTGAAACTTCCTATTCAAATATTTGTTTTATATGGCAATGGTATTAGTAATGTGCAAGTTTTATGCACTGCTATTTCCTCCCACACCCATTCAAAACTAACAAGAGCCAGCCTGTCAAAATAAGCATGTGAGTTATAGATCAGCTATAACATGCTTCAAATAGCCAGTGTTCCAGCCTAGGTGATACCATATAACTATGCTTTCCCTCTGCTTGTAAAATTGCACAGTCTACAATTCACAAAAATAAAGCCTACAAACTGAAGTCTGGATTTATTCCATCTCATTGCAGATATATAAATTGGGTGCTTAAGAATGGAGAATTTTCTCCTGTGCTTGACAGAAAGAGACAGCCTTTAGCTCACCTAGGATTTAACTTGTCCTTAAGGAAGGCCATTGCTAGCTACTGATAGAGCTCTGATTTTGCTTAGATTCCTCAGCTACATACTTCATTTTCAAGAAGAAGGAGCCAGGGCTATCTCTGAAGCTCCAGAAAACTCATAGGAAAGCTGAGCTCTCTCTCTCAGTCTGGCCCCTTTTCACGGACTGCATCCATATGTTGCCTTGAAGGTTGGCTCTCGCAATTCTCTGTGGTGCCAGCTGCTCTCAGTACTGAACACCTCCTATGTATATTGTCCTGTAGGCTATATTCAAAACGATCAGGAAATAGGAGCAAGTAATGTGTCTGCAATGTTTGCTCATGTGGGGTAATAAAAATGAAAGCTGACTCTGAGGAGCTGCAGAGGGGCCTTATTCTACAGAATGACTGGGTAATAAAATGGCAAAGGAAATCCAATGTTGATAAATGCAAAGCAGTTCACAAGGAGGAAAAATAACCTTGCATGACCCAGTAATGGGCTCTGATGTGGTCTTAATCACTGAGGGGACACAGAAATCTTGGAGTCATGAATACAGCCATAGTCACAGACTGTCACATTGAGCATAGCAAATAGTAGTGGTCAGAAAAGCAAGTCAGTACCAACAACTATTAGAAAGAAATACAGAACAAACCAGAAGCCAACAGTGTGTCACTATAAATCTGTACTGCTGCTGTATCCTGAATATTGAGTGGGATTCTGGTTTCCCATCCCAAAGGGTACAGCAAAAACAGAAAAGGAATTATAAAATAGACTGAGATTCTTCAGCTGGGAAAAGAGATGGGATATAATATAGGGTTTATAAAATCATGAATGGCAGGGAGAAAGTAAGTACAGAATTACTGTTTGCTGTCTCCTCTAAAGCAGTAACAAGGGGGTATCAAATGAAATTAGGAGGCTTGAATGACATAAGTTCAAACAAAGAGTTACTTTTTCATATATACAATTAAGTTATGGAATGCCTGGCCACAGGATGCTGCGGTTACTAAGAGCACATGAGGGCTCAAAAGCAAATCAGAAGAATTCACTGAAGAAAAATCCGCTGATGAATATCAAATAGAACGGCACTGCTGCTGGTTCAGCAAGCAAACAGGCTGCAAATCACTGGGAGAGGGGCCTGAGAGACTGCTATGAGGGTGTGTCATTATATGCTTGCATTGTTCTTGTCCTCTCCCATGGACATTCACTGCTGCCCTGTGAGAGAGAAGATACGCCGGAGGGAAGGGATGCCATCCAGAGGGACCTTGACACGCTTGTGAGGTGGGCTGATGCCAACCTGATGAAGTTTCAGGTCCTACACCTGGGTGGGAGCAATCCCAGGCACAGCTACAGGTTGGGCAGAGAAGAGATTCAGAACAGCCCTGTGGAGAAGGACTTGAGGGTGTTGGTCAATGACAAAATGAATATGAGCCGGCTTCAGTGTGCGCTCGCAGCCCAGAAAGCCAACCGTATCCTGGGCTGCATCAAAAGCAGCGTGACCAGCAGGTCGAAGGATGTGATCCTGCCCCTCTACTCTGCTCTCGTGAGACCTCACTTGGAGTATTGTGTGCAGTTCTGGTGTCCTCAACAGAAAAAGGACATGGAACTGTTGGAACAAGTGCAGAGGAGGGCCACGAGGATGATCAGGGGACTGGAGCACCTGCTGTATGGAGACAGGCTGAGAAAGTTGGGGCTGTTGAGCCTAGAGAAGAGAAGGCTGCATGGAGACCTCATAGCAGCCTTCCAGTATCTGAAGGGGGCCTACAAGGATGCTGGGGAGGGGCTCTTCATCAGGGACTGTAGTGACAGGACAAGGGGTAACGGGTTCAAACTTAAACAGGGGAAGTTTAGATTGGCTATAAGGAAGAAATTCTTTACTGAGAGGGTGGTGAGGCACTGGAATGGGTTGCCTAGAGAGGTTGTGAATGTTCCATCCTTGGCGGTGTTCAAGGCCAGGTTGGATGAAGCCTTGGGTGGCATGGTTTAGTGTGGGGTGTCCCTGCCCATGGGAGGGGGGTTGGATCTAGATGATCTAAAGGTCCTTTCCAACCCTAACTATTCTATGATTCTATGATTCTATTCTATACTGCACTAGATGGACCACTGGACTGACTTTGTATGGTCATTGTTATGTTTTTAGTGTAGCTACAAAACTCCTATGCCTGAAGACGAGAAAAGATCATTCTAAGTAAGATCATATACCTTTTTGTTTGGCTCATGTCATCACTTAAGCAAATGGAGGGTAAGAAAATGCTTATGGAAATCCAAACAGTAAGCACTTTGCAAACAAAGAGGCACAGGCTGGTTCCTGCAGAGCTACTACTCTTCATGCTCCACAGGACCTGAAAGAGACCTCTGCTACCTGCAGCCAGAGCACAGATGCAGAAGGGCAACGAAATGATCCAATTCTTTTTTTCTCCCAGATTATGGCAGATCTGATGCTTATTGTTTGAAAGCCAGGACACACCTGGGCAGTAGCAGCACAGTACTGAGCCAGAGTCATAACAGACAGTAACTCTCCCTGGCTAATACATTCTGATGAAACACAGGACAGCACTCAAGTAAAACTCTTGATTTTAGTGCTCTCATGGACTTTGTCTTCAGTGCCAGCAGCGTGGTAACACTGAGAGTATAGCATGAAGCAAAGCTTTCTTCCAAACAACGCAGAATTGGCTCATCTAACCAGCCCTACCTCTGGGTGTAGAGTGACCTTCCTCATTAGCCTTTTAAAAAAGCCTTTCACTATATATGGCACTCTCAGACTTGGCAAGATAAATCTGAAGGGAGAGCAAAGGGATGTCTCATGATGCAACTACTAAAGCATTTGTGGATTTTGAAGGAAAAATACACAAAACAACTTCCTGACTCAAAAAGAGCTGTATCTGGCATGGGAAACTTCTACACTAGACCTCATCCTGACAGGGAAATATTAATCACAAAATTTAGAGTTTGCTTAGGTGGAAGTGATAATGACTTAGGTTTATGTTTAATGTGCTTTTAAAATGCATTTTACATGTTTTACATGTAAGAAGGATAAAACCTAACCACTCATTGCCTTAGAAGATCCTATTCCAAAAAGCTGAAAAAACAGAGGGATGTATCAGCCAGCCTGGAGGAGAAAATTTAAACCAACAAAAATGTGAATAATAATTTACAGCAACTCAGCAAAATTTCATTCAGTCTTCAAAAAGCCACAAGTAGAAAGATGCGCACACTGGTTAAACCAACATCCTTCTTAAAGAAACTTAAAGAAAGTTAATATTTTGCCAATATTTCTGCAGACAAAATAGGGAAACCAGGTAATTACAGGCCTGTCAGTTCGACGTCTATTCCAGGCAGAGTGATAGAATTGCTGATAGGAAACTCAATTAATAAACTTTTAAAACAGTGCAATTTAATTAATGGCAATCAACACAGATTAATGGAAGAAAGATCTTATCGAATTAATGTGCTATTTTTATAAGACTACAAATTTGGTGGATAAAAGTAATTGTGGTAACATTGTATACTTTGACTTGGGATGCATTTGCCTTACAGTATTACAAACGACTCTGACAGGAATCAGAACTAACATGATGCACACACCTGGCTAACCAACTTGTTTTAAAGCTGGCCAGTGTTAGAACTAACAGCACAATATAATGTGGAGCTATCAGACAGTGGGTTCTGCAGGGACTGCTTGTGAGCCTTGTGCTTATTAATAATGCTGTCAACAAGGTGGGAGAAAGCAGTGCCTTTGCTAATAATATTTTTTAATGAACCAAAATTTGGAAGGGGGCAGAAGTGGGCAAACGCCTTTTCAGCTTTGCTTGAGAAGCAGGTGTAAAAGAAATAACAGTCGCTTCACATGTAACCCGACATAAAAGGTGTATTTAAAACCAAACATCTCAGGCCTTACTCACATAAAAAAGAGTACTCTTCTGGGAAGCTGAGACTGAAAAATGAACTGAAGGTTCAAGTGGCAGACAACTGTCTGAGCCCATAGCCTGTCTGAAATCATGTTGCCAAAAGGGCCAGTGCAATCTTTTCCTGTATGCAAAAGATAGCATCAAAGGGGAGTAAAGACGTGGTATTACTTCTGCATTTGGCATTGGTAAAAGCTATTGGAATAATGTCGGTCTTGATGTCAGCAACTCAAGAAGGATGTTGGCAAATTGGAAGTAGCTCAGAGAAGAACCACAAGAATATGAATGAAAAAACAAAGACTGTAAAGTGGAGTGATTCCACAGGGTAAGTCTATTTAGATTTAGTGTATCAAAGTAAAAGCTAGGGAATGACTTGATTGTGGTTTGTAAGTGCTTTCATGTGGAACAGACACTGTTTAATAAGGGAGTTTTTGCTTTGGTAGAAAAATATACAAGGAAATCCAATGGAAAGCTGAAGGCACATTTCAATTAGGTTAAAGATAGGCAACTACTGCAAATATTTACCATGCACTGTGATAGAGATGGATGTCTTTTCTGTCTAATCCTTCTTGAGTCCTGTTCTTGTTCAACAGGAATCAATTCCAGGTAAGCTAATGACCCATACTGAAGAGTCAGAAATGGTCTTAAGACAATTTATGTCCTTAACATGCTAACACAACTGTGCAAACTATATCAACATACATTTTAAAGTTCATAAAATAAAGATGCTTCTTTGTGAAAAATGGGATCCAAATTTAGCTAATGGGAGTTTCTTGTCTATATCAAGAGGTGCTTTGTGAATGGTGGGGGTAGCGTTTCTTTCTAGCTCTGCTTTGAGAATCTGCTTGGTTTTCAGTGCTACCCAAAAAAACCTGGCAACACAAGATTGCAATGAGGTTTTGGAGAACAGCTCCTAGATGCATATCCAGTTGTCATGTTTTCATCTCACATTTACCTCCACCAGCATCATGCTGATGGGTGCGACTGAGGTAGCAAAACCCACCTATGAGGGATCTGGTTTGGGTCATGCACTTGTCTGTAAAATAACTTCCCAAAGTTATTCCTAAAGTAAAAAATGGATGTTACACCTCCCTAAAAGAAAAAAGACCTTAATAGCAACTGGCTTGAGTGTGTTAAATACCAACAGGTTAGGAATAACTAGTCATAGTATTTCATAGCTTCCCTTGCATACAAGGGTTTCCCTGGAATGTGCAAACATAGCACTTGTGTTCCTGATTTTACACCCATGGGTGTGCTCTGCTCACCTGGCCTACTACAAAAGAAATAAGCTCACCCTTTTTCTGCTCTTAGCAATACTAGTATAACTTAGAATGTGCGAAATATGAAAAACATGCCACTTACATCTGACCACTGAGGTAGTGCTTTTCCTCAGGTAATTTCATAAGGCTAAAAGAAGGGATAGTTCAGAAGAAGATTTCTCCCATGTAAGATTGATTTCAATTAGTGAGGGATAACATTGATATGGATATACATAACACAACTACTTTTTAGCTTCCGGGAATGATGCCATCTGTGAATAAAGAGAGCTAGTGGTAACAGAGAACTATAAGGTCTGACTGGGGTAGCCAACAGCCTACAGTCTTGAGGGTCCGATTTGGAGGGCAATACTGTGCTTTAGGTGGTCAACTTGCTTGTGCTCATTCTATCTGAGACCCATCAGCAACACATCTGACATACAGATGCAGCTTTCTGAACTACTAGGAATGACTAGGTTGGGAACATGCTGTGGCCATAGATACAGTTAAAACCTAGGTATGTAATAATATCACTTTGAAAATCTAATGCATTGCTGAGATCCAGAACCAGAGAAAAATCATTGATTCCTGGGCCAAGGACTGCTTTGCCTCCTAAGCAGAACACTCTCCCATACACAGAGATTTGTCCTGCAGTCAACTAAGACATTTCTTAGGTCACAGATGAACAAACATATGAAGGCAAACCTCACAGCACTGCAGTTAAGAGCTTTATTTTTTTACAATTTCTGTACAATATAACAAGAAGGAAGTTTGCAGAAATGTTGGACCTGCTTCTCTCTATCTCATTTAACTGTCTTCTGTACATAAATTACTCTGTGGAGTACCTTTTTATTTTTTTTTATTTCACTATAGTCTGTTGTAAATCTTGCTCTGAGTTGTTCAATAACACCTTTTTTTTTGTTGTTGTTTGAGTGAAGAAAGAAGCCTAAGGCTTGATTCTGACTACAGATATGGCACATAGGTATTTATCCCTACATACTTTGTTGTATCCTTATTGCACACAAATGTAAGCCCCACATGTGCAGTTCATGCAAATTGGTACATTTCCTGTCAAGTTACCTCTTGACAGCAGCTCATTTAATAAAAAATGGATTCACATACCAAAAGTCAAAATCACACCTCTTTTTAAAGAACAGCTGCTTGTCTCCATGTCTTTGAATTGCCCTTTTTGATGTATGGAGAGAAGACTTGTCTCTTTACTGTTCCATGATTTACCTTTTTGCTTAACCTTCCTTACTAACATAGTAAAGTTCTAGTGTAAATTATTAAAAACATTGATTACAAAAAATAGAAAACCATATCCAAGTTGGCATGGGGATCCAGCCCTGACAACTGGTGGGGAGGTACTTGCAAGCATATTTTGAGCTAGCTACTTGAATTAATTTTGCTGGAATGAGACTGTCTTCTCAATATGACAGTTCTCAACATTTGATAGTTGTTTAATGTTCCCAATAGGCTCAGCTCTGCACTTTGTAAATCAGCAAAAAATGAAATTAAGGTCTTTATTTTACCACTTCAAAAATTATTATCCTTTTTGCTCTGGCTTGTGTTTGTATGATGATAATATATTTTCTCTAAAGGGACAAGGAGCAGACTGACCTGGAAAAGGAAGTCTTTTTTATGTAGAACTGTCTTTGATCACTCACAAGACTTGTGCTCTGATCTAAGCTCATTGACATCAATGGAAGAAAGACTGCTCTTGGCTTGGAGGGGAGGGCTGGCTCCGGTCCACACAGAGTCCGTATACGCAAAAGCAGATGCTAAAAGATAAGTCATAGTAACAGAAAAGATGTTTTTCCTTACACAAGGTTAGATTTATAAAAACTTTTCACTTAATATTTTTTTCTTAGTCCCTGACACACAAAAGTACAATTTCTACATCTATTGTTGCTGTTTATCTGAAGATAAACCTTGGATACAGAAAAGAGGAGACCTTGGTGGATACCTTCCATAGCATGAAAATGGAAGGCCTCCTCCATAGTCTCTCCTGGTACACTGAAAAATAGGAAAAGGGAAAATACCCCCCCCATCTGCATTTCTTGCAGGAAGAGCCATTTCAGAGAGGGAATTCAACACATTAGTAATGGACACGGTCATCAAAGAAGTGGATAATCACACAGTCTTTTTGAAAGAAACTTCTAATGGGATTGTCTCTCTTGTTGACAGTTTCCAGACAACACAAATCAGCACAATGAAGTCCAGAGATGAAAAGTCAGTCAGTAAACAGTCCTAAAAAAAATCCTCCCCAGCTCACTTGGGGGAAAGGAGGCAACCTTCATTCTGACATGTATCAGTATCTTCAGAAAGGTCATGGGGAGATCATGATAGTTTTGTTGTATACCATTTTGCTGGCTACTTCCTTGGTTGATTCAGTAACTGGTTTATATTGCAGATTCAGAAAATTCATCTCATTCAATTGTATAAGAAAATTTAATGAACAATATTTGCCACTATCATCACATTTTATTTCAAACAACAGTCTCCAAGTGCTGTGAACATGACATTTATGCTTGGACCAGTCAACAGCACTGCTTTGGCACAGACATTTTGGCCAATGTGTTTCAAATGCTTCCTACAGAAGCACCACAGCTAAGTGAGACAGGCAGCAGTTACACAAAACTTCACTGCTGACTTGGTGTTCAGACTTTGATCTGACTTTCAGGACCTGATACCTTTTCACATCTCACATGTTATATGCTGACCTTCTCTACAATTTCAGCTAACAGACTTAGATCAATAAAAACAGGCGCAGGATTATGTATACCTAATGTCTCTGTGAGGCATATAAATATTTGCTCATTCAGAGCTTATTCCTTTAACACTGGACTGAAATGGCAATATTTTCACTGACATATCTGAAGCAGTTTATAAAGTGTTAAGTTTGGGGAAAGATGCCATAGAAAAGGAAAGTAAAATTATTAAAATATATTGAATGAGCAAAATTCATCCAATGAATAGATAAATGTGCCATTCCCACTACATGTATCCTTCCATGCCTCTTAGAGTAGAATTAAATCCAGAAACTGAAATGTATAACATCTTCCTTACAAACTTGAATATTTATGGCAAGTATGTCCTATTTCACCCTGAATCACTTCTTCAGATGCTATTAAAAATCAGGAGTTTCCAACCACAGGCTTAGAATGAACTAGATTTTTTCATCACTTTCTGCTTTCACTCCTTTCTCTGGTTGGGCTTGGAGGCTCTGGGCAGACTTTCCAGAGTTGCTAGAGACTGTGAATCCAGCTGATGCTGGGTAACTAAGCAAGTTAAACAGAAAACATTGGTCTAGAGAACAAAGGTTGATGCAAGATTCTAGGTCTCTCATGCTTTGTCATAGTCAGAGGGAGTATGCAGGGGGAGAGGAAAAGAGAAATTGTGTAAAAAGCCATCTACTAAGAAAAGAATGTTTGATTTGGATCACACGATGTGAGACTGGAGAATGTATTGCATAACTTTATGGCTTGTCCTTATTTGCAATGATTCAGTATCCAGCACTGCTCATCCCATTTCTAAAAATGGTATTGAAAAGTTACAGAGTATTCAGCAGTGATGGGAATAAGTGAGCAATGGGAGGAAAACACCTGTTCATCTTACAACAAATAGCAATGACTGTGTCTGCAGGTCATCCTACAGGTCATTGCAGATCTCTGGTTCTGCCTCCATCCCCAGTACCCAAGGGACATTCACCAGGTCAAGCCTCTTCTGCTGCCAGAGGCTCATCTTCTCCATGCCGAATTAAGATTACACTGATCCTTTCTCAGTAGCATTTATCTTATAACTGTCTAACAGGGCATGTATAGCTCCTAGTGTGGAGGACAAGAGATGAAGCAGGTGCAATGCTGTGCAGGGAGAATTGCCCCTCATCACAGCTGTTTATGAAGACTCCTCTGTCAAGACTAGCCCCTGCTGGAAGAATTTTTATGGCCTTTTTGGAGCCCTGTTCCTGGGGTAGAGGTATTTCCCTCTACTCCAAAACAGGCACCTCTGAAACAGCCTTCTCTGTCAGAGTTGTTTCATTATTAGCATGCTTCTTTCTCCCTACCTCTTCAAACCAAGCAATATCCAGACCTGCAGGTCCTCACCCCAAATCAACCCTTCTCCCATTTCTGACCCTCCCCTGTGCTGATGTGGGAAAAAGGGAGCCAAGACCTGGCCAGCTCTTTGCCATCACTCTACCAGAGCTGCAGCTCTGGGGCAGAGCCCGGCTCTCCGAGAGAGATTCATAATCAACCTGCAGACAAAAACTAGGCAACAAATGCAACTGTCGTTAGTTCAGGGAGCCGCTCACCAAACTTTAATATATACCCAAACTCCTGTTATTTAAACAATAAAAGGGACGCGGGTGAAAAACCCCAGCAGACCGCAGCGATGCTGGGCGGGGTCAACCCGACCTCATTCATGGCTTTCTCTGCGTAGGGCGAAAGAGTTTACGTTCTCTTCCCCCCGCCTCCCCCGTTTTAATTTTGGGATGGATTAAGACAAGGCTGGAGTCGGGAGAACTCCTCCCACCCGACTGCACCGGGAAGCGACCGCTTTAGCTCCCGTAAGTATGCGGAGAGCCGTGATGCCCGTAAAAAACAAAAAAATTTCTTCATTGAGAAAAACAGCACTCCCGGCTCGCGCGCCAGGAAGCTGCTTTTAGGGGCCTTTACTCCATTATCATCCTTGCTGCCATTTATTAATTTGTTATGATATTACAATTAATTAGTTAACATCTCACACCGCAAGGACAGTCCCCGGGGGCTGGACCTGCCGGAGCTCAGTTGGCGGGGGGAGCAGCGGTGCGCTCTGGTGCTCACTGCTGCAAGAGCTCCGGCTCGACCGGCCGTCCCCTAACCCCCGACACAGCCCGACAGCGCTGCAGAAGAACGCCTCACCTTGTTTACCCCGAGCGCGGCCAGCGGCGGGGGGGGGAGGTGGCGGGGGCTGGGCCGGGGCGGGGCGCAGCGCGGTGGGCGGTGGGGCTGGGCTGGGTGGCGGGGCAGTCAGCCTGCGCGCTGGGCACAGTGCGGGCGTGCGGCGGCTGGCAGCGAGGTACGGAGGCAGCCAGCGTCCCCGCCACGTAAGTAGCTATTGGTACGGCAGGGGGAGGCGATGCCTTACTGAAGGGGAGCAGGCGCGGCCATCCCTTTCTTTCCCCGTCCTACCCCAAGGAGAAAAAAAAAAAGGCTCAAACAAAATCTGCTCGCTGTATATATATATATATATATATTTACAATTTATTACGATTTATTTTGCACCCTTGTGCTTCCGCTGTTGTACTCCCAGCCCCTTTCTCGCCGTGCTGGTTTTCGTTTTCTTTGTGCATGAACTACGTTTAAACGCCGCGAAGGCAACGAGCCCCCAGACAGAAATTCCGCTGTGCTTGGGAAACGTGAGCGTGTGCCTCCTCCTTCGCCCGTGGTTGCACTTTTTGTTCTGTCGAGGCGACCACGACAGCACGTTTCTTCTCGCCGGCGCGGAGCGGTGCGCGTAAGCCCCTCGGTCCCCCCCGGCGCGGCTCTGCCGAGCCTCCAGCCGCGCCGAGCGCGCTTTTGTCGGCCCGGCCGCTGCCCGCTCCAAGTTAAATGCTCCCTCGCTGTTTCGCGGGGCATTTTTGGAGCGCCGCGGGCGCCAGCGGCGAGGCTCCCGCGCCATCTACAGCCCAGCCGTGGCAGCGCGGCTCAGCCTCGCCGTAAGAGAGAGAAAGGACAGTGCCCGCTGCGCGCAGCGCGTTACCTAACCTTTTGTTTTCTACCGCGCTGCGCGCCCCGCGGAAGCCGCGGCGGCTAAGGCCCGGCCGCCCCGCTCCTTGCCCCGCGCTGCCGCCTCTGCCCTCCCTGCCCCAGCACCGGGCGCCGCTGCCCCGCCATACTGTTCCGCGCCTTTCCGCGCCCGGCCGCCGGCAGGAACAAAGGGCCGCGGGCTGAGCGCTCTCTCCCTGTGTCCAGGACGCGGCGCTGAGGCTGGTCGCCCGCCGCCGCCGCGCTCCCGCCCCCCCCCGCCACACAAAGGCAGCCGCAGCCGGACGGGCGAGGGACCGCGCTCCACGCCAGGGCTCCGGTGCAGCATCTCGGCTGGTCTTCTCCATACTCATGAACATACAAAGGTCAACCCCTATCACGATAGCACGATATGGGAGACCGCGGAATAAAACCCAGGATTTCGAGGAGCTCTCGTCCATACGGTCCATCGAGCCAAGCCAGAGTTTTAGCCCGAATCTAGGCTCGCCGAGCCCGCCGGAGACCCCGAACTTGTCGCATTGCGTTTCTTGCATCGGGAAATACTTATTGTTGGAGCCTCTCGAGGGAGACCACGTTTTCCGAGCCGTACATCTGCACAGTGGCGAGGAGCTGGTTTGCAAGGTAATACCTCTCCTCCTTTCCTCCTTGTTCCCCCCCGGGTCAGCCTGCTGTCGCATGTTGGTTTCCCATGTCTTGCAGGAGAGCCGAGCACTGTCGTGTAGCTCAATTATTAAACAGTTGAGAAACAAAAGGCAGGGAGGCAGGATTAAAGGCTCATCTTGTAACTTTTCCCTTGCTCTAGACAATGGACACATTATAGCGGTGGCCGGGAGCCAGTTCGGCCTCTTACCGGGGGGATAGTGTTCTGGAAAGAGCCGTGCTTTTAAGTAGGTCTCAACGTGAGTTCAGGTCAGGAAAAAGCCTCATCTTCCCCACTCTCACTTTTCAAAATGGAGTAGGGAATCCCTAGCTAATTTTAAGGTGTTGGGACCTGCTGGCTTCCTCGGTTTTTCCTGTCACTTGTTCGTGTGAGTTTTGTCATCCAAGAGGATGGAGAAGCAGAGGGAAATATTGCCATCAGCTTTGTCTTGAAAGTGATTAAAAAAAAAAAAACCCGAAGCCACATCGAATTAATCAGCCCGAGCTCCCTCACCGTGGAGGTTGTTTGCAAACAGCATCCTCCCCCATTGCACAACTGAGCAAGAATAAAACCTGCACACCTACGGTTTTTAGAAGAGCAGACAAAATAAGCTATCCCACTCCTTGTAGCCTGCCTGCTTTTTCTTGCCTCCTCCCAGTTTGCTCCTACTATTCAAAGGTGAGCTGTAGGGGAAAAAGAAACCCACAGGTGTGACAATCTGTGGAGGGATGTTCTCTTTTTGGGCTGAGGGAATGTTTTCCTTTGTTCCTAAATTGTGACTCTCATTGTCTGTAGTGAGCCAGACTTATGCCTAGCAAACTGAGGCACTACCCAGTAGTAGTTCTTTATAACTATGTAACAAATTGCAACCTTGCAACACACGCTGCATTGTTTGTATTGTTCCCAAAATATGGAATTATGCCATTTGGCTGCCTCTGGCAAATTTCTAGTGTCTAACTGCAAACCAGAAAAGTACACATATTACAGTTTATTTATATTCCATGGATTAATGATGGTATTTCTGTTTCATTCTTTCTCATACTTGAGTCATAAGAAGTTATAGACTAGCCTGTAACAGGGAAGTGAAAAATAATTGCTTCTGTTTGCTGTTTGTGAAGATTGGGCTCAGAGTTCAGTTTAAATATGCTTAGTGATTGAGTTATAAAACCTGATGTTCAGGCAACCTAGGACTTCGTGTGATTATTTAGGGGGGAAAAAAGGGCCGTGACTTTGCAAAGGACCAATATTGCATGCTGAACTGAATGCTTTGTTACTAAACTAAACCAGGAGAATTTCTAGAATGAAAGCTCTGCTTGGTGCAGTAGTACAGTGCTGCACTCTAGGACATTGGTATCTTTTATGAATAAGCACATCCCACAAAGCTGCTGCTCTGCATGAAATTATAGGTGAACTTGCTTAGCAAGTAGTAAAGTGGGGGCTATGCTCTTCTTTGTTTCCTGTTTGGCTTGCAGGATTAAGGCACTGTTTGATGACAGTATGAACAAGTATTAACTGCAGCTCACAAAGAGTGGACTTAATTTTTTTTCCTTCCCTTTAAGCTGTACTTTTTTGAGCTGATCCTGACAGTTGAATAGTATCAATTTTTCCATATGTGAAAGGCACTACTTCTAGCTGTGCTCCAAAAATATGTTCTTAGCCTGAATTTCTAGTTTGAATATGCAGTTATCAGTCCTGAACTCAGTATAATGTGTGCTTTAAAATGCCTGCAGTATCATGACTACTATTTGTCAAGTAGCCTTCCGGCTAAGAAACCTGCTATCTGGTATCTTATTGAAGATGCTCTTAGAGATTGCTTGCCAGAAACATTGGTTTGGATAACAGACACATACTGATGATTCTCAAGATTCATTTGGCTGCACCCACTGACTGTACAGATGCCGTTATTTGCTTCATGGCTCTGTGGCATCCAAACAATGGTAACTTCTCACTTCCAGATCCCAGCAACAACTAAATCAAACTGTAGCTTATTGGACATCTGCTGGATAGAGGCCAGGGATCTTAAAAGCTGGGATACAAAGAAGCCCTTTATAAAAGGTATTCTAGACTGTAGCAGTGTGATAGCCCTTCCCATCTCCGCACTTTCAAGGGTAGTACTGGTATATATCCAGACCTCCTTATTTAACATAGCCTGAGAATCACAAAATGTAACTAATTTTTATCAGAATTTTGGAAAGACTATATTTTTTTTTTTTTTATGTGAGGGTTCAAGCTACATGAACATCCCTATGTAAATTTTATTTTATAACATCCGCTTTGTAGAGGAGCCATTCATTTACATTGTAGTAGTTATGAGTTTTGAGATCCAAATGTCAATGAATTCCTCTCTGGAATGAATTACACACCAAGGGTTTTAGCAACACCCCCTCCCCACCCCAGTTCTGCTTCCCTGGCGCACCATGTCACCAAAATGCCTCAGTGCTAATCTACCTCCCGTAAAATGTGTTGGATCTGTTTGGCAGCCTGCCTTTAAGGTTGTTTTTGTCTGTGCTGGAGTATAGCAGCACAGGTTTGGGATGGGGGAGAAAGATGTGTGAGAAGGGGGTGTCCCTCCCTAGTTTCTTGGGGTTTGGGTCCTTTTCTCCAGAAGGAGTTTATTAGGATTGTCGTCTGAAGCATTATATGACAGGTTTTGAAGCCTCAGGTAAATTTTGATTGAAGTGTATCTCACTGAGTTTTGAATTCTTTTTAAAAGCTTCAAAGAAAGCTGGGAGATTTGCTTCTTGGAAAGGATACAGATACCTGCTATTGGAAGACAAATACTAGAAGGAAAACAGTTGCAGCTTAAACCAGTTGGTTAGAGACCTGTACTGGTTCTTCATTTTTATATTCAGTTAGAATAAGACATTACTACCTTAAATTCTTTTTACCAAAGTAACAAACACCTGAGAGTAAGTTACGTATTAATTGAATTTCTGTGATGGTGGAAATGCTAATCCCTTGCTTTGTAGTACCTTTGCAGCAGGTACAATTCAAAATAAAACTCACTCCAGTCAATACTTTGCTTATATTCTCTTTCAGCACACTGAGTTCTGTTATTCTCAATGAAGTCTTTCTTGTAATGTGGGCATTTCTCAATTGACTCAAATACTGATTCATTCATCACCACTAGATTGTAGTAACTTTTTATATTTGGGTTTCCCAGCAGCTTTTTTAATTCTCACAGCTCATTCATAAGATCAGTGATAACATTCATACTACTAAAGGGACACTCTGCTTTTAATGGCGCACTTGATTAAAATGCAGGGAGTTCAGAGTGGTTTTCTCTTTGCCTTTTGAAGGATATTTGTCTGCACTCCGACGGGCAGGGCTATTTCCTGGTTGTCCTTCTGATCTTATAAACAGCCATTGTAAAACTGAGACTTTGAAAGTGAAAGTGACTCTGCTGTTTGTCAGAGATGAAAGAAAGGCAGGAAGCAAGTATGAATAGCAATAGATGATATTTTAAACTTGAAAATCCTTAAGGCTTTAATGGGTTAATAAAATCAAGAGAGAGAGGCATGTGTATTGGTGTGGATTTAATACGACAGCTCCTCTCAGTATAAAGCTACTGGCTGTGTTCGCCATGAGTTTATTTGGATGGTAAATAGAAGATAAACACATTTCCTTCTGAGTACTGCCCGTATATGTTGCTGGTCTTCACAACTTAATTTAGATTACATTCTAAATTTGATCAGTTATTAGCTAATGAAACTATTCCTGCTACGAGTTTTGTAGACTAGCCTGTCAAGGTTACACATACATTCTGTGTAGGGTTGTATAGTCTGTTTTATCTTGTCCTCAGTGCTGTGAGTTTGTGACATCCTGTTTACATCAGTGCAGCTTCAGCAGCAGCATAAATTGTACTTGGAGGTGGTTCTGTTAATAGAATTAGACGTACCATGACTTCGCTGTCCTTCATGTTGCTAACCCTGTCTTTGCTGTCATTGTTTCTGCAGGTGTTTGATATTGGCTGCTACCAGGAGTTACTAGCACCATGTTTTTGTCTGCCTGCGCATAAAAATATCAACCAAATTACTGAAATAATTCTTGGCGAGACAAAAGCCTATGTGTTCTTTGAAAGGAGCTATGGGGACATGCATTCGTTTGTTCGTACCTGCAAGAAGCTTAAAGAAGAGGAGGCAGCCAAACTCTTCTATCAAATAGCTTCTGCTGTTGCACACTGCCATGATGGTGGACTGGTACTGCGAGATCTCAAGCTGCGGAAGTTTATTTTCAAGGATGAAGAAAGGTAAGAGTCTCTCTTATGTTATAGGTGGGAGTGCCTGAGCTCAAATATTCAGGCTTGCAGGATGCTGTGTACTTTGTGTACCACATATGATGATATGGCAACAACAAGGTGTTACACTTTGGGTTGCAGAGGAAACTAAACAATCATGGGCTGGATGTGCCATTTTATTTTCTGACTTAGGCTTTGGAATACAGTAAGTATCTGTGTCTGAGGAGCACCCTCATTCCTAAGGAGTGGATGTCTGCTTGAGGAAGGCTCTGCATAGATAATCTGGTGTTAGAGCTCTGCTATTGTAAATGATGCTAGTGTTTAAAGGGGAAAGGTGCAAAAGATCCAGTATGTTAAAAAAGGTTATAGACTGGAATGGCTCATTCCAGTAAGGAGGCACGAAGAGGAAGAACAGCCAAGTGGTTAATGCTGACACAGGTTGGAGGGAAGGACCACCAGTGACTGCTTTGTGGACAGGTTCTTGTTTTCTACCCTGAAAGGGTCTGAAGGCTGCTTCTGAGACAATAGGCTGATCTATTATGTGATCACAGTGAAACTAAAACTGGCTTTTTATGTGAGTGCCTGTTTGTATTCTCAGAGTTGTTGTGGTACTTGGGGAACTACCCTTTTATCTCCTCCCTGCACACCTTCCTCTCAATAATTGGGTGGTAATGATTTGGAGAAGTAGTATGGAAAACATGGAAATAAATGATGCTGGAAGCTCTAGGCATATTGTTGAAGTACTGTTTCTGAAACTGAGCTATACTCTTGTACCTGTGGAAACTTCCAATCTTTTTCCTTGTTTTTACCTGTTTATGTTATGTCATGTGTTGCTTGTGACTTCCACATAAGGCACCAGAGTAATAAATGCTGCCAGAGCAATGTCAGGCTTTCACAGCAGGATTAAATAGAAGATGACCATTATGAAAAAAAAATTAACTAAATAGGGGCAGAGCCTGCCTTTGCGCTTCTTCATGCCTTGGTAGAGGATGGGGAGATGTTTTTCTCTTTTAGCTAAATCCTATAAACTGTCTGAAAGCTTGTTCAAACTGTTGCTGAAGTGAAATAGATGTTATGAGATCTTTGTTAAAAAAATCCCAGTGCATTATCAATTCCATCTGGGACTGCTTTGGGGAAGTTATAAGCCAAGGCACAAAAGTTTTCTGTAGGGTCAGTAAGTCTGTGATCTGAGAGTTAGAAAAAGCTAACACACAATTCAGTTAGGAATGAGAAGTTCCCAGTCTTAAAATAAAAATGACAACCATCTATCCTGTTTATCTCTACTTCATTTTATTACAAGCTTAGTTTTGCAAAATAAACTCCTTCTAATCTCTTTAAAAACTGAAAATAAAAGACATTTTCACTTCTTAATTCTGTTCAGGCAGTTCTCTACAAAGCAAATAGATATTCCTTGTTTTTCTACAATGGCCCCAATATATATGATTGCACTTTCTTTCTCTTCAAATAAAAAAGCCTAAAGTGAAACTAGTTTAATGTCCATTCAGAGAGAAATGCAAAGCAGATAGATGTAAACTGCACTTTCACAACGTAGAGTAAAAGTTTATTAATTAAACACCATTATAGCATCTCTGATGCAGATAAGAAGGAAACTTATACAAAATAGTTGAGGGAGGGATTGTTTTCTGTTGTATTCTGTTGTTTTTTTCCTCTCCTGGGGATATAAACTTGTGTGGTTTTGCATGAAGGATAGGATTTGGAAAAGCTGCTCCAAGTGGAGGCAGTGTGAACGCAGGGCAGTGCAGTGGGAGCAGACGTGGGCCCTTGCTGAATACTTTTGAACTCCTACCCTGCTGCTCACTAGGAACTGAATGCAACATGAGGAACAGGGCCAAATCCTTTAGCCACCCAAGAAGAATGGTGCATACTATAATAGCAGTGTTTGCTTTTATGAATGTTTTTAACATAACTGTCCTCTGCAAAATCACAGTTACTCACTTTTGAGCAGTGTCTTGTAATTATACAATAATTCACTTTAAAGGTCAGATACGACTTGCTGGTTATTTTTAAGATAATCACAATGTAGTTTTCTTCTGGATGTAATGTTGATTTGTAAGTACAGCGATATTGTAATCCTTCCTTTGCTAAATAAACAGAGATGAAATAGTGTGAGACAGAAATAGAACCAGAGACTGTGTTTTTTTCACATGCTCTGATCATCAGGCTGTAATCAGTCATCACTTTCAATCTGATGCTATATTTATGATGAAAAATCTTCCTGATCCTTCTGGGTTCACAAAGGTGTTCGTGTGTTGCTTGCACCCTTCCAAGCTCATGTACTCTGAAGCTGCTGGTTCTGGTGAGGATGCCCATGTGCTGAGCAGCCTGCCTTTCAGAAGCTGCCATCAGTGGCAGTGCCTGGGATATGGGGATATGCATGATCTCTTGCTCTTTGACACCAGTAATGAACCAAGCAGGAAAAAGAGAGGTGAAAATGATGTTTTGAGAAGCATGTATGAACTCCACTGCTGTGTGTTGCCTGTTCAGCGGAGCTCTTAGTTGTTCTTTCCCTGTTTCTTGAAGTCTTTTTTTTTTTTCCTCTTTTTTTTTTTTTTCCTGCTGTTCACTTTAAGTACCTACTGGTTTGAAACTTTCTCTTGAATACTCGCAGATTTTTTTGGTAGAAGAAAAGATGGGAAATCCGGCATGCAGGCAACACATGAATGGAAAACTCACTTCTTTTATTATTTTTTTGTTGTTGTTGTTGTTTTTTTTTGTTTTTTTTTTTTTTTTAGTAAGATACTTGTTCTGCTCGTAGCTGAGAGCTGTCAGACTGGAGGAGCCAGAAAGAAAGTGAAGGATATGAGGAAGCAGTTCCATTTGTTTAAAAATAAATCAATTAAAGTATTTCTTAGTACATACTCTTTCAATTGATCCCAGTGATATCCTGGCAGCTTGAAATCAGAGCTTGTGAAGTTTTGCACAGATGGGTGCATACAGCATTGAAATTCTTTCCACCCTATTCCTATTATCTAAATTACAGCTGGAATTTGCAAAGATTCAGACTCCTGATCTAGCAGTGTCATGAGTGCTCTTTGTTCCTACTCGGGTCACTGCTAAGAATGCGTGTTATTTGGATGTTGCAAATTGCGGTGCCTTGGGATGTCTGTAATGAACTGGGAGGTAGGAAGGTGGAAGGAAGTAATGTTGGAGCCTGGTAGTGCTGAGCATTTGGTAGGGATCCTAATCTTACTAGTGACATTCTCTTGATGTGCTAAATCAAAGGTAGACTGTGATGAGGTACTACCTCTTTACTACTGCTTGTGTGTAAATACATCAGCACCTAAAATGAAATAAAAAATTCCATAGTGCGGAAACAAGCAAAACCAATTTGTCTGTGTTTCAAGGTACTTTAGCTTCTTTTAGTCCTGAACTGCAGAAATTTTGAAGATAGGGTAATTTGCATTCCATTAAAATGATGTGTCCTGTTGCCAAGCACCTAAGGTCTTTTTTTTTTTTTCTTTTCGGTGAGGTTTTTTTGTTTGTTTTGTGTAAAAGAAGGTTAGGGTTAAGGTTGTGTTTTTGGGGAGGAGGTGTGTCTGTGGTTCTATTTGTCAACTATAGATGAAATGGCCAGTCTTCTAGTTCTACAGTTTCAGAGTTAAGCTCCTTAAATCTGCAGCTGATCTTGATGAAGCAGAACTTCTAAGACATTACAGCGTGGCTGGAAATGTTTCGTAAGACTGGGTTCACAAGCAGCAGCACATCCATTAAATGAGGGCAGTGACTTTCAGAGAACTGAAAATATGGAAAATGCCATGCTAGGCCTCACCAGACTTTCTAAAGTACCTATAAGATTCTTGAATACTTTAAAAATTGGGTCCTTAAACTTCTAAATAAAACTTGAATCTGAAAGAGTGGAGATGAGCTAAATAAAACGTGGTTTTCTGAGTTTTCTGCTTCCATCCCTGTTGGTAGTTCTTTCTTGTCCTGGATATTAAGCCAGGTCAATGCTAATGTTGTGGGGCTCTTGCTTATGAGTATTTTTGCTGTGTTTCATGTTATGATATTTACAGATTTCCTTGTACAGCCTGTTCTTGTAGTAGGCCCTTGAGCAGAGTGACTGTGCCCTTCTCCTAGCTGTTGTCCCACAACCATGTTGCAGAATGGACAGGATTTTTTGGATTGTGCTAAAAATAGCACTATGCGTAGTTTATAGCCAATAAAGCAATTCATCGATCTGATATCTAGTAGATGCTTTGATAAAGAGCCACCTCAGAGATCTCAGAATTAAATCAAGCATTTCTGTGTTGGTTGTTCCAGTGGTTTTCTTAGTACAAGAACATTTTTGCTGTCAGGGAATTATTAATTTCTTTAGTGCATTTTTAAGCCTTTAATTATATTAAAATATTAGCTGTCATAATATTTGAAGCTTAAAGACCTTGCACATTCATCATACTTGTTGAAGGGAAAATTAAAATAATTTTGGTATTTAGATATTGTAATTTTCCTATATTCTTTGAGTAAATATGAGGCAGGTGGGATTCAGTAAATGGAGTTTTGACACTTTCTGCTCTGCACTGGGAAATGCAGACAGTACAATACACTAATTTAGAAAGACTGTGTTAGCACAACATATTTATTTGCTTCTCTTAGATTTTTTCTTTTTTTTTTTTTTTTTTTTCCTCCAAAATGTCTCAGTTTTGAGTGGATGATACTTTAAGATGACCTAGTTATGCTGTTTGCAGTTCTGGTGATACGTACTTGATCCCGCAAATAAATGTAGAATGCATCTACCAACCTTTTTTGAAGTAGACGTTTCATTTTCTTATAGTTGGTAGTAATTTTCCTCCCCAGCATTTATCAAGGTGTAATACCATCAGCTACTTTTCCATGTGGTGTTAGAACATGCTGTTTTGCTTACAATTCCACAGTGAACAGGTAAGTTAATGCTTTCCAAGTCCTAGAAAGAGTCCTAAAGTGGAAGAAAATCAAACAAAATAGAAATGCTCTTTAAGTACCAGAAGATTTAGAAATAAAACCAGTCTTCATCTGTTTTGTCATTTAACCTCTTCACATTACCCTGACTGGGGCCGCAGGAGCAAAGAGTGTAAATTCTTCAATAGTGGAGAGTCATAGGTCAGATTTCAACCTAGAAATTATTATTCCTAGGATATGGGGAGGAAAGCGAATTTCTTCACAGGCAGCAAATCTCTGTTGTCAGAATTAGGGTAGAGGATGAGGCATTTGCACAGCTGTTTTCCACAGAAGGGTTCATGCTCCCTTTTGCCTTCATGTGGTTTGGTTACTAAGCCTCTGTTTTGGCCTGGTGTTCCTGGAAGCAATGCACTTTGGATTTCTTAGGTGTGCTGTACCCTTCCCAGTGGGGCGTGGGAGGCTCTTTGCAGGCCTCAAAACATCACACCAGGCCTGTCAAGTGCTTCAATCTTCTCCCGAGGGCTTAGATAGTCATAGAGGTGCAGCCCAGTGCCATGCTTGATGCTGGAGGGGAGTCCTGCTTGGGGGCCTCCTTTAGGCTGGGTTGTGCTGCTGCAGATTGTCTCCATGTCCTGCTTGGCCACCCCAGTGCACTTATGGCTTTCCGAGAGGGGCCTCTGGTTGAATGCTGTGTTATGTGTTGACTGCAGTGCCAGATGTGTTTGGCATAGTTGAGGGCCCATCATGAGAAGCCTATCACAGTATTGAGCTCTCTGATGACAGGTACTTTGCAGTCCCTGGAAGTAGATGTCACTTGAGACATCTTGCATTAAGAGTTCAATGGCTGGTTGTTTTGAAGGCTCCATCCCCAGACTTGGTGCAAAACACTCCGTGTTGACTTTCGAGCAGACACTGAGGCTGTCTGTGGCCATCTGTGCTGGGGGCCAGGAGGGGAGGCGGGGAGCCCAGCTAGTGGTAGCTGCTCTGGACTGTCATGGTGAAATTCTGCTGCTGCCTTTTCTTCTATTTGTCCTTATTACCACACTGTGAGATTGCTTCAGGCTTGGGAGGGAGAGGAAAGGTGGAGATTGTAAACAGCAGCCAACTTGGGATGTACTTAGTCTTAAGCACCTGCTTTTTGGTAAATATATATTGCTTGGAGACAGGTTTACACACATCTAAGTGAGAGGTTTCCAGTGGGGTTGTGAAATAATGCCACTGCTTTATCTTGGAGGTGTTGAGCATTTACTGCAGGCTCAGAAAATGTAAGGCTTTTTTTACAACTTGCAGTATGCTAACAAAGTTTTGGTCTCCTTTTCCTATGGAGCTTCACCATGCATTGCATGAAAAGACTAGAAAAGATGGTGAACACAGCATGCAGTTCACAGCAGAGCCTTTTATAACTCTGACCTTCAATGCGATCTTAAAAAGATAAAAGTGAGGTGATATAGCTGCCCTGAGCCAAATGAGCTGCTCACAGTGTTGGAACCGAGACCTTCTGTGGAAGGGTCTGCACTGGATTTGAGAACCTGCACCCAAACATACACATAACCTCTATCTACCTACTTTTTGAGGAACGTGTTGACTCCTTAGGCAGTAAAGGCACAGAATGTGCCCCCGGTATATGGCATACAGGGCAGGCTGTTCCCAGCAATCCTATTTGAGTGTTGCAAAGCTGAGGTCTTTGGGGCCCCAGCCTTTTCTGGAGGTGTGCGAGGGGGTGATCTCAGAGCATTTAAGTGGAATTTTGTAGAAAAAAAATTCAGCTTAAACAAGTTAAAAGCCCTAAGCCTGCAGATCAGGAAGGGAGTGTGGGGCTGGGCTTAGTGTCGTGATAGCATCTCTTTGGAGGAAGGGTGGGGGATGTTAGAGGCTTCCTCATTCTGAGGAAGTACCAGTGAGGGAATCTTCCCTTAGGAACAAGGTTCTTCCTGTAAACCTGTGCTGCCTGCAAGTCCCGGTAGTCTTTAGAAATATATCCTTGAACCTGTTTCATTATGCAAGAGACTGTTTGTGCAGGATTCGGTTTTTATTTCCCCTGAAGTTGTGTAGGATGTTGCGTGGTGAATTCCCAGGCTGTGTGCTGTTATGCACTGGGAAGGATCTTATGGTGAAAGGATCAGGATTTAAATTGATGGCATAACATTTCCCCTCTGATCCCGTGTGCCTTGATGCCCCCAGAGGAGATCGGGTAGTTCTGAGTTCAGAACGAGCCTTTGCACCAAGCTGCAAATCATCTGAACAGAGTTTCGTTAGCATCCTTCCCCATCTTACTGTGTCTGCAGCAGCAGCCTACTTCTGCATTATTTAGGAGAGATTCCCTTAGTTAAAAAAATCAATTAGAAAAGATAGAGCAGCTCACCATTGGAAACAGCTCTCTTTTTTTTTTTTTCTCTTTTCCCTTCCTTGTGACTCTAATGGCGTGATTGCATTTGTGATCGTTTTGTCTTTATGATGGGGTGCTACCAACTGACCTTGATTAAATGACCTGTAAATTATTGGCCACACAGGAGCAATCCCTGATCTATTGGGCAGTTGGTGGCTTGAGTGCCTCTACCTTGGGAAAAGTTTTCCTGGCCTCAGTCAGAGTAATGTTGAAATATGAGATAGCATTGCTTGGGTGCCTTCATTTTTTGTGTAGGGGGAATACTGCGAGGCACCCCTTACCTTTAGAAGTTGCCATTTTGTGTTTACCTGCAGTTATGATAATAGAATGGCAATTCAGATGGCGATGATGGTTGTTTTGGATGATGGTTGGTTGTTCTTAAGAGGTGCGAGGCCAAAACCTGGATCATGTCATGATCATCATTTAGTCCAGCGTGAATAACAAGTGGATGGTGTACCTGGAGTGTCTATAGCAGTATGGCTTCTTCCAGCTCTTCCCAAAGCAGCTGATCTGACTTGTCTGGAGTATGCTGTTGTCCTAAAACTGTGGGTCTGGTGTGCTGTTAGTGTTTCCAAAATGGTAGCAGTGGCTCAGCTGTGGTTCAGGTGTTATTTCCCTTACAGATGGCTTTGGGGACAGAATAGAAGCAACTGTTTCCATTGATTCAGGCATGGGCTTCTTTACTACTCACTGTTTACTCACTGTAGTGGGATATTTTCCTCTGAAACACCCAAACTCTCAGTCAGTATTTCTGCTTTAAATGTTCCACATTTTTTTTTTTTTTCCCTCTCCAGCCTTTGAAGCTCAGGGATCTCTGAATAATTCCACTGATTTTGGTATGGAAATTGTGTTTGCTTTTGAAGAGCAAGTGTGAACACTGGGTTCTTACAGCCCTGGCTTCAGTGTCAAAAGGCAGGATAGCAGTTAGCCATTAGTCCCTAAGCTCTGCTGGGAGGAATAGCCGAATCACTGAAAAAAGTGTGGGATGTGCAACAAAGCTGTGTGCCAGAGATGGATGCTAACTCAGGAGGTACCATTGAAGAATCTTCTGGAAGAGGTTTAATTGATTAGGTTTTGTTACATTACTGAAGAGCAAAGTCTGAATGCAGTCAAGTAATGAATGGCATATTGATAAGAAATTCAGAGTGGTATTGTTTTTCATGGGTTTCCCTGACGGTTTCTATGGGGACAAAGATGCATTTCCCGTCCGAGTGCTGCTGCTGCTGCCCTCTGATTGCACTTCTGTGGTTTCATTCACCAGTAATGGGAAAGCATTCATAGGCGGAATAGCTTCCCCTTTTTAAAT
Source organism: Psittacula echo (assembly GCF_963264785.1). Classification (NCBI taxonomy): domain Eukaryota; kingdom Metazoa; phylum Chordata; class Aves; order Psittaciformes; family Psittacidae; genus Psittacula; species Psittacula echo. The sequence continues at coordinate 94,653,957 of NC_137738.1, forward strand.
AGCCATGATTCAGGGTTGTATTTTTTTTAATGCATTAGACTAATGCAGTGTTTTATCAATGATCTGATAGATGCATAATGCTCTTTTTCCAAGTGCTTATTCAGAGTCTGCATTAAAACTTGAAATTATGTACTGTAATTATGTAAGCCTTGACAAAAGTCTTTGTTGCCCTACAATATGTGTACAAAGTGATTCTCATCCGGCTTTGGCAGTAGCTTACATTTGAACTTTAGGGATTAATTTTGTTGCAACCATTTAAATAGTCAAACTCAAATGCTGATGCTTTTGGGAAGCTTCTTTTTTTTTTCCTCTTCTGTGGGTCTTTCAGTTGACTGATGTGAGTTAATTATTTAGAGAATAAGAGTTTTTTTAGAAATGCGACTTTTTTAAAAAAGTGAAAGGTTTTTGTTTGTCCTTTTTCTGCTCTGGGATGGGAGGCACTTTGAAACTGATTGTGATTTCACATCTCAGTGTTCTGTTTTGAATCTTTTTCCTTGCCTGCCAAGTGTTGAATTTAGGCTTGTCCGGTTACTCTGCAATTGGATGCACTCCCCACCGTTTGCTGTGAGGTTCTGTGTTCTCAGAAACTACTTGCAATTTTGAGGGTCTGTTTGTTGTTGTTGGCTTTTATTCTTTTTCCTGGGTATTTGATTTCAGTGCTTCCTCTGAGAGAGAGTGTGTGGGGGAGGGAGAGATTGCTTCTCATCCAGCATTTCTCTGCATTTCTGTGTATTTAGATTCCCCTCTTCCCTGTTCCCCTCCACCCATCCACTCACTCTTCCTCTCTCCCCCTCAAAGAACAGAAAAGCTCTCTGGCTTGAAGAAAACAGCTTTTTTTAGGCAATGCTTGAAATGTGGAGGAAGGGAAGGCTAGTCAGAGCTTTAAACTCTTGCAGAGATGGGGTGCTGTGAGCTGGGAAATAGCAGCTTTTGGGTCAGGCTGCTCCTCTTTGAGAAAACGTGACATGACTGTAAAAAGGAGAGTGAGGCTTGCTGTTTACACCTGCGTAGTACCCAGTTGTAGCACGGTCACAGACTGTGTTCTGTATGCAAGGTTGAGGTATGTGAAGTCATCCATCACTGATGAAAGCAGGCTGGATTGGGTCTCCCCAGCTCTACTGCTGGTTCACAGAGAGGGGAACACCTGAGTTGCTTTTAGTGGTAATTGGGAGGGGGAGAAGGTCATGCTGAGGCCATATACCTGACAGTGCATGTTCAAGAGATGCAGCTCCTGCAATTTGCAAGGGAAACCTGTATGTACGTGGAGTGCTGTGTCCAATGCCTTGCCTGCACTGTTGCATCACCTGGTTGTAGAGGAGCCGTTTCAGCACTTATACAGGAAGGTGTTACTTGTTGAGGGTTTGGGCACTAGTGAGGAGGAGGACCAAAGGTTGGTTGTGGTTTTGTTTAATTTGGGAGCTTTTGTTTCCTCAAAGCCTGTCAACTGAGCAGGATGAAAAACCTGGTTTGAGCATTTGCTTCATTTGGCCACAGGTTATGTAGGAGCAGGCAGGTAAGGGCCAGCTGTGTTGTTCCATTTGCTTGCTTAAACAAAACCCACTGTAGCATGTGTGGAGGGCTGTAGGCTGCAGCACCTTGAAAGAAAAGCAAGGCAGGGATAAGGCTTTTGTATGCTGCTTCTGGTTTATTATCGAAAAATGATTTCTGTTGGAGAAAAAGGTTTTGTGGTTTTGTTTTTTTTTTCTTTGACACACCTTGCAGTCTGCTCTTCGTGGTTTTGTTCTGCATCCATTGTAGAAAATAAAAGATAAGGGAATTCCAGTAATTTTCTGTAATACAAAAGCTCTCATTGAACCGTTTCTCTAAATTTTTTGGCAGCTCTCTGAAATGTGAAATAAGATGGGAAAGTTTCAGTGTTTCTCTGCACTGTTGACACTGGGATGGCAGGGGGGAGCATGTGTGTGGGGTGAATTCCCTCCTGTAAGCTGCTTATAAATAGCATGCCCTGCCCCACTCCCTCTGCGTGTGTGTGTGTGTGTGTGTGTGTGTGTGTGTGTGTGTGTGTGTGTTGGTGTTCAGCTTCTGTTAGTGGGATTGAGTCGATGCTTTCCTGTCTGGCAGTTCAGTGACTTAATGCATGCTTGAGTAGCTGGCCTCACCGTTTTATTGCTACACATACTTTTCTATGGAAAAACTGAGGTGGGCAATGCAAATGGAACCACAACTTATGTTGCTACCTTCCTTTTCATTTCCTCCTCTCTGGTTTCTGCCCTCTTTGGTGCGTTTTTTCTTCTGGGTGTTTCTTCTCGCTGCTTTTCCTATGTTGTGCAGGTACAGGAACTTGTTGAAGCTGAGCATCGTGAATTACTCATTCTCTAGTTATTCTCCTTCCTGTTTTGGACCCTTTGAGCTGTGTACAGAGGGAGATTGCTGTGGTATTGATAATTGTAGTTAAGTTTCTCCTTGCAGCCAGCTTCCTGTGTGAGGTATTGCTGCTCTAAAGTATTGTTTGAATGCTAATGAGGTGGTTGTCCATAGCCAGGAGAAGTGCTGTTAAGCTGGCAATGGATAATTAATCAGGAAGCAGGTGTGTTGCAAAAACCCCATCAGCATCCGAACTGGAGAAGAAAACACTGGCCTATTGAAGGAGAGAAGGAGCTGCCTTGACACACTGTGCTTGGGAGCCAGGTATTCTGAATTCTGTATTTATGACTTCCTGATTCGAGGCATGTTGCCAAAGGGGCTTTCACCTCTGCTGGTAAATGTCTCTAGCTGTTGAAAAGGTCCAAGTGTCATTATGAGAGTTTATGGCACAGTTGCCTCTGCAGTACTCCATGGAGTAGAATGCTCTTCTGTTGGTTCAGAGGAGATAGTGCTGAGCTGCCCTGGAACCAAGTCTAAGCCAAAGCTGGTCCAGCTGTCTTTGCAGCTCAAGTCCAAGCAATGTTGTCTTCAGTAAACATTTCAGAAACAGGGCTCTCCTTGTCTCTATTAATGACTGTTAAATGATGTGCTTTAGTCAAGAGACATGAGTACTGCTTTCTGGGTTTAAGTTCAGTCCCTGCCAGTCTGTCATAAGGGATCATGGCCATGACACGGGGCTAAGAGTGACCATACAGCCCGGTGAGGTTGAGGGATGAGGATGATAATATCCAAAGCTGAATTATGATCCAGAGTTGATGAAAAGAAAGCCTGCACCACTGCTAGGTCCCTCTTCTATCCAGATGCCCTGGTCAAGTGCTGTTGTGTTGTAGAGATTCTGCTCTCAAAACCAACCATTGCTGACGAATGCTCTAAAGCTAATTGATAATCCTTTTGGATGCCTTTAACAGGGACAGATTTTTAAATATAGTTACAGATGCCGGCAGTGAGGATTAAAAGGAAAGAAAGGTTATGTTCATCTAGTGCTATGGCAGGCAACTCTGCATCATATTTTCTGCTCCTGTGTGATATCCATAAGGGAATAAAATTCTCTTGCAGAGATAATTACTGCAGCACAGTGACAAGTTCACAGTGCTTTGCAGGCAGAAGGAGTTTGCAGTCTAGATAAGGCATCCCTGTCATCTCTCTGCAAGCCCTTTCCTAGCCTCTCTGTCGTTCCAATGTGAGGAGCTCCTCTGATTCAGCTGGGTAGATAAGCTTGCTGTTAATCCTGGCAGCATGCAGCTCACCCGATCTCTCCTTGCTCTAAGGTCTATTTAGGAAAACTGAAATCTGTTAAAATTGCTTTTCCTTAATGCTGGAATGAAGAAAAATGTTGGTTTGTCAGAGGGATGATTTCAGGTCAGAGTGACCATTTTATTCCTGTTGAAAGTTGTGGAATTACAAGCAACTGCTCACTACTGTGAAGGTGTAAAAATAACTTTGTCAGGGCTAGGGTTGTATTTGGGCATAAGTCCTACTTTAAGGTACATTAGAGTGCAGCCTACACAGAAAACATCTTGAGGTTTATGTCTCCTTTTGGAAATTATGTCTGTGTAAAATTTACCAAGCACATGAATATGACAGTTGCTTTTATCTTTTTAAGACTTTACTAATGAGTTTACTGGACATATCTATATTTGAAATCTTACAGCTCTGTAAATGTGTAGCAATGTTCGCTGTATGATTGTAACAGACAGGAATTCGTGTTTTGATGTTTGCTTACCTCAGTGATTTTTGTTTTCTTTTACCTGCAGGACTAGAGTGAAATTGGAAAGCCTAGAAGATGCTTATATTTTAAGAGGAAATGATGACTCTCTTTCTGATAAGCATGGCTGCCCAGCCTATGTGAGTCCAGAGATCTTGAACACAAATGGCAGCTACTCTGGCAAAGCAGCGGACGTGTGGAGTCTAGGTGTCATGCTTTATACCATGCTAGTTGGACGCTATCCTTTCCATGACATAGAGCCTAGTTCCCTCTTCAGCAAGATCCGTCGTGGGCAGTTTAACATTCCAGAAACTCTATCCCCCAAGGCAAAATGCCTCATACGTAGCATACTGCGTCGGGAGCCATCGGAAAGGCTGACTTCACAGGAAATTCTGGACCATCCATGGTTTTCTACAGATTTTAATGTATCAAATTCAGGATATGGTGCTAAGGAAGTATCAGATCAGCTGGTGCCTGATGTCAACATGGAAGAAGATTTGGACCCATTCTTTAACTGAGCACAAAGACTGTTGTTCAGAAGGTACACAACCTGGAGATGAACACATGAAGGAGCCCTTCCTGACCGTGTTAAATCACATCCTGCATCAGCCTAGCTTGGTAGCAAAAGACACTCAGAGGTCCTGGAATTGAGAAGGAACCTCTACAAGGAGCTAATATAACAAATGTAGCATGGGGACAGAGTGGGGGGGCGGGGGGAGCTTGCTATCAGGTTAGATTGATTCGGAGGAGAAAAGGCAGCATGGAGCAATTGTAGCTTCTCACCTTTTTGGAGCCAAGGAGACTGCACATGCCAATTCTGGTGCAGCTGTATCACTCCTATTTCTGTTCCATTAAAAATAGTGGTAACTCACAACAAATAGAAACTTTTTTGCCTCAGCTCACATCTTGGCATCGCACTGTTAGATATATAACTTCAGCCATTATTCAGGGAAAGTATAATTGGCTAACATTTTTTTAATCAAATGTTTAATAATTAATGGGATTAATTTAAGAAAAAAATTAGGTGCACAAAGATGGACATGAAAAGTGGGTGCTAAAACCAAACAAAATTTCAGTTCATGTCTCTTGATAGCTATTTTCAACTCATTTCTTCTAAATAAACTACTTAATATTCTTGTCAGGAAATGACATTTTAATGCTTTGTTCCCTTAAGGGGAAGTAACTGTCATTTAAGAAGCTGTTCTGTTTTGTGTCAAATGGTTTGTTGCAGGAAGCTATTATAACTCGAACTTCCAGATGCATTACTGCTATAATAGGGGGGAAAAAAAGAAGAAAAATGTATAATTTTTTTTTTTTTTCTTTTTTTTTTTTTTTTTTCTTAAGGTATGAGATACTGGCTTCCATATCTGCCATGCTGCACGTTTATGACTAGAGAGGACAGAAAGCTCTTAATTGTGTCTTTATCTGAGAACCCATCTCTTCTTTAACTGACTGGCCCATGTGTAAATAGGGGGCTCTTTATTATTGAAGAAGAGTATTGTGTTGGATTTTTTTTTTCTTTGAGTTCCTTTCAACTTGGGAAAAGAATTGTTTGGGTTTGACTTTTGTTTATGTCCAGAATAAGAAATAAGAGGGTATTAATAAGCTGAACATTTATATTACAGATATTCCTCTTGAAACATACACAGTAATATGCACCTTTTGTATTGTCAAGACTTATTCTATTTATTGAAGAAAATGTCACAGTAGTGATGTATTAAGCCAGTACTTCAATTACGGGTTGACTTGGGATGACATGTTACATGCTGTAGTTAACACACTTCTTTTCTGTTCAGGTATTTCTGTCCCTAAATAACTTTTTATTTAGCTTCTTTTTCTAGATAGCTTTATTTGATTTAGACTGGCAAATGTTTTTATTACTGCTTTTATATTGCTGTATGATATTGAAATCTCTTGGCATAAATATTTGTGTTTCCAGTACCTCAGTTGTTCTGATATTACTGCCTGTATACGTTTTGTGAAGTGGTCATGTTTTTTGGGTAGGTACATGTGGACTCTGTAGTATGTAAATGTTACTTGAATTTGTGCTTAATTATAGTATGTGGCATGTGCGTACAGCTACTTGGCATTTGACGTATGGATGCTATTTGCCTGCCTTGCAGGAAAGTTACGGTCCCACTCTCAAGAGGATGTTTCACAGTTCTTTATCAAGAGACAAAGCTAGCTGCAGCTGACCTGCCTTGGTTCTATTTTGGTAACTAAGAATATAAAGGAGTAATGTTTTTACACTCTGAAGATGGTGCTGTGTCAAGAAGGACTTTTTTTTTTTTATTTTATAAGTACCTTATAGGAGGAAAGATTGGTGATGTGCATGGTGGGGTTTTACTGCCTCTGGTGCTTTGTCATGTATTTGGTTTAATGTTTTTGTCCTAATCTCTTCAATAAATAAAATTGTGCATATTTAACTAAATTTCAGTGGTGAACAATGTTCTTACTGAATGTCTGAGGTGCTGCAGGAGATTGCTCAGTTAGGATCATTTGGTTGGTATTTTTTGTGCTGCCTAACAAGCTCTTGCCAGACCAGTGAGCTGAGACAACTTAGCACTTATATTTGCAAGGTAACAGTGTAAGCCTTTTCACTGAAAACTTTACCATTTGCTATGAATAAAACTGGCTTTTATTTTGTTTATTTTCTTTTGGCTTGTCCCTACCACTTATTGAGCCCATTTACCTTGTTCAAGGAGGGTATTGAAATGCAGTGAGAATTATGTCTTTTTGGTGATTGGAGGCTCTTTGGCTGATGAAGAAAGATACCACAATGGAGCAAGCTGGCACTTACACTTTCCAAAATGCTAGAGAAATGCATCTTGCATTTACACCTCAATTTCAGATAGGATGGATCTGAAATAGCACCATCTAATTTACAGACTTTTATTTAAGGCCAGATTCTGTTTCTGCCATTCATCTTGGATAATAATTAGTAGATGCAGGTAGTGAGATCACTTAGAGATGCATGTGGAGTAACAAGGTGCATGGTGAACATGAGGCAGGACAAGATGAATCCTGGCCCATTAGGAAAAGACCGTTTGAATTGGGCTTTGATTTGAACCAGGACAGTCTCTTTTCAGCAGTTCTCTGATTTGAAAAAGCTACAGGTGGCTGATGATCAGCCCTAAAGAAACTCCTCCACAGCCCCAAACCTCTCCACTTTAACATACGAACTGCTAGCACAGGGATTACTGTCAGGCTAGCTAACTTTGTACTACATGATTTCATCTTAGGTAATTCCTGGCATGTGTTGAATATTTCAGTTGGTAGGTTGAGAATTAAACCCGTTGATTATAGAACCAACCAGAAATGCTATTAATGTGTAGAAACTCTTGAAGATCAGTTTTTAAATGATTTGCATGCCTACAGCCAAAGTGTAAATTAATTGAAACTCTTTCAAATCAAACTCCCACAATAAATGTGCTTTAAAGAAGAAAGCAGATTGTAATCAGTCATAGAGAGAAGGTCGGGGGGGGGAGAGCTCTGAGAATTTTCCTCTCCCCCACTAAAACTTATGCGAACAGCTTCTGTTCTGTTTGGGTGGAAGTAGTTAGACCTTATTTTACAGCAACTTGCATGCTTGCTTTTTCACTGCCAGTAATTATATGAAAAATGCAGCTGACTAATGATTGCTCGTTTGCAGTGAATTTTTTATTTGAGGCAAAAGCTTTCTTGGTGTTGCTGTGGAGGAATCCTTTGGCAGCTGAGATCATCTTTATAAAATGCTGAAGGGATGCCTTGGTTTTGGAGCTTCCTTGTCCCTAAAGTGAAACCTGAGAGAGAGGGGGGTCTGTGATTCAAACAGCTGATTTCTGACTCTTTTCATCCCTGCTTCATGGGTGCTGTTAGTGGAGTATGAGTATAGCACTGCTTGCTGCAGAAATGCCTCAACAGCTTTCTTAGTGCTGTTCAACCCTTGATTTGGGCAGCAACTGCAGTGGGATGTGGGATTTTGCTGTGCAGAGACTGTCAGATGGGTTTAGCTGCCTCCTGGTCCTGGGGGAGTGGATGATCTTTCCACACTGTGCAGGGTGAAAAGCCATGTCTACAAAGCCATTTCAAAGAACGAGACCTTATGGCAGACTTTGGGATGGAGGCCCCCCAGCACCTCTGTCTCCTTTACCCAACAGAATTAAAAAAAAAAAAAAAAAGAAAATTATTCTTTTTAATTTGTTATTTACCACAGCATTTATTTTGCCAGTGCAGCGCTGTGTGTGATTGCAAGCCGCAGGCTTTTCTTCAGGACTGCACAAACAAGTGACAATTACTCCTTTGACACCATGATGTCATATAACCAGATCCCTTAGCCTTATTGAGGTGTGCATGTGTTATGGGGATAAAGAAGTTAATTAAAAATGCATTCTCTTAGAGATGGAATAACCTTGGGAAACCTGTGTATCTGAAAAAAGAAAATAATAATAAAACAAGATCAACCCAAACCCCTAAAACCCCAAACCTGGCAGTCAGAGAGAAAGGGTATGAAATCTGATGCCAAGGAAAAATGATTGGGAAGGGGAAAAAATAATATTCCTCATCCTGAAATGATTATGTTGAAATTTGGAAATGTATGAGTGAGCTCTGTGACTAACAGCATAATGAATACCAAAAGAATTAGTAATAAGTTCTTTATTCTTGAAGTTTTGTTTAAGGTTTCTATGAAAGAACTTGCTAGTTTAATAACTGACAGAATAACTAACAACTTTAGCTTGTAACTTTCCTATTCTTTCAGTAGAAGCAAATGTCGAAAATTGGTAACATGATGGGACAAATTGAAATCAAAGTGTAAGTAAAGCAGGGTATAAATGACCTGTAATACGGTGTAATTCCATTGGAACATGAAAAACGACTGAGGAAATTTTCTTTAAAAATCCCCAACAACTAAAATCAGGCCAGTTTTGGCAGTGACTTTTGTTTTTCCCCAATGTCCTTGATATTTACATTCTTGGGATCAGTTTTCATGCCTCTGTTTCTGCTTTTTTGACTTCTGAATTATGAAAATTTAGGCTATTTCCTTGAAATACTGATCGTCCTGAAATGCCTCCCCAGAAGCCTCTATACAAGGTTGAAACTCTAGGCCATATTTGGCTTGGAAAGTTTTAAATATATTAGTGAGTATATGTAAATGTGAGGAAAAATGTTTTTACTGTGATGGTAGTGTACATCCTGAGAAACTCATCTGATTTTATTTGTGCTGATGTAAATGAGTGGAATCTATTTCTTAAGGGCCTAAATGAGCCTGACTTTTGTGTGCTGAGACGTGTCTTTTATTCTAGTTGTTATTCAATTTAAGTTCCTTTAGACTTCTGACTAAAAATGGCTGAGTATGGGAATGGATCACATTGTTCTGGCTCTCCTGACTCTTTTGCAAAACATTCATAGCCAGCAGGGGAAAAATAAGGTAATCTTAGTGTGGCAGCTTGTGGAAAGTAATGGGTTAGCTGCGGCATTTATTTCTGCTCAAGAGATTAAAGCATAGTTGCAAAGCTGGTGCTGACATCATTCCAAGCATACAAAAAGCTGACGTCAGTTATACAGTGTATTGCAAGGTGTTTATCTTCATCTGATTAGGTTAGCGAAATGCATACTGCAAAGGCAGCACACAAAGGAGGAAAAGGTATGTTTGTGCTTCCCACTTGCCCTCTGACACTGGAGTCAGTCCTGGAAAGATTGAAACACTTCATGCTTGATAAGGCCTCTGTAAAAATCTGTGGAGTGACCATTGGACCTGACTTTTTCTCATCTTGATCTTTAAACACATCAGTGTTAAGCACAGCAGGAGGGTGTTGGGCACCCCCTCCTCGCACGGAAATTGTTGTCTGAATTTTTATTCTCCACAAAGCCAATAAAAGTAACAAAGTGAAAAGGGATGTTGGGACACAGCAACACAAATGCTAATCTTCTCTTCTGCTTGCTCATCTAAGTGTGTGTGTTTTCAGTGACCCCAGAGCAGCACCGCTACCTACACTTCCCCAGTCTGGGGGAATGTGCCAGAGATATGGAAACAGCAACAGAAAATGGGTGCCTTCTTTCAGCTGCTACTGAATGTACACCTAAAAGCAGACACTTCCACCTGTAAACTATAAATATCCGCACTAGGGAGCTAAGTGTGCTCTATGAGTCATAAGCCAAGGTCTTCAAGGTATGGGGCAGAGGTAGGTGTCTATTTCTGCTCATAATGAGACCTGACTCAACAACCTACCCGTATTGTACTATACAAGGATGTTATTAAGTGCACACTTAGGTTCTATGCTTACCGTTAAAGGACAGTTTCAGTGTTTGCCCTGAGTACCAGCTCTGGATATTTGTGGGTGCTATCACAAGGGAGGAATCCCATTGCTCCATAAGGGCCACTGGTCCCAGCTAGTGACCACTTTTCTGGTGCAATCCAGTCTTTATTTCAGTTGTCTTTTTTTCTTCCAAGTTAGTTCATTGTTTATGTTGTTTATCATAACAGTTTATGATTAAAATTTTATCTAATTCAGTCACTGGAAAGAAGGATAAAATTTAGGAATGTATTTTAGTCAGAATTAGAATATCATAGGTTGAAAAAAAAGCTTGATTCCATACAGTTACGGTTTAATGTTAAAAGCTTGATATCTGCCTGCTGAAAAGGGGGAGTTTGTGCATACTGGTCACCAATGGGCATTTTATTACTTCATATTTTGTTGTATTCTACTCCCTCCTATGTAATCACCATAACTGCAAATTATTAGTAATTTCAAAGTGTTGTAATTGCTAATTAAGTATTTTAGATTTCACATTAGGAAGAAATGTGCTTAGTCCATGTGAACAGCCTTTAGAGCAGCTGTAAGATGGAATGTATCCATGGGCAAAAATTGCAGCTCTTCTGGGTACTGAGTTTCTGACAGGTCTTCAGCTGCATTAGGGTAAAAAGGTCTTACTACATACAAACCTTTTATTAGAATAAATGTTGCTTCAAAAATTACATAACATGCCTACTCTCCTTGGTAGCTCAAATCAAGGCCAATCAAATCAACATGCTCAAGATGAGTAAGTACATGCATATTTTACCAGTTGTTACTTTTTACAAATTCTGTCATTCAGTCAAAGGAACATATCTTGGAAGAGCAATAGCATGATTGCAAAAGAGACTTTATGGCAGAGAAAGAAAAAACATACTTCTTTTTCCCTCTTTTCAGCATGGTGAGAAACGTTGAGAAATCTGTTTTCTTGGTACTGTGTAGAATATCGAGTTTTGCTGTGTCTGAGGAGCTGCTAACATGAATAACCAGTGATCTCATGTAACCTCAGGACAGCAGGGAGATTTGTTAGCAATAAATAAATATAAAGATAAGTTAGCAATGTGCTCCCTTTAATTTAAGAAAGGAACATCAGGCAGCATGAAATGCATTATTCAGAGAAATGCACTGATATTTTGCTGTTGACTGCAGCTGATAAAACTGGAATAGTCAAAATCATCTGATTTGATCAGGCCATGAGTATAACCCACTTTTCACCGCCGGATGGAATATTTCCAGGATAAATTTAGATCCATGTAGGAAACCAGGACAAGGTCAAGGTTACGTTTATGTCCTCAGATGCAGAATGATTGTGCCCTTCTTTTTTTTTTTTTTTTTTTTTTTTTTTTTATTCAGATTAGTCTGTTGCATAGGTAAAGGTAAAGAAGATAATGCTCTTTGCCCCTTCTGCAAGAGAAATGTTACTCACCAGTTCCAGAATAACTCTGCACACTGATCTGTCAATTGCCAAGTGGTATTTTGACTCCTACTCATTTACTAGTTGAGGAAAGGGAATCCTGTGCCTTATTTATTTCAATCAAGTGAACTGGGATTGTACAACTGATTTGCCAAATGCCTCAAAATCTATTGATAACATACCTTCACGATGTAACAAGAATATCGTTCTGCTTCTTCTTCTACAGTTCTCTTTCAACAACATTTTCTGCAGCTAGTAATACTCAGAGAAGTTAAGTTTTTACTTTTGAGATAGTTTTGCCAATAAATAAAGCATGAAGTTAAATGTAGCAGATAGAGGGTATTTTATGGAAGCAACCATTGACTTTTGGTAATCGCTTTTTCTGAATTGCAGAACAAAGACCAAAATCCCTCAGTCATTATGCTTAAACAATTTTATGTTCTAACTTCTACTCTGCCAATACATTTTGCTTTTGTTTTCAGACAACTGCAATTGTAAGTAACACTTGCTACCTTGGGGTTTGTGCTGCTAGGTCACTCAGAGTGCATTTCGAGAGCACCATGATGAACATACCATCAAAGTAAGGGAGAAATGCATGTATTATATCCAAAGGCTATCTATCTCAGAAGCACCAGACTTTTATAAAGGGTTGAAGGCTTCTTATCTTCTTTCCAATTGTAGATGGGATTAAGAGAATCTAAATATTGTTTCTCCCATCCATAAGTAATGTTTCTAACATTGTAGCTGTTGGATACCAATTGTTCAGAGAAATGGAAAAAGTGTCTAAACTATGTCTTTCAATATTTCTTTGCAAATTCATAGAATCATAGAATAGTTACGGTTGGAAAGGACCTTAAGATCATCTAGTTCCAACCCCCCTGCCGTGGTCTGGGACACCTCACATTAAACCATGCCACCCAAGGCCTCATCCAACCTGGCCTTGAACACTGCCAAGGATGGAGCACTCACAACCTCCCTGGGCAACCCATTCCAATGCCTCACCACCCTCTCAGTAAAGAATTTCTTCCTTATATCCAATCTAAACTTCCCCTGTTTAAGTTTGAACCCGTTACCCCTTGTCCTGTCACTACAGTCCCTGATGAATAGTCCATCCCCAGCATGGTCCCCTTCAGATACTGGAAGGCTCCTATGAGAGGAGCTCATAGAGGAGCTATAGTGGAGTATATATTAGCATATATGGAGTATATATTAGCAGCTATACTGCTCCACGCAGCCTTCTCTTCTCCAGGCTCAACAGCCCCAACTTTCTCAGCCTGTCTTCATACGGGAGGTGCTCCATTCCCCTGATCATCCTCGTGGCCCTCCTCTGGACTTGTTCCAACAGTTCCATGTCCTTTTTATGTTGAGGACACCAGAACTGCACACAATACTCCAAGTGAGATCTCACGAGAGCAGAGTAGAGGGGCAGGATCACCTTCAACCTGCTGGTCATGCTCCTTTTGATGCAGCCCAGGATACGGTTGGCTTTCTGGGCTGCGAGCGCACACTGAAGCTGGCTGATGTTCATTTTCTCATCGATCAACACCCCCAAGTCCTTCTCTGCAGGGCTGCTCTGAATCTCTTCTCTGCCCAACCTGTAGCTGTGCCTGGGATTGCTCCGACCCAGGTGTAGGACCTTGCACTTGGCATGGTTAAACTTCATAAGGTTGGCATCAGCCCACCTCAAAAGCGTGTCGAGGTCCCTCTGGATGGCATCCCTTCTCTCCGGCGTATCTACTGAACCACACAGCTTGGTGTCATCGGCAAACTTGCTGAGGGCGCACTCAATCCCACTGTCCATGTCACCGACAAAGATCCCTAACGGACACCACATTCTTGACACTGTCGATTTACTGTGAGTTCCAGTCAGCTGAATCAGTAACAGATATAGTCCCTAGAGACCTAGGAAAGACCTTCTTTCCGGAGGTAGGCTGTAGGCTTCATTGTCTGCAGTGGAATCATCATGCTTTTGCTGCAGAACTAGACTGAAGACTGTGTTATTTAGAGTAATTTCAAAGCTTATTCCAAGACTGTTTTCACAACAAAAGGTTACTCTGTCAGAGCACAGCAGGGCAAGCTGACTGCAGTTCTGGAGTCAGTATAAACAAGACTAAGCTTTGTTCTGCCTCTCATTTCTTAAATCAAGTTCCTTGCAGAGAGGCAGAGAAACTCACTGCCAGCTTTACATGTACAGGGAGGACAAGAACAAGATTCAGACCATTTAATGCTACTGAAGCTGGGAGTTATGGCTTTCACAAGTGAAAATTGGGGGTGGGATTTGTCCAGCTAAATTTTGTCAATTTTATCTCTCTCTGATGACTGTAAAGCGAGCTCAGTGTGACTAGCTGAGCCATAATATCTAAAGTTAGATGGGGTTAATCCTCCCTGCTTGCCAGAACCCCAAATCATTTGCGTACACAGAAATGTGTCATTCCTTTTGAGATAACACCAGGAATACAAGACATTACACAAGGCATGCAGATGTGACTCAGTGTGTTGGGGTGCCCTCGAGCATTTCAGACGGCAGTGGGTGGGCACATCTATCCAGGCATCCATGTAGGGTGCTCCAGAAGACATTAACTTCTGAAAATCTATGGTTTAGAACATTGCTCTCTCATGAGTCTGAGAGTTTTCTAGGTGTCACACTTGGATATCTTTAAAAAATGTAAATATATTTATGTAATTTATGTGGAAAAATACTCTTCTTCTGTCTTCAGAAATGGCAATTTGTGAAGCATCTTGCAAATGTTGTTGGCCCAGAGGGGTTCCCAGCCAAAAGAGGACTGACCCTTTTGTAATACATGAGCAAGTGCTCAGCCATGGGGACATGTGGGCTGCTTTCAGCCTTTTGCATTATGTAGCTGCTGGACAAAACCCAGAAATAAACCAAATTGCAGAGAGAGCACAAGCCATCATAATAAAAAATAGGTATGATGAATGTTCGTAGATCAAGATACTGGGAGACTGAATAAAAGATGAAGAGGAAACACATTTATTTACTTTTTATTGCATGTCACTATTTTATCTTCCTCTTGTTACGCTTCCATGTAGGGCATGCACATAATGAAATCAAAAAATACCACCTGTTAAGTAAATACTTTAGAAAAGCATTTCCCATTTCTTTCCTTTAGCATCCACCAAAGGATACACTCTCTGACTCCAGCAGCAGCTGGTGTAACTCAAATAGCTCGTTAGAAGTGCCTCATGATCCTTTCTTTTGTGGCACTTTAACCAGTTTGCTGTTAGACTTTCTCCCTCCACAACATCCTGCAAAAAAAGTTGCTTTTTATTTGGGAGAGAGAGCTGTGTGTTGTCAGAGACGAAGGTCCAAACGGGGCACAGCACAATGAGCACAACACTTGCAAATCTCTCTGGTTTCAGGCAGCAGGAAAATTAGTTCCTAGCATTTGCTAATACTTACCCAGACAAGTGTGTTCATTAAACAATGTTAATGTTTTTCTACTCTTAAAAGCCAAGCTATGGTATGAGGCAGCCTTTGTGTTCAGCAGTTGCTCACTGAGTAAAGATCCTATGGCAACCAATAAATGGAAGCCAAAAAATGTTGCAATATTATTTTAGAGGACTCATCTGCTTATTTTTACAGTTAGCCTTGCATAACCTTCTGCATTTTTGGACTCTGCCTTATGTAGAATATTTCTTAAAGTTTCCATTTGTTTTAATTGTACACTGCATATTAGGAAAAGTCCTAAAAATTAGAAAAAATGAGTCACAAATACTTTCCCTTTATGATGTTTTTCTGCCCTTCTATAACCTATTTAGGTACTGCTCTTACATAATATTTATTTGGTGTTATATTTTTGCTGAGGATATAACACTATTTTTTTGGTTTGCAAAGCAAAGATGAAAATAGTGTCATGATGGTAGCTTGAAATGTGTCTGCTTCCTGGGTTTTAAATATGCAGACACAACAAATGATAAGTGTGGCTAACCATCTGATGAGCAGAGCTGGGTTTACAGCTTGAGCCATCCCATATCTATTACAGGAGTGTGTGGGATTTGGACTGGGTTTTCTTTTTATTTTTATTGTTGTTGTGAAAATCCATATTTATAAACAATGAAAAAAAGTCTAATAGTAGATTTAAAATGGCATATAAAACCCCCATTTAGTTATCAGTGCAGCTCAGTCATTTGGTATATGCCCATCTCTGCATTACCCAGTTATCAGCAGAGTATCAAAGACTACAACTGTAAGGTTCCACCTTGATATGATGTCCTAGCAATGATATATTTCACTCTCTCCTCCCCATAAATTAGCAACAAAATCCTGGCAGTCTGTTCACCTTTAGTCTTGCTTCAAGACAGCTCTCTATAGATGGGCTGGTTCATACCTGATGTTGTAACCCCATCACCCATGACAAATTACACTTACAACTGTTGCAAAATTGTATTCTTGATAAAATAAAGGCTTAGAACTTTTTCTCTTTTTTCTTTTTTTTTTTTTTTTCCTCAGCACACAGTATCCTATGTGAAAGTGGAGATGGATGAGTTTGCATGCTTGCATGTGTGTATAAGGGTGTGCGTTCACACACACAAATGAGCAAGCCTAAATGAGATTGGGGTGAGGATTGTACCTTTCTGCTTCTCACATGCCTCTGCATCAAGCTGGGTAAGAAGCTGAAATAGGAAATAGTGACGTATTCCCCAGTTGCTTCAGAGCATCGCAGCTTATTTTTTCAGCAAGAAGAGCTGGGAAAAGGTTTGGCACTTCTGTAGGCTGGAGGTTTGCAACATGTTGTGCCTGCTGTTTGAGAGGGAGGCTGATGGCAGGTGGCAGTACCCTTTTTGCTTTTTCAGAAAATCCTTGCCCATACAAATATCTGAATTTTGTAATTGTAAAATTGTGTTAACATGTGCCTATATACAGAAATAATAGGGAACCAACTCATTCAATCTTTGGATTCGTTAAATAGGTTATGCGGGTTTCAGCCCACTGAGCTTTAGGTTTCTGCAGGAAGGGTGTCTCAGTTCCTGTACAGTTCATGGATACCCCATTAGTACAACCTGTGTAGCCTAGAGAGCAATTAATCTCATCCCAAGGTAGACACTGATATTTAACCAGATGAATGGCACCCTATACCAGCCACCTGGGAACTCTTATTTTTTAAAACAGGATCCAAACCGTCTAGCTCAAATACAGATGTCAAGCTTATAGTCACCGGAAATCAGGAGAGCTGTATCCTACTTCTAGCCTGACAAAGTCTAAGAAACCGGTATTTTTATATGCAGAAGTACATAATGAGTTACAGTGTAACTATTCATATGCTAATCCTATTAAAATGTGTGCTTAGATTGAAAGTTCTTTGGGACAAGGACAGTTTTTTTCTCTATGTTTGTATATAGCAGCGTAATAAAGTCTGGATATGCCTAGAACTGGGGCTCCTGACTACCGAAGTAAAAGTAATATAGTAGAATGGTTGAATATTTTTGAGATCAAGTACAATATGTTCTATCTTATGAGATCAGCAGCTTCCTGTTCTTCAGACAAGGCATCTGCTCTGTTCTAATTGAATTCTTTGGGGTTTTTTTTGTATGAAGGGAACAAATTTTATGGATGAACTTTAGCTGCAATTGACCTAATATTGCAAACCCCATTTCTCACAGAACCTAAGAAGGTTTTAACCCGCTTTTGAAAGGAAAGCAAAATATAATGATCTACTTCAGCAGCTGTACTCAGAAGATAATCTATTAAGGATAAATGAAAACAATGGAATAATTTTCTGTTTATGGTCTTGCTCTGAAAAAAGGTCACATAAAAATCTCATAAACTGAGGTTTTATTTTATCATTGTAGATGCTTCCAGTGTACCTTGGAATATCAGTCCAAGAGGAGCCATCCAGTATATTTTCTGAAGGATTTTTTAAAGCAATAGTATTTTTAAATATATCCAACACTATATTACATTACATACTATATTACTATACTTCAGAGCAAGCAATTGCCTTCTTCAGATTTATGAGAAAAGAAATACCAGGAGATTTTTGAGAAGTTTAAATTTACTGGTTTGATAAGCATGGTTTACTGCTTTACAAAACCAAACAAGGGGTGACAGTGTCAACAGCAATCCTTCCTGATCCATGCGGATGTTTTGTGGACTTTTGTTTGGTTTATTGCTGTTGTTCATGTTGCAAATGTATTTATTTATGCTTAGTCCTGACTAGTAGTGGAAATGCTGCCAGGAACAAGGCTTTGTCATGATAGTCATGGTCATGAAGCTCTTCCTGCAAGGTGCCTGTGCCACTCTAGTGACCTGCCCATATCAATTCATTTCCAATATTTGGACCCAGTTTTGAATACTCCAGGGCACGAATTCTCCAAGGGTCTCTTGTGGGCTGCAGGCTGCTAGGGGTCTCAAAGCATCTTCTTACCTGAAGCCAGAACTGGCAGACCCAGCTGAGCATCAGACTAAAGTTGCAACTGGGGTCCTCACAGCTGCACTGTGACTGCAGTAATGGTCAGGGTGCACAGGGTTGTAGTTTAGGGAAGCCCTGAGAAGCAGTGCTGTGGCACTGCCCATTTTCGCTACACACACCTCACCCTAACTTTAGATAGTGTCATGTGAAAAAAAAGGTGCTGTGAAGTTAAACTCAGTATCTTCATAAGCTGAAGCATGTGGTCTTCTCATTTAAAAAGCATGGCATTTCTTGATATATGAAATGCTATTGTGAAGGGATATTGCTGCAAATTGCCTATACTTAGCACTTGCTGGAGGTTAATGCAATACACCTTTACTGATTTATTAATTATAGTAAGTTAATTATAAAACTCCTCCCTCT
The DNA here is from genome assembly GCF_963264785.1 of Psittacula echo. Taxonomy (NCBI): domain Eukaryota; kingdom Metazoa; phylum Chordata; class Aves; order Psittaciformes; family Psittacidae; genus Psittacula; species Psittacula echo. The sequence continues at coordinate 94,672,527 of NC_137738.1, forward strand.
TTCTTTCTAGGGTTTCTTTCACTTCATATTTCTACTCAAAATGTACACCCTTCACAAAGCGGAGGTTGTGAGGGTTGGAAAGTAGAGGTTTATTTATTTTTTAGAAATAATTAAATTTTTATTTAAAATTAAAATGTGAAATTTGACACAGTGGAATGCAGAGCATTTTCTTCTCCCCTATCACAGGTGGATATGTTCCATGGTCCTTTATTTTTTTGTTGTTGTTACTGTGTCACTTTTCTCACCTCCCATAGCAATGCACAGTTTCCAGGCTGTAATCAACACGTAAAAGGCTTTCATTGCTTCACACATGACATCTTTCCAGCTTGTATTATAGTGCTGCCTCTTCTCACCTTTTAACAAAAGTTTTGTAGTTTTAGCATTTTTCTCAAGACTTCATCTTCTGGAGTTTTTTCTTCTGTCCCTGGTTTAAACTTTGTGCTTATGTCTCTTATGATTACACAGTAAAGCTAAAATGACAGAAATGCAGAAAGCATCTTCAGATGTGTTATTTTTTTGAAGTTCACCATTTTAAACAACCTGTGTGTGTTTTGGAAGCCTGAATTGTTTGTTATTTTTGGTGCTGAAGCTGAACTGAACTGCAAAAGCCAAGGAATGTTGTAAGCACAGCTCTTTAACTACTGTGTTGTAATCTTATTTCGTTCAACTGCTGGGGGTTTATATGACCACCAAAAAGAACACAGCCCTGGATGGGTACTTTTCCTGTGAAAAAAAAGTTAATTTTTTAATTGACAAAAAATGCCATCACCATTTTTTGGGTATCTACAACAAAGGCTGATTTTCACTGGTCAATCAAGTGAGTTACAGAAGGACAGAACAGGAGACTAAATTTCCCTGTAATTTCTACACCTTTCAGAAATTATATCCTTTAAGAGCAGTGGCATTTAAAAGCTTTGTGGTTTAGTGGTTTTAATAATATACATTATTGCTTTGCAACTCAGTATTCCTCTGCAAAACATCCCAAATGTCAGAAACAAAAGATGATACAAATTATGCACATTATCAGGGTGAACCTTGAGGAGCGATTTTTTTTACTCCCGAGGACTTGTGATCCCATTTCTGGACCGTGACACATTGAACAAGCTGTCTGTCAAACTCCACATTTGTGTTTGGAAATAGCTGTGCCAGATACTGAGTTTCACTATCATTTGAGTGATGGTACTGAACAATTAACCACATCGTTACTTAATATTTAATTCCATTTGTAAGCATTTCATATTACTGTTTATATTTATAAATAAGGTATTATTAAATATATTACAGATACATAAATGTTACATACCATTAATCGTACATCATATATACCATACATTACAAATGTATTTTTATCTATGCATGTAATTTGAAATTATTTACATATTTACATAAATGTATTTATGTATAGTCAAAACCAGAGTCCATTCTGTGGTCTCTTCCATTCAGCTAGGTGAGAACATGTTGTTCTCATGCTGCATGACACGGCGCGATTTCATCAGACTGCTCCATGCAGCTCCTTTCATATAAACAGGGCTAAGCAGAGAAAGAAGCAGGTTGCAAATGCCTCATCACACAGATTGTCTTTTCACACTGAGGAGCTTCAAGGACAGAATGACTCAGGTGACTGGTGGTATTAATGCCAACAGGAGAAGAGATAGAAAATCGGATGGAAGGAATACAGCAAATGGATAGAAAGAACTTCAGTCTCCATAGTTATCTGGCATCTTCCTGATCTGAACCTACTCATTTTGCCCTTCCCTTCAACTTCCCCCTTTGCCTTCCTTTCCTCTACCCTTTCCCTTCCCTGTTTCCTTCCGCTTCCCCTTTTCTTTCCGCTTTCCTCTTTCTTTCCCCTTCCCTTTCCCTTTCCCCTTCTAATTCCAATTCCTCTTCCCCTTCCACTTCTCCTTTCTCCTTCCCTTTCTCCTTCTACTTCCCCTTCTTCTTTCCCTTCCAATTCCCCTTCTTCTTTCCCTTTCCCTTTCCCATCTCATTTCTACCTCACATTTGCTCCCTTTGTGCTTCTTACTGTCCTGTGAATGGTTCTGTGTCTCTTGAATCAGGAATTGAGGAGTGCAGTGATCTGACAAATCAAATTATTGCTATAGAACAGCAAATATTGCAGTTTCTCACCTTCAAAATCCATGGTTTTAAAGCAATATATCACCTCTCCCCTTCTGTTCCCCACATGTTTGTAGAAACATGAAAACAGAGGACAATTTTTAATTTTCATAATTGCCTCAAGACAGCTCAGGCTTTATGCTATAGCACAACCAGTGTGCCCATCTCTTATTACACTCAATCAAAATAGAATGCACTGTAGCAGAAATTAATTTAGATTTTGCAAGATTTGGCCTTTTGAAATCAGCATAAATTGTAATGTTCCAGTCAATAGTTTGTTCAGCAGGCAGCAAGTCACTTGATTTTGCTTTAGTATGTCTCAATCTGTTAAACAGTAAAGCTTTTCTTTGCTGAGGTAGGACTGACATGCATGCAGTAAGAATAAACTCATTCTAACAGTTTTGCTTTGCTTTTCTGTTCTATATAGCAACAGTTTGTAAATAGTCTATATCAAAGCATGTTTGGTAGCAACATGTGAACCATGCTGATGAAAGAAGAAATGACCCAAACTACTTAACCTCAATCAAATAAGATCAAAACACATTGGGGATTTTTTGCTTATTTATTTGGTGGTTTTGTAGCTTATTGTTTCACAGCTGTTTAGTTTTTGTTTCAAAGAACCTCTGAAAGCAGGACTGTGAAGTGCTCTATGACAGGGAATTCTTATGATATTTTTCTACCTGAGCATGAGCCAGGAAGCTCACAAGAAAGATTGTTTTCCTCTTTCCTGGTCAATATAGTTAAGTACTAACTTCTTTATGTGATCATCTGAATAGGATGTTGCTAATTACTAACCACCATCAGAAATGGAATTAAATATGAAGCTGTACGTATTCAAGGTACTTTTCAGATGGAAGGATAAGTTTGCTGACATTGACTTTCTGTACTTTGATTTTCTCAGCGTTGTTTCTCTTCATGATACTGCAGACCAGATGCTGTAAGAGAATGCACACTTTAAAAAAGAAACTGTCTTTGGCACAAAGCTCTTTCTTATACCAGCATCAGGATATCCCAGCTATTCCATCTTAAATTCATGCTGATACCACTATTTTTAGGAGTTCTCTATGACTTACAATTTTATGTTTTACATACAGTACTACGGCAATCACAAAAATCAACTTACTAACATAAACCATAGACATACATTCTGCTTCTTATGTCCACTTAGTTCTAATCACTTACATATTTTCTGAGAACTAAAGAATTCTTCTGGTTGAATATCATAAATGAATTAGCCAAATATTCACCAACACTGAGGAAAAGTGAGGCTGAATCTGCCATCTAGGTTATGCATGGATTTTTGAAGCTCTGTGGTGGAACTCTTGGACCTGTTAAAAGGAATGAAAGTCCAATCATTGAGCTTACTGGGACCAAAATTTAATTTTAGTTGTTCTATAGGTCCACTGAATTACTTTTCTTTCAAATTCCTAAATTAAAATCTAAAGATTTTAAAAGACTTTAAAACTACTTAGTGTTCCTCAAAAGTAATCTGTTACATCTGTTCAGAATTTGGTTCTTTATTGGGCAAAATGATTGGGATTAATCTACTAGGTGTTTTTTCCTGAAAAGTGGAAAAAAAATAAAATAAGAGGAAAGTGATTATTTTTTTTTTCCTTGTTGTCTTTCTACGTGGCTGCCACATCTCATTTCCTTTGCATATTGTGCTATGCATACAATAGGTATGTGTTGCAATCCTCAGGATGTCATTCTCTTTAGTACCAGTGGATATTGGAATGAGACACTTCATATTCAGCTGAAGTCTTGCTTTCATTTAGAGTCATTCCACGCTTTTAATTGTGCCCATTTGGAAGAGGCTAAATCTTTGCAAACCAGGATGTTGGGTCTAGAGTTTCTGTGGTCTGTATCTGTGTAGTTTTTGTGGTGGTTTGTGGGTTTTCTTTCAGAAAAGAATGGATGAAGGAATGGTCCTGTTTTTCCCTCATATTGCTGAAGGGAAATTAAATAACAGCCATGGCTCTACACTATGGCTTTCCTTTCCTTGTTTTAATTTTAGCCATCTTTTGCTGGTTCCTGTTATACTTAGTTCCTGACTCTCAGCACAATAAATGTTATTGTTCATGAGGAGAATGAGTTGTATAAATGTCAAGTCATCAAAAATCAGCTGGCCAATTGCCTAAAACCTTATTTGCTTTCTTCATGGGACATAACTGTAAGTACTTATTCATATGAATGAGTCTTACACCTAAGTGGACCTACTGACAGTAGCAGTGAACTGAATGAAAAAAAAAAAAAAGACTAAAAAAACCCTGTGCTATGCAATAATGTCTTTTAAACCTAGGACTGAAGTTCTAGTGCAAATCTTTAGCTGATGGTATAAATTCACTTGCTTTTGAAAATGTATACACTCCTTACTATGTTTAATTTTTAAAAAGTCAGATAGAATGAATCAAATTCAGAAACAGAAAATGGTTATTCAAGTAATTTCAAATGCAAGGAATGATGTGGTTAGGGCAATCATAGAGGCTCTTGAAATGTTTAGTAAAAATATAATGTTGGATCTGTTTCATGCTAAGAGCATCTCACTGAGTGTTGATTCCTTTGGAAGAACATACCAGTGTAGAGAAATCGTTATCTGACTTGATACACCAAGCCCAAAGTTCAAGACTATTGAAGACAGACATGAAAAAACTGATAATGTTCACATCATATAAAGGTGAGGAAAGAAGCTGAAAAATAAAAATTAGAAATAACAGAGCAAAAAATGAAAAGGAATATTGCGGTTCTTGCAATAGCTGAAACAAGCATTAGTATTAGTTTGTTCAATTATAATAATAAAACCTGTAGTAATAAATATGTTTACAATACTTTTCAAACAAGCATTCTAGGACTTTCAAAATAAAATCAAACTAAAAAGGGGTAAATCCACTTTGCAATTCCTTAAAGTTGAAATTTTAGGCAATAATTATTTGTTTTTCTAATGCAGCAATATCACAGCAGAGGATTATCAGAATTAAATGACTGCTGTCTGGGGAAGTCTTATGTGCTGATTCCTGAATTTACTGTCATGAAGGATCAGCTGCCCCTTCCATAGCTGTCAGTGCATGGGATGCCTCCCCATTTTGTTTGATATGGTGTATTTCCTTTCTCCTTGGTAATATGAGTGCCTCTTGGATGCAGGGTCCCTTTCTGGAGCCACTAAGCTGCATGTATGTTCCTCACCCAATGTGGGGTTCAGTTACCTAAACATAAGTGCCTCGCACTCTTTCGGATACCTTGGGCTACCCTGCCTAGCTTTCAGCTACTACTTGAGAAAGTACAGGTCTTGTGTCATGTCTGTGACATCAGCACATCTTCTGCATCTCAAAAATCATGACACTTGCTTAGGTCTCTGACAGTGTAGGTGTTTACATGTGAACTAGGTGTCTAGACTATCAGTGGAGTCCAAAGAGCCGCTTATCTCGCTCTAGCCACCTTCACATGGTCCCTGGAGATGCTTCACAACTGTCTACTAACTGCCTATTGTCAGCTTTACTTCTTACCAGTATATAACCCCTCACTTCAGTTTTATATACTTGCCCCCAAGCTTGGCTTAGCAGGCAGCACCTACCCAGCAGCCCACCAGTACACTACAGGGTCTATCTTTTCTAGCCTAGTGCAATCTGAGTGAAGCATGTTCCATAGGAAGAGGAGGTTTTTGGTTAGACAATACGACTAACAGCTTGGTAACTGCCAATGACAGTCTCTCTAGCTTATTGTGGAAGGATGAAAGTCTGTTGTTGAAAAGAAGCTGATTGTACGTTCTGTTTCAGCCCACCAAAACCTGTACAGAGTACACCACAGCAGACGGACAAGAAAATCACTCAAGCAGGAATTTTGAAGTGCCATGAGATTTTTTTTCTCTTGTCTAATACAAGTTAAATAATTCTGTCTTTCTGATGTAGGAATCCCTTATCTCTGTTATGTTTTCTTCTTTCTGAACTCAGAGTCCCTCATCTCCATTTTTGTAGAATGACAGAATGGTTTGGGTTGGAAGGGACCTTAAAGATCATCCAGTTCCAACCCCCTGCATTAGGCAGGGACACCTTCCACTATACCAGGTTGCTCAAAGCCCCATCCAACCTGGCCTTGAAAACTGTCAGGGATAGGGCAGCCACAGCTTCTCAGGGCAGTTATATTGTGGACACTGTAAGAGGTCTGTGCAGTGATTAAAACTATGTGGACAGAAGGTTTGTTCTCCAAAAGTTAACTTGACATTTCCTAATCTTGTCATCCTGTTGTTTTCTTTTAGTGTCTTATAAGAGTATATTTCTTCTTTTTTATTCTTCTAGCAGCTGGAACTGGTAGCTATTTCTCATAAGGGGGATTTTTTCCCCCCTTTACATCCTTTTTCAAGGTGAATTTTAATAGCATCTCATATGATATGAAGATTTTGTCTCAGTAATTTTAGTACTTTGAAAAATATCCTTGCTTTTTTTAGATTTTTTTTTAACAACCTATCAAGAAAACCATATTCAGTTTTTTTTCCACAGTGGAAACTGTGAATTATTTATAACAGTAGTTTGATTATATTAAAAAGCACAATCCCAAGCCTGCAGTACATTACTGGCTCCATTCCTTGCATAAACCAGGCATGTTTATATTTTTCCTCAGTAAATATGTGATAATTAAATGCAAATAGACCATATTTTTCAAACGAATTCCCAACCCTGGAAACTTAGATAATGATAATGTTGCTTCATAAATGCACAACTGCAACTGAAATCAAAGTTTACTGAAGCAGAACATTCTTAGCAGTCAGTAGCAGCTATCACTTAGTGAAAAAAACTCCAAGATTAATATAGACACATCATTGAAAAATGGATAGCCCTAAGGTATTTTATAATCATGGTATATACCTAAGTATTAATTGAAAACACTGTGCACTCTTTATGGGATGTTCTCAGCTAATCCATTCATTTAAATTATTATACTATATTGAAGTCATGCCTAAGGCTGTCATAATTCTCTTGCATGTTCCCCATTGTGTGTGTTATTGTCTGTTTCTAGGTCAGCTTTTCAGCCTTTTCCTTTCCCCTCGTGACAGATAGCAATCTCTCTCCCATATATTTCCTTTATGAAGAGAGATACTAATGTTCCTTGGCGGGCAACACCTGGTCTTATTCTGTTTTCATACAATCTGAGGTCCTGATTTTCCCTTGAGGGTAATAGAAGGGCTTTCCTATTGCTCTGCTAGTTGCATCCCTAGGAGTGTCTCTGTTTCCCCCTCCTTTTTGATGGATTGGGTCTCTCTTCCTCCACTGTCCTAATCTGCTGGGTAGAGAAACAAGGAACCAAGAAAGGACTATCTCTTATCCAGCTTGCAATGAGAAACTGAAACCTCCCCTGCAACCCTCCTCATTCCATTCTCATTCTTCATTGCTTGCTCCACTTCTATACAGCTGTTTTGTAACACCTGGAAATAAATTATCATGTGCCCTTAAGAAGAGCCTTAAAGTGTGGAGTCTTGTTATCTCAGTGGCAGAATGCTGGCAACAAGCTGAGCATTGTCTTTGCATCACCTGGCTGGCTGCCCTCCCTATCCCAAATAACTTGGTTTTCCTGGTGGAGATTCCTGTAGCTGCACCCCAAGGCTGTCTTTCTGAGACATTTGGAGAGAGGCCTAAGGAAATCTCCCCTTCTTTCCTTATGAATTCCTCACATGAAAGTATTTCCCCCACTTTTTCTAATTCTCTTTACCAGCTAAAGAAAGTGGCTGTGTTTCATTCACTCTTGATGACCTTATGAATGGGGAAGAAAATTATACAGCTCATAGGTGGCATGAACTTAAGCTGTGATGGCTATTCCTTCTGGAGCTCTATCCCTTTAATGCATCACTGCTTTCTTGCCTGAACCTGGAGAAAGAGCAGTTGTGGGGGAGGAAAAGGCAGGTTCCTGGAAGAAGGAGTAGCTGACAGGATGTTGCTTTTGTTGGACAAGATCTGTCCTGTTGACAACAGGGAGGACCCAATAAAGCCGAGACTTAGCTACCAACCAAGCAGCATGCTGCCAATCAGAGGTGGGAGGCCAAATTTTGATTCTTCCTGCCAAGAAAAGGCATTTAAATAGGGACTGAAGTATGATTTCAATTTCACTCCAGTTTAATGCAGACAGCAGAAAAACACAGTGACTCACAATACATTCTTGCCCCTACAATAAATAAAATTTCCTCTCAGAAGTCTGCAATTCTGAATCAGTAAGGAGGCATGGTGAACACTTGGTCCTAGGATGTACTCAGCACACCAGCTGGCTTTTCATTCTAGGAAAGGCCAAGAAATTAACATGTTGGGAGTTTGTGAGAAAGGCCACAATTTACATTAATGTTCTCTTTCCTTCACAGATGCAGAAATATATTTTAAAAATATTAAAGGTTAATAGTAGATGCTATTACCACAACTATAAATCTGAAAACAAACAACCTATGCCCTAAAGCAGCCATCTCCTTACATACCTTGTAGCTCTCCCCATGATGTGAGGTGAGGGGAGGGAGATAAAGGAGGTGGCTGAAGGATGTATTGCCATAGACAAGGCTATAGAAGTAAAGTTACTGCGTAAACCACAGATCTACTCCATTACATTGTTACACTAAACAGTGATGGCTAGGGGAGATTTTTAGCTTTCTCTGTCCTCCTTTTCTTGTGGTCCTGACAGCTGATCAGCTTCTCAGTCACACAGCCGAGGACAGATGACCCCCAAAAAGTTGGCCAGTGGCATCATTTTTTCATCTGTTTGAAGGTGATCAGAAGATCTTAATAACAGCTTAATTTTGGATTTTAGATGCAAGCCTGAGGTTTTCACTTTATGTAATGCTTTCTAAAATGTCCTGAAAAGAACTGAAGAGTTAGGCTGAAGTCCAGGAAAGGAAATGAATAGTAGGAATGATACATAATCTCCCCTGACATCCTGTTAACACTGCCTCATGCTTAGACCATGAGCTCTGCCTTGCAGAGCTGGCAGGATGAACAAGCTCCTGCCTAGAAACATGTTTTTTCAGCCCTGTCTGATTTGTTGTGCACCAAATCCTTTTTATATGCCAGGGTCTCTGGGCTCGATGCTCTGACTCTGGCCTGGGAAAGCCATACGCACTGTCCCATGTCCCATTCCATGGTGATGACTTTTCTGCACTGGAGTGTGGTGGCCTAGACAGGCATGTGTTCACGTTATATAGGCTCATGTCTTAGGCTTTTAAAGCCTGGTTCCAAGTCTGCTAAATGCAAAAGAAAGGTTTTAACTGACATGAGGAAGCTTTTAACAAAGCCATCAAGAAGTGCTAGGATGAAGACAGGAAGTATAATTTAATGTGTTGTTTTGGTTTTTTTTTCTCCCAAATTATTATTTATTTATGAATATATTTATTGACTTCTTTGATGTTTTAATCATTGTGGAAGCACAGCAATCTGATGGATCCTTTTAACATGCATTTACATGCAAAAGGGGCAGTTTATTTTTCAGCAGTTCGAGCACCTGCAATTCACATTAGCTTCAGCTGGAATTCTGTGTGCTCAGCAAATTAAACATTCAGTAAACAATGTTATAACAGTATTGACTTGAAGATGAAATCATAAATGCATGAAAACAGGACAAAGCCTATAACTATATGTAGCTATATTACATCTGTTATGCATCTCAGCCCTGGAATAGAAAGTTGGAAAAGATCTCAGCAGCCCTGAATTAGCTCAGCTCTACAATTATAGCACCTGAGAAGATGAGGGCTGGTACTTCCCTTATATTAGATACCCAACTCAAAACTGACACATGAAACGGAGGATTATTTTTTTTAATACAATACTAAAATCAAATTCATCTTAGAACTGAATTAATCTGATTTTCTAAGTCCTTCAGGCCATCACCTTTCTTTTTATGCTGAGACTAATAATTCTCCATTTCTGGTGGAAAGAATTGAGAGAGTGTGATTTTATGCAACCTCATTTACTTCTGCAGTATGCCATTCCCCAGAGATTCTGATTTGTGATGTCTACTGTTTAGTATAACCATGCATTTATAGCAAAATCATGGTATAGAAAAGAGCAGATATGCTTAATAAACAAAATCAGCCTAAGTTTTTATGCATAGTGAGTAACTTGATCTATGGCAAACCAAGCTGGTCCATTAAGAGACTCAAAGAACTGCCCAGGCCCTGTTTTCAGGTAGGTCTCAAAGTATATTAACCTGGCTTGAAATGTCTGGGAGCTTTGGGAGATGCCCACTGAATATGCGAGCAAAGGGAAACTGGAGAGCTTAAAGGCAGTCAGGCCAGAAACAAAGCAACTTTTCTGTCTGCTTAGGTAACATATTACTGACTCAAGAGATTATACATACCAGGAATTAGATTTTAACTCCTGCTCTTGGAAATTCCCCCAACAGGAAAAGACTACATCCTTCCTTGGATTTAAAAAGTGTTGTGAGAAAAAAAAATATCATTGTACTTGCCTTCCCCACGTCATGCGGAGAGTGCCAGGGAGCCATCAGAAATAATTCAGCGTACTGACATAGGTCTCTGGCCTTTTGGAGAATTATGGAAATGTATGATAAGAGTTAGTTACCAGATTGGAGCACTTTTCCTTGGTTTCCTCACAGACACACCAGTATCTTTCTCATTTCCTATGACGCTTCACACAGCAGTGGGTTTTAGGGCGAAGAGGAGCAGATGGTGCTCAAATTTCCCACTATCAACTTCAGAGAAATAAGAAAGCTAGAAGATGGAGAGCATATGAGATACTTGTGTAAATAAAATAAAATTACACAATATAGAGAAATAAGTTTCAAAACTGACACCCTGCAAGTTTGCAGAAATGAACAACACAAATGTTACTTAGAAATGACAACCAGAACAGGTAAAACATGGCAGGGTGTCTTGGCTAAAGTGATCAGGCTAAAGTGGTTAGACTCCCTGTGAAGCTCTTCCCTCTCAACTGGGACTCAGTATGCATTTATGCCATTCACTGAATGAAGAGCAGTCCCTCCTACATTTGGAGCAATCAGTTTGTTTATCCAGTGTTGGGAGCACTTGCTACCACTTCTCTTTCAAAGGGAATTTTTCTGACTCATGAAAATTAGGGAAGTGCTCAAATGAAACTCTACTATTTCTCATGAGTGCCTCCTTCAGACCCCCCTGCTTCACGGCCTCTGGTAGGAGCCCATTTCTCTTTTCTAATACTTCAGTAAACAACAGCTGACCGTCTTTGGTGTGTGGAACTGACTGGCCCAGGTTCCTCTCATCTCTAAAAGAGTAAGCTATGCTGTTACACACATGGAAGTGTGTTCTTTAGCAGAGGGAGATTGTGTGTACAATTTGGGGTGGAGGGAACCTTATGAGACTCTGCAATCAGATAAGTCTTGAGCTGGTGCTTCTGCTGTTGTTTCCCTCAAATGAAAGAGTCTTGCTGGGACTTTGAAGGAATTAGGAGTGAGGGTCAAATGGACAGGCATAGAGGTTGTAGCTTTACTACAGAAAACAAAAATAAGGAGAAAGAAAATCTGTAAAATTATATTTGCTTGTAGTTCACATTTACCACATAAGAGCCAGGTTGGATGAGGCCTTGGATGGCATGGTTTTGTGTGAGGTGTCCCTGCCCATGGCAGGGGGGTTGGAACTAGATGATCTCAAGGTCCTTTCCAACCCTAACTATTCTATGATTCTAAGAGAGAGTATTTCTGAGACCCCGGCTCTTTAGCCTGATTTTCTGCTCTAGAGAACTCGATGTGATTATTTACTTGGGACAGGGAAATGAGGATGTGGCAGAGTCCGATTGATCTTCCACCAAAGAAAGGAAGACAACGATCACACATGCTGCTGGATAAATAAGGTACTAACATGTCATTAGATGTCCAACTGGCTTCAGAACTACGAAGATGTGTTTATTATTTACAAGTTTTGCTATCTGCACAGAGCTTGCCCAAGGCCTTTGTGGTCAGGTTTGAATCCTTTTTTTTTTTTCTTCCCACTGAGCAGTGGTTTATTTTGTTATAACTCATTTCCATACTTTATATGAGATGGATGCCATGGCTTTCTTGGTTGTCTTCTATTTGAGATTTGGATGGTAATCATAAGAGATCCTTGTCCAAAACCCCACAGATTGGATCCTGTCACCCTAACTGGGGACTTTCAGATCTGGTAGGGCCTTAACAGTTCCACATTGAATCTGTGTTTTCAAAGAAAATTGACTGGTATATTAGTCAGCACTGGTGGGCGTGCCACTGGATGAAGGTTTCAGTCAAAAGTAACTTTCTTCAGCATGGTGATTAAATTTGTGGTCTCAGCCGCTGATGCTAAAAACTCAAATGCCATAGTATCATGCATGGTAAATGAGAAGTTGTAAGTGAGGCACAAGATGAAGATAGGCTCTATGTTTGTAATATATAGCTCTAATGTTGCTAGTGCATTTTTAAATGTGCTTCTAGATGAACATTTTTGCTTTATTTTGAAGGCAAGAACTTCCTTCTCTTTTTCTGCACTGAACTCTATTATTTGGTGCTGGGGACTAGGGAGAAATGAGTAAGTTCTCAAAATAAATCCAATATATAAGATGTAGGTGATACCATGTCCTCTTATAAGTCTGTATGGAAAAACATGTCTGAATTTGGTGATAAATTGTACCTTTAGTGTGCCCAGAGATGCAAATTTATTTTTAAATAAATGTTTTATCTGTCACCTTCTGTAAGAAAGGAATTTACACAAGAATGGAGAGAGTACATGCTTGAAGGGATAAAGAGCTGTAACTACACACATGTGCACACAATAGAGATTAAGCATTTTGGCCTTGACTTTTAGGAGCTATTAAAACTGTCTGAGAAGTTTCCTTCTATTGAGGCCAGCAAATATCCTATCTGTGACCAAAGATTGCCTGTGTCTGAATTAAAGATGTAGATCTCTACACTTATGCAGACTTTGTTCTGATTATTGACAAATTAAATTCCTGTAGCATAAAAACATGTCATCTGGGAGTGATGCTGAATTGATATGACTAGAGAATAAACTGGACCACTTCACAGCTAGCTCAGCCAAGACTTTTCAGCTCAATTTAAAGTCACAATCAGAAACACAAACATAGTTAACCAGCTCATTTTTTTACACAATCCACATGAAGATCACTAAAGTTTTTTTCTGTAAATCAGATTTTTCCTCATCTGCAATTTATATGTGGTAAAGATTATTGCCTTTTGAAGCAATTATTTTGAGGATCTATTCAAAGCAAATTGACAGTGCTCCAGAAACTTGGAAACAGATCATTCATAGCAGGAGATGGACATGATAAAAACATGCAAAGCCACAACTGAAGTATAAGGAAAGGAAATACTTTTTCAGCCAACCTGTAATTAGCTTGTGGAAGTCACAGCTACAGAGAGTCAAGGGCAAGAATATAATTAGATTCCAAAAGGGACTGGAAATGTATATTGATGTAATTAATTATAACTCTGGCTATATTTCCTTAAGTTTTGTTACAGCAATATTATATCTCTTTTTTCCCCCTGGAGAAACTGTGTTGTTGCAGAAAGCCAAAGAACACATGGTCAGGAAACAGCCCTTAGGTAGTCTGCAATGCGCAAATGACACTCCTGAGGGAGAAACAAAGATGCTGTTATGGCATTGAGCAGTAGGGCCGGTAAGGTGCTGGGTGGTCTGTGTGTGTGCACGACTGACACAATAATGACTTAGACCAATACCCAAACATACAGTCATGGGCGCCAGATGGTCACCAGCTGGGAGACAATTTTCATTTTTGAAATTGTACATCCCTTGTAAAATATCTTTATTGCTATCAGCCTCTGTAAACTTTATTTCAACAGTCTGCTCTGTTGGTTGAATTTAACAGTGCAGTAAGCATGGCAATTACAGATACTGAGGCAAGTTTAAGTTGTAACTGGAAAGTTTTTCAACTGTTATAATTAGTTTACATAAACTAAGAGGCTACCGTAGTGTGTATGCAAAGACCACATGGAGAAAAGCTCTCCAATATTGCATATTCAGTTTTCAGTGATATGAAGCAAGCCTAGGTAGTGCTCCAGAGTTGACAATGTTTTATTGAGGGTTATTCTGTCCTTTCTTATCACAGAGGAAAACAGCTAATATTTTCCTTAGTGCTTAAATAGATAGCTAAGTAGCTAACAAGTTAGGCAAAACAAAGTAATCAGGAATGGGGTGGTACAATCCCAAAAGTAAAATAAAACCTGCATTGGAATACTAATAATGAGTGTGATGGAAATACTAAAGGTTAGAAGTTATTTTGCAAATGGGGAATAATAACTTTCTGCAACTTCCGTTCTTGGCAGAAGAGGCTTGTGATTGCATTTGCTATGGGAGGTCAGGAACAGCCAGATGATACCACCTGACTAGGTTACTTGATGCTCATAACTAAATAAGCTCAGTTTCCTTGGGATCTGCTCTGCTTGGTTCCAAGGGTAGTTTTGAACCACAGGACTTACTACAGAGGTATAAAAGGTATTTATGAAAAGAATGAGAGTATGTAGCTGAGGTAGTAGACATTAGCACACATGATCCTCTGATCTGCCTACTGAAATTTAAGGATGCTTCATGGCATTTTTGGGCTGGGCTGGGATTTCTGCTTGGCCAAGGTAGCCTTTTTTTTTTTTTTTTTTTTCTTTTTTTCCCTTTATCTTTTGTGTTTGGAACACACTGGAAAGATATTAATAGGTAGTTCTGTTAATGTCTTTGGATTTTCCATGTCTGATGAAGCAATTTAACATTTAAAAAAAATATGTATCAAAATAGACATTTTTTGTACTGGCTTGATGTGTTTATATCTAGATGAAACTGTGGGTGAACCATGTCTGACTGTAGTTACTTGTCCGAGTTGTAGAACAGCTGCATCTCATAAAAAGACTGTTAGAAACAGAGAAGTAGTATTGTAATGCTGTACAGAAATACTCTGCTAGAACTATGTGAAGAACATAGTATCTACTTTCAGTAGCAATATAGCCTTGAACCATGTTAGTTAGCAGAAAGCTAGAAAGCTTTGTGTTTCAACAGTAAAATGTGCCTACTAACAAAACACAGATAACTGTTTCAGTCTCATAGTATCTCTGGAATAACTGCTTTCCATCAACGAGCACCAAATGAATGCTAGACTAAAGTGTGGTTTACCCCGTGCAGATGTGGGCTGCAACCTCCTTCTCCCTTTAAGGAACCACCACAACTGGAATCACAGCTTAACATGGACTTTCATAATTTGATTGTTAGTGTGAAATACAGTAATATTCTTCTAGAAAAAAAGACTTGATTTATATTTTCTGTTTCTTACTTCCAGCTTTAAAAAATACTGCTTGAGCTTGAACAAGGTTGAAAAAAAAAAAAAAAAAGTTGAAGAGTTGTGCTAATTTCCAAAAGGGCTGTTTCTTGAACTTCCTTTTCCAGTTTCTTCCAGTATCCATAGAGAATTTTGCATGTATTTTGCATCTACTCATTTACAACCAAAAATTGTTTTTTGACAGAAACTTGAATGTCTATCAGTCTGGTTACTGACACAGATTATTTAAAGTTGTTAATCAGAACACCTATTTTATCAAAACCAAGCTGGTATGCTTTCTTCAGTAGTGGCCTGAGCCTTTGTGGTACTAACTCCTCATAAATGCCTATTGGAATTGCCAGTGGCTAATGACTCACTGTCATGAAGCCTCATTTATTCTAAACTCAGTAGGAGATGGACCTGCTTCCTCTTCTCACTCTTCCAGGCTCCAACTGGACATTTAGTTGATTTGACTTAAGGAAAAAATTTAGAAATGCTGAATGTACCTTTTGCCCATTCCCATTCTTTTCCTTCTTAGTCCTTTCCATCTTCAAGGACGTGTTGACATGAAGGAAATAAATTGAAGATTTTTGAGTTGACAGTCCTCATTCCATTGGCAGAAGTATAAAATTCCATTAGCAGCTTGAGTGCAAAGTTGGGGACGTGCAATTTTAGCAAAGTGAAGCTAGTGCTTAAGTCCTCACCAAGCAATCAGATGCCTTCCTCTGTACTTGCTGCTTTCAAAGAGATATCCATATTTCATGTATTTTGCCCAGCATTTATTAAAGGTATGGCAGTGAAGTTCATTGCTTTCCTGGCTATGCACTCTCAAGCCTACCATGCATTAAAAGAAATCTCTTAATTCTGTTGTAAAGTTCTAGGCCAGAGCACCTGGGATCTAGGAATTATCACTGAGAACAGCTACTTGCTAATGACATCATAGTGAGAACCTTACATTCATGCAGAGCCACAAGCCCCTCACAAAACCAAAAAAAACAGGCATCTCTTAAACTTTCTGGCACAACCTTGACTTAGGATGCGAAAGAGTAGTTAAAATAGTTTGCAGCCTGTGCTTCCAAGTTGTTTCTTTACAGACCCAAAAGCATATGCTAGGCAGATGTTGTGCTCAGTCTGATAAGTTTGCATATGGTATTGATGATCTGTAGATATCAGAAAATTCTTGGATTTATGCAAGTAGATGTATCCAAGTAAACTCTGTGAATATTAAGGGAGTATAATTCAGAACTGATGTAGCTTATGTGACTGGAATATTAGTATTCCGCTTTAGGCTTCAAATATGTAGGATATCAACAAGAAATAATTATTTTATCTGTGTCTTTTTAGATGCCTCATTAAGATGCAGCAATTAAGCCCTATTTTCAGCAACACTTTTGCAATGAAGTAGCTTTAAAAAAATCTGTAATTTCTTCAAATTTTTTTTATTAATTACAGTGTTACAGCCATTTCTATTGCTTGGGATTGTACTTTATGGTATTTTGAGGGGGGTACTCTGTGTGTGTGTGGAGTCTTCAATGGAAAACCATACATTTTACTTTCAGAGATATATGAGCCTTAATAATAAAAAGGCACCTATTCTTAAGATCTTCCAGAAGCCAGTAACACTTCCATTTATATATATGTAATGAAGAAAAAGTCTGTAGGAAGTTTTTTAGCATGCTTATCAGAAACCTGCCACATTACACCATCCTGCAGTATGAGCAGCATGCAAATAAAAAAATAGTGTGAAAGTATAGGAATTAGTTCATGTAAGGATTTGATTAATGTCTAACATGGAGTTCCTGGAAGTTCCACTCTAATGGTCCCTCAATTTTTATTTATCACAAAAAGGTACTAAGAATTAACAAATTTTAAATTTGTCTTTAAAATATCCCTATTGGTTATATTAAAGCTAAAAGAATGTTTTACTTTTATGAAATGCTATATCTCTCCTTCCAATAGATCAAACCAATGGTGAGCAAAACCTGAAGCACAGAGTGCATGCAGAGTATCTTCTTGTAAACAGTACTTGCCATTTCAACTAGTCCCTTCTCAGACAGGGAGCTTCACCTCTTCTCAAAGTCTCTTGGGGACAGGAGTGTTACGGAGCTGTAGAGACTAACATTGTTCTGGTTCTCATGGTCTGCTGGGGAAAGGGGGGGTAATAGCTACTTAGCTTATTGTCCTTATCTTACCAATGGGTACTGGAAACCCATCAAGCACTTTTCAGCCCATGTGCTTTAGACCCCAGCAGTTCACCCTGGATCTGCCAGGATGTTTGGAGCAGAATATACTTGACTTGTAGAGTAGCCAGTTAGTCTTCAGAAGAAGTCTTGAAGCTAGCACAAGTTAACTAAAATCCCACCTCCTTCCAGAAGTGCTATAGCTACAGATCTCCTCTGGAGTTCATCACTCCTTACGGATATGAAGCAGCTCTGTAATGTGCATCAACTCTTAATGGTTAGCTGAGGACTGCCCAGTAAGGACTGCAGGAATGTGCTGTGTTTCAGCAGTGACTGGAGCCCTGATACCTTTTCCAGCCCCTGACCTGCCTGTCTAGGCTTTCTGCCATGTAACTGCTGCCACTTCATACAAACTGGCCATGCGGGTGTAGGTGAAACACTCTGCTTCATTTTAGTAATGATAAAATACACTGATGCTTAAGACATGCTGCTCAGTACTCCTTAAGGCATTTTCCTAGACTTTGACCCATAGAGAGAAATTCCTGAGGCTGCTGTTATTTTACTATTGTGGTTTCACACCTCTGCCCAACAGCAATGAAATTAAAAACAATTAAAATAGAAATTTTAAGAGAGGGGTGAATAATTCACAATGAAAGATGGACCTGCCAAAACTAGTCTGTCTCTCTGTTCATGGAAAGTCTGTAGGCTGGTCGTAATTTCCAGACATTTATTTATGACTTTGGTTTCCCTGATAATCTTCTGAGAATTTATTTTTACGCTGTAGGAGGTATCACACAGAATTTGTTTCAAGTACTTGAGCTAAAAATCTGAGCTCTGTTAGTTAATTGTGGTTGCTCATATGTAGTTACACGAGATTGGAGGAGTTCAACAGCAGTGAAAGCAGACAAGAACTGGAAAAGATTGCCTTGGGATAAAGTCTCTGAAGTGGGCTGATGAACTTCAGGCATGGAATTATTTTAGATTTTCTAAAAACTGGCCTGTAGAAGTCATAGAATAATTTGGAGTGGAAGGGACCTGTAAAGATCATCTAAGAAATGTAGGCTTTACCTAGTGCAAAATGAGAACAGGATCAACAATTGCAAAATTTATTGGCTACATGTAATTATAAATGCAGTTTTTGTAGCTATATTTCCATATATTTTTACATGAGAGGTCATATTCTCCCTTATGAATATTTTTGTAGGACAATGTCAGATTGTCTGAATTTAAGTACATTTAAGCTAGGTCCTTAAAATGTTTTAGGGACTATTCCCTGTTGTCTCAGGTGTAGGTACATCTAACGCATATTCATTTTTACATTTGTGCAAATATCTGTCAAACACATTTGGGAGTATTTACTTATCTTCTCTGTTTTTCTTGGAGGAGGAACATTTGCCTCATATGTTACTGCCACTGGTTCTTATTTGAGGCCAAATTATTTTTAGTGGAGATAAATCTTTTATGGACCTAAATTTTTTATTAGTTTAAACACAAAATATTTATGTTCCATTACATATTTACAATCATATTCATGAAAAAATAATGGTCATCCTAAAGAAGTATTTCTATGGGAATTATTAAAAAGAAAAGAAAAAAACAACAACCAACACCAAAACAAAAAAAGAAAAAGACTAAGGCTATTCCACTGCAAATTTTCCCCTTCAATAAATGAAACATTTGTAGGTAAGAATTAACACATGGCAGTTAGCAAGCAATAGATATACACTTTCTGCTTTTAAGTCCTTCTTTGAAATTCACATTATGTCAGACATGATCATAATGATTAATTTTAATGCTTTGGGTAGAGACTAGCTTTTTTCTACTGTTCTTCACCAGAAAATTTTTAAGATAAATAATTGCTGTTTGCTATTCTAAGTCTACTGTTGCAGTGAAGCTGGTGCTAAATTCTGTATCAGTCATCTTCAGATATCTGCAGTATTTCATAAGAGGTTGAGCCAAATTATTTTCTGGAGCAACACTATTGAAATTCTGGTCAATGAGCCAAGCAAAGCACATAAGCAAGTGTTTAAGCAGTGGGGGTAGTCTTGAGAGTTCAGTGGGATTACTATCATGGTGCAAGTTAAATATGTGCTTACTTGGCTGGATAGGGGCCATAATGTATCCCAGTGCACAGCATCTATGGGCCTGAAAGGCAGCTGAAGTTTACAGAAGAGCAGCCTCTGACTTTCAGAGATTTTGAGCCAGCCCATGTGTAATTTGTGTCATTTGTGTGAATGACACATACCTAGTGTCATTTGTGGTATCTAGTAGATCACGGCAATTGACCCAGTTGGATGATGAATAAAATTGTTCCCTCAAATCTGCAAATTGCCTGCTTTTCTCTAGCTGGTTTTGTTTGGTTTTTTTTTTTGGTCACCAGATAGTGCTCATTGCCTGGGACCTCTCCAAGATCACCCCATTCAGCCTAGCACAGAAACTGAAGTTGGTAGTCTCAGGGTTATTTTCCATGCAGAACATCAGATGGTTTTCTGGATTGCAAGAAGTTTCCAGCTCTGACATCTTTCTTTTCTGGGAAAGAAAGAGGCACGTACGCATGGGGCAAATATTTTCTTTCTCACTGACATTTTTCCAATAAACCTGTTACTCAAAGGAACATTTCCCTGATTAGAATTTCATAGAATCATAGAATAGTTAGGGTTGGAAAGGACCTTTAGATCATCTAGTTCCAACCCCCCTGCCGTGGGCAGGGACACCTCACACTAAACCATGCCACCCAAGGCCTCATCCAACCTGGCCTTGAACACCACCAAGGATGGAGCATTCACAACCTCCCTGGGCAACCCATTCCAGTGCCTCACCATCCTTACAGTAAAGAATTTCTTTCTTATATCCAATCTAAACTTCCCCTGTTTAAGTTTGAACTCGTTACCCCTTGTCCTGTCATTACAGTCCCTGATGAATAGCCCCTCCCCAGCATCCTTGTAGGCCCCCTTCAGATACTGGAAGGCTGCTATGAGGTCTCCACGCAGCCTTTTCTTCTCCAGGCTGAGCACCCCAACTTCCTAAGTCTATCTTCATAGGGGAAGTGCTCCAGTCCCCTGATCATCCTCGTGGCCCTCCTCTGCACTTGTTCCAACAGTTCCATGTCCTTTTTTATGCTGAGGACACCAGAACTGCACACAATACTCCAAGTGAGGTCTCACGAGAGCAGAGTAGAGGGGCAGGATCACCTCCTGTGACCTGCTGGTCATGCTCCTTTTGATGGAGCTCAGGGTACGGTTGGCTTTCTGGGCTGCGAGTGCACACTGAAGCTGGCTGATGTTCATTTTCTCATCAATCAACACCCCCAAGTCCTTCTCCACAGGGCTGCTCTGAATCTCTTCTCTGCCCAACCTGTAGCTGTGCCTGGGATTGCTCCAACTCAGGTGTAG
Organism: Psittacula echo; assembly: GCF_963264785.1. NCBI lineage: Eukaryota > Metazoa > Chordata > Aves > Psittaciformes > Psittacidae > Psittacula > Psittacula echo. Next base: position 94,693,458 of record NC_137738.1, read on the forward strand.
GAGCTTGCACTTGGCACGGTGAAACTTCATAAGGCTGGCATCAGCCCACCTCACAAGTGTGTCAAGGTCCCTCTGGATGGCATCCCTTCCCTCCGGCATATCAACCGAACCACACAGCTTGGTGTCATCGACAAACTTGCTGAGGGTGCGTTCAATCCCACTGTCCATGTCACCAACAAAGATGTTGAACAAGACCGGTCCTAACACCAATCCCTGAGGGACAGCACTCGTTACTGGTCTTGAGCCGGACATCGAGCCATTGACCACAACTCTTTGCCTGTGGCCATTCAACCAGTTCTTTATCCACCGAGTGGTCCACCCATCAAATTGACGTCTCTCCAATTTAGAGACAAGGATGTCGCGTGTGACAGTGTCGAATGCTTTGCACAAGTCCAGGTAGATGACGTCAACTGCTCTGCCCCTGTCCATCAGTTTCGTAGCCCCATCATAGAAGGCCACCAAATTGGTCAGGCAGGATTTCCCCTTAGTGAAGCCATGCTGGCTGTCACCAACCACCTCCTTGTTTTTCATGTGCCTTAGCATGCCTTCCAGGAGAATCTGCTCCAAGATCTTGCCAGGCACAGAGGTGAGACTGCCTGGTCTGTAATTCCCCGGGTCATCCATTTTCCCCTTCTTGAAAATGGGGGTTATATTTCCCTTTTTCAAGTCATCGGGAACTTCACCTGACTGCCATGATTTTTCAAATATGATGGCCAGTGGCTTAGCAACTTCATTCGCCAGCTCTTTCAGGTCCCGCAGATGGATTTCGTCAGGTCCCATGGACTTGTGTACATTTATGTTTTTAAGATGGTCTTGAACCAGATCCACTCCTACATGGGCCTAGGGCCTTCATTCATTCTTACAGCCCCTGCGTTCACCTTCCAAGACTTGGGTGGTGCAGTCAGAGCCTTTGCCGGTGAAGACAGAGGCAAAGAAGTCATTAAGAACCTCAGCCTTCTCCAAATCCAGGGTAGCCAGTTCTCCCGATATCTTCCGGAGGGGGCCTACGTTGTCCCTAGTCTGTCTTTTATTCGCTACGTACCTATAGAATCCCTTCCTGTTATCCTTAACATCCCTAGCCAAGTTTAATTCTAACTGGGCCTTAGCTTTCCTAACCAGGTCCCTAGCTTCCCAGCCAACATCCCTGTATTCTTCCCAGGCTGCCTGTCCCTGCTTCCACCTTCTATAAGCCTCTTTTTTCCTTTGAATTTTCCTCAGCAGCTCCTTATCCATCCAAGGAGATCTCCTGGTCCTCCTGCTCCACTTCCTTCTAGTTGGGATGCAACACTCCTGAGCTTGGAGCAGGTGATCCTTGGATTTCAACCAAGAGTCCTGGGCCCCCCTGCCCTCTAGGGCTATATCCCATGGAACCTTACTAAGCAGGCTCCTGAAGAGGCCAAAGTCTGCTCTCTTGAAGTCCAGGGCAGTGAGCTTGCTGCACGCTCTTCTCACTGTCCCGAGGATCTCGAATTCGACCATCTCGTGGTCACTGCAACCAAGACTGCCCTGGAGCGTCACATTTCCAACCAGCCCTTCCCTGTTGGTGAGCACGAGGTCAAGCATGGCACCTCTCCTTGTCGGCTCCTCTCTTACTTGCAGAAGGAAGTTGTCTTCCACACTATCGAGGAACCTCCTGGATTGCTTGTGCCGGGCTGTACCTTCACTCCAACAGATGTCAGGGTGGTTGAAGTCCCCCATTTGTAATAATATTTTTCATAACACACCAAGAAATCCTTTGTCAAGAAATTGTTGCCTATTTTAAATTAGAAATGACAAGCAGAAAAAAAAAAAAAGGGGGGGGGAGAAAGTTGAGAGAAATATTTGCTTGGGTGGCTGGAGGGGAAAGAAAAGATAAGTTGGGCTGACTATATTCTGTGGCAAGTTTCCCAAATATTTTTTGCATCAGATTTGCTAGACATTTCTTTAAATCTGATATCAGGTCACAACTTCTCTTTCTCCTTTGTGTGCTATTGAGTGATACTATCCCAGCATAATGGTTTTTATGGTGTAAGGGGATGAGGTGAGTACACACATGAGCATGTGTTCAGAGTCTCCTGGCAACATGCGCTCAAAGTATTTGCTGCCTCTTCACTGTTCATTGGAGGGCTCAAGTTCCTGAGAATTCACCTAATCAAGTCAGACCTGGAGCTGTATACATCTCATTCACCTCAGAGATTTGCAATAAACTTATAATCTTTTCTCTCTAACTTCAGAAAAATGACTCCAAGATGCTTTTGTTCAGAGTTTACTTCGAGTGCAGGAAGTTGAGTCATGGCTGTTTGGAACTGCAGGACTGCAGGTCGTGTCCTTGTGTTCTCAGTGTACCCATATGATTCTGATTTTTTTTCACAGTGTCAGAATGAGTGCAAAGAAGGAATCAGTCCTTTTGTGGCTGCGCTATTGTTTCCAAATGAGATACATACATGTAGCCTTTATATCTAATTTAAGTCATGAAATGTTCATCATTTGGATTTCCTAGAATATCTTTCTTTCCATCTGTCTGTGCCTTCTATTGGGATACAGCTACATACTTATATCCTCATGTAAGAGGTGAATTTGCTTTCATAAAACAATAATGTGGGCTAGAGCTGTCCTTGAAGGAGTAACAAACAGAATTGAGGAGGAGGCAATGTGAGGTGATAAAGGCAGCTGATAATAGCTTCTTCTGGAAGATAAAACAACCCCCAAACCATAGTTTCAATCTTATGTGGAAAGTCTGTTTTGAATTTTCTGTTTAGGTACACTTGATAATTTACAAACCTGAAGACATGCAGTTATAAGGACCAGGAGGTAGTTAGGGAGGTTGGGATTTAGGAAGATTTTCAACACAACAGCCTGATGTGGAACGGATAGGAATCTGGCCTGTGGGTTTTGACAAGGTAGGCTATGATGGGTTCATGTGATCCGCAACACTCTGTGGGATTATGCATTGTAGATCTTGTTTCAGCTATTGGAAGAGACCTGCAGAAAATGGACATTCAGGTATGCATTCAGGAATCACTTGGTGCTTGGCAATTTGGCTGAGTTCAGCTTCTTTCAGTGGCTGGGACATTGCCTCTAACTCCATAGCTGGCTGTGCAGTAGCTCTGAAAGTCCCATAAGGACACTGTCCCCTGTTCCCCACCAGCCAGACGTGCCAACTCCTCTCAGTCTTCCACTCACAGTTTTCTCTCTCCTCATGTTCATCTCCCACCCAACAAGCCTTTAGTGGCCAAGACCTCTTTACTGGTCTCTGATCCTCTGTGGTGGCTCAGCTGGTCTCCCTGATTTGTTATGTGTTGCAACCACTTCTGCCTGCATACAGCCACAGGGTGTGAAACTGTGGTTCAAAATCTTCTCATGAAAAGAGACTGGTGCCTTTCTTCACCAAATGACTCAACTCTGTCATTCTTCTGCCTTATTACTCACCATGGCAGATGCTTCTTCCTCCTATCTGATCTGAGCTAACACCTTCCTTCTCACGAAGAAAGAGGTTCCCTGAGAGATGTCCCTGTGGCAGGAGTGTGTGGAGGGTCATACTTCTCTGTGGAAAGCATATGGTTTTGGAAAGAAGGTTCCCATGGAGATCCTCCGTTAAATTTTCCTTCAGGTTCTCCCAGAACTGAAATGAACCTCAAACTATTTATTGCAGAATTCTCTTGCCTGAGGTTTGAGCTTATTAAAATGTTGCCTGAGATAGCAGTAACTGGCTCAGTCCTTGCTGCAGGGTCTTTTGCTTTGCCCCTGCTGAGGCTTTCAAACTGTATAATTTTATTTCTTTAACTTGAGGCTCTCTTCTATCTGTAAAGTATTCTATTCACTGCTTCCCCCCTCCCCTTTCTGCAGCAAATCCCAGGGCTTTCTACCTGAAGTCAGCTAATAGCTGAGTTTTGTATTCTCATCAGGAAGGAGCAGTGTGATTAATTCTCCAGTGTCTCTTCTGTTCCTGTGAGCTCTGTTTCCTTATGAGGAATCTGTAATGGAGCTGGGCAGGAGCCAGCACTGAACTCCCTTTTCCTTAAAATAGACACATCACCTGTTCCACCTTCACATTATGGAATAAGCGATCATGAGAGCAAAATATACAATGCTGTCTCATCATTGACTTGCAGTCTGGCTTTTGTCATCTTGCAAAAAGTGGAGACAGCCTGTAATAAAGAAGATGTGATTCAAGAGGGATGTGGGCAAAATACTACAATTAAACAGGCAAAATCAGCTGCATAAATATGCCTTCTGAGGCAGCACTCCTTGAAAAGTTCTTGATTTACAGTGTGTCAGAAAGCAAATGCAAATCGGAAGCTTTTAGAGGTGCATGCCTCTTAGTACAAAAGGGGGGCATTCATATGCTATGTTGGGGAGTGTACACACCACAGCCATTAGAACTTGTAGAGGTTATTGCACCCTGTAATGCCTTGATAAACAACTGTGAGGATATTCACAGAAGGGAGCAAGAGGCTTAGGAGCTGCAAAGTTTTGATTCACCTTGGGGAGCTCCCTATTTCAATCTCTTGGATCCAAAAAATAACTCTTTGCCCCGATCATGTGTCTGAAGTAAGTGAAACTGACCCATTTCAGGAAGGTGCAGGGGAAGAGAGACCAGCCACCATGGTCTTCTCCTCTAGCTCCTGATTTGTGTTGGGGGATTCCATCCTGTATCTTCCACACTGACTGTTAACATCATTTGTGCTTTGGAAACAGCCATCACAGGAAAAAATTAAAGATTCTCAGGGCCATTTAGTTCCTTCTTCAGGAAAAGGAAGCTTTTGTTCCTTCAAAGTATGTTTTTTGGGTTTCCGTGCTTGATCTGTGATCCCAAAATTGAAAATCTGTCACACAGACAAGCTGATAGTGTTGTAATGGAAGTGCATTATATGCCTTTAAGTGTAGAGGAGGGCCACGAAGATGATCAGAGGGATGGAGCACCTCTCCTATGAAGACAGACTGAAAGAGTTGGGGTTGTTCAGTCTGGAGAAGAGAATGCTCAGGGAAGATTTTAGAGCAGCTTCTAGTACCTAAAAGGGCCTACAAGAAACCTGGAGAGGGACCTTTTACTGTCCTATGCAGTAATAGGACAAGCAGAAATAGCTTTAAGCTGACAGAAGGAAGATTTAGATTAGACATTAAGAAAAAAATCTTTAATATGAGAGTAGTGAGGCACTGGAATAGGTTGCCCAGAGAAGTTGTGGATGTCCCATCCCTGGAAGTGTTCAAGGCCAGGTTGGACGGGGTTTTGAACAACCTGGTCTAGTGGAAGGTGTCCCTGCCCATGGCAGGGGGGCTGGAACTAGATAATCTTTAAGGTCCCTTCCAAGCCAAACCATTCTACTGTTCTATGGTTCTATAATTCTAAGTAAAGCAGAGTGGTTTATCTGCAAGAAACACTGTTTTTTTTCCAGATGGCAACGGGAAAAAAGGGTTAAAAGGCCGCCTTCTGATTCAGAGCAAATGATATGCAAACTCTGGGAATGCAGGCAATATGGTTTGAGCTCACTATTATGTGTATTGGGCTCTTTGGAAGGTGTATGTTTGTATCTTCCATTCGTTAACTTCAAGGAGAAAAAGTGCTGAACCGTTCTGGCATTTCCTGTGACAACACTTCCATCTGTGTGTACTTTGAGCACTGAGAAACCAGTGTGCTTGCAAGGTCATGACAATGTAAAGGCAGAAACTTGAGGCTCATCTGTAACTTTAAACTGAATTAAATGTAGTGAGTGAAGGCATCAGTTAGTTCAGCAAAATCTTAGCAAAAATCAACAATGCTGCCCTATAAAAATTGCCCCAGTTCCCAGTGTGTGGATTGTGGCAGGCTTGAGCACTGACAAAAGATGCTGGAGATTGTGAACCATTTTTTTGCACCTGTTTTTCTCCCCAAAACAGTATAAAAGCCTACCTTCTCCAGTTAAGTCAAAGGAACTTCTTTCACTTTTGATCTTACAGAGCTTGCTGCTGTGAATGCTTATACGCAATCTCATCCTTAGCTTCATTACTGGAAGTACTGGGGCAGCACATCAAATGTGAATTCTTCTAAGTCTGGAATTTCAGTCAAGATAGGTGTCTAGATTTTGATATGTGGAAGTGAAATAAATTTTTCCTCCAAGAATTCCATCTTTGAAACTTCAGGACTATGTAACATGCAGAAGTCCAGTGCTAAAGAATTACATAGAGTATGAAGGCTTTCCATTGTACATTAAATAAAAAGTCAAAAAGAAGTTCCTGGTGGCTATCAAGATAAATATTTTCAAGTATTCCATACATGTGTGCTACTAATAAGTTCACTTTGAACTGTAAGCATAACAATGTTTTTAAAATTACATTTAGAAACTTGTTTGTTGAGTTTTATACAAGAATCCTACCACTGAGTTAATGACTCTGTCACTGGTTTAAAATAGCATGTAGGAGGGGTGCAGGGATGAAAGAGGACTTAAACTACATCCCAGAGAACAGGACTGTAGCAATCATATAATATGTATCCTAAATGGATGTTGACTTGAATAGTTATATACTCAGTTTCTTCTGCCAGAGATTTAATCTAGTCGAGGCTGCTTTTATATAAAAGTGGCTTGCTTGCTTTCTGTAGGACATTTCTACTCTTTTATGGTAAGTCTTATATGCCTTAAAAGGATATTTAAAAGGAGGATTTAAATTGTTGCAGTGTTTTTAGAAAATAATGACTACTAAAAACTCTAAAGTAGTTGGGTCACTGAAGGAAAAAAATGTGCTACAAAAGGATTTGAGCTATAAAAATGAGCTAAGATATAACTGAAAAGATAAGGAAAAAGAACAATGTCGTTCTTTTCCAGCTCCTAATGAGGGAGCTTGAGGATGTTAAACATGTATGAGCTTTTAGTTTTAACTATGTTTTAATATGTTTTTCATTGTTTTTCTAAAATGCTTAAAAATGGTACTAATACTTTTACTTCCCTTTACTGGAAAACTTTAATTCTTACCTTACATGAATGAACTAGTAGTGCAAAAGTTTACTTTTTATACTGACTACACATAACAGCAAAAGTGAAGTCCTGGCTGGAGAGATGATGGTTAACTCTTCACTGACTTCTCCATGGCCAGTTAACCCCAGCCTGAGGTGCAAAAAAATATTTAATATCTTTATTCTGTAGGGTTGGCCTTTGTGTTTTCCCTATTTTTTGAAGGCATAGCTTTTGTTGCTTGCAGCAAAAAACACAACTGAGCACCAGTCCAGCAAAGCACATAAACCCATCTGTAGCATTGTTTTTATTGTGGTATGTGCATTTTCCTCAAAAAAGTAGCTTTCTTCACTTCTCGGATTCAGGCAGCAAAAATGTTCTCTGGTTTTTTGTTTTTTTTTTTTTTTTTTTTTTCCCCCAAATATGAATGGCCCTGTTTCAGTTAAGAGAACACATGGAAAAGCTTGGAAGTTCTAAGAGGTAATAGATAAAGAAAATACCATGTATATGTGTGTGTATATATATATGTATGTATTTACACCTTTTAAGCTAGACTTATTGCTTTAGGTGCAGGAGATTGGGGGGGGAAATGGGCTGACTCATGGTCTGAGCCTTGTGTTAATAGCTTCAAGGAAGCATATTACAGTCTCAGTGGGAATGCCTATGCTGTTTGCTAGCTCCTTCGTATTTCCACAGCCCATGTTTTGCCTTATACCCTGGCTCAGTGATGGGGTGGGGTAACTGATCCTTCAGGCATAGATTAGGAAAATTTTTGGTCTGAGATCAAACTCATCCCTTAGAGGCAGTATGGGTGCAACTGGGGTCATGTGCTGTTCAAACTCAAGCTCACTGTCAGGCCTTGTAAAGAAGAGAAGAACAGAAAAAGCTATTAAAACCTGCACATGTACTGTCTGGGAAAGGGATGTTGGGGTTGGTCATATTGGTTTTTTACCCAGGAGTTCCCATAAGCAATCTCTGTTACCCCTGAGCAGGTAACAGGACCAAAATGAGAACGGAATCTGCACCTTTGAAATGTAACCCACTGTACCTAGAACTAGTTTAGCCAACTGACATGTCTTAATCTTTGCAAAATTACCAAGGAGATCAAACAAGACTATAAAAATTAAAAGCAATGTTGCTTAGCTGAAAACACAAGCTAATTTAATCTTTTTAGATAAGACAGATAAATCCCAGTAATTTAGCTATCATATTGGACACATAATTATTGGCATCAGGCTATAATACAATTAGATTAGGACTTTGCTTCCTGCCTTTTCCAGAATATTTGGTAATGAAGCTAAAGACAATTTGTCTGTGACTGCCTCCCCTTCTAAAGAAGCCATGCAAATAAAATATTTGGCTTTGTGATGAAATGGCTATGTAGAGAATGGATGAAGATAGCTGAATTTATACACATTTCCTTATTTCCTTTATCTTGGTTTATTTATCAACACAAGCTTATTTGGAGCACTCCGATTTTCCATCTGGCATTTCTTAACTGCAGTGAACCACTATCTGGTTGCCCACTGTTCTGGGCAATGGGGATAACAGCCTTGTTTTACACCTATTCTGAGTATGTCCTCCTCCCTTGTAAAACACTGGGTCAATCTAAATTCTGGCCTGAGGAGTGGCTGAGGAGGAGGTAGCACAGCAAAACCCTTCCTCCCCACAAGCCTGTGATCCCAGCACATTGCAGAACTGGCATGGCTCTGTCTGGTTCAGATGAGACAGCTGTTGCCTGACAGAAGCTAGAGCAAGCTCTGAACAGCATAAAGACTGTGCAGTGTACCAAAGAGCCAGTATTTTCTTTTTCACCCTCTCTTTATAGCTATATATTAGAACTTGAGGAACTCAGCACCATAGGTAATAAAGGCAGAATTGCCTTTAGGCTTAGCTTTAAATTAGACAGGTTTATCTCTTTTCTGCTACTGCCTTGCCACCATCTGCTGTGTTTGCACTCAGATGTCAACTGGGACTTGTGCACATGCGTACTGCAATCCTCTTGCCTTCACATATCAGTTCACATGCTAAGGGCTGGCAGTTTGCACGTTAAGGTAGGTGGAATAGCACTGCAATTTAGTCAGCCCTTGATCAACATACCCATGAGCAGCTCGGCACTGTTTGAAATTTAACTGAAGAAAAATTATGATGTTGAACAAGTAGCTGTTCACTCTTTAACTATATGCTGCACGTGTTGCCCTCTTGCTGTAAAGACAATTTGTTTGAAAGTGAAAAATAGGATTCTCAGACACCTCAGCTGTGGTCATTAAGACCCTAAGAAACTCTGTTCCTTTTTGTTGAATGACCTTTGGCAAGTCAAGATGACCTTTTTTGAACATAAGTTTTTCTATCTATAAAATAGAGACAGTGAAACCTACCCTTCTTTTCAGCTCTAAGGGGGTGAAACATTTTATGTAAGAGTTTGATGCTGTTTACTATTACAAGCTGCCACTTGGGATCATGCACTCAGCAACACAGCAGACCCGTTACCCCCAAAGGCAAGAGAGTGTAGGGAGCCCTGCTGAGGGGTTAAAGAGGTGAGGTATAAGCTCTAGGAAAGGGGAAGAAAAAAGAAATGGCTGCTTCCTCTACTTAGAGAAATGGGAAGGCTTTTACTGATCTGATCTCTTCTTAAGCAATGGGAGCTCTTGCCTTCTTCTCTTTCCTCTCCTGTCCTTTCTCTTTACACAGGTTTGCCTGTGGAGGTTGTGGCAGCTTAATATTAAAAAGTGAAAACAATCTGTATAGCATCCAATGTGGTAGCAGAAAGTATTTTGAAATCAAAGGAGTGCATCAGGCAGTGAGGCTGGCTGTTGCTGAGGACAGGGATGGAAATAATGCCCTGAGCCCTTCTTTGCTGCATGTGACAGCCAGTAACTTGGAAAAGGGATGTCATTAGCAATGGGCACTGCAAGACTCAGAGATGATTGCAGGGCACTTTATTCCCTATTGCACACTGGAGGATATGATTTGTCATCACCACAATGAGACATAGTGCCCTCAATTCTACTATAATCTAAATATTTCTTGGTAACAGCAGCATTGACCCAAATTCTAATTTCAGGAGCCTCCAGAATTATAATCCTGACACATCTGGATTCAGAATTTGAGCTTGAACTTTTCTCTATTTATTTCTTTAAAGAAGCGCTCACATTGGAATTTTACTAACAGGAGGTGGAAATAAAGATTGTTTATACAGGATTTTAGCACTATGGGATCTCTAACTTTCTTTGCAGCAATTCAGAGCTTGCTCCCTATGTTCAAGGCTTGCTTACTAGCAACACATGCTGGTTAGTTTAGTGGACAGTTTGCTAATGTCAGGACATAAACTACGGCCTACAAGTTCTTTATGAATATTTCACTTCTAATTGTCTTTACCAAATACACTGGGTGCAAAGTTTATAATGCAATAGCTGCAAACACATTGGTCTGACACAGCTATTACCTCAACATCCATATGTTTTGTCATAGATGTTTACCAATAGCTCAGAGAACCCAAAGAGTAGCAATTAAAACAATCAATCCTTGTAATTTAAAGCTTCCTGAGTAAGGAAGCGGAGGAGCATTATTGTTTCAGGATTTAAGCCTGCTGAAGACTTTCAGATTGTGAATTCAGGAACCTGAAGGAGGGCAGAAAATTTGAGTAAGCACATTACCACTTCCTCTGGAGGAGTTAGTTGCTGTTCCAGTGGTATTGTAACCACTAAATGTCACAGTGATCTCTCTGGTCCAGCTCAGCACTGCTCCGCAAGCTCATCTTTTTACAGTCACTGACTCAGCTTTATGAGTAGCTGGTGTACCTTTTTTAAGTTGAGGAGGAAACTCAACTATATATTTAGGGTATCTTATAAATAACTCCTGCCCTCTACACAGCTGACACAAAATGAGGTTTTAATTTCTCATTTTGGTAATGATTTACAGCTGGTTTTCCACTGGGCTTATGAAACATTATATATAAGCTTCAATTAATGTTTCATATGCATATATTTATATATAAACAGTGAAAAATTACTTCTGAGAGTCACTTGCAAACCCACCATATCTTATGCAAAAAAACATGTCTTGCAGATATACTAAACAGTCCTTGCTGCTATCACAATTAAACAGAGAAATTCTCATTCTTCCCTTCTTTGTACGTATATATATTTCAATAATGAGGATAGAGCTATGATTCAGGGTGACAATTTTTGGACAGGAGAGCTATTTTTCAGTGGCTGATTTAGTGCCTATGGTGGGCTGTTTATTCTGGAAAACACTTTGCTATATTTCATTTTAGAAAAAAAAAAAAAAAAAAGATTACACAAGGTTGGATTTTATTTAATTTTTTTTATAATTTAAATTCAGATATTCTGATCTTTGTAATTTGCTTGCCCTGTTCTTAGGATTTTGTGTTTTGGTTGTTTATTTTTTTTTTTTTCTTTGCTTCATTATCATCAAATAATCCAGAATTTTTCTTTGTCTCAGCATCTCAATTGGAAGGTGAAAGATGGATAAAAAGCATGAAACCAAAGGAAATTCTCCTCTGATGAAACCAGGGCTGGGACCACAGATCTGTCCCACGGAATGAGGCAAGTCACTTGGCGTGTGCCTCAGCTTCTCAGTCTATAAGCAGGGGTTATAACTGTATTTCAGTGTGATGCTTTGAGATTCACATCCAAAAAGCACTAAGCTTGATTAATATACAAGCATGTGATGTCTGAAATGCAAAAATACCATGTTGTTTAATCACTGGTGCTTTGTGGCTGTTCTTTGACATAAAGACAGCAGCTGGGTCTCTTCAAAACAATCCCAAAAAGTCTAATCACTAATGATTTACTTGCTATTCACAAGAGGTGTTTTATGCAAGTAATTACACAGGGACTAGGAATTTGAACAGTGATGTGATCAAGATTCATCTGCATGATTGCAAACATTTTAAAATTATTTTCCAAATATTTATTTTTAATGAAAATTAAATTAAAAAATCTTAAAGCCTGGTATTTAAGATCATGATATTATTTTAATGGCTAGTGGGAGTTAAAGGAAGTTTAGGAGTGTAGAATGCTTAATAGTAAAAAGGGGAAAAACTGACTTGTATTTTTATTGCTTGCTTTCACCCTCCCACTTAAGAGGGAGAGAGGAGGTCATGGAGGATCCTGAAATGATCAGTCACTTTCTACATTAAGAGCACTCCTGTGCCTCCCTTCCCATCACCCACTGATAGCTCCCACAAGTGCTAAGAGTAATTAAATAGAGCAGCCAGTGCAAATAATAACATTAAGGAATGAAGACAAATCAGTTCAGTGGGTGTAGTCTGGTTAGTTCTTTTTTGATTAAGAACTTCCTGTACAACTGTGTACAACTCTTTTTTCTTTAAAGGACTAGCTCTCTCTGTTGATCCCAGTGACATTTTCAGTCCTACCTTTCTTGCTCACCGTTCTCTGTTTTTAGTATCCCCACCTATTTGTGTGGGTCAAACAGGAAGGAAGATACTATGATGAGCTGTATGAAATTCTAGACCTACTAATACCTTTGATATAATTTATAGATCATGAAGAAATTGAAGTGGATTCCGGTCAGACTAGATGATTGTTGTAGGTCTTTTCCAATTGAACTATTCTATTCTCTTCTAGGCTATTCTACTACACCTGAGTGGAAAGCTAGGCTTGGTAATGCAATAAACCTGTTCAGGAAGGAATTTAAGTGTAGATACATATATTCTAAAGCTTGTGTGCAGCCTTGTGGATGTACCTGTAATTCCTCACTGACATTCAATGGAGTTTGCTATTTCCATGCATGCTGAAGTGTCTTTCAGTGATACTGATAGTCCCTGTGATAAGAGTGTGTGATTGATGATTTTGGTTTGGGTTTTCTTGGTGGGTTTTATTTTTTTATTTGCCAGCTTCTCCAGTTTTTCTTCTCAAACATCAACATTCCCTATATTTTTGTAGTTTCACTTCATACTCTTTCTCCAGTGCCAGTGCCGTCTGTCTGAGGAACACCTCTTTTCAACCTGACTTCCGTTTCAACTCAGCAGGCACTGCAATCTTTTTCTTGGCTCCTGGTATCTCATCTAATCAAACACCATGATTTTATGCTGGCTCCCTGCATCTGCACTAGGTATTTTGCTGGACTATCAGGCAGAACTAAAAGCTTCCAGCTTGCCTACCTTCTTCTCTGCCAAATTGGAGAGAGGGGAGGAGAGAAGGGGAGGCACTGGGTGAGGGGAAGAGAAACAGTGAGAGCTCTTTAATGTGAGTCATCCCTAACTTCAGTCTTTTCCCTACTCTTATCGAAGTGCTACTTGGTATCTCCAGCATGCATGAAGATTCAGCACCCTGATCTGCACAGAGAGAATTCCCAGATGCTTTGATAATATCCTATTATTAAAAAATGTATATATCTTAATGGTGAATTGCAGGCAGTTCAAAATAAAATGAAACAAATGTTCTATCTTAGCAGGCTGGCTAAGCTCTTTGTATATAACTCTTGTTGCTAATATCAAAACAATACAGGAAAGAGAACTTAATCTCTAATAAAACTTTCAATTTTAGTAAAGGACTCTGGTGGTTTAATAATACAGGAAAAAGATCACAAATTTCAACTGCACTTATGGTCCACTTTTCACTACTGTGTATCTAATTTCAGTTACTGAACAATGGAACAACAAAAAGTTCTCACACTAATCTGATGGTTTAGGATCTTCTAAGTTGCATGGAGTAAGTAAAAATGGTGACCAAGACATGCTTGGGCAGCATAGCTGGTTAGCACAAAGCAGCAGCAAATAACACAGTTGGCCACATAAGTAAAGATGAAAAGAGGTGTTAGCATTATGTTCATGTAAAGTAACACCTTGGCTAAAATGTGGGTTCAGTTCCAAAAATAGCATAGAAGAAATGCAGAAACTAAATTATGAATGTGAACAGAGTATAGCCTGGGGCCCAGGTAGGTCTAATGAAGAGAACAAGGGATTCTGCTCCACATCCCACTTCATTATTGTTCCCCTCCTGCCTGCTTCCCCTTCACTGCCACTTTGCAGGGAAGCATACAGCTCCATGGCTGCATCTGCTTTCCATCCTTGCATACACCGAAGGGAGTTAGATGTTTATCAGGAAGAATTACAGTCCAAAGCAGCCATTGCATGACATACTCAAAAGCCACAAGAGACCATTTTCTGTTGTGTGTTGACATCTCAAATTCTTTACCCCACAGCTGCCGTTGCATGTAGTTAAAATAAGTGACAGATCAGTTCATAACACACATGAAAAGCTGCTGAAAATAGCTAACATGCTCTGTGGTGACATACATAACCCACTGATTTGTTTAAGACAGTACAGGTCAATATCACAGGTTTGGTTATATCTGGTTTGGAGTTTTACTTTTTAAAAATCATTCTTAAGAAGCATTTCTTATAGTTTAAGCCTGTCTGAATCTTTAGGTTTCATGGAGAAATATATGTTCCAGTTTACTTAATTCCCTGACCATTTGTTACCTACTAGTTCTGGTTGAAGTGAGTAAGTCAAACTTCAATGTGATTATGTGGTTGGATAATAATACAGAGCTCTTCATCTAATTAAATTGCTCTACAAGGTGTGTAGTATCTGATAAACCACAGACACTACAGCAAAGAAAGAAACCCTTGTTTTCTCTTTCCCTTTTTTTGTTCTCTGTCATTTGGCCTTTGTTTCCGTTTTATGTCATAGGATTATGTTAAGTAGTTTGCACTCCTTGCTTATTTTTGCTGGGAAGCCACTGTTTAATCCTGATTCCTTTTCTTTGTGTAGGTTTGCCACTGCAACAGACTTTTGCTGTTTTTGTATTTATTGCAGTATTTCAGGTCAGCTCTTCCTCCAGTTTCTTTACTTGGTGCCAAGTGCTGTATCACTTTCTTTCCTTAGTAACCTGCTAAAGCTGATTCCCTTCTGCTTACTCTTGTATAAACCTAGAGTGTTTCAGGTACAGGCAGTGAACCAGAACAAAGCAGATAATGGTGTGATGAAATGACACAAATAATAAATCAACATAAAAGTGGCCTTTGCCATTATGTTGCAACCTTAAACATGTGGATACAATAACTTCACATGATAACTTCGATTTTGTTTGTTGCAGATTCAGTGTGAACTGGAGCAAACTTTATAGTAATATATGGTACTTCCTTAATGCAAGATGTTCATCACTTTATACAAGATAATAAATATTGGACTTCATTCTGGTGGACAAAAGAAGTGTAATCTGTGGCCTAAAGACATGATGTTTGCCTATGTGCAACTCACCATTTTCTCCCAAGTGTTAATTAATGTGAACAGAATATATCATAAACTGCAATTAATGTATCTGAAGTTTTAAGAATTGCCATTTTTCTCAAAATTGAAATTATTTTTGGTGTAGTGAAAACATCATCTTTATATGGGCAGTACTAAAAAATGTTGGAGGCAATGGTTTACAGCTGTCCGCCCAAGAATATGAAAAGTGATGACTCCTTAAAATCCATAAAATTGGTTATTTAGATTATAAGCCATTTAAAAGACAAATGAAAACACTGATGTGAAGTCAGTGACAGTACATGTTTAAAAAACATACCAGGAAAGAAATCCATTGTGAGATACTTCTGTATTCTTATTTAAATCGTTAATAACAAGTCTGCAGAAGACATAACAAGTTGTGGTAAATCATGAGGACAATCTACTGGGACACAGTGGTGTAAGATACCTGCTTAGATGTTTGCACGCTGACAGCCAGAGTAGTACAACTGGGAGCACAGACTGAAGATTGTATCAGCAGATTGTATCCACAGATAGATATTGGTGTTCTTTATATTCTTTTTGCCTCTTTTTATTTTTTTATTTTTTTTATTTTTTTATTTTTTTAAGTCTGTAGGGGAGAATGATACTTTCATGGACAACCAGCTTTGTGCTCGAGGCTTATCATGAAAGACTAATGTTGTCTTGGAGTGTATGGATAAGAGAGTATTAAATAAAAGGAATATGATCTTGTCTCTGTACTTAGCATTGTGTGTGTCAGGAGGACAGCACAAAAGGATACTGGTGTTTAATCCAGATGTCAGGTAAGGGTGAACAGAAGATCTGAGTTAGCAGTAGATTTTCTAACATTGTTAAAATGAGATTTACATACCTTTCTATCTTCGAATTCAACTCTAGGCAAAATCCTGTCATCTCTTATGCTAAGTGTTAGACTGGATAGCCCTTCTTGTATTCAGATGCCCTAAATTACCCTGCTCTTTCCTTTGTCTTGCTTTCTTTTTTTTTTTTTTTTTTTTTTTACCTTGAAACCTTTACTTAGTCTTTTTATTGTTTTCTCCTTTTGTACTGCCAGAGATGCAGCTCTTCCTCCACAGAAATATTTCACACGTTTACTCTGCTCCTATTCTCAAGCAGCCCTGTAGAAATCGTTGAATCTCGTTTAGGGGACAGGGGGTTAAGCATTGCCTTAGGTATGCCCACAGCACTTGCAGCTCTAAATAAAGATATGGTTATCATCAAATTTCATGCTTCAGGGTTTTTATGACTGCCTGTAAGAATGAAGAACCTTTTATTTCTTTATTTTCCCTTCTGTTTCCTTAAAAACAATTGACTGTTTTTATTTTAGGGTTTGCTTAGCTTGTATCCTGCCTTCCTCTACAAAACTGATGAGGAGGGACATTTGTTGAGAATGTAAACTCTGCAAGAGTAAGCAGAGGTCAGGGTGGAAACAGGAAACTTGTTCTGGAGATGAATATAGTGGTGAACTTCCTTTGTGCACTTAAAGTCTAGCCAAACACCAGCTTTGGGGAAAGATATAGATTTTGCACCTGGTAAGAACAGCTGTTGTGATGGCTTTTGGTTTGTTCTTCTGTCAGTGGTATGGATTAGTATCTTCTGGGCATGCCCTCAGTTATAAGCTGAATTGTCTTCCTTGTCCTCTGCCTGTGGAGCGGAACTGTTTATTCCCGAGGACAGAAATAATCCTTCTGTCCTTTAGCCGAACAGTGTAGCTCAATGACACAGTTAATCAGGGTACCTGTTTTCATGCAGCTAAACATTGCATTGGTTTAACTGTACCTGAAAAGGTAACCTAAGTATGAAAAGAGGACACAAATGTAATAGCCTGTATTATTCAGGAAGTCAAAATAGATACAAAGGTCTCTCCTGTCTTTAAGCTCCATGAAATAAGGAAATAGCAAGTCATCTTTTTCACAGTTTCCAAATATACTTTTTTTCCCCCCCTTTAACCCTGAACTGGTTAATCTCTTACTTCTTTTTAAATATCACAGCTTGAAATGACATGGCTGGTTCTTTCTTTTTCAGTTTGTTCCTTTCACTAAGTGCATGTCCAGATTACTTTTTCATGCCTCATTTAACATGACTTGCTGTACAAAGATATCAAGTGTTTCGTTAGCTAGTTTACTCATCCTGCTGCACTGCAGGTTTTCTGAGGCTTTTCTCTGCACTGACTATCCGCATGTTTCTCTTTGTTTCACTGCAGTGCCACGGATGTTGTCTCGATTGAACACAGTCCTTACAAATCGTTTTGATCTCTCCATTTAGTATTTGAGTGCTGAAAATGACATGGTTTAAAAATGAATGTATGGAATAAAACTATCATTTCTTTCTGATGCAAAGAGTTGGCAGCTAAAGGATGAGTATTAGGATTACATGCCTTTACTTCCATGTAGATATGTGATAGGAAGCACGTCAGGTGCTGGGAGGGGAGCCGGGCTGCAGCCAGCGCAGAGCAGCAAGCCAAATAATGCACTTGGGATCCTGGTTTGAGGTGAGATAAGGGGTCCCCAGGCTATGCCTCTATCTTTCCTGTAACTGGTTTAATCCAGACACTTATCTTTTAGATGCTTAAAGCTAAAGATGTACTTCACCACAGCTGCTTAGGGGTGTCACTGCAGTGACACAGGGGTCTGAGGTAATACTTTTCTTTTGTACTGAGGCTAAGCCCAGTGCCAGTGTTTCAGGATCATCTCCTTGAAACCTTCTAAATTTTGGTGCGGCTTATGACATCTCTCCCTCACGGTTGTTTTGTTTAACCATCACTTCTGCTGAGATTTACTTCAAGTGTCCTTTTCTTTTGCTGTACAGCCAAAGAAAGTCCCGGGAAGATGAGTACACTGTGCAGTCAGAGACAGGGATTCATCTGCTGGAGTGAGCTCTGAGAAAGTCAGATGGGACACCAGCATAGTGCCCTGCAAGAATGTCTCTGCTGTGGGGCTTTGTGGAATGCCAGTCCACTTGTTTCGTCTCTCCATGATTTAACATAGTGTTGCATAGACAGATATTCTACCCCCATCCTCTTTTCCTGATTTTTCAGTTTCTGTACGTAAAGAAAAGTCCCCTACAGACTGGAGATCTTACATCCAAAGGAAGTCATGTTACATCAGCTCCGGATTGGTCTTAATCTAGCTTTGGCAACTATGATAGATTTATACATCCTGTCATTACACAGTGCTTAAGAAGCAAAACAACCTAGTGTTTGGTTCAAGTGATGGGAGTGGGCATGTTTCAACACGCAAAATGAATCACCAGAGTCTATGAACCAGTCAAGAACTGTATATTTTTTCCTTAAGACAAATTACCTTCTAAAGTGATGAAAAAACCCTTATACTTTAGAGAAGTCCAGATGCTTAATTTCCAGTAATTTAACTCCATCTCTGGCATGTATTTTATTAAAGATATTTTAAAATTAATTGAGAGTTAGCTGCTGTTACATGTGTGGGTGGAGAATCAACTCTTAAAAAAAATTAAACAGATGTACATCAGAAGAATTTTTATATTTTTAGTAAACTTGACTGTGTGCAGAGATGAGAAATGTAAGCCATACATTTGTACTTATCTAAACTGATTTTAAAATTTTACAGATTGAAGTCAGGGGTTTTTATGCCTTTCTCCTTAGTAATTTTAGGATGCTTATTCCAGATGACAGTTACAGGCAAAGAAAAACCTAAGTCTTCTAGCAGCCTCTTCCAAAAATGTGAGGTTTAATATTTAATTGTTTAATTAAAACTAAACTTTCATTTTAACAGTGAAAGAAAATGGTCGATAAAAGTAGCAATTTAGTCACTGGAGAAGGTGATTATTTAATCTCAGAAGTTTCCTTGTTGCTTATTTTTATTGCTTGAATACAATGAACTTTGTCTTTGCCTTAATAAAAGATCTCTGCTAAAACAATAAATAACCCAATTTTCCTTTATTTGGCAAGCAATATGCTCTATTTAGCTGATTTCTAAGGGTGATAATATTCTTGAATAATTGGGTTTTAAGTAGATGCTTATTGAATTTCTTCCTCTGACATTTTGCTGACCTCAGGCCTCCCTGCCCCTGAGATCTGGGTCTTCCACAGGTACAAATGAACCCCATTTTGCAGAAAACAAGATCCTGGTGGCGTACAGTGTCTTCACTGCCCTGTGCTTCACAGTGAGGAAGTGAAATCTTGTTGTTACGTCTTCAAATTAGATAAATTCATGATGGGAATATAATGTGGTCCAAGGAAATATTAGTGTCCATTTAGTAGCTATCCTTTGAAGAGTAGAAGAGACTAAGGGGTTTTTCCATCATTGTGGCTTCAGCACATCCAAGGTTGGCAGACAAAGATGCAAGACTGCCAGTAAAACCAAGATGTACTGGGAAATCCCTGAGCTTCCCTGGTGATACACGAAACATTGGGATATCTGCAATGGATTCGGAGTACAACTTCAAAACCATTTACTCATAGAGGTTCCACAACACTTTTCTGCCATCAAGGAAATATTTTGCCCTTGTAGAACAGGTTGTTCCAAGGAATAGGATTATGAGGCCCTCTGCTTCATTTTGAGGGGGCTCATTATGTCTCATAATCTTTCCCTGAGGCTGCTGGAAGACAAGGATCAAGATGCTAGCAAAAGCGTAGGATGTACCTAAGCAACTTTCCATTTAATTTAGAAGTAAACAGGGAGATAGTCATCGTCACAGGACACAGAGGTGACATGAAACCTTCAAGCTGTGAGACCCTATGCTTTCTTCAAAATAGCTTCTTAAAAACTTGATTCCAGCCTAGATGGAAAATACAGGTAAGTTTTACTTGGGCTTGCCACAGCTGCAAATATGTAATTGCTTTCCCTCTTGTTTTTGGAGAACTCATGTTTCTTATTGTTGCTATAGTGGTTTTTTGGGAGTGTATTTGTGATGCAACATTAGAACACTGTTTTCCTGTTCTGAATATATTGCATATGTGGTCTGGCAAATTGAAAGAAACTGACATCTTTCTACTAAGATGATCTCGAAATGTATGCAGGGGGCCTCTGCGAATATTAGTTGCATGGCTGTTCTCTGCAGACTGCACTCCCTCCTGGCGTGAACTACATATGAATTACAGCAGGCTTGCCCCAGGATGGCAAGCTGCATGCTTGTGCTCTGCCCTGTGATGTGGTGGTGAAGGCCCTGGGTGTTGTCAGCAGAGCTAGCTCCAGGACAAGTAGAGGGAGATGCAGTAGCTCTGGCTGTCTGCTGTACCTAAGGACTCCTCAGAGGTATGTGGATGTATGACTTCTCCAGTTGGCACTGCCTCAGGAACTTTCATGACCCTCTCCATTTTTCCACATAATTGTGCTTAGAGAAACGGTTGACAAAGAAAAGATGCCTATCAGAAAGAATGAAGGGCAAAAGCATGGTCACACAGAGAAGGCAAGATGAAATGCTGATCCTTGTCTTTACAGCAATTTTGACAGTTATCTCAATTATTCTGATGTAAAATCAGTGTAATTGCAGCACCCTTAAGGGATTTATAGTTTGTTCTGATGTGGAAAAGAGCATTTATGCTGTATATGCATAGTCAAAGAGGTTACTCTGACTCTGTGACTATTTTCATATCAAATAGGTTGTCATCTCTGTCTTGTATAAGCTTCCTCTGTAACTGCTTCTTCCTCATGTCATAACTTCTCTATTAAGGGTGAGCTTGTTATTCTGTATCTGTTCTTGTTCCTTCCCTTCCATCCTGGCTCACATGGTGTTACCTTGGATGGCAGAAGAAATACATGCAAAGGAGCTATACCAGCAAGGCATTTTTGTTGGACATTCTTGACTTGTCAAGGCTATGGCAATAATCTGAAGAAACATCCCTGTGATGAATATTCCAATATCAAAGACTTTTGAAATTGTTGACAGAGCTTATTTGGAAAATTTTAAACCAGAAAGATTGGCTTGGTTGGTTCTTTGAATTGAGTTTTTGTTTTGAAATTTGATTTTCACTAAAAGGTGAAGAAAAAAGTAAATATAAAACTCAAAACCAAACAGTTTGTTATAAAAAAATCTCCGTTTACCTGATTCAAGTTGAGATTTTTAAGAGGAAAACCTTTCAAAAAAATAACACAATTTTTTTTTTTTTTCATTTTTAATTAGAAATAACTTCAATAACTGAAAAAATCTCCCTAACAGGAAAACTCCCAAAAGTCTACCACACCCCCATTCTTCCATCAGCCTTGTGGAGCCAAGGATTGCAGGCATCTGTGAAAGTGAGTTCAGTGAGGGCTGGAGTATGCGCAGTATTTTAAACACAGATATTTCAATAGCAGAAAATCTTGCTTACTGTATGAAATGGATTACCCATTCCTACTCTGACATGGAGTCTGGGTTTGGATTTGCATGAAAGGGGTCCAAAATTCAAGTGATTAAAAAAGATATGCTGCGAATACTGGCTTCAAGAAGGGTAACTGCTGGTACTTCATAGAAAAAGAAAATCTTTCTTTTTCTTTGCCGGGATTCACTTTGCCCAACTGAATTATTTAGCCATGGCATAAGGGAACTGTAGCCTTTTATGAGCTGTTCTTTGCTACCTTAGTGCTTTCCATTTTGTGTGTTGCTTGGCCTTTCTGAGGCCCCTGTGAGTGGCTTACTATATGTGGTTTTGCAATCATTTTCTGCTCTGCTTATCTGATTGGTTTTGTTTTGAGCTATTTGTAGACAGTACAAAAAGAGACTAGATTAAAATCAATGCAGACATTGTGTTCCCACACATGCACTGTATTCCTAGGTATTAGAAATGGGAATGAGTCATCCAGCAATACAGTTAAGTACTGACAAATAGTTGTCTAAAGCTCTGATAAGTAAAATCTCTTCGACTTATTGCATATTTTCTGTCTCCATATACTGCTGGTATAAATCTAAGACAAAAATCTACTCTCTGCCTCCCCAGGGACAGAACTTGCAGTCTTTGTTCAGGTATATTATTCAGTAAAATGTGTGGGAGTTCTGGGGACTAGAGCACTGAGACTAAATTTATGTCTCGGAACAGAAAAAAATAAAATAATCCTCCCTTACAGACAACACTTTTCTTCATCAATGTAAATCATATGTGTCTCTGCAACCAGAGAACAGTGATATTTTTAAAGCTTCTTTTGCTTCTTTCCAACTCCAGGGATGTCTCACTGAGCACAGTAGGTTTTAGCTGTTAAAAATTTAACAATAAAATGAAGAAAAGTGACAATTGTGATAGAAAGGATAATAAAACATCACTTGAAGACAACTCAATGTTTTATCAAATGTTTTATCTATAGTGTTCATTTTAAGCATATTCCTTGATAATTCTGTTGGTTTAGCTGTAGGGCTGTAGTTAAAGTATTTTTACTACAGAAGGACAACTTACTAGTTATGCTATTTAAGTGAAGACTGGTATAGGAACTTATTCTGAAGATTGTGCTTAAATGAGAAACAGGCACACAAAGTGATTATTTCAAAAGAATAGAAGATCTCACTGAATAAAATCCTCACAATTATTTATTTAACATTGACATTTCTACTTCATGACCTGCCCACTGTTTTTACCCACTCCTGGGCAGAAATATGCAGTCTTCCTTCTCCCAGAGGCAGCCCTGGGCTATGGCATCCTGTGTACCTACTGTCCTGAGTGCAAGTCATATTTCTTTGACTTCTCTAACAAACAAATAACACATGCATTTAGATTTTATTAAAAATAAATTCCAAAAGAAAACACTCTGCTGAACACACATCTTCCCCTGAGGAGAGAAACAGAGAGCACAAATATTTGACAGATGTTAGTCACATTGCTTAGCACGTTAATGGAAGGCACTGAGACATTGTGGTGATGGGATCTGTATTAGAAATGGCATATGCAAAACAGAATAAAGATTCAGTGGGATATTTTGTGTACTACACTTTGCTACTTTCTCACCTCCCAGGTCTTGAAGAAATTTGTGGAAAGTTATAATGAGAATGAAGCATAGTCATAAAATGGATTTTATCCTTATGTATGCTGCAAAGATTATAGCAAACTGAGCTATGCTCTTGTTTCTATCCTTGTCTACTTTGCATTTGAAGATTTGCTTAAGGGTTGTTTCACAAACCCCCTGCCTGTACAGCATACCATCCCCTGTATGTAATGTCCTTTGCTTCCCAACCATTCATATTTAGAATTAAAAAATAGAAATGGTCAAGTGGAATTGACCCTTGTGTACTAAAATAGCATAAGTTGTAAGTTCAGCCTCAGGAAATCTGATCTTTTAGAACAAATACCCAGTAGAAGCCGATATGCTTTAAAACCTTTAGTTGTTTGCCCAAAGAACACTCTCCCCAAAGAGTCACACACTTTCATATTCAGCTGCAGCTTAAGTTTTACTGTTTGAATTCTAGGCTAATTCATTTGATTTTTCAGTAATCATGTCAACTTTGTGAATTGTAAACATTTTGGCAAGACTCGATACATGCATCTCCCCTCCTTGAGTAAGCAGTGTGTAATCTCTGAAAAGTATTCTAGTGGGTCAAGAGAAAAAAGAAAAGAATTGGACAGTATATTGGGCCATGAAAAGATAATTAATAGGTTATCTATTTATATACAGTGATGCAGACCCAGAAATTAGAAGCATCACAGGAAAGAATAATCTGTAAAACAGTCGGAGAAGGTATTCAACATTAGACCTGTTCTACTTTTAGTGTGCAGATAATTTAACTTGTTTTACCTAAGTTCGTTACTGACACTATCCAAGTTTTTCCCCACCTCAGTTAAACTCAACCAATCCAACTTTAAAGGAATCCATTTTTTCCAGATGTAGAATGAAAATCTTGGGGTTTTTGTTCCATAAGAACTTCAGGATGCAAGTACTCAGAGATTTACTCAACAGAGCAGGATTGCAAACTTGAAACACTTTCACTGGTTCATATGCTAATATAAGATCCATCTTAAACCAGGTCAGAAAGCAACGTCTTGGCTGAGCTGAGAATGTGACTTCAAACATGAAGTACACATAGGGAAAGACAGCAAATAAGAATGCTGTAAAGATGCCAGAGAAAGCCTCTGAAATTCTGTTTTTTACTCTTAGATTATTTTAAATGTGCACATTCAATCTCATTCTGATGCAAATTGTCAGACTATAGGAAATATATATATATACACACATTTTAGAAAGCACAAGCCGTTAAAAATCTCCATTTATCAGGGAGTTATTTTCCCACCACAATTTTTGAGAACTCTTACTAGAGATTAAAACCACAGAAAAAAACTTCTTGTTCCTTCTTTCCCAGAGTTTACATAACCCAAACAAACTCATAGATAGATCATAGATCATAGAATAGTTAGGGTTGGAAAGGCCTTAAGGTCATCTAGTTCCAACCCCCCTGCCATGGGGGGTTCTAGTTCATGCCATCTAGTTCATGCCATCTAGTTCATGCCATCTAGGTTCATGCCATCTAGTTCCAACACCCCACACTAAATCATGCCACCCAAGGCCTCATCCAACCTGGCCTTGAACACCGCCAAGGATGGAGCATTCACAACCTCCCTGGGCAACCCATTCCAGTGCCTCACCACCCTCACAGTAAAGAATTTCTTCCTTCTATCCAATCTAAACTTCCCCTGTTTAAGTTTCAACCCATTACCCCTTGTTCTGTCACTACAGTCCCTGATGAATAGTCCATCCCAGCATGGTCCCCTTCAGATACTGGAAGGCTGCTCTGAGGTCTCCATGCAGCCTTCTCTTCTCCAGGCTGAACAGCCCCAACTTTCTCAGCCTATCTTGTTTTCATCTTGTTTTCCAGTCTTACTGCACATGCTAGGATTATTCCTGTGATTTTGAAAGACAGTATGTAACAGCATCTCTTGTTGACATCTGTTGCAACAGTAGTTGTGCTAGAATGCACTAATGAATTTAAAGAAAACTTCTTGTGCTGCTTGCAAGCTATCTTGTGATTGTAGAAATACTGCTTCTCTAGATTATTTTGATTCTTACTTTATGATTTAATAGAGATTTTAAAGCAAGGCTACTTGTGAAAGCCTATCATCAGCCCTGCATCTTGAGCTTGATGCATCCAGGGCTTCTTTCACATTTCTTTTGTTCAGATGAAATACTTTGCAGATCATCACAATAATGAGTCAATAGCCACTGCACATATAATCATAGAATCATAGAATAGTTAGGGTTGGAAAGGACCTTAAGATCATCTAGTTCCAACCCCCTTGCCATGGGCAGGGACACCTCACACTAAACCATGCCACCCAAGGCCTCGTCCAACCTGGCCTTGAACACCGCCAAGGATGGAGCATTCACAACCTCCCTGGGCAACCCATTCCAGTGCCTCACCACCCTCACAGTAAGGAACTTCTTCCTTAGATGCAATCTAAACTTCATATGTTTAAATTTGAACCCATTACCCCTTGTCCTGTCACTACAGTCCCTAATGAAGAGTCCATCCCCAGCAACCCTGTAGCCCCCATTCAAATACTGGAAGGCTGCTATGAGGTCTCCACGCAGCCTTCTCTTCTCCAGGCTGAACAGCCCCAACTTTCTCAGCCTGTCTTCATACGGGAGGTGCTCCAGTCCCCTGATCATCCTCGTGGCCCTCCTCTGCACTTGTTCCAACAGTTCCATGTCGTTTTTCTGCTAAGGACACCAGAACTGCACACAGTATTCCAAGTGAGGTCTCACGAGAGCAGAGTAGAGGGGCAGGATCACCTCCTTCGACCTGCTGGTCATGCTGCTTTTGATGCAGCCCAAGATATGGTTGGCTTTCTGGGCTGTGAGTGCACACTGAAGCTGGCTCATGTTCATTTTGTCATTGACCAACACCCCCAAGTCCTTCTCTGGAGGGCTGCTCTGAATCTCTTCTCTGCCCAACCTGTAGCTGTGCCTGGGATTGCTCCGACCCAGGGGTAGGACCTTGCACTTGGCATGGTTAAATTTCATAAGGTTGGCGTCAGCCCACCTCACAAGCACATCAAGGTCATGTCAACATGGCATTCATTCCCTCCAGTGTATCAACTGAACCACACAGCTTGGTGTCATTGGCAAACATTGTGCTCTGCCAGTAGAGCTAACCTGAGGTTCTCAGTTTAGCTGCTGCTTTTACTGCCGGACTCTTTGTCTTTACCAAAATTACCTTCTTAAACCTGATCTATCGAACCACTCCTCTGCTTTAGGCTGAGATACCCAAAGAGAGATGTTAATAAGTGTTTTTGAGAACTGCCAAGAAACAACTAGCCATTAAGTGCAGATTTTTTAAGAGGAGTGACTGTCTGACCTTGCTGACCTCCAGCTTTCCACTTTTTACAACTTGTTAGCACCAATTACACTCAGATTACTATTAGATTATATTCTCCTCTGAAGGACCCTACATTTTTGTAAGGTTCTAACCCCAGTAAATGCCAACTGTTGCTTTTGAATTAACTACTTTTCCTTCCTTCCCAGTTTGCCTGCTGAATCCCTTACTGATGCCATTTATCTGTCATGCATTTCACTGAAACTTCTGATACGCTCCTGAACTGTTTGCAAGATTTCACTCTGGTGCTGTGATGAAGATGGTAGTCTTAGCTGGTGTCTTGAGTTTAGCATCAGCAGTCACTTTTTCTCCTTCTTAGTAGCTGGTGCAGCGCTGTGGTTTTGACTTTCGGCCTGGGAATAATATTGATAAAACCGATGTTTTCAGTTGCTGGTCAGAATGTTTACCCTGACCAAGGACTTTGTGAGTCTCATGCTCTGCCAGGGAGGAAGGGAAGCCGGGACGAAGCAGGGACAGGACACCTGACCCAAACTAGCCGAAGAGGTATTCCATACCACAGCACGTCATGCCCGGGGATGTAACTGGGAGCTACCCGGAAGGGCACGTCCTCTTTTCTGTCGGGCTCTTTTCCGGCGGGCGGTATTGTATTCTCTTCCTTTGTTATTTCTCTTATCATTATTATTATTGGTGGCAGCAGTAGTGATTTGTGTTATACCTTAGTTACTGGACTGTTTTTATCTCAACCCGTGGGAGTTACATTCTTTCGATTCTCCTCCCCGTCCTTCGGGGGGGGGGGGGGGGGGGGGGGAAGTAGAAACTGCGTGGCTGACTTGCCGACTGGCTTAAACCACGACAGCTGGCCAGGTAAACAGTCCATGTTCTTACCTCTGTGCCTATTCAGGTAGACAAGCTACTTTCCCGTTGCGAAGGATTTGCCGCCATTTTTTGTTAGAATATGTTTTCCACCTTAAACTTTTAATCAGCTTTATGGGCTTTTGGGTCGATTTCAACATAGAAATTCAGTAAAGTCAGATCATTATAAGCTGAGAATAGACAGATGTCTTCTTCACCCAACCCCTTTCCATTGGAACAGAACATTTCAATGTGGGAGTCATGAAGAAGTATCAATATTGCAATTATTTCTCTCTTCTTATTCTATTTGAAACAGGCTTCCCTGCTTTCTAGCCTGAGCATAGAAATCCTGCTCATGAACTAAGGTGTCCTGCTGCTGAAAAGCTTGAGCGTCTCAGTTGAGCAGGCTGGAAGGCTCTTACCACTTATGAACCAGCCTGCAAAACAAAAGAATCAAAGCATTAATGCTGAGTAGAGGTTCAGATATTTTACCTATTCCAGACTTCAGGAACATTCTGAATTCAAAGTGAACTTCTGGACTAGGTCGCCTCATACACATGAGCTATCATTATCTAATAGCTTTGTGTGGAAAGGAGGATTGGTTGCGACATTAGTGTAGAATGGGAAAACATGATGGCTCCTATTTGCATTTCCATAAACATGCATCTTATCAATGTTTTTTTCCTAATTACAGAAACAAAGTGTGGGTTCCTTTTAGTTGATACTGACTCTTTGCTTGATATGACAGTGCACAAATTGCCAGCAGAGCATTACAGGTTTAAATGAATGTTTCTAATGCAGCCCAGCTTCCTTGTATTGATGTTTTTTTCAGTGGAGTCAGGGTGAAATCACAAGTCACTGTCCATTGCATATGACAAGGTTTTGTTTCATTAGAAGGAAGCTGGTTGCCCTTAACTGCCATATGGCAGCTCCAACAACTGTTTGCAGCCCAGCAATATTATGTTGCATGCAGGAAAGGAATGTGGTGATACTGTAAGCCAGTTCTTCAGCTGGTATAAATCTGCATGGCTGTCTCAATTAGAAACAGATCTCTGTTGTTTTACGCATTCTGAGGACACATCAATGCTGCAAAATGAAGCGTGGTGCAGAAATCACTGAAACGGGGAAAGTCTGTGTCAATAAATCCACATGACACAGTACAATCCATTCATGGATTGATCTGCTGAGCTTCATAATTAGAATTGTCCTGGTCTCTTGAAAGCCATGTTAATCAATAAGCCTTACCCAGGATATAGTGAATGTGGCTGTCAAGTTTCAATGCTGAATATGCTCTTAGTCTTATGTTTTGATATTGCAGTCTCCAGAATTTTCTGGTCTGTAAGGTTTCTGGTGCAATGTTATCATGTGCAGAGTTGAAGCCTTGGATTTCTCAGTATGTACAGGGGTTGATATGCACTTTGATGTTGGTTTATAGCTTAAGATTCCTCTTGCTATAATTGAAATGTTGTTCATTCTAAACAGTGAGTTTTACTTCAAGGGCCCATTCATTGGCTTCTGGGTTCTTCGCTACAGCCCTTGTATGTGAGACTGTTTTGGCATCTCCTGTGCCTTTTGTGATTTCCAGCCAGCCACAACCACCACTTGGAACCTTCTTACCATTGATGGAGTAGCCTGGAACAAGTAGGGTCCATGTTTTTGCAACACCATCTTTTTCTTATCTGCTGAACTATAGTTCTAGTCATATTTTCTGGGTAGCTTACACAGTTAATTTCTACTTGTTGAAAAGAAGGCACTCTGGTTTTTCAGCTTTTCAACAGAACACACTCTGTATCACCTGTACATCGTGGTTTTTTTAATCTTTTTTTTTTTTTTTATTTTTTTTCCTAAATGCAGATGTTACGCTTCTTCATTATACCCATCTTTGGAGCTGAGGTTTATCTTAGTCCAGTAGCCCTTGACTCAGCTCAGACTTCTGTTTCTCACACTGGTCTATGTAATAGACACTTTTGCCTAATTCTGACTTCTCAAATGACATACTGACCCCAGATCCATGTTTGTTCCACATGACACCTTGAAAATTAAGTGAATGAGAAGACCTCCTGAGGGCACACAATTGATCTAACTTCAGAGGAAGAATCCAACTATACATTAAGACATACAAGAAAATCAGTGTTGTTAATTGTTGTTACCAAGCAATAATTTGTACCCTTCTCTGTTTAATTTTTAACTGTTTTGGTTTCTGCTGTAAAGATAAGAGTCTGGTTTATACAACCTGCCCCCAGAAGCTTCTAGTAGTTGAGGTTACTGGAGCAAGGGTTTTAAATAGGAGACCCTTCATACTCTGAGATGAGGAAGTCCAAAAGAAATTAAGCACATAACCACAACTGATAATGTCATTCAGGATAATCTAATTTACTTTTTGTGGCATTCGTGCCTGTAAAGAACAGAATCTACACAAATAACACATAGTGAAGAACCACAGCCACCACACCCTCATCCCCATGTCTGCTTTTGACACCTACCAGCCAATTACAGAGAGTTACTAGGAGGTTCCTGTGGCTGCTCTAGAAGTGGTCAAGGTGCTTGGTACCACTTGTGTTTCATTATCCTGTCAAAGTCTTGGAAAAACTGGGATTTATTTTTGCAGGGAAATCATCAGATAAGAAGAAACAGTTGTGCTCTATGCTTATACATATCTTGAGGTTTTTCTGGTTCTTGCTTGGAGCTGTCATACTGACATCATTGCAGTAAGCCATGGGTTCCTACAGCAGCTGCCAATTAGAAACAGAATGAACATATTCTTCAAATGGAGGAAGTTAACAACTGGCCTCTATTATTGTGTAATTAAGTTGAAGATCTGGTCTTGATCTTCAAAACCTTCAAAGTGTTTAGCTCAAACTGTTTCTGGGACTGTCTTTCATTCCCTATCCAGTGACCACTAACATCACTGCTTCCTGAGTGAAGCATAGAAGCTTGCTTGCTTAACTTGTTTCTCATAGCGCAAATTATTAAGCAGACATGCGAGGCACAAAAAATAGGAAACAAAACTGACATATACAAGGCACTTAAATAGCCAGTAGACAGTAATAGTTTCTCAGAGGCAAGAGACAAGTCAAACTGGAAGAAAAAAGTAAGATGTAAGCCGCCCTGTGAGGGAATCTTCTGCTATGTTTTAGATGTCTGCCTTTTGTGCCTTACCTGGGATCTCCATATGATGGACAGTAAAAGAAGCTGTGCTGCCCCTCACATTTTTACACCCCCACTGCAACCATGTTGGTGTTCTGTTTACATATTCCCCTGCTGAACCACTTCTCATTCACTTGCCCACAAAATCATCTTTCTTATTTTTAGAATCTCCGACTCATACCCTGTGAAGAACAGTGGTGCACTGGTCATGTTCAGTTTCATTAATGTACTTCTTATTACTTATTAATGGTGCATAACACATGTACATGTCATTTAGACACCTGGATTTATCCTCCATATTTTCAAAATTACATAGTGAAGTCTTAGCAGGCTTGAGATACTTCTATTTATGGGGTTTTTTTTTGGTGCTGACTTGCTTTCGCTGCCTTTAAAAGTCAGGGAATTCTGTCACTGCCTCCAGTGGAAATGAGAGTGTTTCCCAAGTGAAATTTTCACCCTGTATACTCAGACCACCTCCAGATTTTCTATTCTGACAATTATTTAAATATGACACCAGATCTCACAGCTGTCTGAAATACCTATGGGAATGAATGCATTCTTTTTAATTACATTATAAATGAAACCTCAGGAAAAGCCCTGGAAACACGAGAAGGTATATACTTAATGCTAAAACCTTAGAAGAATCCAACAAACTGAGGCTGAACTGCTTTTTCTGCCTCAGTGATCCAATTACTGTTTCCCTCTTGAAAACTAATGACCCAAATTTCTTTTCTATTATGTTGTTACAAGACCAAGCTTCAGTTTAATATTTTAATTTTTTTAGGTAGCCAAAATCTTTCATATACAGCTAAAGAATGTAAAAAAAGGCAGCTGGATTTGCAGTAACTGAGCACTTCTAATTTTTACTGACTTTAGTAAAAACTGTGGCAGCTTGGCACTTCCAAAAATCAGGCCAGCCTACTGAGGTTCTTTAAGTAAAGTGAGGTAGTGACCTGATTTTTGAAACTGTTTAGTACAAACAAGTTTTAGTAAACCCAGGCTATCTTCAAGTACTTCATGAGTTTGGATATTAAGCCAATACTTGCATAAATCATCAAGAATTTGCCAGAGTCCACAGAAAGTACCTAGGGATGTATCAGCGCATTAATTTGGTCTCTTGGGTTCATTTCGTAACACTGGACATGATTTACAGATGTAGGTCTCAGAGTGACATTCTTAGGGTTTAACCACATCATGGGCTTTTGTTATAATTATTTTTTCTCAATGAACATTACAATATGCAGTAACATTTT
Organism: Psittacula echo; assembly: GCF_963264785.1. Classification (NCBI taxonomy): domain Eukaryota; kingdom Metazoa; phylum Chordata; class Aves; order Psittaciformes; family Psittacidae; genus Psittacula; species Psittacula echo. Next base: position 94,725,078 of record NC_137738.1, read on the forward strand.
GGTACAGAGAGCAATGACACATCCTGTACCAGAACAGATATGAGCACTGATAATAGAACAGAGAGGTCTTTGTTAATCTGTTTGAAAAACAACCAGCTACATTTTAAATCTCTTTCTTTGAAAAACTATTTTGTGTTCTATCTACAGTATATAAGGGAATAGATTTGGGTTTGTAGAAAAAAATCTACATTTTTCACATGTTGCTCCAGAATCTGGACAGATAAGTCTCTGTTCTTTAGCTCTTCTGCATACATGTGGATCAGATCAAATGCCAACATATCATTCTGTAAAATTATTCTGCTAACAGAATGAGGATTTAGTAAATGTGGTGATTAATCTCTGCCTTCCGCCCCCCAAAAAAATATAGAATTGAAGGTTATTTCTTGCCCTCCCCAAATTATATTTCTAGTCATCTTGTTCTGAAAAATCCAGCACTGAAAATGTTCACTCCTTTTTCACCCTGCAAAGTCTTTCATGTTTTATGTTTTATTTCAGTTGCAATGATTTTTTTTTTTTTTTAAACTAACCTGTCCTATCTCGTCACATATTTTTTATTTTATAAAAAATAAAAAGACTTCTTTGGGCCTGGATTTTTTGGCCCAAATCAAGGAAAATTAACATGTTTTTCTCATGATATTTTATTATTCTGGCCTTTGGGCCACAGAAATGCCCCAAAGAGTTGCACTGAGAGATGCCACGTTCCACATGAGTAGGTTGCTATATGCAGGGGAAAGAGGGTCAGGTTCCCAGGTGCCTTCTCTGCATTCTGCCAGGACAGAGTAATTACTCTATCTTAACAAAGAGTATCTTAAAAGGAAATCTTCTAGTGCCCAGACTCCAGGTACAGAGTGCCCCAGCTATACCACACATATTTAAGACTGTCCCACATAGATAATTTTTTGGCACTGGGGAAAGGACCACCCTTCTCTTACTCTCTGCTTCCAACTCCGTTGTTTTGTAGCTCAGTACATATGATTTTTTGCAACTGCAGGTAAAAGGTCAAGGTCTTTCTGTCGACCTGACAGTGCAGGGATTAAAAATGTGCCTGGACTTGCCTTGCCTTGAGCTGATTTTAGCTTTTTTTTGCTGGGATAGCCATTGCCTAGCAGTCAGCTAACTATTGCCTGCATTTGTTTTACTTGAGCTTTAGTTTTTGGTGATAACAAATAGTTTTTCTCTGTGAATTGACCTGTCTGTGACTCCAGACTTAAGTGTGGCATGTAGAGCATCGGTTCCTGCTCTTGTCCTCCCACCACCCATTGTGCTCTGACAGGGTTTGTCTGATTACATGCTGAACTGCGTTGGGGAGCTTATTGTCTTGAAAATAGCCATTTTTTACAGGATTTTTTTCTTTTTCAGCTACAAACAGCTGCAATAGTATTGCTACTCGTGGCTTTGGTCTGGAGTAAAGAGGGGTGTTCAAGCACATCTCTCTCCTTGGTACTGCCATCACTGGCCCCATCCAAAAGATCTGGGCATCTAACCCCAGATTATAAATTCTCTTACAGGATTCAGGCACCTTAGATCTTTTGCAGATCAAGGCCAAAGAGATTTTTTTCATTTAAATTGTAGCAAAGCAAAGAATTGCATAGACCAGCACCCCAACCTGCAGGCTATGATTTCTTTCTGTCTTGTGTAACATATTATTTGTGGTCTGTTTTATTCGGAGAATGCTTGTTTGAGCAGTAGGCCTTTGCACAACTTTCCTTTTAGAGGGAAAGTTTCAAAATACATTTGTTCCTACTGTTTAAGAAGGACTTGCATTTTTCTTATGCTAGGAAGAGTTGCTCAAAAAAGAAGAAAAAAACCACTGTCAGGAAGCCAAAATCTTTGTTAGTTTTTCTTTTAATATAACCCCCACCCCAAGTTATTCACACAGTTCTATTTCTAGACAAAATTTTAAAGCCTTGACTATTTCAAAAGGAAAATACTGCAAATTTCTGCTAATATGTTATCTCTGTGAAAGGGAAGAGACTGGTAATAAGTAACCTTTCCCTCTTTCTTTTGCTTCAGAACATTTTAATTGTGTTCCAATTACTTCAACATATTTAATATACTTCCAATATGTATTTGTACAGTATGCAGGCAAATGGTTTTCCAAAGCCTTATACAATATAGTGAGTCATAAATGATTGCTGTTCCCACTCCCCCCGATGAAGCATGAGTCACAAAGTGGTAAAGTCTGTCTCCCCAGAGCGCTGATTGAAATCCACCTGATTTCAGGCAGTCAGTACAAAACTGACAGCTGAGTGGCATGCGGAGATCCCTTGGCTTAACGGTGCACATCTGCCTACGCATCTCTTACCTGCTGTGAAAAAGGGGTATATAGCAGCCTTTCAGGGTGTGCCATGTCCTATCGATTTGCTGATCCCAGCACGTCCTGCAGCCACTGCAGGGAGGCTCTGGCTGCGGCTGTGCTCCAGCTGTGCACCCTGTCTCTGGGTTATGCGGGTGGATTTCTTAACCACTTTTCATCTGGCTCTGAAGCTTCCAAGTTTTTGGGCTGTATGAGGGGACAGATTTCATTTTGACTCAGTACCTCTGCGTGGCAGCCACCCCCAACAACTGCGTCAGTGGGGTAGCAGCAGTCGCTGACTGGGTTTTGGCAAGTTGCTTGTAGCTGTACACACACAAAGCCTCTGTTCCCCACAAACACATGCTATGTGAAGAGAAGTCCCTTGAAATCAGATGCCTCAAGGTGGGTGGGATTTGCTTCCTTCCGTCCCTGGAAAATTAAAGCTATTTTCTTTTCACAAAGGAAGAAATATTTGTGATTTAGTAGGGTGGAGAAAAATATGCCTTTACATGTTCATTCCAGGATCAGTGTTAACCAGGCCACAAGATGTTCTTCAGGCATACAAGGCTAATATGTCCTTATCTTCTGTTGATAAAGTATACCAAAGTATTCTCAAGAAAACTTTTTTACCTTTTAATGTACTCCATGCAGGTTACTGTCAGTAATCAACTTCTTGAACAGTATCTCAGCAGTCAGGCAACATCACAGCTATTCCTTCCTGAAGTTTCAAGGGTGCTGATATATCTTTATTAATTATGCTGATATATAGAAATAAGGGGTTCTTCTTAGTTTTTATATTCCCAAACACCTCTATATTGCAGTTTTTAATAGCTGACATTTACACTGTTTTTTGTGAAGACTGCCTTTCAGAAGCAGATTGACCAGAGCTAACAACGAATGAAGGATCAGGCAGGATAGCAAAAGTTATGTTTTAAAATACTTCATAATTTAACTCTAAACAATTTTCTTTCTGCATTTGAGATTTCTGACTTGCACTCCTTAATAATTTTAGCAAAAAAGTACCAGTCAAAGATCAAAGCTGTATTTCTCTAAATACAAACCAAATAGCCTTTCCCATTAAAATCTTGATAGTGTAAAAACCTCATTATGCAAATATTTTAATATTTGTATAAATTTCTTCAGAGGAATAACTGTACTGGTTTCAGCATAGTCTTCATGCACTTCAAATGAGATTTAACTCACTTAGTTTTGCTCATTTTAATGTTAAATGTGTAGTCTAACCGACTTACCTCAGTTTCCTCTGCAGTCAATGGAGAGAGATAATTGCCTCCGGAGGGATGATTCATATCTCCTATCTTAGACTTCTGCCTCTCTCAATTGACAACAGAAGTGTAGCCTAGACAACAGTGTAGATTAGATTCTTATCTCTTAGATCAGGTGAGATAAATCCTATTCTTGGCCATCTTTGTGCATGCAAATTTACAAGATTGGAGCTAAGTTGTTTGAACACCTAAAGTACTCATGGGAACTGATAGAGTAATTGATTTATCTAGAAGCTTTCCAAACCATGAGGACAAAACAAAGAAAAATAATCTTTTAGGACAGAAAAGGAAACAACATACAACATTAGAAAAGAAAAAATAAATTAGAAAATTTAGAAAAGACAGGCCTGGCAGGCGGGGAGGGAGAGTTGCTATTTATGTTAGGGATAGGCTGGAGAGTATGGAACTCTGCGGACGGGTGAGCAGTCGACAGAGAGTTTGTGGGTCAAGGTTAAAGGGAGAGCAGCGATGGGGGACATTACTGTGGGGATCTGTTACAGACCGCCTGATCAAAAGGAATCTGTGGATGAAGTTCTCTATAGGCAGATAGGAACAGCCTCATGCTCACAGGCCCTTGTTCTCATGGGGGGCTTCAACCACCCTGACATCTGTTGGAGTGAAGGTACGGCCCGGCACAAGCAATCCAGGAGGTTCCTCGATTGTGTGGAAGACAACTTCCTTCTGCAAGTAAGAGAGGAGCCGACAAGGAGAGGTGCCATGCTTGACCTCGTGCTCACCAACAGGGAAGGGCTGGTTGGAAATGTGATGCTCCAGGGCAGCCTTGGTTGCAGCGACCACGAGATGGTCGAATTTGAGATCCTCGGGACAGTGAGAAGAGCGTGCAGCAAGCTCACTGCCCTGGACTTCAAGAGAGCAGACTTTGGCCTCTTCAGGAGCCTGCTTAGTAAGGTTCCATGGGACACAGCCCTAGAGGGCAGGGGGGTCCAAGACTCTTGTTTGTTATTCAAGGATCACCTGCTCCAAGCTCAGGAGTGTTGCATCCCAACTAGAAGGAAGTGGAGCAGGAGGGCCAGGAGACCTCCTTGGATGGATAAGGAGCTGCTGAGGAAAATTCAAAGGAAAAAAGAGGCTTATAGAAGGTGGAAGCAGGGACAGGCGGCCTGGGAAGAAGACAGGGATGTTGGCTGGGAAGCTAGGGACCTGGTTAGGAAGGCTAAGGCCCAGTTATAATTGAACTTGGCTAGGGATATTAAGGACAACAGGAAGGGATTCTATAGGTACGTAGCGAATAAAAGACAGACTAGGGACAACGTAGGCCCCCTCCAGAAGATATCGGTAGAACTGGCTACCCTGGATTTGGAGAAGGCTGAGGTTCTTAATGACTTCTTTGCCTCGGTCTTCACTGGCAAAGGCTCTGACCACACCACCCAAGTCTTGGAAGGCTGACGCAGGGACTGTGAGAATGAAGACCCTAGGCCCACTGTAGGAGAGGATCTGGTTCGGGACCATCTTAAAAACCTGAATGTGCACAAGTCCATAGAACCTGATGAAATCCATCTGCAGGTCCTGAAAGAGCTGGCGAATGAAGTTGCTAAGCCACTGGCCATCATATTTGAAAAATCATGGCAGTGATTTTTCAGGTGAAGCTCCCAACGACTGGAAGAAGGGAAATATAACCCTCATTTTCAAGAAGGGGAAAATGGATGACCCGGGGAATTACAGACCAGTCAGTTTCACCTCTGTGCCTGGCAAAATCTTGGAGCAGATTCTCCTGGAAGGCATGCTAAGGCACATGAAAAACAAGGAGGTGGTTGGTGACAGCCAGCATGGCTTCACTAAGGGGAAATCCTGCCTGACCAATTTGGTGGCCTTCTATGATGGGGCTACGGAACTTATGGACAGGGGCAGAGCAGTTGACGTCATCTACCTGAATTTGTGCAAAGCGTTTGACACTGTCTCACATGACATCCTTGTCTCTAAATTGGAGAGACATCAATTTGATGGGTGGACCACTCGGTGGATAAAGAAATGGCTGGATGGCCACAGGCAAAGAGTTGTGGACAATGGCTTGATGGTCAGCTGGAAACCGGTAACGAGTGGTGTTCCTCAGGGATTGGTGTTGGGACTGGTCTTGTTCAATATCTTTGTCAGTGACATGGACAGTGGGATTGAGTGTGCCCTCAGCAAGTTTGCTGATGGTTCGGTTGATATGCCGGAGGGAAGGGATGCCATCCAGAGGGACCTCAACACGCTTGTGAGGTGGGCTGATGCCAACCTGATGAAGTTTAACCATGCCAAGTGCAAGGTCCTACACCTGGGTCGGAGCAAGCCCAGGCACGGCTACAGGTTGGGCAGAGAAGAGATTCAGAACAGCCCTGTGGAGAAGGACTTGAGGGTGTTGGTCAATGAAAAAACGAACATGAGCTGGCTTCAGTGTGCGCTCGCAGCCCAGAAAGCCAACTGTATCCTGGGCTGCATCAAAAGCAGCGTGACCAGCAGGTCGAAGGAGGTGATCCTGCCCCTCTACTCTGCTCTCATGAGACCTCACTTGGAGTGTTGTGTGCAGTTCTGGTGTCCTCAACATAAAAAGGACATGGAACTGTTGGAACAAGTGCAGAGGAGGGCCACGAGGATGATCAGGGGACTGGAGCACCTCCCGTATGAAGACAGGCTAAGGAAGTTGGGGCTGCTCAGCCTGGAGAAGAGAAGGCTGCGTGGAGACCTCATAGCAGCCTTCCAGTATCTGAAGGGGGCCTACAAGGATGGTGGGGATGGACTATTCATTAGTGACTGTAATGACAGGACAAGGGGTATCGGGTTCAAACTTAAACAGGGGAAGTTTAGAGTGGATCTAAGGAAGAAATTCTTTACTGTAAGGATGGTGAGGCACTGGAATGGGTTGCCCAGGGAGGTTGTGAATGTTCCATCCTTGGCGGTGTTCAACGCCAGGTTGGATGAGGCCTTGGGTGACATGGTTTAGTGTGAGGTGTCCCTGCCCATGGCAGGGTTGTTGGAACTAGATGATCTTAAGGTCCTTTCCAACCCTAACTATTCTATGATTCTCTGATTCTATGATTAATATTTAATGAACATGGTAACAATAAAGTATAAAGAGATATACCTATAATGCATAAATTATTAACAATAAATGACACTTAAAAGGTGAATTTGCTAAGTAATGCCCCAACCATAACCTTGAGTTTTCAGCAGCTTCAGTACATGGCTTTAGCTATGTTTTTTAATACAATGGGGCAGAATTCACATCTGAGACATTCCTGCTGCTTTGTCCCCAGATTTCCCTTTCTGATGAGTCAGCTGGCTTCCTTCAGGCAATGGATAGTGTGCAGACCAACAGGGTGACCAACCTTCCACGTATCAAGAGTCATGAAAATACAATTTATTGCTAAGGGCAATGAGCTTTAAAATGTGTTCTGTTTGTTTTAACTGTGAATACTAACTAAATAACCTAACCAGAGATCTGGTCTATGCATCATCCTATGCATCTGTTATTATTTGGGCAGAAAGATTCTGCAGTTGCTACTATTTCTCTTCCACCTTTTTCTCCATCTACCTGAGTTATTCTCCTAGCACCAGACAGCCTGAATGATCATATTATGCAGGTCCTGGGCATTGGGCTTTGTGTACTCTTAGTTTCTTAGCCAGTTTTCAATCAGGCAGAACTTAAATTAATTTGAAACTTATGACAGAAGAAGCTCTGAATGTTGTCTGTACATGCAATAGAAGTCTCTTTTCTGAAATTAATTAACGTCTTAAAAGATGCATTAATTGCACGTCCAGTATTTTCAGATTTTTGGGGAATCAAAATACCTAGGCTACACTTCCCACAGACTATTTGTGCATACGATATGCTTCTCCTTCCTTTCACAGTTTAAATTTAAAAGGCAGCATGTGACAAGATTTGGAATGCACTTCATTTCTGATTGTTTTGGAACAACTGCACAACTGGAATAATATGGAGAGCAAGGCAGAGACTTGATGCAGACTGGAGAGGTAGCTGACAGCAGTCAGGTGGTCGCTACATATTAGTGCTCCTAGTCACCCTTTGCAGGGTCTCAGTTCATTCTGTTGACCATCTAGGGAGCTCAGTCTCCTCCTGTGGGTGCCTGAAGCCCTGTGGTAGAAGTACAAAAGTATTTGGATGTACCAGAACCCAGTTACCTGGGTTGCCTTCCTACATCAAATGTCATTAGACTCATCTCCAGTCCTCAAAAGAAGTCTTTTTCATCCTGCCACAGATAACTGTTAGGCCTATATGGACTATTTGGTGCACATTTGTGTGCCACGAGTCTCAGCTAGTTGTCTTTGAGTCATGCTATATCCTACCCAGAAGAGAGGGTGGGTCCCTTCTCTGCTGATGAAAAAGCTGTGCTTGGCGTGAGGAAAGAAACTCAACTTGAGGGGACATGTCTTTTTCTTGTATTCTGCTTTAACCCTCGAGTTGTTAAACTTCCTAAAAAAAAAGTAAAATCCCAAGGTAAGTGAAAAGGAATGACTGTGAGTGATTTGGGCACAAATTGTGGAATTTGGGAGACATGTTCATGTACTACATATCTGGTGATACAGCTCTTGAGCATTTTGTCAGGACACAAGCCTGTGTTGTCCGGAGTATCCTAAGCTGGTTGTGTGTCAGAAACAGAATAACCACGTTAATACAAGCTAATAAATCTTGCTTCTTTGCAGAGCAAATTGCCTGGGCAGGTGGAGATCGGACTGAATGTAGGTATTTTGTTTCTGGTACTTTAGTTCAATCTTTCAGAGATAATTTACCTATTTTGACATTGTAACATGAGAATAACAAATATAAACAGGTACAAATGTATTATTTATATAAATATATACTAATAAATACATATAATTGTGCATTGATGTGTGTCTGTAATTGTTGATGAGTGTGTTGATATATATGTGATTGTTGATGTGTCCCTGGTGGTAGCAAAGCAATAATAGTGCTTTCCACTCACAAGGTGCTGCAGGATGTACTAAAAATTGTAAGGGGTAAGGACTGTCATGGTGATTGTAACCATGTAAATGTATATAATTTTGATATGAAATGTGTGGGGGTTTTTTTCATCGTTATTTTCTCTGCATGTACTGAATCACTTTTCTTCTAAAAGCTCCAAGACAGAGTACTTCTTATATTAACACTGTATTTTTCCTTCTTGTTTTTTCTCTACTGTTTAATCTACAGACCGTTCTGTTCAGATTTGACCACCAAAAACATTTGTGAGCATTCATTCCTGCTCTGCATAATGTTTGCTTAGAAATGGAAGTTTATAGTGTTTCTACCCTTCATCTTTCTACTAGTTTCTCCGAAAATTTCACAACTGCCTGCTTCTGTCATTTGTGACACAGAAACCTGTAGATCTATTTGTGTGCTAATACAGGCAGAATGTCTATGTACATAACAATATAAATAGACTTCTTTGGGCTAATTAGCTGTTATCTAAATTGACAATAAAGAAGTGACTGGAGGTGCCACAAATTATTTCCTTTTTCATTTTTTTCTATAAATTTACATCTTATTACATGACAGGAGCTAAGTTCATATACTAACAAATGCCAAGTGCAAGGTCCTACACTGTGGATGATTTTCTGACAAAGAACGGCCACATACCCAGATCAGCAAGTGCCTACGTGGAGCTCGACATGAACCAAAGGACAACAAAAGGTGAAGGAGGATGGGAGTGAGGCACTGGGAGTGAGAATCCCAGCAAGATAAGAAGGAGTTGGAATTTACTTAGTTGCTAAATTGAGGACTGTTGGAAAACTTTGAAGGTCAGGTTCTCACACCTGTGCTAACCAATTATATGTTAGTTGTTAAGGGCCTTAAAGGTATGTATCCAATCACAATGGGCCAAGTTAGTGTAAACAGCTTTCAGAAATAGTATATAAAGAGTTAGTTTTCTATAATAAATGGCTTTGTCTGATCACATTGATCTCCGACTGAGTCCATTCTGCGACACTACACCTGGGTCAGAGCAATCCTATTCACGGCTACAGGTTGGGCAGAGAAGAGATTCAGAGCAGCCCTGTGGAGAAGGACTTGGGGGCGTTGGTCAATGAAAAAACGAACATGAGCCGGCTTCAGTGTGTGCTCGCAGCCCAGAAAGGCAACCGTATCCCAAGCTGCATCAAGAGAAGCGTGACCAGCAGGTCGAAGGAGGTGACCTGCCCCTCTACTCTGCTCTCGTGAGACCTCACTTGGAATACTGTGTGCAGTTCTGGTGTCCTTAGCAGAAAAAGGACATGGAACTGTTGGAACAAGTGCAGAGGAGGGCCACGAGGATGATCAGGGGAATGGAGCACCTCCCGTATGAAGACAGGCTGAGAAAGTTGGGGCTGTTCAGCCTGGACAGGCTCTCCTCTCTCTCCTGCGTGGAGACCTCATAGCAGCCTTCCAGTATCTGAAGGGGGCCTACAAGGATGCTGGAGATCAGGGACTGTAGGGATAGGACAAGGGGAAATGGATTCAAACTTAAGCAGGGGAAGTTTAGATTGGATATAAAGAAGAAATTATTTACTGAGAGGGTGGTGAGGCACTGGAATGGGTTGCCCAGGGAGGCTGTGAATGCTCCATCCTTGGTGGTGTTCAAGGCCAGGTTGGATGAGGCCTTGGGTGGCATGGTTTAGTGTGAGGTGTCCCTGCCCATGGGAGGGGGGTTGGAACTAGATGATCTTAAGATCCTTTCCAACCCTAACTATTCTATGATTCTATATTTCAGTGTGTTGAAAGGTTTTATCCACACTTTGGGAGCATATATGCTTATAATTGCCTACTCTTTCTTTGTATTAAAAATAGAAAAGTCAGTCCAGTACTAATAAGTAACATAGTATAATTTAATGGTAAAACAGCTGAACCATTATGACAGCTTTTTCTAGCACTTATGATTAATAATTTTTCTATTAAGGCTGCTGAGAGCTGCACGAAAGCAATTCTCATCCTTTGCCACTGCTGATGTTACCAGTTTCAGTTTAGCACTTTGATACTGTGTTGTACACTTAGATTGAAAATGCATCCCAAAGGCTGCTAGCACAACTTATGCAAACGTGTTGTTAAGCTCTGTTCTGGAAAGATGTCACAGTTTGTCATATTCGATCTTAATAAAATCTCTTGGGTGCTGGGCAGCGTTCCCTTGAAATACCTGTTTCAAGTTGAAAAGTGCAGTTGTCAGTGTGGTGTCAAAGCTGAGCAGGGCTGGGAAAGGCTCAGATTCTAGCTTCTAATATTCAGCTCATTCATCTGCTCATGGGACTCTATTTTTTCACATACTAATGTTTTCCATGCACCATCTGTCTCCCACCCTGGCAAGGAAAAGTATTTCCCTGCCATCCATGGCCTCATGGCAGGTACCACTCACGTTGAGCTGCAGAACTCCTCTTTCCCAACAGAGACCTCTCCCTCTGCTTCCCTCCTGCTCGGCCAACATGACTCTGACTGGGGTTTTGGCTCATCAGCCATCTTCAACACAGCTATGTTCACAGCCTGCTGTTTTTGAAATCATGTCCTCCTGGCTTTCAACATGTCTGATTGCTGTCCTCGTTCTCCTTCCATATTTCTTGATAGGTTCCAGATTTGATGTTGTACTCCAGATCTGCATCAGCTAAAATCTCATGCTGGCCTTTTTTTTCCCCAGTCACATCATTTTCATGCTTCTGTGAGAAGCTACTGTCTGCTATCTTTTCTTTGTCTGCGGTACCCAGGTCTCTTGCCTGCTTCTTAATTTTCCAGATAAACCATTTTTGACTACTGCCCATGCTGTTCCCCAACCTTCATTTATAAAGCTCTTCAAAGCTGATTTGTTCTTTTCAGGTCTTCTATGAAAACTTTTCTGTTTTAAGGTTTCTATCCAAGTTCGCCATGGAGAACTGTACTGTCTTCTTGAATTGTTTTCTCCATCTCTATCCTGCAGTTGCCTGTTCTAGTCAGATTTAGTCCATTTTTGGCAGGCACCATGTTTATTTAGTGTTTGCTGTATTGTTGAGCACTACCAGAATACTACTGCTGGTATCCCAGTATAATTCTTTGTGCACTGGTCAGCATGTATTCATATAGCACTTTCTTTTTCTAACTGGATGTGAGTTGAGGGTGAGCAATATAAAATGCTGGAAAAAGAAATCCTATTGGTAGAAGTGATGCCTTACTGACAGGGAATATGCTCACTTAACCTGATTATGACATTAGATGTTAATAATGTTTTTCCTCCTTCTGTGTTGCTGAGAGGAGGAAGGAATGGGAGAATGAATGTGCTTTCTGTTGCTTGCCTCAGACAGCCAGAGGCAAATGAAACTGACTTTCCTAATCACATCGATACAAAGCGGGTAGTTTCCCACACAAGAAAACCACCTACATGACTCAAAACTCTTTTCTGTTTAAATGCTTCTATTATTGCTTGTTTGGGTAACTAGGAATTTCAGCAACATTGAATATGATTCACCATTGACAGAGAGAAGGGCAGGAACGTTGCGGCCAGCTTTGTACCACGGTAGGGATGGTTGAGTCACATTGTGAGGTATACGGGTTACAGAGGATCCAGCTGTGATTACCAGCTTGTGCTGCCAGCCAGAGTGGAGGTTTGTGGGAGGCTTTATTCTCTCTGCGATCTACCTCTTGCTATTAGTTCGGTTAGGAAATGAAGGTCTTAATACTAGCAAGTGCTGAGATCTTTGGCTATAGTCCAGACATTTATTAAGCATGTGTGAGTCAGAACATTTCTTTGGAATTGATGATGTGCTTAAAACTTAAGCACATGCTTAAGTAATTTACTGAATTGGGACCAGAAAGCTTGGCAGCTTACAGGATTGAGTCCTTAACTAATCCAAGCATGTTTTCATTTTTAGTAAAAATAGTCTCCTCCTACCACTCATAGCCCCATCCTCTTTAGTAATAATTGCAACTTAAAAAATAAACAAAATTATTATCTGGAGTGAAAGCTTCCCTTTAAAGTGATACTTCAGATTTTATCTATTTTTCAGTAGGTTCTTTATATAATATTAGATATCCTGCACAAACATTTTTTCTGACTGGCTTACAAAAGCACAATGTTATAGGCATAACTCATAACATAATTTAGTAACATATGTAACACAATCCAAATGACAACAGATTCAGAGCATGATGGACTGAGATGCAGCTACCAAATTCAAAGAAATCTTCCATTGTGCTACCTTGTACTATATTTGGGTTATGATTCTGTTTACCTCCAATTTCCATTCTTCTGTTGACAAGCTCTGAAATGAAATTAAGCTACCTTCCATTATGTCAATTAAAGCACAAATTGTTAGGCTGACAGTAGTTTAACCTTTAGGAATTATAAAAAAACCAATGTTTGGTGCAAAGTGTTTCAAGGAGAAAGGTTTGCATTCAAATATAGTGATGGTTTAGCTGTTGCACATTCAGAATATTTAACTGAAAATTAGTAAAATACTGGCATATTTAATCAAAGTTTGTGTAGATTATGCTAAAAAAATCCCTAAGAATAATATTTTCGACTTTGAGCAGTGTTTTGTGATGTAGGAAGAGAAGCACAAGTAAAATGCCCTCTGCTTAGTGTTTTGCCTACTAGTCAATACGTCTTTGCCAGACTCAATTAATTTGCATGGTATCTTGAATTATCTGCATTGTTATTTCACTTGAAATTTCAAAGGATATCAGATCATAAAAGGCTCAGAAAATTTTTAGATCAAAACCTGAGGACTGTCCAGCAGGAAAGAACTGTGACATAGAAGTAGATTATATAAAATTTTCCCTTGAGTAAAGTGTAGGACAAAATGTTAAGAAAAGGCTTCTTTTACCATAAAAATAAAGGCCTGCCTGTTGCTTAGAAATACCATAATTTTTCCAAAAGAGTTATACCAAAGAATATCCATCATTGAGTAGTCTTGTGATATTGATATTATCTGATCTGTTCTGTTGTCATAGTGAAGTGAGTCTTAATAGTAACACCTTTAAAGATAATACTCAGGCTTGTAAGTTAGTGCTGTTCAGAGTACCTTCTTGCCTGTAAGAACAGAGCAAAGCACATCTTCATAAGACATAGCTTTGGGAATATTTTTCTTTAGGTATCAGAGGAATGAATGCTGTACTTTCAAGTAGTTGGCCAGTTTTCATTTCATTACAGAGCTACATGTATCACCTGGGTACGTATGCAGGATATCTGTTTTAAAGCCAGACTACTTTGGATCTGTTTATTCAGTTTGAGTTAAAATGAAAACAATGATATTGAGCAAGAGTTTTCCTGTCATACTTTGGAGCTGAACTTTTCTCAAATTATGCAAGTGAAGTCTTCTATTTAGCTGTCCTGGAACACTTGCATTTCATAAGGCTATGGACTCTTGTGTTAGCCTGTCATGTTTTGCAAACTACTGTGGCAATCAAAGGCCCTCTCCTAGAATTTTTTTTATCTGGTTCTAAACATTTTCTAACCTTTGCAGATATACATAATCTGTACACAGTCATACACATAAAATTACAGGATGGAGTCTTGATTGCTCAGCTTCTCACTTAAGCAGCACAGAAAGGGCTTGTGTGACCTGGCAGACCTCAACCCTTACATAAGGACTGCTGAGTTGTTGTGTCAATTAAATATTGTACAATCAAAGCCTGGAGTTCTCTAGCCCTGGAGGCTCATGAAGACAAGCAGGTCTACTTCACACAGCATCCATTCTCTGCTGGAAACTATCTCATTTCTATCTGGCTGGGCGCCACATTTCCTACTGCACCATGTTGGCCATGCAAATTAGAAACAAGCACAAGGGTACTCCTAGGGCAAGCACTAGGTCATCTCTCCAGGTTTCTGACACACACTGAAAACTCAGTATCTAAGACAGGTTTATGTCTAAAATAATCTTGCTTATCCGTAGGGAAAAACAGAGAAACCTGCTTTGTTTTGAAATGTAAGTGACAAAAAATACTAGTGCTAGTGGGCAGGAAGAAGGTGATATGAAGTACTGTCACCTTTTCTAAGGATGCTTCCTTTGTTAAGATGTTCTCTTTCATGGAGTTTTATGGAGTTCTTAGTCTTCAGGGATGCTTCCTTGGTTCCTTGGGTAAACATATAAAACAAGAAAAAAGAAATAAAGAAATAATGCCCCCTTCTTTTTTCTTTTTTTTTTTTTTTCTTTTATTCCCATACGTGAAATTTATAGAAGCATCAAGGTCTGGGCTCTTTAGAGTTTTGGGGCAACAACGAAGTTCAGTCTCTACTATGGTAGAGTGTTCACACTGTGTTTAATGTTTCTCAAGGACAAGTAATACTGAAAAGATCTAATGTACTCTCTGCTTTTCACATACATTTTTACATGCATTATATTTATAAACTGTCAAGTCTGAACAGTGATACTATACTGCATTCTGAAATTTGCAGGCTGTGTAATACTCTTTAAATATGCAGGTTATGATTTTGTGAATATAACATCCGATACTTGTAGTCTTTTGGTGTATATGGAGTTATACCACTTCACACTAACTAATAACCTGGGCCAGTTTCTTTTGGAAATGAATATTGACAAATAAAATTCAGAGGAAATCTGTACTCACAAATATGATTGTCACTAAAGATTGACAAATGAATGCAAAGTTTTGGGATGGTAAGAAGTGGTCTGTGTTCTGCGTGAAGGGTGTGTGTACTGATTTAGGACTTGAGACTTGAGTGCATGGCTTCAAAAGAGCTGGTGCTCAAAACGAGATTTCCTTTCTTGGCCTTTCTTTTGAAGTTTGCTATTGTTGCAAGGGAAAATCACATCCTGCAGTACCTGCAAAAGCCTGCCTGTAACATTCACTGCTCAGGTAAGGAGTTCCGTTCACTTCAGTTTAAATACTGATGTAAGTTGAGATAATCCAAAACAAGCAAGGTTTTCAAGAGTAGGCCATAAAAAAACACACATAAGGAAGAGTATTACAGAGGCAAAGACCTTGGTATTCACACCTGCCTATGTTTTTTGAGAGTAGTTTAAAGGGAAGAAAACAGATTTCTCTAAATAACAAGTGGATAAAAATACCCTTAAATCACAGAAAACTCTGGCCCTGTGTATGGAATGTGAATTCATATTTACAATATAATCAAGGGATAGGAATATTTTGAATCTATGATGGAAGAAATGGAGAGGGAATAAAAACCAAGCTTCAGTGTGGAGCTTTAAATTTTTAGGCATCCTTGAAAATATTGGAAATAGCAGTTTGGAGATTTTTTTTAAGCTAAGTGGATCATGACTTTTCTTGGAACAGAGACTTTACAAATTCCTTTTTGTCTGTCATCTGCAAATCATTTGACTGCTGGTAAACAGAACCTTCTATGTTGTCCTGATAACAGAGGGAAGGCTGGAAGTAAGGAATTCCACCCTTAAATCTATTAAGGTAAGTCTAAAATTGATGTGCACTGGATCAAAGGGTGAAATATTTTCCAGATGATCCTCTGTTTCTTCTGAGAAAAAGAAAAAAAACCAACACCACAAATCCAAAAATCATTTCCAAGGTGTTAAGTTTCAGTTGCTGAGCATGGGGATTCAATTTACAATTTTGTGTCCTGCTAGGATGGAACCTAAATTTGCCAGTAAAGACTACTTTATATTGCTTGCTTGTTCTTTTTCTAGAAATAAAAAGTTGCAGTCCATCAACAGCTATAGATGTCTGGCTTAAAAGGAAAAATCAAATGAGAATAACTGATTAAAATTTTTTGTCTGTAATGTTTATTTTACAACTTCCTTATGCATGAAAATGACAAGGCCAGAGGAAGCTATTATTTTAAATGAATCCTTAAATTTTATTGTTGGGAAAAGCAAAAGCTTTTTAGTATAGTCACAGTTTATACTTCTACAGAAGTATTAGTCATTACAGCCTTGGAAAGTAAGTAGGAATGTCAGCACAAATCACCATCCATTTAAATTTCAGTATATGCAAGTCACAGAGGGAGATACTTCTGGTATTTCATCTTCAGCCCCCTAAGAACTTATTATAAATGTGGTGAGTTCATTGACCTGTGTAAAGTGAATGTTATGATGCCAGATCTGTTCCTAGGAAGCAGTGACCACATCAAACAAACAACAAAAACATCACCATTACCACCATCATTAACTTTTCTTCTGTCTCAGTAAAATATGACAAGCATAGGATTATGGTAGAGAAGGAACCATGTTCTCACCTTCTGTATAGCTGCTCCATTTCTGATTTAAACAGAAATTGTTACAGGAAAGCTTCTTTAGCTTCAGCGTTTCAAGTCTGGGATTGTTTAGGAGGAGACAGGGAGCACTGGTCACAGCTGAGGGTTGTGTGGCATAGGGGCGGGGAAGGTGTGCTGTGAGTATGGCTGTGGGTCCTCCCTGGTCCTCGCTCCCTGTGGAAATTCAGTACTTTCTTTGTGGGTGCTTGGCAGAGCTTTTTCAAATTAAAAAAAAAAGATTCTGACCTGCACATTTAACCTCTGTAAATGGCTAATTGTGATCAATTATTTTTTGTTGTGGTTTTGTGTAAAACTCCAGTTCTAGCCTCTCCTCTGGTCCTTTTTCCTAATGTGCTTTTCTCCTGTATATCTCTTTATCCCTAACATGCTTATCCCTTCCCATGCCTCAGTTTTCTCTCCTCCAGAATTTGGTTTCAGCAGGGGAGAGTGGTAAAGGCACAGGAAAGGCAGCTGCTCTGCTTTTTGAAGAAAGCCCTGACTTTTCTCTGGCTGACTTACGACTTATGACATGGTGTGGTTTGTTCCTAATGGATTTTTGCAGGAACAACAAAGCAGACTTTCTCACAAAAACTTTTTCCTATTTCAAGCCTATACTTCAAAACATAGGGAACTGGAATTTATCAAAGAAAAGATGACCAGAACTTTGTGTAGGTCCAATGTCCATCAGCATTTTTGCCAGGGCATTCACAGGCTTTTTTTTTTTTGCTGAAACGTTAAGTAATTCTTCAAAACCACACATACACTAAATCACACAGATTGCAGTGAAAATGGTTAATCGGAAATAAAGGCATATCAGAGCCTTTAGACTGGAATTCTTGAACTGTTGCTATATTTTTCTACCATTGAGAAAAGAGCTTTCTGTTATAGACCTTGCATCTAAATATATTAACAAAGCAATTAGTAAACCCTACCTCACCCTAAACATCTAACATATTAGCACTGCAGCAAAAGGTGAATCTAGATAAAAGGAATTTTTGAGATAGGGATTTTATCATACATTATGGTAAGTTCACTTTTCACTGAAAACATGGGAAAAAATGAATTAAGAACTCTAATAGACAGCCAGCAGGAAATATAAAAATAAATCTAAGTTGATGGCTGTGTTCTACATCTATACGGCGCCCTTTGCAGAGAGTATCTCAGCCTGCAAATTCTCCAGACTCGTTAGTATGGAATCTGAAATTCCAGTAAAAATCCGCCCTCCCATTTTGTCTGACCTTCTGCTACTGCTGACTTACTGTACAGCTCCTCTCAGGGCTAGTTCAGAACCAGAAATAAGTGGGACAGATATTCTTCAAATCTGCTACAACCAGCGCTGCCTTTTCCAATTTTAAGTTGAAGCTGCCAGTACAGACAGTTGCAGATCTAAGTTTCAAAATAAGTGTAGGGCATGCTCTTTCTCCTTGTTCTCTTCAAGACGGTAAGTTATTTTCATAGTTATTCCCAGGAGTCCATTAGTAAATCTGAATATCTCTGTGTTGGGGTCACAGGAAAGATTCAAACTGACATTCCTGACAAATGTGTCATTAGTGAGATCCACTCTATTTCTGAAAAAAAAACAAACCAAAAACCAAACCCAAACCCCAAACCAAAACATATTGACAAGTAGTATTTCAGGTGTTATTTCAGGACATTAAGTGTTTGCCTAACATAGCATGTTGCCACAACATTCTTTATCTGGTTAAAGAAAAGATGTAACTTTCTAACTGATGTGGAGACACTTTCTGAGACTGTATTCTGTGTAACTAGATATTGTATTACAGGAGGTTTGATGAGGGTCATATCATTCGAAACCCATATTAGTGCATTATACAACCCGACACTGATAGGGCTGCTTACAAAGGTGATATTATTCCATTCCCACTCTCAGTCTTTTGACTGAGCACCTGGGTCGGAGCAATCCCAGGCACAGCTACAGGTTGGGCAGAGAAGAGATTCAGAGCAGCCCTGTGGAGAAGGACTTGGGGGTGTTGGTCAATGACAAAATGAACATGAGCCGGCTTCAGTGTGCACTCGCAGCCCAGAAAGCCAACCGTATCCTGGGCTGCATCAAGAGGAGCGTGACCAGCAGGTCGAAGGAGGTGATCCTGCCCCTCTACTCTGCTCTCATGAGACCTCACTTGAAGTATTGTGTGCAGTTCTGGTGTCCTCAACATAAAAAGGACATGGAACTGTTGGAACAAGTGCAGAGGAGGGCCACGAGGATGATCAGGGGACTGGAGCACCTCCCATATGAAGACAGGCTGAGAAAGTTGGGGCTGTTCAGCCTGGAGAAGAGAAGGCTGCGTGGAGATCTCATAGCAGCCTTCCAGTATCTGAAGGGGGCCTACAAGGATGCTGGGGATGGACTATTCATTAGGGACTGTAGTGACAGGACAAGGGTTCAAACTTAAACAGGGGAAGTTTAGATTGAATATAAGGAAGAAATCCTTTACTGAGAGGGTGGTGAGACACTGGAATGGGTTGCCCAGGGAGGTTGTGAATGCTCCATCCTTGGTGGTGTTCAAGGCCAGGTTGGATGAGGCCTTGGGTGGCATGGTTTAGTGTGAGGTGTCCCTGCCCATGGGAGGGGGGTTGGAACTAGATGATCTTAAGTTCCTTTCCAACCCTAACTATTCTATGATTCTATGATTCTATGATGCTGTCTACACTTATATTCTCTCTAAAACCTATTAACCCTTTTAATGAACACATCTCAATTTATTTTGGTCTTCTTCAAGAGGATATCAAATAATGATTCTCTGCTCAAATCTCATTCAAATGATTCAAATTTGAACTTTCCTCTTAAATCGGTGAATTTATTTTCAAGCAGTGTTGTGTTCTACAGTGCACTTACATTAAAGAGAAATATTCATCCTATGACAGGAGTCTCTTGTGATACTAAACATTGTACAAATTGTCTCAGCTATTTTAAATGCAGTCATCTTTATAGAATTGGTTAATGCAGTTTCAAATTGTGCCCTTTTTTGTTTCTTTTAAACTCTATTATGGTAATGATTATAAAGCATTTTTTTCCCTTTCGAAAAAGTTTTGAGTCTCACACATGCTAACTGTTTATTAACAACTGATTTACTGTTCTATTACTGTATGGCATGTGGCATTCATTCTCCTGGCCGCTCATTACAAACATTCAGGAGGATTAAGTACTGGAAAAATTCCATTTCCACAACACTAATGGTGATAAAAATCACTAATGCTTTATAAAGCTTCTTTTTTTTTTTTTTTCCTGACAATTTTTCACATTCAGACATCAGGAATAAATCATATAAAATTGACAAATTGCAGTTGACAGTTTATTTCCATCAATCATGATTTACACAAAGGAGCTCTAAGGAAATCTGAAATAGCATTTTATAGCTATTGCTCTATGTCCTGAAAACAAACTTCTGACTTCATGATTCTGCAAGGCTTGCTATCGTGTGTGTGTGTGCACACAAGTGCATTCTGGGCCTGATTTCCTGCTTTCTTATTTCAGTTTTGCCTCCTGCACCCAAACTGGTTGCTTATTGACTAACAGGTTACAGAGCAAGGTAAATTTTAGAAGTAGCTGAAGCTTTGAAAGAACATTTGAACATTGTATTTTATCCTACTGTGTGAGCAAATGCGTTTGGCATACAAAGTACCTCACCAAGCTGCAGCCACATACCGCATCTCGTTGATTTGGGTTCACTTTGTTTTGTCATATTGTAAAACATCAGTTCTCTCACTGCAGCTGTGGCAAGATTTAAGGCCAGTAAGCCTTGTCTTTTACAGAGGCATAATTTCCTGCTCGTCTGAAAAGTCCCCTTTTGGTGCCTCATGCTTACGTCCTTCTCTTGCAACACTGGAGGAGAAACTGAATTGAAAGAGGGTATAATGGATGTAAAAGGAGCATTTCAGATGTGGATATTATTGACTTTTGGAGACTTCACATGAAACAGAGAATATTGCAGAGAAGTGATGAGACTCTGAAGCATCTCAGGGCTAGAAACTATGGTGCCATTCTTGGGCAGACATATGGTCATACAAAAGAGGGGTTTTATGGTGCTACAAGCATGGACACAGAAAGGTAAAATAATTTTAATGTCTCTCTGACAAAAATAATCATATACCCAGAGGCCAGCCAGGAGGCTGCTTGAGAACAAAGCCAGAAAAAGAGTTTGAAGATAGTAAGGTAAGGCAGAGATAGGCAGACCACCAGTACTTTGATACCATAGTGTTTATTTGACTAGAAACCTAGTATTTCTGGCAGAAGCCTGATTTTATCACCAAATTTTCTAGTTACCTAAGGGTTTGGCCTATAAGAAAGAAAGCAAGTGGAAGGTAACCACCACATAGTCACACTTCATTTCTAGTGAAAGTGAGTGAACTTTAATATGAGATACATATTTATAAGAGCCAGAAGAAATAGAAACAGCCAAGTAGTATTTTCATAATAATTCAGCATTCTTAAGGCACTTACTTAACATCTGCAATACCCTGTGAGGCTAACAACCATTTGTTTTCATTATTTGTTAATTACTTCATCCAGCATTACCTATTTAAAAGGTGGCTGCCTATTTTAAGCTCTTTATTTAAACTCCTCCTGTATTCAGTGAAGAAAGACAGGTCAATTGCCCTCACTGCCTCTCTCCACCGATAGGCAGAATTTAAATGAATAATTCTGGCTAGCTCTCTTTCTGATGCAGAAAATTCACTGAAAGAAATTTTACCCTTAGTAATTGGTGAAGCATAAGAAGCTGAAAGGGAAGGTAAGAAAGCATGCTGAAAATAAGATTGGAGAACATATGTGCCATTGTTCAAGTGAAAAAATATCCTGTTAGTTTCTGAGGGATATTAAAAGCCAGTCAAATACTTTCATTTAAATTAATTAATAAATAATATGAGGTAAAAATAGAAAAAAATATTAGACTGACTGCCTGGCTGTCTAAAATTTAGATTGTAATAAGCGTCAAAAGGGAGGTGACTGAATTTTTCACATTTTAGATCAGACTGTGCTCTGAACTACATTCATATAACATTACTGAAGTTATGAGTACTGCATAGGTGTGAGGACCGAATTTGAATCTCATGTAATGCAGTGTGAGATCATACACTTTCATTACCAGGAAAGTTATATGTTGGGAATAAAATAGAGTTTAACTATGTGGTTCTTAAAGTCTTGGGGAATTCTGGAACATGGCTTTTTTTCAAGAGTTTTGCAATGTTTGCTTGTTGGTAGAAGAATAAAAATACATACTGAAATTCTCAAAGTTTCAATATTCAAACAGCTTTATTGCAATTGGCAAAGGCTGTCTTTAACTGATTAAAATGGAGTCCTCATCCTTCTGTTCTGGCATGTGGAAAGGCCAGAAATGGAGAAGGGCGCTTTCTGTCCTGACTGGGACTCCTTCGATTGCCAAGCGCAGACACATCCTTTCCAGCAATTTTAATTCATAAGGAAGGGTGATTAGTTGCTAGACTAAGCTTTGCTCTTCTTTCCAATAATTTGAGAAGATATTAGATAATTTCACCAGAGCAGGTTTGGGCTCTTTGGCATTACTGGCAGGCTATGAACTTTTACATTCTTTGTATATTTTACTTTCCCATTTTTAACCTCCTTCAAAATTTAACAGTTCTACTTTAAATGCTGGAATCCTGATACTCATTACTATGGTTACAGATCCTGAGTCTTGACCATTTTACTTTCTTTTGAACATAGAAGTAATAACATTAGCAAATACCACTGTGCTGAGTACTGATCAAAAAAGATACAACATGCTAATGTTAGCTGGGCTGTAATGGATATCTGTACAATACCAGTAATTACTCTCATTTAGCTTATCTACAGTTGCTAGACTTGTCCTTCATAGTACAATAAATGAAAACAATTATTTATTCAAACTGAGATGAAAAGTGTATTTCAGATAACAAAATCTACAAGTCAGGTTAACAAAAGATTACCATAAAGACATTTCTTTTAAATTAAGTTTTATTTCTTCACAAAACAAACTGCAGACTCTTAAATAGTTTTATTAGTATTAAAACCAGATATTTGTTATTATTACTATTAACAACAAAGCAATGGGTTATTTTTATGAATATGGTACCTAATATTCCTAGACTAGACCTGCACTATACTGAGCAGAAAAACAAGCACTTGTTATCATGTATTATCATATATTTCACTTTTATAATTACTTTCACCAGAAGATATGAGGACGTGTGTCAGGTGAAACACACTTAACTACAGTGAGATAAATTAGATTCCTTCTCTATGGGTTGCCATTTCCTTTTACAGCCACAGAAAGAGCAGCAGGATAGTTTGTAGGGTAATGGTGTGAAGTGCTCTGACTCAAATGTTATCACACAAAAGCAGCACATTTTCTGCTGTAAAGTGGTAACACATTGAGAGTGTCCTGCTTCATTTCACCTGTGCTCTCCTCTCCTTTTTAGTCCATGCTGTCACTGGGCACTGTGTGGCAGGTATTGCTTGCTGGAAAGGTCACAGATTTGTGTGGCAAGTCATCTCCATTCAAGCAGCATCATGTGTCAAAGTGAAGTCTGACAGCTTTGTGGAGGACTGGATGACTGTTCTTTATGAGATTTCGAAAAAAGACAAAAAACATTTTATTTAAAGCTCACATTTTATGTGATGGTAAAACACCCTGTTGTGTTTTCTTCTCTAAAGCACTTCCATCATATTATAGAATAGTAGCTTTTTGGGGAAGAAAGTGGTTAAGCAAATGCACACACTGAAGTACACTAAAGACTCTTACTTGCGATTAACGTGTAGTCAGTTCGAGATTAGTGGTGCAATAGTGTTTGTGTTATTATAGTGGTGATGGGACTATGGGGTTGGTTTTGATAGAATCTGCTCATGTGCTCCTAAAATATGTTGGCAGTTCAGGATTCCTGCTCTGATAGCTTCTGGGCCCAAGTTTGCTGCATGTTTTCATGGTTTGCATGACTTTCTTATTTCAGTAGGTGGGCTTTCATTTCAGTATGCCATAGTTGTCATCTTCCTCCTTGTTCACTTGTGAGCACCTCAGGGACTTTGCCAAGAGAACTGGGGGAAATGTGTGCACACATAAGGGATGGATTAAATCAGGGGTGAAAAGCTATTAAACCAAACATGCAATATGACTGCTGCCAGCAGTGAGATCTGTAAATGGGTCGATGAGAAGAAGCACAACAGGAAGGTCAGCCTGAAACCGTTTTTGCTATAGCTGGAAGAAGTGTTGCACATCTGCCTAACATATGGCTAGACCATTTCTGAGCGTGAAGTATGTATTGCTGCTTCAATTTAGGATATATGGAGGCTTTAGACTGAAGTGTGATTATAACACATGTAACACACACCAAGCTAGTTTTGATCTAAAACTGCATACCGTTGGATACAGCTGCCAAACAAGTATCAGGTTTATGTGCAAGCATACTTTGCTCACAGCCAAACCAACTTTCTGGTAGGTTTTCTCCTATTAATTCAGGAACAAAGCAAATGAACAGATTAGAGTTAGCCCAGCTATGTCTGTATGTGCACCTAACCTATGTCCTAATTGCAGTGTAGACATAGTTTTCCTGTATGTCAACACACAATGCTAGGTAATGCTTACTTAAATTTACATAGAGTATCCTCCAAATTATAATAGCAGGACATATATGTTTATGTTCAATGCGCTCCCAGGAAAAAAACCTGAAATATAATTCCACAATAGATTATTTCACTTAGGTTTTCCAACACACATGAATATTAAAAAAAAAAAAAAAAAAAGAAAGAAAAGGAACAATCTCATCATAAAGAAATATTTACATTGTGGTATATTTTCATAATGCAATTTCAAGGTTAGATGCTAGCAACCACGAAATGATGGACTAGGACTATCCATATTAGCAAAATAAAAATTTGTCTTTATTGTGAAAATCTCCAAATCATAGAAAGGTTAGTTCTGGGAAGGACCTTAATATCATCGAGTTCCAACCCCCCTGCCACGGGCAGGGTCGCCTCACACTGGACCATGTTGCCCAAGGCTGCAAGCGCACACTGCTGGCTTATTTTCAGTTTCTCATCGACCAACACCCCCAAGTCCTTCTCCGCAGGGCTGCTCTGAATCTCTTCTCTGCCCAACCTGCAGCTGTGCCTGGGATTGCTCCGACCCAAGTGTAGGACCTTGCACTTCATTCTTTTGAACTTCATAAGGTTGGTATTGGCCCACCTCACAAACGTGTCAAGGTTCCTCTGGATGTCATCCCTTCCCTGCAGCATATCAACTGCACCACACAGCTTAGTGTAGAACTAAGCAGTGAAGCAAGCTTCAGAAAGCTACTGAAGAACTGCATTTCTCTCCTGAAAAGAGAAGCCTCTCTTAGGAATGGGCAAGACAGACTTGTCATGGGTAGCCTAGGCACATTTAATTCTTCCTCAAAGCAAGCAGATGGGCTATGGGATCTTTAAAGTCTCTTCCAGTGCTATCCTACTATGATACCTTTATTTGTTTTCATTTGTGTTAAAGGGATTTAAGCTGCTTTTGCTGAGCATTATACAGGCTCTAGAACAAAGAGAGCTCTTTCTCTGACGCATTAACAGTTTCCCTGCCCTGAGGGTCTTAGAGTTCAACTGCAGACAAGACTATACAGATGAGGAAAGCATAAAAAGAAAGTTCATAATGACAATCACACCACTCCATTTGGCTTTTCATAATCATAACTTTAACATTTTTTTGCTCGCTTTTGTAAGGACCTCTCTCATTTACATACCTTAAGTGATTGTTAATATAAGAGAATAATTATGAACACACCAAGATTAGTGATCATTCTCATCTTTGCAACAGAATTTCATAACTTTGAATAAACTGCTTTTGCAGTTTCACTTTACAATTTTAAGGTGAATTTTTTCCCCTTCATTATTGTCACATTTTTTCTTTGATAACCAACTTTGCATCAATGTAATTGTATAGTTGTTAATACAGATCCTAGCAGGGAGAGTTCTTTTTTCAACACTGCTTTGAATAATTGATATTCAGAGCTGCCCTTTCATTTTGATCTAGTGTTGTAGACATGCCATCAGTGTCTGGCCTACGGGCAGCAGTGCTGAACAAGAAATGAACTACAGTCAACATTAAACTTTTTTTCTCCCTTTAAGCCAATGAAACATGTAGAAACCAAAATACTGGCTTGCAAGCAAAATTAGAGCAACTTGTCTGTTAGTACAGGGGGACATTCCCCAGCACAGGAGTGCAGAAGTATGCATTCTTATCGCTCTGGACAGTAGCTTAATGCTGAGCCAAGCAGTGGCTATAGAATCCCATGACTCCAAAGAGAAAAAAGGATTGCTGCTGCCCCAGGTCCATGGCACTGGAGGCTAAGGATGTTAGATGGGGTGTAGCCTTCTGCCTGGTAGAAGCTAGGGGAAAAAAGAGATGGTGCAATTCAGGTGCAGGTTGTTTCTAGAAGCCCTTTAGACCATTGCAAGATTAGCAGTCCAAAAAGCATAGACATACATTTGAGCCCAGGTTATGGTTCTTCAGAATGTTTGTCTTGTCCAGCTGTTACCAAATCCATTTTGTTAAGATTTATTTTAGATTTTTGCTCTTCACTGATGTTATGCATGTCTGCATTTGATAAGAGCTTGAGTGACCTTCACGTTGGTATTGTCTGGAGACTTGCTTCTCTCCAGAACTTTTATATAGCTTTTGTATAGAACAGAAAAAAGTGCTGAACCTCAGCAACACTCCCACACCCACTTTTTCTGAAAGTAGCAATGAGATAATATGGATGAATTTATTTAATCTAAATGATTTTCAAATCCTGAAAAAACTACAGTTGCAGTGTAACATATACAACATGAACGTTTGCACTTTCTCTAATGTACCAGATTAGGCATTGTGTTATTATGCACTTCCTGTGCAGAGTGTTTGAGCTTATCAGTAGTACCAGGGGCAGAGGACATTTGCCTGAGGTGCGAACAGGTTAGTAATCTTTTATTATTGGTGACTGAGCTGAAGGAAGAAGTTGAAAGACTAAGGAGTATTAGGGAAAGTGAAAAGGAAATAGATTGGTGGAGTTCTACCCTTGAACCTTTGAGGGAGGCCCACCAGGAGTCAGAAGACTCCCATGCCTCCAACTGCCAAGAAGTAGAAGGGCACCTGGTTGATGAAGGGGATTGGAAATGGGTCTCTGTTTGGAGGGGTAATAATAACATTTCCTCCCAACCCCCATTACCAACTCAGATACCGTTTCAGAACAGATATGAGACCCTGGATCAGGAGGACCTAGAGAGCCAGCTAGATGATTTAGGAAACAATAATTTACTCAGTGAGCCTCTCAATTATGCTTTATCTGTAGGACGAATTGCCACTTCTGACATCAAAAAGAAAAGAAGGGTAGTCGTAGAGGGGGACTCACTTCTAAGGGGAGCGGAGGGTCCCATATGCCGACAGGACCCAATCCACAGGGAGATCTGCTGCCTCCCTGGGGCCTGGATACGGGAGATCACCGAGAGACTTTCTGGGTTGATTAGGCCCTCTGGTTATTGTCCACTGCTGATACTCCAGGCTGGCAGTGACGAGATTGAAAGGAGGAGTGTTAAGGCAATTAAAAGGGACTTTAGGGCACTGAGTCAGGTGGTTGATAGGGCAGGAGCCCAAGTGATCTTTTCCTCCATCCCTTTGGTGGCAGAAAAAATTAATGAAAGGAACAGGAGAGCCCACATTATTAACAAGTGGCTCAAGGGTTGGTGTCGTCGGCAGAACATTGGGTTCTTTGACCATGGGACAACCTTTACGGCACCTGGCCTACTGGACACGGATGGGTTGCATCTCTCTGTTAAGGGTAGAAGAATTTTTGCTCATGAATTGGCAGAACTCATTGAAAGGGCTTTAAACTAGGTTTGAAGGGGGAAGGGGATGCAGCTGGGCTGACTGGAAGCAGGTCCAAGGGTAATCAGCCTGGGTTGGTATTGAAATGGGTGGATCAGCTGAGGTGCATGTATACTAATGCATGTAGTATGAGGAATAAACAAGAAGAGCTGGAAGCCATGGTGCAACAATATAGCTATGATGTAGTCGCCATCACAGAAATGTGGTGGGACGAGTCAAATAGCTGGAACATCGTATTGCATGGCTACAAGCTCTTCAGAAGAGACAGAAAAGGGAGAAGGGGTGGAGGGGTGGCCCTTTATATTAGGGAGGTCTTAGATGTTATAGGTATTGAAATTAATGATGATGAAGTTGAATGTTTATGGGTAAGAATCAAGGGGAAGGCCGGTAAGGCTGATATCCTATTGGGGGTCTGTTATCGTCCACCCAACCAAAAAGAAGAAGTGGACAACTTGTTTTATAAGTAACTGGAGAATGTTTCTGGATCTTCAGCCCTTGTCCTTGCAGGCGACTTCAACCTACCAGATATATGTTGGGAATTTCATACAGCTCAAAAAAGGCAGTCCAGAAAGTTTTTAGAGTGTGTGGAAGATAACTTTCTGTCACAGCTGGTGAGCGAGACTACCAGGGAAGGGTCTATGTTAGACCTGTTGTTCACTAATAGAGATGGACTGGTGGGTGAGGTGAAGGTTGGAGGTTGCCTGGGGCACAGTGATCATGAAATTGTAGAATTCTCAATACTCAGGGAAATCAGGAGGAACATCAATAAGACCTATACTTTGGACTTCCGGAGGGCAGATTTTGGCCTGTTTAAGAGACTCATTCGGAGAGTTCCTTGGGAAACTGCCCTTGAAAACAAAGGAGTTCAGGAAAGATGGGTGTGCCTCAAAACAGAGATCTTGAGGGCGCAGGAAAAGTCTGTTCCTGTGTGCCGAAAGATGAGCCGACGAGGCAAGCGTCCAGCCTGGATGGGTACTGAGGTTATGAAGGAACTTAGAAATAAAAAGAAAGTGTATCATCTTTGGAAGGAGGGTAGGGTTTCTCAGGGAGTGTTTAAGGAGGCTGCTGGGGCATGTAGAAAGAAAATTAGGGAGGCCAAAGCTCAGTTTGAACTTAAATTAGCAACTTCTGCAAAGAATAATAAAAAAAGTTTTTATAAATATATCAGTGGTAAAAGGAAGGGTAAGACTGATCTTTGCTACTTATTGGATGAGGCAGGAAACTTAGTAACTAAAGATGAGGAGAAAGCAGAAGTGCTTAATGCCTTTTTTGCCTCAGTTTTCAGTAGGAAGACACCTTGCCCTCAAGATAACTGTACTTTGGGGTTGGTTGGTGGTGTTAGGGAGCAAAATGGTCCTCTTGTTATTCAAGAAGAGGAAGTTAGAGAATTGTTGAGGCACCTGAACAGTTACAAATCAATGGGACCAGATGGGATCCATCCCAGGGTGATGAGGGAGATGGCGGATGAGCTTGCAAAGCCACTCTCTATCATTTACCAACAGTCGTGGCTCACTGGTGAGGTTCCAGATGATTGGAAGCTGGCCAATGTGATGCCCATTTATAAAAAGGGTAGGAGGGAGGATCCTGGTAATTACAGGCCAGTTAGTCTGACCTCAGTGCCGGGAAAGTTAATGGAAAAGTTCATACTGAGTGCTATTAAGCAGCACTTAAGAAATGGCCAGGGTATTAGACCCAGCCAGCATGGGTTTATGAAGGGCAGGTCATGCTTGACCAACCTGATTTCCTTTTATGATCAGGTGACCCGCCTGGTGGATGTGGGAAGGGCTGTGGATGTTGTCTCTTTGGATTTCAGCAAGGCTTTTGATACTGTCCCCCATAACATACTCCTGGAAAAGCTAGCAGCTCACGACTTGGACAGGAGCACTCCTTGCCGGGTCAGTAACTGGCTGGATGGCCGGGCCCAGAGGGTGATGGTGAACGGTGTTGCATCCAGCTGGCAACCAGTCACCAGTGGTGTCCCTCAGGGGTCTGTGCTGGCACCGGTGTTGTTCAATATTTTTATTGATGACATGGATGAGGGTATTGAGTCTTTCATCAGTAAGTTTGCAGATGACACTAAGCTGGGAGCTTGTGTCGATCTTCTGGAAGGAAGGAGGGCTCTGCAGAGAGACCTGGATAGGTTGGATAGATGGGCAGAATCCAGTAAGATGAAATTTAATAAGTCTAAGTGCCAAGTCCTACATTTTGGCCATAAAGACCCCTTGTAATGTTACAAGTTGGGGACAGTGTGGCTGGATAGTGTCCAGGTAGAAAGGGACCTGGGGGTATTGGTGGATGGCCAGCTGAATATGAGCCAGCAGTGTGCCCTGGTGGCCAAGAAGGCCAATGGCATCCTAGCCTGCATTAGGAATGGTGTGGCCAGCAGAAACAGGGAGGTTATTCTTCCCCTGTACTCAGCACTGGTGAGGCCACACCTTGAGCCCAGTTCTGGGCTCCTCAGTTTAAGAAGGACGTGGAAATGATTGAGCGCGTCCAAAGGAGGGCAACGAGGCTGGTGAGGGGCTTGGACCACAAGCCCTACGAGGAGTGATTGAGAGAGTTGGAGTTATTTAGCCTGGAGAAAAGGAGACTCAGAGGTGACCTTATCGCTCTCTACAACCTCCTGAAAGGAGGTTGTAGAAAGGTGGGGGTTGGTCTCTTTCACCAGGCAGCAACTGACAGAACGAGAGGACACAGTCTCAAACTGCGCCAAGGAAGGTACAGGTTGGATATTAGGAAGAAATTTTTCACAGAAAGAATAATAAATATTGGAACGGTCTGCCCAGGGTGGTGGTGGAGTCACCATCCCTGGATGTGTTTAAAAAGAGATTGGATGTGGCACTTGGTGACATGGTTTAGTCGAGGTGTTGGGCATGGGTTGGACTCGATGATCTTGAAGGTCCCTTCCAACCTGGTAATTCTGATTCTGATATGAGATCTTGAATGAATTAAAAATTAAAAATATATTTCCATATGTAGATGATCAAAGAGTTGTTTTGACAAAATATATTATGAGTTCATCTTGGCATCACAAAAATAGCCACTCCAACCTTTTTTCCTCTCATAGTCCTTTGAAATGCAAGAACACCTTATATTTTAGCTGTCATCTTAATGGGAGATATTATTATAGGAGAAAAAGAGCTAATATCAACTGCTTTTAATTTAGGCGGGATTTTTTTTACATGAAGACAGAGATTTTTTCTCCTATAACCATTTTGACTGGAAGTCATAGGGCTCTTGCCAAGAAGTTCCAATTATGCTTTTAAAATATAAATCCTAGGAGTCTTGAAATTACAGGGTGTGGGTAGCGATATGTTAAATGTTTTACAAGTGAGGAGAAATTAGTGCATTTTGGCTTATCCTCAGTGCTATTAAGAAACAAAACTATTCTTTTGTTGTAGTTAAAAGCAGTTCCTTCCAAAGAAGTTTGTAAAAACTGAAAAGTGTTTTCATATACTTCTGTGAAAATGGCACACAGATAACTGCAGAATGTGGAAAACAAAGCCAGCCGCAGAGCCTCACCCAGGACATGTTCATCTGGAGGACATGGTGTAGGATGTTTTGGTTACTAGAGCAACCATGGGATTATTTGGGGTGTGTTTTAGTTCTACCCACCTAATACATTTCCCATGTGGTATTTGGTTGGGGGAAACGAAAAATTACCCCCTTGTCAGGTATGAAACTATTTCCTTTTGTCAGTTTGAGGTTAAATATATGTCTTTGTTGATTGGGTAGAGAACACTAGCAGCTGCAGTCAGTCTTGAAGGAGAGAGTATTTCAGTTGGGGCAGGGAGGATTTCTCCACACCTTAGAGTTGTTCATATCAATACTGATTGGGACAAAAGATGCTGTGCTAAGAGATAGTATAAAGACTATTCATACAGCCTTCCTTCAAGCATTGAAAGTTATATTGCAGTTCTGCTGCCAGTTATACCATGTTTGTTAGTGATCAATAGCAAAATCACTCCTGTATCATTCAGCTTGACTGTGATCAGATGGCTGTACTTCTGTCACATTAGCCAGAGTACACATGCCAGAGTTTATTTTGGCATAATGTTGTTTTCCAGAGACAGGATAACAAATGTTATCAGCTCTGATATTAAGATGGAATAGTGAAGACAAGCAGTACCTACTCTGATATAAAGTCTGTTGTCACAAAGTTAGCTCTTCAGCTATTTTTGAACATATTTAAGCCAGTTGAATAAGATAACATAGAATCAGCCTTTTACATCATATGGTTTTGTCTTTTTGAACCAGTATCAGGAGCCTTAAAGCCAACTTTTGCTGTCTTATATGCCTATGGCCTCAAGTAATAAACCATACACAACTCCTAAAGTCCCATTATTATGGGTACATAAATCAATGCACTTCAGTATAACTGACAAACCTGCCAGGTAAATATAGCAAGAGTCACATTCAGGGTTGATGTAGACATTTGCTGAAATGGGAATATGAAATTTTTCGTGTGCCTCAGTCCTTAGGGCAGTCAGTGAGTTTATTACATTTCCTTTCCTTTAACTGTTGAAGTAGAGTTTAAAACTTAAATGGGTAAGAATGAGACCTTAGTTCTTCATTTTGGTAAGCTTTCTCTAAAAATATTGTGTGGAATCTTTCATTTTTCCTTAATTATCATTAACAATAATAAACTGCTAGTAACTTTCTAACCAAAGCATTAGCCTTTGGAGTAGTGTAAGAAAGCAAGGGGAGCTTACTGTTCCCAAGTGTATTATTTTAGACTGTAATTTGCAGGAGGAAGGGAATACATTCCTATTGCACTTCTGAATGCTGAAAGCAAAATTGTTCACAACTGGGATTCCTAAGCACAACTGCAAAATTACGAATCAGCAACAATTTTAAAACAGTCATGGCCTTATTAAAATTAGTACACAGTAGGCTACAATACTGACATTGGAGGAGCTGACAAATATTAGCATACAATAAAATCATCTTCAAATTACTAAGCTCAGTTAAAGGGTAATGGGGAAATTAAAGGCATCTGTGATAAACAGGACATGAAAATAAGGTAATTTAATGGTCTTTAAAGTCTGTGAATCAGAAGAACGGATGACTAAAAAAGATGAGAATTGGATACCCCAAAATGTAGGCACTCACCCTAAGATCTATATTATGTTTTCCTTTAAGGTTTCTTTTTCAAGGCAATTTGTGCTTATTATTTATAGGACTACCAGGAATTTACCTAGCTAGGGTTGGATTTCCCTTGTGAGGCTCAGGCAACAATTCCTGACATTTCTGATATTGTCTCCAGAGCCTAGGAGACCCAAAACTACCATGCACCACCCATAAATTGAATGCAAACTGTGTCAAAGAGCAAAGCTCATGATCAGAAGCTACTATGAATATTTGGCATTACCTTCTTTCACCTCCCTCTCCCTGGGGTCATCCAGAATTAGATTTCGGTGTTTCCTGTTTCCAAATCTTCAGTAAGACATGCTTTGCTGCCTTGCTCTTGACATTTCACAGCAGTTCAACAGGATATAACAGCTATTACAAAACCTGACAAATTAAATTTTAAGGTAATCTGATGGATTTCTTTAAGCAGGTAAGATTCTGATCTTGTAATTTGTTTCATATGGATAAGGCTCTGCATAGAGTAACACTCACAAGGGAGAAAGGATTAGGGATGCATTAATGCATACTAAAACTGTAGGATATTATAAGCAACCTGGCTCTTCACTATGTGACCCCTACCTTTTATCCTATTATATCTACTTCTGATATCTGGTGAGAAAGCCATGTTCCTGACCTAACAAAGGTATCCATGTGTTCCATTCTTAAGCCATTAGCAGATTCCTAGAATTGAACACATCAAAACAATTTTGTACCTTTTTTTTCCAGACCATCTTAACTAAGCAAAGAACATCTGTTTGTGCTGAAAGCTGAGCTCATTTTTAAGTATATAGCTAAGCAGCAGCAGCATTAATTTTTAACTTCCTTTATGAAACGGTTCAGAGTAAGCAAAGCTCAGTAATCCAGAAATAACTGGGAGATAGAACTTGAAAACTTGGCCGAGTTTGTTTCTAGGATATGAGATAAATCTGTGAATCTGAAATTACTTCCCACCCTTCAGAGATAAAAAGGTCAGGACACATCCTTTCATTCTGCAAATGTGCTGACCCAAAGACAAAGAAATGCTTTAAAAATCAAATCTGAATTGCTACTTTTCTTAGGTCGTGTGCCCTGTTTTTAGGAAGAATTACTGTTAAAGTATTCAGATTATCTGACAAAAAAAGTGTCAGTCTTGTTAATGTAACGAGTAACTTTGTTCTGTCAAATGGTCAGTGGCGCTTGCCTTCTAGTGTTTTGTTGATCTGTGATATACACTTCTAAAAAATCAACAGACCAAGGGGAAACTCTGTAGAAAAAAAAAATAAAGAAATCAGTAGAAGCTTTGAGGATTTATGTATCAGACTAGGGCATCAACCTCATGTCCTATTGAGGCTTCTTCTCTTTATCTCACGCTACCTTGCAGAATATAAATATATAATGGGAGAAGTACTGCAGATGCTGAAGTTTACAATATCTAGAAGAAACAACAGAGGCAGAGGAGACATAAAAGGATAATTTTGCTTATACAAAATAGCAGCCTGAAAAATAAAACCAGGAAAACAAACAAGCAGATGGAGAAGGCAAAGTCTGCAAGACACAGCTGTGCAAAGTATTTAAACATCCAGATGCAAAGCAGCTTAAGGGTCAGGGACAAGGAAAGGGTGCAGAATGCTCTCAGCAGCTCTGTAACATGATTGAGTAGTCTTCTTTAAAATTTCAAACACATTACTGATTTTGGTTTCTGTCAGATTTTAAAGGGATCTTTAAATACAGAGGAGTACAACAATTAATGCACAGAAAAAAAAGCTTTCTCAGTTGGTCTTTATTCAATTCTCTTTTAGCAAAAAGAATAATAATTTTTTTTAGAACAGTCAAAATTGTTTTCTGAAACACTTAATACCCAGAATAATAATTTATGCTTTTACTGTATACTGACTTTATCTAAGGGATTTGGGTGCTTTAAGAATGTTAATAAGGCATCTGCAGGCATCTATTAGGCACCACCGGTTGCTAGATGATGATTTTGGTCTATCATTATCTCAGAAGATTCCACCTGCTTACTTTGTTTAGTATGCTGTAAAGGGGACTGGAGAAGGGTATTAGCATACTGAAATGGGGGAAAGATGCCTTTGTCACTGTGGAAAGCATTAACTTAAAATGAGTTCCTGAATGAGATTTTATTACCACTTTGATTATCATCCTGGGCTTGGGACTCCCTCCTGAGCTGGCAGATGTCCCTTCATGTCATGTCAGTAAGACAGTAAGACAGATTTTCATTGCTACCCTCAGTCTTGTCTCAGGTTCTTCAGCCATTTTAGTCTCTTGTTCAAAGCTGCAGATCCATTTTATAATCCAGCCACAGAGGCAGCTGGTGGAAGTGCTCATCGAGTCACTTTCCATCATTTATCAGCACTTCTGGCTAAACAGGGAGGTCCAAATTGATGGGAGGTTAGCAAATGTGATGGCCACCGACAAGAAGGGCCTGAGAGAAGAGTCAGGGAGCTAAGGTGCATCAGTCTGACCTTGGTGCTGAGGAATGTTGTGGATCATGAGTGCCATCACATGGCATGTACAGGACAACCAGGTGATCAGGCCCAATCAGCACATGTTTATGAAAGGCAGGTTCTGCTTGACTGACTATCCTTCCTTGTCCTTCTACGACAGAGTAACCCACTTAGTGGATGAAGGAAAGGCAGTGGATGTTGTCTACGTGTATTTTAGTAAAGATTTTGATGCCATTTCCTACAGCACTGTCCTGTGGCCAACAGTATGAGATTCAGTCAGGCAAACTGCTGGATCTTGTGCTTTTATCTCACCAACCCTTTGCAACACTACAGGATTGGGGAAGAGTGGCTGAAAAGCTGCTTGGCAGAAAAGGACCTGAAGGTGTTGGTGGACAGTTGGCTGAATATGAGCCAGCTTGTGCCCAGGCAGCCAAGAAGGCCAATGGCATCCCGGCCTGTATCAGCACCAGTGTGGCCACCAGGGCCAGGGCAGTGATCATCCCCTGTACCCGTCACTGGTGAGGCTGCACCTCAAATCCTGTGTTCAGTTCTGGGCCCCTCACTGCAAGAGAGACATTGAGGTGCTGGAACGGGTCCAGAGGAAGGCAACGAAGCTGGTAAAGGGTCTGGAGCACAAGTCTCATGAGGAGTGGCTGAGGGAACTGGGGTTGTTCAGCCTGGAGAAATGAAAGCTGAAGGGGGCCCTTATCACTCACTACAACTACCTGAAAGAAGGTGTTGTAGCGAAGTGGGTGTCTCTTCTTCCAAGTAACAAGTGATAGAATGACAGGAGATAGACTGACAGGAAAAGGTTTCAAGTGGAGGTTTAGATTGGAAATTAGGAAAAATTTCTTCACCAAAAAGATCATCAAGCATTGGAATAGGCTGCCCAGGGAAGTGGTGGAGTCACCATCTCTGGAGGAATTTAAGAGATGTGTAAATGTGGTGCTTAAGGACATGGTTTAATGATGGACTTATCAGTGCTAGGTTAATGTTTGGACTTGGTGATCATAAAGGTCTTTTGAACCTAAACAGTTCTATGATTCTGTGATTCAGTCATTAAGTTATTAATCTTTCCTTTGCAGATGAATAACAGTATTTAAAATGAGCCTCAAATTCACTATTTTTTGGGAAAGGTTTCTAATCTCCTTACAAGGAACTTTAGAAGCAAAGTAAATAATAAAAGAGAGCCAGAGGCTATGAAAATTGAGCTAGCAAGTCGCGTGGGAACTACTGCCTTGTATAAGCATGATACTTAAAAAACCATACTGCAGTAGCCTGCATTCCTCATAGGAGAGGCCTGCAAAGCACAAAGAATATTGTTTTCCTAAATTGTGATTTTGTAATTAAGACAAGAAAGTGCATTTAGATGGTGAAAACTGTATCTCCTATGACTAGAGAGACAAAAAAAAAGGTAATATAAAAGGATTTTGATAACGCTGCATAAGGACGCTTCTGATTCTAACTATAACTTCTATAAAGTCCTCTTTCAGTGACATGGCTGGATTTAACTTACGAGCTCTTTCTGCAGACTCAAAGATATTAGCTTCCATTCACACACTCATATGTTTACATTAACATTACATAAAACATTACTATGTTTTCCAGTTTCTTATAGATTATTTTGCATGCAGCCATTACAGGTGGGATGAATATTAAAATTCCAGTTCTGACTTTTCAGGGTCTTTCACCAGACAGAAACAGGAGGAAGTCTTGAGATC
Source organism: Psittacula echo (assembly GCF_963264785.1). Lineage (NCBI taxonomy): Eukaryota > Metazoa > Chordata > Aves > Psittaciformes > Psittacidae > Psittacula > Psittacula echo. The sequence continues at coordinate 94,761,941 of NC_137738.1, forward strand.
CTGGTCACATCATTGGTCCTAACTCTCATGAAATGCTATTGTCGTGCAAAATTCTCCCCATGAAAGCTGTTTTATCTCCAGCAAACTGTGTAGATGCATCTAACGCAGCTAGTACTGTACTGTGGATGCCTGGGTGGAACAATTCATAAAAGTTATTCATATGAGTAACATGGACAGAATCAGCCTATGCTTTCTAGTTCTAAATGTTGGTTTTAAAATTTGCAAACTTTACTGGACCAGAGGAGATTATCTTCAAGATGTATCCCTAGCAGTGTCTTAGACATATAAGAAAGTTGCTGGTCTGGTCTGTATCTTGATAAGGGCTTCTGTGTTTGTGCTCGTCCGTAGAGAATGTATTAAGACTGTATACCACAAAATGCTGTTCCAGAAAGCTGGAAGTTTTGTCCTGGTTTAACACGGTACAGCCACAGTACAGCCACTGCCATGAGTGCAGGGCAGGGCTGGTAAAGCACGCTGGGTATCTGGGAGAAAGCACAGTTGCTACCATATAGCCTACAGAGATCCTCTCATATCTAAGAGGTGCCAGTCTTGTCCCAGGTTGAATCTTGCAGCCTGGTCTTTGCACCACACATTGCAGTTCTCTCCATGGGCTAATTTGCCCAGAAACATGAGGTCAGAGGCAGTGCTGCAGTTGAGAGCCCTGTCCCAGCCTGGCTCATCTCCCAGCACGTCTGCTTCCCAGCATGGCACAGACATCTCAGCTCTCCTGGGGTAAGTGTGATCCTTCTTGGCGGCTCGTGGTGGGATACAAACAGGTGCAGTTCAAGAACTCTTGCTCTACATGTAACTGCAGCATCATTTCCTTGTTATGAAATGAATATGAAATGAATCATGCTTTCATTCTTCAGACTGTTACCAAAGGAAAAAAAAAAAAAAGGAAAAATGTGACTGTGAACTACATTCCTTTTTCCTTACACTCAAGAAGTGGAGCTAAAGCCAAAACACTGCTGAACATGGAATCAATTATTACTTTATCGGCTACCTAATGAAAACATATCCACCAAGAAAAAAAGCCGCACATACATATTAGGCAGAGCTACCTCAAAATCTATCAACTTTTTTTCTGGTTTTAATTCTTAAAATCCCTTGGATCTCACCTCTATTTCTCCTGTTTCCTGTCATTGCTATAGCAAACCTTTTTGGCAAGCAAACAAGATTTCTTTGTTAAACTGAAAAATTTTATGCATGATTCATTCTTTTTCTTTGAAAAAGCTTCAAGCCAAATATTGTTTTCAGAGCCTTTTCTTCCTGTATCCTCTTCCCTCCCCAAACCCTTTTTGTTGAGGGAAATCCTTGTTCATGGTAGCCTACTGTAAACAAAAGAAAGATGATATCCAAGTAATTGCTTGAAATATAATTGATGACAGACTTCTTCATGTGCAACACTTAGCAGTGTCTTTGCATGCACGTAATACTTTTGCACATTTTGTTAATGCCCGGAAACTAGTCTTCCTTTGAAAGAAAATAAAAAGACAAAAGGAAAAGTGCACAAGTTCATTACTTAAAAGAGCTTGAAGCATGTAAGGTACATCTAGTGCTTTTCCAAACATGGTCTGTGTCTGCATCTAGCCAGTTTCTTCCAGCCAATTTTAGTATCTTGCCCCTTGCAGATTCTGTGTTTGAAAGATGTTACCATCCACCTCTCCATATGATATCACATATTTCCTGATAGGTTATATTTTTATTTTTTTTTTTTTTTCACAGGATACCCAGAATGCTGCTTGGCCTGTTTTGCTTTCATCCATTCTTATCTGGAAGGCTTTTTGTTGTTCATCTTTTATTGTTTCCATCCATGGTTTTAAAAATTGAAATAGGTATTCTAACAACAGACAGAAAAGAGTATTTAATCCACTCTGGGCCTCTCCACCTTTCTTTCTCCATACCCAGGAGGAAGGAGAGAGGACAAGGGCATAGGGCCAAGTTCAGACAATTTGCAATTACAGCAATACTAGTTGACCTTAAGCTACGTACTTTGGTTGCTACTAGCAGTCTAGAGACTGTTTTGTACAATTCCAAATTTTTTTTATTATTATTATTTGAGACCAGAAGTGGCAAAAAAACCCCAAAACAAACACCAAAACCCACAATAAAAACAAAACCAAAAAATCCCCAGAAGAAAACAAAATAAAAAAAAATGTAAAAGAAGAATTTTGAAATAATTTTGCTCAATGTATTTTGGTTCTCTGAAAAAAGTAGCTTGTGCTATTCATCATTAATATTCTTATCTCTTCTCATATGTAAAGCTTGTGTCTTCGTCCTCCAAAGGCTACTTAAACTATTTTTTCTATCATTGCGGAAAGAAACATTGTCCAGATAAGGCTCAATGGAGATTGTGAGTATCTCTCAATGGATTTATGATTTTTGATGATTTTTTTATGACCATGGCTTTGATTTTGATGATCTTGGAGAAAATAAATGATGATTTGTACTTAAGTACATGACTTCATGCTTAATATCTATAGCCACATGATGTTGTTATTGTACTTCTTCACTTTTCCCCTCTGGGTTCTACTCATTCATACTCAGACTTCAGCTGGAAGTCTCATTCTTTTAGGTAGTGGTTGCATGAGACTGAATATAGTGACATGTCAGCCTTGATCCAAACATGCTTGTTCTAGCTCACTGCAGATAAAAAATAGCAACAACAGTGGTTTAAAGACATGGGGTGGGATCCTGTACATGTAATTTAGGAATATAATTGCACTTTAATTAAAGACCCTTAGGGTGAAATTTCATTTCATGTAAATTTAAACGTTTCCTACACATATGTCTCTTGACAGCTGTTTGTTGAGGTTCTCTTTATATTTGTTGGAGAAAAAGAGGCACTTAAAGACAAAAATCAGATCTGTTTTAGGATAAGATGCATCACTTCCTCCAAAGGAAGAAGAGGAATTTTGTCGTTATGGAACACAGATGAGTTCAGGGGTTTCTGTCTCACTAAGCTCATGTTGTTTACATGTGGGGGGCAGGTCTCTAGGAGAAATGAGATACCACTGTGTGGCTGGTGACTCAGATAGAGATTTCAATGAAGTTATGAGTACCAGCTTCTGAGATGATGAAAAGATCTTGATACTGATTGAAAGACTTTGAGAAATCTTTCCATGGTTAGATGTAAGACTATCAAAAACTTACTAACTGGAGAAGAAGAAAAGAAGCTCTTAAAGATACTGGGTTCTCTGATATTCCTGGGAAAACTTGGTCTAATACTTCTAGTTGAGCTGAATACACAATGAATTATTTCATGACTAAAATAATTTTGCTTTGGGAATATATGTCCTTCTTGCAGATGCCCTTTTTATACTAGCTAGGAGAGACAAAACATATTTGACACTATCTTTTAAAGTGTAGTAGTGTTTTGAGAAATGCAGAAGAAATGTACTAGGTTTACATGAATTTTCTTTCCTCAGTGTGGAATTCTGGCTGAGGCAAAAGTTTATAGTTGGGCTTGTGGACATCTACAAAAGCTGTGGAAAATGGTGTGAACAAGGCTCAGATATTACTATGGGAGCTGCATTTTGTCATTCAGACTTTTCCATGGTTCTTGCTGCATTTGTGGCAAAGAATGTATCAGCAAATCCAACCAGATGATAATTAATTAGCCCTTGTTCAGCCTGTTCCTGGAATAACATCTTTGACTCATAGTTATATTCACAAAACATACAGAAGGGCATTTCAGAGTTAGGATATCAAGCGCACAATTTTGATTCGGACTTGGAATCAATTAAGAGTAACTGCAAATTCAATAAAAGCACACTATCATAAAAATGCTAAAAACCAAAAAATGATTATGCATTGTTTTTAAAACAAAATGTTAGAACTACCAATATTTTCACATTTGTGTGGATGTAAATTAAAGCATTTTGAACTCAGCACCCCTAAATGAAGATGCTGCTGGTCATTAGAAACTTTTGAAAATCTGATCTTCAATAGCAATGGATTGCCTGACTATTTCTCTCCTTTTCTTAGAATGGCAATAGTGTTCACTGTTGCACTGTGGACCATGAAGATCAGCAGTTTCTTGAGGACTGCTTTCCTCTTATCTACAAAAGACAGTAATGCCTTTCACTTATAAATATGTTTTTCTTTGACCTTGGATATTTATTTATTTGACAAGAATATGGAATTGTTGGTTGGAAAGATCCAACTGAATCGCATCTAATATAATTAGAAAGGTATGATAGCCATATAAAGACAGAGAGTAAAAATCAGAGAAGAAAGATACATGGCTTTGTATCTACTCTCTAATTAATTGCATTGCCCCAAACAGCAACTGTATGCCACGAAGGAAGGCTTAAAAGTGATTGTGTGATGACAGTTATGTAGCTATTACTCATTCATCCTAAAGCAGCAACCTTACGTTATGCAATAGATTTTTCTAATATTTTTTTTATTATTTCTCTTTGCATCGTAAAACGAAATAAATACGACAGCAAGTTGCAAAATAGAAGTAAAAACTTTACAGACATTTTCTTCTGCCTTAAGAAAGAATGCACGTGTTCTTTCTGCAATACTTCACTTATTCACACTTGTTCAGAATTTGTCATCTAAAAAGTAACTAAACCTAGATTTTTTACTCACTGTTTAGCAAATGATCTAAAGTTATTTTTCTTAAGATATAATGAGAATGAATCACTCTGAAAATATTTGTGACTTTAAAAACATAAAACTTAACTTTGAATTTGCTTTATCTTTTTGTGGATTAATCTTTTTAAGAGTTCTCTTAGTGCTGAGAACTATAGATTTAAAGCAGCTCAGTCTTCTACAAGTCATACAGTTTTTATTCTGTGGGTTAAAAACAAAGTTGTACATTTGGTCTGCTAATGATGTCCTCAGAATCAATGAAGTGGGGTGATAAAACTAGGCAAAACATCAGTTATGAGGCATTCATAAAAGAAATTACATTTTCCATTGAGAATTTTCAGGCTGAGTCTGGAACATGTGTGTAAACTGAATCCTAGACATACCTGTTACTTCTGGAAATATGTCATAAATCATTTGTACCACTCGTTCTAAGACTTCACTGGTAAAAACATTATACAAATGTTTTTCAGCTTTGTAATATCTAAAGAGGCTGTCTGAAAACCACATATAAAGAGTATTAGGCTAACCTTCAAAGATTAGGCTATAGAAAAGTGTAAGCAATGAAGAGCTGAAGTAATTTAACATTGTTAATAGGTACAACTATATATGTACCTTGGTCTATTAAGGTGCTTGGCTACCTGGACACTTCTACACAGTTTTCACGAGACAGTTCATGATGTGAAGGTGATTTCTGACAAAAGTAAACCACACAGGCTATTTAGTTAAATTAGCCTTAATGTTAATATTTCTCCCCCTTAGTTTTTTAATATTTAAACTGCATGAACAATTTGTAATAATTACACTAAGAGAGAATTGAAAAAAAAAGAAAAAGGAGAAAACAAAGATAAGGTTCCTTCCAGATTCACTCAAAGATGAATGACACTGCACAAAAAACTTCCATTTTGTGTTTTTTCATGCAAATGTTTGATCAAAATGTTTATATGAACTTTTTTCTCTTTTCATCTTTTCTTTTTCCCCTTAATTTTTCACACTTTACTTCCCTAATACTTTGCATCAGAAACGTGATTGTGTTTTTGACAACAAAATCAATTCTATAAGACAGGAAGGAGAGGAGAATCATAGCACCTCAGCCAAGAATAAAGCATTTAAGCATTTAGATGAGGTGCCAAAAGGAAGAGTGTAGTTGCTTTGAGGCTTTGGCTTCCCTATAAAAGCAGGCACAGCAGGGAGATGAAGCTATCTCCGGGGATGTAGCCTCCCAAGGGCAAGTCAGGCACCCAGAGCTGCTTGTCCTCTTGACTTCAGAGGAAGATTACAGTAGCTCCTCTCCTAATTGCAACACCTTGGCTGTGCAGTTGGGCTTCAGCAGGATGAATCTGAGCCTAGCAGCACACTGTGAAAGATTTAAAGAATATTTTGGCTCCTTTTGTTTATAGGGCTTTGCAGGTGAAAGAAAGTGACAAAAAATGCTCATTTACGTGTCTAAAACACATGTATGATCTGATATAATGTGGAGTAAATCCCTCTAATCCTGCTTCATAACAAATGCATTACACAGTCATGCTCAGCATTACTTTAGGAGTGAATTCTGAATGTGAGCTCATATTCCTCCAAAATCTGTAAAGCTACAAAAGTTCAGAGGATTAGGTTTGTAACTTAATCTATTTACAGCTCAATTAAAATGCACACCCATTTGAATTTGTCTGATGGAAATACTGAGCATGACTCACTAGTTCCATAATTTGTATTTTATTAAACCCTGTCAAAATACGATTTATAGCTAACCCAAGACAGCCCTGAGACATGAAAGTAGAAATCTTTTGTAGGTGTTATATGACAGATGTTAGTCTGAGTTTGTTTCTCATGTTTGAAATCCATAATTTACATGAGAATAAGCACTCTGATTTCAGCCAATTGATACGTGCCTGTAAGTGTCATGTCAATCTTCTCTGTGGCAGGGCAGACACCTTCACTAGCACAGGTGCCATCCAAAAGTAACATTTCAAATGCTTTAACCTGCCACCTGTATCAGCTCACTGCTGAGGAAGTTTTAAATTCAAGGAATTCCTTTTTATCCTCACAGCCCTTAGAAGAACTATACTGATGTAGACATGAACTAAATACTTCACAGTATTCCTGAGCACGAGCAGGGTTTGCTAACACAGAGAAGTTAAGAATAGTATGACTGAGTCTGAAAACAGAGAGGGTAGGATGTCCCAGGCCCAGGTATTATTTTGTAAGGATAAAAAGGGCCTTTCTGAGCGTTCAGGAAATCAGTCGTCTCTAAAGAATACAATGAATGGTAGTCCAATTTTAATTACTGGTACTCTAGCTATACAGCATTTGAAATTTTCTACATGCCACCTCCTAAAAGTGGGTTCCTGAAAGAATTCTCTCTGAAAGTGCTGTAAGGATTCAGTTAGAGGTAATTGCTTGATTTCTGAATCCTTTTGATCTGCCTTCAGTACTGGCCCACTTCTGAATTCCTCAGGAGCTTTCAACTTCATTGACAGTTCAGAAATAATGCCTCAGCAGGATGTCACTTGCTGCTCTGAGTTCTAATACACCCTCTATTCAGGCACCTGTACTAGACATTATCAGGCCACAGCAAGGGTCTTTTGCTGATAACAATAAAGCTGCCCAAAAAATAGGAGGACTGGAATTGTTAAGCACTTTCCAAAGCTTCAGCTTTTCAAAGACAAACAGCTGAGTCTTCAGAGAATCCTGGTGTCTTGCTGAAATCAATAGAAAACTCCAGTTTTCACCTTTTTGTATGCTTAAGAGATTCAAGCAAGGAGTATTTGTGATATAATATAGATACAATTATCTTTTAAAAGGAACTCACAGAATAAACATCTCACATCTTTCTGGAAGGGTGTGATTTACATCACTATGTTAAAGAGAAATGAGGAGAATTCTGCTTTTCTTTTAGCCATTAAGCAAACTGTGCGAATAGCCCAAACGCTTTTTACAATAAGGTGGAACAGGTCAATACCATATCCAGTGAAATGCCCTGCTTTATTCACTGAATCACATTTCCTTAATTTTCACTGCATAGTTTCTTCCTTCTTCTGAAAGACTATGGTGATAAAGAGACTGAGAAAATGTATAGATTTCATCAGTCATCCTGGTTTCAAATAGGCAATATTGGGCTAAATATAAGAGAATACATCAGAAGAATTCCAAGGCTTCTGAGTGTGGAGTGACGTTTTTTTCTCTCTTCAGCTGATAAGACACCTCTTGCGGGATATTAAACACCCTCTGACTTAAATATAACACCTTGGCTGCAACCTCAGTGTTGCACAGATCTGAAATTACTTAGTGGTTTTAAAGAAAAAGGCAGACCATATGAAAAGTCCCTTCCTCTGACCAGGAAAAAAAAAAAAAAAATCAGTTATGTGTGGCAAATACCACCTTGTAGTATGCCTTTGAAGGTTTAGACTAGCTAAGCAACTATCCTTTCAGAAGTGAATATGGTTCTGGAGTTTCATCTTCTGGAAAAGTAGCCTTTGAAGCATAGCATTATTCTTTTTTCACCTGCCATTTTTGTGAATGGCAAGCCAAAACAAGAATCTTGTTGCTCTAAAAGTTTGGCAGGACTCTGCAATGCCATAGTACTTCAACAAAAATACATTTTTCAACAATTTTGTCCTTCAGTTTTCTTAAAGTGTGCATGCAATAATATCATGCAAATCTGTCAGGTGTTTGTGAAATGTGTCTATTTAACTGCTTCCTTTCTATAAAAACATGCATTATTTTTACAGCTGATAATACCTTTGATTTAAGGGTGTTTTAGTTCCAACGGGAACGAAAGAACATGCTGTCAGATGAGTTAGTGTTGTTAATATTATTATAGCAACTGGTTTTAAAGGACAGAGCTCCTATACGATTAATTACAAGAGGAAAATAAGAGTTAACAGTTCTGTGTGGTTTTGTGTCTTCAGTGCCTGTGATATCTAAGCTACATGTGAATTAATGATGATCCATACAAATATAAGGAACTATATAGAATCATAGAATAGTTAGGGTTGGAAAGGACCTTGAGATCATCTAGTTCCAACCCCCCTCCCATGGGCAGGGACACCTCACACTAAACCATGCCACCCAAGGCCTCATCCAACCTGGCGTTGAACACCGCCAAGGATGGAGCATTCACAACCTCCCTGGGCAACCCATTCCAGTGCCTCACCACCCTCTCAGTAAAGAATTTCTTTCTTATATCCAATCTAAACTTCCCCTGTTTAAGTTTGAACCCATTACCCCTTGTCCTGTCACTACAGTCCCTGATGAAGAGTCCCTCCCCAGCATCCTTGTAGGCCCCCTTCAGATACTGGAAGGCTGCTATGAGGTCTCCACGCAGCCTTCTCTTCTCCAGGCTGAACAGCCCCAACTTCCTCAGCCTATCTTCATAGGGGAGGTGCTCCAGTCCCCTGATCATCCTCATGGCCCTCCTCTGCACTTGTTCCAACAGTTCCATGTCCTTTTTATGTTGAGGACACCAGAACTGCACACAATACTCTAAGTGAGGCCACACGAGAGCAGAGTAGAGGGGCAGGATCACCTCCTTCGACCTGCTGGTCACGCTCCTCTTGATGCAGCCCAGGATACAGTTGGCTTTCTGGGCTGCGAGCGCACCCTGAAGCCGGCTCATGTTCATTTTGTCATTGACCAACACCCCCAAGTCCTTCTGCGCAGGGCTGCTCTGAATCTCTTCTTTGCCCAACCTGTAGCCGTGCCTGGGATTGCTCCAACCCATGTGTAGGACCTTACACTTGGCATGGTTAAACTTCATCAGGTTGGCATCAGCCCACCTCACAAGCGTGTCGAGGTCCCTCTGGATGGCATCCCTTCCCTCTGGCGTATCAACCGAACCACACAGCTTGGTGTCATCGGCAAACTTGCTGAGGGCGCACTCAATCCCACTGTCCATGTCACCGACAAAGATATTGAACAAGACCGGTCCCAATACCGATCCCTGAGGGACAGCGCTCATTACAGGTCTTCAGCTGAGAATTTTATAGTTACACTTTAAACTAGAATTTATATAATAAAACTTACTTTGTGGGGAAAAAAAAATCTAAATACAATCCCAAAACGTAAGTGGAATATAATTTTAGTAAAAAACATGGATTAGAAAAAATAATTGAATCAAACTCTTCTATTTAAACAAGCTTATGCTGGCTTAGCCAGCGTATCTACAGCTTGGTCTTCAACATTTTTGTCTTTGTGACCTAGTGGCAATCAAGTGTTCAAAACCAACTTCTGTGATAAACAAGTTTAATTTTATGAGTCATAGATTATTAAATGTTATTTTTAAATGCATCTACCAAGCTAACATGAATGGATTCTTCAGCTACTCCCACAGACTTTTGAAATAACTTATCCCAGTTCTTACATGATTTATATCAGTATAAATCAAGAATAACGGGTGGCAGAGGTGTAAAAATTGTTTAGATGAAGATGTAATCAAGGTAATGGTGTAGGGTTTTACTGTGGGGAATATTTTTTGGTGAATACACATACTATAGATACAAATGTTATCTCTTTCCTAATGCAGAATTTTAATTGATTTATTTGTTCCTTGTATGTTTTTCAAAGGAGAGAAAATTTTATATTGAATATTGATACATGAAAAGATTAAATCTGCGTAAGACTCTGTTAAAAACTCTTTTTGAGTCTTCGTTCTATCATCTCATCCCAAGCATTGAAAAAACCAGTTAGTAGAACAACAGTGTGGTCTTTGCACCAGCAAAGTACAGGAGCAGTTACACTGGTGTGAGGAAGATGACTTTCTGAATGCTAGTATATATCCAATGGGGCAACTTTTGTGTTTAAAAATATGCATTACTATAGGTGCTTTTCAGATGTAAGGTTTGAAATGTCTATTTTGTAATCTGTACTCTGCACTCTGCATTCACAATTACAATATTTCATTAAATTTCCTGGGTTCATTTAAAAAAGGAAGTTGTTTTCCCAGTTTTTCTACAAAAGAAACCTGAGCTTGTTTTCCCTGAGAGTTAAAAAAAAAAAAAAAAAAAAAAAGGAGCATTAATTAAAGGTTAGTTTCCCTATAGTAACTCACGAAGTCCATTTCTTTCTTGCTCCAAGTAGGTTTAGTCTCCTAACTGTACAGGGAATTCAGTTTTCTGAAAGCTCTTTGACTTCTAACGCAGCAATGTTTCATAGTGCATTAGGCATGTAGAAAAGCAAGCATTAACAGTTCTTCTCACTGTTTTCTCCACTGGTTGAGCCAAAACTTGTAACATCAACTCCAAAAATATCCCATGTAACCTTTGTACAAAGGTCAAAAGCGAAATTTTATGAAAAAGCATGCCTTTTTTAACATCCTTTAAAGATATTCATGTAAATCTTCCAACTGTTTCTTAAAAAAAAAAAAATAATAATCCCAGCCCTCTACCAAAAAAATAACTTGGAGGCTGAATTTTAATTTTTAATTCTGTAATTCAATACAGCTTAAGCTTGTATATAGAGCATTCTAAAATGCCCAATATAAAACAAGCGTCCGTGGTTTGCCCAGCACTGGGCATACATGATTGCTGGCAGGAACAGGTTGCGAAGCAGACCTTTTTCCAGGAATTCAAGAAATAGTCTGGAGAAACGATATTGTTCTTCAGAATGGTTTAGAAGTCCTCTAGCAGTCCTGCCTTTGTTTTACTGAAGAAGTCATTGGAGCTTGGGTTGGTCAGTAGGCACTAAGTAGCTAAACTTTGTGTAACTGGTGAAGACAATTATCTGACTCTATCTGTCTAGTCTCTCCTTATGCTTACTTGCTGAGTGAGGGAAGACAACAGTCAGTGATGATGGCGAGGGAGCATGTAAACCTGGAATACAGTGACTGTCCTTGGAGACCTACTGGAAGTAAAATTACAGATGCAGCCTGCAGCAACTGGACTGTAGTATATACCTATCAGAGGAAAAAAGGATAAGAGCCTGGCTGTCTGGCAGAGCTTTGTGTTTTGTTCCAAGTCCTGCCCATTGCTTTGAAAGACACTATCTGACATTCACTGATAATTATAAGGCTAAAATTTACAATGAAATGGCTCCTATTAATCAGCATGTCCTTGTATTTTTAGAGCTAAAACAATACAAAATAACAGCTTTTCTGTAACAGTGAATGAAGATTATTTTTCTGCATCCACTGATTTACTCAAACTGAGATCAAATGGGTTTAGTAAGAAAAAGATACTGAAGATGTTGGCATTGCAATAACAGTGTGAAATCTGAGGGACTACTGAGGTCAAACAAAAAGTACAGCTTGGAGCACTGTCAGAGGTTGAGTACTTATGTTTTGGGAAATAATCTCATGACACTTTTATCAATTCTGTGATAAATATTGTGGAGTCTGCAGGAAGTTAGGGCTCTTAGAAGATGTACAGGTCAATACAAAAAACACAATTGTTGTGATATAAGGGTAATGCAAGAAGATTTCAGCATCACCAGTTTACAGAAGTGCACGGAGCTCATGAGCAGCACAGAAGCAGTTGTGTAGCTGACAGTAAATTATTATATGGGTTTATTTAAGAGGGGAAGAAAAAAGACAAACCATTGAACTTGATAAGGACTTCTGATCTATTTGACAGTGGTCAGACACTGGAACAGGCTGTTCAGAGATGTTGTAGCCTCTTTTTTGGAGAGATATTCAAAACCTGACTGGTCGACATCCTGGACAACAGGTTGCAGATGATGCTGCCCAGAGAGGTTGGACTAGGTCATGACCAGAGGTACCTGACAACTTCAACTGTTTCGTGATTCTGTGTAAAGGCTTCCTATCTAGCTCAGTAACGTAACTGGCTGGCTACTATATTCTTCTAGTTTATTGTGGAGCCTCTAATTTCATGCATTTTGATAGAAAGCAGTAATATAAAGTGTTGATCTCTGGCTCCGAATAGGTATACATGAACAAGTCAGTTCTTTCTTAGTGTTGCCTTTCTTTTTTATTTTACAACTAATTGGTGTGTACTGGATGCCCTCTTTCATCATAGAACCACATCTCTCGCTTTCATATCACCTATGGTATTTAATTCAGTTTTAAATAATTTTGTTCTGCCATGGTTGACCACTGCCACTGCAACATCTTAGTTTCCTACACTCTTCTGAACCACTCACATGTTAAGGCAAGAGCAGCTGTTCTCAACTTGTTCCTACACTGAACATTTTATTTCATGCTGAGTATGTTGTTCCACTTCTGTTTTATCATTCTAGGCTTTAAAAGGCTCCCAATAGACTGCAAAAGTCCCAGCAATGCAATGGATGAAACTAACTCCCTAGCAGCAATCTAAACACCTTCAGACGTCACTTTTAGTCTGCAGCACAGCATGAGGCTGTGGAGATTTCTGGTAATTAAAACAATGCTATTAAGGGGCATGTCAGATAAAGTCGGCCATGTCTCCACTGTCTGAGGCCTCATTACCTACGTTGTTCAAAGTTGTTTATACTGTCTGCTTTGAAGAAACGAAAGCCCAAGCCTGCTATTACTTCTCTATCTGCTTGAAGCCTGATAAGGCTTGGCTTTCGTTAGCACCTCATTCACCAGGAAAGAAACATTGCTAAGATTTATATTTTTCAGATTTGCATTTTTTTCAGTCTTTGACAATGTCACTATGATCCTTTTAATTTTCTTTCCCCAAACTATAGACAACCTATCTTCCATTGGTGTCATCCCACGATAGAGATATTTCCCCACCTAAAGCTCCACAGTGAGGGTTTCAGTCAAAACTCTAATTTCTTTCTCACCTGCATCAATGCTGGCCTAGGACAGACTTAAAGTTTGACTTCAGTAGCCTGTAAGGTTGAGGAACTTTACATGTTTTCCCAGCAGTGCAGAATGGGAAGGAGCAGTGTAGTAAAAGCAAAATCTGATAGCAAGTCAAAGCAGTAAATAAAATATAATATTTTTAAACACTGAAGAATAATGGTAAAGTCTATAAGTGTAATGTACATAAGAAAAAAATTGCCTCTACTATATATAATTGGTGATAGGTCCTGAAGTTGTTACTACCAAGAAAAGGGATCTCGGAGTTTTTCTAGTCAGAAATGCTAACTTCAGATCAATCCTCAGCAGCATTTAGAAACAAACCGCATGAAACAAAGTTTTAGGAGTAAATTCAAAAATGTTAGGAAAAAAACCAAAATACATTGTCTCTTTTCCTCTCCTCGTTTCCCTCCATTTTCCTGCCGTCCCTTGGCCTCCTCTATCCTCCTGTGATGGGTTATAGTTAAATCATAGAATCATAGAATAGTTAGGATTGGAAAGGAACTTAAGATCATCTAGTTCCAACCCCCCTGACATGGGCAGGGACATCTCACACTAAACCATGCCACCCAAGGCTTCATCCAAACTGGCCTTGAAGACCGCCAAAGATGGAGCATTCACAGCCTCCCTGGGCAACCCATTCCAGTGCCTCACCATCCTTACAGTAAAGAATTTCTTCCTTATATCCAATCTAAACTTCCCCTGTTTAAGTTTGAACCCGTTACCTGTTGTCTTCTTACTACAGTCCCTAATGAAGAGTCCATCCCCAGCATCCCTGTAGGCCCCCTTCAGATACTGGAAGGCTGCTATGGTGTCTTCACACAGCCTTCTCTTCTCCAGGCTGAACAGCCCCAACTTCCTCAGCCTGTCTTCATACGGGAGGTGCTCCAGTCCCCTGATCATCCTCGTGGCCCTCCTCTGCACTTGTTCCAACAGTTCCATGTCCTTTTTATGCTGAGGACACCAGAACTGCACACAATACTCCAAGTGAGGTCTCATGAGAGCAGAGTAGAGGGGCAGGATCACCTCCTTCGACCTGCTGGTCACGCTCCTCTTGATGCAGCCCAGGATACGGTTGCCTTTCTGGGCTGTGAGCGCACAATGCTGGCTCACGTTAAGTTTCGCATCAATCAACACTTCCCACCCACAGGGCTGCTCTGAATCTCTTCTTTGCCCAACCTGTAGCCGTGCCTGGGATTGCTCCAACCCGAGTGTAGGACCTTACACTTGGCATGGTTAAACTTCATAAGGTTGGCATCAGCTCACCTCAGAAGCACATCAAGGTCCCTCTGGATGGCATTCCTTCCCTCCAGCATATCAACTGAACCACACAGCTTGGTGTCATTGGCAAACTTGCTGAGGGCGCACTCAATCCCACTGTCCATGTCACCGCCAAAGATGTTGAACAAGACCGGTCCCAACACCGATCCCTGAGGGACACCACTCGTTACCGCTCTCCAGCCGGACATCGAGCCATTGACCACAACTCTTTGCGTGTGGCCATCCAGCCAGTTCTTTATCCACCGAGTGGTCCACCCATCAAATTGATGTCTCTCCAATTTAGAGATAAGGATGTCATGTGGGACAGTGTCAAAGGCTTTGCACAAGTCCAGGTAGATGACGTCAGCTGCTCTGCCCCTGTCCATCAGTTCCGTAGCCCCATCATAGAAGGTCACCAAATTGGTCAGGCAGGATTTCCCCTTAGTGAAGCCATGCTGGCTGTCACCAGGCACCTTGCTGTTTTTCATGTGCTTTAGCATGCCTTCCAGGAGAATCTGCTCCAAGATTTTGCCAGGCACGGAGGTGAGACTGATTGGTCTGTAATTCCCCGGGTCATCCATTTTCCCCTTCTTGAAAATGAGGGTTATATTTCCCTTTTTCCAGTCATCAGGAACTTCACCTGACTGCCATGATTAATCATTTCCACTGTACAAGTCTCAAATTCGATGAAGAGTATGTCTGAGAAGAAAGAAAAAAATGTCAATGGCTTTCTAACTGCTATTAATTTTTGTCAAGATAATACCCTAATTTCAGATTCCAAGTGTGAGGATTAACATGATAAATATGCAAGTTTGCACAGCTAAGGTTAAGATGCAGTTCACAGTAAATGTTTTATCAGCAGCAAAGTGATGGTTCTATGTACTGCCAGTGGCAGCTTTACTGGAAGTAAGGAGGGAGCCCAGGTAGCAAAGTGTTTCAACTTGGCAGTAAAAGATAATATATATTCTATTTTAACAAAGATTCAATGAGTTTGTTTTAATATAAATGTCACCTTAGTCAAACACATTTCTAAGCTGGAAGTATGTTTTTCTAGGCTGCTGGGTAAAGAATATAGATAAGCTCTTTGGATAGCATTTAAAAACAATATTTTTGTTAGACTGCTGTTTACAAGAGTTGGTAATGAATATTGAAAAATAAATACCTTATATTTCTCTGGGTCATGTTCCTCTGTGGATATTTGCATTAAGACAGATACAATGAAAAAAGTATTAGTCACCACCTGTCAGAGTCTGATCCAGCACCCTCTAAAGTGAGAGCAAAAACTTCCACTAATTTCAATGGAAATTAAATCAAGCCCACAGAATTCTTGTCCAAACTGGATATTTTGTGCCAGATGTGTTGATATTGGAACAGAGCTTCTGACAACAAAAGCCATTGTCACAGACATGACCTGCCACACTGTCTACGCCCCACTACAAGCAGCTGGGAGAAGTAGTGGAGCTGCACAGGACTGGAGGAGAAGGCTTGTTTGCAGAGCACAGGACATCCAGGATGCAGAACTTCATAGAATCATAGAACGGTTTGGGTTAGAAAGGACCTTCTAATCATCTAATTTCAGCCCCCCTGCCATGGGCTGCTGAGGACTGCATGCTCAGTCAGACATATAAACAGATCGGTGGGCCACAAGACTCAACAACATGGAAGGAAGGCGATAATGAAAGAAGTGGACTGCATAGACTTACACATGCTTCCTTACCTTCAAACACAGCTTAGCCTGACCTCAGCAGGACTCATCTGGTGCTTCTAGTCAAGGCTTTTGGAGAGCTAGGAACTATTAGAAACACAGAAAAATACTTGTAGCTCTTAATGCAAAACTGTATAAAAATAAAAATAAAGGAAACGCATAAAATCAAAAGAAGCAACTCTGCTAGATTTTGTACTTTATTGCTTCTATTCTCTCAGAACTTAGAGAGCAGAATAGCTGCATATCATTCCTTTATTTGAATAAAACTAACCAGATGAAACCTGGAGTCATTATACAAAGTTAGTAGAATATAAAGATATAACCTGAGGGTGGCTTTAATGGTTTATATACTTGTCGTGGTTTAAGCCCAGGGCATAAATCAGAACCACGCAGTTTCTACTCCCCTCCCCCCCCCCCCGAAGGATGGGGAGGAGAATCGAAAGAATGTAACTCCCACAGGTTGAGATAAGAACAGTCCAGTAACTAAGGTATAACACAAATCACTACTGCTGCCACTAATAATAATAATGATAAGAGAAATAATAAGGGAAGGGAATACGATACCACCTGCTGGAAAAGAGCCCGGCAGAAAAGAGGAGGTGCCCTTCCGGGTAGCTCCCAGTTACATCCCTGGGCATGATGTGCTGTGGTACGGAATACCTCTTTGGCTAGTTTGGGTCAGGTGTCCTGTCCCTGCTTCCTCCCAGCTTCCCCTCCTCCCTGGCAGAGCATGAGACTCACAAAGTCCTTGGTCAGGGTAAACATTCTGACCAGCAACTGAAAACATCGGTTTTATCAGTGCTATCCCCAGGCCGAAAGTCAAAACCACAGCACTGCACCAGCTACTAAGAAGGAGAAAAACTGACTGCTGCTGCTGAACCCAGGACAATACTGTATTGTTTTCTCAATCTTTGAATAAATATTTATCACTGCAATAAATTTTAAATTAGGTTGCATGCAAGAGGCTGGTGAAATTACAGAACTGATCAACTGTATTGTTCTTCCAACACAACAGAAACCATGGCTGAATGCATTTCTGATAAATTTCAGATGCCAGTATTCAGCTGGCCTATGTAACATTTGCAATACTGTGAATTTGGCAGAAAATTCCACTTCTTAGTTACTCTGTCCTATGATAGAAAAATATTCAATAGATTTGAAATGTAAAACTACCAGAGACAAATTATTATTTTAATTATTGAAATCAGTGATATTCTAACAATACCTAAGAACTTCAAACAAGATCTGAATTTTGTCTTGATAGAAGCTACTCTTACATATGATGAAATAGTCTTGACTGATTGGAGAAAGAAATTATTGAAAATTAGGTGAAAAGAAAAAGTAGTATCCTCATTTTTCAGCTAGAAAGCAACACAAAAGAAGACTGTGGCACATCAGTGGCTTAAAGCTAGTCTGGTGATTTGTTCAGAAGTTTGAACAACCTTTTTTCTGAGATTATTTGCCAAAGGGAGTAGCACTATACCTGTGGAAAAGTTATTCATTGTGGTCCTTTAATCTTTAACAGATTAAATCAGCATCTGTCTCAGTTTCTTTTCAAGTAATAAACTATTTTGTCCACTTAAGTAAAAAATATGGTTTAAAATAATACTGTAAATGGTGTAAATGGTATAAATGGATAAGACCTTGAAAAAAATTAGATAACAGCATTGCATGAGCTGAGTGGCTGATGTACTCTATTAATGTCACCTGTCCCTAATGAGATTTGACAAGAGACCTTCAGAACTGAGAACAGAATTTGTTAAAAGAAGAATGCAATAGCAATCAGTAGCTTACATTATCATTTTTCCAAGCCTGCATTAGGAATTACCTTTTGGTTTTTTTGGAGGACAAACAGTAAAATTTTCTGGCACTCTCTATCTCTTCATATTAGGTCTTAATCTAATTAATCTAAAGGGGGGAAAAACACAATAGAGAGATGAGATGTAAAATCCATTACAAACATCCCAGAAGAGGAATTTATTACTGTAGTAGACAGCAAAATTGTCATTTTGGGCTGTCCTGAAAAAAGCTTTTGACCTACTAGTAGTCCCTGTGGGAATGCATGGAATCTAGGCGAATACACAGCACTGCTTCATTGGTGCCTCTTGAGCTGCAGCAACCTGCCACTCAGGGACTCCCTGCGCCTGAGTTGTCATCCCATGTTTAATGGCTGTTTTTGCTTTTGAAGCCATGTAAAGTTTCACAATCCTAGTCTTTCAGAGAAATGTATCCTGCTGTCGCTGTTTAAGCCAGTCGGCAAGTCAGCTGCGCAGTTTCTACTCTCC
The DNA here is from genome assembly GCF_963264785.1 of Psittacula echo. Taxonomy (NCBI): domain Eukaryota; kingdom Metazoa; phylum Chordata; class Aves; order Psittaciformes; family Psittacidae; genus Psittacula; species Psittacula echo. Next base: position 94,780,527 of record NC_137738.1, read on the forward strand.
CTCCGCCCCCCCAGAGGGATGGGGAGGAGAACCGAAAGCACATAACTCCCATGGGTTGAGATAAAAACAGTCCAGTAACTAAGGTATAACACAAATCACTACTGCTACCACCAATAATAATAATGATAAGAGAAATAACAAGGGAAGAGAATACGATGCCACCTGCCGAAAAAACAAGTCTGACAGAGCAGAGAGCATGCCTTTCCGGGAAACTCTCAGTTACATCCCCGTGCATGATGTGCTGTGGTATGGAATACCTCTTTGGCTAGTTTGGGTCAGGTGTCCTGTCCCTGCTTCCTCCTGGCTTCCCCTCCTCCCTGGCAGAGCATGAGACTCACAAAGTCCTTGGTCCTGGTAAACAAGTTTTACCAGTATTATTCCCAGGCCGAAAGTCAAAACCACAGCGCTGCACCAGCTACTAAGAAGGAGAAAAAGTGACTGCTGCTGCTGAACCAAGGACACCTGCATTTTATATATATGTAGTGTGAACAAGAATCTTTTCCAAATTGTTTTATTTGTGCCACCTGGCAACCTTATATTGTTCCTTCTCCTTTTGTTATTACAGGTATCATGAATGACTTTTCTCAATAGACAGCTACTGTACTCCAGTTATCTATTTTCTGGCTATACATTCCTAATCTATTTAGGACTGTATGAAAGCCAGCCAATAAACTTTTATAGACTTTTCATATTTTGTTTTTTCTCATTTTCTCATTGATAAAGAACTGCCTGGATGGCTGCACACAAAAAGTTGTGGTCAGTGGCTCAATGTCCAGCTGGAGACCAGTAACAAGTGGTCTTGTTAACCCCCTCAGGGTAACCTGAGTAACCCCCTCAGGGGTCGGTGCTGGGACCAGTCTTGTTCAACATCTTTGTCGGTGACATTGACAGTGGAATTGAGTGCGCCCTCAGCAAGTCTGCCATTGACACCAAACTGTGTGGTTCGGTTGATATGCTGGAGGGAAGGAATGCCATCCAGAGGGACCTTGATGTGCTTCTGAGGTGAGCTGATGCCAACCTTATGAAGTTTAACCATGCCAAGTGCAAGGTCCAACACCTGGGTCAGAGCAATCCCAGGCACAGCTACAGGTTGGTCAGAGAAGAGATTCAGAGCAGCCCTGTGGAGAAGGACTTGAGGGTGTTGGTCAATGACAAAATGAACATGAGACAGCAGTGTGCGCTTGCAGCCCAGAAAGCCAACCGTATCCTGGGCTCCATCAAAAGGAGCATGACCAGCAGGTCGAAGGAGGTGATCTTGCCCCTCTGCTCTCATGAGAACTCACTTGGAGTATTGTGTGCAGTTCTGGCATCCTCAACATAAAAAGGACATGGAACTGTTGGAACAAGTGCAGAGGAGGGCCATGAGGATGATCAGGGGACTGGAGCACCTCCCCTATGAAGATAGGCTGAGGAAGTTGGGGCTGTTCAGCCTGGAGAAGAGAAGGCTGCGTGGAGACCTCATAGCAGCCTTCCAGTATCTGAAGGGGGCCTATAAGGATGCTGGGGATGGACTCTTCATTATGGACTGTAGTGATAGGACAAGGATAGGACTGGTTAAAACTTAAACAGGGGAAGTTTAGATTGGATCTAAGGAACAAGTTCTTTACTGGTAAGGATGGTGAGGCACTGGAATGGGTTGCCCAAGGAAGTTGTGAATGCTCCATCCCTGGGGGTCTTCAAGGCCAGGTTGGACAGAGCCTTGGGTGGCATGGTTTTAGTGGGAGGTGTCCCTGCCCATGTCAGGGGGGTTGGAACTAGATGATCTTAAGGTCCCTTCCAACCCTATTCTATGATTCTACAATTCTATGATTAACTCTTCAAGTTCATATCAATTACTTCCATAAATAATATAGATGTTTTTCATCATTCCTATTCTACTGTATAGTGAAGATCGCTTGTCTGTGGTGCAGCAGGATGCAACATGTGAATATGAATGTAAAATCTACAGCCACTTCAGTAAAATGCATAATGAAGGTAGATAAAATAATCCAGGCTCTCCATACACTTAGCTTTAGCCTCAAGTAATTCGTAGCTAATATCTTCAGTGATTTAATCTCTACTGAAGATGCTTCTGGCCCTCAGAAATTGTTAAAAAAAAAAAGAAATAATTGTGTCTCAATCTTTGTCTCCTCAGTTCTCTATCTATAAATGGGAATAACACTGCCTCCTTATCTTAAATTCATACTTAAAAAATAATTGGATAAATGTATCAATGAAGTACCTACACTTAAGGGCAAGGTCATATCCAGGATATAATTAATAAATTTGTCTGCATTCCAGACTTTGGGTTAGCTAAAAAATAACCTAAGGAAGAATAACCAAGTACCAAGAAGTAGTGGATCATCATTCAAGGATAGGGAAAAAATAAGATTTTGCAGTGTGCTAGTCTTATGACACATTACATCATGAAGATTAACATTTATCGTCAAGCTAGGTTCACGTTTGACATTTCATCAGTGTTTGCTTTGTATTCTTAAAGTCCTTTTAACTTTGAGTGGGGCTGGCTAACTCATAGATCAGAGAGAGGCCCTTAGGAGATGTCAGCTTGCTTGTTTCCTCCTCCTACAGGTTCCTAGGGGAGTGTTAGGAGCTGACCATGCCTGAGACACACTGTCCTGGCAGCGGACACCCTTGCTCCAAGGCCTTTGCAGGCAAACATGTGCTTATGGTGGATGTTGGATCTTTTCCTGTGCATGTGTTCAATGGCTTTCTTGCATCAGAAAAAAACAGAAACTTTGGGCATTCCAGTCTGAAAAGAATTCCAATATTTACTGAATTATGAACTTAACTTAGTCCATTCTCCTAAAAAGGACTACAAACTTCTTATTAATATATCAACATTGAAATGAAATAAGAAAGATACAGATGTTGAAAACAGTATACAGAATGTGTGCATGTCTAAAGTATTATAGAACTCTCAACTGTGAATTTCAGTGATATCTGTGCAAAATCTGTGCAAGTGTAAAACTTCAGGATATAAAATACCAAACTGTAAAAAGATAGGCCTATTTTCTCCATATATTTTTTTTATCTATATCACTGTATATTCATGTTAGCATGTTTTGTTAACCTTTTTCAAGAGAATAAGATTTGTGTTGTCCAATTTATTATATTGATTACACAATGATGAACTGCTTTGGCCTTTTCAATATGCTGTTGGGGGATTGGTTATCCATTCCAGTTCATTACTATAAGCTACTTTGGTTTAAACACGAAAGTGGAAAAGCCAAACAATAAAATGACATAGCTGTAGAGAGGTTAAAAAACTATGCAGCATTTGACTAAAGCTGACAAGCATTGAAGTTTATATTGCTCATTCTTATGACAAAGATGGTAATGAGAAGAGAAAACTGCAGTATCTGATCCATTTTTATGACAGTGATTTTAATTAAATTGGAAAGGATATAAAAGCAACCTGTTCTTATTATAATTTATATATCCTTATCTTACAGCCCTTCCTCTATTCTTGTAATTGAGAGTCAGTATACCAATGTAACCTTTGGACAGCAATACTTTGGGAAACATGCAAGATGATATGTACAGAGCTCTGTGCTATAAAGTGGTTTATATATTTCTAAAGAAAATAATATCTACAGATATTAATATTCTAGATTCAGAGTGATTTAAAGTATAGATAACAATTTTATTGCTTGATGTTCCCCAAAGTGAGCACATATGTCATATGAATATTTGTGAATCATTATTCACAGCATTTAAATAGAATTGATCTTTACTTTTGAGTGACCAGTGCTTCTAGATTCAGGAGTTTCTGTCTTCCATTAATTAACTCAGACATTAACTTCTCTTAAGAAAATGTATGATAAAAGTGAAATGAAATGATAGGAATCAATCTTTTTTATCAGTGTGGTAACATATAAGGGAACCCACTTCCTAGAGAACAGAATGGAAATGTAGAACTGACTAAATATTTCACTATGAAAAATTAAATTTTGATTAAATGAAGTTTTTTTGGTTTGGTTTTGGGTTTTTTTAGGCTGTCCCACACAGAAAATGTAAGTTTTTAATTATATTTATCATTATGATTTATACATTGGCATAAAGTTTAATTTTCATAGACTAAATAAACATCATGTTTGGCAAAGTAGTATCTTGTATCCCCTGCACATACAGTTATAAACAATTCCTGAGAATTAATGACTGACTGGCTACCATTTAAAGCCTCAGTCATGCAAAAATTTTTAACATATAACACCTATAAGCATACGTACAAAAGATTATCCATGCTGACTTAGTTCAGCATCTTGCAGTAGCTGGAAACAAAAGCTTATGGAAGAGCGCAAGGAGTAAGATGTTTTTACAAGTACAAGAAATGTATGTGGCATGAAATGATGAACACAAATGACGGCTGAGAATGGCCTTAGATGCTGATGCAGCTGAATTTATAGCTGTCCTACTATTCCTAGACATGTAGTATAGCACTATAGTTTTTCTCACAGATGTGTGGATCATACTGTTTATGCCAGTCCAGTGTCAGCCTAATGTTGTTGCTAATGTCTTTTGCCCTCAGAGTTTATAACAGCTCAGTATGCCACTGTAGGAGGACCTACCAAGTTAACTGGAAACATTGTAGGAGAAGAGCAATTTCAGTTTTTATCTGGTATTTAATGCACTTATCTTGTATTTAGTCTTGCAGATCACAGTGTTTGGGTTGCAAGCAGCGATATACTAGCTATCATTTAACTATTTTTTAATTTTTAAAGGGATAGTTTGCTTTAAAATTTTCCTATTGTTAAATATTTGTCATGATAAAAAAGCATGCATGTCTGTATATTATTAAATAAGTAAACAGATTTCTGGTTCATTTTGAAGTTTTGGTCAAAGTTTTTTTCATTCCAGCTGGGGTCATCACTTTGTTTCTGATACTGTGATGATACTGTATGAATTTGAAAGGTTAGCACAAACAGTTTTAATTCGTAGGGCGCATAGGACAATAACCATTTTACCAACAGTTTATCTATTTTTTTCATTTATAAAGGTGGTGGGCCTCTGAGAAGCTGACTGTCGTTTGCTTTGTCTGGTACAGACAGAGCTTTTTGAGGGAAGATATGTTCCTTGAAAGCCATTGCACACACAAAGGAAGCAGATAGAAAGAAGAGGATGTATGAAAATGCAGAGAGATGGAGCACCCCAGAGTCTGGGATAATTTAGAGAAGATCATGAAGCATGTCTGCATGTGACTAGGCTTCTGACAGGACTGAAAGAGGCTTTCTAAGGGCTTTTAAAGAGATTGTATAGAGTTTGTTGCAATACAGAAAGCTGTGGAGGCCATGATCTCAGGTCAAGCCTTGTGGAAGAGCTCACCTGCAAGGAAGCAGTAGCTGGAGAAGATCCATCCAAATGCCCTTGGAGTTGGTTTAAGGTAACGCAATAGTGAAAAAAATCCCCCTCAAACTCTGGCCTGACATAGGGTCTTATTAAGCTTTTTCAGCTGAATTAGCTTAAGTTTGTACTTTGGGACCCTGAGATATAAATGTCTGCTAGTGCTGGCTCATCAAAAAAATTAATGATACAAAAGTGATTCCCAGGGGCATGTGGGTCAAAAAGCACTGTCAACCTGGTACGGGCTTTTTCAGGGAGAAAGAGGAGGTTACAACTCATGTGCATTCATTTTGATGCTGTGTCTGAGACAGTTTTGGATAAGCGATTTGACTTTCAGTTGTAGTGACAGAAGACCACAGTTTAACTTGAATTTCCAGGTTCAATTCCTCCAGGTGATGACTTACTCAACTAATAATGAGAATGAAGATATAGTTCTGTTGGGATATACTTGCTAAATGCACCATTACCATAATGATTTGTAATTAGACACTAATCACGTATAAAATGCTAATAGAATAAATGCACTTGATATTTTTTCATGCTCCTGACAGAAGTCTTCTAGGCATGCCATTTTCTCAAGGGCGTGCTGAGCAAAAGCAGGCTAAATAAAAGAGTTGGGGAATGGCACTCACCTTCTGCTATTATTTCTCTTTTGAAAGGGAATTATTGTTAGTTTGAGGATAATTTTAAAATGATGAAAACAAGTGCTATTTTGTTCCCAGTCTTTACCTATGTGTTCTGCTGTCTTCCTTTTGTCTGCAGTAGTAATTAGCTATAGGGCTATGGCTCTTCTTGTTGAGAAAATCATACAGGTGGAAATTAATACTCTTTTGTTATTGTAGATTACATTTTAGTCTATTTGGTCTTCCCTTGTGGCAGGATCAAGCATTTAACGTGAGGATTTGGGCAAAGAGACAGGGGAAAGGACAAGATATTTCTTTTGGCAATGGTCTATGTCCGTATATGTTGGTTTTACAGTATCATGTCAGCTTAAAATTAATTGTCAATAGTAACCTATTTAGAAGGCAATAGCAGAGCAACTGAAAACTTTCTGCTTGTCCTAATGTGCACGCTCCAGACTCGGTCACTGTTGTTTTGTATAAGATACAGGTCTTCTTTCACATGTTCTTCTGTAATCTGTGAAAAAAGCAGATGCGTATGTCCCTACGGCCTTTCTCCACCTTGCATGTCTGCATCCACCCATATACTGGTACATGCACCTGTGTATATTCCCTTCCCCTGCTTCACATTTGAATATTTGCAGGCTCAGTACACTCAGAGTTCCCACACAAACTCTGTATCTCTAACCAAACCACGTTTCTTTTCAGTTTCCATCCCACATTTTGATTTATTCCTTTTGTAAATATGCAGGTCAGCAATCTCCAGGTGTAGAGAAAGTTTCCACAGCTTTGGTTGGTTTCCATGCCAGTTAACAGCATGGTGTCATGTGTCTGTCTGGTAATGAGGACTCTGTACCTGACCTAGCTGCACTTTACTATCTGTGGTTGATGTGATGACTAACTGGTTTATTATAGTTCTTACTCTGACATTGGAGATGATAAAAGGAACAATGCTTATAAGGAAAAGTAATGTCCTTTATTTAATCACTTGTAATATTTAGGTTGATTTCTCCTGATGCTTTGTAATCTTCATTTAAAATAGAAAATCTACATGTTTCTAGTTAGAGTAAAAAAGGTGTCATAGCTGGCACATTGTTTATGGATATGAGAAGACAGGAAAAGTGTCATGGTTTAAGCTGAACCCGCGACAAAAAGATAAGCCACACGCTAACACTTTTCCTTTCAAATCTATGGCTAAACTACCACAGCTGCTCTTACACCTAGGATATATGGAAGAGTAAAAGATCAGTGTCAAATCAGATAATCTTGTGATAGCAGATATCTTTATAATCTTTCTGAATTTTTTGTCATTAGATTATTAGTTCATTATTTCATGGCCCTGGAAATACACTAAGAGGAAAAGAACGCTATATATATCTTTTGTACTGATCTGCTGAATCTCAAGACATTTAAATCTCTGTAAATGATTCAAAAGCAATAGAAATGCATACTGGTCTGAATATTATAAAAGGTTTGGTTATATTCAGTGTGAGATTGAACGTCTTTTTGTACTGTCAGATCTGTAGCAACTTAGCAAAAAATTGTCTCAGATATACTAGCAATAACATGCCACCAGCATAACTTGTTATGTAGTGACATAACTTTTTTTGCTTATGTGAAATCTAAGGTTACCATAAATCATCTATGCAAAAAATATGAAACTTAGATTAAATAATAAGGATAAGAGAAGGTCAGTGTTTGTTAACACTTTTGCTTTCCTCTGTATTAGTAATAGCTGGTGATTTGCATGATGCATGTGTCACTAATATGTGTTATTGGCTTGTGGGAGTTCTGCTTATTGGTTTTAGTGGTAAGGGCAGATGCTGTGGCACAGTACAAGTGACACGAGGTTTTAAATAGGTAACATTCACAGGCATATAGAAACTTTCCAGGTCTAATTGCTTTCCCTTGTTACACACCTTGGAATAGAAGAAGACTCAGATTTTAAACTGTTGGGGACTGCAACTCTCAACATCATAGAATCATAGAATCAACTAGGTTGGAAAAGACCTTTAAGATCATCAAGTGCAACCTTTACCCCATGACAGCCAAGTCCACCATTAAACCATATCACTAAGGGTCTCATCTACGCGGTTTTTGAACGCTTCCAGAGACGGTGATTCCCCCGCTTCCCTGGGAAGCCATCAGGCAGCTGGTTGTAGCTTGAAATCCAGATTTCTCCACTGTGCCCCTACATAAGAAATTTAGAAGGCTGGGCTCCTGAAAATGAATGCCCAAGTGCCAGCAAGCTAAGACTTTAACTAGACAGGTGAAGAATCACCTTAAGTCTTGGCCCACTTCCTGGGCCTTGGATGACTTAAGAAGACATCCCCACCCAGGATCCATATTTTCACCTTCTTTCCTTTCCTCTCTCCTTGAGAGGTGTGATTTTTAATTGCTCTTAGGCAGTATTAATGCCTGAAATATGCCTTCCTGATTTCTGCCTAAGAGCTCAAGCTGTTGGTGAGCTAGTCTGCTAAAGGGGGACTGTAGCTACTGCCAATATCAACATAATTTCAAATAAAGTATTGGTTAATGTTGTGGTTTGCATGCAGCCTGACTCAACTAGATCAAAGTGAGACATCACAATGATGTCAGTGCTTAGGAGTCTCTGAACAAGTGTAGGAAGAAAACTTTACCTTCCTTAGGTATATGTGGACTTATGAAGTCTTCAGGGTTAGGCAAAAGAGATATTGATGCTCAGTTTTGGACTGATTTGCCTCTATTCTTTCTCATACCTTTTTTATTTTTCAATTCTCTAATTTGATCCTAAATCTCAGTTTTCACTTGAAGTGATAGCAGTGATAATATGAACTGTTTGAAAAATGTATTTTTCTCTGCCCATGCTTTCTTGAAAACAACAAACCACAAAGGTAAGGCTGTTACCCCTGCCTGGTTAAAAAAAATAAAATTGAATCATTTTGACAAATTGACATAATAATGGTGTATCCCACAGAGTTATTCTGATGCTTAATTACTATATTTGAAATATCTGTTATGAGGTTTTCAGATGCATCATGAGCAACACACAAATGGCTGCATTTTCAAAATAGAGCAAGCTACGTAAAAGCTAAATATTTGTTACAAGATTCAATTAGCTGAAGAGACTTATGAGCTGAACTACTAAGGTAAGAATATATAGTTAGACACAAGTTATAACTGATCTTGCCCTAAAATGTGGCATTAACAAATAGACAGTTAAATAAAAAGAATCTAAATGTTATATATTCCTTTTGTTACCTTCTAGCCTTGGCTGCATGAATTTGCAGAAATTTTTTTGAGTTATATTTAACACCCACAAAAGATAAAGTCAAACTTTCCATTCACTTTAAAGGTAGGTGGATTTTTTTATTAGTCATTTTAGTAAAACCCAGTGATTTTCCTTCCAGCTTTGGGCTACTAGTGATCCTAGACTGTTCTGAGATATTTCAAAAGATATGAAATGTTGGAAGATATTTGAAAGATGCAAAATGTATGTTGCAAAATCTTAAAAAGCTATTTCTGAAATCACATTTATAAACAGACAAGAATCTGCAGGGTTACTTATACAGAGAAAAAGGTATAATTTCCAAATCACTGCTTTCACTGCCAATGAAGCAGACCTAAGATATAGATTTAGAAGTAACAATAACATCTAGCAGTGAAAAAGGTTGCAGAAATCTGTAGCCTTTTGATGATTTACATGTGTTGTAAACTGTTTGGAGGAGAGACCATTTTATGTTGTGTTTCAGGAGTACCTCAGCACAAGGCAATCACTGGTGCCTGGAGCTTTATACAGTTTTGCAGTATAAATACTGATGGCAATAGCTACTAATTGTTCTTCTAAAATAAAAGCCATGAGCAGAAATAATTCTGCATTCCATCTGAAATGGATTAATGCAGTATGAATACTTCTGTACCTGCAAGGTTATATATCCAGTAAAAATGAAAAAGAGAAACTGCTATCAGCATTTCATAAGAGTTTTGCAGCTTTTGCTTGTTGTGACATCAGATGATCTGTCAGCATGTTTTTCCTTTAAATGTGTTTCCTTACATATGTAAATATGTGGCATGTTGTACCCACTGAAGTTAAATTTTTCTTGAAGCTTTGGAATGAATCAAACGTGGTTTGCAAAGTTACAATTTTTACAGACTGAGATATGACAACCAGCTGTCTATAGGGCTTCACATTGTTCAGCCCACAAATCAGGAAGCATGGATTAACACAATGTAAAAAAAAAATCATCAGAATGATTTAAATGTACTGATGTAATGTTTTTTTCTAATATGCGGTTAAAGGAGGGGTTATGTCATGATGTACTAGCCACTGACACTATCACATGGAAAATTAACTTCTGGTCAAATGTTTCCAGATCAGATATTATAGGATTACATTAACTTGTGGATTGTCTCAGTGGCACCTCTTTCAGATGTAGATCTTCATATGTCTTCATTTCAGTCAGTGTTTTTACTGGGTGCAACAGTTCAACAGAGTTACACTCAGGATTAATTTGCTAGATTGCTTTAAATGGCTTTCTTGCTCCATCAGAAAACATCTGATCATTCTAGTTCTTGTTGTTATGGGTAAACCAAAATAGCATGGCCATGTTTGCTAAAATTGGACATAAAGAAGGAAAATTAACTTACATTGAATGGTGACTATGGTTATAGTGCTGCTGATACTTAACTGAGTTTGAGTATTAGGCATTAAAAAGTATCTTGAGAGAAGCTTATTAGCACAAACCTTGATTTGGTACAGCAAATCTTAGTATGATACTCTACAGTCCAGATTTTTTATTTTATCATCTAGTAGTTGTGTTGTGGTAGCCAGTAAGATGTGAGAATATAGACTGATCAAACCTGTAGTGAGGAAGTAATATCTTTTATTAGACAGAGGTAGAAGAAAGGGAAAAGCTCATCAAAGCAATAAAAATAGTAGTCAGGCTTTCACTTTTGGAGTCCTGACTGTAAAACAATCTTGCTTATATTCAGATTTTGGCATCTAGGTTCTGCTTGATTCTCAGCCAGCAGCCAGGCCATCTGTTTGCTAGCCCTGTCTAATCTTGTACATTTGACACTGCTTGGACTGGATGCCTCATGCTGGGTACTCACACAATAGTTCAGACTACCTTGGTCTGAGGAAGGATGTAGGAGAAGCTTTGCATTTTTGTGTAATAGCCTAAAGGGTAAACTCTTACTGAGAAAAGGGAAGGGATTCCTCTGGTTCCTGTATTCTAGCAAGGATGATCTTGCACCTCTGGAATGCTATAATCACTAATATTGGGTATTCTGCTCTATCTGCCTAAGACATTTAGTCCATTGTGCATACAGCAATGCTGAAGTCACAGGTCTGGAAACCAAGTCCGATGGTAGCTTAGGCTGAGTCCAGGTTCAAGCAGTTAGGGCAAGCATCTGATGAACAGTGCTTTCGTGTTTAGATTCATACCCCAGGGCTGTACAAAAATGGAACCAACTATGGTCTAATACTCAATGTTCATATGTTGCAAGGAGTGGGATCTGAAACACTGCTTGTAGTAGACTTTTCTTTGGTCTGCCTCAGGACTCATGGTTATATGGTATCCCCTCTTCAACAGCAAGGGTAGACACAGACTAGAACTTGGTTTAGGGCACTCTTCTGCAATCCTTCTTAGTCTCTTTGGAGGAGATCAATGAGCTCAAATTTTCCATTTCTTGGTCAAATGAGCAAAAGCAAGGCAATTATACAAGATAGTGACAGAAATCTCCATCACTCAACATTTTCTTTATAAAGGGACATCTGTGCTCTGCGAGTTACCCATGTGGTGGCCTGTGTTCTGGCAGGATGGATGTGCTCAGTGTTGCCTGTTGGTTTCTTGGACATTCGGCAGGGAAAGACAGAGCTTCTTTTAGGTGTCCTTACAGTGCCCTCCGGAGGTCTTCAGGGACACCTACAAGTTGCCTTAGTAGAGAACTTGTGCCTACACAGTTGTCCTTGAATTAGTGGAGCTGGGTATTAGCGATGATGCCCGAAACAAAGCATAGTGACTGAGGAATTTTGTTAAAGCCATAGAGAATAAGGAACATCCAAATGAAAAAGAGAAGGATAGCCAAAATAAAAGGCAAAGAGAAAGCTTTTCTCCCAAGTCTGAGCACTGGGAGACAAGGGGTCAGAGTGATGGGTGTTGTGGAGATAGGTGAAAAGTGGAGCTGAAAGATGAGGAACTAATGATATGTAGGTGCATGATAGAAGGTTATGAATGAGTAGTGAGAAGCAGGTATTGGAAGACAGTGTCCTTGTAACTCACACTCAACTGGGTTATTAATGTGGTACTGTCCTACAGGTATAATAGAACACTTGCTGATGAATGTTTTCTGTATAGATCAATAGCTTACTCTACAGATGTCTTGTATTTTCCTACCTCCTAGTGTTTGAACATACTAAATAGTTCACTGTCCTCTCTTGTGAAGTAAAGCTAACTCTTAATGAGGGCACCAGGTCTAATTAAATGGTCTATTTTAGGATTTGCCATTGTTGTGATTAATTTCTCCAAGGTGATCAACCTCAGTAGTCAAATCAAACAAACAAAAAAAATAGTAAGTCTTAAGTTGAAATTACTTGGAATTTAATCAATGCATAATGATTCCCAGATGAGACTTCCACACTTTCTCATATAAGTTTACAGTTTGTCTGTTAACTATGGCACAGTTTGCCCATCTTTCTCTGAGTGCATCTCAGATAAAGGGTAGAATTTTTCATGCAGGGAAAAACATCTCAGGAAAGCAGCTGAAAAGCCACTCATATTATTCAGGCCAGTATAGGGATCTGATTGTTTTTGCACTCTAATCAAGTGTGTATAACTTGCTCAGGGGAACTAAATAACTAAGAATTTTAATGTAAAAAGAAAATCTAAGTGTTGATTCTCAATAAGGCAAATGGGAGTTAAGGACAACCTGTACACAGAAGATGATGAGGTTTAGGTGCCTACCTCCATTTTGTGTTTCTGAAAACCTTTGCTAAACTTGTGTTCTTCTCTTGGCTTTCCAAGGAAGCTTTATCAAACAATTTGGCAAATCAGTTGCATTGTAAAGTAGTCAGGTTGGTGCAGCTCTGTGTGTGACATAAGATCTGTGGTAAGTTTTGTCTCTGTAATGATCTTGAGCTTTTCTAGTTGTACTAATGCTAGCAGTGCTGGGATCTAGTTCTGGGTGTTAGGGTTTTATAGTTGTTTGGTTATTGGGGTTTTGCTTGGCTGGTTTGTGGGTTTTTTTGCATTAGGAATATTGTCTGCTTCATGTATTTAACAGCTGCCTTAAAGACAATGGACTGATTTTGTTCTTAGCTCTACTAGTCCAGAGTAAAGCAAAAATGATTGATTCACTTAAATTGTAAATTCAGAACATTTGGCAATCTACTTATCTGGGAAACGTACTAACAATGTCATTTTTTTCTGCTGCATATACAGCTTCTGAAGTTCCTCCACCACAACACAGTTGCCTGCGATTTCTTTTCTCTTATTTTGGCATCGTTTCATACTTCTTCATGAAATGTGTTTCAGCTTACACCAGAAGGAAGCAAAAGGAAAGCCGCTTCCAGTGAACTTAAGGAAGGCAAAGTGTATTTACAGAGAAAATACATGGAGTAACAGGAGGAATTATGTGTTTATTTTGCTGTCTTCACACAAATGCATTCATAAATATAATGAGGAGGAAGACATTGCTCTTGGCAAACAGACTTCTACCAAGTTCAAATATCTGGAAAAGTTTATGTTTTTTTCTTGATCTCTCTCTTTTGTACACTTTCATACTACACAGCAGAGCAAATATGAGTTTCAAGGTGCTAAGACGAAAGATCACATAAGAGCATAGGCTTTGACAGAGAAATTTGCTAGAAATGGCTGCCCCTACCTACCTTTCACTGAGAAGGGAAGAGTTGCTTAGACTTACACTTATGCTTCTAAGGGAAAGAAGTTACTGCTAGAAAGCAGATTTTAACAATAGATGAACTTACCCAAATGAAGGAAATTGCTGTCTTCTGCCTCCCTGGCTATTCCTGCTAAGGGAAAACACATTTTCCCAAATTAGAGCTCTCAAGTGTTTTCTGTATCTTGATAAAGACATTTGCTCATCTTCTTCATATTAGAGGTTTCTTGGACCATTGCTTTTCTCTTTATCAGTTCATCCGGAGACTGAGAAAACTCTGTGGCAGCTGCTGGCATTATTTAGATTGAAAAGTAATATCTTGAATAATAGTCACATATTTTTAACTGTCTTTTAATATGATTTAGAAGGTGGAACCAGGAAAGCTACCACCATGTGAACCAACACACCCGGCACAGGTCAGGGGCAGCCTTTATATTGAAACAAGTGATCTTTTTACCTGAAGGGCTTTCTCTGAAGTTTCAGGGGAACAGAGAGCAAAGGGTAGTGGGCCCCTTTTGGAAGAGCCTGTAGCATGGCTTATAGATGGAGGAGAAGCACAGAAGCATTCTTTCTGTGTAAGCTGCTAGGAAAGCAGTAGCTATGTCTTCTAAAAGCAATCTTTGGAAGATGTAGCCCAGCTGCTGATGTAGAAGTGACTGTGGAGAAAGCTGGACCATGGATGCCTCTTTTCCCCCTGATCTCATAGCAGGACAGAAATGTAATTTTGCCTGTTCGCTATGCAGGCACCACTGAAAGAGGAAGAAAGTATTTTCCACCTTTGTCACCACTTCTGTATAACAGCCTGCTGAAAAAAGCACAAATATAAACCAGAGAAAAGACAGTGATTTTTTTTTTTTTCTAGCATTCTCTATATTATATGGATTAAGCAGTGAACCTCTGGGAAAATAAAAGAAAACCAAAAAATACACACATCAAATAATATACATCACAGAGTGAGGGAAAGAACAGGATTATTTTTTTTCCCCATCACATTGTTGAAGCTTATTTTGATTTCATTTTCAAACAAAATATAAAATATTATTCTTGAGATAGATGCCCAATAAACTTGTTGCAGATGTACATAGTATTTTAATTTTACAAGACTGAAAGATTCCTACTTTTAATTCAAGAAAAAGCTATATATTTGAGTTTAAATTCGATTTTAAATTGAATAACTGGTTGCTTTGACATTGGTGAGCTCCTTTTCCTTGGGAATGAAGCATAGACCAAAGTGACTGAATTTTAAAGTATTTTGATTTGACAGAATTGTATTTTCTGTTAGAGAATTGATTAGCTGAAGTTATTCTGACAGCCTGGGATGGTGTCACTTGAGTGAACAGAGTCCAGTAACTAAGCTAATCACTTGAGTAAGCAGTCTAACTGTTGGCAGTAGTAGGCAGTTCCTCCCTCTAGGGGAGAAAAGTCTTCTTACGCTTTCAGCATTCCAGCTTTTTCATGACAATGGAAGGATAAGAGTGTTCAGTGTAGCAAAATCCATAGAAAAAAATGTGTCTTCTAGAGATTTTTAGAAAATTTTGTTCTCATTCATCCAGTTTCCTGCTCTTCTGTTCTATTCCAACCCCGTCATGCTTGCCATCCTTATTTATGTCTACACTCTCCTGCAGCCTTCCTGGTCAGACAAAATGTTACATATACTCATTCTTCATGGCTCTGAATTTCTGATCAAGCAATGATTTACTGGCAAACAGTGGTATCCATAGTCTCAGGTCCCTCAATGAGTGGCACAGTAACAAGAAGAGCAAGCAGCCCATTTGGCCACCAAGGAGAAATGTGTCCTTTACAGAGAAAAAAAATCATTCCCGCTTCATTCTAACTGAACATGTCTGTGTTTCTTTCAGTGTTTGCAAACTGAGACTTTCAACGAATTATGATCTCATCACATTTTGATCACTTCTACCAAAGGATAGCAAAAGGCATGTAGTTGTCCACTTATGTTTCTCTGTCAGGTGGAAAGCTTGTGCTATTGGAGCATATTGACAAAATGGGACTTGCTTCTTTTTTAAAAGCAGGGCTAAACAACTTAGTTTTTCCTATGCTCCTTCTGAGGGGAGGAGAAAGCTCTCAGTATGGGAAAAATATCAGTTTGGGAAGGTCTAAACTTAAGGACAGAAACAAAAAAAAAAAACTGGAAACTGAGGTGTTAAACAAAAAGTGTGGCCATACACTTACTACCTCCATAATTACTCAATAACTCTGATTTGTTGCAGTCTTAGATTACAAAGGCCACATACAGAAAATCTGCAGCTTCCTCCAAGTTCTTTACCACTGTGAGCCATTGGGATGACATAATTCAGGTCACAATTAGTCCCTAACAAAATGAGGCTGGGCAAATTAGCTTTTACATTCAGCAAAATGCAGATGGTGGAAATAATTTGTCATATATTTCCTGTTTTGTGAAGAGCTTCCTTGTATTCCAGGAAGGGATGTCACCCTGTAAATTAGTCACTTGCAATCTGTAATTTCTGATCCATAATGATAAAATGATCGTCCAGCTAAGCAATTTGCAGAATGCTTGAAAACCCTCATGCTACTATTGACTGCACATGAGTCAGATTTGCAACCAATTGCTTGATAAATCTGCACCTCATATCCTGTATGCAGTTCCTACTCTCTTTGAATGAAGCAGCTAGGTAGCTAAGCCTGTTGTGCATGGCCTTCTGCACAAAAGGGTTCCTTGAGATTTCTGACCTCTAATCATCCTCCCCAATATGGGAAAGCCAAATGACCTAACTGCCTGTGTTGTAATCCTCTCCTGTACTTGTACTGGAATCTTCTGCCACTTACATGCAACTAAGTCTTTCCTACGTAATGTGTCTCATCAGAAAAGGGCTTAGTTCACCAAAAGAGGAGACTTCTTAAAGGATAATTATGAAGGTTCAAATAGTGAAAACACTTGGAGACATATTAAATCATGCTAGATTATTCTGCCTTCATAAATAACTGTGCCTGTCCTTTGTACAACACTTAAACTTGATTCTTCTCTAGGAATAATTTAGCAAGAATGAAATTCTACATATGATCTATAAATTATAAAATAATAATAATAAAAAAATAGATGTCTCTTGCACTAGGAGCAGGTCACTGAGTGTGCACTGGTGACAGACCACAATAGGTCAGCCAAAAAAACTCAGCAATCTTAGAATGACGATCTCCTGCAGTGAAATACAGCAGGAAATTCCCTTTGGGGCAGTGCTGTAAATGAAAGAATTCTGTCATTTGGAGGGGACTGCCAGCAAGTCTCTCCCAAGCTGGAAGGTTGGGAGCTGACCACAGACAACTTTAGACAATCCATCTGTTCCCCATCATAATGCTATTTTGCCATTCTAGTCTTACATTGCAACAATGGTGCTTGATTGAACGATATTTACCAGCAAGGTTATCACATTGTAACAAAGCATATGGGTACCTTAAAACTATGAGAAAACAGTTGCATCTGCTCTGTTGGAGGAAAGCATGCAGGTGTAGAGAAAGGGTTCCAACTTAAACACGGGAAGTGTAGATTGGATATAAGGAAGAAATTCTTTACTGTAAGGGTGGTGAGGCACTGGAATGGGTTGCCCAGGGAAGTTGTGAATGCTCCATCCCTGGCAGTGTTCAAGGCCAGGTTGGACAGAGCCTTGGGTGGCATGGTTTTAGTGTGAGGTGTCCCTGCCCATGGGAGGGGGGTTGGAACTAGATGATCTTCAGGTCCTTTCCAATCCTAACTATTCTATGATTCTATGTTTAAATAGATTGAACTCGGTAGTTCTACAGACATTGAAGAAATAGAGGAAGCAGGATTGTTTTTCTGGAAATCAGTATGTTCTGTCTTGCTGCCTGTTGATTTTGGTGATGAGAGATGTGTGAATTACTTTAAAGTGAGCTAATGAAATGACAGCTAAAAACTAGGCTTTGTGCTATTGGTCCTAGAGCTCTGTTGTTCATCCGATGCCTACCTTGAGAACCATATATTAAGTTTCTTAATAAATTGGAAAAAGCATATGAATACATTCTAACCTGAGAGTGAAAGAGAAAGAAGGGAGAGACTCTGCTGCTGAAGAGCATGTAGGTTTTTGGACGCTTGGATGCCTCTTTCTCGTACCAATAGCAAAGTTGCCTTCAGAGCCTGCCAAGCCGAATAGCCGCTACTCGGCGCCGCAGCCCAGACAGCGGTTTTCTCCTGCCACCTCGTGGTGTTTTGGTGAACCGGGAGCTGCGAAACCTGAACTGCTGGGACAGCTTCGTGCAGTAGGCGGTGAATGGGTGGCGCACCCCACTTTAAATAAGGTCTCCCTGTCAAGGTTTGAGTCAGACTATTTCTCCACTTAACAAGTGCTTTACTGCAGCCACTGGGATTGAAAAGCTCTCAGTTAAGGTAAATCTCTAGTCCAGTCTGCTAGAGTACACCTATTTCCCCACAGAAAAGCAGAAACTGAAGTAGTTCACTTCTAGTTTAATAAGGAAGGGAAATGCGAAGACAGAAATAACTGAAATTCTGTCTATAAATCAAGTAGGCTTTGGACAGGGCAGGAAGGGAGGGATGCTACAGGGTTTAGCAATGCGTATGCTGAGTTGCTGGCAGAAGCTAATGACAGACCGAGGAGACAAAGTGGAGGAAGGCAGAGGTTGTAATTTTAAGCATTCCTTTGGTTTATATCAGAGAAGTTCATTGGCTGCTGTTTGCTGCCACTTTACAACTTATGATACAAAAATTCTTTCAATCTGGGTTGTTAAGACTAAATTAAGAAGTAGGATAAATGAGGTAAAGAATATCCAGTTAAAAAAAAAAAATAAACCTATTAGCAGGAGAAGAAATTGCTTCTTGGACAGAGTGGTACTGGCTTTGTTCTTCTGTGTTGGGTTGAAACTAACTGTAAAAAGGCTAAGAATGCCTGTGAGAAATATCTTGGCAGGTTCTATGTACCTTCTTAATCTTTACCACATTAATAAGACAGTGGATACGACAAAATTTAGAAACATATTACAGTGGATAGTGAGGGCAAATTGTAAGAAAAGGTAGCTGCAAAATTATAAGTATATAATATTGTTTGGTTATTATCTTCAGGTCATACCCATTCAACTCCAACTACTCTACAGTTGTTGTGGTTTAACCCCAGCCAGCAACTAAGCACCACACAGCTGCTCACTCATTCACCCTTCCTCCCCAGGTGGGTGGAATCAGAAAAAGGTAAAACCTATAGGTTGAGATAAGAACAGTTTAATATTTGAAATAAAGTAAACTATAATAATAATAATGAAAAGAAATAAGAGAGAGGAGCAAACCCCAAGAAAAATACAAAACAAAAGCCCCAACTGATGCACAAAGCAATTGCTCAGCATCCACTGGTCAATTGATAACCAGACTGTCGCTGAGCAGCAATTGGTGGCTCCTGTCCAATTCTTTCCAGTTTATATATTGAACATGATGCTGCACGGTACAGAACATCCTTTCGGCTAGTTTGGGTCAGCTGTCCTTGCCATGCTCCCTCCTGACTTTTTGTGCACCTCCCCACTGTCAGAACCTGAGAGACTGAAAAGCTCTTGATTTAGAGGAAGCACTACTTATCAACAACTAAAACATCGGTGTGTTATCAACATTCTCATACTGAATCCAAACCACAGCACTGTACCAGCTACTAAGAAGAAAATTAACTCTATCTCAGCCAAAATCAGGACAATGGTATTTTGAAGTTACAGATGCTGTTATATGTAACCTTTGTATAAACTGGGGAGAGATTAATGTAGGACATAAATGGATGCATAAAGTTACCTGACATAGAACTCCTAGTTCAGATTACAGAAGATAGAGAAGATAATCCTCTTTGTTTCACCCTTCATTTTCTGAATATGGAATGTGGAAAGAGAAAGAAGTGATGTTGACTTTGCCACCCCTATAAAAAGGGGAAGAGGTGAGTATAAGGCAATGTACTGAGAGGATTTATGACAAACACAACAGAGGAAAGTGAGTGAGGAGATCCACTATTGCTCAGCCAAATCTTCCCTCTTTACTGGGCAGAGCTCTCTGTTGCCTTGAATCTTCCATTTGGGAATTATCTGAGCTGGGACTGCTGATATAACTTTCATATTTTTTCTGAAAAGCAGTTATTTCATATTTGAATATTGTTATTTCATTAGAAAAATTGTTCAAGCAAAGCAGTCCGTCTGTCTTTTATTACCAACTGAAACACTGTGGTACAGTTCTGTCAGTTGTATTTGGCAGGGTTAATCCAGAAGACGCTGTGACATTACTCAAGAGGTGTAAGAAAATTAGAAGCAACATTTTTGGATTGCATTCATAACGATAGCTAACCGTACAGTTGCAGTACCACATGCTGTTGTCAGAGGTAATCGCTGATATAAAATTGAGGGAACTGCATTTCAATTTGCACTAAAAGTGTAGCACAATTTCACCGGTGTTGGGGTGCATCCTGGGAAGACAGAAGGACATGAAGTTGTGTATCAATCAAACAAAGCCAACACCCAAGTCCTCTCATCTTTCCAGATTTATGTATTTTCATTATTAATGTCCTAAATAATGGAGACACCAGTGATGATATGACCATGATAGGAATGGTCTTGCTTCCAAGTGTATCTTCACTCGTGCTCTTCTGAGAATTGCTTCTGTTCCAGCCTCTTCTCTCTCCTCATGGGACACATGCATTTTGATCATGCTTGTCCTTGCTACTGATCTTTACAACAAACCTTTCTTTTCTATTTTCTTGCTTTATGCTTCCTGGCAAACTTGTTATCTATACAAAGACAAACAGGGCAGTGCTCTAAGTGTCATCAAGACAAAAAGAAATAGTCCTGTAAGAGACAGGAAATGGTTGGGGAACATGAAAAATGAGAGATCTAGCTTGCTAAAACTCAATGTAAAGGTCAGAAGGAATAGTAATATAGAAATACTCACGTGTATCATTTCGAAATTATTGTGTAAGAAAGGACAGGAGATACAAGAATGTCAGAGAAGTGACTAAGAACATTTGTGGAAGACAAATAGTAGATAAGATTAGTATCCTATGGAGACGTGTGGAAGTCTGTTGATAATTGAAGTTAATGTGAACATTGTCTTTAGCTGATAAAAAACAAATACATTCTATTCCTTTCAGTTGTTGATAATTGTTATTCTGAGCTTACATCACTAACTCTAAAAATCAAGCTTTGACATAATGAAGGCTGTTCATGTAACCACAGTTCTGACCTTTGTGATGTGATTTATTGGAATATCTTGGAAGCAAACATTTTCTACATCCTAACATTCATTCCCATGTGAACGCAAACCTTTCAGAGACAAGGAAATTCTAGCTTGGCATCAAATACTCTGGCAATGATTATGATCCAAGTCCTACAAAGCAGAGAAAAGAAGATGAGAATAAACACTGCTTAAACAACATACCCAATATTAGTCTCCAACATCTTGTATCTTGTCTCATTTTTCTTACAAGAGGCAGCATAATTTGAAGACATTGTGATAAGAGATGCATGACTTGTGACTATGGTATCTGTGTATGTACATTATTTTCAGTATCTAAGTGTCTTGAATTTAAGTGAATGCATAGTAAACATCTATTGCTATAGTATACACTTCAATTCCATGTGAATATAACAGTCACAAATAGCTGGTGATGGCTCCTGTGTCTACTCTTTACTGCAAAGGATTTTTAAAACATTATGTTAAATAAACCTGTAGTCTTTCTTTCCATGAAATGCAGAGTGTCATTCCACAGTACTAAAGGTTGTCCAAACACCTTTTGCTTTGAGTTCAATAGCTTTTCCTTTGACTTCAGTGGGAACAATCAGATTAATATGAAATAGTATTTAATTTTAGTGATAGAATTCATAAATATATACAGAATCTGCAATAATATGTTTTTTATGTACACCAAAAATATCAAATTTCTACGAAGGTACTGCTTTGAGTCTGTACAGTAAGGGGAACATGTAAAGATATCTACGGCACAGTTACATCTGGAGGATTTTTTTTTGTTAAACTACCATTGAATCATAGAGGAATTAGCTCTGATAAAGTATTTCCATCATGATCCCAAGGACTTAACATTTTCTACACTTCAAGGTCACATTTGACTTTTGGTGGCCTTATGGGTTAGAAAAAGAAATGACAGAGGTTGTTGGAAAGATGTGCAAATTGTTCTGCCAACTCTTGATTCCCAGAGCAATCCATGCTCAGGTAAAGAAGGTCGTTACGTCAATAATTAGCTTGATTTTTTCCAGGAAGAAAAAAGTAATGTACATGTCAGGTCTAAAAATGCAATGGGAACAAAATTCAGCAGTTATGCCAAGACTAACAAGTGATGGAAGTAGAGCTCTATTTTTAAGATGAATAGGATCGTTTAGTACCCTCATTCAAAATCTGATCCCACTTAACTTTTTTTTTATTGAACTCACACATGGATTTAATTTTCTCCCATATTAATCATAACTCTTACTTTTGTCTTTTTATTTTCAACCCTTTTTCTAACGTTTGACACATGCTTTTTTTTCATACATTTTTTTCTGTCTTTGCTTTCTCCTTGTTAAACTGAATGCAGGTTTATTGTATTTTATAAATATAGATTACAGATACAATAGTATCAGGCAGAAATATTTTAACAGAATAAAGTGAGAGTTAGTATTCTGCTCTCTTTGCTTTTTGTTTCAATAATATAGCAGCACTTAAAATGAAAACTATGAGTGAAATCCTTTTGTTACTCCCAGTTGCTTTATTCTGGGCACACACAGAATTTACTACAGCAAAATCTTTGCTGAAGATGGTGTTCATCAGAAAAGTTGAAAGCAAAGGCTCCTGACACTGCAGAGCAATTCTGGTTTGTATCCCTAGACCCCTTTTCAAGCCTTACTTCAATTCTTCAGTCAACCATTCTGTGTAATGACATCTGGGGTGGAACTTTCCATATTGATTTGTGTGAACTCTCTTCCTCCTGGAATTTATTTATTGTCTTTCTCCCTGTTTCACTCTCTATTGTTTCCCAGATCTTTAAGTCTCCCTGTTTTTTGTGCTGTTTTACTTTTCCCACTGCTCATTGTGATAAGAACCAAGACATTATTTTCTTTTCCTAATTATTGTCTATATGAAAAGACCTCTCTTCTATTCAAATGTTTTCTTCATGCATAAATAAATTTATATTGGGGTGAATTTTAAAGGAAAAAGTATCTGACAATTATGTATTGTGAGAAAGCCAATAGGCATTTCAAAATTTTTAATGCTATTTCAGAGAATTCTAGAAAAATCTTGAAATATATAGAATCATAGAATAGTTAGGGTTGGAAAGGACCTTAAGATCATCTAGTTCCAACCCCCCTCCCATGGGCAGGGACACCTCACACTAAACCATGCCACCCAAGGCCTCATCCAACCTGGCCTTGAACACCGTCAATGATGGAGCATTCACAGCCTCCCTGGGCAACCCATTCCAGTGCCTCACCACCCTCTCAGTAAAGAATTTCTTCCTTATATCCAATCTACACTTCCCCTGTTTAAGTTTGAACTCGTTACCCCTTGTCCTGTCACTACAGTCCCTGATGAAGAGTCCCTCCCTAGCATCCTTGTAGGCCCCTTTCAGATACTGGAAGGCTGCTATGAGGTCTCCACGCAGCCTTCTCTTCTATGTGTTTGCTCAGCCTGTCCATCCCTAACACTGTGAGATTATTCAGTTCCTACATGCCTACTTCATGTGAAAACTGGTGGAGTATTTCCAGTTCTTTTTTTTTTTTTTTTTTTTTTTTTTTTGATGCTTTAACCAATATTGCATTGTTAAATGTAGATATTTTCCAAAGTATCTTTTACATTTATGAGTCTATCTAAAACAAAATTGACTTTATGAAAAAGATTATTGTTTTGAAAGTGAAATCTCACTAGATCTTTTTTTGACATTACAATGTCATTACAACATTTGTGAATATTTCCAAACCTGTCAACCTCACTAAGAACCAGAATCACCAAGTAGCTTTAGTTTCTATTCAACCTCAGATTCTGTCCCTTTGTTTTCCTCAGCTCTGTGATGCATATTAAAATTCTAGGTATCTTGTATGTATACATAGTAATAAACCAGATTATTCTCAAATCTCTGTATTCCAGAAATAGATTGTTGCCACTGAATATTCTTGACAGTTACTGTTGTTAGTTGTTACTGTGGTGGTGAAGAAGCTCCAGTAGCAGACTGAAAACTAGTAGGAACCCTTCAAGTACACTATAAAAGCATACCTTTTGTTCTAAAATTTTATGGTCTGCCCATTGCCCTGACTTACACAGAGCAGTAGCCACTCTCATTTCATATTCTATTTCTTGTGAACTATAAACTAGGTCTCTCAGAAAGATTGGGACACTTTCTGTCTGACAGCAGGACAGAGATGATGTTCCTACTTTTGCGTTGGGTACTAATTTGCTGATAAATCCATGAGCCAGCAAGGAATGCGAACCTAAAACTGTGAAGGAAAAGGAGCAGGAGAACAAGTTATTAAGGAGCAGCAAAGAGGAATTACATGCTGAGGTTTAAAGAAAGACCTGTAAACAGATCTAGGAGTTAATAATGGATTAACACTGCTGGGATTGAGGGAGTTAGCTAAGGCTCAGTGAAGTTTCTGCTGGGTAGTCTTTAAAGGCATTATCTCACAAAAGATGAGCATTGCCATAGAAAATGTAAGCAAGGACTGCAATTATTTGCATTAAAGCAGCATGACTAATCTGCAGGTTTTGCTGATCTGGGATAGCACTGAGGTACCCAGCCTGATGCTAAAAAAGGTTTATGTGCATTTCCAGTTCATGTGGATTGTTTCTGACTGCCTCTAAAGCTTGTGTTGCATGACCCCCTTATTCTTATAAAGCTAAGCAAAGGGACTAGCAGTACACAGTGGAAAGGATTTTTATATATTATAAAGGATTATATAAGTGGGAAGGAAACTGGAACTCCAGTCAGTTTACTCGCATATGTGACTATATTATTCCCTTTCCAAAAGATGCAGAGCCATCAACCTATAATAAAGATTTAAGTTGTTCTTCTGAAACTTGATTTTTACTGATTATTATTCTATGTTTTATTTATTAATCTAAATACTGATTTTTTTTTCCCCTTTAGATATAGTTTCTAAATACTAGTTAATCTAACCAAGCAGCAGTGCAGTGCCTTAGCTGACTGTGTTTGTGTATGAGTGCTTGAATTCTCACCTTTGAGTTAAGCCTGGACAGAACTAAAAGCATTGGCACTGTACATTTCAGATGCTCTGCCTTAGAGTGAGCCCCTGTTGACCACCTTTCCAGTTTCGTGCCATGGGCAGGGATGCCTCACACTAGACTAATTCATACAAGGCTCTGTCCAACTTGGCCTTGAACATTGCTGGGAATGGAGCATTTACTACTTCTTTGGGCAACCTATTCCAGTGCCTCACCACCCTCATGGTAAGGAACTTCTTGCTTATATCTAACCTGAACCTCTCTTTGTCCTATTGCTACAGTTGCTTTATCTGAACAGTCAATTTTCTGAAAGATTTAAGACTCTCCTATCTTCTACATTTTTATACCTGTATTGAATGGTGGCTTCCAGGGTGCCTGGTTAAAGCAAGAATTTTTATCAGCTCTGAGAAAGTGATGCTACACTTAAAATAGCTATAGGAGACAGTAGAGACAAATGGTAGGAAATCATTCTGTTTCAGCATAGACTTCTGTAAGTTAGCTATCTAACTTGATGCCAGTAGGGCCAGATTCCCTTCAGAAACACTTCCTGAGAATGATTCATCTCCATATAAGATAGATAAATTAAACAGTACCAAAGTTAGATGAGTCCCACGCTGAGTAAATATATTTGTTATTTGTTATTCAGGCCCCAAGATTTACTGCACCAGGGATGGCTAAAATAACTTTCTCCGATTTCCCTTCCACCCCCTCTGTTCTCAGTACGTATTTGCTGAGAAAAGGCACAGGGACTCCTTTTGAATGTCAGCCTTGTTCCACTTTTGACCTTGACAACTGTCAGAGTCCAAAACCTGTAGACCATTTTGAATACTGTTGGTTATGATTGGTTTTTTGTGGTCTGCATGGCAGAATTTGACCTACACAAAATTTTAAGAGCTGCTTCTCTGGAAGTCCATGTTTCTTTCTTTGCAGCACTGCTATAACTTCATGGGGTGAAAAGGCTACATTGCCACACAGAAGTAGTCACATTACATCTTCGTGTCCAGGATCCATATTTCCATTGTATTCTGTCCTTATGGGCTTCCAGCTCTTCCATAAAGTAATCATTCCTTGATGTACCACCTTTAAGGTATTTATACTCTGACGTTACAATGTCTTAAATGTCAGATATTAATGTGTTTCCTAAAATAAAAATGCATGCAGTGACTAACAGGGCATATTTCAAGATATATGTTCTACCTTCTGTGGCAGGGCTGGCAGCTCTCGAGAGTGATTTGTCATGGAGTTAGGGATAGAAAAGCTTCAAGTTAATGATTCCAGTTCAGTCATAGTTTGGAGATGTCATCTTTCAGAGAAGGGAGATGCAGCTGATCAGAGAGTTGTCTCATGTAAAGAAGGGTCTCTCCTGTTAGCCACTGTGAGCCACTGGGACATCACTGACACCTCTGTAAAAACAGTGCTGGTAACGTCAGTGTCATGGTTTAAGCCCAGATGGTAACTCAGAACCATGCAGCCACTTGCTTACTCCCCCCCTGCTCCTTCCTCCCCCCGCTCCGGGAGGGACTGAGAGGAGAATCGGAAGAATGTAACTCCCACGGATTGAGATAAGAGTAGTCCAGTAACTAAGGTATAACACAAATCACTGCTGCTACCACCAATAATAATAATGATAAGGGAAATAACAAGGGAAGAGAATACAACTGCTCACCACCTGCCGACAGATACCCAGCCCAACCCAAGCAATGATCCAGCCCTTCCGGGTAACTGCCCCCAGTTTATATAGTGGGCATGACGTGCTATAATATGGAAAACCTTTTTGGCTAGTTTGGGTCAGGGGTCCTGTCTCTGCTTCTTCCCGGCTTCCCCTCCCCCGTGGCAGAGCATGAGACTCAGAAAGTCCTTGATCAGACTAAACATTACTGAGCAGCAACTAAAAACCTCGGTGTTATCAGTGCTGTTCCCAGGCTGAAAATCAAAACACAGCACTGCACCAGCTACTAAGAAGGAGAAAAATGACTGCTACTGCTGAACCCAGGACATTCTGGAAAAGTCTCTCACTGCTGTCTGCAACCACAGCTCCCACATAACGCCAAATTTGGAAGAAGCAATGTCGCTTCCAACCCTCAAGTATGCAGCACATCAGCAGAAATTCTTTGTGTGCTGCCCTTGTCACCTCTGCTATAGGTGGCGTGTGGTGATGACTTTTTGGTAGTTTTTCTATCTAAAGTATATTTGGACAAGGTTTGCCAAACTGTGTATCTGGTTTGCTATTGTGATTTGCAAATTATTAAGAAAAGGTAAGTTCAGACTCAGTAGTTTTTTGGGGTTTTTTTCACAGTGTATGCATTTTCACAGTGCTGTCCAGGTAGCTAAGAACTGAAGGACAAAAGAACTGGAACAGAAATCAAAGCAAATAGAACAGAGTGTTTCAGAATTTGCTCACTTATCACACTGTAAATGTATTTATTGCACTGTCCTCATCCCCACAGGTATATGAGCCCTCACAGAGCAAGCTGAAGTTTATAACCTTTATAATAAATTAGAGGAAACAAGAGGGTGGATTGTAAAATAAAGTGCATTAATTCGTCAGTGTTGCCCCAGAAGGAATTTCCCAATGTGTTTCATTCTTCACTTCCTTTCGTCCCTGTCTGCTTCACAGGGATTCTTTCTCATTACAGCAGCCACTCTGATTAAAAACTCATTGGGTGAGGAGGATATCTCACTTTTCTACAAAGGCGAACACACGCATTGCTGCACCGCCTCTGATCAGCATTGTGGTAGCCTCCTGCTGTTGATCATTCTCATTCGTTTAGTCACTGAGCACAGCAGGATTACTGGGGTGCTTAAAGTTAAACAAAAATGCAAATGTTTGCAATGTTAAGGCACAAGAGGCTTTTAAAAGAGCAGACTATTACTTGCGTCTGCCATGACAGAATAATTTGGGGCATTTATTACTCAACAAGGGAAGTATAGTCTTCCTCCCAGTAGGATAACTAGTAATAATAATCAGAAGAATCTGTTATTTCAAGGAAACTAGAGAACTACAGTCTAAAGGCCACAGTCTTTGTTCTTCAGTTTATAGTTTAGTACTTCGTCAATATGTTAAATTCACATTTATCTGCATTGTTCTGCCTAGAAGTCATTAAAGAGTCCAGGATCCAGAGAGGTGTGAACTGTTGATCTTCAGGCACTTAGCAGTGCCCCAGTTCTTGGAGAGATCTGCGTCTGTCTACACAGAAGGAGTTTTAAGTCCTTAGGGTTTTGTAAGTCCTTGAAGGGCTTGTTCTATTTCTTTTTGGGATGAAGGAATTGTTATTTGCACTGTTTAATTTAATCTCAAACTGTCTTATTTGAAATTACACAGCTGAACTATTTGTAGAGAATAATTTTCTCACAGGTTTTGAAACTAGATGTTAATAAATTCATTCTGTGCTTCATATATGAACCTTTCTTTTTCATAAAATTTATTTGGAATGCTACGGTACACTAGGAAAATAACTAAAAGAGACCTGTTAATATAGATGTGTTTATCTTCATACAAAGTTAATTATTTTTGTGACTATTTTCATAATATACCTCAGAATAATGTCCATGCAGCGTGAGGTGAGAAGAAGATAAATAACAAAGTGGAATTCAATGTTTTATAGATCAGCTAAGACTCTTACTCTTTTTATCCAATAAGTTCAGTAGATGTAGGATTTCTAAAGTTTTATTGGTTTGGATCCCTTCCACCCTTTATCTGGTTTAAGAATATTCCTGGGGTATCTGAATGAAGCCCACTGAACTCCATCACTCATGGTTAGCAGTGCATCAGGTCAGCCAGAAATCTTGAACCCGTTCAAAGGTGCTTCATATGTCAGAACAGTCTTTCTAGTGATATCTGATGAGGTATTTATTTTCGAAGCTCACAAATCAGTATTAGCTTTTCACTGCCCACTGCAAAGAGAGGCCTTTCAGAATTTTCAGAAAGAACTCCTAACTGATCAGGGCTAGTGTTCATTGTACGCATAAAGATGGCTTACACATCTAAAGCGTAGAATAATAACCTAGAGTGCAGGTGAGCACATGAAATAATGGGACCATGTTGGTCTCCAACACTACAAGAGGAATGGATATTGTCTGCTTCTCTTAAGAGCTGGCTGCTGTGTCATGATGCTCTCGCAGCAACTGCTGGCATGATCAGGGTAGGACCACATTAATGTTTCTAAAAGTAGGAGGTTGACCTGGCAGGATGCAGGGGATCCCTAGGAAGTCCTGAAATCTGTCAAGGTTAGGTTTACTGCAGAGATGGCCTTGGATTTGTACAGTTTTAAATTCCAGATAGCAGTAATGTAGGGAAACAATATGTTCTTGGAAGTGATTAAAATTCAGGCTGTATTTCTGACAAAGTTGGTTCTAGTTTCTTGGCTAAATTATAGCAGAAGAAATTACAATCTGGCCTACCTGCATCCACCTGTGGGCGCAAGACGATGAAGTAGCCTTCATTTCTATCTTAATATATTGTGTACTGTTCCTGGCAATGGTAGATGTGCTGCTTTCCAACCCAGAGGGGTCTATATTTCAGTGTGAGTGCAGTGATCCATATACTGTTATTATCACACCATACAACACAATCTCTAAAGCACCTTGGGGTCCATCTCTCTTGGATGAAAGTGAAACAAAGGCATTATAAAAATGAAAAATATGTTCATAACAGTTTGCAGTAGAGTATTGCACCAGCCTCATTGGGCTACAGTGATGGATTAAAGGGAACTGAGTGAGTTATGTACTTCCTTCTCAATGCATTCAGAGTGTGCATATATTAAAAGTAGTTTTGGCAGACTCTGGCAGAAGGCTGAAAAGTCACAGGGAGGTAACCAGCTTTTGGTAATAGCTCATTAACATTATTTGTCATACTCATAACTCTCTTTAGAGTACACACAGAGATGGCAATTCACTGCTGGGCAGAGAGGAAAACAGCAGCAATGTCAGAAAGGAAAAGCAATTTTAGATGTACTTGACTGAAAGAAAGCTTGAAGAGCATTAGCCTTCTGAATTATTCATGAGTTTTTGAGACATCTTTAAGTGACTTGATGGGAGGCCATAGTTTAATCTGGGGGACAAAACTAAGAATAAGACACCATCTTTAGCCTCACAGCTTATAACTTTACTCTCAGCTGGCAGCAGTGAATGTTTTTATTGAGTTAAGCGTCCTGTGGGACTATGCTAGCTTCAGTAAGACTTTTGCAGTGAGAGTTTCCTCAAGAGAGATGCACTCAGGGGGGTCTGTTGGTGAGCAGATCGCAGACTCGGGAGGCGGGAGAACTTGGTTTGTTATTTTTGCTCCAATTTGGAAAGAGTCAGGACATCCCAGATGAGTTTCAGAAATACTTTTCTCTCATTATCTCATTAAAAGAAATCAGAAGTCTTGGGTTTGCTCCAGCCGGGAGCAGAGGATGTTTTCATGACCTCAGCATGTTCTCCAGAGCAGGAAAACAAGTTTCCTGTTCCACTTTACTCTTCCCAGGGCTGATAATTCTTGGCCAGAGACATAGTAATATTGGCATCATATATATAAAAGTATCTAACTAGTTCATAATAGGGATTGACTTTAATTAATATTAGACTTTTCTAAGTTGCATGTCAAAAACTGATTTATTTTTATTTTCTGGATGCAGAACAACTCAAATGTGCCTTTGTTGAGCACAGGAAAGTGCTTCACAAGGCACAAAGCAAGCAGATGTATTGCACTGGAGTAAATCTGTATCCCAGATTCTCTCATCTGAGGAGGAAGCATCCTTCAGAAAGCTCCACGCACATCCCTGGCACAGCTGTCTGCTGAGGTTATAAGTGGAAGAAAGTTGTGCTGTGACCTTTCCCTGTTCCTTCCCTTCCACATGGAGGAAATAAAATGTCCTTCCCCAGCTGCCCTCTCCGTGGCACTGGCAGGCAACAAAGTGGGAGTGCAAAATGTCTTAAGTCTTCTAACATCCCCATCTGGATATATAGATCAGATCAGAATCTAGCCTGCTCCATGTCAAAAAAAGGCCCAGTGAATTAAATATTGAGCAGTGTAATTTGTTCGCCTGTTGCATGTCTTTGTAAGTTTAGGTTCAATAACTATCTGTCAGTTATTTTTCTTTCATTTTCAACATATTCTAGAACTTTAATTTTCTGTCTTCTCAGCCTATCCATCATCCTCCAGATCCACATGGTACATCTGTTGTTTAATTTTCATTTGTTCCTTCTCTTCCTCTACTTTTGACTCTTATTGATTTTTGTAACCTTCAGTTAATATTTCAGTATATTATTAGTTTGTGTGACATTTTACAGTCCATGTAGTTAAATCACAACAAGCCTCTTGAAATTACTGGGCATGTAAGTCAAATAATTAATTTCACTTTCAAGGGAAAAACTGTTAGAAAACCAACACAGAAGCTTTCAACCCTGTGGAATTAATCACCTTTTGTGACTCCAGTATACCTGAAAGAATGGCAGGGCTTCTTGGTTTAATTTTATTCAAGTTACTGAGGTGCATAGGTTTTCTCATAAATACCTACCACACGTTACCTGCATTTTTAGATGTTGACATAACTGAAAAATCATCCTCAATGTATTTATGTCCTGGCAAGGAAGCCAGACAGTGATGTAGGGATTCCTCATGCTGGATCAATGTATTTCAGCAGCTGGCCCTCCACTGGCAGAGCAGCATTTATTTACTTGTAACTCCATGGAGAGGAAGGGACAAGGAGCAACTAAGGAAGATTTTAATTACAAATTCGGTACAGCAGAGATAATGCTATGGGACAGCTATGGTCATCTGTTTTGAGGTTTTGTGTTGTGAGTTTGAAGCTATTAATTAATTCTTTTAGATCTGTGACATGGGAACATGCCATCTACAATACTCTTTCAGCCTTCAACTGATGAGTATGGGGCATAAACATGGTATCTATCTCTTCTTTCAGCATTATGTTGAATATTATCTTTCTCATTTACAAAGAACTGAACTTATATTTCTTATGACATGGTTCTTGCACAAGCAATATATAAAATTTTATTACATTATATAGCAGCTCTGTGCACGCATAAAATTAGTTATGTATAAATGCCTGAAGGAAAGGCAATTCCAGTGCTAACATTGGTGTTTTCTCCTTTTTGCCAATAGATGGCAATATGTTATAGACATGTGGAATTACATAGCTCAACATTAAAACTGTTTTTTTTCCAAAAGGCATTTTGAAACATTGATTGGTTTGCATAGATACCAAATGCAGGAAAGCCAAGCCATAAGTTTTTTAAAATCACTTTTTTTTTTCTTCTTCTTCTTTTTGTATGTGCCTCTGTTGTGGTTTCACCCCAGCTTGCAACTAAGTAGTGTGCAGCTGCTCAGTAGCTCCCCCATGTCGGGATGAGGGAGAGCAAAAGTGAGAAAACGTGGGTGGAGATTAAGATAGTTTAATAGGTTGAGCAAAAGCTGTAAACGCAAGCAAAGCAAAACAAGGAATTCATTCACAACTCACCATTGACAGCCAGGTGTTCAGCCATCTCCAGGAGCGCAGGGCTCCATCACGCCTAACAGTTGCTACCTGGGAAGACAAAAACCATAACTCTGAGAGCCTCCCCCCCTTTCCTTTTTCTTCCCCCAGCTCTATATGCTGAGCATGATGCCTTGTGGTATGGAATATCCCTTGGATCAGTTGTGGTCAGCTGTCCTAGCTGTGTCCTCTCCCAACTTCTTGTGCTCCTCACACCACCCCACCAGCCTACTTGCTGGAGAGGAGCAGAAAAGGCCTTGATTCCATGTAAGCACTACTCAATAACTAAAACATCCCTGTGTTATCAACACTGTTCCCAGCACAAACACAAAAAATAATCCCAAATGAGCTACTATGAAAAAATTAACTCTATCCCAGCCAAAACCAGCACATTCTCTATTTTGATAGGAATGTATTACAGTGAAAACAGAACAAAAGAACTTTCTTCAGATGCAACATTACATATAAATTTTAAGCAGAAGAATTACTACATAATTCTTTCTTATGTGAAATTATAAATACCTGTCTATAATATAATCACTGAAAATATTATGGAACATGTAAGGGCGTTACAGTAAAGTCATGAGAGAGAACTACGATAGAAGTATGATAAAAGGAAAAAAAAAATATGGCTGGGGGGAGGGAAGGAGATTAATAGAGACAGAAGTTTATTTCAGTTTTTAACAAGGTCTTCTTTGATAAATGAGCCTTTATCCAGGTTGTTAGGATACTAGGATGTTAGAATACTCTGTTACCAATTGCTGAATGGTTGAACGTGCTGAATAGTAGAAGAGGTGGTGGTGGTGGAAAGCAGTTCTGATTCCCTTATTTTCAGATGTGACCTTTGCTGATCCTTTACCTTTGCTCCAGCACCACTACTTAATTGCATTTTTTTTATAGGCTTCAGGAAAAAATGGGGCAAGAGTTTTACACCCATTATGACTCTTTCATGGCATTGGAAATCTGCTAGAGGATGTGCAGCTGCTTTTCTGCACCCATTGAGGAACTGCAGCTGCACAAGCTTATTGGAACAGATACTGAGCTGCACCAGGGAATGGAGCCTTTTGTGTAATAAAATACTGTTTGTTGACGTACTTTGTGCTGTTAGAAGAAACATAAATAGCAGCTTTGTAAATTAAAGGGCAAAAATAGTCAAAGGGCAAAAATAGTCAAAGAGCAAAAATAACATGTCCAGTTAACTCCCTGCATTCTACCAACATTTCTTTTTATTTTAAATGAAAAAAGACACTCGCAATAAGGTGAAATGATGGTCATTGTGATATTTAGCTAAATAATCATGTGTAATCTTGTTTTTTTGAGGAAAAAAAGTAATAAGATGAAAGTGATACTGACTTCTCCCTACTTTAGTAATTAGCCCCTACACACATGATAATTTTTATTTTTTCAATCAGATTGCTTATTTTAGTTGCAGCTGTTTGGATTTCACCAGATTTATATATGCTGCTTCTTGAGATGGTTTTGTAGTTTGAAAGGTTTAAAAAAAAAAATCACTATTAGCACGTTTATTTGGAAGGATGTGATCAGTAAAGTATAAATTGAACTTGAAAACCTCACAGTCCATTAAAAAAAAAAAAAACAACCCACAAACCATTTTTAATACCTGTTAACTGTTTCTTCTGTATCAAATTTGCCTGGTTTAAATGTCCAGAAAATATTTTTTCTAAACTGTTTGCACTGAAAAGGAGATAAAATCTGTTGTCTGAAGAGCAAGTCTCTGCTATTTTTACTTTGCAAGCTGTCACCAAAACCAGAGATTACAGAACTGGAATTCAGCTGACAGGTTTGCTAATGGTGCATATCTTGAAATAAAAGAAAAGGAGGCTTTCTGTAGTAGTAACATATTGACTTTGCAGAGCAGTCAACTAGAAGTATTCTGGCAATTTTTGACAGGTCTAGGATTTTAGAGCAGACTCATTAAAAAAATTAGTCTTATTATTCAAAACTGGTTTAAAATTATCACAACCAGTTGGACCTGAAAAACTGAAATGGAATCTAAAGTTTTGTGATACTTCAGATGTATTAATATCATAATTGTTGATGATTTTAAAAATACAATTTCAGAAAATATCAAATATGAAATATAATTAGGAAGAACACATTTTTTGAACTCCAAAAATGTCCACATTTTTAATTTTTTTATGTTTAGATAAAAATGCATCATAATTTGAAAGATCATGCAGTATATAGTATTGCAATCTTTAAATCATGGAGGGAAACAAGAAATACTACTTTGTGCTTACTGATTGAAAACAAATACATATTCTTATTTATTAAATTTTGAGTAAAAACAAACATAGCTAGTAATTTACCTGTAAATATATCAATGAAGAATCTATTCTTCATCTTATAGTAGTACAAAAAGAAATCCTGTTGAGCTGATTGCCTCCTGTTCAGTTTGTACAGTAGTATAAAAGGAAATTGAGCTGATTGCCTTCTATTCAATTTACAGATAGAACATATGATTCCTAGTCCCTCTAAAACCCACTATCTAGGATTTTGCTCCCTCAAACAATAGGGATTTGCACATCAGCATAACTTCAAATATTAGAGAAACATTAGTTTGTTATTTGGAAAGTGCCCATACTTCTGCCTATGTTTTCATGAAATTTGTGCAGCTGCTGTGCTGTGCACATACAATGACTCCAACACATCTGAAATGCACTGGGCTGTGTTGTTAAACTATGTTTTTTCCAGGAGGCTCCACAATAAGTGCAGTCCAGAATGAC
Organism: Psittacula echo; assembly: GCF_963264785.1. Taxonomy (NCBI): domain Eukaryota; kingdom Metazoa; phylum Chordata; class Aves; order Psittaciformes; family Psittacidae; genus Psittacula; species Psittacula echo. Next base: position 94,815,772 of record NC_137738.1, read on the forward strand.
TTTGGTATATCTGTTGCTGTTTATGTTCTTGGGTCCATAAAGCCTGAACACTCTGAGTCTTGTGGAAGGTGATTTCCACTCTTCAAATTGCTGGGCATTGTTGTGTTGGAAAAAGTGATGCAAGATTGTGGAACACAATACATTTCATCCTGCATTTCAACTTATTTCTCAGCTACATAAACTCTAGGCATGTCAGGGTAGATGGGGAGGATCAAAAAAGGAAAAAGAAACATATGTGAAGGCTGCAGGTAGCAATAAATTGAGCAGTATGCTCTCTTGGCAAGTTAAGGGACAAAACATACAGATGAGATGGGAATCCTTCCAATTGGGAACTTCATCTATTCTTCAAGACTGAGTTTTGCAAGGTGCCCTCACTCCAATGAGCAAATCACTTAAACTCATTTCCCTGTGGGAATACTTGCATGCTTAAAATTACGTGGTAATATACACAGTGCTGCATTAGAAAATGTAGAAGTGAATGAAATTGCTTTCAACATCTAAATCAATCATGACACATGGTGTTTCTGTAATTCTTGTAGCAAAAATGTTCTGCACCAGTGGATGTCACTGTCTGCACCTTGCAAGAGTCTCTTAATGATGCTGCAGATGAATCCTTGCAAAGAATGTAAGGGGGAAAATAGATCCATCTGTGAATCAAATTGGTACTCTGTTGCCATGTATTAAAAGATAAGCATATAGTGCTTTTGAGGGTCTATCTTCCCTCCATAAAGCACCCACTAAACCAAAGAAACCCCCTCCTGTAATTTATCTTGAATGCTTGCTCAATGTGTTTTATCATCAAAAGTCATGTATCTCCTTTCCTATCTAGAACAACCAAGATAAAAATAACAGATGTACAGTTAAAGCCATTGAGAAATATTGCTATGTTTATAAAGTTTCTGGTTGTGTTGTTACAAGTAGGAGAGTTGATAAATTGGGAAACCCCTGAAGCATGTTTAGTACTCAGCACAGAAATTTTATTTATGTAGATAAATAACACTCCTTTAACATGGCAAATCTGCTAGAGTGAAAACTGTGTGGTTTCAGTATTTGTAATGTGAGCATTTCAGAAGTGTAAGTACCAGTTTATGCAAATAGGTCTCAAACTCATCAGTTTTACCTACCTTATTATTGATATCTATCTTCATTGAAGCTACGTACTGAGTGCACTTCATTAAGGCTGACAAGCCAAAGGCTGCTTCTTCTCCCTGGGAATTGCCATCTTCTTTACAATGCAAAAGCCATTAAATGAGCCTTTTACAGTAAGTCAGCTCTCCCTGCTTCTCTCCCCCAGTAGGGGGGTATTATTTTTTTTTCGTTTTACTCCACAAATCCTGCTTAAAGAGACATGGTAAGATTCTTACAATGAAAAACATCGCACCTTTGTCATTCCTCAGAAGAATGTACTTATTCCCCAGGGTCCTAACTGCACAACATTAACAGTCACCTTACAGTATGTATGCACCCCCTTGCACATAAACTTTTTTTAACTTCTACTGGAAAGAAATGTTCAAATGTTCTTTTTTCTCCATTGCCTCTAAAAAGGTTTTATTTTTTCCTACAACACTTTACGTTACTTTTATTATATAGTGATATTTAAAGATAAAACAAAGCAAAGTTCTCTATATAGAATGCTCTACTTATGATTGTTGAATGAAAGACATTTATTCACAGGTTTGTTTTTTGTGCAAGCTTTGCTAGAGCCTTTTCATAGAGGTGTATTGCTAGATCACTAAATGTATGGTCACACGTGAGAGAAGGACTCCTTTTAATGGACAGTCCAGTATCTTGGCTTCAGAGAAAACAATTTCGTTTGAGTTGATATCAAAAAATAAATCCTGATGTAGATGGGTAATACAAACCAATTTTTGTATTGTACAAGCCAGGCTCCTCCCTGCCGTAAAAATCCACTCTTGTTCTTACTTTGTCATGTGTGTACTTCTCTACACGGCTCTAAATATGTTTCTTTCTGTGGCTGTATAATGACACATCAGCAGCTAGAGTTCAAATAAGGTATTTGAGTTTTATATTTTAACAATAGTTCTTATAAATATATGCCAAGATATTCAACAACTGTTTTCTTCATGATGCTCTGCTCAAGCCCTAGATGCAAACTCTTGTTCTTACTGCTTAGGCTGGCCACATTAGAGACACTGTAAAGAACTGCAAAGAGTCAGCTGGTGCTTTTGATATAGATCTGAAACTTTGTCTTAATCTGTGAGGTGCTTTTGAAAGAATACCACACCATTATTCAGTCACCCCCAGACAGAAAGATCAGTTCAGATATCCTGATGTGCTAGGTGAGCGCAGAAGCTGCAGTTCATGTGTTAACTGCCAAGGAGATGTTGATGTACTCTGCATGTCCTTCTTTCAGGTAGCAATAACTATTTATAAGGAATTAAACGGCTTCTCAGACTGTAATGAAGCAAAGGGAATTTCAGATTAGATCCCTGTGTGTAGCAGGGAGGAGAGCAAAGCACAAGTTGACGCCAATTGGTTGATGTTTAGCTCAGCAATAGAAGCTCAGGGAAATGAGGATGAGGGGACGTTTGTGGTTATGGAATTTGGTGTTCTAAGTAACCACTATGCATACTGAGGCTGCCTACAAAAGCACTTTTGCTTTGTGTTGTCTTGTTAACAGTATGATTTGTTTGGGTTTTTTTTAACTTTTCTCATCATTTTGTCCTTGTCTTTTTATGATTGAGAAGTGGGGTTTTGGCTTTTGGGCTGTAGTATTTTAGTTTTTGCAGATCAAAGGTGGTTTTTAAAACAGTTTGTCATCAAGTTTCCAAACTTGAAGCTGCATTGTGGGCAAAACTGCCCTCGAGAATCTGGCTCACACTGGCCTAGGACACTGGTTTGAAGTATAAAATGCTCATTTTGCAAGTTAGCTGTCAATTTTAGATTTTTGATCTGTTTTACTGATGATATGAATGTGGCCCTGTTAGGATCCCTGTTCAGGAAAAATCATAAATATGAACATGATAATTGAGTGCGCCCTCAGCAAGTTTGCCGATGACACCAAGCTGTGTGGTTCGGTTGATACACCGGAGGGAAGGAATGCCATCCAGAGGGACCTTGACACGCTTGTGAGGTGGGCTGATGCCAACCTCATGAAGGTTAACCATGCCAAGTGCAAGGTCCTACACCTGGGTGGGAGCAATCCCAGGCACAGCTACAGGTTGGGCAGAGAAGAGATTCAGAGCAGCCCTGCAGAGAAGGACTTGGGGGTGTTGGTCGATGAGAAAATGAACATGAGCCGGCTTCAGTGTGCGCTCGCAGCCCAGAAAGGCAACCGTATCGTGGGCTGCATCAAGAGGAGCGTGACCAGTAGGTCAAAGGAGGTGATCCTGCCCCTCTACTCTGCTCTCGTGAGACCTCACTTGGAGTATTGTGTGCAGTTCTGATGTCCTCAACATAAAAAGGACATGGAACTGTTGGAACAAGTGCAGAGGAGGGCCACAAGGATGATCAGGGGACTGGAGCACCTCCCGTATGGAGACAGGCTGAGAAAGTTGGGGCTGTTCAGCCTGGAGAAGAGAAGGCTGTGTGGAGACCTCATAGCAGCCTTCCAGTATCTGAAGGGGGCCTACAAGGATGCTGGGGATGGACTATTCATCAGGGACTGTAGTGACAGGACAAGGGGTAACGGGTTCAAACTTAAACAGGGGAAGTTTAGATTGGCTATAAGGAAGAAATTCTTTACTGAGAGGGTGGTGAGGCACTGGAATGGGTTGCCCAGGGAGGTTGTGAATGCTCCATCCTTGGTGGTGTTCAAGGGCAGGTTGGACAGAGCCTTGGGTGGCATGGTTTAGTGTGAGGTGTCCCTGCCCATGGCAGGGAGGTTGGAACTAGATGATCTTAAGGTCCTTTCCAACCCCAACTATTCTATTCTATTCTATTAACCCACTTCAGCAGGTTTTTTGAATTGAAACACTGGTTTAGTAACTCTTTAGGTCCTATGTAGATGACCTAGAGATGTGTAGAAACTACCTTAGTAGTTAGCAGAATTCAGTTAAATTGCTGTTTGAAAGACTGGTTTGTGTCTTTGAGATTAGAATATTAAACATCAGCCCCATCTTTGCCATAAAGTAAAAAAAAATAAAACCCCAGCCAGTCTGGTCTCTAGATTTGTATTTGATCCTGCATCTTGGGAAAGGCAATGCATTAACTGTGATATTGCTCCTTAGGCACTAAAGAATTTCCTCTAATTATAATATCACCTAATATCTGGCACCAAGGAATGTGATTATCCCCTCCTGAAAATGCTTTAGACCTCATCAAGAAGTATGTATAATCCACTGGCTTTGGAAGTAAATATTACAAGCTTACTCTCTGCATGAAGTCTAATCCAAAGAATTTGAATGTAAAGAGACAGGAAGCCTGAAAGAATAGTTAAATATAATTAGATTTCCTTGCAGATTTCTGTTCCAGTACCTGTTCAGAGCTTGTCCATCATGCTCTGTCACAGACTAATTTAATGAGTTAGTTCACTCCCTTACCTTCCCTTCCATGGTGTCCGAAGCAGCTTCCATTCATCTCAGTAAATTGAAGCCTTATACAAAAACACATTCACTTAAATATTACAGAAAGAAATTACTCATCTCACTGATCGAGTGTCCCTGTACTATCTATAAGTCTACTTAAAGAAATAAGCATTATTGTACTTCTGAGAAACAGGCATCTATTTTAGTGAGAAAATTCCCTAAAGTGATTATGACTTTAGAATTTCATTCCACTGTCACTATCAGGAATCAGAAAAGTTTTCTTTTTAATCAAGCTTGGAAATACTAAAGATGGAAACTTTACCACAACTGTAGGGGTTTCATCAAACAAATGACAGAAACCTCCTTCTTTAAATCACTTTTTTTTATTTTTCTTTTTTCCCCTTGCATTTGATGTTACAGTTGAGTTTTGAAACACTGTAGAGTCACAGCTCTGTGAGAACACAACAGATCAAAGACAAGAGTTCTGAGAGAAGGTTAGTTTTGCTCAAGTCTTTTGTGAAACCTCTGGGTCATGCTGGGACGCCTCAGTAACTAGCATCGGCTTTGCGTAATCATTCTGGATCTACCACTAATCAGTTACACCATATTGATATTTCTATTAATGAATCTCTACAAAAGCATTAAAAACAGGAAGACATAACAACTTTCAACAACAAGATGAGAAAAAATTGTCTTATCTCTTAACCCTGAAAGTCACTATAACTGTCTGGTTTTATTTCTCCTCTTCAGTTGATTCATCTTTTTCTCAAGAAGTATTTTCTTTCTTTGCCTTTTCTTGGGACGTTTCCATCCCTTCTTTTTCACAGGACTTGTCAGTTCTTTCATTTCTGTATATCTCCTCTAATACCTGAGTGTGTGACTGGGCTGAGAATCATATAAGGAAAGCAACATCCTGTGGCCTACTCTTTCAATAGCAAAACTTAATGCAGCTGAAGGCTTTCACTTGCTGAGACAGAAACTCTATATAAGGCAAAGAGCTGAACACTCAGCATAAGGAAATTTAATTTTCTTAGGTAAGAACATGCATTTGAATGAAATTCCAAACAACAAATTACAAATATTTGGAAGAAACATATGAATTAATCAGGATGACAAAATATTTTTCTGTAGGAGTTTAAAAATGATCTCCTGAATTATTTTGATATCTTTATCAATTATTTTTTTTCAAATTAATGTTGTTCTTTGATATTCTGTACTGCATCTTTCTCAGATTTCTGTGACTGTTAGCATTATAGTGCTATCTAGTCATGAGAACAGGGAAATCAATTATCCATATCATCCCTTAGCCATACTCCTTTTGCTAATTGTTCTTTTTCACTTCATTATTGCCTTTTCCCCTGCATGTTTCACAAGGAGTGTGTAAAGAATGCTGAAATCTTTTGGAACAGAAAAAATCCAAATACTTGGCAAGACAGGATCTGCTGATCTCTATTGGCTAATACAGAAAACACTCTGGAAACTAAACAAGAGTATTAGTGAAAGCAGCATCAGGTTGGGATAAGCAACAAAAAGGTGAGAAAGGAAAATTATGTGAAGGTTGGCAGTATCAGAGGGGAAGCAATACAAAAACCAGTTAATGATTTGAAAAGGAAGAGTCATAAGACCTGTGAGGAATATATATATATAAGATTCTATTCTGTAATAGATATTCTTAATGTGACATTCAGGGTGGGTAGGTATGGACTATGGATATGGAACCAAAGCAAGACTCTCAGTGCAGTAATAAGTCCATTGCGAGACCTCAGCATATGGGTAAATGAAACATTTAACTCTCTTGTTAACATTAGTGCTCATAGAAACTCTTTTAGGTGGCAAAAGTTAGGTACCACTGTAGCATTTTTATTTATTTTTTCTCTAAACAGTGTATTTGGTTTCAATGGCAAGGATTTGGTATCAGAGGGATACAGGGGTGGCTTCTGTGAGAAGCTGATAGATACTTCCCGCATGTCCAATAGAGCCAATGCCAGTGGGATCCAAGATGGACCTGCCACTGGACAAGGCTGCATCAGCAATGCTGGTAGCACCTCTGGGATTATGTAGTTAAGAAAGGGAAAAAGTTACTGAACAACAGCACCTTCAGCCAGAAAGAGAAATGAGAATATGTGAGAGCAGCAGCCTTGCAGAAAATCAGGTCAGTGAAGAAGGAAGGGGGGAGATGCTCCTGGCAGCAGAACAGAGATTCCACTGTAGCACGTGGTGCAGCCCATGGAGGTCCATGATGGAGCAGATCTCCACCTGCAGCCCAGGGAGGAACCCACACCAGACCAGCAGGATGCCTGAAGGAGGCTGTGACCCAGTGGGAAGCCCGTGCTGGAGCAGGCTCCTGGCAGGACCTGTGGCCCCATGGACAGAGGAGCCCACACTGAAGCAGGTTTGCTGCAGGACTTGTGACCCCACAGTGGACCCACCCTGGATCAGCCTCTTCCTGAAGGACTGAGCCCATGGAAGTGACCCCTGTTGGAGCAGTTTATGCAGAACTGCAGCCCATGGGAAGGACTCACATTGGAGTTCATGGAGAACTACCTCTTGTGGGAGGGACCCCTCACTGGAGCAAGGGAAGAGTGTGAGGAGTCCTGCCCTAAGGAAGGAGTGGCAGTGACAAGGTGTGATGAACTGACCACAACCCCCATTTCCTAGCCCCATATGCTACTCAGGGTGGGGGTAGGAGGTAGAGAAAGGAGGTGTGAAGCTAAGGCCAGAAGGAAGGGAGGGGTGGGGAGAAGATGTTTTAAGATTTGGTTTTATTTCTCATTACTCTGAGTTTTGATTGATAATAAATTAAATAAATTTTCCCCAACTCGAGTCTGGTTTGCCCATGACAGTAACTGGCGAGTGACCTCCTCATGTCCTTATCTTGACCAATGAGCCTTTCATTATATTTGTTCTCCCCTGCCCAGCTGAGGAGGGCAGTGATAGATCAGCTTTGGTGGGCATCTGGCATCCAGCCAGGGTTAACCTACCACAAAGGGAAAAGCCTGAATTATGTATTCTATTGGAAAACTGCTGGCCTATCTCATTCTTTGCTTTTCTCAAGAACAATGTCACAGTCATCTTACAAGTGACAATAAATTGTTTAACATATTGTCTTACGTTCCCTCGTTAAATTAAAAAAGTGTTGTGCATCTGTAATTAAAATTAACCAACCCATGAGCAATCACTTTATTAGAGAGATAAATAATAAAGAACATGATTTATAGTAATCTGAGGAGTGAGGTACAAAGTGTTCACTTAGCCTGGTCCCTCAAGTACTATATAAATGCAAGGTCTTAGGTTTCAATGATCAAATGCCCAACTAGTGGCTTTGATAATAATTCAATGAATATATATTATTTAGTTTTAGAGAAATAATTGATAGGAAGATAGAAATTTACAGAATATGATGTTTAGAACCTCTGCAAATAATTGCAAAACCTTATATGTAAATTAGACTTCTTAGAATTTTTTTCCTTTTAATAGCATCTTCTTCATCAGTTTTTTGTCTTTCACTACCGTGAATGTGTCCCAAAAGGTAAGCTTTACCTGAAAATTTGAACAATATCTTGCGTTTTCTGTGGCAGAATTTCTGAAGGTGTGGATCTGCATCTAAGCAGTGAAAGCAGTGCTCCCCACACCCCCAAAAGTCTCCTTTGTCTAACTCAGTCAAGCTTAATATCACATGTAAAGAAAGACTAGGTATCTGTGCACTCATTAGCAAAGATAAAACTACTAGTACTTCCTAAAGTCTCTAAAGATTATGAAATATCAAGGAATCTTGTACAATTGATTAATGTGCGACTTTTAATTGGTAAAGAAGAGAGGAAATGTCCTCTGTTGCTGTACAGACGTGTTAAGCACAAAGATGATTTCTGGATGGTGTGGTATCCTTAAGGATTTCTTTAGGTGAGAGACAACATGTCCTTCATTCAGCAGTCACAAAGCTTTTCAAATAGTGTTCAAAGGCCTAATAAATGGAAATAGAAAATGGTTAATCCCCCTATTTAACCCAAGAAGGCTCATTTTAGAGGTCTTCTCTAAGCTGTGCATACTAGAGGTAGCCAAACTAGTCTTAAGAGGAAAACTTTAGGCTAGTAGCTGCATTCTTGGTGTGGCAATTCAGAACTCAACACAGGTTAGGTTAGCCAGGCTTTTCCTATGGCAGGCTTTGGTAGAAGCTCCAAGGACAGAAATTACCTGCAATTCTGCAAGTAAGGGTTAGGGTTAGGGTCCCACAGATGAGAAAACCTGTTCAGGCAGGTTGGGCTGTAGCTGTCGTCACAAAACAGATCAGGAGGTGCTTTTTACAGGGCATATCTAAATTACACTGTGCAGCATAAATTACTCTGTAGCAAATTTGGTTGATACCAAAGGGCTAATGGCAAAAGTTTTATCATCTTTCCCTCAGGAGTGGCACTGCTGATCACTCTGTTCTGCAGAGCTGTTGTCTTTTTGATATCTATTACTCTGAAGAATTTCATTTATACTTTTCATCCTTATAAACCTTGCTGCTGTCTTTTCTCCTAATAAATAAAGCAGGGACTTTTATGAAAGCCACGTCAGGCTCATGCAATGATTTCCTCTAAACTGCTTTTGTCCAGGCTTCGTTCTGTGGTGAAAATATGGGGAAGGCTGGATAAAGCCAGGAGCTGGGATGTCCTACAGCACAGCTATAGCCAGAGGACCTGGAAATAAGTATGCCAAGTCTGTGGTTTATGTAAAGGAGGGAAAGAGCTATTGTAGGAGTGTGCTGCAAGTGTCACATAGATAAAGAGGTAGAGAGAACCTAGTTTTAAGATAGTGAGACAGTCAGTGAAGAAATATTTAACATGTTAATGTGTTGTTAGAAAAAATTCTCACTGTGCTTATTACTGTTAGCATTCTTGAGTCTAAACATATTTATTGAATAAAAAGGAAAAAGCCTGTATTTCTGGGTTATAGTAATATAATTATAACATTTTTTCTGTAAATTGTGCATGGTTTGCTTTTCACATACTTTTACTCTGGATCGCTATCTTTAGCCTTATCCCTAGAGATTAAGGAAAAATAGTTTTTCTGTTATCTCCATATGGCCATTCCAGTACTAATCTACCTCCTTGTTTAGCTGTTTTTCATTATTCTTTTTAATTATTTCTTTCTTGCTTACAAAATTCAGTGAACCATTATCATAAAATAGTAAACTTTTTTTAGAAAAGTACTTTTTCTATGTTCAGTAAAACAAAGCTCCAAATATACTCACTTGGAGTATTGCGTACAGTTCTGGTGCTCTCAACATAAAAAGGACATGGAACTGTTGGAACAAGTCCAGAGGAGGGCCACAAGGATGATCAGGGGACTGGAGCACCTCCCGTATGAAGATAGGCTGAGGAAGTTGGGGCTGCTCAGCCTGGAGAAGAGAAGGTTGCGTGGAGACACCATAGCAGCCTTCCGGTATCTGAAGGGGGCCTACAAGGATGCTGGGGAGGGACTCTTCATCAGGGACTGTAGTGACAGGACAAAGCGTAACGGTTTCAAACTTAAACGGGGAAAGTTTAGATTGGATATAAGGAAGAAATTCTTTACTGAGAGGGTGGTGAGGCACTGGAATGGGTTGCCCAGGGAGGTTGTGAGTGCTCCATTTTTGGTGGTGTTCAAGGGCAGGTTGGATGAGGCATTGGGTGACATGGTTTAGTGTGAGGTGTCCCTGCCCATGGCAGAGGGGTTGGAACTAAATGATCTTAAGATCTTTTCCAACCCTAACTATTCTATGATTCTATGATTATATACTCATTTAAAGTCTTACTGAATTCTGTCTTGGTGTGTCGAAAGGCCACTGCGTGTGTCCATATATATATGTGCTAACTTAATAGATGCATCATGCGCGAAACACTAGTCCTTAGAGAGGTGCAGGGAAGGGATGCCACCTCATGAAGTTCAACAAGGACAAGTGCAAGATTCTTCATCTGAGTTGGGGCAATCCCAAGCAAAACTATGGGCTGGGAGAAGAATGGATTTAGAGCAGCACTGAGGAGAAAGACTTGGGAGTGTTAGTCTATGAGAAACTTAACATGAGCCGGATTCAATGTGAGCTCGCAGCCCAGAAAGCCAACTGTATCCTAGGCTGCAACAAAAGCAGCGTGACCAGCAGGTCGAAGGAGGTGATTCTGCCCCCCTACTCCACCCTTGTGAGACCCCACCTGGAGTACTGTATACAGCTCTGGGGCCCCCAGCACAAGCGGGACATGGACCTGCTTGAACAAGTCCAGAGAAGGGCCATAAAGATGATCAGAGGGCTGTAGCACCTCTCCTATGAAGACAAACTGAGAGTTGGGGTTGTTCAGCCTGGAAAACAGAGGGTCCCGTATGCCGACAAGACCCAATCCACAGGGAGATCTGCTGCCTCCCTGGGGCCTGGATACAGGACATCACCGAGAGACTTTCTGGGTTGATTAGGCCCTCTGATTATTGTCCACTGCTAATACTCCAGGCTGGCAGTGACGAGATTGAAAGGAGGAGTGCTAAGGCAATTAAAAGGGACTTTAGGGCACTGAGTCAAGTGGTTGATAGGGCAGGAGCCCAAGTGATCTTTTCCTCCATCCCTTTGGTGGCAGAAAAATTTAATGAAAGGAACAGGAGAGCCCACATTATTAACAAGTGGCTCAAGGGTTGGTGTCGTCGGCAGAACATTGGGTTCTTTAACAATGGGACCAGGCACCTGGCCTACTGGACACGGATGGGTTGCATCTCTCTGTTAAGGGTAGAAGAATTTTTGCTCATGAATTGGCAGAACTCATTGAAAGGGCTTTAAACTAGGTTTGAAGGGGGAAGGGGATGCAGCTGGGCTGACTGGAAGCAGGTCCAAGGGTAATCAACCTGGGTCGGTGGTGAAATGGGTGGATCAGCTGAGGTGCATGTATACTAATGCATGTAGTATGAGGAATAAACAAGAAGAGCTGGAAGCCATGGTGCAACAATATAGCTATGATGTAGTCGCCATCACAGAAACGTGGTGGGACGAGTCAAATAGCTGGAACATCGTATTGCATGGCTACAAGCTCTTCAGAAGAGACAGAAAAGGGAGAAGGGGTGGAGGGGTGGCCCTTTATATTAGGGAGGTCTTAGATGTTATAGGTATTGAAATTAATGATGATGAAGTTGAATGTTTATGGGTAAGAATCAAGGGGAAGGCCGGTAAGGCTGATATCCTTTTGGGGGTCTGTTATCGTCCACCCAACCAGAAAGAAGAAGTGGACAACTTGTTTTATAAGCAACTGGAGAATGTTTCTGGATCTTCAGCCCTTGTTCTTGCGGGCGACTTCAACCTACCAGATATATGTTGGGAATTTCATACAGCTCAAAAAAGGCAGTCCAGAAAGTTTTTAGAGTATGTGGAGGATAACTGTCTGTCACAGCTGGAGAGCGAGACTACCAGGGGAGGGTCTATGTTAGACCTGTTGTTCACTAATAGAGATGGACTGGTGGGTGAGGTGAAGGTTGGAGGTTGCCTGGGGCACAGTGATCATGAAATTGTAGAATTCTCAATACTCAGGGAAATCAGGAGGAACATCAATAAGACCTATACTTTGGACTTCCGGAGGGCAGATTTTGGCCTGTTTAAGAGACTCATTCGGAGAGTTCCTTGGGAAACTGCCCTTGAAAACAAAGGAGTTCAGGAAAGATGGGTGTGCCTCAAAACAGAGATCTTGAGGGCGCAGGAAAAGTCTGTTCCTGTGTGCCGAAAGATGAGCCGACGAGGCAAGCGTCCAGCCTGGATGGGTACTGAGGTTATGAAGGAACTTAGAAATAAAAAGAAGGTGTATCATCTTTGGAAGGAGGGTAGGGTTTCTCAGGGAGTGTTTAAGGAGGCTGCTGGGGCATGTAGAAAGAAAATTAGGGAGGCCAAAGCTCAGTTTGAACTTAAATTAGCAACTTCTGCAAAGAATAATAAAAAAAGTTTTTATAAATATATCAATGGTAAAAGGAAGGGTAAGACTGATCTTTGCTACTTATTGGATGAGGCAGGAAACTTAGTAACTAAAGATGAGGAGAAAGCAGAAGTGCTTAATGCCTTTTTTGCCTCAGTTTTCAGTAGGAAGACACCTTGCCCTCAAGATAACTGTACTTTGGGGTTGGTTGGTGGTGTTAGGGAGCAAAATGGTCCTCTTGTTATTCAAGAAGAGGAAGTTAGAGAATTGTTGAGGCACCTGAACAGTTACAAATCAATGGGACCAGATGGGATCCATCCCAGGGTGATGAGGGAGATGGCGGATGAGCTTGCAAAGCCACTCTCTATCATTTACCAACAGTCGTGGCTCACTGGTGAGGTTCCAGGTGATTGGAAGCTGGCCAATGTGATGCCCATTTATAAAAAGGGTAGGAGGGAGGATCCTGGTAATTACAGGCCAGTTAGTCTGACCTCAGTGCCGGGAAAGTTAATGGAAAAGTTCATACTGAGTGCTATTAAGCAGCACTTAAGAAATAGCCAGGGTATTAGACCCAGCCAGCATGGGTTTATGAAGGGCAGGTCATGCTTGACCAACCTGATTTCCTTTTATGATCAGGTGACCCGCCTGGTGGATGTGGGAAGGGCTGTGGATGTTGTCTCTTTGGATTTCAGCAAGGCTTTTGATACTGTCCCCCATAACATACTCCTGGAAAAGCTAGCAGCTCACGACTTGGACAGGAGCACTCTTTGCCGGGTCAGTAACTGGCTGGATGGCTGGGCCCAGAGGGTGATGGTGAACGGTGTTGCATCCAGCTGGCAACCAGTCACCAGTGGTGTCCCTCAGGGGTCTGTGCTGGCACCGGTGTTGTTCAATATTTTTATTGATGACATGGATGAGGGTATTGAGTCTTTCATCAGTAAGTTTGCAGATGACACTAAGCTGGGAGCTTGTGTCGATCTTCTGGAAGGAAGGAGGGCTCTGCAGAGAGACCTGGATAGGTTGGATAGATGGGCAGAATCCAATAAGATGAAATTTAATAAGTCTAAGTGCCGAGTCCTACATTTTGGCCATAAAAACCCCTTGTAATGTTACAAGTTGGGGACAGTGTGGCTGGATAGTGTCCAGGTAGAAAGGGACCTGGGGGTATTGGTGGATGGCCAGCTGAATATGAGCCAGCAGTGTGCCCTGGTGGCCAAGAAGGCCAATGGCATCCTAGCCTGCATTAGGAATGGTGTGGCCAGCAGAAACAGGGAGGTTATTCTTCCCCTGTACTCAGCACTGGTGAGGCCACACCTTGAGCCCAGTTCTGGGCTCCTCAGTTTAAGAAGGACGTGGAAATGATTGAGCGCGTCCAAAGGAGGGCAACGAGGCTGGTGAGGGGCTTGGACCACAAGCCCTACGAGGAGTGATTGAGAGAGTTGGAGTTATTTAGCCTGGAGAAAAGGAGACTCAGAGGTGACCTTATCGCTCTCTACAACCTCCTGAAAGGAGGTTGTAGAAAGGTGGGGGTTGGTCTCTTTCACCAGGCAGCAACTGACAGAACGAGAGGACACAGTCTCAAACTGCGCCAAGGAAGGTACAGGTTGGATATTAGGAAGAAATTTTTCACAGAAAGAATAATAAATATTGGAACGGTCTGCCCAGGGTGGTGGTGGAGTCACCATCCCTGGATGTGTTTAAAAAGAGATTGGATGTGGCACTTGGTGACATGGTTTAGTCGAGGTGTTGGGCATGGGTTGGACTCGATGATCTTGAAGGTCCCTTCCAACCTGGTAATTCTGATTCTGATTCTGAAAAGAGAAGGCTCAGGGAAGACCTTATAGCAGCTTCCAGTACTTACAGGGTGTTTACAAGAATTCTGGAGAGGGACTTTTCACAAGGGTAAGTAGTGACAGCACAAGGGGGAATGGCTTTAAACTGAAAGAGGGTAGATTTACATTAGATATAAGGAAGAAGTTCTGCAACATGGGGGGTGTGAGACACTAGAACAAGCTGCCCAGAGAAGCTGTGGCTTCCCTATCCCTGTCAGTGTTCAAGGCCAGGTTGCTTTGAGCAACCTGCTGTAGTGGCTGTAGTGGAAGGTGTCCCTATCCATGGCAGGAGTAGAACTAGATGATTTCTTCCAACCCTAATCATTCTATGACTCTATGAATTGCTTTCCAAATGCCAAAAAAACAAACCTTTCTCACAGAGGTGTTAATTATTAATGATTTTTAATTGAGGAAGCAATAAAGAAAGAAAGGATTTAGATGTATTGATAAATTCTATGGCAAAATTGAGAAAGAAGTGACTGATTCATGGACCTACCTCTTTCCAAAAACACTTGTGGCTTTTTCCCCCTGTTGCAGTTTGATGAAGGTATGTATATTTTTTTCCTTCAGTAACTGACAGGTAGGTATTGTAGGAAGAGAAACAAGTAAACAAACAGACAAACAAAAAGATGGGAAAAATAATGTAATAGAAGCTGTTTTGTGAGCAATAGAACTAATGGTGTTTATTTCCCTGAGGTTTTCTGTCATGTCATCACTGCAATGCTTCTAGTTTCCACACAGCACCTTGCACTTTCAGTGGGACAAGTATAGCTTGGGCTATAGCCAAAGTATGTGAAAACCACCTGCCACCATGCTGGAAGGGTAACAGATGAACTTTTATCCCCTTCTCTTCAGAGAGAGATTGCAGATCTGCTGATTCTCACGAAGCTTATAAACACTCACTATCTTTTTTCCCATTTAACACTGCTGAATTTCATTGATACTGACCGTAAGTTTAAAAATTTTATATAGAAAGAAGGGAATGAGTGGGTGAGGAGGAAGTATAGCTGGATAGCCTATTGTCAATAAGAAGCCAGCTAAAAAGCAAAATATTTTTACATACAAAAATTATTGTATGATGAAGTTTCCTCCATTTTTATAATTGAGATGAACAGATCTGTAACACTAGTTTCAACATGCTCCCTCCTAGCCACATGCTCACCAAATCACAATCAAAGTGTTTCCAAGTATGATGTCTTTTACTATTATTATTATTCTTGCTGCAGGAGTATCTGAAGACTCTCAATCACTCCTATAAAAAAAACCCACCAGCATCTGGAAAACCAAAGTAGGCAGTTAAACAGAAAGTACTGAATATCTACTTCTTACCTACTGCTTAGCTGGTGCTGGGTGAAAAAGCCTCTGATTTTAGCTTTTGTTTGGCTATACATGTTCTACCCTGTGTCCTTTCCACTAAATTTCCGATTGCAGATGCCAACTCTTTTCAGACAAAAAAAATTGCAACAGAAAATGATGCAGTACATCCTCCAGAGCCCGCATAATGCAGACATTCAGAACTAAAATCTTTTTCTATGTTCTCTCAGGGGCAAAACAGTCTGAACAACCAATTTGTGAACAATTAATTTTCTGTAATTTTCAACATCTAGAGGTATCTGGCTCAGGAATGTGTTGTTCATTTCTGAGATAAAATGATTATTTAGTTAACCCAGTTAAAGTCTGTTACATCACTTCAAACAAATGCTTCTGCAGTCTGGTATTTGAAACCTCCATAAGGATAAAATAAATTAATTTGGTTTCCTATTGGAAAAAACCAAGGTGCAGAAGAGCCTGATTTCTCTTTTTGATGCATTATTGATGCTACAGAAAGAGCCCCAATTTCAGCTTGCTCTTTTTTCCCTCCTTTTTTAAATTTTTTCCTCCCCTCTGGACAAACAAATTTTTTACCCTAAATTAAAGGATAATCCTACCCCTCCCCCCCGCATCCTTTCAAATTCTTTCCTCTTCTCCCATTGCCACCTCTACCACAGATCTGCTATGATGTTTCATAGCAAATGCAACTGAGTGGTGAACCATTTGCTTGAAGCAGTATATAGAGAACAGAAAAATAGGACACTGCTTATCTAAGAAAGTATACTTCAATCACAATTCAATCCTGTTTTTCCACAAAGAGTTAAGATTCAAACTTCGACATTAAAAATAATGTCGCCTTACTGGTTTGGCTTACTGACTGAAAAGAATTTCAAACTAATAATGCACTCATGAGTAGACTACTTAAGTCCACTCATGCATTGGAAAACATGCATTTAAGCAGGATTTTTTTCTGTGTTGCTGCAGATTATAAGGCTAACATAGAACCTTCCCTAAGAAGCTTAAATAAACTTGCTTTTCAGGATCACAGTATCTAACTATAAAACTAATGATTTGAACACCAGGAGTTTCTAACAGCAGTAATAACAACAGTGAAGGGGTAGCCAACAGTTCAGTTTAACATAGTTCCCTTTGATGAGAGCTGCCACACTGCTGTGAACAATATACTTAACACAAGTGTGAGAGTTGTGTTGAGAAACAAGGTTTTACTCCCAAGGTAAGGGTTCGTTGCAGAGCTCAGCCACACAACTGCTCACTCAGTCCTCCCTGTTGGGATGGGATACAGTACTGGAAGGGTAAAAGAGGCAAAACTCATGGGTTGAAATAAAGATTGTGGCTCCAGTCTTCCTCCTTTTCTTTGTTCCTCCTTCAGCTTTTATTGCTGAGCATGACATCATGTGGTATGGAATATTCTTTTGGCCAGCTGGAGTCAGCTGTCCCAGCCATGTCCCTTTCCGGCTCTCTGTGCACCCCTAGCATACTCACTTGTGGGATGAGAAACACAAAATGCCTTGACACTATGTAAGCACTGCTCAGCAATAATGAAACCAACCATGTGTTATCAACATTGTCAGAAATCCAAAGCACAGCAGCACATGAACTACTATTAGGAAAATTATCTCTCCCCCCAGCCAAAACTGGTGCAGGTTTATTGGCCAAAGACAGAGATTATGACAAAGGTTACTGAAATAGTTTGGCTGTGGTTAACTGGAATATGTTAAAAACCTGTTTAGGTTCAGTTCTGTTTTCACTTTAGTAAATATTGTTTAACATTTAAACAAGCGCAGACTTCAAAGATGATGTTATGTAGCTCCAAATAGCGCTCATGGTAGAAGAAATCTTCTACTAACATAGAAGGGAACGACCCTACTAAAGCAAAACAGAGACAGACTGATCTAGTGCCATCTAGTCCCGTGAAGTTGAAGAAGGGAAGATATGACTAAGCACTACCACAGCATTCAGTGGACTAGGAGGAAAATCTCTCAGGATGCAGGATAGTGGAACTTGTCTTTATTACTGTCTGGTGGCATGAATAATTTGAAGGGACAGTATAGTGATATTAATAGCTATGCAGGTGTGACACTTGATTATAAAGCAGAAGTTTTATCCCATACTTTTTGCTTGTAAATGTTATCATTTAGCTGAACTAGTACCAAGCTACATGTTCTGAGAAATGAATGTGGGAAGATCTGTCTGAATATTCTGTTCTCTAGCAACAAACAAGGGAAAATGAATGTAACCTGCATTACAGTACTTTTGTCTTGCTGAAATAACCTTTTGCCTTACTCTCATAGCAATGATATCATAAAGTATTTGCATAGTATTTATTTTTTCTGTTCACCAAAGTGTTTCTGCATGGTTACTCTCATATGATAAAGAGTGCCCACACAAATAGACACTTTTAAAAGGATGTCTTAAGATTATTATGTACATAATAAAAGCATAACAAGAAAAACAGCCAAACATTGTCAAAGTCTGTTACTTTTAAATACCTTTAAAAATCTCAGGATGAAAAGTACCAAGAGAGAATGCATGGATCTTTTGCACCTTCACATAATTATATTTTTCACTTGAATTGTCCTGGGCCACCTTGAGAAAATAAGACTTTTCAAAGAGTTTAATACTTTTCTTCATATATAAGATATAATGAGATATGCTGCTATCCTCATCTCTCACAGTATATTCATATGCTTGACTCTCAACTGGACCACTCTTTCTCCTCATCAAGGGCTTTTGAAATAAAACTAAGCAATCAAAAGTGTTACGTTCTCTTCAATAAGACTATAACAACTATAAAATCCCTAGTCTATTAATGGAATAGAAGAGGAAAATACTAGCAAAAAATCATTTGTCAAATATTATTAGTAAAATACTGTGGAATTCATGAAAATAGAGAAAGTTGCCAAAAAGCTATATTTGGCTTTTTTTTTTCTCTCTCTACCATGCAAAAGACTAGTCTAATGAACCATTAAGAATATACTATGCACTGATCTATCTTAAATAAACAAGATGTGTTCTGAAAGCATGAAAGAAAAAGCCTCCATTGTAGATAAAACCAAATTAAGCTCAAGAATTATAATTGAAGTTGTTTGTGCCTCAAGAAAAGATTGAGCTATAAAATAAAGAAATTTAAAGGATAACAAAATGTTTGAAGGGCAGATAAGGTCACCACAAAGCAGAGCAACCAAAGTCACAAAGATGAAAATAGATTAACAACCATGCAATAATTTAATGAACCAAGCACCTGAAAAAGGGGGGGAGAAAAAAAAAGTGCCTGGAAAAGGTTATATACCATCAAAAATGGACAAGAATAAAAGATTTAGGGATTACTATGAAAAGGTAGTATAATCTTCAGCAAAGAACTCAAGTAAACTTCCAATACATGTGACAAAAGCTAGATGCCAGGGAGACAATGTATAAAGATATTTAGACAATGCAAGAAAGTAAAATAGAGGAACTTCACAATGAGGTAGATATTTAAGAGTGATCTTTTTTTTTTCTAATATTCTTAGCAAACATGAGAAATTAATTCCTGTGTGCTGTACAATTTCAATGACATGTTGCAGTATGATTGAGTACTACAAGATATCCTTTAAACATAAAAATATGTCTATATTAACTCTATAATTCGGGGGATAAACAAAACTCCCATATTTTTTAAAATAGGTGATCAAAAAGGTGCATTAGGATCAGATTAGGACAAAAAACTTCTAGAAGAACCTAAAAAAAAAAATGTTTTTAATCAAATTATCAATATTTTTAAAGCAACAACTTCAAAAATCTTGGTCCTAAAACTTTAATTGGAAGAAACTGTTTTTGTCCTGAAGCTTGCCTGTAGTAATGACTTAAATTTGCCACCGACAGTTGTTTAAATGCCTCTTGAACAGTATTATGGACAGATGTTTCATCATGAATCGTGCTCTGAAGCAGCTACATGGACATTATTTGCAGTCAAGGCTGGTGATAGCAAAGTGCTATCTAGAACTGCTGGTTATTACACTTTTTGCATGTCGAGTTACTGGTAGATGGAAATGAAGCAACTGAATGATATCCACTCTATTTCTTCTTATGTGTAACACCTCAGCGTGCTTCCATGACCTGTAGCCATGGAGTATATCAGCAGTAAATGAAGTAGGAGGTCTGAAGGACCCTAGGCAGCCAGGACTCTTGAGAAGATTTCTGGCCAGAAAAATGTTAACAGCTACAGTCATCTTAGAAATTATTTATAACAGAGATCTATATTTTATTGAAAGTCATGAAGAACTACATGCTATTCATCAATTCAATTGAGTTTCTGTAACAATGGCAAATGAAACTTTCCATGTTTATCTTAGTAAGACCCTTTTAAATAAAGAACACTGTTAAATTAATTGTCTAAACATGCTACTAAATTGCAGACTTTGATCTGAAGATGCAATTTAGCCCAAATCATAGAATCATAGAATCATAGAATATTTAGGGTTGGAAAGGACCTTGAGATCATCTAGTTCCAACCCCCCTGCCATGGGCAGGGACATCTCACACTAAACCATGCCACCCAAGGCTCTGTCCAACCTGCCCTTGAACACCGCCAAGGATGGAGCATTCACAACCTCCCTGGGCAACCCATTCCAGTGCCTCACCACCCTCTCAGTAAAGAATTTCTTCCTTATATCCAATCTAAACTTCCCCTGTTTAAGTTTGAACCCGTTACCCCTTGTCCTGTCACTACAGTCCCTAATGAATAGTCCATCCCCAGCATCCTTGTAGGCCCCCTTTCAGATACTGGAAGGCTGCTGTGAGGTCTCCACACAGCCTTCTCTTCTCCAGGCTGAACAGCCCCAACTTTCTCAGCCTGTCTCCATACGGGAGGTGCTCCAGTCCCCTGATCATCCTCGTGGCCCTCCTCTGGACTTGTTCCAACAGTTCCATGTCCTTTTTCTGTTGAGGACACCAGAACTGCACACAATACTCCAAGTGAGGTCTCATGAGAGCAGAGTAGAGGGGCAGGATCACCTCCTTCGACCTGCTGGTCACGCTCCTCTTGATGCAGCCCAGGATATGGCTGGCTTTCTGGGCTGCGAGCTCACCCTGCCGGCTCATGTTCATTTTGTCTTCGACCAACACCCCCAAGTCCTTCTCTGCAGGGCTGCTCTGAATCTCTTCTCTGCCCAACCTGCAGCTGCGCCTGGATTGCTCCGACCCAGGTGTAGGACCTTGCACTTGGCATGGTTAACCTTCATCAGGTTGGCATCAGCCCACCTCACAAGCGTGTCGAGGTCCCTCTGGATGGCATCCCTTCCCTCCAGCGTATCAACTGAACCACACAGCTTGGTGTCATTGGCAAACTTGCTGAGGGCGCACTCAATCCCACTGTCCATGTCACCGCCAAAGATGTTGAACAAGACCGGTCCCAACACCAATCCCTGAGGGACACCACTCGTTGCCGGTCTCCAGCCGGACATCGAGCCATTGACCACAACCCTTTGCGAGCGGCCATCCAGCCAGTTCTTTATCCACCAAGTGATCCACCCATCAAATTGATGTCTCTCCAATTTAGAGACAAGGATGTCATGTGGGACAGTGTCAAAGGCTTTGCACAAGTCCAGGTAGATGACGTCAACTGCTCTGCCCCTGTCCATCAGTTTCGTAGCCCCATCATAGAAGGCCACCAAATTGGTCAGGCAGGATTTCCCCTTAGTGAAGCCATGCTGGCTGTCACCAACCACCTCCTTGCTTTCATGTGCCTTAGCATGCCTTCCAGGAGAATCTGCTCCAAGCTTTTGCCAGGCACAGAGGTGAGACTGACTGGTCTGTAATTCCCCGGATCATCCATTTTCCCCTTCTTGAAAATGGGGGTTATATTTCCCTTTTTCCAGTTGTCAGGAACTTCACCTGACTGCTATGATTTTTCAAATGTGATGGCCAGTGGCTTAGCAATTTCATTCACCACCTACTTCAGGACCCGCGGATGGATTTCGTCAGGTCCCATGGACTTGTGTACGTTTAGGTTTTTAAGATGGTCTCGAAGCAGATCCTCTCCTACATGGGCCTAGGGTCTTCATTCTTACAGTCCCTGTGTCCGCCTTCCAAGACTTGGGTGGTGCAGTCAGAGCCTTTGCCAGTGAAGACAGAGGCAAAGAAGTCATTAAGAACCTCAGCCTTCTCCAAATCGCAAGTAGCCGGTTCTCCCGATATCTTCTGGAGGGGGCCTACATTGTCCCTAGTCTGTCTTTTACTCACTACATACCTATAGAATCCCTTCCTTATCCTTAACATCCCTAGCCAAGTTCAATTCTAACTGGCCCTTAGCTTTTTTCACCTGGTCCCTAGCTTCCTGGACAGCATCCCTGTATTCTTCCCAGGCGGCCTGTCCCTGCTTCCACCTTCTATAAGCCTCTTTTTTCCTTTGAGTTTTCCTCAGCAGCTCCTTATCCATCCAAGAAGGTCTCCTGGCCCTCCTGCTCCACTTCCTTCTAGTTGGTATGCAACACTGCTGAGCTTGTAGAAGGTGATCCTTGAATAACAAACAAGAGTCTTGGGCTCCCCTGCCCTCTAAGGCTGTATCTCATGGAACCTTACTAAGCAGGTTCCTGAAGAGGCCAAAGTCTGCTTTCTTGAAGTCCAGGGCAGTGAGCTTGCTGCACGCTCTTCTCACTGTCCCAAGGATCTCAAATTCGACCATCTCGTGGTCGCTGCAACCAAGGCTGCCCTGGAGCATCACATTTCCAACCAGCCCTTCCCTGTTGGTGAGCATGAGGTCAAGCATGGCACCTCTCTTTGTCGGCTCCTCTCTTACTTGCAGAAGGAAGTTGTCTTCCACACAATCGAGGAACCTCCTGGATTGCTTGTGCCGGGCCGTACCTTCACTCCAACAGATGTCAGGGTGGTTGAAGCCCCCCATGAGAACAAGGGCCTGTGAGCGTGAGGCTGTTCCTATCTGCCTGTAGAGCACTTCATCCACAGATTCCTCTGGATCAGGATATCTGTAACAGATCCCCACAGTAATGTCCCCCATCGCTGCTTTCCCTTTAACCTTGACCCACAAACTCTCTGTCGACTGCTCACCCGTCCCCAGACAGAGTTCCATACTCTCCAGTCTATCCCTAACATAAATAGCAACTCCCCCTCCCCGCCTGACAGGCCTGTCTTTTCTATAGAGCCTGTAACCTTCCATTCCAACACTCCAGTCGTAGCAGCCATCCCACCATGTTTCTGTGATGCCTACTATATCATACTCCCATAGTCATGCACACATCTCTAATTCCTCTTGTTTGTTTCCTATGCTACGGGCGTTTGTATAGAGGCATCTGAGCTGAGCTTCAAATGAAGCCGGCTCATTGGCTGGAGCAGCTGGAATATCTCTGCATCGCTCCGAGCATTTACTGTAGGTGCTGGCAACTGACTGGGTGTGTGGGATGGAATGATGCCCCCCTCCCCCAACATATCTAGTTTAAAGAAACCTTGACCAGCCTGGCAAGCCTCCTACCAAGACCTCTCTTCCTCTTCTTCGTCAGATCAGCTCTACCAGCCCCCAGTGGACCTGGCCTACTAACTTGGGTCCCGTATTCAAAACACCCAAATCCCTGACTATGGCACCATCCTTTTAACTATTTATTAACTTGGCCAATCCTCCTAGCTTTTTAAAGATCTCCCCCTGTATCCTGGAGAATTGATGAAAAGACAATCTGAGCTCCAGAGCCCCTAACCACCTCTCCTAGGGCTCTGTAGTCCTTCTTTATGTTCTCCAGCCTACTGCTATCAACATCACTAGCACCCACATGGATCACCAGAAGTGGGTAATAGTCCGTGAGTCTCAGTAGAGCAGGTCTGAAACACTTAGCTATTGTGCAAAAGGAAGTTGTTGACCAGACATGACTGTGGTGGGTCTAGTATTCCTGGATTAGTGTATTAGACATAGGTCCCAATACAACTCCAAAGTCAGCACTCTGAATGCTTTATAAAACAACTTGGTAAGGAGTTAGCCACGTTCCCTGCAGCTTTTTTGGTTATGACAGAAATCTAAATATCCATAAAGATCTTATGAAAAAGTCAGGACCAAAATTTAGATGCTATGCAAACTTAGGCACTATATAGATTCAGAGGTCAGTGGAATAGGGAATTTATGGTCTGCATTTCTTGGAATCAGCATACCAGCATATGCTTAAGAATTGTTTAAAAGCCAAACAAAAAATCTCTGAGACTTACTCATAATTATCTGGCTTCTGAACTGTTCAGTTAATATTAGGTGTTGAACAGTGTAGGAATTCCATCTATTCTGCAAGGTCCTGTCTGCTGCACAAACTGTTTAATCCATTCTGGAAGACTGTGTTTATTCACAATTAGGCATTTTTCCTCTCCTCCAGTATACTTTGTCATTTCACACCATTTGGGAGTTTTCATTTACCTATGCTGCACAATCCATAAATATCACAGAGGCAGAAAATTCAAAGTGAAGAAAAAGGTTCTTTCATCTTAAGTGTATCAAATCTTACAGTCCAAAATTTTCTACTTTGCTATTCCATTTTGCTAAGGCAAGCAGTACAAAATCTGTTCAGAAAATATTCACCAATGACATTCAGAGATGTTTCTGCTTTATTACTTCTCTGCAAACTGTGCTTCCTGGGGAACTATAGCCTCAAGATAGAAAATTGGTACATTCTGGAATAATAACACCATTTCAAAAACAATAATTGATGACATTGTAATATTAACTGAAAGCTTACCAAAGCAATCTTACCTCTACCACATCTGTAGCATACCTCCATGAACTCTTGTTCTTTCAGTAGTATCCTTTCAATACACATTAGCAAGATGGATGCCATTAGCTTGACAGGAAAAGCTTTTGTGGTTGTTAACTAGGAAAATTTGAAGTCAATGATCCTGTATTCATACAACAACTCATCAAACATCTCATCAAACTAGATGAGACGTAATGCTATTATTTGAAGCAGCTGAATCCTTTAAGGCTGATAATAGAAGCTGCATATGTATAACTCTGTGAATAACTAGGCGAATTCTAGTTATTTTTTTTTTTTTTCCCAAACAATTCCTACTTGTGCTTATCACATGCAATTAGGAATGTCTGGAATCCCCTGAGTAAGTTTAATGAGCAGTTTTTCACAAAGATGCTTTTAATAAAACTCAGCATTTATGAAATATGAAAAGAGACAGGTAGGTGAGATCACATAATCATGGAATCACAGAATAGTTCAGACTGAAAGGGACTTCTGGAGATCATCTTGCCCACATCACCTTGCTGACCATGTTCAAAAGGCTGTTGAATACCTCTAGGGATGGAGACTCCACAACAACTCTGTTCCAGTGTTGAGTCACCCTCATAGTAAAAGTGTTTCCTGATGTTCCTATAGAACATACACAATAAATGTATTTTATTTTGTGCTCATTGCCTGTTGTCCTGTTCCTAGGAACCACTGAAGAGAACCTGGCTTCAGCTTCTCCACTCTCCTTGCAGCAGGTGCTTATACATATGGATAAAATCCCCCTGACCCAGCTCCTTGAGAATAGGTCTCTCAGCATTTCCTCATGAGGTGTGTTCTAGTCCTTTTATCACCTTAGTGTTTGAACTCTCTCCAGTACGTCCTTATCTCTCTTGCTTTGGAAAGCCCAGAACTGGACACAGTAGTACAGGTGTGGCCTCACCAGAATGGAGAGCAAAGATCACCTCTCTCAATCTGCTGGCAATCCTTTACCTAATGCAGCCCAGCATACTAGCAGCCCCTTTTGCCACAAGGGCACACTGCTGGCTTATGCTCCAGCCTGTCCTCCTCACCTGTAGGTCCTGGTATTCCTGAAAGCTAGTCATGATAGTAAAGAATTAGACAAACAACACATTCAATACTTCAGGTTTATGTCCTGTGCAACCAGGTCCCATGCCCCATTCAGCAATGGTCTCACATTTTCCCTAGTCTTCCTTTAGTCACCTGTGTACTTGCAGAAGATCTTCTTGTTGTCTTTGACATCCTTTACCAGATTCAACTCCAGGTGTGGGCCTTCGCTTTTCTAACCATGCATGCTCAAACAGTGTCTTTCAAGGTTAACTCTTCTTGCTTCCACCCGCTCTATGCTTCCTTTTCGTGTCTGAGTTTTGCCAGGAACTCCATGTTTATCTATGTAGGCCTCCTGACATTTTCGCTTGATTTCAATTTTTGCTTGATTTCAATTTTTGCTTGATTTTTATCAACCAGCTTTCTCAGGCATCTCTTCCATCCAGGACCTTCTCCTACAGCAATCTTTCCAGCACATACCTGAAGAGACCAAAGTCTGGTCTCGAAGTCAGCCACAGTGATCTTGCTTTTTGCCCTGTTCTCCCTCTCACAATCCTGGTGCCGATAGCATAGTTAAAAAGCTATTATTAATGGTGTTGAGTAATCCAAGTAAGAATGTTCTTCATGAGCAAAATTTATGTCATATCACTAATAGTTTTGCAAACTCAGACACATAAAAAGTTCTAAGATTGAATGTTGTCTTTTAAAAATTCAGTAAAACTCATTTTCTTACAGAAAACCCCAAATCAAAATCCATAAAACTGTATCTACAATTATAATATGAGTATTAGCCATCTAACAACTTACAAAGTCACCCTTTCTTTGATACTTTTCTATCAGAAGGCATGCTAGTAACAGAGAGGTACCTATAAGGATGCTTATAACACCATGCAGAAACCACTATATCCTCTCTGATATGACTTGAATATTTTATGGAATGATCTTTATATATTTTGCAAATTTCCTCAGTTTTGTTTTCCTAAACTTGAAAAAAAAATTTAGTGCTCTTATTTTTCTGAGTTAGACTACTCCTTTTCAAATGACTTGCAAAACTTGCTATCTAGAATCCACTCTTCCTTTTGTCCTGTGATAGAATCATAGAATCATAGACTCATAGAATAGTTAGGGTTGGAAAGGAACTTAAGATCATCTAGTTCCAACCCCCCTCCCATGGGCAGGGACACCCCACACTAAACCATGCCACCCAAGGCCTCATCCAACCTGCCCTTGAACACCGCCAAGGATGGAGCATTCACAACTTCCCTGGGCAACCCATTCCAGTGCCTCACCATGCTCTCAGTAAAGAATTTCTTCCTTATATCAAATCTAAACTTCCCCTGTTTAAGTTTGAACCCGTTACCCCTTGTCCTGTCACTACAGTCCCTGATGAAGAGTCCATCCCCAGCATCTTTGTAGGCCCCCTTCAGATACTGGAAGGCTGCTATGAAGTCTCCACACAGCCTTCTCTTCTCCAGGCTAATCATGATGTAATGATAGCATCATTACATCAATGCCTGTTTATGGACAGTTTCCCCTCTAAAAGAGATGCTGTCTGGACTTCTAATTTAAATTTATTTTATTCTGCATGACCCTCAATATATTTGCATTCATGTTCACATACTCTTCCATACCAGTACAAAGATAAATATAAATTCATCTCTATTTGTCTATATGGATATATGTACATTTGCAGAGTGAACAGTAATTGAGTCAGTTATTTTCACATTCTGTGAAAAGTCAAGATTGAACATTAGATGCAAAGGAAATAAAATATTCACCTAACTTTTTCCAATTAACTAAGTGATGAAGGTCTACCATAAGATTTTCAGTCCTGCATAACTGATTTATAAAGTACTTTGTTTCTCTTAATCTCAGTCCAAGAGGTTAATCAAAACATCATTCCAATGAAGTGGAGTTTGTGGATATTGACAGCTTGCAAGCATTTTCAATTTCAGGCATGTTAATTTTACGAGATTTTTTTCATTTACCCTTTCTATGCCTAATAGATATGGTGGTTTTGATAGTATTTTTCAACAATTGTTATCCATCAGTGGCGTTAGATCTATTTTACAGTTACTACTTTGTGAAAGGAGAGAAACGGTAACAATCTTAAAGATGCCTCCAGCAGTGTGATACACAGTATACCCAAAACGTAAGTGGACTATGTCACCTAGGTAAGGAAGAGAAAGTTATTATTCTCATTTGGGTATCAGTGTTTGGGTTAGGAAACTAGATAGAGATCAGAACTATGATGTCCCAAATCAGAAAAGTTGAAAATAAGGATATTTGCTGTGGCAACAAATATTAGAATATAGTACCTCTATATATTTATATTAAGCTGTATTTATCTATTTCACCTTTGATTTCCTGCTTTCTTATAGAGCCAGCAGTAGCTGAGCACTTAATATTTGCACTATATTCTATCCAGTAGTAGATGTAACACCACTTACTTTCTAATTCCAGTGAGTGTTCTCCTCTTAATATTATTTTCTCATTTTTATGTTGGCAACAGCATTAGAAACAAGGGTTCCACAAAAATTTAAGAATAATACCATAATTCCAATGGTCCTTTTGAACAGTTGGATGTGTATAATTGTTCATTATTAGGGTAATAAGTGCATTGGCCACAAAGAAGAGTCCTGCCCAATCCAACGATTGAGGTTGTACTGCAAATGGATGCAAGAATAAAAAAGACAGTAGGAATCTCCTGTAAAGACTATTTTACTGGGACTTTGGTGTAATATCCATCCAGCTATGCAGAGTCGAAAGACTAAGCACTCCTCCCTTTTTTAATATAACAGAAAGAGATCAGAATGGCCTAGATGGTGAGCTAACTTGTTGCTGATTAAGATGAATACAAGATAACCTTCCCTCTTTCTCTAAGCCTAAAGATATGGCAGAGTAATTGTGGTTTAAAGCTTCTACTGTCATTCTGAGTCATGTGCAATTTATGAATGTGCAAAACGCTTCAAAATCTCTGTGGTTCATCTGTACAAATTAGACAGCATTTTGAGGACTTTTTTTTTGTATAAAAACATCATAGCATTTTACATTGTAACAATTTTTTCTTTTAAACTGTAATTCATAACCATAGTTCTGCTCTTATTTCTCTTATGATTTGTAATAGCATGTAAAAAGACCAAAGAATATATTGAATATTTTGTACATAATCCAGTAGTGAAGATCTTTTTGTAGGAAGTCATTGGAGTTTTAAAAGTGCAGGATAGTTTTTGAGAATCTATGACAGGACACCTTTTCTGTTATGTGCTTGGATTTCTCCACCATTTTCCAGAAAAGGTGAGTTATCTTTCGGCAAATATTATCTACATCTTTTTAAGGTCCTGTTTCTTTGTTCCTGTACTTTCCATATTCCTTTGGCCCAAAGGCCAAAGAAAACCTTTCTCTGATCTTATAGGGAAAACATTTGCAGATTCATTGTATGTTTTACTTCCGTGACAGTTTTGAGACTTGGATATAACATGAATAAATTTGGCAAGTGAAAAAGAAATATTGAAGACTCTTAGTTTCGCTAGATGTTCTTGCTTTGTTATCTGACTCAATCTATATCCAATCTATATCAATAATTTATTTTAAATATTGCATAAGAGATTTTTCTGACCATAATTAAACATTTACTCATCTTTTAAAATATAACAGATGCCTAAAAAGAATATGTATGAATCTACCTACATATTTATAACTTTTTTATTAATAGTTGTAAAATGTTCTGCTTTTAGAATAGGTATAGTTCATATCTATCTTTATGCTTATTTATTTTTTTCTCTTTCAAATTACAAGTTAGAAATCAGATTGTAGCCTATAAAAGTCTTCTAAAGTTTCAGTTCTATCCTATATTAGTTTTGAGGTAGTATGTGAGCAAAGCTGATGGGCCTCAAGTAAAATGCATAATCTCTATCTATCTACCTGATTGACAATGACACATAAAATGGGAATAAACAGCAGTTATAGCAGTTTCCCACCAAACCTTAATAACTTGTGTCACTTTTAAGTGTCTTTCTAAAGATTTAGTTTTCCTATAAAGTACTTCATCTAAGATCAAATTAAAGTCTGAAGCAACCATGATACACTCATGTACTCTGAAACAAACACTATCTGTTTTGTTCAGCAGGGTGGCCTGAAAGTGCACAGAGTAGGAAGCATCTCTCACAGCTACTATCTTGTAATATCAGATTCTCAAACTTTTTATTTATTTATTTATTTATTTTTTAATAGATTTTTCTATAAGAAAGTAAGTGGCAAAGAGAAGAAGCAGTGAATTTATTTATTTATAGATAATGGCTATTTATGTATTTTTTTAGCAACTGTACAAAACTGTTAGTCATCAGTGTAGAAAATATAGCTACATTTATAGCACAAGGTACTACAACCAATGAATAAAATCTGAGGTAGGAGAGAAGCCAGGCAGAAGACATCAGAAGCTGTTTTTTGAAGAGTTTTTTTGAAGAGTTCTCCTTAATATTTCTTAGTCGTATTATACTAGAAGTACATTACAAAATAAAAACCCCTTGTACAAACATAAACAGGTTCAGACAAAATAAGAAACATTCATTAGGAAAGAACTTCTCGATAAGGCATAGCAATCCAACCTCCTCTCTCAGTTCAGAGACTGGAGTAGGGAGGGAAGAAAACAATCCAAAATACTCCCAAAGGCACAGAGAAGACTATATAAAATGTTATTAGCAACATTTTATAAGAGAAGTTGTACAGTAACAAAGAAATAAATGGAAAGATTTTAAAAGCAGGAAGTTCAGAATTAGCGTGAAATGTCAACCCATTCTCACACAGAGATGTTAGTCTTAAAACTTAGGGAAAATTGTGTCCAAATCCACATCCAAAATGCATCACTTAGGCTCATCTCTCATAGAAATTAATGAAGATTAAAACTTTGCAGAAGAAAATCTATTTAAACTTATAATCTAGAGGTACTGAGTGCTGTCTGATTTATATATGCCCAAATTGTGCCATTCTTCATGTTCTTCATATTTGGCTGAATGATGTGCTTTGAATCACAACTCAAGCAAAAATAAATCACAGCCTTATGAGAGTTTCAATTTTTTTTGAAGTACATTTTGCTGCACTTAAACCATATTCATTCTCTTGCTGCAAGTTTATAACACTAAACAACCAAAAAAACAGTTTTATTGCAGTGCAATTATGGGTTGGCATAGAACTCCATCATTGTTTTCTTACTTTTTTGTCATCTATGAACTAAACATAATGAGCAGAAATACCAAAATAAGCCTGTGGTTATGTCATTCACTACTTATGCATCCTACCTGTCATAATACATATGTCAGTGGAGTGGTAAATTGAAACACCCAATAAATGTGCATCCTTTATTGCTTAAATAGAAAATAGAATACTGAGTGCTAGAAGAAGGGATAGAGAAAAGTAACCATGTTTAACTTAATATAGTCCTTCAAAGGAGGTTATATACTGCTTATATGATGTTACATTCTGCACTGGAAATGAGTGCACAAATTCTGTCAAGAAGCTTTTGTGAGGAACACAGTCCTGGATTAGCTCATTTTAGTGATATGTATTAAAAGTTCTTATAGCACTTATATGCTGGGATACATTTTAATTATTTTTTTATCTTTTTTTTTTGTATTCTAAAACTGCAGCAAGCAAGTTTGAAAGCTCTATGAGAAAAATACTGGTGAATTTGTCTGTTTTTCAACAGCTTCAGAGAAGAGTCTTGGTGGAATTATCAATTAAGTTGCAATGGAGCTATGCTCACCAAAATACAAGAAACGCAGCACAACCAGTGTGCATTTGAATATCGTTTGGCAGCTCTGAAGCATATTGTTTGAGATTTAGCTTCCTTACCTGAGAAACTTTGTTAGGTGCAGAATGAAACCAATAAATTCCCTGCATAATAAATGGAGAAAAGTAGTTGATTCCCAAAATAGGTCCTATCTGGCAAAGATTTGGCATGAACGATGTAACCCATCTTGACTGTTTATAGCCAATTAAGGTTAAGGGTCTAGTCTAATAATCTGAGCTGGTTTACATACGTTGCAGAGAAAAAAAATTCTTCCAAGAAATAATTAATCTTAAAGGTGGTATTTAATCTAGGGGGGACAAGCTGCCCATTTCTCTCCATTTGCTGCAGGTGAACCCTAGCTCATTGGTATAGACAAGTCTTCTCGCCACTGAATAGCTAAAAGTAGGTGAGATGTCTCAAACCTGGTACAAGCAGACATATTCTTCTAACAAGTTTCTAAGTTACATCTCTTCATTGACTGTGAATTTAAGTATTTGTTTTCAAGAACTCTCTCATGAAGTGTCTAAGATTTAGTCACAAAATTATCCATGCAGATTAAGCAGAATAGATTCCCCTTATTTATTTTTTATTATTATTCAGCTTGTTTAATTAGCATTTATTTCATGAGCCATCACCAATAATATTTATACACAGGAAGTACAGATGAGTTCACAAAATAAGGTCTGTCTCACACAGATGGCAGAAGTCAGATATAAGGACTGATACCAGCTGGCTTTTCATTCTGTCATACCTTTTGATGTTGGATTTTTTTTTAGGCTTCAGGCTTTTATTGTAACAAATCGATTCAACAGTGCATGGCTTGCATTGCATGCTTAATAGCACATATTTCTGTGGCAGCTGAGTGATGTATTTTAAGAGTGAGAGTTCACGGATGTGATATGATCAATATATTTGCACTTATATAAGAAATAGTACGATATAGTAGAGGTTTATTAAATTGAAAAATTTAAATAAATTAGAT
The DNA here is from genome assembly GCF_963264785.1 of Psittacula echo. NCBI lineage: Eukaryota > Metazoa > Chordata > Aves > Psittaciformes > Psittacidae > Psittacula > Psittacula echo. The sequence continues at coordinate 94,847,855 of NC_137738.1, forward strand.
TAAATTAAAATTAAGATAACGTCTTTCACATTTTCATAATTCTTTCTCTAGAAATTGGGAGCTATTCATGAAGCATACACTATTACTTTTCCTCCTAATAATCTGTTCAGTAGAATCATGGCTCAGTTTTAGGTATCTCCTTTTCATCTAAACCTCAATAACTGAGAGATGCTGATAAAAACTGTAAAGTATTGCTTATTATGTTAGAAGAAAACCCAAAATTCAGATAAGCTGTTCATTATCAAAACTAGAATCCTAGATTATTGGTTCTTCCTCTGCACCTAAACATAGACAATATGGTGAGGGAGAGGTTAAAGGCAATGGCACTTAAAAGAAAAGAAGCAATTTTGTATCATTACTGCCTAGAAGTGCTGGGACAGGAAGGTCTGAAACCGTCTCAAAGGATTTTTGAAAATGATCATTAGATCGCTAGCAGCATTCATGATAAAAATAGATGCACCATGGAAACTCTGGAGAGACTTAATTCATACATTCATACATAGTATTTGTTCCTTTCCTCTGAGTTTGGCCTGGATATTTAGCCCCATCTATATTTTCTTTAAAACATTTTTGTACACTCCTGCTCCACTCAGATTCTGCTACAGAAGCTAGATTTCTGGGCTGGCAGAGACACAGAAAAATAAAACGGCAAAACCACCCAATTGCATTGAATTTTAATCTTGCAGGTATTAAAGTAAACTCACATTGACAGAACCCACCTTCTTGAATCAAAAATCAGCAGCAGATGTCTGAAATATCATTCAATGCATAATATAATAAATGCTGTATACTTTACATATTCACATTTAAAATTGTTCATAAACATTGGAGTTAGCAGCTGATGAGTAATAAGTAAAATCAACTCTAGTTTCACCCCAAGAAGCAATGTAATTTACATTTATGGGATATTTATATGCATTATTTATAGAGGTTTCCAAATGCTACTGGTTGTCATTACTTTTAAAGGCTATTTTTCTACTTATAAAGCAGATTATTACAGCAGAGCTATACACAGCTGGCTTGGTTGCCTTTGCAAACAACCAATGTTTTCTTTCAGTCCTGGCCAAATCAGCTAGTAGGTGAAACTCATGACTAGGAAGTTAGGAAGCAGGGCTGGCATACTGCATATGAGCTGGTGGTCTAGCCAAGTGAAGAGTGCTGTTCTCTGCTGAAGTTAAATGCATGCTGATTGACCACCTGACGGCCTAGGGGTATGTGAGCTCTACTTGGCTGCACCTGAAGTAATATAAATTGCCTTTGTAGGTTGAGTGGTTATGTTGTATTTGTCTCTTTCTGGAGCAAACTTCTCCCAGTCTTTAGAATGGGAACTAGTCCAGAGAGGGAGATGACCTGAAGGTGGGTATATAGTTCATTACACTAAAGAAGGATGTAGCATATGTGACCACAGGGAACTGAAAAAACACTTGTAGAGGTTATACCCTGATATTTCTGTGCTGGAGTACTTAGCAGCCAACTCATCTGAACTGGGCACGCTGTTCTACCTATTTTTCTCCTGATATTGTGTTTTCTCCCTTTATTCCTTTTAACTTTCTTGCTTTTTTGTTTAGGGAATACTTTGTGGGATCTGAGGTCAGATTATCTAGATTCACCTCAATGTATACTGGGTGCAAAAGTCACCTGGATCTGCCCTGCTCCACAATTCCTGTAGCAGAGGCATAAATGGTTGCTACATCTCCCTGCCTGCAGCACTGATATATTTAGCAGGGCAAGAAACTCATTCCAGCTATTCCCTACATGCATTCTTACATCCTCCTGTATTTTGCTTCCTTCTTCTTTCAAATGGAGTATTTCAGTCTGAACTTCCCTGTAGACTTTCGTCTTTTAGGAATGTTTATATACAGTTGAAAGCAATACAGATTTAGCTTTCTTATAATACAACCTTTTTTCCTCCAAAACTCAATTCATAAATTCTAGTTAACTCAAACTTTAAAAGATTATAGTTATTGAAGAGTCTGCAATGAGATTTTCTGGAAGCTGAACTTCTGCCAGCATTTCAACTGCACTAAAAACTGGCTGCACTGTATTTGTTAGAATTTATTAATACCAATAAGGCATTAAGAAAGTGAACAGTTAACACTGAAACAAGGGAACGCCACAGATGTATAATGTTGTTAAGGCAAAACTGTGGGAGAAAGTGTGGCTTTGGAATTTTCTGGTATTGATTTTGAATTCTGTTATTGCTGTTACTGTTTGATATTGGTTCATTAACTGTACGTGTTTTGCATATCATTTCCCTAAGCTAAAGAGCAATAATCTAGGAAAATATGGCTTGTCAGGTTTTGTAAATTCTTTTATTTGAAGCTAATTGACAGATGAATTCATAGAATTCCAGGTGGGGGTCTCAGAAGAGTGGAGTAGAGATGAGAGAATCACTTCCCTTGACATGCTGGTCATGCTTCTTTTGATGCAGCCCAGGATACAGTTGGCTTTCTGACCTGCACATGCACATTGCCAGCTCAGGCTGAGCTTCTCATCAACTAACACTCCCAAGTCTCCTCAGTGATGTTCACAATCCGTTCTTCTCCAAGCCTGTATTTGTGCCTGGGATTGCCCTGACCCAGGTGCATGATCTTGCACTTGGCCTTGTTGAACCTCATAAGGTTTGCTTTGGCCCGCCTCTGAAGCCTGTCAAGGTCTTTCTGGATGGCATCCCTTCCCTTCAGCGTGTCAACTGCACAACATTATTTGGCGTTGTCAAAAAACTTGCTGAAGGTGCCCTCAATCCCACTGTCCATGTTGCCAACAAAGATGTTGAACACTACTGGTCGCAATACTGACCACAGAGGAATAACGCTCTTCACTGGTCTCCACTTAGACATTGAAGCCATTGACCACAACTTTTTGAGTGTGATCATCCATCCAATTACTTATCTACTGAGTGGCCCATCCATCAACTCCGTATCCCTCCAGTTTAGAAACAAGGATGTTGTGTGGCACAATATCAAATGCCTTCCACAAGTCCCGGTAGTCCCTTACCTACCAATACCGCAACCCCGTCAAAGAAGGACATCAGATTTGTCTGGCACATGAAACCATATTGGCTGTCTCCAGCCACCTCTTTATTTTCCTCATGCCTTTAGCACAGTTTCCAGAAGGACGAATGCTCCGTCTCTGGCGGTGTTCAAGGCCAGGTTGGACAGAGCTTTGGCTGACATGGTTTAGTGTGAGGTGTCCCTGCCTATGGCAGGGGGGTTGGAACTAGATGATCTTAAGTTCCTTTCCAACCCTAACTATTCTATGATGTTTCTATGATCTGCTCTGTGATCTTGCCAGGCATAGTGGTGAGACTGAATCCTTTGTTTACAGTTACACTAACCTCCAAAACACACCAAACCTCAGCCTGATGGTCATGTACAATCTGAGCTGGCAATACACTCAATGAAGCAATATCTGAGTATAACACATCTAACAGCGAAGCTGTACTCTTCATTACCCGTGCCTTCAAGTGCACATTTAGGATCACATATTATTAAATCATAATTTGATTGAAAGCTTTTGATGTGATGGGCTTCTGTCCATTTTGTTTTCTAATGGCAATACTGAAGCTTTTAAAAGGTTAGGCAGGGAGATATGGGTTGGTTTGGGGGTTTTTTTGTATTACAGCTGTAGTTGGTCCTCACTGTTGAAAAGCTGCTTTCTTCAGCACACCTTCAATGTATAGTTCTGTACTTTCCTATGTAACTCCCTTTTCCATGTGTGATACAGCTGTAGGCTCAGTATTTTCTGCAAATTTGCAACACACATGCTCATGTAAGTTAATATTTTATGTTCGTGAGGTTTTTATGCTTTCTACATCATGCTTCCTTCAATGTAGATTTTAACTGAATTCGTACCACCACTCAGGCAATAACAAGTTCTGCCACTAAATCAAGTTTAGCTCACAAGTTTATTGGTTCTTTCTTGGCTTGGAGAAGAATGCAGCCCAGATAAAATCATGTTCTCAATCATTTTCTCTGGGAAGGAAGTTATGGCCAATAAAAAAGTGTTAGCAGTTACGTGTAAATAACTTCAATATTTAGTTCAAGCTGAAGTTCAACTTGCACTTACAGTACTTTGTTGGCTGATAATAACAATTAAAACCTCTGAGCAGTTACAAATCCACACATCATTGGATTCTTACTAATCTAATGATTGCTAATGAAGTGACTTTTGAGAATGGTGTTAGGTCACTAGTAACATTCAAAAATATATTTAATAATACAAGCAATTTGCCAAAATGGCAGAGTTAAGGTTAGGTTAGTGTACAGTCTATCCTTGGTAGTCTTTTGTATTTGAATCTATAATGCTTTGTTGTAATATGTGAGGCACAGTTACAGTAAACTAAATATTTTTTTTGTAAAAATATGTTTTTATGTACCTTAGTATTTACTTATCAACATTTTTTAGTCTGCTCATAATTAAAAAAAACCAAACATGATACCAATTCAGTTTACTCATGAAGGTGCTTCTAACAGTTTCCCAGGAGAGTTAAAATAGATGTGTTTTCTCCCAAAAATTTGCATATCATTTTTCACACAGAATCTTAAAGTCAGCAATTACTTTGAGAGCAATTCCCAAACTGAATGAAGATGTCATTTTCGTAGACTCATTTTGGGTTGATATATAGTCTGCTTAAAATTCATAGTCTATGACCTTGGTGGAGGAACCAGAATTTGCGAATTGTATGTTTCTACACATTAGAAGAACTTCTCATAAATTTGGAAGAGAAGTTGGTTAGGGTTTGTTTCGGTTTTTTCACCAGTTAAATAAATGATCTGTAGCAGCATGACTGTTTAAAAGACCACTAATCTTGACATCAAGGAATAAAAAAAGTAAAGACTTCCTTGCTTACCTCTCCTAAGACAATGTAGGAGTTCTTCTTTAATGACTCCATTGACATTTACTGTTCACAATTCATGCATTTCTAATAATCTTCATAAAATATCAGCATGTTCTCTAATGGGCACTTCTGGAAAACCACTTCAGCCTGCGCTGTCTATGGCTTTGTGCCATTTCTCAACACTAGGCCACTGGGCTTCATAAAAGGGCTAACTTCATTCTTCTGTGTAAGAGCACGTAGGGATGACTAGGTATATATCCTGTACTGTTAGAAGAGCTCTGTTACAGTTACTTTTCTTTATTCCAACCCCTTCTCTTGGCACATGTCCATGAAAAGGGGAAAAAAGCATTTCAGAATTGCAAAATATAAAGGTTAAAAATACATGTATATATGTTTCGGAGGAAAATGTAGATAGATTACTTGGATTTTTGTGATTTTGATTGTAGTTAAAGCAAATGTTTACAGAAGTGGTCAAGCTCTAGTTCTTTGCTCTTAGGTCATATTTGCCAATGCCTAAGTTTGAAATAAAAATAAGGAAGATGGATTTCTCTAACAGGACAAGAAGCTTTGTATTTTCATGCTGCCAGATGCCAGATACAAGAATCTCAAAGCAGGCTATCATTGATTTTATGAGTAAAATTTGGCATTGTGCTGCTATTGCATTGGCTTCATATTGTCTATATATTTGGTAGGTTTTATGACTGAAAATTATGTGTTTAGTGTAAGCAACACTGTGTTCTTCAAACAATATGGACAGGCATTAACAAGTGCACACTATTTCACATCTATTTCATAACTGCTGCTCTCCCTCAAGTCATTGGTAATATTTGTATTCTCTTATTAACATTTACTGCTAGTTGCCTGCATTAGAGTACACAGCAAAGTTGTGATTTACCTTCAGATAAGATGGATCTGTTTATGTGATATTGATATTCCTGTCTTGTTAAAGTTCTTACTATTTGCAAAAGAGGCAGATATTCCTCTTACAGTTCAGAGGAGATAAGGCCAAAATTAACAACACCCACCTCCAAAAATAAAAAAAAAAATATAACTTCCTTTGCTACAGTTTCTTTAGCTGCTTTAGATAACAAACTGGCTTTTTAAAAAAGTCACTAGAGATCAGCAGTGTACACCTATATATAAACATATATGCATAGACAATACTGCAACTAAATACAGGTTGTTTAATTAACAACATTTGTTATCACTTCTCATTGTGACCTTGTTCTATACTTACTGCTTTTTTATAGGTACTCTAATCCTGCTGGAAACCTGCAACTATTGACAAGGACAATATATACATCTATATTAACAATGCTCTCGAAAAAAATCTGATGTATTGGCTGTAGGTTGTGGTAAGTACTGTAAGAAAAGCTGGTTTTGAATTTTGTAACCTCTAATCATACTAAAGGCTGGTAAGATTACAAATACATGACAATATATAGGGTAAGAAGCTGATCTCCTTTCCCCATGGTTGCATTGCTGTGTTGAAAAGACTGCAGTGTGTGATGTCACCTTGATTTGAGCAGCAGAAAACCGCACTGCCTTGTAGCCTCTTTGGGCTACCCTGGGAAGCGTAAACCCACTTTTATATATGTGAGTTGAGTCACTAAACTTTACTGATCAATTGTTCTGCCATGACTTAAAAATTATATTGAAATCTAACAGTTGAAACTTTCCATAACTGCATAATTGGAAGCTATTTATGCTTTCAGTCTGCAGAAATCCCAGCCTGCAAAAGGTACTCTGGGCTGAAGGTGACTTTGCTGGGGAAAGGCATTAAAGAGACATTAGGTTTTACAATCTTATTGTAGATTTGGGGTTTATGGATGGTGTGTATTAAGGGTTTGTGATCATAACTCAGATTCAGTTAAGCTATCTCCATTTTAACTTAATCTGGAAGTGTACTGTGCAACAAAGAGTGGTGAGAATCACCATCATCATCAAAAACTCCAAATGTGGCCTAGCACCTCAAGAGGGTGAAACACCTTCTTCTAAAATTGTTAAGATTCCTCAGCTTCAAAAGATCATGTGTACAGTAATGTGAAGGTCTGTTTTACCTTGTGTTGACTACGAAAAGACTTTCTGGCCAAGGTACAAATTTAGTGAAATGAATCCCACTATGAGTCTCTGATGCTGATGTGGGAAAAAGGGGAAAGAGGAGAAAAACAAGTTCTAATACTATTCTAACTATCATATGACATAATGCTTACCGTTAGTGTGTTAAATACTGTTAACGATAAGAAAAATAATAACATATAACTGTCCATAGGATTGATGAGTTACTTCTGCAGCCTGGTGAGCTTAGATAGATACACACCTTTAAATTTGTATTACAGAGACCTACACATCTGTTTTAATTGGAGACTTAGATCTGCCAACCAAAACCATAAGAACTTTCTGCAGTATTTTGCAGCATCCTCAAGGGATTCCATGTTCCTCCGTTAGAATATTTAATTTAATGCGAATTAAATAGTTTATGGTATGTAGGTGAACATATATCTCCTGCTGAAGTCTGACAGGAAATCTTTTGGGTGTGGCATGAGGTCTGACCTCCTAGGCTAAATACTGATGTAAATCAACAGCAATGCAAGGCAACTTTGGAAACGAGGGGTGGGGAAAGAAGTTACAGAAAACACCATTAGATAGAGCAAAGAGTTGTGGTCAATGGCTCGATGTCCGGCTGGAGACCGGTAATGAGTGGTGTCCCTCAGGGATCAGTGTTGGGACCGGTCTTGTTCAACATCTTTGTCGGTGACATGGACAGTGGGATTGAGTGCGCCCTCAGCAAGTTTGCCGATGACACCAACCTGTGTGGTTCAGTTGATACGCTGGAGGGAAGGGATGCCATCCAGAGGGACCTCGACACGCTTGTGAGGTGGGCTGATGCCAACCTCATGAAGTTTAACCATGCCAAGTGCAAGGTCCTACCCCTGGGTGGGAGCAATCCCAGGCACAGCTACAGGTTGGGCAGAGAAGAAATTCAGGGCAACCCTGCAGAGAAGGACTTGGGGGTGTTGGTCGAAGACAAAATGAACATGAGCCAGCAGCGTGCGCTCGCAGCCCAGAAAGCCAGCCGTATCGTGGGCTGCATCAAGAGGAGCGTGACCAGCAGGTCAAAGGAGGTGATCCTGCCCCTCTACTCTGCTCTCGTGAGACCTCACTTGGAGTATTGTGCGCAGTTCTGGTCTCCTCAACACAAAAAGGACATGGAACTGTTGGAACAAGTGCAGAGGAGGGCCACGAGGATGATCAGGGGACTGGAGCACCTCCCGTATGAAGACAGGCTGAGAAAGTTGGGGCTGTTCAGCCTGGAGAAGAGAAGGCTGCATGGAGACCTCATAGCAGCCTTCCAGTATCTGAAAGGGGGCCTACAGGGATGCTGGGGGTGGCCTATTCATTAGGGACTGTAGTGACAGGACAAAGGGTAACGGGTTCAAACTTAAACAGGGGAGGTTTAGATTGGATATAAGGAAGAAATTCTTTACTGAGAGGGTGGTGAGGCACTGGAATGAGTTGCAAAGGGAAGTTGTGAATGCTCCATCCTTAGCGGTGTTCAAGGGCAGGTTGGATGAGGCCTTGGGTGACATGGTTTAGTGTGAGGTGTCCCTGCCCATGGGAGGGGGGTTGGAGCTAGATGATCTTAAGGTCCTTTCCAACCCTAACTATTCTATGATTCTATGATTCTATAATCTGAAATTGCTATTTTAAGGAGAAACCATGGTTTCTCTTCACCCCAGCAAACATTCAGCTGTGTAAAAAAAAAAAAAAAAAAAGGCAGTATTTCTTGTCATGTATTCCTCCAGGAATTTTGAGCCGCAAAGACTGTGTAAAATTAGTAAAACTCCATTAACTGTAGAATAAATAATAAAGGTAAACAGAATGACTCTCATCAACTAATAACTAGAAAAACAACTACAGCTAGTGTATTTATTTTTGACATACCTGACCAATAAACACTTTGTTCAGGATATAATCTTGATTCAAAGCATAATATTTAATGAACTGTCTGATATATTAGATTTAGTTTTGAACTCAAGCTTCCAAAATGATCTATTAAAACTTCTTGATTTAAATGCAAAACATATTTAAAAATGTCTGCAAATGTGTTTTCACTTCATGACACCTCTGTAAGTGTCCCAGTAGACTTGTGTATACTGAAAGTGAATCCATCTCTGCCCCATTTTTTTAGTTGTTTTTTGTTTTGATTTAATTTTTTATTTAGCTATTATAGATTTTCTTTTTAAATAACCTTGCCCTTCATAGGGACATCTGCTTGTTCTGCTTGGCAAAGTGTTCCAATAATGACAATTTTACTTTATCAGTCTAGAATTCTGGAGTGGAATATTAATATTAGCAGATTACAATATGCATACAAGATGTAATAATGAAGAAGAATGGTGTGAGGAAAAGAAGCATATTTTAATGTGCCCTGAGCATAAAAGATGCATACTAGTCTAGTAATAAAAGACAGTATATAGGGGAAATTCCAGAGGATATGACCAATTAGTCAGTCTTTGTAATAACAAACTTTAAAGAAATGGGAAATCTAGCAAAGCTCTTGGGCCTACTTTCAGAGAGAACATAATTCTACACAGAATAAAATACCATATTGTACTTTTTCTTCTTATATAGCTCAGAAAATGGCATTAATCTCCAGCTGGTGAGGAGCGTGCATATATATATATATACATATTTAAAAATACTATACACACTGTAGTGATGATAATAAAGTTATTAGTATTAATTTTAACCATCCACATAGTATACCAATAACCAAAACACATTTTGACACCTTCAACTACTGAAATAGGTCAGTACAGAAATGTCTAACTACACTTAAATAAGGTGATAATGAAGATTCTTGTCATGCATAGGAAATGAGCAGTAAGCTACTTCAGACAGCAGCCATGCCTGCTCCTTCCATGGGGAATGGGCTATGTGAGTTTTATGTGACACAACTGCAGAGCGCTTCAGGGGCCGCATAAATGGGTGGTGTTAATGAGTAGATGATTTCAAATTATTATCTCTCTAAATCAGACATGAAAGCTGCTGTAAAGAAGCCATAAAAAAATTGCAAAGGAAATTTTTAACATGCCATGCTTTATTTTATGTTTACCAGAAAACACCATGTTTTGCAGAAGCAAAACTAAAGCTAAGAGTAGCATGATTTTAACTTGTTTAGTTTGTTCCTCTGTGTAAATAAAATAAAGAATCATCTTACCCCACCACTGCTTTATATTTTTTTAATATCATTAATTTGTCACCTGTCTTTGCACTGCAATCATTAAAGATAGCTTTAGAGAGCTGAAGAGTTGTAAGTCAGCTTGGTTGCATGCAGTATATCTGGTTGCTGCAGAAAATCTCTATTTTTTTAACACTTACCACGGAGCATATGCGATAGTTTTTTTCTACTCTGGCATTTGAAATAAATAGTATGCTTATTAACTACCATAACAGGGCTACAGATGAATGTGTGTCTGCCCATCCCAAAAGCATCAGCATCAAAAAAGGCTTTAGTCCACTTAGTATGTGACATGAATTTGTAGTTCTGTTTCATAATCCAGTCTTAGGTTACTGGTATCATAAAGACATATGAGATATTACAATAATTATTCTACCTGTAGATATGTCTCAATTCTCTTTAGAAAACTTCAGTGGCATCCCACTCATTTTAAATTAGAATCTGCTTTTGCCCTCAAAGATGGTTGATTTAGAGCTTAGTCTTTCATCATCAGCAAAGAATGACTGCCCAACAAGGAAATTTAGAAAACAATCTGTTTTGGGGGGTTTTTTTGTTGTTTTTTTTTTTTTTTTTGAGGGTTTTTTACATATAAGTAGAGAATAAGAGATGAAAACATCTAATCATGTCAAAAAAAAAAAAAAAAAAAGAGAAAAAACCAGTTGAGTTCTTCTGCATTTCAAAGTACATGACTCACTGAAATCACATGGAGTTTTGACATCTGTATGTACTGCCCGATACATCAGGGAGTTGAAGCAGAGCACTTTTCATGACTTTAGCAGCTCATTGAACTGACACTTCTTCTTCTGTGTTCCTTCTACTTTGTTTTAGGGAGCACTTTGGAGGGTAAGCTATAATTTTATATTTCTTGGTGTGGTTTGAGCTGTGTAATATGAAATAAGAGCCAAAAAAGATTGTGTAAATCTGAAGGTCTGCAGGAATAAAGTTCTCAGATGAGCCGTTAGATCCTGACATTTCCTTCTGCCTTGTAGGCTTTCTCTCGCAGACTTTCTCCCTTGCTTGTATGTCTGATTAAAGTAAAACAGACTTTGTATAAGGGCAGGAATGCATGGATATGGCAAGATAATATGAAGACAAAAAACTGCCTTGAAATTTGGTAAGCAGATTGCATAGGTAATATTAACTTGCTTTCATTCCCTGTCTGCTTCTCCAATTTGGAATAAAGATCAATTTATTGAGAAATATTTTTTATCCCTAGTGAATTTTATAGAAAATACTTTTTATAGCAGAAAAACATGCTGAAATTAAATGCTAAATTTTCCGATAATTTTTTTCTGTATATGTGTGCAATCTAAATTATCTTTAATGCTATATATGGATCTATTTACAATATGTTTTGCACTCATTTGTAAAACAAAGAGAAAGGAAGATTAAAACCTCAATGTATCAATGGTAAAATGTGATTTAAAAGTGCCCAAGCTACTGTTAATGGATATAAGATTATGACTATTAGATGTTATATGTAAAATACTCAAATATCAAATAGTTTTTTCCCCTCAAAGGAGTTTAACAAGCTGCCACTGTTTCTCTAAAATGGTACATGGTAGCATGTAGCATATAATGGTGTTTAAAACATTTGAATCTGAGCTGTAGTTCCAGGCCACACTTCTGACACAGTACAAGCAGAACCGATTTTTTTTTCATGCACATTTTTAAAATTACTTTAAATGTGTGGTCTTCTTTTCTTCAAGGATATTATTTGATTGACTTAGTTTTTGGGTTTTAATTATTTTTTTGTTTAATTGTACCATGTGTTAGGATGTCCTTAGTATTTTTTTGAGCTTGTGAAACAATTTCATTCACATATAACAAAGTATGAAGTGATCTTAAACAGGACAAGTTCTTCTTTAGCTAAAGATAAGAGACCCAAAATAGTGCCATTGCCTAGCAGAGGCTGCTGCTTTCACTTAGCTGAATACCAGACATCAAAATGCATAGGATAGTCACAAGGGATGAGGCTTCTCTGTTTTGTATTAATCTTTGGCTTTTAATCACATCAAATTAATATCTGTGCTACAAATTCCTCTCCTTGAACAACAGAATATGTGAGTTTTAAAGTTTTCCTTTTTCAGATTTTAAAATTTAACTGAAAATAATATCTTGCTGAAATTTCTATCTTAATTTGAGGTTAAATAAGGTCTCTGAAATTATAATTATATTCCTAAGTGTCTTTAAAAAACTGAAAGCAGCAACTCACTTTCTCCTTTGATAGACATGTTTAGGAATTAAGTAACCTGAGGAGAGTGAACTCATGCTGGAACTGTAAAGCCAGGTCTACACTAGATGGCACTTGAGGCTCCATTTATTCAGAATGTGTTGAATTCAGTAGCTGGAGTTTTGGTTCTTAACATTTTTTGTCTGTTCGACATGAGTCATTAGTAAAACTCAAATGGGATTTAATAATTCTCACACAAGTAGTAACATAGCAGGGAATAAATATTTCATATTGTTACACATATTAAAAACATCTTGGCATCCTACATGTCTCTGGAGTAGCTCTGTGACACCTTCATGGAAGTCCTTTGGTATATTCTAGAAACACTATTGCTTAAGTAGGATTAATAATTGCCCTCAGATAATTTTCACACACTTCTTAATTTACTCTCATAGCACCTCTTGTTAGCTGGAAGTGATTAAACAAACAGCCTTGGGGTGTGTGCACAGAGCTCAGCTGGAGTAGTGACAGTCAGAATGAAAGCTTGACTTGTACTAATGTCATCTTGGAATTAGACCTTTAAAAAAGAAAGGTTTCTTTGCTGGCATCTGAAAGTATCTGAACTGAAAATGCTCACAATCTTTTATTTGTGTGGAAGGCACAGATGCTTTTTTCCTAATATTTCTATTGTCATATTTTTTAATTGTGGTGTTGGACAAAGTGTGGCAACTGCTTATGCTGGGCTGAAAGGACAGAGTGTTTTTTTCCAGATAAGCTCTTCAGTACTGATCAACTTGTTCTTTGGACACACACATGCACAGAGTTCTTTAAAATTCTAATGCATTTACTACAAGATATAGTAAAAGATAATGCTGTACGTATGATTGCTGAGTCTGAAAGAGCAAAATGTGATGAAGAGTACATCAGAAAACAGTGGGTTTTCTCCAGTGAAGGTAAGGTGCTGTGAATAACCCTTAGATGGTATCTTGCATCTCTGGTGTATCTTGCGTCACTGGGGTGGGGGCATAGGTGGAGCAAATTATCTTCTAGAAGTTGTGACTGTGATTTTTTTATAGATGCCTGGTACCTCTTCTGTGATTTCAATATAACTCCCATGGGAGTTGCATTCTTTCGATTCTCCTCCCCGTCCCTCCAGAAGCTGGGGGAAGAAAGGGTGTGTGTGGAGGAAAGTAGACTGCTGTCGTGGTTTAAGCCCAGACCGCAAATCAGAACCATGCAGTCTACTTCCTCCCCACCTTTCTTCCCTCCGCTCCTGGAGGGACGGGGAGGAGAATCGAAAGAATGCAACTCCCATGGGTTGAGATAAGAACAGTTTAATAACTAAGGTATAACACAAATCACTACTGCTACCACCAATAATAATAATGATAAAGGAAATAACAAGGAAAAGAATACAACCGCTCACCGACTGGTACCTCACCCCCACCCTGCAGTGATCCAGCCCTTCCCGGAACTCTCAGTTCTACATCCTGGGCATGACGTGCTGTGGTATGGAATACCTCTTTGGCTAGTTTGGGTCAGGTGTCCTGTCCCTGCTTCCTCCCGGCTTCTCCTCCTCCCTGGCAGAGCATGAGACTCACAAAGTCCTTGGTCAGGGTAAACATTCTGACCAGCAACTGAAAACATCGGCTTTATCAGTATTATTCCCAGGCCGAAAGTCAAAACCACAGCACTGCACCAGCTACTAAGAAGGAGAAAAAGTGACTGCGGCTGTTGAACCCAGGATAACTGCGTGGTTCTAATTTACGGCCTGGGCTTAAACCACGACACATGAGGAAAGGCTGAGGGAGCTGGTCCTGTTCAGCTGAGAGAAGAGAAGGCTCAGGGGGGGATCTGAATGTGTTGAAGTGTCTGAAGGGAGGGTGTCAAAAGGATGGGGCCAGGCTTTTCTCAGATGCCAGACAATAGGACGGGAGGCAACAGGCATAAATTAACATGATAAGTTCCACTTGAATATGCAGAGTAACTTCTTTTGATGGCAACTGAGCACTGGTATGTTTTCCAGAGAAGTTTTGGAGTCTCCTTCCCTGGAGGTATTCAACAGCCATTTGGACACAATCCTGAACAATGTGCTCTAGGTGACCCTTCTTGAGCAGGCAGGTTGGACTAAATGATCTCTGATGATCCCTTCCAACCTCAGCCATTGTGTGATCTCTGTACACTTGAATCTCCAGCGTTATTGTGTACCTGTCCTCTGGAAGCACCTACTGTGCTCTCTGCTTGTGCTCTGCAGGAAAACTGTCACAAGGGCTTATTGCATGCATATTCAAATTAAGACAGACCTGTCCCCTGCTTTTCTTCATCATAAGCCTGCTGTGGGTCTCTTTGCGCTTTAATCATCCACATGTTTAATGGCAGGACAGATTCAGTTTCCACAGAACTGGCTTTTAGACGTGCTGGGCACAATCCCACAGGAAGTTAATGACCGTGTTAAGCACTTAGCAATTCCAGAATATCACATCCCATATATGATAAGCAGTTGTGCAAAGGCAGTTATGCTTAGTAAGAGGAATAAGCACCCTTCAAGGTGAAGAACTGCATTTTGTAGATGACTCTTAAAGCAAAATCTCTACTGGTGAGCTAGATCAAGCTTTCCATGGAGCATTAAATCTTCGTTATTAATAAAGAAATCAATTATCACACTCCAACAATTTACCATTAACATTTGTTCTGCATCACTTAAAATGTTGAACAGTCATAATCGTAAGTAAAGAATTGAAACAAAGAAAAGCTGTACCCTAATTCTCCAAATAGGGTTTTAATTAAATTCCTCACAAAAGAGGAACATTCACATTACAAAAAAATAAAAAGTAACATAAATCTCAGGGTTCTTAGATGTTGCCTGAGCTATCAGCATTTCTGCTAGTTATTGTTGACATAACTTCTATGTGTCAGGCACATGTTTTTAAAATGCACCTTTTATTCAACTCAAGGCAAGAATTTAGTCGGTATAAAAGTCTCCAAAGATGTGCCCTATAGCCTCTGCAAAGGTGGAAGTAATCTGCATGCTGTGCTTTGATCTATAGAGCACATTTTAGATGGTTAGTATTCACGAAGATGAGAATGTTAATGCAGCATTCTGCAGAAACAATACACCGCTCACCAAGACATCACAGCATGCCTTCAAATTGGGAAAGGGGGTGGGATTCTTAGGAGGCAAAGAGAAAAAAGGGCAAAGTCTGCATATCTACTACTGCATTTCCTACATCAAAGAGACACAGGCAGGAATGAATGGTTAAAAATGAATACATGAGAGGTTTTAGCCATTAATTCCTTAAAGGATGCTTTATCCATCAAGGTTGGAAAGGAAAATCATGTTTTAATGCCCATTAATTAATATCGGCAAGCTGGAAGATCCCTTTAGATTTTATGATGGACTAAACAAGCTCAAGGTTTTGTCAATAAGAAAACATTGCTAACGTTCAGTACAAGTTTGGTAGTTTCACCCCATTGATCTTTCAAATACTGTCTAGTACTTAACTATATTTCATCCTTCTTGGAATTTGTATCTTTTTGTGAAACTTATGAAAGCTTATGCAATGCTGAATTTTCCATGCATGGTTTGATGAGACAAGGTCATACAAAGCTGTCACTTAAGCATTTTAGCAAAACAAAATTTGCATCAACAACATTTCCAGTTTTGTTTTAAATAAATAATGACAGGACTCCCTATAGTTGGCCTGGTGCTCAGGGTTAGCAGCTGCACTTTGCTGTACAGCTTTGTTTCCCAGTTGAATCCATGGCAGAATGTTTGGATGTAGTCTGGATGCAGTTTACTTTCCCTAGCTGCACTCACATGGACTAGTTCTGGAACAGATGGTCACAAATGTGTTTCAGGTCTCTTACCCTCTATGTTCCCAGGCATGTTCCCAGAAATTAAAGTGAACTCATATCATGTGTGGTTAAATTAAAAGAAAGATCAAATCTTCCTTCAGTGTGTCACAGCTTCCCATTTTCACTAGCACAAACAAAGCAAATAACTTCCAGTATGTGTTGCCAAGTATGAACTTTGGCTTGGGATACAGGAATACAACCCTTTGAAGGTTTTATATGGCAGTACCCATAGGGGACACTTGCTGTTAACTGGTATGTTCAGAAAAACAAATTTTGAATTATTTCAGTGGAAATTATGTGAAACACATAGGAACATTCAGTCTTGCTGTTAACAGGAACGTTTCTGTAGAAAACAATGAATAACACCAGCACAGGTTTTGAGTCAGTGTTTTGGACTTTGAGCTTCAACTTCAGTATTGGGTTCCAGTTACCATTACTGCATAAGTCTCTGGCTCCAACAGTGACCTGAAACTATTCATGTCACTGCAAACAATCTTAGAAACAAAAGAAATTGTTACAGAACCTGAATTAACGCAAACATGCTCTAAAAAGGCTTGCTTTTTTTTAACACAGGTGACACATTGCTGAACTGCATAATAATATAGGAGTTCTAAATAGCTTTACCCTTCTCATGCCAGAGGATTTACTGCAATAAAGCTGTGTGCTCAGAGTAATACAAAAATTAAGGTGTTGTGGATTGTAGTGCAGGACAGCTATGGTTCTGTGCTATATTTTTGTGTTTTAGTTCCCCCAAATTATATGTATGGTTCACATACGCAAATTAAAGAAGGGTGGAAACAGACTGAGTAAAAGCACTCAAGCTTCTTTGTCTTGTGATGGCAGTGTGGGATGCTTAAGGTGCATAGCCCCTGTAATCTGCTCACACAGTAAGCACAGGGAGTTAAAGAGGCTTTTGCCAAGGGTGATTCAGAGGTTAAAAGTGAGCTGCTGTCTGGATGTAACTTTCTCTGTTCTATAGCAGAGGAACCCAGAACTCAGAAAGGCCAAAGGGGGATACCCCCCAAAAAGTGATGGAGGACCTGAGACAGCCCCGGTCTTGTTGCTGTCAGGCACAGGTAGGGGACCAAAGAGATGACGAGGGTTGAAAGCAAGTTCCAGTTCAGCGTCACAGGCAACTCCCTTCTCTACCTGCTTTGCTTCCCCAGGTGCCCCTCTGTAATAAGTTTGAGGCCCTGGATCTTGACAAAAAGGTAGGTGAGGATGTGGTACAAAGCCTGCCTACAAGGTCACATAGGAAGAAGTAGTTGCTTCCACACCTCAAGACTGCCTCTGATAAGAAAGAAAGAAGGGTAATTGTGGTAGGTGATTCCCTTCTGAGAGGGACAGAGGGCCCAATATGCAGAGCGGACCCTCATCATAGGGAAGTTTGTAGTCTACCTACAGTAGCCCGAATCAGGGATATCACCAGGGCACTCCCCAACCTGGTGCACCCGACAGACTATTACCCACTGCTGATATTCCAGACAGGTGGGGAGGAAGCTGCATCCCGTAGTCTGAGGGGAATGAAGAAAGATATCAAGGCCTTGGGACAGATGATGAAAGATTCAGGGGCTCAAGTGATTTTCTCTCCACTCTTTCCATTTTCAGATGATGGCGTGGGATCAATTAGAAAAATTCAGTCCATAAATGATTGGCTTCAAGACTGGTGCTACAGGCAGGGTTTTGGATTCTTTGATAACGGCTGGTTTTATAAGACACCAGTCCAGACAGTGATACGTGGGAAAGGTTTATCTCGCAGGGGTAGAAGGATGCTGGGACAGGAATTGGCAGGGCTAGTTTGGAGGGCTTTAAACTAGATTTGAAGGGGGATGGGGTTGTAGCTGGGCTGGCACCAGTGGGGCAGCACTCTAGAATTGATGAGGACTGGGAGGCCTCCCATCCCCATAGGGTGAAATCAGCGTGCTCAGCTCGCGCCCTGAAATCCCTGTACATCAATGCGTGCAGCATGAGGAATAAGCAGGAGGAGTTAGAAACCTGTGTTCGGTCAGTAGATTATGATCTGGTGGCAATTACAGAGACATGGTGGGACAGTTCACATGACTGGAACGTGCTCATAGGTGGCTATGTCCTTTTCAGGAAAGACAGGCCAGCCAGGCGAGGTGGTGGAGTTGCTCTTTACGTGAGAGAGCATCTACAATGTACTGAGTACTGTCCTGGCACAGATGAGAAGCAGGTTGAGAGTCTGTGGGTGAGAATTAAGGGGCAGGCTGGCAGGGGTGATACTGTTGTAGGTGTCTATTACAGGCCACCAGATCAGGGTGAGGAAGTTGACGAGGCCTTCTACAGGCAGCTGAGAGCGGCCTCACAGTCACAGGCCGTGGTCGTCGTGGGGGATTTTAATTTCCCTGATGTTTGCTGGAAGGACTACTCAGCAACCCAGCCACAGTCCAGGAGGTTCCTCCAGTGTATGGATGATAACTTCCTCATGCAAATGGTGGATGAGCCAACCAGGAGAGGAGCGCTGCTGGATCTCATCCTCACTAACAAGGAGGGTCTAGTTGAAGCAGTAAAGGTTGAGGGCTGCCTCGGTTGTAGTGACCATGAAATGGTGGAGTTTAGGATCTCGTGCGGCATGAACAGAATAGCAAGCAGAATCGCAACCCTGAACTTCAGCAGGCAAACTTTGGCCTTTTCAAACAATTGCTGGGGGAAATCCCATGGGCAAGGCTGCTCAAAGGTAAAGGGGCCCAAGATAGTTGGCTAGCATTCAAGGACTGCTTCTACCAAGCTCAAGATCAAAGCATCCCGACACGTAGGAAATCAAGGAAGGGAGCCAGGAGACCTGCGTGGTTAGACAAGGAACACCTGGGTAAGCTCAAATGGAAGAGGAGAGTTTACAGATCATGGAAGGAGAGGCTGGCCACTTGAGAAGAATATAAGGCTGTTGTCAGAGGATGTAGGGAGGCAACTAGGAAAGCTAAGGCCTCCTTAGAATTAAACCTGGAAAGAGGGGTCAAGGACAGCAGAAAGAGTTTTTTCAAATATATGGCAGATAAAACCAACACCAGAGGTAATGTAGGCCCACTGATGAATGGGGTGGGTGCCCTGGTAACAGAAGATACAGAGAAGGCAGAGTTGCTGAATGCCTTCTTTGCCTCTGTCTACTCTGCTGGAGGCTGTCCTGAGGAGCCCCGTACCCCTGAGGACCCAGAGGAAGTCGGGAAATTGGAGGAGTTTGCCTTAGTTGATGAGGACTGGGTTAGGGAGCAATTAAGCAGTCTGGACATCCATAAATCCATGGGTCCAGATGGGATGCAACCCCGGGTACTGAGGGAGCTGGCTGAAGTCATTGCTGGACCACTCTCTATCATCTTTGCCAAGTCTTGGGAAATGGGAGAGGTGCCTGAGGAATGGAAGAAAGCAAATGTCACTCCAATCTTCAAAACGGGCAAGAAGGAGGACCCAGGTAACTATAGACTGGTCAGCCTCACCTCCATCCCTGGAAAACTGATGGAACTCCTTATCCTTGGTGCCATCTCAAGGCATATCAAGGATAAGAAGGTCATTAGGGGCCGTCAACATGGCTTCACCAAGGGGAATTGTGCTTGACCAACCTCATAGCCTTTTATGAAGACATAACAAGGTGGTTGGATTATGGCAGAGCAGTGGATGTGGCCTACCTTGACTTCAGTAAAGCGTTTGACACAGTCTCCCACAGCATCCTCACAGCTAAACTGAGGAAGTGTGGACTGGATGGTCGGGTGGTGAGGTGGACTGCGAACTGGCTGAAGGAGAGAAGCCAGAGAGTTGTGGTCAATGGGGCAGAGTCTAGTTGGAGGCCGATATCTAGTGGAGTGCCTCAGGGGTCAGTGCTGGGGCTAGTATTATTCAATATCTTCATCAATGGCCTGGATGAGGGAATTGAGCGTACTATCAGCAAGTTTGCTGATGACACTAAGCTGGGAGGAGTGGTTGACACGCCAGAAGGCTGTGCTGCCATCCAGCGGGACCTGGACAGGCTGGAGAGTTGGGCTGTGAGAAATGTGATGAAATATAACAAGGGGAAGTGTAGAGTGTTACATCTGGGTAGGAACAACCTCAGGTTCCAGTACAGGTTGGGGAATAACCTATTAAAGAGCAGTGAAGGGGAAAGGGACCTGGGGGTCCTGGTGGACAGCAGGATGACCATGAGCCAGCACTGTGCCCTTGTGGCCAGGAAGGCCAATGGCATCCTGGGGTGTATTAGAAGGGGGGTGGTCAGTAGGTCAAGAGAGGTTCTCCTTCCCCTCTACTCTGCCCTGGTGAGACCGCATCTGGAATATTGTGTCCAGTTCTGGGCCCCTCAGTTCAAGAAGGACAGGGACCTGCTGGAGAGAGTCCAGCACAGGGCAACTAAGATGATTAAGGGAGTGGAGCATCTCCCTTATGAGGAAAGGCTGAGGGAGCTGGGTCTCTTTAGTTTGGAGAAGAGGAGACTGAGGGGTGACCTCATTAATGTTTATAAATATATAAAGGGGGAGTGTCACGAGGATGGAGCCAGGCTCTTCTCAGTGGCAAACAATGATACGACAAGGGGTAATGGGCTCAAACTGGAACACAAGAGATTCCACTTAAATTTGAGAAGAAACTTCTTCTCAGTGAGGGTGACAGAACACTGGAACAGGCTGCCCAGGGAGGTTGTGGAGTCTCCTTCTCTGGAGACTTTCAAAACTCGCCTGGATGCCTTCCTGTATAACCTCATCTAGGTGTTCCTGCTCTGGCAGGGGGATTGGACTAGATGATCTTTTGAGGTCCCTTTCAATTCCTAATGTTCTGTGATTCTGTGATTCTGTGAACCCAGGATAGTCTGCTCTCAGTTTAGAGGGCTTGATATGATGAATGTTCGGAAGTGCATCTGGACCTTGCAAAATGTTGGATTTTTTCTGGTTGCTTTGATTTTTGATGGTTTCCTAAGGCCAGCTTTCCTTTGTGAACTAAATTATGGGAAGTATTGCTCAGATTCACAATATGAAAGTTTGTTTGTCCGTTATACAGCTTTAAACACTTAGGAGAAGGCTCTGGTATTGAATTAAGTTTCTATCCCAATCCCATTCATATTTAGCTTGTCAGCTATCATGACTCCTATTGTGATTCCCTGCTCCAATAAATTATACTATGGGACAAGGAAACATGAATATCACCAAATAGTTTTGGTCCGTCAGTCAGTTTGTGCACCTTCATTCCTCTCACTGCCAAATGGATCTTCTGATGTTTGCCTATGCGTAATAATTGGACGAAGGCTTAAATCCTTATTTTTAGTCTTACTCTTGTTTTATCATCTATTTATGCTTCTGGTTTGTTCTCAGTTGTTTGTTTCAGTTTTTTTTAACAAAGGGAAAATTGAAAGTTAATTGTAAAGAGTTAGGTTTTAAAGATATATGTATGTCGGAAATTAATGCCACTTTTCCATTTGAAGTGTATTCTGAAAAGGACTAAAGTTGCTTTTCAATTGATATCCATTCACCAATTTCTATTAACATAAAATATATTTGAATATATGAATGGAAAGTGTTATAAAACCAAATAAAATCCTGAATCCTTTCATGTTATTCTTTTAGAAAGACTTTTGAAATCTATGTTACACCAAGTTTTCGTTTGCCGTCAGACAAAGGGGAAAACCCTTTCAAAAGTGATACAGTTATAATGTGATTGTAGTAAATCAGTAGTGGGCTTCGTGAAATATTTCACACAAACAAGATATAAACAAGATATAAACAGGGTTACTAAACTAGACTATAACAATCAATTTTATCACAATGGAATCAGCCTCAGGCACAATGGAAAAGCACTGTTTGATTATGAATATTGAGGACTCTATTTACCTTACCTTATGGTTGAATTTGGAGCCAGAGGAAAGTGATAATACTTGATAATGCATTTTCCCCCTGAACTACAGCATAAACAGGTAAAACCAAAAAATGGTATTGGCACAAGACTGGCATATTCTGGGGGACTAGAAATGTATATGTAGACAAATTTAAAGTATTAAAAAGATTCTGACTATATAGGATTAGGTCAAGGTCAACCATTAAAATTCAAGGAAGATGCAGTTGAACAGACATCAGAAATCCCTGAAACTCCAACCTGGAAAAACTCTTCAGCTCTAGGTTGATATTCTTTCTGGAAAAGAGAGAGTTAGTCCATCAAAACTGAGGAAACCTCAGCTCCCACTAGTTTTTCTTTTATTGTTGTATAGTATTAGTTAATAGTTATTTC
Source organism: Psittacula echo (assembly GCF_963264785.1). Taxonomy (NCBI): domain Eukaryota; kingdom Metazoa; phylum Chordata; class Aves; order Psittaciformes; family Psittacidae; genus Psittacula; species Psittacula echo. The sequence continues at coordinate 94,870,184 of NC_137738.1, forward strand.
TTTCAGTCTGGGTTGCCAAGCTGCCTCACTGAGGAATAGCCGTTCTATGAATTCTATGGGTTTGTTTCATTTCAAATTTGCTTTGCTATGTGTCTTTTAGAAGCAAAAAGAGTCAAATGCTTGGTTAAATTAAGAGATGGAGGGTTGTTTTTTAGTTGGTGGTCTTTTTTCTTTTTTTTTTCCTTTTGTTTCTAGGTGAAGACTTTAATCCTGGAGGAGACTGTTGAGGAATTTGGTTTACTAGCAGCTATTTTTAACAACTACAAATCATGGACTGGGAAAGACTAATAATCTTGGGAAACAAGAAATAAAGCGTTTTGAAAGTAAGTCTTACTATTGCTTCTATACAAGGTCAACAATAAAAGACAATGGTAAGCAAATACACTCGTCTCTCTTGGGTGCTTTTCCAGAAGCACACTAATATCATTAATGTGATGTTGTCTGTCAGTTGTTCTGTAGAAAAGTCTGTGAAAAATCCTAACAAAACATTTTCATTTCTTCACTGGTAGTGCAAGGCAGAGGCACAGAATCTTAAAGGCTCCTGGTATGACAACAATTAACTATTAGTTCTCCAGGAATGATCCTTAGGTTTTAAATGGGCTATTCTAGATGTTTTTTCTAAATTCAAAAAGTATATTGGACAGCAATTTTGAGAATTCTGGAGACAGTTGTTGGAAATATTTGTCAGAAAGATCTTGTGAAACAAAACCTATGAAATTATTTTGCCACAGAAACTTAGTAAAAGATGTTACCTCTGTTTTCCACTGATGTTTCTACATCTGTTTATTTAAAAAAAAAAAAAAAAATTTTGTGTTCTTGCAGTTGTAGCTCAGGAGGGTGTTCTGCAAGCAGAACTTGTTCCTCCTCCTTTTCTCTTGCTTTCATCTATGAACTTTTTTGTCTTCTCCTCCAATGTAATGTGGGAGAAGACGTCATTTCTATTGCCCAGCTTTCTATTTTTATAATATTTGCAGGAATTTAGGAATGGGATTTAAAAGTTAGTTTAAAGTTAGGTTTAAAAGTCTCGCTATAACTTTAAAATGTATTGACAAATAACAGTCAAATTTGAGTGTGGCAGACAAATTAACCAACTAAACTATGTATTAAGTCTGATTTTTGAGAATGAATAATCAGCCAGGAGATATAGATGGTTTAAAACAATGTAACTATGTTCAGAAAAGACAGTGAGGGAAAAAAGTAATTATATCATGTTTCACTATTTCTTTCACTCCAGGGCCTGATTTAGGTCTGTCAAGTTCAATTTATGAAGACATTTTACCCTTTTTGATTGAAATTTTCTTGAATTCCCTTTTGAGATGATTGACAATCCTGTTTCATTTTTTTCCTTAGTGATTCTTTAAAGCAAAATCTAAAGAAATTGCAGACCATTTTTTATTTGATTATATAGAAGTTGTGTTTTACAGTGAGAGCTTTAAATAACTCCCCATGGATTAGCATTCTTTAATTTCTCTAGACATGCTTCAGCAGGTTTTGTGTAATATGAAATTTACAGAGATTGCAAAATCCCTCAAAATATTTACCCATTTCCAGTTGATGTAAACTGTTTCAGGCCATGAACCTAACTTGATTTTGAGGAATTCAAATAAGATGATCAGGATAATGAAAGAAGTGAGGTTTTCCAGCCATTTTAAAAGAGTCAGATGACAGGGACACCCCCTTGTCGTGGCGAAAGAGCTTGTGTACCCTTTTGAGGTTGGGAGCTATGCTGGTAGTGGCACATGCCTCCGGCAGGGTCTCCCATGCCAGACAGGTCTCAACTGAAGGGTCAGACAAAGTGTGTCCATGGGCAGGATGGGCTCACTAGCCTTTGGGCAACCATCCTAGGAGAAAGATAACTCTAACGTCAAACCCGGGCAGACAGAGCTTGTTTAGCCCTGTAAGGCCATCCATCTAAGAGAAGGACACTCTAACCAAACCTACGACCTGAGGACTTTGCTGTCACTGTCCAAGCTCCCTAGGCCCTGGCAGATAAACCTCAGGTGTAAAGGGTGGGGCCAGTTCTGCACAAGCTGCGCCTCACCTAAAAAATCCATTATGCAGGCCTGAAGGGTTTGCCCACACTTGCAAAGCCCTGTAGCGACAGGCGAGGGACGTAACGGCAGGCAATAAGGTGCACTGGAAGCCGCAGACCTAACCCTGCATGCAGGCGGTTCAGGACATTTGTCGCTTGAGACTGACTCAAGAGATGACAGTCTTGTTCGGCAACATCCTGAATGACCAAGCAGCCTTTTTTCAAGGAGAGCACTGCTTGCTCCATATGGAGAGAGGCCTAGAAAAGGTGGCCTACTCAAAGCTCATCTCCCACTCCACCTGGTTGGCTAGCCGCAGCCAATGGGCGTCTTCTGTTGCAGTCGATTAAAGACAAAGAGACAAAGGCATACACCTGCCTCCAAAGGTGTGTCCAGATTGACAGTCACATGTTGGAACATCAGAACCATGCTTGATACAGCAAACAGTGGGTGTCCTGAGCGCCGTTCTGCGCTAATTGCCCATGAACTGTCACGACTCAACATCGATATTGCTGCTCTCAGTGAAGTTCGCCTTCATGAGGAAGGTAGCCTTAAAGAACATGGTGCTGGCTGTACACTCTACTGGTCAGGCAAACCCAAACCTGAAAGTCATCTTTCTGGAGTTGACTTCATGATTAAAAACTTCATCATGTCTAAACTTGAAAATTTACCGATAGGTCATTCCGATTGTATTATCTCCTTACATCTTCCACTACACAATAAGCAACATGTTGTTCTTTTCAGCATATATGCTCCAACTCTGCAAGCTGACCCTGCAGAAAAAGACAAATTCTACTTCGACCTGTGTTGCCTCACTCAAAAGGTTGCTATAGATGATAAGATCATAATTCTTGGTGACTTCAATGCCCGAGTAGGTAAGAACTTTGAAGCCTGGAAAGGAGTACTAGGCAAGCACGGTGTTGGTAGCTGCAATGATAATGGTCGCCTCTTGCTAGAGTTTTGTGCAGAGCAGCAGCTTACCATCACCAACATTATTTTCCAGCAGAAAGACAGCCTGAAGACAACCTGGACGCATCCTCAATCTAAACATTGGCACCTTATTGATTATGTCTTAGTGTGCCAGAGAAATATTTGTGATGTCTGGGGACAGGTGAGCATTCGACAGAGAGTTTGTGGGTCAGGGTTAAAGGGACAACAGCTATGGGGGACATTACTGTGGGGAGCTGTTACAGACCGCCTGATCAAGAGGAAACTGTGGATGAAGTGCTCTATAGGCAGATAGGAACAGCCTCACGCTCACAGGCCCTTGTTCTCATGGGAAACTTCAACCACCCTGACATCTGTTGGAGTGAAGGTACGGCCCGGCACAAGCAATCCAGGAGGTTCCTCGATTGTGTGAAAGACAACTTCCTTCTGCAAGTAATAGAGGAGCTGACAAGGAAAGTTGCCATGCTTGACCTCGTGCTTACCAACAGGGAAGGGCTGGTTGGAAATGTGACGCTCAAGGGCAGCCTTGGTTGCAGCGATCACGAGATGGTTGAATTTGAGATCCTCGGGACAGTGAGAAGAGCGTGCAGCAAGCTCACTGCCCTGGACTTCAAGAGAGCAGACTTTGGCCTCTTCAGGAACCTGCTTAGTTAGGTTCCATGAGATACAGCCTTAGAGGGCAGGGGGGCCCAAGACTCTTGTTTGTTATTCAAGGATCACCTTCTACAAGCTCAGCAGTGTTGCATACCAACTAGAAGGAAGTGGAGCAGGAGGGCCAGGAGACCTTCTTGGATGGATAAGGAGCTGCTGAGGAAAATTCAAAGGAAAAAAGAGGCTTATAGAAGGTGGAAGCAGGGACAGGCCGCCTGGGAAGAATACAGGGATGCTGTCCAGGAAGCTAGGGACCAGGTTAGGAAGGCTAAGGCCCAGTTAGAATTGAACTTGGCTAGGGATGTTAAGGATAATAAGAAGGGATTCTATAGGTACGTAGCAAGTAAAAGACAGACAAAGGACAATGTAGGACCCCTCCAGAAGATATCGAGAGAACCGGCTACTCGGGATTTGGAGAAGGCTGAGGTTCTTAATGACTTCTTTGCCTCTGTCTTCACTGGCAAAGGCTCTGACTGCACCACCCAAGTCGTGGAAGGCGGACGCAGGGACTGTGAGAATGAAGACCCTAGGCCCATGTAGGAGAGGATCTGCTTCGAGACCATCTTAAAAACCTAAACGTACACAAGTCCATGGAACCTGACGAAATCCATCCGCGGGTCCTGAAGTAGGTGGTGAATGAAGTTGCTAAGCCACTGGCCATCATATTTGAAAAATGATGGCAGTCAGGTGAAGTTCCCGATGACTCGAAAAAGGGAAAAATAACCCCATTTTCAAGAAGGGGAAAATGGATGATCCGGGGAATTACAGACCAGTCAGTCTCACCTCTGTGCCTGGCAAACTCTTGGAGCAGATTCTCCTGAAAGACATGCTAAGGCACATGAAAAACAAGGAGGTGGTTGGTGATAGCCAGCATGGCTTCACTAAGGGGAGATCCTACCTGACCAATTTGGTGGCCTTCTATGATGGGGCTACAAAACCGATGGACAGGAGCAGAGCAGTTGACGTCATCTACCTCGACTTGTGCAAAGCCTTTGACACTGTCCCACGTGACATCCTTATCTCTAAATTGGAGAGACATCAATTTGATAGGTGGACCACTCTGTGGATGAAGAACTGGCCGAATGGCCGCACGCAGAGTTGTGGTCAGTGGCTCGATGTCCGGCTGGAGACCAGTAATGAGTGGTGTCCCTCAGGGATCAGTGTTGGGATCAGTCTTGTTCAACATCTTTGTCAGTGACATGGACAGTGGGGTTGAGTGTGCCCTCAGCAAGTTTGCTGATGACACCAAGCTGTGTGGTTCGCTTGATATGCCAGAGGGAAGGGATGCCATCCAGAGGGTCCTCAACACGCTTGTGAGGTGGGCTGATGCCAACCTGATGAAGTTTAACCATGCCAAGTGCAAGGTCCTATATCTGGGTTGGAGCAATCCCAGGCACAGCTGCAGGTTGGGCAGAGAAGAGATTCAGAGCAGCCCTGCGGAGAAGGACTTAGGGGTGTTGGTCGATGACAAAATGAACATGAGCTGGCTTCAGTGTGTGCTTGCAGCCCAGAAAGCCAACCATTTCCTGGGCTGCATCAAGAGGAGTGTGACCAGCAGGTCGAAGGAGGTGATCCTGCCCCTCTACTCTGCTCTTGTGAGACCTCACTTGAAGTATTGTGTTCTGTTCTGATGTCCTCAACATAAAAAGGACATGGAACTGTTGGAACAAGTGCAGAGGAGGGCCACGAGGATGATCAGGGGACTGGAGCACCTCCCATATGAAGACAGGCTGAGGAAGTTGGGGCTGTTCAGCCTGGAGAAGAGAAGGCTGAGTGGAGACCTCATAGCAGCCTTCCAGTATCTGAAGGGGGCCTACAAGGATGCTGGGGATGGACTATTCATCAGGGACTGTAGTGACAGGACAAGGGGTAATGGGTTCAAACTTAAACAGGGGAGGTTTAGATTGGATATAAGAAAGAAATTCTTTACTGAGAGGGTGGTGAGGCACTGGAATGGGCTGCCCAGGGAGGTTGTGAATGCTCCATCCTTGGTGGTGTTCAAGGCCAGGTTGGACAAAGCCTTGGGTGGCATGGTTTAGTGTGAGGTGTCCCTGCCCATGGCAGAGGGGTTGGAACTAGATGATCTTAATGTCCTTTCCAACCCTAACTGTTTTATGATTCTACGATTCTATGAACAACCTGTTAAAATGTTAGTTTCCCCTGCTCTGCTCTGCTAAAAAAATAGATTAAGGTTTCTGAAATAAAGCAAAATTTTATACTTAATTTCCATTATGTCCTTGGATGTGTATGCATGATATTAACAAAGCTCTGCTGCTGCCTTACTTTTAGTTAACTGAGAATAGTTCACTTACAAAACAGAATTAGCCCTTCTGAGGTTGTTTTACTAGTTATAAAACCAAGTTTCTAACTTTAGGCTCTCCAGTTTATATTTTTTCTCATCAGAATTGTTAGCTTTCAAGCAAAAATATGCAGTAAATGTTTATTTACAATAAAAGGTCTTACATTGGGAAATACAAATAAGGTTTTATCAGAAAAAATACCAAGGTGTAATAATGAAAAAGCAATAGTAGTAATAGCAGTAAATGATGATAGGTATTCTGACTGATCAGAGGAATTTACATGAGACTAAAGCAAATGGTCTAAGCGCCGGCATAGCATATGAACAGAAAATGGTATGACTGTGAAAAGGAAAAGAATAACCACCTAGAAGGATGAAGTTATTCCGGGTCCATGTTTAACAAAGAAGGTCCCATTGAAGGCCCACTGGGCTTTTTAAAATTCTAAAGACATTAAAACATGCATGTTGATTTTATGGCTATGCCTCAATGAGCCATGCCTTGTAACAATATCTCATGTCATGAAAAGACCTCACCAGTCTATAGTAACAATTTGGAATAGTAATAATTTCATTTAAAGTGTTTTTCTGCTAAAAAGGTTGATGGCTATCAGATGCTACATCTTGACTGTAAAGACAATCACAGCCCTTATTAAACCTTAAGTATGCCAAGCAGTTCCTTGAAGGTTTAGAAAAAAGAAATAATGATGCCTGTTTATGCCATAAATGCATCTGGTGATAAGAGTGGGGAAGAAGGAGCTCTCCCTGAGGAACTATGATGCAGGACAATATGACTATGTCTCTAATTGCTAGCAAGGGCTTAGCTTTTCAGCTGGAAATTGTGGATATGCATGCACTGGACATAGAAATCCAGGAATGAGCAACAAGGATGCAAAGAGATAGGACTTTGCATGTGGGTAGCATTTTGGGGAACAGATGTGGAGAATTCAAAGCTATAGAGTTGCTTGTCTCTATTCATGCTGTATTTGGGGAAATAGTACTTTGTGACTTTCTTTTTTTTTAAGTAAATAAAGTTACATGAAATGTATGTTTGACTTATATCTACAATTTTCTCATTCCAATTGAAATAACCTTTCAAAACCCCAAATTATATCCAGTAGGCTTAGTTCAGAGAAGCAACAGTACTTTTTATCGCTGCATTTGCATTTCATATAATGTATCAGTAGTGAAAGGACAGAGCTTTATTGTGTTCAGTGTATAATTATATGACTCTAAATAAGCTTTTTCTTGTTGAGGCTACCAATACAAACTTATGGTAATGAAGCTGCACAAGTGTGCTAAAGTACTTCTTGTTTAGGATTTAAATCCTCTCTCTGCCTAACTCTCCAGGATGAAAAAAATCAAAAGCACTAGGGATTTGACTTTACTTTTTCAAATTTGAAGTGTGTGTTTGCCAAGTGAATTGAAAAATGAACACGTTTTGTAAGCTGTCATTCTGTACAGAGATTTACAGCTTTCTATTTCCGTTTAGAATTAAAAAATGATGGTTGTAGCCCTTTCCTGAAAAGTCCAATAAAACCAAAGTGGTGTGCACAGTATATAATGAGAACTAAACGGAGCTATCAAAATCACTGGTAGCTATGCATCTCTGTCAAGCTGTCACTTATTACACAATCAAGCCTCTAGAAGAAACTAAGCCACAAAACAGTATTACAAAAATACATTCTTGAAGCCTTGCTGAAGAGTTTTCAGAAAAACATTGTCAGAAATAACTTAATGCATTATCATGCTTATTGAAACCACAGTTACTATCTAGTAGGTAAGTGTTTTTTGGACAAGTGTAAAAAGTCATGAGTTCTACTACATGTACGAATTGTAATTAATTCGGACTTTCATGTTTAAATGATATTTCCCAATTGTTATCAACATCAGCTATTAAAGGAGCTTTTCGTGTATCTCTTCTTACCAGCAGTAAATATTCCATTTTTACATAATCATGTGTCGTGGTTTAAGCCCAGCCAGCAACCTAGAACCACGCAGCCACTCACTCACTCCCCCACTTCCTCCACCTGCTCCTGGAGGGATGGGAAGGAGAATTGAAAGAATGTAACTCCCATGGGTTGAGATAAGAACAGTCCAGTAACTAAGGTATAACACAAACCACTACTGCTACCACCAATAATAATAATGATAAGGGAAATAACAAGGGAAGAGAATACAACAGCTCACCACCCGCTGACTGATACTCAGCCCGACCCGAGCAGTGATCTAGCCCTTCCGGGTAACTGCCCCCAGTTTATATACTGGGCATGACATGCCGTGTTATGGAATACCTCTTTGGCTAGTTTGGGTCAGGTGTCCTGTCTCTTCTTCCTCCCAGCATCCCCTCCTCCCTGGCAGAGCATAAGACTCACAAAGTCCTTGGTCATTGTAAACATTACTTAGCAACAACTAAAAACCTTCGTGTTATCAGTGCTGTTCCCAGGCTGAAAGTCAAAAACACAGCACTGCACCTACTACTAAGAAGGAGAAAAATGACTGCTATTGCTGAGCCCACTACATCATGTTCATTGAAAAGGACCTCTGCAAGTCATCTGGTCTAGCCTTCCTCTTGAAGCAGAAATATCATGAACATTAATCAGCTATGGGTTTGCTTTAGGTTAATCTTGGAAACCTGCAAGGATAGAGATCCTGACTTTCTAAGGCGAAGTGCCACACCACAGTCCTGGTGAATCAGTTTTTTTGAAAATCTCACCTGAATGTCAGAACTGCAGTGTGTGGCTGGTGGTCTTTGCTATTGCATCTGCCACTTCATCATCTTTGTGATGTCAATGTAGGCTGCTACTGGGAGGACCCTCAGTTCTTCTTGTCACAAGGTTATGCTAGCCCAGCTCTTTCAACCTCTCCCCTCATCGTCTAGATGCCTTAGGTAGTGCCTTCCACTGGACCTCCTCCAGCTTTTCCACACTCCTCCTGAATGGAAGCAGAATAGGATTATAGCTTCTTTCAGTATGCTTGCTACCATTTTTCTAATGCAGTTCAGGAGGAGGTTTGCCTTTTGGAATGAGAATGCACAGCTTGTTGCACAGCAACAGTTGTGGCACTGATGTGTGGGGTTGTTCCACCCCAGGTGCAGAAGTGGGAACACTTCTCTATTGAACACCTCAAGGCCCCTGTTGACCCAGTTCTCATGTTTATTCATGATATTCTGAGTGGAAGTTCAGCCATGTGTTGACAACCACTCCCCCCTCAATTAGTATGCCCTCTCTAAAATCTGTCCTGTGTCTTATTGTCCAAATCGCTGGTGAAGACATCAAAGCGTACAGGAGTCAGACAGGCCTCTGCAGTACCCTGCTCATCACCAGCCACCAGTAGCTGATTGTTATTAGTTCTATAGGGACTAGCACTGTAACTCTGGCTCTTTTGGGCTTTAGGGAGCTTAAAACGAAACTTCCTTTCAATTTCCAAGAATACTTTAAAATCCTTCTGAAAGAATATCAGAACCTCAGTAACAGAAAACAATTTCAGGGTTTGGTCCTCTGTAGGTTGAAAAATTAGGCCCTATTTACATGTGGTTTAACTCATTAAGAAAGATATAATTTTTCTCTTCAAAAAAAACTTATCCCAAATTATGATACCTTTAAGGCTTCCAAAATATTCTACAGAATTCAAGAAAAAGACCAGGAGTTTTAAAACTTTGTGAGTAAAACATTTTTTTTATTTTATTTTTAATTTCCTCTTTCAAGGCTACTCTTGCCACTGCTGCCCACAAATATTTCTTCCTGCAGTTCAACTGACTTAGTCATCTTGCCTTAGGATTTGTCAGATATCTTGAAGTAATGTAAATTGCAGGTACAAAATTGTTTCCACAAAATTAGAACCCACACAAAGTGAAGAACAAATCAAGTTCAGCTTGTCCTTTTCATTCTAAAAGTTGCTCTCATGTTCATTACTACTATCTAGCTTTTTGCATAAATAACATGTATGAACCTTCACTTGCATTTACAATCTGAATGTTCAATAATAAGTACAAACTGCATAAACACAATACGACTAGCAAAATTCAGCACAAACAGATTTATATTGATCTCTATGGTGGGGACTATAATATGATTATTTTCTCTAAAGCAAGCTAAAAACCAGGAAAGAAGTTAGGTTTTCATCTTTCTTTCAAAGTCAGTTCTCCTATGACACTCCCAATATTGTCAGATTCCGGATCTAGAAATCTGTTTTGACTTCCTTGGAGAAGCTGCTTTAGGGAGAGGAGGAGACTTTGAGAAGTGGTGACTCTTAGAGGAGTCCAATTGCTTACTGTGATGTCTCTGTGTGGCTCTTTCCTCTCTTGTTTGGACCCCTGCTTGAAAAAGAATATAGAAATGTTATACAAAAGTGTGGCCTTCTTCTACAGGCCTTCTGAAAAATGGACCTGTAGAATATTCACTATCATCTTCTTTTTGTCTGTACCTTTGTTCTGCAATTTTTAGTAATAATCAGTGATGTCTGAACATCACCTGGGGCCCTGAGTAATTTAGTTGTGTAATAAGGCACTGCTTAAGCATTCAAACTTACATTATGGGGCAAATATGCTACCTAAACATCTGAAAATGCAAAATGACATGAATGAAAGTAATACTGCCTCAGATCTTTTTTCACTGAACAGAATTATGTCCCTGGAAGCTGGAACAAAAAGCACTTCTGCAAGGCCTTTAATGTGATCTATGCTGCTTAAGATCACTGTACTATTGAAAAAGCTATTAATGAGGATGAGCTTTCAAGTTCATTGCCACCTGGACTTGCATCTGGCATCTCCAAAGGCAATGATCCAGAAGATTCTGCATGTTTTAAAACAACAACCATTGCTTCTATGTATAACATACAGCTAGTTCTCTTTTTAGAGATAAACCTCCACTGGACAACCTCAGCTGTTATTCACTTGCCTTTAAAGATGATAGAGAACATTAAAGCCCTAAAGATAGCTTGGTGGCTACAAACTAGAATAATGAAAAAACAAAGAAAATGAATGGTCCCAATCTCTTTTGCTCCCTCTCTCACTTATTCTTGATAGGGGAAAATAAACTTTGAGAAGGAAGTTCATATATCTCTTTCTGTTCCTTTTATAGACTGCAGAATTTTCTGACGGGCTAAGAGTCAGCTAAGCTCTTGACAAAGTGATACAATCTTTTTAAATAAGACACTGTACCAGCTGCAAACATTTCAATGTTCAGTTCAAAGACAAGAAATGGAAGCATGGGCAAATAAAACTGGGTCCAAATATTAATGCATTTTTCATCTAGTTAGAAGAAAATGTAAGGAAACCTATTCTTTACACTGCTTCCAAGTCCTAGCCAAATCTGCAGGAAGACTCACTTTCATATCAGATATTGAAGCAGAGGTTAGCCTTGTGCAATTTTTGATTTGTCCTTCACTACTGCCTTTTCAGTCTTGGTACCTGTCATTGGTAACTGAAGTGTTATCCTGAAGCAGTTCAAACATTATACTCACAGCATTGACAGATGTTTTCTTCCAAAGAAGGTGAAAAATACAGTTGCCAGGTGATGATTTGAGTTCTCTTAACTATCTCGTACACTTTTTTATACCAGAATGTCATTCACCTACACTTTTGCATCTTCACTCCTATGAATTGAAGGAATGGGGTATTTTTTTGAATGACTGCTTCATAAGTATCTTTTTGCCTGTGTGTTTCTCTGTCCCGTGGAGACCTTTGTGTGCTCTCTCTCCCGCCTTTCTCATCTTTTGAATCCCTGTAGACACAGAATTTTTTTTGAGGTGAGTGAAGGAATACAAACCACAGCTTTTGCAACATGCTCGTCTTATCTTTGCATGTCTTGTCTGCCTAAACTGGGAAAAGTGTGATAAATTCTACTATTAGCCTTGACAGTCAAAGGTGACTGTCATGTCAGCAGCCTATGTGGAGAGACATCTGGTTCTGCTCAGAACTGTGAGCATTTTCAGAGAGCATTTTCAGTCCACAGTAAGATGTGTATACAACAGAGATTTTTTCAAAGAATAAGCAAGAACCCAAAGAAAAAAATACTCTTGGATACAAACTATAGAAATGACTGACTAGTGTTAAAAAGAGCAAACAATTCAGCATAAATTAACATTGAGATCCTGAATAAGAATTTTCAGCTCTCACAGTAGCTTCTACAAAAGCTTCTGACACATGATAAAACAGAGAAAAATTTTACCTGTATGTGAAGCACAGGGGAATAGACACAAAGATAATTCATAGAGAAGCACAAAGAAAACATGAAAATAAAGCAGGCAAAACAGAAAAATCTGTGCAGAAGAAAATTTAAAAGTATAAAGCAGTGATGACAGTATGCAAAGGCAGACCTGCGAAAGTATGGAGAAAACTGTAATGGAAAATGCTCTATCTCTAGGTTAATTATAGCTTAAAAACCACTATGTCAGAGCAGGCAGATGAGAAGAAAAGCAATTCATCACACTGGGGACACAAACAAGTAGTTGAGGGATGAGATTTTGCATAAGTGTAACTAGTGCAGAAAAATAAAAGGTTTGTAGAGTGTGCAGTAGCACAAAGCATAAGGACAAGTTAGTAGAATAAAAACAAACAGGTAATTGAAAGCCAGATAGAGAATGGTGTATGGATGACTGCACTAGCCTGAAACAGCTTTCTGAGTTTTATTCAAGAAGTGCGTTGCAACTAAACAAAGACAAATTGTAATTTAACTAAAAACATATTACACTTAGAAAGATGTACATTAGATGTAGCAGGGCAAGGAAAATGCTCGGTCTGAAATTTCAGGTGCTGTGGAAAGCAAAGGAGCCATCCTTTTCAGCTAAAATGAGTGAATTCATGAACTACTGACACTAAGCACAGGACAAATGATTCTCATGATAGACACTAAGGCAGAACAAAAGCATTCAGAAGAGCCCATGTGCTGCGGTAGCCTGCCAACAGAACTCCTGTAGTATTCATCTGAAGAACTACAAGGACCTCCAATGCCTAGGGTACGATGCAATGCTTCAGCAGTCACAGCACCTTTTTTCCTAAAGTGTTCAAAGTAATAGAGCAAAAAACCAAACCAAAAGAAAACAAAAAAGTAATGAAACAAACTGTCAAAGAACATTGTTCAAGTCAGACTCCTTATGTTGTGTGCACAGCAAGATAGCATTAAGAAACCAGTGCAGCTACGTTTTCTTAAATTCAGGCAATTTGCATATGAAGAAGCACCCACTACCAAGTATTTACAATCTAAAAATATTAACTCATAAGGCAAGCACATTTACATAATACACATATATTTTCAAAGATAGATATTGGCAAGTAACACTGTATAAGGCAAGCAATTACCTGATAGAGCCTTTTGAGATTATCTGTTTACAAATATTGCAATATATACTATATGCAGTCTATTAAGATGACTGATCTCAAAATGTGTCAGAAGCCTCATAAGTGTGTTATAAATCAATATTCAGCAGATGTTTAAAAAAAAAGTAAAATGTATATAGCATTATCCTGGAGTGTTGCTACAATAACAGGTAGTGATGAAACATGCCTTGCCATATGGAAATATTACAATTTAAATGAAGGATTATTCATACATTATAGTGCTGTGAAATGGGCCGTATGCCCTTGCTCCTCCAAGGTCTGCTTGGCAACTTCTGTATGAGATGCAGTATTGCCAGTAGAAAAAAAAATAAATTCAAATTCGAAATCTCTAACTCTGTTATTTCCTTGAAAATGGCTTTAAGAAAAAGCTATTCATAGATGAAACATGCTTCTGCAGGGGTTTCTCAGAATACTCCACTACAGATTTTAATGACCACTTTCCAGTCTGCCCCAAGGTGGAAAAATATGCAGAGACCAAAACCAGTGAGATTGAGTGCACCCTCAGCAAGTTTGCTGACAACATCAAGCTGAGTGGTGCAGTTGACGCACTGGAGGGAAGGGATGCCATCCCAAGAGACCTTGACATGATTGACACATGGACCTTTGTAAATCTCATGAAGTTCAACAAGGCAAAGTGCAAGGTCCTGCACATGGGTGAAGCAATCACAGGCACAGCTACAGGTTGGAAGGAGACTAGATTCAGAGCAGTCCTGAGAAGAACTTGGGGGTGTCGGTCAATGCGAAGCTCAACATGAGCCGGTCCAGAAAGCCAACAGTATCCTGGGCTGCATCAAAAGAAGCATGACCAACTGCTGGAGGGAGGTGATCCTGCCCCTCTACTCCACTCTTGTGAGACCTCACCTGCAGTACTGCATTCAGCTCTGGGGCCCCCAACACAAGAGGGATGTGGACCTGTTAGAGTGAGTACAGAGTAGGCCACAAAGACGATCAGAGGGTTGGAGACCTCTCCAGTGAAGAGAGGCTGAAAAAGTTGGGTTTGTTCAGCCTGGAGAAGAGAAGGCTCCAGGGACACCTTATAACAGTCTTCCAGCATTTAAAGGGGGCCTAGAAGAAATCTGGAGAGAATTTTTTTACAAGTGACAGGACATGGGGGAATAGCTTTAAACTGAAAGAGAGTACATTTAGATCAGACATTAGGAAGAAATTCTTTACAAGAGGGTGGTGAGGCACTTGCAGAGGTTGCCCAGGGAAGTTGTGGCTGCCCCATCCCCAGACATGTTCAAGGCCAGCTTGGATGGGACTTTGAGAAACCTTGTCTAATGGAAGGTGTCTCTGCCCATGGCATGTGGGTTGGAATTAAATGATCTTTAAGGTCAATTCCAACCCAAACCATTCTATATTTCTATGATTCTGTGATACAGAGCAAGAAAGGTAGTAGGGTAAGCTAAAGAAGAAATAAAGTTTCAGTAAATTATAGCTTCTCTTTTTTCAGTGGGCAAACAAGCCAACTCTTTGAAGTGTTCTGTGCACAGAGCACAGGCTATAACCTAATTTGGGCAAGTGGATGACAGAGCACATCTTTATTTTCCTGTCCAGCCTCACATACAGGTCATCTGCAAAATGTACTCTTCAAGAGTTGACAGCTGTAAGAATGTGAAATTTCTCCTTGTAGGATTTGAAAAGACTGTTCTTCCAGAACAGACATTTTTCCTGGTTCACCACCTAATTATAGATAAATAATTTCTAATCTGCCTTGGATGCAGATTAATATGCATCCCAGACTTTTAAAATTACTCAGTTACCCATATCTCCTTTTAATTATTATGTATTATCTGGTGATCTGCAATGTTAAGGATAGAAAAAATATAGAAGGTGGCACAGACTTTTCCTCCACTAGGGCAGAATTATGTTTCAAAGTGCAATGTGTAGAGCTTTGTCCAGCTTCCTATCAAATGTTATGTCACACTAGCCAGTGATTTACCGGGCACTGGTTTTAGCAGCATTTTCTTAAAGTTTAGGTTGCCTGTCTGTCAGCTTCCAGTTGAGAGACAAAGGACAGAAGATTAAAGCTGAGGGGAAAGAGTAGCTGAAAATTATGAAGTAGCAGTATGGATAAAAGTGAGGTTGCAAAAGGAAAAGGATAAACTGGGATTATTGCTGAGTAACAGTATATAGGAATTTTGAAAAATAGAACCCCAGGCTTTACTAATTCCTCTCCTACAGATGCTACAATGCAGCAGCTATTAGCTAATACAAATTCCACTGCCTCACAGCTATAAGCCTCTACCTATGCCATGACCGACTGTTTTCAAGAAGAAAATTTAATTTGTTTCCATAGCGAACTATTACATTGTTGATTGGTTGGGTTTTTTAATGGAACAAAATGCCATAGACTAAAAAACCCCTTGTGATCTAGGGATTACCACTTACTGGTATACCATGATTGCCATATTCTTCTCAGGTTAGTATTGTATTTTTCTTTAAGAAATGTGCCAATCTTTGATTATAATGAAGCAGGATCTATGCTAAATTGCAAATTGATTTAGGAAAGGAGACTCTTCAGATGAAACTTCCTTTGTATTCTTTGATGAGTAAAACATATTCAATTGCTTTGAAATTGCACTTGCATGAGTACATGTGTATTTGTTTACTAACAGTACTACTGTTTCAAACTTTAGTGTACAGCTAATTTTTCCTCTGATTTCCTGTGGCTGGATTTGATTATGATAACATCTTTGTTTCTCACAATTGCTATCACTATTTTTTCCTGTTATTCATCAAATTACATTAGTCAGTACTTAAATCAGTATATGAAAGGTTCAAAATTTTCTGTATTCAAGAAATATTCACACTTGGTTACCTGTTTCTGTGATGCACATTGTTGTGTTATGGCTATAATGCCTACATTGTCAGGCCTCCAAACTGTGACAATAAAGTCACAGGAACTTTATGATTTATTTCAGAAGAAGTTCCTACACAATACCTCTACAGTGGTAGAGAAACAAATCCTGAATGTGTAACAGCATTGCTTTAGGAGAGTTAAAGTAGATATGATTGTTTTCCCTGGCTGATGGATCTGAGCAAGACATTGTCTGCAAAGTAAATCTCCTCTCATACAGAAAAATTATTTCTAAAATTATTTCAGCAGGGCTGAAGCACATATCTAATCAGTGAAGATCTGCCTTTCTGTGGTAAAAACAACAACAACAACAACAAACTGCCAAAAAACCCCTAACTGTGATACAAGTTTTCTAAAAATAAATAAATGCCAAACAAACAAACAAACAAAAATCTTGTGAAAAAACAAGGGTACTGAGAAGTTCTGTCAACTAAAATGTTTGTACACATCATGGATTTGGGTTTGTTGCTACTTCATAAAAGTTCTAAATTGGAAATAAATAAGAGTTCATCAAAGGTGAAATACCTTTTCTATTTCTTTGTTTCATTTTGAAGTTAAAAATACAAGGCCATGCTCAACTAGCAATTACTTTCTGTTCAGAGCTGTGAAAATGCATTCTTGAAAGAACCTGTCCACCCACACTTTTATTATTTTTCTCTTTCTTTGTGACCCTGATTGCTGACACACTTCAAAGCTTTATACTAGCAATAAAAGAAATGCAGGAGGTCAGGTTGCCAAAATCTCTTTATGCATGGATAAAGCAAGTGAAATTTAATATATTTTTCAGCAGAAAGTTCCTGCTTATAACAACTTATTATGTTTTAATTTCACTTCATGATAGTTAATCTATCCAACCATACCACTATGATCAAATTCCATGCTGATTCTTTTTTGTTTTTTATTAGCCCATCCTTCCCTTTAAGGTTGATAGGTTTTCTGTACTAAAAATTCTTTTTAGCAATATTATTCTGAAAGAGTTCATTATATCTTTTTTTATTCTATTCCTTGTATTTTTTAAAGTGGCTAAAGTCAGCAAATAAATGATGAAAAGAATAAAGCTTTTTTTTTAAGCAGAACTTAATGTCATTTTATTTTCTAATATAATTGTAAAGGTCTTAATGAACTTAACAGTTCAATTTTTTATTCCACCTGTTAGCGTTATTCTTTCATGTTTTATTATCTTATGCCCAGGAAATCAGCGACAAATCTAGGGAACAATTTGAGAGCTAGGTGGCTATTATTACCTTCTGCATTTCATTAAAATGATAGGAAAATAAACCAAAATTATTAAGGTTTCTGTTTTGCTTTGGTTTTACAGGTGCACATGCATTTGAAGTCATACTGAAGAAAGTCCAAAAATGTCAAAACCACAATGAAACTTTTTCATTAGATACCACTATGAAGCAACAGATGCAAGGGTAAATGGCATCACTGACACTGGCCTTTTCAAGCTTTATGCTACATGATGTACTGTTCTGGCAATGTAACATGTACCTCCATATCACAGTGGGTATCTGGCCCAAAAGCTGGTGCACACATCTAAGATACATTGCTCCTGAGTGCAAGTGCTCACTTGTACTAAGCAGTTGATGTTTGAGTGGCCATGTGAGCACTAGGATGGTTGTTTCCCCAGGAGCTTATTTCTTTCCCAGTATAAAAACAGTCTTCATTTCCATTGTACCTAAAACTGGATAACTTTTGTTCATTACCATTACAAAACAAAATACCCATAGAGGAGCTACGGGGCTTTTGGTGAATCATCCAGTCTGCCCCCTACCCCAAGACAGGAGCATTCTTGACTAATGCCTTTCCAATTTATTTTAAAGACCTGTGATGGCAAAAGCCACACAGTGTTTTCAGGTAAGTCATGTCAGAGTTTCACCATTATTACCATCAGACAATTTTTCTCACCTGTAATGTAAATCTTTCTTCTTTGTAATTTAAGCTTTCTACTACAAGCATGAATAAGAGGTTATAATTTCCTGTTTGAAGTTACTTTTAATAGACTATAACTTAGAGAGCCCTTCAAGCATTGAATTAATGGATATTGTGGGATGGATTCTTTCCACTAAAAATTGGCATTTCCTAATGCAAATTAGTTGAATAAAAAAAAGGTCAGATGCAATTATTTAATGCATTACACTGTTCTTTACCTCATAGCATATAGCTTTGTATGCTGGAGATAGAGCTATTGGGATAACTGCAACAATATTAAGCCAGTCTAGTAACAGAAAGAGAGTTTGACCCTATGTCATGGTTTAACCCCGGATGGCAACTAAACATCACACAGCCACTTGATCACTTCCCCCTGGTGGGATGAGGAGAGAATCAGAAGAGTAAAAGTGAGAAAAACTGTGGAATGGGATACAGTTTAACAGGTAAAGCAAAAACTGTGCATGCCAGCAAAGCAAAAGAAGGAATTCATTCACCACTTCTCAACGTCAGGCAGGTGTTCAGCCATCTCCAGGGCTCCATCACACATAACTGTGACTTGGGAAGACAAATGCCATCACTCCGAACATTCTTCCCCTTTCTTCTTCTTCCCCCAGCTTTAAATGCTGCTCATTGCAGGGGGTTGGACTAGATGACCTTTGAAAATGCCTTCCAACCCAAACCATTCTATTATTCTATGATGTCATATGTTATGGAATATCCCTTAGGTCAGTTGGGGTCAGCTCTACCAGCTGTGTCACTTCCCAACTTATTCATCCCCAGCCTACTCACCAGCGGGGTGGTGTGAGGAACAGAAAAGGCCTTGACTCTGTGTAAGCACAGTTCACTGATAACTAAAACACCTTTGTATTATCACTGTTTTCAACACAAACATATAAACGTTGTTTTCAGCACAAATCCAAAGCATAGCACATACCAGATACTATGAAGAAAATTAACTCTATCCCAACCCATACCAGCATATTCTCCACCCTTATTCTATACCATTTATGTCATGCTCAAATCCCACACTATCCAATACATCCTCATTAACCACCACCCTCCTTTCCATTCTTTGATATAATACACAATTATTATTCCATTAGTCTTTGGATCATCTCTTAAAATTACTTTGAAATGCCCACAAATGTCCATTAGGTTCATTGAGTCCGTGATTTTGAGCTCCATCTGTTGTGGTCACCTAGGACAGAAAAGGTGATGTATTGTGTGGAGTTACTGGGCATCAAAGCCAGTTCAGATCAGGTCACTGCTTCACTGCTTCCTGTAAGGCTTGTCCTCCAATGGTTCAGGCAGTTCTTGCCATAGTAATTCTCATAACATGCAGCTCAAAACCTAGTTACAATAGTCTAAATGTGCTTCCATTATAATCTCCACCCCTGATCCATTTGAATGAGACCTTTGGGTTTAACCGTGCACTGAACTCCCCTCATTGACCCTACTTCAGGTTAGACTTATCCACAGACAGCAGTCCCTAAGGGGTGTACTTGCTCCTAGTGGAGCCTTATCTATGAGCCACAGTCTCTTCAGGGGTATACCTGCTGCAGCATAGACTTATCCACAGACACGGTTAGTTTGAGGTGAACCTGTCCCAGAGTGGCCACAATGCCTTCAGAGTTATACCTGCTCCAACATGGTCTTACCCATGGCTGCAGTCCCTCCAGGGGTGTGCCTGCTCTATCATGAGCTTAACCATGGCCAGGTGCTTTGAGGTGTTCCAGCATGACCTTGTGCACAAACTCTGGTACTTCAAGGTATACCTGCTGTGGCATGGACTTTTTCACAGCCACAGATACTTCGAGGCGTACCTTCTCCAGTGTGCACTTATCCTTGGCCACAATCCTTTCAGAGGCATACTTTCTGCTGCACAGACATTTCAAGATGTAACTGGTTTGGTGTGGATCTATCCATAGCCACAGACACTTTGAGTTGTTCTCCTCCTGTGTGGACTCGCCCACAGGTCACAGTCCCTCTGACTCAAGCCCACACTGGAGTTCCAGCCTGCCCAGTACACCAGCACAGACACAGCAGTGAAACCCTGGCCATCTGCCACCCCAGGTGCATGGCCATTGCTGTTATAAAAGTGCTCTCAGGCACTTTTCTTTATCATCTCACTGAGATGATAAACAGTACTGGCAGCTTGAGCAGGACATTAGGAATCAATAGTTTCCAAATGTCAATCCTACCTCTGAACTCGAAATAGGTAGAATAGTAACCTCTTCCTAGTCTTATACTATAAAAAATACTTTTATTTCCACTTCCCTGCTATTGTATTTTTGTTGTTGTTATTATGGTGATGTATTTTGCTGTTATTGTGGTAATGCATTCGGTGATAACTATCAGTTGATTCTTACTTTATTAAGATGTGCAATACTGTGAAACAGATCTGCAATGCATATATTATTCTCACCAATTATTATTCAGTGCATTTTTGTTTACTGACTCTATGTCATGCTGGCATGTTTCCCCAAATATAAGATACATATTGCTAATTATAGAGCTCCACTGGCATGCAAAACGCCAATTTAAAAACTCACATTATTTATTTGAAATTGCTTATTTAACTGACAGTTCATGGACTGGCAATAACTGCAGATTATAGAAGCATTAGTAATGTGAATTAGTGTGGTAGAATAATATAAAAAAGGAAGGTTTAGATTAAGATTTTCTCTGTTTCTGTCCCTTTGAGTCCCTTATGGAATTCTGCACGTCTCTGACAGAGTTCATGATGTGTTTACTTTTAATAATTTTGCCAGTAACAGAAACAGGAATTCTCACAGTAGCACAATCTCAAATCATTTAAGCTTCATGACTCACCGACATTCCCCATATCATTTCCCAAACAAAAAAATTAAACAGTCATTTAATTAAAAAGTATTTTATTATTTATTTTTTTGTAAGGGACAGTGTTATAGTAACTATACAGTTTCTTCAGCTTCCTCATCAAGTGGAGTTCATTCTGCTATGATCAAGGGAGAAGCTTTTGATTTCTGTAGACTGAAGATGGAGTGTTTGGAGTGATGATTGGCAAATAATGACAGCAGGATGCAGAAAAAACAACTGTTTAATGTTCTTTCATGGGGTTATTAGTACAGTATAGGAAGAAAAAGGAAGAAAATAGCACAGTTTAGTATACATCACTGTTTATTACAATAGGAATACTGCTGTTCAGTATTAAGATTTGACGCTCCTTTTTACTAGGCACCTGATAAGATTTGACTTTGAGGACTCCTGATGATCTGTATTCTGTGTGAAGAGAAGTCTCCACTCACTATTCTTCAGATAAGACACGGCAAATTCTGAGAAAAATATCCTGTCTCTTGTATCCTGAAAAGACATCTTTTGAAGCAACTGAAGAGCCCTGGCAGGCAAAGGCTCCCTCCTTTAGCTGAGCAGCACTGCCACCTGCATCTTCCCCACTTCATGGACTGGGGGCCAAAACCCGCTGGGGCTGCGCACAGGTTTATCCTCTTTAATGTATGTGGCAGTGAGAATGTGTGTGAAGAAATTAGCCATGGTGGGGCTTGCAGCATAGGGTATTTTCTGTTTCCTCTTTCAATATCAGGTATAACTTCTGTAAGACCTCTTACTTGATATGCATAGTGAAGACAGTGGAGTAGAGCTTACATTTATCCCCTTATTCTCCAAAACGAAGGCTTACATTGGTTTTGGCTTAGCATAGCTAATGTTTACAGAAGAGCACACTGACTTGACACAGTGCTATGCATGGGATGTTTTGCATTGGCCTAACTGTAAACGCAAGTGCATTAGCTCAGGGAGATCTGGAAAGAAAACTATCAATCTGTGCAAATTTTATTTATTAGCTTAAAGCTCCTCTGGAGATCGGTTTTGCACCAGCATGGAGATTAGGAAGATTATCAGTGTATCCTGTTGTGGGACTTACTAAAGCTTTGCAGGTACAAACCAGTGCTTTTAAATGTGAACTGCACATTGACAAATACTCCACTATATTTCAGGGAAACTTGACTGTATTTGTTCAATGAACATCACTTTCCCCAGGCTTTCATGTTCTATTTCATGTCACTTTAATAGACAATGTGGTAGCCTAATTAATAGTGTCCATTAAGCTCCTAACAGCACATCTTTACGTTGCCACTGTGCATGCGTACTTCCCACACAGTCTGAAACTTAAGTTTCTTTGCTCAGTAGTTACATTATTTAGGGCACAGTAGTAGCTTAGCATACTGTATTGATCTGCTGAGTATCTGCCAGTATTAGAAAAAATGATCTCCACATGGGTAAAACTGATGCAGATGAAAAATACATATTTAATAAAAGTACAGAATAGAAATATACTGAAGTAGCTACTAAAGAAACTAAAAGCTTACTGTATTGTCATGTGTATAGCCTATAGTTTCTGTTTCAAAATGCAACAAAGCACACCAACATTCAGTGTCATTACTTCTTTATATATTTATTTGAATGATAAGCAGTGAGACCTACCCACAGCTCTTGCTATTATGTCCTTCCTGCCTCTGATCCCTCTAAACTCTGTTGTTCCTTAGACTCTTAACTTCTGTTATTTCATTTAGGTTTTTGCTTAAATGGTTCAAAGGCTCGTTTTGTTTTGATTTGAAAAATAAACAATGGTATAACAGGGATTTTTGCAGTGTTATTGAAAGAAGAAACATTATATGATGTTACTCTTTCTGCACCTTTTTGCCAAATGGTGCATGCAAGTGCTGGAAATACATTTTCTTAAAAAACATCCCTTTCTGAGCCAGCATAATTATAGATCAAACCATTAGTAAAGACATAAAAGGTGGTTGAGGTGGTTCATTTGGGAACTCACTTGAATAGTGTTTATTGTCATACTTATCCACAGGGAGGACTGGGAGGGATTTTCAAGGAAATTACTTATTTTCTGCTTGTCTATTTGTCTCCTGTGCTTAGCTGTAGAAAAACCCTGTCTCAAAGGCTCACACAAATTAAGATTTATGTCGCCCAATTTTAGTCATATCAAAATTTGACATCTAAGCTTGTGTCCTTCACTGTGATCACAGGTATCCATCAGATGCATCTTCAGCACACATTTTAGGATGAAATAAAATATAACACATTTTCTCTACAGTGTCCTTAGAAAGAAAGCCTAGAAAACTAGAAGAGACTACTTACCTAAGTGACTAAATAAGCAAACAAAACTATCTCACTGAGAATTCTAAGTAGATAAAGTAATATTGAGAGCAGTATATTTGAAACTTAAATCTCAGTAAGTAGGAAAAATAAAATCAGATCTGTTTCAAAACCAGGAATAAGAGTTATTCAAAGAACACTGTTCTTAAGTACACTTTTTTGTAACTTATTCTTGTCTTGATATGTAGTATGTAACTTATCTACTACACTAAATGGAAAAAAAAACCCTATTTCAATCTAAAATAAGTTGGCTGACTCGGCGGAAAATTCAGCAGTATTTTTCCCCCACTATGAATATAGCTTATAAATGGGTAAGAATAGGGGAATGCTATTGGTTTTGTAGTTTTGTAAAATATTAGACACTGGATTATAGTATTTCTCAAAGTTAAACTTGCAGCTGAAGGAAACCAAAACATCACTTTGTTTTGTCTATTTTAATTCTGATAAAAATATGTCTTTAATTCATCCATGTGCTATAAAAATTTTATGACAGGTAAATGTATCACAGAAATAATTAACTGCTGTGCTCAGAGAGCTTCCACTAACTTCTAAATATTTGTATGTTCATTTTAATTGCTAACTGTAACAGAGTAATTACTTTAATTTCAAGGAACTATACATAATGAGAAGTGTGGGTTATATAAATCCTCACTGTGCTTTCTTGTATGCTGTTTGTGGGCTTTTTTAGGATGCAGCTTTTAGCAGAACATACATCTTTTTTTTCCCTCTGAAGTCCTTTTAGAGACTAATTCTGCCAGATTGTCTAAAACATACATTTTAATCTTGCTTAGTTATATATACACATACATATATAAAATGTATATATGTATAAAACCTGCTATATATATAGCAGTTTATACCACATGAAATCACCTAAATCTTGGGTTTTGAGAGATGCAATATAATATAGGAAAACAAGGTAAAATAATAACCATGGCAGAACAGCACTGCAGGGTGTAGGAGGCTCAAGTTATGACAGTTTCTCTTTGTTCAGTGTTGTCTCTGGAAAGAAATTAATTTCTAGCAAACAAATAGATTTCTAAATATTTATGAGCAATCGCCCTCAAGGCCTAACTGAATAATCATGGAAGGAATAAAATAAAAAAACAAAACAAAACAAAAAACTAAAGAAGGGGGTTAAACAGGTACAAAATAAAACGGCTACACAAGCACAAGAAAAACAACCTTATACCTCTTTCACAAGCAATTGCAACATGTAGAGGCTGGATATTCTATCCCAGGTAAAAGCTGAGTATCTGATACTTACCTATGCACACTACCTCCCACCCAGAATTAACCAAGTTTTTTTTCCCTGTTCCATCAGTATAACAGTACCAGATCAGAACAAACATCAGTGGCTTGAAGAATCAGTACATGACTATGACTGACTGAAGATGACAGGAGAAAAAGGCTAACCTTAAAGTGTACTGTGAAGCAGGTAGGTGCTACAGGGTACCTTGCAGGCTCTGCAGCATATTACAGAGCACATCAAGCCACTATCTTTTTATTTCACTTTTAATCACCTGGGACCATTTATGTGCATTGGAGAAAAAGCTCCCTGGGTCCCCCGGGCTTCAAAACACCATCTTAGATTCAGAATGGCGATTTAGACTAAGAGAATGAGACACCTAGAAAGCACAAGAAACCTGAAAGCTTGAATATCAACTGGTAAAATGCACAAATTATAGGGACATCTAAGCCCATAGGTCTTGCTAACTGACCTGCATGAGTCAGAGCAACAGGTAATTCTCTCTGATGCTCACTGGAGCAATTACTTTAGAAGAGAGCAATTCTTTGGGAGAATGCTGTAGCCAAAATGCTAGGCAGGTGTCGTGGTTTAAGCCCTGGCTGTAAATTAGAACCACGCAGTCTACTTCCCCCCCACCCCCCCAGAGGGATGGGGAGGAGAATCGAAAGAATGTAACTCCCACGGGTTGAGATAAGAACAGTCCAGTAACTAAGGTATAACACAAATCACTACTGCTACCACCAATAATAGTAACGATAAAGGAAATAACAAGGAAGAGAATACACCCGCTCACCAACCGGTACCTCACCCCCACCCCGCAGTGATCTAGCCCTTCCCGGAACTCTCAGTTCTATATCCTGGGCATGACGTGCTATGGTATGGAATACCTCTTTGGCTAGTTTGGGTCAGGTGTCCTGTCCCTGCTTCCTCCCGGCTTCTCCTCCTCCCTGGCAGAGCATGAGACTCACAAAGTCCTTGGTCAGTCTAAACATCGGCTTTATCAGTATTATTCCCAGGCCGAAAGTCAAAAACACAGTGCTGCAACAGCTACTAAGAAGGAGAAAAAATGACTGCTACTGCTGAACCCAGGACAGCAGGTTGAGGGGATCCTCCGTGCAGTCTCTCAGGGTTGCAACAAAAAATTCACGGGCTTAAAAAGATTGTGGGAGCTAGAAAAAAAGCAAGAGAAATAAGTCTGCTGCTGTAGCTTTATGAGTTGAGGTCAACTCAAGATTCCGGTTCCTGCTTCGCAGTTTCTTTCGCATTGCAAACCCTGTGAAGTGCAATTCAATAATAGTCTTAGGCCAAACTTAGAGATTCACTTTTCAGCTGTATGTCCTGACACACTGAGCTGTTCGTGTTCACTTTCTCACTGCTCCCTGGGTCCAGGTGTCTGCTGTTCCCCATCTCACAGTGGCAAGCAACACAGTGGCAAGCAACACAGTGGCAAATGGTTAGCAGCTCTGCTAACACAGAGCAATGAATCTCAACATGTCTTATCTCTAGCTCTCATAACTTTCTTGTGGGCAGATAGAGAAGGTTCTCCTTGTGATAAACTGAATGCATTAAATCATAGAGCCTGCTTATTGAGATTTGATTATATAAATCATTCCTGGAGATAACTGAGAAACTACTTTGAAAAGTTAATGTGCCTGGTGTCTTATCCATAATCTGCAGTTAAAAATGAAAGATGTTCCTTTTCCTCATTTCATTGTATCCTATATAATTTGCTTAGTTTATGTTTATTTTAATTAATTTTAATGTTAATTTTAATGCTTCCCATATTTCCACTCCACAAAATTTTATGTCAAATGTAAGCCTCTTGATTTTTGCTAGAACAAATACATTACCTTACTTTAAAATGTCTTAGAATTTGGAGTGACTTGGACTTTATGAAATTTAAATGTACCTAAATGTATGCTGCTTGCAATAAAAATTATTATTATATTATTTTATTATATTATTTATAATTTCAATGTTGGCCTTTTCCAGCTTTTATTTTGCCAAATAGATATCTTTCCTTTTAGTATAATAAAAGCAGTATTTGTATTGAAATCTGTCCTTGCTTGTCTTCTTGTGAAAAATGGTCCATTGTGAATGAATAAATACAAATAGGCTCTTCCCCAGTTACTGGTTCTACATATGTTTAGTTAATACATAATAAGTTTACGTAAAAATCTTACAAGACCAACTGTTGAAGTAAATTGTGTCTTACTTTAAATTATTTGTCACATATTAAACTAGTATTCTCATTTTGACTAAAGATCCCATCCTTTTGCCATATAAATTCTGCATAAAGAGATTTTTATTACAACAAATGGGCATTGAAATGCATAGGAGCTTCTGAAATCTCCATCATGAGAGGTCTTTAAGAACAGGTTCAGCAAACATCTGTCATGTACTGATCCTGCCATGCACTAGAGGAATAATCATATAACCTCTTAAGGTCACTTCTAGGCAGTGAATCTATTTTATATGTGATTGAGACTGCTCCATTCATGAACTGTGTAAAAGCTGTTGACACCATGTGTGTACCTGACCTGTTTCTTAATAAGAATATAATGTGCGGAAGAAGAATTTAGATAACAGACAAAAAAAAAAAAAAAAAATCTCAATCTTGTTTCATTTTTTCTTTCCCTGCAGAAGGGAATCCTGCAATTGTGCTGTATGGGAAACTCATTTCAAGGGGCTGGGAAATTGTGCAGTTTTTCAGAATCTGGTAGGGGTCATGTTTGCCCCATCTGTCTATGATTTCTGAGGATGAAACAAGTGTTCAATAATAATGACTTTTTTCTCACTCATTTCTATGTTATACATCTTGTGCTAAGGTGTTTCTTTTAGAACAAAACATTTCCAGAGTCGATTTCAAAGAAAACATTCCTAAATATTTTGTAGAAATTATTTGTAATCTTGGAAATAACTATTTCTTTCTAGTGTTTCTTTGGATGCTTCTATGCCCTAATGTGAGGGTTAAATAGCTATAAACAATCACTCAGTCAATTGGTACCAAGTGGCACATCGCTGCAATAAGAGCTTTGTGAAAAAATACTATTAATATTACAGTGATATTTCTTCCATTCACTTCTTGTGAATCTCAACACATGATACACGAGACAGCATCTGCTGTCTGGATATGGAGAAAACAAATCATCAGAAGAAAGTGACTTATCCAAAGTCACCAAGTAGATTTGCAGCAGAACAAAGGGTAGGATCATCCGGACTTCTCAGAGCCACACTTTAGTATCTGATTAACTCAACTATGCTTCTTCCCTTGATAATTGTAATATCAAAGTTCTTCCCCAACCCATCCCCTTGTTTCTTTTTTCAGACATACAGTCCTTACCCTCTTATGCTTATTCTAGAAAAAGTAGACAAGAAAATAGGAACTTCGCTTCTGTTTCTTTTTTGTTTTTTTGTATTTTTTCTTTTTTTTTTTTTAATGAATAAGATTGCATTGAAACAATCAGGAAGCAAAAGAAGAACAGAATAAACACTATATTCATATATATATTTCACTGATAATTTAAAATATCCTGAATTAATTCGCTACCTTATCTTCCTGTACTTGCCTGCAAATAAAATTACTTGCTTATTGGTTTTTGTGTTACATAGTTCTTTCTTGTGTCTTAAAATGTTCTTTGATTAGCTCATATGAACAGAAAACTGAATCAGATAGATAGATATTTTTTTACTAGAAATTTAGATTAGCCAAATTATTATCCAGTATTAAGGTGGCTTCTCTCTTGACTGATCCATGTAAAAATCTTATAGTAAAAAGCTCACTCTTGACTATATTCTAGACTGAAATAATATTGCTTATCTTCAGTAGAAAAAATATAATTTCAACCTATGTATATCCTTCTGTAAATTATTATCTGTTGTGAGATGGCAAATTTTAAGCTCTTGTTCAATTTGGGTATAAAAGAATTGTCAAATGTGTCTTTTTTTTTTAAGTATAGATATAGGCTTTCTTTCTTTTGGCCTTTATTTTCTTGGCCTAGGATTTATAGAAGATCAATAATATCAATAGATTTTATATGGAAAATGTATAGCACTATTCAGTTTTCAGTGTGCATTTTCTAATGAGAGCTTTTCTATGCTTTCAAGTTTGACATTTTGGGAACATTCTTTTTTTTTCCTTTTACAAATTTATCCCTGTCCTATATTCTGGAATTGCAAAATTTCAATTAGCCATGTGCTGCCAATGGAAAGTTAATCAAAGTGAAGAATAAAGCAACCACCTTGATTTTTGAAAATAGATTAAGGGATATACCCCTGAAAATCAGGAAACTCTTTGTCACAGTGTGTCTTGATTTTTCCTGTATATAGTGTTCAGAACCATGTTTCCCCTGCCCATGGAGTGGGCAAGATTACTCATCTCCCGTGTATTCATCTGTGTGGTTCACAGCTGTTGTGTTTTTTGTTTTTTGGTTTGTTTTTTTTTTTCAAGTGATATTTCTCTAAATTCATACTGGATTCCAAATGGAATATTTTTAAATATATACACCAAAGCATTTATATAAATGATGTTTTTCTTATTTAAGCACTATATGTATATATTTTTTGATATCTTTCTGTATTACATTCAGATATAAGGATGAAAGGATATCTGGTTAGAAGCTATTCCATGTATAGATTAAAAAACCAAAATAAGAACAAAAGTCAAGAAAAAGAAAAATAAACTCTCAGATACACAAGCTCTATTAAATGGAAATAATAGAGATGACAATAATGATGAGACCTCACAGGTTGCTTATGACTGGGCCATTAAAAAACCTGTTCACATATAGGACTTGCAAAGTTCACCCTGAACTTTGCAGCTGATAAGACAGGAACAAGATTGTCATGGGTTTCAAGGGAAAGCAGCTACCTATTATAAGGTATTTGGAAGGGCATGTGGGCTTATGCAAAACTTTTCATGGGATGTTGAAATGAGATGTTGTAAGATTTAAAGACAAGGAAAAGGAAAAAAAAAGAGGGATTGGAGTGAATCAGGGAGGAACAAGTATGGGAGATTTAGAGAGGAACGGGGCAAAAGGGTTCAGCTGGTCAGCATGTTAGTCTGGCCAAACCTTGCGGCTTACTACTACAGTCTGTCCTGTCTTACTAAGTCTCATTTCTGTTTTCTGTGTAACTACACTTTCTTTTATGTATATACATGTATGATTCGTTAGCAACCTTCAAGCTGGACTACACAGTGAGCAGAGGGAAACACACACCTGGAAAGACCCAGGGTCTGAGCTAGTGGCTGGGTAAAAAGCCTGAGGGCTGGATGTAGATACTGGACAAAGTTAAAGCTGGGTTTTGAGATTTCCAGGGAGTTTCAATGGTATCCCTTTTCAAGGAAACTGTGAATGTGGACATGCCTGTGAATCAAGAGAATGTGTGTGTACACAACCTTCAATCCTGATCAAAGATCAAAAGAAATGCGAGATGAGGCCCTCAACATTTATGTTTATGTGAGTGTTGTTGGAAATATTCTGGGTGAGAGGCTTCTCTCTGCCTGTTCTAGGCAGTGTGGTCAGATGTGTGTTTTGTGTATGGTCAGATGTGTGTTTTGTGTATGTATCTGAATCTTACGAATATATGCTCAGCCTTGTTATGAACCCAATCTACACATGGGAACTGAGCAGAAAACAGGCTAGGAAGAAAAATCCCTGTGGTCCTAGATTTGGCTGTTTTGGCAGTTATAGTAAACAGACTTAAGAGATTTTTTTTCTTTTGAAATATGACTGTACCCTTCAGTGTGCTGAAAAGCATACTTCATTTTGTGAGAACAAAATTTTTTTCTTGGTCAACCATGAGGTTCTGAGTAATTACCTGCCTATCTGATCTCACCAAGGTAATTCCTGGAAGCATTTATAAGGGTGCAGAAGTACAATTTTTGTCAGGCAATAATCTAAATGGGAAGATACTGTCTGCTGGGAAAAAAAAAAAAAAATATGTTTAGCACTATGCATTCAGGGCCTTTTATATATATATTTTTAATATTTATTTTGCTTAGGGTAATAGTTTGTAATTGTATGAAAGCTGGAAATACCAAAGTAGGAGAAGATAGGATAGTGCAGGTGATCCATTTAGGAAAACCAGCTGAAAAATCAAAGAAGACTTGAGCTGGATGACTTGAGAGGTGCTCTGTCAGTGGGGTCAGTCTGTGCAGTGTAATATTCATCAGATAAAGGCAAAAGAAGTTCCTCTGCCTGAATGTTTTAAAACTGGGTTAGACAAATTCCTTGAAAAATAGATGAAACGGAATGGACAGGTAATTTGAATTTTCTAGGTGCATTTGAAGCATATGCTTCCAAGAAGTTGTGTTGGAGGAGTGAGACTCTTTTGTTGGCCAAGAATTTCAGAAGCAGCTGATTTTAATCTGCTAAAACAGAATGGTTAAATAGGATCAGTAAGAACAAGGACTGGAATGCCGGAGATTTCAGTGCATGTGACTACTGGTTTTCCATCACATACACACCTTTGAGGCTCTGTAGGTGGTAGTCACAGATTTAGTGGATTACTAATCCAATTGAAAAGAAAGAAATTAGTAAATTCCTGAAAATGCAAATGAGAATTTCCTCACCCTCAAGAAACACATAAATAGACAGAGACACCTCAGTCCCCATTAGCATTTCAGTTATATTGTTGTTGCAGTTAACAAACTCTTATTCTAGCTTTACATGCAAAAAGAGAAAAAAATAATTAGTATGGAGCTTAGTGTTGCTTTAGTCTTGGCAAACTGGCACAGGATGGAGCTAGATAAGAACTAGTCTGCCTTTTCACCTGGCTAGTACTGCTTTGCAATAAAGAAACCTGCTAAATGTACAGGATGCAAAAGCTTTCTTCCGCCTCCTTTCCTTGGCCAGGAGAAACAAATTGACCATTAATGATTGATGTACTACGGTCAACAATTGGAGTGGTTGAGGGAACCACAGAAAACAACTTCATGGGGCATTCTTCACCAAAGTGTGCATCCCCACAGATTTTGTAGTTCTTACCCAGCAATATAGGTTTTTGGTTTTGGTTTTTTGAGTTTTTTGTTTGTTTGTTTTGGTTTTGGTTTTTGTTTTGTTTTGTTTTTTTCAGGAGAGTCAAACTGAATGCTTCTTTAGGTTAAGCCTCCAAAAAACTCACCTGCTCTAAGGTTTTCACATGAGATCATATCCAAAACCACAGAACTATCCAACATCTGAGTCTGGAAGCCACCTCACCCTGCCTGGTCTGACCCTCCTGCTGAAAACAGTCAGGTAAAACAGGTTACACAGGAGTGTGTTCAGCTGGGTTTTGAATAATTTAAAGGATGGAGACTCTGGGAAACCTGTTCCAATGTCCAATAACCCTTCCTGTAAGAAATTTTTTTTCCCTTGTGTATAAAGAGAACTTCCTATAGTTCAGGTTTGCACATTTTCTCTTTTCCTGTTACTGGGCACCACTGATCATGATTATTATTTTAAATAGGTTTTCTGTTCGGCTATTGATTGCATGAAAGAATAAAGAAGAAGGAAGTTCTAAGCCCTCAACATACTGTGATACGTGGAATAGTTGCTTTCTAACTAGGCCAACTTACTAAAGTCATTTGTGCAGACATGATAGGGTACATACACACCTGTTTTGTTTAAGCAGCAAAGTTGTATTCTGCAAAGTGTTTTTTCAAAGACTGCATGACAGATTTTTTATTAAACTATAAAACTTTTGGCTGCATATGAAAACTTTATTCCTTCAAACACTTTGCTAAAAACATCAGCTGCCTCCTAACACAGATAAGTAGCATTTTCTACAGATTATTTTTATATTTTTTTAGACTTCTACTTTTTTTCTGGTATTTCCGTAAGATCTGCACTTTAAACTGATCGTTATTTTCTACCTACAATAAGTATTTTTTTTGACTAATTTCATTTTTTTTAGCTTCATTTTCCCCCTTTTATTAACCATCTGACTTAGTGGTACCTTACTAAGTTTACTTGGCATGATTTGCATAGGAGGATATCTGCTAGTTTTGACAATTTTTTTTTACCTTTTCCTTTTTTCTGTTTTTACACTTTCATTTAAATGAAGCATCATTCCACAAAATTCTGTGTAAAGATTCTTCCAGATTTCCACAACACTGTAAAGTTATAATGGAACAACCATGAAAGTTCCTTTGTACATCGCTTCAGCATTCATTGCTTTTAACTGGAACTCTACATCAGATGTGCACCATTTTTGAGCACTTGGAAAAGAAAATGCAATGTGCAAACATAACTTTCAATTTTCAAACTCATAAGGTTGTTACTAAAAATCTTCTCTCTCTTATCTCTCCACCATAAAAAAATCTGTTTTTCTGTCACTCCCTGTGATCAAAGATATCCCTAGATATCAAAGAATTTTGATAGCATCCCAGGAAAGATAGTTAACTTTGCCAAGTCATTAGAAAGACTGAGGAAATTATTGCTCAGGTCCCCACGCTGAGATGTAGGGAGCCTTGGAGGTTATGCATAACACAGAGCAGGAAAGCTATGATGCATGTCTTTTATCAACCAGCTTAGGTGGAAATCATAAACCTGAAACTTTTCATGTTTAAAAAGACTTATAACCCTCATTGTCAGAAGTTAGAGCAAAGGCACCAACTTTTATTAGTCAGTACTTTAATACAACCGCTATTCTCTGCAGTTTAACTCACATATTACCAAATGCAGAGCTTATAATATTATACAGTACTGATTTGAAGAAATTTTTTTGAAGAAATTTCTGTCACTGAAATATGTTTTCATTAGGTATTTGAAGGATAAGAGCAGTTTGTCTTTAATCTGTAGAGGTACTGTCTTTACAAAGTGAAATGACATTGGGGGGTGGGGTATATTTTCTTTTTGGGGAAAATAAATCTTTAATTCCATATTCTGATGAAATCCCAGCCCCATTGAAGTCAGTAAGAACTTTGTCATTGACTCAAATAGCATTATAATTTCACCTTCATTTTTAACTTTATCTTTCCTCAGGTAACTGTTCTGTCTTGAGGCTTTTGTCTGAATCTGTCTTTTAATGGTCGCACTAAAAGCTGAAAGATGATTTTTTCGCAGTGTTAAATTCTGACAAAAAGCAGGCATTAAATAGTAAGTAATAATTTAAAATAAATAAATACATAAAAATAACATATACCAAGACTGCTGCAGCTAATTCCACAATGAAAAGATATCTTTGAGAAGAAAGACATTAAATCTAATTCTAGCTTGCTTTGAATATGCTTTCAAAATCTTTTCAGTACTTTTAAGTAGACATACACAGTGAGCATATTCTTAGGGGTGACTGGGAAGATGAACGTAAAGTAAAAGTAATTAGGAATGGATAATCTGTAAGAACCTTAAGGTGAATTTCTGGATCTTTTCCAGTTACAATAATGACTCATCTTTGAGACAAAAATCATCTTACTTCAAACATTCCTGGCAATTCAGGTAGCAAAATTATTCATTACTTTTTATTCTAACATTCTGCACATTACTTCTGCAGACTGTTAAGCAGCTACTCCACATGAGTCAGAAGGAAAATGTATTTCAATTGTATATGAAGACAATTCTATGTTAGCTTCAAAACAGGCATGCTGCTTTAAAACAAATTTCTTTAGATGACTTCATGATGCATTTTAATTTGCCTTCTACAACAAAATTATAGATGAACTAAAGCCAAATTGCTCTGAAAAATCTATTTTTTTTAAAGAAATTAACATTAGAAATGCCTTCATTTAGAAAATAGTCTTTAAAAAGTCTTACACAAAGCATGTACATAAACACTTCATTAAGCAGCAATTAATGAAAAAATTACAACACATGAGAACCATTAATGCCCAATGTAATGAATTTGACATTCACAGCATCACACATAGTGAAAAAGTGAATTTTGAAGTGTTTTGTCAGGTCCAGGTACTTACTAACCATAATTAATAAAATATAACAAAAGCAAATGCGATCATTTTAGGAGAGCAAAATACTATTTGCAGTAGTAGAGCTGACATTTGTACTTTATGTTAAGATTTTTCTTAATATGTAGTGCATTAAATTTATTATTGTGATAGGAAGAAACCCTTGCATATTGTGGGCTTTGGATATGCATTCAAGCCTGATATCTGTTTTACTCCAGTAAATCAAATTAGCAGAAACATTAAATGCACATTTAAAAATCATGCTACCACAGTGCTACAATTGCCTGACTTGATTTTCTGATGATGAATTGAGATTAAATTCTAGTTTATATCAGATGAGGGTCTCTGACCTGGGTTTTTTTGGAGTTTGAAGGAGATTAAAAGAAACCAGGTTCATTGCTTTTATGTCCATAAAAATGGCAACTAACAGACATGCCAGATGAAGCTGGTGTTATCTTTGAAATGATCTGTTGACCACAATACATCCCGTGCATACTGCAGGCTGGCATTGTCTCACATCAAGAAAAGGCTTTGTTAGGTGATTTTTTCACTCTCTTTATTCTACCTGCATCTGAGCCTGCAGTTTTGTGAATGTTTCTCAAATAATCTCCATCTCTTTTCTTTCAATCTACTCTTTCCTAGTGCTGGACTACCATCTCTGTTTTTCTTGTTAAGCATTTCATAGAATCATAGAATTATGGAATGGTTTGGACTGGAAATTACCTTAAAGATCACCTGGTTGCCTGCATATCACCTGCCATGGACGGAGATACCTTCTACTAGACCAGGTTGCTCAATGCACTGTCCAGCCTGCATTGAACTCTTCCAGGGGCAGGGCAGCCACAACTTCTCTGGGCAACCTGTTCCAGTGCCTCATTATCCTCACAGTAAGGCATTTCTTCTTAATATCTCATCTAAGTTTCAATGAGAAACTTAACATGAACCGGCAGTGTGCGATCGCAGCCCAAAAAGCCAACCGTATCCTGGGCTGCATCAAGAGCAGCATGACCAGCAGATCAAAGGAGGTGATCCTGCCCCTCTACTCTGCTCTTGTGAGACCTCACTTAGAGTATTGTGTGCAGTTTTGGTGTCCTCAACATAAAAAGGACATGGAACTGTTGGAACAAGTCCAGAGGAGGGCCACGAGGATGATCAGGGGACTGGAGCACCTCCCGTATGGAGACAGGCTGAGCAAGTTGGGGCTGTTCAGTCTGCAGAAGGCTGCGTGGAGACTTCATAGCAGCCTTCCAATATGTGAAAGGGGCCTATAAGTATGCTGGAGAGGGATTCTTTATTAGGGACTGTAGTGATAGGACAAGGGGTAATGGGTTCAAACTTAAACAGGGGAAGTTTAGACTGGATTTAAGGAAGAAGTTCTTTACTGTAAGGGTGGTAAGGCACTGGAATGGGTTGCCCAGGGAAGTGGTGAATGCTCCATCCCTGGCAGTGTTCAAGGGCAGGTTGGACAGAACCTTGGGTGGCATGGTTAGTGTGAGGTGTCCCTGCCCATGACGGGGTGGTTGGAACTAGATGATCTTAAGGTTCTTTCCAACCCTAACTATTCTATGATTCTATGATTCTAAACCTACCTTTGTTATGTTGAAAACCGTTACATCTCATTCTATCACTGTACTTCTTAAAAATGAGTCCTACCCTAACTTTCTTGTAGGCCTCTTTAAGTACTGGAAAGCTGCTCTAAGGCCTCACCAAAGCCTTCTCTTCTCCTGGCTGAACAGGCTCAAGTATCCCAGCCTCTCTTCATAGGAGAGTGCTCTCTCCATCCCTCTGATCATTTCTGTGTCCCTCCTCAACTCTGATATGTCTATGTCCTTCTTTTGTTGAGGACCTCAGAGCTGCATGCAATACTCTGGGTGAGGCCTCATAAGAGTGGAGTAGAGGGGGAGAATCTCCTCCCTTGCCCTGCTGGTCATACTTCTTTGATGTAGCCCAGGATATGGTTGTCTTTCTGGGCTGCCAACCCACATTGCCAGCTCATATTCAGTTTTTCATCCACCAGTACCCCCAAGTATTCCACATGGCTGCTCTAAATGCACTCATTGCTCAGCCTATATCCCTACTTTGGGATAGTGTCACCCAAGTGCAGGACCTCGCACTTGACATTGTTGAACTTTATGAGGCTCATATGGACCCACCCCTGTAGCCTGTCAAGCTCTTTCTAGCTTACATCCTTCGGCCTCATCTGCAAACTTGCTGAGGGTGTACTCAATCCCGCTGCCAATGTCCGTAACAAATGTGTATAGTTTAGTGTCAGGATAAAACCTCTGAGCCCTCTAACTGGCAGTTTTTAATCTGACTCATCACATGACTGTACAAATAGGTGTGCTGGCAACGGGCATGGCACGGCATAGTATAGAGTGTATGAAAATGGGAATGAATGGCTATATAATTCTTTGCTGCTGAATATGAAACCACAGATCACAAGATGGTATTCATAAATATTTCCATACTTTCCTTCAGAACTTCTTAATGCTATTATCTATGACTATTATCTCTGTTGTGGGAGTATATCAAGGTCCCTAAGGTACTGCAGAAATGCATAGTAAGAGACAATTCTGAACCCCAAAACTGACTATCTTAATAGACAAGACAGACTGGAGATGAAGTCACAGAGAGGGATAAATATTCTTCGTAAGGTCATACTGAAAGACTGTGAAAGATACTGAAAGGAAAATGATACTGAAAGAAAATACTGAAAGGAAAATACTGAAAAAAAATTATTGCTAGTCTCCAGCCAATGCCTAACCTACTAAGTTGTCAAACATCAGTGGGAATATTTCCAGCTGCATGGAGTAGGAATCTCCTCTAACAGTTCCCATTATTATCTGATTATAGAAACTGAAATTCTTTCAAGTTTTAAATGTCAGCCAATGCATACAGAATTTTCATATCACATATTTTCTAAACTCTTCAATTACTATTTTAGTAAAGGATATCATATTCTGAATGGGTTAAAAGGGTATAACCATGATGTATTACTTCAGAGTAGTCAGGTGTGTAACATACAAGCAGTATTTTCATTATTGCCAAAGTAAAATAACCTAAGTAAAATTACCTAAGTAAATTATCTGCTTATATATAAAACACACTTTATCCAGTGACTTTTTATTAAGCACTACACTAAGTTGCAGAAGGGCCCATGGAGCATCTATTAGAAAATTTTAAAAGTGATTTTTAAGAAATACAAGAAAGATTGAAAAATAAATTATGAAAGGCCAATGAAGAGGAACAAGATTTAGAAAACATGCCCTCCTCTATTTTGCAAAATATATTAATCTTTTAAAGCTCATGTTTTTCTCTATTGGTACAAAAATAGCATTTCAAGATTCTTTTCCTTGTAATAAAGTTTTGAAAACAACACTTTTTTTTCCTTACAAAAGATAATAAAACAAAATACAGTGCAAAACAAAATGTTGTTCCAGAGTGTATTACTGTGGCATATGAATTCTATACAGAATAAATATAGATTTCAGAGGAAGTATAAGATGGAGTGAAAATTGCTACATGTTATGTAGAATAAAACAGCCGTTGAGACACTTAGAAAAAAATCTCATCTCACAAAACTTTCTTGCTGTTATTGACTTTTAAATTTTGAAGTTTTTTTCAAGTTTTATAGGCAACAACACAGTTGTCAGCGGAAATTGGTATGAGACTGGTTACACTGCAGCTTGCAATCAAAATGTATTCCAATATAATAATTGAACTAACATTATCCTTCACCTAGATGCTTTCAAGAAATGTACCTAGTTTGAACTGATAATGAGTAGAACAATTTCTACTGATCACAGGAACAGATCTTCATGGCAGAGCAGCAAGAAAGAAAGATTCAGTGTAAATGTGAAAATTCTCTTCTGGTTACATCACTTTAAAAATTATTTAAAAATTACTTATTCTGAAAAATATTTGCTCTCTAACCAAGAAGTTCCCTCCTCCTCTTTCTTTTTTTCTGTCCTTCCTTCCCTCCTTCCTTCCTTCCCTCCCTCCTTCCCTCCTTTCCTCTTTTCTTCCCTTCCTCCTTCCCTTCCTCCTTCCTTTCCTCCTTCCTTCCTTCCCTCCCCCCTTCCCTAGCATCAGGGCCAGAGGATATTACAGCATGTTCTCTGCTGCCGTAGTCTTTTTGCCTCCAAACAGGATTTTTGCTTCCAGATTATTTCAGGAGAATGATTCCGTGCTCCCTTGAATTCTCAAACAGGTTTTGAGAATAGTTCGGAAGAGTAAGAGTTAGCCAAAGGTGAGCCAGAAACCACCATGCCAATTTAACACAGTAGAATTGAATATTCTATTGCCAAAGCTTTTGACCAGGTACTGTCTGCTTTACTGATATAGATACTTCTGTAGGTGAGTTCCAGCATGGAGATGAATTCCAACCAACAGTTATACAGCACCTTAATTACTCTTCAGTGTTACAAAGAATAAAAAAAATTAACATTCCTAGCTCCTAACTGTATCCTTAAGTGACTACATTGCTTTACAATTCTAGTCCTGAATTTCCAAGGTCATGAAAACAATGTTTACTAGAACAAAGAAAATACTACATTTTCCAAAGCCACACTTAGCAGCTTAGTCAATGAAACATCCTTTTTTCCCATTAACCTAAGAGGCCTTGGCTCAGAAACTCAGACCTATTTAATTAGTCTCAGTTACAAACTAAAAATCAATAGTTATTTTCAGAAGATAAATATCCTTTTTGAAATATGCCAAGACACTTTGTAGTGTAACTTTTCTCAAAAGGAAAAAGCAGTCAGACAAACAGCTCTTCAATTTCATGCAGTAGCATTCATTTTCTAGCAGTTATTAAATATTTCAGACAAGCAAGCTGATTATCTGCATTTTCATAGGTGATTTAGTACTTTTGTAGAGAAAAGCAAACCACCAATAAGAATGTAACTTTTCAGAATCAGGTAAACCAAAATTGTTTCAACTTGACTACTTGAGTAGATTAAAAAAGGTCATGACTAAAAGCAGAACATGGAAAATAATAATGGAATGTTATACTGTATAATAATAATGTAATAGAATACCTAAATCACCGAATAGTATGAAGCAATATATCAATTGCTACACTCTTTCCTGTTCAGTTTCAAGGTATATTGTTTACACACGGCCTGAGCTATTTAGCTAGTCAGTAACTTCTTATAATTTTTTCCAGTCTGAATGTACTTCTGCTGTACCTTGTGTTTTACTTTATAGTACGTAAGTAATGATATATCCTACTTGCCGTAAAACGTTAATTCAAATATACTCCACCTAGAAATACTCTCATTTACATTCATTCAAGTTCTCTAAATCTTTAGTCTTTCCACAGAAACTATTTTGCTGCAACTTTAACGTAAGTCACCAAAATATTGTTATTTTGAAGCCTGGACAATTCCCACTCAACATGGTTGAACCTAATTTACATACATAATCTTGTAGGGTCTAATTGCATATCTTAATGATATCTCTGGTCTCTAAGGGGACTGACATGCATGATTTCCTAGTTTATTAGGATACTAAAATTACTGGAAATTAATTCAAATTGTGATCCAAGTTGAGCGCTAAGGCATGAGATTAAGAAATTTAAGGAGGAAAGGACAACATTATTCAGAAGGATAAGGAAAAATAAAGGCAGTTAGACCAGGGAAATCTTATGAGAGATAAATGGTAAATGATGATGATACAATGAACTGAAGTTTTGTT
Source organism: Psittacula echo (assembly GCF_963264785.1). Classification (NCBI taxonomy): domain Eukaryota; kingdom Metazoa; phylum Chordata; class Aves; order Psittaciformes; family Psittacidae; genus Psittacula; species Psittacula echo. The sequence continues at coordinate 94,910,241 of NC_137738.1, forward strand.
CACTAACAAGCTACAGTCTGGAGGTGACACCTTTGGATCATCCAGCCACACCTGAATACAAGTAGCACCAACAGTCCTTATGGCTAGAGGATGAGAAAAATGTTTAACAAAATTGCCCTTAGGAATGGCACAATAAAAGAAAGTATTTGTAGACTTTTATAAAGAAGAAGCCTTAAAACTTGCAATAAGTGATTTCTGTATGTAAATAGGTTTTGTCTGTTTACAGGAAAAAATATGGCCTTCTGAAAGATCGATATGTTTTCTAATTTACTTCAGTAAGAGTTTAAGGAACTGTGATGCTTGAAACCCACCACTAAAGTCTTGACTTATTGAGTAAGAAGAGGTTTAATTTCTATCCGTTTTTAAAATTTAAAGACATATTTGAATTCACAATTCTAACTACGGCAGATGGCTATCAGCAGGATTAAAAAACAAATACAAAACCAAAAACTGGTATAATGAGAACATTGTCAGAGGTGTATTAGAAGCTGATCTGGAAAAATGTAGAAAGACATGCTGGAAAAAATGTTAATTTTGACATCAGGAACTAGAAACAGAGGAATAAGCTGGTAGAAAACTGCTCTTACCTACTGATATTATACCTGAGGGAAAGAATTATGCTCAACTATGAGCCACAGCCATTAAGACACAGAACAGAAGATTTTTTGTTTGGATAAGCTCTAAACTAACTAGAGAAAACATCTGAACTGTGGATTTGCATTTTCCTCAGAAGGTTACAAGGAGGAAGAAACATCTATATCCCAGGAAAACTGAGATATTGGGCACTAAGGAAAAGAAAGCAGCTGTGAGGTGGTCAGTTGGCTAGGAGGAAGCAGTCCTCCCAGGATCATTCAGGTGATTCAGACATGGGGTAGGAGATCATCCTAGAATGTATTTTAGAACCTCCGATAATTTTAACTTCTGCATTCATAAGATTTTATTTATTTTTCTAAGATTCAGCCTGTGTCACAGAGTATATTTATTAATTTAAACAAATGATATTGTTAATTAAAATTGATAGGAGGTAAGGGAGAATGAAGATCATAGTTGAGGTAACACAGAACATTTCTGCCTCAAATTACATCATTTTCTGCTATGTGCATGCTATTATGACTGTTCTTATGAAAAAGACAAAAAATCAAGGGGCTATTCTTGTGAACCAAGGACCTGGCTTGCACTGCACTTATCACAGGAACTCTGAAATACCAAAGTACTTAAGGACATAATTAACTTAGGACAAGTGGCTTGAACAACTCTAGTGCTCTACTTTCATGTATGAAAATTTTTCCAGAATGAAGTCAAAGAGAAAACACTTTTTGACTTTGACGAAAATTACTTTTTCCAATTCTTGTCACATGGTATTAATAACATATAATGCTGCCTAATATTGACCAATGTATTTCTTAAGGAATGATAAACATTAACTATCCACTCCCATTCACTTCTATACGCGATCACAGATTAATTCAAATAGTCACAGGTGTGTTGTTTATAACACAAGATAAAGTGTTTAACTGTGTATGTACAAATTTAAAGAGCTGATTGCACTTCCCACATACTTATTAAGCTATTACACCTGTTGCATTAGGCTCATCTCTTTTCAAATGCGTTAGAAAGTTTTCTCTTAGGACATGTAAATTTTTCTGGGAAATCATCGAGAATTTTAGTACAAAGCTAGTTTCCTTCCCTTGTATGTTATCTTTCTGGTTTAGTTTCCTTTTAGTACCATTATCTGGCTTTTTGTAACCTACATTCACGCAAAAGCCTGGCTCCTCCAAGAACTGAAACTGCTGAGCACTTCTGAAAACTAAGCCCAAGAATGTACAAAATAATAGCTAAGAATTCATTACAGTCGTTATTTTGTGAGTAGTGATCACTTATCTGAAGTTGATATTAAACTACAATGGTACATTTTGAGGCAAATAAGAGCTAATTACTCATTAATCTTTTTTTTTTTTTTTATAGTACAGAAAAACAAAATAAATACTGCAACAAAAGTCTATTCACATGTCTGAAAACCAGTGCTGAAATCCCAACCACAAAAATTTAGCAGCATGTTTCCTTTGATAATTATGGTTGGAATTTCATTATGGCATTATAAATATTGCAGCTGTGAAAACTAGAAAAAAAATGTTCAGAAACTGTCAAGGGCCCACTTTTGTTTTGGGATATGGCTTGCAATTCTGGCTCTGGAAAACTTGTAACCATAGTTTGCACTGTCTCTCATTTTCAGCTGTTACAGATGCTTAATTTTTATCTCCTCCTCACAAATATGACCAGGAAATCTTAAAAATCCATCAGCTTCTGAATTGTGGTGTCAGAACCCAAAACAGCATAAAGAAAAAATCTGTGAAGACTTCGTTGAATGCTCTTTGTTTTTCTTTTAATGGTATTGGACCTTCCTGTAACAATTGCAGGATTATTTTTTTAATAGTGCTGCATATGGCATCTTTTGGAATAGCAAGGTTGAGTAGCCACAATCAAACATAGCTAACAGCTGCCCCTTAGGAAGATGTACTCATGATTTTCATTTCCTGCTCCCATACGTTCTCCAATGTGAGGAACTGGATTGACTGACAGGGCATCAACCCAGAAAACTCTTGGAGTGAGATTCATTAGAGCAGATGTAGCTCTCTTCATCTGAACTAGTTGACTGATGTTATTTTGTACGCAGAGAAAATGTCTGTCTTAGAACATTATTCATTTGACTTTTTTAGACATTCATTTTGGTGTGAGATGACTCGCAAGCAAAGAGTACTTATTTTTGTCCATTTACATTACCGAAAGTCTAGTCAACCAGTTCAGACATAGATGTCTATATTTATCCTGATTAATCCTGCCCATGGAGGCGAAATAATCCCTGCAGGGTTTGAAATGAACATCCATGGTTGTATTCAGGGAAAGAAGTAGAGTGAGAAAGCCATACACATCTAGAAAGAGCCTACTGTGCATGGGAATTATTCTTTAAACCTGGGAAGAAATTTTATCCCACTTAGCTCAGAATGAAATATACTTAAGTGAGACTACAGGTGTCTGAAGGCTTTCAGCTGAGTGATTGCTTTTTAACTCCTTTTTTTTTTTTTTTTTTTTTTTGTAGTAGAATATTATTACAGCTGCTAAATAAACCATGTCATTTTTCAAAGACTTTTCATGAAGTTCATTTGTCTTTGCTTCTCAAAGCAGTTGTGTAACTGCCTGTAAGCTAGAAACAAGGTGACAAGCTGCTGACATGCAGACACCATTTTGCCTAGATATAAAAAAATCCAAAGTTTAAATTTCAAGACAAAGAACTAGAACTCAACTGACCACTGGGAAGGACTTCAGAAGGAGAAGGCTTCCGAAAAATGTAACTAGCTCCAAATATGAACAGATAGAGATTAGAAAACAACGCACATGACTAGATCAAATTCTGACTTCAACCTTTTCTGTTTCTTCTAGAAAGACTTCTAGAAAATTTCCTAGTGTTTCAATTGAACATTGAGAGCCAATGCTCAATAAAAAGCTTGATCTGGTATCTTTTTGGTTGATCCAGTCACCTGAAAGCTTCCCTGATGGTCTGAGCAGGCAAAAGGTTTTACTGTTTAATTTGAGCTACAGATGTGTGTATGGAGCATATTGCCTTGTGCCTTGTCAGCTACATTTACCATGGAAAAGTCAAAAGGATGAAGGAGAAAGGCTGAGCACTGGCACATCACTGACTAGATCATCAATTTCTTAGCAGGATTCCTATTGTGGCTTTGGCCTGGTACCATGATATAGATTAAGAATTTAGCATGAGCCAGGGACCATTTCCATCACATACTTTGGGTGCCACCATCCTTTTTTGAGAGAAAAAAGAAATAAATTGTATTTGATACAATGCAGTTTATGGTGGCCTACTTAATCTTAAGGCCAGACTAAAAAAATTTAGTTGTTTCCTACACAATTATCAGCTTCATGGTTGTGTTTTTACTGTCCAGTGGTTTTGCTGTGTGGGTCATTATATTCATTTGAGTATTTGGGGCTGGGACTGTAAGTAGTCTAGAGAATATGCTTTTAGTTTTTTTAAGAAACTGAGTCTGGGTTTCTTGCAAAACACAGTAATAGAAGCTCAAAGGAACATCAAAATGGGTGACTGTGTCTGGTATGCCTAAGGCTGACTGATTTATGCAGTGTCTGTCTGTGCCTACCTTGCATTAGTTAATCTGTCAAGGAGTAAGTCTGGGTAATCAGAAATAGTTAGGCTTTAGAAATAAATCCAAACTGCTGCATGGGACTGAAAAAACAGTGACATTTTAAAAGGTGTTTTGTTAAATGTTTATAATATTGTTTCATCTATTATTTCTCCTGTGGGGCTTCTACGGAAATAATTACTTTTGTGACATTATTACTGTATAGATCTGTGACATTATGTGCAAATTTTACAATACACTTACATCACAGGTACAGACTTTCTGAAGTCAGGAGCCTTGTAAAAATCATAAGGTCTGCCTTTTATAAATTTTGGTCACAAGTTTATGAAACAGAGTTGAGCATCTAAATCTAATCCCTCATTAGACTGGGATCTGAGTCATTAGAACACCCAATTTGCTTCCAGTGGAAAACGATAGAGATTTAAATGGAAAAAAAAAAAAAAAAGATGGTATGTTTTCATGAAAAGGGACATAAGGGTAATTTTTTACCTAAAATGAAGTTTTAAAAAGTTCTAATAATTCTATTAGTTTTAATTGTCTCAACTATGTAATAGTTCTAATAGTGTTAGAAAGTTGTAAGACAAAATATAACCTAGGTTTGAATTAGTCTAGCCTGTTTGCAAAAATGTAATTTTCATTTCAGCTCAAATGCATCAATACAGAATTATAGTTGGTAATGTACATCTGCACTTCAGTGTAAATAAAGCCATAAAGGGATTTTAGGGATCTCCAGAACATGTTTTATTAATTCAAAATACAACCATCAGACACTCTGGGTTAAAGTTAAATGTAAGCTAAATAGCAGCATGTTTAATGAAAACACTTGCAAATGACACTGCTTATTCCTTTTTTTTTTTTTTTTTGCTGCATATTATCATTATTTGGATGTATTGATTTTCCAGTCATTATAATAGTAGTTTCACCTTTTTTTCAAAATTATTTTATTTTACTGATGATTTCATTAAAAGGCAGAATTACTGTTGTGCATATATATGAAATTATACAAATTTGAACAAAATATGTATTTGCTCCTGAGCTTCCATTGTCCCAGCAGCTGTTACCAACCTGTGACTGCAGTTCTTTGCACTTTTGGGTTTATTAAACAGCTTTTGTGTGTTCATACAGTACTTAGATCTGTGGTGTCTTTTATTCTACCTTGAAACAAACCAGCTTATCACTTTTCATTCTAATACTAATTGTGAACTTTAGCATGCAACATTAGCAAAGTATATTTTTGAACAAATTCAATAATTTTTAATCAAGAGGTTTTATCTGTAAAATACAAGGCAAAAATCTTACTATATAGAAGAGTCTTCCATAGATAAATGGCATTCAGTCCATATAAATTAATTTCCTGCCTAAGGCATATAATTAATTTTTTAATTTTTCTTATGTTAGTATTTCACGCAGTTTAAACAAAGATAATGTAAGATTTCTATTCTCTTGCAGATTTTAATAATCCTCATAGAATAAAAGCTTACTTTCTAGTAGAAGTAAGTCAAGTACTTCTTAATCTTTCTTATTCACTTTTGAGAGCCAATGATCAATAAAAAGCAGAGGTTAGAGGAAAGCAAGACAAATAAAACACAACTGAAACCTGGATGTTTGTAACTTAGTCCCTCCTCTTATTTTCTAAAAAAGGGTCATTGAGGGTGGCTTTTGGTATTTCTTTATGCTTTACACATATGTGTCTGAAAACGCATTCACCTGGATTTCAGTGATTTTGTCAGTTTAAGAAAAATTCAGTTCAGCTACTGCAAGAAGTTGTTTTGTGAATTGTTCATTAGTTAATCAAAGAAATCAATTTTACTGAAAGAATAGGATATAGGGCAGAAGATTATTAGCTCTTGTTTTTCCAGTTGTCTTAATGAAATATTTCATGGTGACAAAAAAAGGAAAGGTATTTGAAATTTGTGTCAGGAATCTAGTCGAAGAACAGATATAGAAAAAAAAATCTGGGATGATGAAGAAAGTGGCTAATGAATAGAAGCAGTCAATTAGGAAAAAAAAAGAACAAAAAAATCTTCCACTAATGTGGCTATTTCTTGCATGATTCCTAAGGATAAGTTCCCAGTCTTTTGTTCTTTGGTATCTTCATGAACAGATCATAAAAATATTGCCAAAAAAGTTAAAAACTTTCACAAAAACAGGTGGAGGAGGAAGTAATGACATGTCATATCAGCTGAACCATCACTCTGCATGGGTAGCTGGCCTTACCATTTGTGCTTTAATTCAAATAAATACAAAGAAAGACACGAACCTGGACACGGGAAAAGGGTCATATTTGTAGCATGAGAGAGCTACCACTACTGTGGAAAATAATAACTTCAAAAGTCAAGCAGCAGCCATATGAGATAACATAGGAAGCATGGATTTTCAGTATGTGCAAGTGTGCTTCTATTATTTCATAGATAAAATAGGAAACGTCAGATGGGTTTTGTTTGCTTGTTTGCTTCTTGGTTTAAGAACTAAAAGTAAAGTCTTTACCAAATTAAGATTCATTTTCAGATTCTGTGATGATAGAAAAGGGACTTTCAAAAAACCCTATCCTTGGCATCATGATAGATAAATTCATACACAAGTAAGTAAGAATGACCCCTCAAAAGTTCCAGGGGCTTTAAATGCTTAAAATATTTTAATAATATTAGGCAAAGTTTATGATGAAATGCTAATTTTGCTTAAATGAAACAAAACCATAAAGCAAATATTTTCTGTCAGTGAGGTTGATTCATAGGATAGGAATTTAGCACAGGGTCTTTAAAAGGAAGTCTAAATATTGCCTTTCTTTTGTCCACATTTTTTCTTTCTCTTTAGTAGATCTTCTTCTCTCCCATCACATCTCCCAGTCTCTCAGCCTGCCAGAGTTTAGTTGTTATTTTTATTACCTGTTGTCACTTACTTTCTCACCATTTCCACTTGGTGCCTAATAACATTGTCATAACTTCAGACTAAAATATAGAATAGGAAAGAGAGAATATATCTTTCTCACATTCCATCATTTCTGTAGGTGCTGCTGCCTCAACCTCCTGAGGCTTATCATTCATGCTGTCCTGAAGGTGATCAGCCTCAGGATGATTCAGCAGAGCTGGTCTTTGAGAAAATTCCTGTGGAAGGGCTTCCTGAAGAAGAAGGTAATAATGCTGTTATGTAGTGGCTTTGCAGTTGAATCTAAGACATACTTTCATGTTAGAGAAATCATCTTTTTTAATTTCAAATACTGGTTTTTGCTCACTCACACTGATGAAAAGCTGTGTTGTTGCAAGTGGGAAATGAATAGCTGATGAAGCGTTTTGGTAAGTGAAATGGATTAACTTCAAGGCAGAGCAGAACTGATATGAGGGCATGGGAAGATGGGGTGAGTGAATGGAGCAATATCAAAATGATTCATGATCGGTCCATATCCAATGGACTTAGTGCAGTTCAAGTGTTCCTGAATTACAACCAAGGTATTTGTATTAGCTCATGCTGTTGTTTGATGTGGCCAGGCATTCACCTGTGTGTACATAACTTAATTGCCTCAACACTTATTTCAATTTCAGTAACAGTTACAAGTATTAATCGTGGAACAGGCGTGCATTATGTAATGTAGACAAATGAGAACAGATTTGTAGTGTGATCAGTTGATGCTATTATGCCAATGACTGCTCTGCATATATTTCAGAAGGTCTTTGTTTTTGACTAATTCTAGCCCATTTGTATGGACTGAATGCCCCATGAGTTGGTGGAGCACATCATATGCAGTTCTGGAGCACATCTAGTTCGGTTTCACCTGATTTCATTCAACTCATGGCAATCAAGGGTCGCTGTGTGATGTGAACTGAAGGTGACCAGAGGTCACTAGGAAATTTACTTGAAACATGCGTTTCTGTTCTGAGCTGAAACACTAAGGGAGACATCATCACTGTGTACCAAGAATACAAATCACATTCATATGTCACAAATCATATTTTCTGCTCTGACTGCATTACAGGTCTTAGTACTGAAACAACAAATGCTTGCAGTAAAGGGGAAGAGAAAATGCTAAAAGTCCCTAAACCCTTACCAGTTAGCCAGATAGGCAATGCTATCAACATTTTACTTGCCAGATCATTATGAAATTTTTAAAACATATTTGAAGAATATGGAATTCAAGGAGAGAGAGATGTAGATGTTTATGCATCGTTGCTTTTTTCAAAAGAGGAGATGCTTGAACAAAAAATTATTAAATGAGATAACAAATTCTGCTAGACTATATTTATACTCATTTTTAAATGGAGAATGCTGTATACATTGGGTTATTACATGCTCTTTCTTGGAATGTATTTTATTTCCTTAAACGTCCTTTGAGTACCAGCTTTTGCACTCAACCCATTGTGGGTGCCATAAACTACTTTGTACTCCAATGATAACTTACATTCATAACAACAGAGTTAAGTTTTGCAGTTTTAATCCTTTGGCAAAGAAATGCTACAGTTTTCAAAGAACCATTTTTGAATTTTGACTTGTGCCTTTTATAAATAAATAAATAAAAACAAACATTTCATGAAAGAATACATCTTTCTGAAACATTAAAGTAATTAAAATGGTTCACCTCCTAGTCTCTGCATGTCAATAAAATCACAGTCATTAGAGCTGAAGAAGCTATCTATAAGCTATCTGTAAAAATTAATGTACAATGTTGAACTGTTTATAGGAAAAAGCAGCTAATTGAGTGTGTCCAATCTCATTCAATACATTCCATTTTTCTGTGAAATCATATCAAATGAGTTCTAAAGGTTTTGAACCTTATTATTTGCACTTTTTATAAATAGTCATACTTTTTACCTTATGAGGTAATATATAAAAATATGTTTCATTAAGGATGACAGTTTATTTCTCATAGAGATGCTCATGTTCAGATTCTTTAGGCTTTAATCAGACTATCAAGGCAGTATACTTCAGGGTCAATTTAATTTCTTTATCTCCCAAATATTGCAGAGCAGAGCACTTTTCTGTCAACACCAAAGCTGATTAGTATGCCTTGATAGAAGTTCCTTAGAAGATCAGACATATGAGTATAAATAAGCACTCAGTCTCTAGAAGAAAATTATAGTGAATCATGCAGATAACATTGGTAATTATTCAGAATGCCTTTACCTGTCGAGGAACCAAACCAAGGAATCCTAAAATAAAATACATGCACAGCGTAATTTGCAGTACTTATAGACTATTTACTTGAGGAACACTTTGTTAAGCTGTAATTATCTTCTAGAATACTTTATGACTAGTTTATTCTTAGTCAAAAGCATAATGAAGTGAATCTTATGACTGTCATTCTTTCATTAGAGCAATGAGAAATTTAGAATTACCATATCTTAGATTGTCAGTAATGTGCAAAAATACTGATTTGAAATCTGAGCGTAAATATTAGCTTTAAAAGTGTCTCTGTGACTTCAGAGTCAGGCATACTTTTCATGTTTAGGAATGGGTTATTTTTCTGCTTGCAGAGCATTAATGTGTTGATCAAGAACATTACAAGTCCTTTTCTACGTAGGATACACTTGCTATTCCTTTTACTACTTCTAACAAGAAAAGATTGCAGGCATTCAGACTGTGTTATATCACAACATGGACTCAAGTAGATGAGGAGACTCAAATCCTAATCGAAACTCAAATCCAACTTTCTTACAACCAAGCCCTTTTTATCCATTTGTTCAGCGCTTTTCCAACCTGCACAAGCAGCCATTCAGTCTCATTGGCCCCTGCAAAAACCTTCAGGCAAATAGTCCAATCACAATGCTGCAGACCATCTCACAACCCCCACATCCTCTGAACTCCAACTGAGATTCCCACCACAACACATCCTGGCTCATCCCCCCAAGGCTTGTTTTTCAACTGTCCCTGTCCTTCAACGTTCCAACTCATCACTCCAGGACTTGTTAAGCATTAAGGCCTCAGAGCTCATTCTCAAACTGTTTTTCAAGCAAATCTTATCGCCTTCAGTCCCCACATCAGATCTTTTCAAAAGTTCTAATAAAGTACAGATGGGTTTTAAAACCTCACTCAAGATAACCAGCCTTGATGATGTTTCTCTTAACATGACTTTAAAATACCTCTTATTTTAGAGAACTATTTAATTGCTGCCCTGTTCACAGGTATATGAACCGGGGCATAGGACTTGCAGTAAGGATGACTATAATACAATGTTTGACTCAGGCCAGTTTATTTGCTAGAAATTATACTGCTACAAAATAACCACATCTGAAAACCTATCAGGTCCATCTGTAAAAATTTATTTTACTGTCCTAAGTAACTGGAATGATTGTTTTCACATCTGAGACACTCCATTATTAAATAAAATCAAATGGTCTAAACTGTTGCATTTGTCTGCTCAGCTGTGTGTGTTTATTCATTCTCTGGCTATAAAAGCCCCCAAATATCACTTCACGTCTACATAGGCCTATCCCTTCAAAAGAACATAACGTGATCAAAGGATAAATTCTACCACCACATGCTCTCAGACAAACCTACTGCAAGAAAAGCAGTAAGAATTAACTCTGTTACATAAAATAGGTAGAATTATCATCATGAAATTGAGATGTCTTTGCCAGATATTCTTTAATTTTATCTCTCTTTTTTTAAGTACTGGAAGTTCAAAGTTGCAATTACAGTCTCAAAATGAGTCTAAGACCACTTAGAGGAGATATAATACACCAAACCTGAAAAATCTTAAAAAAAACCCCAAAAAATTAAAATATTTGGCTTAAACTTTTACCAACTTTATGAATGTTTTGTTTGCTTTAAACAATCCATTAGCAAAATGGATGCTCTTGTGACTCCTAGAACGTATTTTAAAAATCATAATGGAATTCCCCTCAGTATGAATGCAGGTACTTGCATATAGAAATGTTTGCAAGCATTGTAAACCACTTTTTTAAGAAAATCTGCAGGAAAGTGATAAGTAAAGGACATGGAAATACAAATCCAAATGTCCACATTCTAAAGCCTGTGGAGATACTAAGCAAGTTCTAAATGTTTGTAAGGAGAAAGTAGACCTTAGTGTATGCACTAAATCAGACAACAGAAGTTGTCTGTCCTTGAGATCATTGTCCTTGAGATGATGCTTCTCCTGATGAAAGTGAGGCTTGCATTACCAAGCTTGCTCCAGTGCAGTCATCATAAGGGAGCTCTTTCCCTTCTGAAACACCTCTAGAAAAAAAGTCAGTATCACTTCAGCTGCAGAAAAAGAGTATATTTGCTCCTCCATCTGCTTTGTCTTCTCCTGAAACGTATCTTGTGTCTCATTATCTGATCAAAGCATGTAAATATAGCTGGGAAAAACTGTCTACTTACTGATCTTAAAACACCAGGTGCTCATAGCAGAAGTAGAATACATTGGCATCAGGTAAAACCCAAGATACATGCATTGATTGCTACATACTCTACAAATATGTCTTCTTCCATTTCAGTAATTTATTTTTCATGTTGATGTGATTTTTGTTTATTTTTTTTTCAGCTGCTGGTAGCTTTGATGGTCTCAGATTTTGGGTGCCAGGCTTTTTGTGGTGGGATGCAAGAATGACTTCTCCTAAGCCATATTTAATCAATGTCATCAAAAGTTGGTGGGCCTTTTGCTAGCTTTACTGGCGAGTCTGGATAAGAGCCAGAGGAACATGTATCTTGAATTAGACTGAAGAGGAAATTAGCTCTGCAAAAGCCCCTCACTAAGCTGCATATGAAATCAGAAAATGATGCTTAGTGTTGTTTAGTAAGTAAGTACCTTATTTAGGTATTTCAACCTTCAGAAGAGAAGCTCAGGACATGGTAGACTCCTTTAAGTTCGAAGCTAGCCCCTCTACTTATCTTGCAAATCAGCAGACATCTAATTTACATGCCCATAATATGCAGTTCAACACAATGTATATAAAAAACAAAAACAGGACAAGTCATACCTACAAGTCTTGTTATTTCACTATTTTGGAAAGGGGAACTCCAGATTCAAATTTGCCATAGCAAAAAACTTCTAAAGTTGTGTAGTTTAAATCAAATCAACATCAAAATGATTTATTGATTTATTAATGACAGATACTCAGCTGGCAGTAGCTGAATTATACAGCCAGGATTAATATCAATAATGCAACAGAGAAACTACAATACTGGATGCTTAAAAACTTTGTAAACACCTACAAATCTCTGAATACCCTTCTAAGATTTATGCCAGAAAGTTCTAATTAGTTCTACCATCACACACACACAGACACACAGAGTTATGTGCACAGCCTGTACACGCACAGTCTGTGTGGGATAGAAGAACATGCTCCCTCTCCCCTCTGCCCTATTTGCACATCCCTCTTAGCAGACATGGACACTTTCAACCATGTGAACACATGGTTCTCTGCTGTTTAGTTTATAGAACAAGAACACCCATCCAGATGCCTCTTTTTTGGAACTAGAGGGAGCATAAAGGTATCCACAAGACACGATGCATAAATGTGGCTTATTAGCTGCTGTGCAATAGACCAAAATAGTCCTTAGCTGTTTTTTTGCATGACTCTGCTTTACCATGAAGACAAAGAAACTCAAAACTTCTGACATGGCAGCTGGGTGCATGGGATAGGCATCCATTTATGTATATAATTTTCATCAGGCTGTTTTGGGGCATAGATTCCTCACCACACATAAAGATTAGGCACCACACTGCAGAGCTGTTTTAGCAGAGCTGTTGCATCCACAGAGGCTTAGAGTTAGGCTGTACCTGTATTTTGTGTGAAAGGCTGGGCAGTAGGCTCCTACCCTTGGCCCTCTATTTGGCATGTTCAAGCAGTGTCAGACATAACAGTATTGTGTGCAGAACTTGACAGTGACTTTTATAATATATGGAGCAATTTACATTTGAATTCAACCAAATAACCCTATTTTTCTTTGAAAAACCTTATTAATAATGGCATTATTTGTTATGCATAATAAGGTTTAATTGCACCTTTTAAAGCCCCACAGTGCTTACATTAAACCAATTTTAAACAAAATGGCAAGTCAATGGGTGTCAGCACAAATTGCACTTGCAGATTTTTATACCACTATTTCTTTTACTTAATATTTTAAATGGTGTTTTATATGAAAATGTTTTCTGTTTACCAAAATTATTATGCAAAGAAATTAAGTGTTTTAACATGTATGCAAAGGACATTTAAATGACATTTTAAATCAGATCAATTTGGAAAACTGAATACCACTTATTTGTAAGAATACAGACTGGAAAAATAATATACGCTACACCCCAGACTGCATTTTGATATGGGAAAAACAATATTTGGAGTCTCATCCCCAATCTGAAAAGGAGACCCCAGAAATCAATTTTAAAGTGCCATTTCCCATTCCAAAGTTATCCTCATATCCTATCTCAAATTTCAAGATAATTTAAAATCTTGTCTAAGTATTCCATCCATAAATCCCTAGCCAAATATTCTGGCATTTTTCAAAACAAGATGCTGTCTCCATAAGAGATCATGTAGATAAGGGGTTAATAAAAGAAAGTCCAATACGCAGCTGCTCAGAGAAGTTACCTTTTATCAGTGAGTGACTTTGATTTTATTAAAGCTTCCTTCTTTGAGTTAAAAGGTAGTCTTTCCTAGGGCTTTGACAAATCTTGAGAGTTAGCAAATCTGACACTTCGGTGTGATTTTGAAGTGTGAAATCTATGCGCTCTCTCACTAACAAAGTGAACACTGATAATTTTAAGTCTAGCTTCAGAACTTACCTAAATGTATAATCATAGCCCATATATAATGTTAGAATGGTCTTCCTTTGACCAGTGATAGTGATCTCTGTTCATAAATCCTGAACATCTCCAAGTTTATCAACATCTTGAGCAGCTGAGCAGAGAGCGGGATGTTTACTTTCCTTAGTCTCCTGGCTATGTTAATGAGTACACAGCCTAGGATGCAGTTAGCCTATTGTGCTGTCTGGGTTTAGTCCTCCAGCTTGTATCAAGAGGATTCCAGGGACCTTTTTTGTCAGAGCTTCTGCCCCACCAAGCAGTGCCCAGCCTGTACCACCACAAGGTGATATATAACATGTGACATGTGATATTTGATTATATGAATATGTATATGCATATGCACATGTATACACAATGTGCAATATGCAATATGTATATGTATTATATAATTCTACAGAGAGTTAAAAAGCTATAGAACTGTGATATGGTTTCCATTGTGGGAAGTTTGTTGCTAACATGAAAACCCAAAAATTTGCTTTTTGTAGTCATATTTTTCCAATACTAGCAGATGAGATGAAATCAGTGCTGCAGAAATATTCAGCTTCACGGGCAACAGTGCTATTAAGAATAACAATTATAGCATCATTGAGGATGAGCATTCCCAATAGGCCTACCCCTGAAAGTACCAGTATGGATACATGCAATGTCATTGGAAGTATCCTCACAAGCCTTAACATGCAGTTACCAGTACTGATGGGAAAATAAGTAAATGAATTCCCTGTTTACATGTGAAGCTTGTTACTACAGGAAGAAATTCAGGCTCTCAAAATTAAAACTACCAAAACTACCAAAACTACCAAAAAGAGTGAACTTGGCTAGGGATGTTAAGGATAATAGGAAGGGATTCTATAGGTATGTAGCAAGTAAAAGACAGACTAGGGACAACGTAGGCCCCCTCCAGAAGATTGCGGGAGAACTGGCTACCCAGGATTTGGAGAAGGCTGAGGTTCTTAATGACTTCTTTGCCTCAGTCTTCACTGGCAAAGGCTCTGACCGCACCACCCAAGTCTTGGAAGGTGGACACAGGGATTGTGAGAATGAGGACCCTAGGCCCACTGTAGGAGAGGATATGGTTAGAGATCATCTTAAAAACCTAAATGTACACAAGTCCATGGGACCTGACGAAATCCATCCGTGGGTCCTGAAGGAGCTGGCGAATGAAGTTGCTAAGCCACTGGCCATCATATTTGAAAAATCATGGCAGTCAGGTGAAGTTCAAGACCATTGGAAAAAGGGAAATATAACCCCCATTTTCAAGAAGGGGAAAATGGAAGACCCGGGGAATTACAGACCAGTCAGTCTCACCTCTGTGCCTGGCAAAATCTTGGAGCAGATTCTCCTGGAAGGCATGCTAGGGCACATGAAAAACAAGGAGGTGGTTGGTGATAGCCAGCATGGCTTCAGTAAGGGGAGATCCTGCCTGACCAGTTTGGTGGTCTTCTATGATGGGGCTACGAAACTGATGGACAGGGGCAGAGCAGTTGACGTCATCTACCTGGACTTGTGCAAAGCCTTTGACACTGTCCCACATGACATCCTTATCTCTAAATTGGAGAGACATCAATTTGATGGGTGGACCACTTGGTGGATAAAGAACTGTCTGGATGGCCGCACGCAAAGGGTTGTGGTCAATGGCTCGATGTCTGGCTGGAGACCAGTAACGAGTGGTGTCCCTCAGGGATCAGTGTTGGGAGCGGTCTTGTTCAACATCTTTGTCGGTGACATGGACAGTGGGATTGAGTGTGCCCTCAGCAAGTTTGCCGATGACACCAAGCTGTGTGGTTCAGTTGATATGCCGGAGGGAAGGGATGCCATCCAGAGGGACCTTGACACGCTTGTGAGGTGGCCTGATGCCAACCTTATGAAGTTTAACAATGCCAAGTGCAAGGCCCTACACCTGGGTCGGAGCAATCCGAGGCAGAGCTATAGGTTGGGCAGAGAAGAGATTCAGAGCAGCCCTGCGGAGAAGGACTTAGGGGTGTTGGTCGATGAAAAAATGAACATGAGCCGGCTCCAGTGTGCGCTGGCAGCCCAGGGCGCTCGCAGCCCAGAAAGCCAACCGTACCCTGGGCTGCATCAAGGGGAGTGTGACCAGCAGGTCACAGGAGGTGATCCTGCCCCTCTACTCTGCTCTCATGAGACCTCACTTGGAGTATTGAGTACAGTTCTGGTGTCCTCAACATAAAAAGGACATGGAACTGTTGGAACAAGTGCAGAGGAGGGCCACGAGGATGATCTGGGGACTGGAGCACCTCCCATATGAAGACAGGCTGAGAAAGTTGGGGCTGTTCAGCCCGGAGAAGAGAAGGCTGAGTGGAGACCTCATAGCAGCCTTCCAGTATCTGAAGGGGGCCTACAAGGATGCTGGGGAGGGAATATTCATGAGGTTGGATGAGGCCTTGGGTGACATGGTTTTGTGTGGGGTGTCCCTGCCCATGGCAGGGGGGTTGGAACTAGATGATCTCAAAGTCCTTTCCAACCCTAACTATTCTATGATTCTATGACTCTATGACTGTAGTGACAGGACAAGGGGTAATGGGTTAAAACTTAAACAGGGGAAGTGTAGATTGGATATAAGGAAGAAATTCTTTACTGAGAGGGTGGTGAGGCACTGGAATGGGTTGCCCAGGGAGGTTGTGAATGCTCCATCCTTGGCGGTGTTCAACGCCAGGTTGGATGAGGCCTTGGGTGGCATGGTTTAGTGTGGGGTGTCCCTGCCCATGGGAGGGGGGTTGGAACTAGATGATCTCAAGGTCCTTTCCAACCCTAAATATTCTATGATTCTATGATTCTATGATTTGGGCTAAATTGCGTCTTCAGATCAAAGTCTGCAATTTAGTAGCATGTTTAGACAATTAATTTAACAGTGTTCTTTATTTAAAAGGGTCTTACTAAGATAAACATGGAAAGTTTCATTTGCCATTGTTACAGAAACTCAATTGAATTGATGAATAGCATGTAGTTCTTCATGACTTTCAATAAAATATAGATCTCTGTTATAAATAATTTCTAAGATGACTGTAGCTGTTAACATTTTTCTGGCCAGAAATCTTCTCAAGAGTCCTGGCTGCCTAGGGTCCTTCAGACCTCCTACTTCATTTACTGCTGATATACCCCATGGCTACAGGTCATGGAAGCACGCTGAGGTGTTACACATAAGAAGAAATAGAGTGGATATCATTCAGTTGCTTCATTTCCATCTACCAGTAACTCGACATGCAAAAAGTGTAATAACCAGCAGTTCTAGATAGCACTTTGCTATCACCAGCCTTGACTGCAAATAATGTCCATGTAGCTGCTTCAGAGCACGATTCATGATGAAACATCTGTCCATAATACTGTTCAAGAGGCATTTAAACAACTGTCGGTGGCAAATTTAAGTCATTACTACAGGCAAGCTTCAGGACAAAAACAGTTTCTTTCAATTAAAGTTTTAGGACCAAGATTTTTGAAGTTGTTGCTTTAAAAATATTGATAATTTGATTAAAAACATTTTTTTTTTTAGGTTCTTCTAGAAGTTTTTTGTCCTAATCTGATCCTAATGCACCTTTTTGATCACCTATTTTAAAAAATATGGGAGTTTTGTTTATCCCCCGAATTATAGAGTTAATATAGACATATTTTTATGTTTAAAGGATATCTTGTAGTACTCAATCATACTGCAACATGTCATTGAAATTGTACAGCACACAGGAATTAATTTCTCATGTTTGCTAAGAATATTAGAAAAAAAAAAGATCACTCTTAAATATCTACCTCATTGTGAAGTTCCTCTATTTTACTTTCTTGCATTGTCTAAATATCTTTATACATTGTCTCCCTGGCATCTAGCTTTTGTCACATGTATTGGAAGTTTACTTGAGTTCTTTGCTGAAGATTATACTACCTTTTCATAGTAATCCCTAAATCTTTTATTCTTGTCCATTTTTGATGGCATATAACCTTTTCCAGGCACTTTTTTTTTTCTCTCCCCCTTTTTCAGGTGCTTGGTTCATTAAATTATTGCATGGTTGTTAATCTATTTTCATCTTTGTGACTTTGGTTGCTCTGCTTTGTGGTGACCTTATCTGCCCTTCAAACATTTTGTTATCCTTTAAATTTCTTTATTTTATAGCTCAATCTTTTCTTGAGGCACAAACAACTTCAATTATAATTCTTGAGCTTAATTTGATTTTATCTACAATGGAGGCTTTTTCTTTCATGCTTTCAGAACACATCTTGTTTATTTAAGATAGATCAGTGCATAGTATATTCTTAATGGTTCATTAGACTAGTCTTTTGCATGGTAGAGAGAGAAAAAAAAAAGCCAAATATAGCTTTTTGGCAACTTCCTCTATTTTCATGAATTCCACAGTATTTTACTAATAATATTTGACAAATGATTTTTTGCTAGTATTTTCCTCTTCTATTCCATTAATAGACTAGGGATTTTATAGTTGTTATAGTCTTATTGAAGAGAACGTAACACTTTTGATTGCTTAGTTTTATTTCAAAAGCCCTTGATGAGGAGAAAGAGTGGTCCAGTTGAGAGTCAAGCATATGAATATACTGTGAGAGATGAGGATAGCAGCATATCTCATTATATCTTATATATGAAGAAAAGTATTAAACTCTTTGAAAAGTCTTATTTTCTCAAGGTGGCCCAGGACAATTCAAGTGAAAAATATAGTTATGTGAAGGTGCAAAAGATCCATGCATTCTCTCTTGGTACTTTTCATCCTGAGATTTTTAAAGGTATTTAAAAGTAACAGACTTTGACAATGTTTGGCTGTTTTTCTTGTTATGTTTTTATTATGTACATAATAATCTTAAGACATCCTTTTAAAAGTGTCTATTTGTGTGGGCACTCTTTATCATATGAGAGTAACCATGCAGAAACACTTTGGTGAACAGAAAAAATAAATACTATGCAAATACTTTATGATATCATTGCTATGAGAGTAAGGCAAAAGGTTATTTCAGCAAGACAAAAGTACTGTAATGCAGGTTACATTCATTTTCCCTTGTTTGTTGCTAGAGAACAGAATATTCAGACAGATCTTCCCACATTCATTTCTCAGAACATGTAGCTTGGTACTAGTTCAGCTAAATGATAACATTTACAAGCAAAAAGTATGGGATAAAACTTCTGCTTTATAATCAAGTGTCACACCTGCATAGCTATTAATATCACTATACTGTCCCTTCAAATTATTCATGCCACCAGACAGTAATAAAGACAAGTTCCACTATCCTGCATCCTGAGAGATTTTCCTCCTAGTCCACTGAATGCTGTGGTAGTGCTTAGTCATATCTTCCCTTCTTCAACTTCACGGGACTAGATGGCACTAGATCAGTCTGTCTCTGTTTTGCTTTAGTAGGGTCGTTCCCTTCTATGTCAGTAGAAGATTTCTTCTACCATGTGCGCTATTTGGAGCTACATAACATCATCTTTGAAGTCTGCGCTTGTTTAAATGTTAAACAATATTTACTAAAGTGAAAACAGAACTGACCCTAAACAGGTTTTTAACATATTCCAGTTAACCACAGCCAAACTATTTCAGTAACCTTTGTCATAATCTCTGTCTTTGGCCAATAAACCTGCACCAGTTTTGGCTGGGGGGAGAGATAATTTTCCTAATAGTAGTTCATGTGCTGCTGTGCTTTGGATTTCTGACAATGTTGATAACACATGGTTGGTTTCATTATTGCTGAGCAGTGCTTACATAGTGTCAAGGCATTTTGTGTTTCTCATCCCACAAGTGAGTATGCTAGGGGTGCACAGAGAGCCGGAAAGGGACATGGCTGGGACAGCTGACTCCAGCTGGCCAAAAGAATATTCCATACCACATGATGTCATGCTCAGCAATAAAAGCTGAAGGAGGAACAAAGAAAAGGAGGAAGACTGGAGCCACAATCTTTATTTCAACCCATGAGTTTTGCCTCTTTTACCCTTCCAGTACTGTATCCCATCCCAACAGGGAGGACTGAGTGAGCAGTTGTGTGGCTGAGCTCTGTCAATTCATTTGAATTACTAGGGATTGTTACAGTGGAAAACAACATAGATATGGATATATAAGACATGGTCCTTTAAGTGGAATACCAGTCTAAAACCATTAAAGAACAAAAAGAAAAGTTAAATCAATTTCATACCATTCCTTTGAGCCAATGTATCAATTTCTCTAAGAAAAAGCAATTATTCAGACAGAAATTTTGGAGGAGGATACTGTATATAATTTTCTCAGATATTTCAAAAAAAGAAAAGAAAATAAAAGAAAGGTCATTCTCCCATATTTCTGCAAGAGCCAAAACACTGAGAGGAAAGTAAGGAATAACATCTATCAAGGAACCTCATCACACACAGCAGGCAAATGGCTTTCTTATTAGACAAACAACAACATTAATAAAATACAAGGGGCTGCAGACATTCATTCATACTGAGCCTCAAGCCATCAGGAGTTGGTGGCAGCGGTGATTAAATCAACGGAATCTATTATAATGTTCCCTCTGCTGACTAGGTGACTAATAATCATAAACTCCAGGACACTTTGTGAAATAACTATTACCATTGAACTTTACCTCTGTAAGTAAATATGTATTTAATGAAAAACTCCTCTGGGGCAGGAGTCTAAAGTGTGGTGGCTTCTGCCTGTCTTGCAAAGATATTTCTCTTTAGTAGATGATACAGTGAGAATTCATACACTTCATTTTCTCTCAATACAGTTATCAGTTGTGAAGTCATCAAATAAATGCCATCAAAATTGTTCTGCCATTAACAGAACAGTGATAGGTCTGCCATAAAATCACAAACACAAGCTTGCTTGACCTTTAGTTATAAACCTACTTCTACATGTAGAGGCCTCGAATGAGGCTGAAACTAGATTTGGTTGAGTTTTCTTTTTGAGTTATTAGGTTGATATTTTGGTTTGATTCAGTCCTTGTTGAACAGAAATCAGGAGCTGGAATACTTTTAAGTGTTAGGGAATTCAGCTGTAAATCAGGATGCCAAGGGTTCAAGTGAAAACTATTCAGCTGCTGCTCTGCATTCTGTGAATACAAAATAAGATCAAGCTTTACCAAGAAATTTGGCTTGAGGTAGGGCACATGGGTGATAGCGAACCTTAGTGATCACGGCTTACTCTAAAATGTCTGTCCTTTCCCACTTCATGGATTAGAAGAATATTTGGATGATCTGAAAATCCTCAGCTCTGAGAACTGAACTAAGTTTCTTCCAGTACTAATGCAGCTGGCTCTGCAAATCAAGCTATCTTCAGTATTTGTGCCCTAAGTGACAAGTTCCTCTTCTTCCTCCAGAAGCATTTCTCTCTCACAGGAGGCCATTTCTAGAGGGCACAAGATAAGTGTTAGCTGATACCAGCCTTCTCAACTGCCTCTTCCCTGGATCAGCCCCCTCATGAGGGCATTTTCATGTGACTTTTTCTCAAATCCAACTGTCACAGCTGCATGTGTCTCCAGATTGAAAAAAAAATTAATATCACTCCTTGTGAATTGATTCCCTGGAGCTTCATGTTGCTTTAATTTTCAGCTACCTAAATTTCTGGTGGGATGGATAAAAGGGGCAATGCAGGTGACAAATTCAAGCCAGGCCCTCCTGCTACGAAAGCTAAGAAAGTTCAGTTGGAATGTGTGAATACATCTAGCAGCAGTGGAAAGCAATAAACTCTACAAAACAGGATCTGCCTTTCAATTTATATTTTATGTTGTTCAGGAATGACCTGTATAGCTTTCCTGGAAAGTTGCCAGAATTTGAATTACATTATCTGTACTGATTTACAGGGCATATTTGGGAGTGGCAGTGTGAAAATGTTCTATGTTGGGAAGTAAGTCCTAAAATTATATTGTTTGAGAATGTAAAGAGTCATTACTGCCTTTCTGAGTTTAAGAATTCTTTACACCATAGATTTATCATTCAAAGTCATCATTACTTATAATTTTAAGAACACATTGCCATATCTTGCAGTACTTATTCGCTCTGCCTGCCTGTGGATACAGTGAACAGAGTGGCAGCTATAAGCATTTTTCTACCTTTGTCTCTTTAAAAAGGTCTGCATGAGAGAAATGATATGTGTCGTATCCCAAAGAATAGTTTTTCTAACACAATCAATTCAAAACTTGTCAAAACAAAAAGGAACTGATTAGCATCCAGTGGACTTCTTACAAGGGGTAACAGGTTGAAACTTAAACAGGGGAAGTTTAGATTGGATATAAGGAAGAAATTCCTTACTGTAAGGGTGGTGGGGCCCTGGAATGGGTTGCCCAGGGAAGCTGTGAATGCTCCATCCTTGGCGGTGTTCAAGGCCAGTTTGAATGAGGCCTTGGGTGACATGGTTTAGTGTGAGGTGTCCCTGCCCATGGCAGGGGTATTAGAACTAGATGATCTTAAGGTCCTTTCCAACCCTAACTATTCTATGATTCTATGATTCTATGATTTATACTTGAGTGTGCTCTGGCCATTGCTAGTACAGAACAAGTCAGGGAACAGCCAGAAGCTGGAATAGTTCAAGTGTCTTCAACTTTTTCTCAGCTAGATAAGCCTGTATTTACTGGATGTTATAAAGGGGATACAGCACCTATTCTTCCTTCAGCCCTCCTTCTTTCCTCATTCATCCTGTTTGCTCAGGAGGTCATATAACAGGAAAAGTTGTGGGGTTGCATAATTGTGGCATTGCAATTTCAGCTGTGGAGCAAGGACCAGGCCTAGTAGGCACTGAGCCTTGTCTCACAAAAACTTTAGTCTGGAGTTCTTCATTCGTAGGGCTTTTGAAGTCTTTCTTATGTGCATAGCGATGAGAGACAGTGGTTTAGAAATTGCCTTTTAAGGATTTTTTGCTTAGTTTCTCTCTCCTTTTTTGCCTACATCAGGAACAGCCACAATAACTTTATGGTAATTTTGATATGGAAATTTTCATAGTAGTTATGACCGTGAAACTCCTGCAGAGCTCAGAAATAAAGATATTAGGAGTTTCTTCACAGACTCCATTCCCATCATATTACCATGCACTGATGCACACAGTATCTCTGTAAAGTCATGAAACATTATTGATTATCATTCCTGTTCTATTTTTCAGGAACTGAGGTGGAAATTAGATTATCTGAGGTCACAGAGGCAGAACTCTGGCTTGTCCCCTTATGTTTTATGTTTGAGATTGTCCTTTAACCACAGCTAAAGGAATTATTTTTTTTTTCCTAAACAAAATGTAAACTCCACCTCATTTTTACTGTAAGGTATTTAAATGGTTCATAAGGACAAAAAGTCCTTCATAGATGTGCAGGTAGGTCAAACTCTGGGCCACTCCTGAGAGGCAAAGCTATAGCAAGTTTAGAGTTTAGCGTTTTCACATATGCTTGTGCGCACTTTGTCTGGATGAAGTGAGTATAAGTGGGGAAATGCGCAGCCTGATTCAGTTCTTCCTTACCTCGAAGCAAGCTGCTTCTGGGTTCACTTCCAGTGATGCAGAGGGCCAAGGGCTGCTCCTGACCTTACTTCATGTGCAGTCATAAGCTTATGGGAAGGATTTGTACTTGACTGAAGCATCAGTAACACCTGAAAACCTTTTCTTACCATGCAAGTACTGCTCAGCAATAACTAAAACATCACTGAATTATTAACGCTGCTTCCAGCACAAATGCAAAATAGCCCAAACTAGCTAGTATGAAGACAATTAACCCTATCCCAGCTAAAGCCAACATGCTTCCAAACTTCTGCTCCAGTATGTCTATTCACTCAAAGCATGTATGTAATTTTTCCCATGAATGTAGCTTGCAATGACTTTAAAATATAAAAGAATGTGAACATACTCAAGTTTTAATAAAAGCTACACTTTTCTGAATGTAGACATATTTTTGTTGTTTTCCACCGTCATCATGGACTCTTTAGGCCCCCTCAAAAAAGAACCATGTTTCAGACTACTCAATGTAGCAGTTGGTACCTATTCCTACCGTTCGTTGAAAGAGTTCTTGTGGAGAACAACAGATCACTGGAAAACATACATGCTTAGTTTTGCTTTAGTAGATAATAATATGAAGCCTTATGGTAAGGGTATTTGATTTTATTTGTGATGGTGATTACTAAAGAGGAAAAAGTAGGAAGACAGAATACATGTATAGCAGATATACTTTATGGTATAAAGGTATGAAATTTATTATTTTTCTCTAAAATAAAATAGACTAATTTCCTCCTCCACAATGCTTCTGATTTGAGTCCTAAAATTCCACATGTTGTATAGCATTGCATGTTTGATCATGGAAAACTCTCCATACTGTAGCACGAAAGCAGTTTAAGTCCAAATCCGTAACTACTCTTTTAGTCAAGGTATTTCCCCTAAGTTTTTTGATCTAGGAATATAAGCTTATGGTATCTTCAACATTTTATTAGAATTAAAAACAGATTTGAGTCCTAAAATTCCACATGTTGTATAGCATTGCATGTTTGATCATGGAAAACTCTCCATACTGTAGCATGAAAGCAGTTTAAGTCCAAATCCGTAACTACTCTTTTAGTCAAGGTATTTCCCCTAAGTTTTTTGATCTAGGAATATAAGCTTATGGTATCTTCAACATTTTATTAGAATTAAAAACAGACATGGAGGTTGTTGAGAGATGTCTGAAGAGCTTTATTTTAGGAGTAAAATATGACACAAGAATATAGATCTGTACCCTTCTAGACCAGCATGCAGAAGCTAAGAGAGATATTTTAGGTCCTTATCTGGTAGATACTAAAAAACTGAGTCAAGTTCAGTGGCTAGAGTGGTAATTTAGACCCTGATATGCCTGCTTACATCCATCAAAATATCTAAATGTTTCAAACCAAATCCTTCCATTAGAGTTGATTTTCTTTCTCCTCAAATAGTTGAGGTGTCATTCTCCATTCATGTCTCAGTTTTGAAAATCAATCTTTGTAATCCTAAAGTTAAAGCTACAGTAGATCCCTCAGCAAGATGTCTGAATGAAATCTGATCACTGGTAGTGAGCATCTTACTGAAATAAAAGAATGAAAAGCAATCATTGTGCGAAGCTGCAACAAAAACTAAACTATATTAGAATTCCAGAAAGATAACCTCATATAGCCAAGGTGAAACAAATGGCTGGCACTGCACATATTGGTGCACTCTTTTTATGTTGTAAGATTATATAAATGAAATTTAAATTAAATATCGGTTTATGGAAATATTGCAGTTCTTCTCTTGGAATTCATTCATTGTCAGAGCAAGAGAAAGCAAAGTGAGTTACAATGAAAGATAGAAAGATAATACCTTTCTAAATTTTTAGGCAACTGTAATCACAACAAAATGTTATAAATTTTTTAGTGCCTGTAGTTCAGAAAATGGGTGTACAGGAATAAAAAGAATGATCCTGTCTCCAAATCAACAGAATTATATGATGGCAGCTACTAAGAAAAATTGATAAAATATTTTAAAGATGGGAAAACTAAAGTAGGACAAAAAGTACATGAAGGCAAATTATTAACATAGGGAAAAAAAGAGCTGAAAAGATTCCTTAGTTTGAGAATAGTAGTTACTCAAGTGGTAGCGCATACTTCTTGCAGTAGCAGACTTGGCAGATTTCCTATGGCCATGGGCAAGATGTAATGAATCAGTGGTGAAATCTAGATAATCCTCTCCCCTTAGAATCATAGAATAGTTAGGATTGGAAAGGACCTTAAGATCATCTAATTCCAACCCCCCTCCCATGGGCAGGGACACCTCACACTAAACCATGCCACCCAAGGCTTTGTCCAACCTGGCCTTGAACACCGCCAAGGATGGAGCATTCACAGCTTTCCTGGGCAACCCATTCCAGTGCCTTACCACCCTTACAGTAAGGAATTTCTTCCTTATATCTAATCTAAACTTCCCCTGTTATAAGTTTGAACCCATTACCCCTTGTCCTGTCACTACAGTCCCTGATGAAGAGTCCATCCCCAGCATCCCTGTAGGCCCCCTTCAGATACTGGAAGGCTGCTATGAGGTCTCCACACAGCCTTCTCTTCTCCAGGCTGAACAGCCCCAACTTCCTCAGCCTATCTTCATAGGGGAGGTGCTCCAGTCCCCTGATCATCCTCGTGGCCCTCCTCTGCACTTGTTCCAACAGTTCCATGTGCTTCTTATGTTAAGGTCATCAGAACTGTACTCAATACTCCAAGTGAGGTCTCATGAGAGCAGAGTAGAGGGGCAGGATCACACTCCCCTTGATGCAGCCCAGGGTACGGTTGGCTTTCTGGGCTGGAAGTGCACACTAAAGCTGGCTCATGTTCATTTTCTCATCGACCAACACCCCCAAGTCCTTCTCTGCAGGGCTGCTCTGAATCTCTTCTCTGCCCAACCTGTAGCCATGCCTTGGATTGCTCCGACCCAGGTGTAGGACCTTGCACTTGGCATGGTAAAACTTCATCAGGTTGGCATCAGCCCACCATACAAGTGTGTCCAGGTCCCTCTGGATGGCATCCCTTCCCTCCGGCGTATCAACTGAACCACACAGCTTGGTGTCATCAGCAAACTTGCTGAGGGCGCACTCAATCCCACTGTCCATGTCACCAACAAAGATGTTGAACAAGACCGCTCCCAACACTGATCCCTGGGGGACACCACTCGTTACTGGTCTCCAGCCGGACATCGAGCCGTTGACCGTAACTCTTTGTGTGCAGCCATCCAGCCACTTCTTTATCCACTGACTGGTCCACCTATCAAGTTGATGTCTCTCCAATTCAGAGACGAGGATGTCTTAGGAAGAATGGCTGACTACATTTTTCAGTTGGCTTAGCATTGGAAAAATTATGCTGTAGGATGTCCCTGATATAAGTCATGGGAATCGTTCTTATTGGTGCTCAGCAACAATTCAGCAAAAGACTCACTGATATTTCTCATGATCCTTGCGATTTCCTTACTGCATTTATTCCACAGTATATAATATGCACAATATAATATCAGACTCAACCTTATGGTTGTCAATTGTAGTGTAAATCCCATTTTTATTACTGTCGGTGTTGCACTGCTCTTTCAAAGCTTTTAAAAAGAAGTTGGCAGTCATTTGTATATTTAGATTGATTAAGGTTTCAAATTATTTTTTTTTTCCACTTTTTCTTTTTTTTTTTTATTCAGACCCTGATTAATCCGTCAAGTAATGCAATACATAAAAAGTAATATGTGAAGTATCAGGTCCAGTTCTTGGTTCCCTAGTGCAAGAAAGATATAGATTTGCTGGAGTGAGTCCAGTGCAGGGTCACAGAGATCATGAAGATATTGGAGCATTTCTCCTACGAGGAAATGCTGAGAGAACTGGAATTTTTTAACCTGGAGAAGACTAGAGAAAATACCCAGTGAGAGGAAGAAAAGATGCGGGAGACAGTCTCTTCTCAGTGATACCTACTAACAGGACAAGACATAATTGGCACAAATTAAAAACATGATATTTCATCCAATCATAAGAAAAGAACTTTTTTTTTTTTACCTGTTGGGTGACAGCATTGGAACAGGTTGCTCAGAGAGGTTGGGGAGTCTCCATCCCTGGAGATATTCAAAACTCACTCAACAGTCCTGGGTGACCTGTTTTAAGTGATCCTGTTGGAATAGGGGATTTAGAATAGAAGGGCTTCTCAAATCCACATCAACCTCAACAATTCTGTGAAAAAATGGATGGGCAAATATACAGCAATTACAAAGTTTAATTAAAAGAACACTTCTGTACTTTAACAAACAGACATAAACAAGCCCTGCTAGATTTATTGTAGCTTTCAGTGAAAGTTATAATTTAATAGAACAAAGCTGAATAGAAGGAATGACCCAGCAGACTTTGAATGAGAAAGCAAACAAACAGAAAGTGTAAACTTTAACATCTGGTCTTTAGAAACAGTTTCCTTGTACAGTCCTTGAACCTGAAACATGGATGCAATAATATTGTACATCACAATGCCATCCTGACAGGACTGGTTTTGGAATAAGGCATTAGCTTTGTCATGGAACAGCTCTGTCAATAAATAACAATAAAAATAAACAATGAAATGCACCCTAGCAGTAATACAAGAAACCAGAACTAGATCCATGATCTGTCATCCCCTCTTTTGCTTGCTAAGTTGCAGGAATTGCTCTTGTTTGTCCCATGTCTCTGACCCTCTGACTCTTGCATTCTTCTTTCTAAAATAATTCAGTTGTAGCTGGAGAAGTGAGACAGAGTAGGTATCACTTTTGCTTGCCCCTTCTCTTCCTCACACTGTAATTTATGGGTTAGAGTATTCTTTTGACAAATGGGAGGTGAGATTTCAGCACTGAGGTGAACCAGATCTGTTTTCTGAATAAAAGTCTTAGTCATCAAGTTTTAATGCATCATTGCTCTTTCGAAAAAGAACAGATCCAGCTTATCTATATCTTCTCTCTAAGAAAAGGACTGTTTTGGAGAAAACAGAATTTAAGCAGTGCTTAAGGATGTGCTCTGGATATTTCCTCATGGAAATTTACCCTATTGCCTCTGAGTATTTTGTTAGCCAAACAACTGGATTTTACCACTGAAGAAAATCCTTTCAGTGAATAAAAATCATGGTATACATTAAAAAGGAGAGGAAAATCTGCAGAGAGATGGCTTAATTAGAGTGAGATAGTGGCTTAAATATAGTAAGATATTTATCTTTTGTTCCATTGTATAGAGGGAAGATTTTTGAAGGACAAACCTTGTAGGAAAAAGGTGGAAATAAGAAGAAATAAAATCTTTCATGTATCCACGTGTCTTTGATGGCATAAAAGCATGGGAATAGAAGTTCAGATAAATACTGCCAGTTCTGAGTACAAGTTATTTACTTTTTCCTACGAAATTAAGAAATATATATAGTAAGCAACAAACTTACAGCAGTACCTTGCCAAACAAAGGAAAAGAAAAAGTTTCTGGCTTAAATACCAGAGGATAACTCTAGCAACTGTGCCAGGAGCTGAATGACTAGCTCTGTTCTATTCGGCTTTCCCTAGTCCTTGAACTGAAATAAAGACCAATGCAGGAGAGGCTGGTATTTAGTTGTGTTTGCTGCTGGCTATGATGAGTGTTAGGGGCCAGTTCCAAGACCAAAGATATCCAGTTTTGTTGGTTTCTTGTTTTTTATGGGTTATGAAAGAATGAATTTGTTGCTTGGATTTTTTTGTTTGTTGGTTTTTCTTTTTTTTTTTTTTTTTTTTTTTGGTTGGTTGTTGGTTTGGTTTTGAGTTTTTTGTTTTGTTTTGTTTTTTTGTTTGTTTTTTCCAGTGAACTGTACTACTTGCATTTTTTTGGTGGAAATTCAAAAGCTCTATGATAACACCAGTTTTCTCTTCTATCTACCCTGCAAGCAAACAATGAATTTGGTTTATTTGAAACCACAGGAAGCTACCGCTACTGGAAAATGCTGTCCTCGGTGTCTGCATGATTCTGTGTTTGTCAAAACACTGTGTAAATAGATACTATGTGCTCTTCAGATATATATAATGTGAAATGAATGCTTAAAGTGTTCAGCTACATTACAGGCATGCTGAGAGATCAGTATTATATTATTTGTTTATTTATGTACAGAATATGTAAGTAGTGCAAATATGTTTGTACATATGTGTGTTTGTATATCAGACTCGCAGAACAGCTGAGATCAGAAAAGACCCCTGAAGTCCAATCCTGCTGCCCATAGTAGTGTCAGCTACAGCAATTTGCCCACGTATATGTCAACTTGGTTTTTATTATTACCAAGGACAGACATTCAAAAACCTCTTGGCAATCTCTTCCAGAAGGAGCAAGCTTGTAAGAATGGGTATAGAAAGGGTCAGCTCAGTGTAAGTGAACAGCTATTCAGCATGCCTGTCTGGCCAAGCCCTGAACCTCATTAATTTACAGTCTGTCCTCTCTTTGCATTAGATCCTATTCCAAACTATGTGCTGTGCAATGCTACTGTCTAATCTGTGAGTATATTTGTGTGAGAGGTTCATTAGAAGACTTCAGGCTGTAATAGATGGTAAGTAGGTTAAAACAACCCCTGAAAAGATCAGTTTTCACACACTCAAAATGCATTCACACTTGTAGAGACATCTATTTTCTCACTACAGTATTCCACCACTGATTTTAGTGTAGAGTTTGAAGCACAGTAGCTCTCAGACATTTTGCCTTTCTGCTTCCTAGCCAGGTCTTCCCATTCCATATTGCCTAACTGCAAAATATTCTTGTTAGTGATTAATTTGACCACATTTTTTCCAGGCCATTTTTCCTGTTTGTCAAGATAATTTTGAATTTTAGCCCTGTCTCGCTCTTAAATTCCAATAACATTACTCACTCTTCCATCATATTGGTCATTAATGAGAATATTTAATTATATTCAGCTCAGAACAGATCTCATCAAAACCATAAGCTCTACTGGATGTCTCCAATTGTAACAATAAATATTGATTGGGGTTTAACTGGAATCTGGATACTGGAAGTTCCACCTATCTCAGCAAACACTGCATTAGCAGAAGAGGTAAAGCTTATTGGTGGTATATGATGAGCTATAGCATTTTGTATTTTATCAGTTGTTCTGGCTTCTCAGTTTTCTTTGTGATCCGTACTTACTCTCAATCCTGCAGCACAGTTTTTCAAATATATTTATTGCTTATGGATAAGAAAAAAAAGGTGGGGTTTTCTTGTTTTTTTTTTTTAATTCCAGCCAGTATAATTAAACATTCCAGGTCTCAGTGTGGGACACTGGGACAGTAAAACTGTTATGATTTTTCTATGGAAGGCTAGAAATGTAACTTAGTCTTTTTTTGTATCAGTTGCTACATGGCAGAAAGTTTGCAGGATGAACGTATTTTGTGCCAAATGAGTATACATTAAAAAAAAAATCAATATGGTTTTATTAGATTGCCATTTTTCAGGATGAAGGAATATATGGAGAAGGTCTAATACTCAGAAACATTCATTTTTGGTATAAATGTGCAACACTTTTTTCAAATAGTTAAGTAATTTGGATGCTGAATGAGTGTTGTTGCATTCTGGCGATTTATGAAACTATGTTGTCTTCTTTTGGGTTTCACAAAGGGAAGTTGATTTCTTTTGAAAAAGTCATCTTTTGTCATAGGTGTAGGAGACCTGAGTCTAACACCCTTTCAGAGGACTGTAGACTTTGGACTTGGAGGCAAAGACGTCACCCATGCGATGCTCTTTCTATTTATCTCACCTTTCATATTGTACTCTTCCTTCTTGATTGTGTGTTTTTCAATAATCTGTTGTGGGGTTTTTTTAAAGGAAAAAAGTACTGAATAAGCTTAAAATTTCTGCTTTTCCTTTTTGAACTGACTTTGGAGTAAGTATTACCCTTTTCTTAGAATTAAGAAGGTTAGGAAAATCACAAGATTATTCTAATGCATAAAAGTCAAGCCCAAAGAGCAGAAGAACACAGATTAATCTGTGTTTTAAATACTGAGAGGTTTCCTGCAGCAGTATGTCAAATAGAATCATAGAAACACAGAATCATTTCAGTTGGAAAAAACCATTAAGATTTTTGGGTCTGATCATTAACCTTGCACTGCTAAGTCCACCACTAAACCATTTCCCTAACTGCTACGTCTATATACCTTTTAAATACCTCCAGGGATGGCAGCACAACCATGTCATTGGAACAGGGCAGCCTGTTCCGATACTTGAGAACTCTTTGGTGAAGAAGTTTTTCCTAATATACAATCTAACACTCATCTAGTGCAACCTGAGGCCATTTCCTTTTGTTCTATTTCTCATTACGTGGGAGAAGAAACCGACACCCACCTCACTACAACCTCCTTTAAAGGTAGTTGTAAAGGCAGATAGGGTCTTCCTTGAGTCTTTTCTCCAGACTAAACTCTATCTCCCTCAGCCATTCCTCATCAGACTTATGCTCCAGACCCTTCATGAGCTTTGTTGTCTTTCTCTGGACCTGCTCCAGAACCTCAGTGTCTCTCTTGAAGTGAGGGGCCCAGAATTGAGCACAGTATTAGAGATGCAGCCTCACTAGTGCCGAGTACGGGGGCTGCCCTGACCCTGCTGGCTGTGCTATTGCTGATACGGGCCAGGATGTTGTTGGCCTTCTTAGCTGCCTGGGCACAAGCTGGCTCATGTTCAGTGGCTGTCAATCAGCACCTACAGGTCCTTTTCCACCAGCATCTTTACAGCCACTCTTCCCAAAGCCTGTAGCAGTGCATGGGGTTGCTATGACCCAAGTGCAGGATCTGGCAGTGAGCCTTGTTGAAACTTATACAGTTGGCCTCAGACCATTGATCCAGCCTGTCCAGATCCCTCTGTAGATCCTTCAAATAGATTCAAAAGGAACTAAATGAATTAAAACTACACTTCTCCTTCTGCAGAAAAAAATAATAGATGAGCTAAGTAAAGAATGCTTAAGACCCCTTAGAATATGTTAACATTAGTTTAAAAGATATGAAAGGTACTGCTGTGTCAGTTTTATAAATAGTAGAAGGCTAAATAATCTAATGTCTAAATAAACACTTTAAAATAATGTCTAAACAAATGTACTCTAAACCAACGTACTGGTGAGAAGGAAACCCAACTATTAAACATGACACATAAATAACTGTGTAGAGGTGGAAATTAAGCTAAGTAGATAAAACACCAAATGTGCTGCTGAAAGACAACAGGGTACTAAATAACAAAGAGAAACAGCTTAAAAAATAAATCTGGGTTCAACAATGTGACTGTCCTGGGGATGCCAGGAGGAGAAACAATAACATAAGCTTTCAGAGCCAGGCTCAAAGGATTTTAGGGTATAAACACAAGGGAGGTCTCCCATGCAGAAACCTACTCCATCAGAAACAAGTGAAAGCAGCTCAGTTGAGGTGAGGGGAAAAGTTCTGAGTCTGTTCTTAGAGATATCATGAGACAGATAGGGTTATCCTATGAATCACAGAAAGGGTTCCTCTCTGAAGGGCAAAACTCTTTTCCTCCTAAAAATATGTCCAGAGGCAAGGACTGTGCATTTTGAGGCTCTGGAAGGATCCTGTTGATGAAACAGGAGACTTGTCGCCTTTCTGTCTCCTCGAATCACATGAGCAGACTTTTATTATTGTGGCAGATAAGTCCTAAAAACCCCCAAGCACATAAGATAGAACGAATTGGGTGTGAATCAATCACACTTGTGCTGTTAATAAGAAAGAGATATGCACAATAAGATCAGAACCCATATCTGCTATGTAATTATTGCACATCTTGGGATGGTCCATTAATAACGGTAGGTCTTGTTAAGTCCAAAATATATATCAGGCCTAGCTATAGATTTAGATTAGTTTTGGTTGAAATCCATATTTTTCCTCTAGTTTCTAGATTTTTTTAATTTGCTGGTCAAACTCATGACTGTATAGAAATAAATACATAAAATAAGAAGACTTAAAGCATAAAAACTTAAGAAAATATACGTAGATATTTATCATTGACTTTAGGCTACATATCTTATTTTATTTTTGTCCATCAATAGTAAAGTATATATGATATTGTGTGGTTTATTCATAAGACCATATAGAGAAATAAGTCATATTCCTGAAGAGCTAACAGACTAATGTCCACAGAGTTCTGTGGTAACAGATAAATAGTAATTAATTGTATAAATTAAGGGTCAGTTTTCTAAAACCAGTTTCTTTAGCTGCCTTTTATAGTCTTTAACACTATAAAGCTTTTTATAATATCTTTGTGTGTTTTATTACTAATATATTTAGCAAGGAGAAGCACTACACATTTTTGTGGTCTAATTTTATCAGCAGAACATCATTGGTTTGCATGTTAGAAATTTGCCTATAGTTTAATTTTGCACAGAATTGATTTCATGCTTTGAAAGCTGTTGACAGAATAGGACACTGTATTTGGTTTCCTGGTGTACAGGTGGTTTTATTTATTTATTTGTTTGTTTTGCAAGCATTTTTATAACTACTGGGAATTCATGAAAAATATACTGAATCAAAACATTCCATAAAATTTAGCATAAAAACTTGTGCCACAGGTCCATTATTTGGCATTTGCTTCTCAT
Organism: Psittacula echo; assembly: GCF_963264785.1. Classification (NCBI taxonomy): domain Eukaryota; kingdom Metazoa; phylum Chordata; class Aves; order Psittaciformes; family Psittacidae; genus Psittacula; species Psittacula echo. The sequence continues at coordinate 94,944,130 of NC_137738.1, forward strand.
CATTCTCTTATTTTAAAATGTTCACTTACTCATATACCATCTGACTTAGGTGAACAAACAACCAAACAGCAGAAATTGCAAGAAATTGCTATTTTCTTATAGATCAGTCAGAACAAATAATTTACTAATAAACCATAGTCTGACTGTTATTTGTGCAATGCTCCAGCCAATGGTAACAAGCTATGAATAAATAATATATAAATAAAAAAAATGTCAGGATCTGTTTGCAAATGATTCATTACGCCAAAACGGGCTAAACTAGAAATACTAATTTGTAATGAAGTTTTCTATCAGCTATAAAGTAATAAGAAATAGTCTATGCTGAAGAATAACGGTTATGATCCCATAATGTTTAAACAGAGAAACTTTAGAAAAGAGTTATGATAATGATGAGAATGAAGAGTTTGGAATGAGTGGAGTTATTCACAAACATATGTGATTCAAGGCTTCAACATAAATTTTCACTTGTTTCCTAGGGACTTTGAGACCAGCCCATGTTCAGAACAAAGAATAGATGACAACTGCTAATGGGGCTGAGTTCTAATGATGCTTTTTATTGCTGTATCTTTTTTTAAAAGAGTAATCCCCTTTGGGGTTTATAACTTTGGCATTCATTCCTTCTTCCCCAGCTGTTTGTTTGTTGTTGTTGTTGCTAATATTTTGATGTTCAGTATAATGAAAGTATTAGTACATTCTTTAATCTTTGACTCTGTCTATAATCTCAGACATTATGCATGCACTTGCACAACAGGCTGTTAGAAAGGATATGTTCGGCTTTAATGTAATAACCAGCACAGCATCCTATATAAATTAGCACCCTAGGAAGAACATGCTTGCTTTTTTTCCTTTTCCAGGAATATGCATCACTTGTGCTGCAGCAAGAATTAGGGATATAACTATATCATTATAACTATCATTTCCTTAAACTTTTTAAAACTAAACATATACCTATGCATTCAGTAGGTAGCTGGTTTGTGAACTCTTTGATGCCATCAGTTCACATGGGTTATGGCCTCCAACCATTGTATTTCACATAATCTATCTGCATATTTTTTTAACTGGGCATCAGATCTGAAAAGACATTTACATGTTTATATTTAAGGACTTTCACTGTCCTGTTAGAGGAAATGACGCTATTTACGTGTAAGTTCTTAACCTCTTGAAATAACTGCTTAAGGTTAAGTAAGCTGATTCTTCCATACCTTGTTGCACTTGAATTCACATTATATTAAGAAAAAAAAAAACAACAAACAAACCAACAAAACCAAAAAAACCCTAACATATAACAAATTAGGTCAAATTAATAGTTGCAACCCTGAGTTATGCTCTGCACTGAAGATTCAAATATTTGTACCACAGTTAAAAAAAATAAAAAGTTTACTAAGTTAAAGTTACTCTCATATCTGGTGTTTGTTGCCACTGATTAGTTTCCAATCCCAGCATCTTAAAAAAAATGTACAAGAAAATTTTATACTAGCAGTTGCATTTGAAGAAACACTATAGTGATTAGTGTCATTATCATCTTCATTACCATCATTGTAATTACAGTTATTGTTGTTACTCTTAGAAGTAGCATAGCCTAACCTCATTAAGTGATTATTGGATATTGGAAAGCAAAGAGAGCTTTAAAAAAATGTTTCCTTTTCTAGATTGAGTTTCATGTAGTGTATCTGTATCTTGATCCTTGAAGCTGTATGCCCTACATTTCATCTTGGAGAGTTCTGGCATATATAATATTCCTATTTTCATTTAGAAACTAAATAGCAACCCAGACACAACACTAAATCTATTCCTTCACAGTGCCATATAATAATAGAGAGATAAGCTGTTTATAAAGTAAAATATAGCAGTGACATAATAGCCATGTGTCACTGCATGAAAAGATTGGATCACAAAACTTTCTGACCATTGTCTGTTACTTTAACAGAAGAGCTTAGCCAGGGCACAGAAGTCATGAGAGACTGTTACTATGTTAGCTTTTATTTAAAAGTATGCTACAAAAAAAAAAAAAAAAAAAAAAAAAAAAAAAAAAAAAAAACCACAAAAAAAACCCAAAACGAAATAAAACAAAACAAAACAAAAAAACCCAAGCCATTTACTATTCTGATTCCCTTTTATTAGAAAAAACTTTATTAAGTAAGCATTTTGAAAATAATAGTAACTTCTTTGTAACATAAATCATTTACACACCAAAGAAATTTTAAAATTTAAAGTTTTCTGTCTTGGTTCAGAGAAGCCCTTTTTCACTGTTTTAAGATTAACTGCAGAGTGCCATCAGCAGTGTCTTTATTTTATAACTTCAATAATACAACATAAGGATCTCGCACTGGTTAACACAGAAATAATTGTCTGAGTTGTATGGCATTTCCCAAGAGTTGATGTGCCTAATCAAGTTGTGATCTGGTATCTTTATTCTGACAAAGACACACAGCACTCACATCCTCTCTAACTGTCATCTCTCATTCTTGCTATGAGAGCTTTGAGATCATAAAATGAAGTGCCTGTTATTTCTGTGAGCTGCTTCTTCTTATGTTGAGGAATTGTTAACTTTGATGTTCAGTAAAGGTAGCTAGCATATTGACATTTAAATGATTTAACTTCTCTTCAAAATAAGTGGCTTTTCTTTTTCTCTTAATATGCTTCAATAAAAATTCAAAATACATCAAGGACCCACTTTATTAGCATTGCCATGCAATATCTCAGCAATAATAGTACTTAATTCTTATTTTTCTAGACTAGGATAAAATAAGAATGATTACATTCACAAAGTGAGGATGGCAGTCAGATTGGCTTATGTAGGTCTTTTTTGTCCATTATACCTCCAGTCATTTATTTAGTGCCAATTGTGAAGCCAGTTGAGGCAAAGTACCAATCAAATGGATAACTTCGAAACAATATTTAGCTTCAAAACTAGTGCTAATGATTTTTTGTAAATATGTATATACAGGTATCATATCTATACTGAAGGTCAGGAAATGTTTCTTAGGGAAATCAGTTCTGGGGAAAACCTTCTGTTCTGTTACTTCAGGATCATTCAGGATCAGTGCTTGGAGCTTTCTAATTATAAAGATGTAAAACACTTGTCAACATTTGTGTCAAAATGATGAAAAAAAAAAGTAATAAAGGCACAGCATTCAATTTCCCCTTCAAGAATTCAAACATGCTTAATACTAAAGTGAAAAGAGTTGCATTGAAATATTATATAATAGGTTTATAGCTGTCCTTATTAAATCTAATTGCTGCAAATGAATTAACTTATCTGACTATTAAAGAAATCAACCATTTTGATGTAAAAGAGGAGAGAATGTTAACTGGCAGATTAAATATCAATCTTTCCTCCCTAGACTTATATCAGGATGTATTGTGAGATCTCATAGCTGAAGCCATTTAAAGAAAGCAAGTCTGCATTATCATCTCTCATGTTACCAGTTCAGATCTTCAGTGAATGCATTATTTCAGAAAGCATAAGAACTGGAATGCTTCATTTCCCAATTCTTGCAACTTTTGGTGAACAGACACTGCAATGGAACATTAGCATTCCCTACTCTTTTTGTATCAAATAGCATGGAGAATTCAGAATGTTTTAAGTGCACAGGAACATTTTTTGTTGATTTAGTTGACAGATTTTTTTTTGGTGTGAAAGGCTTCTTTTGTCTAAGGGCAAAATTTACAAGAAATTTGCTGCCTCACATTTCTTGTTTTTTAAACAGATCTGAGTAGAAGAGAAATACTGCTATGGAAAAGAGAAAAGGAACCATTAATAAAAGAATTTGTTGTTCTATTTCAAAATAAAAATGTTTAACTGCAGTATGTTTGTCTCATTGCATCTTGTTCCATGTCCAAAAGTAAAAGTACAGTAAAAGCAGCTGTACAAAGTAGTTAAATGTAGCCTGTACTGAGATATTCTTAGTTATCTCCTCAATTATTATCATTGCTGTTAGGAAAAAACGTGCTCTTAAAAATCTCATTCTGTGATTTTAAAATCCTTCTTGGGTGATTTTAACTGATGTTCTTGCCACTGCTTCTTTGGTGTCTCAAAATTTCTTTTCAGTGAAGGATACAGAATGAATTCTACCTAATTAAAAAGCCTATTTTTTCCCCTAAATTTTAAGGTCTAGAGAAGCAATAACCCTAGACTGAGGTGACTAAGTCAAGGTTCCCTGTCTGGATAGCAAAAAGAGGCAAGTGATTTTCAAGTCCTCCAAAGGAAGACCTACTTCTATGGAAATAATAGGTACCGCTGCTGGGGGAAACTAAGAGCGTGTCTCAATTTTACATTTCAAGTGGACAGGCTGTTGATCAACAGACTAACATTTCTCATACTTGCATTCTGCTAAAATCATCAAAGCTACATTTGGAGTCAGAATGAAATCCTCATGCAGGGTTTCTAAAGAATTATGAAACTATTTTGTGTCATGGAACGAGCCATCGATTGGCAGATAAATGAAGACTAGAAAGTTTGGAAGTATACAAAAATTGAATTATAATTTTTATCTAAGCAAACGTTATTATCTTCATTGTCAAAAAGCATCCTTTCTGTTCCTTTTAGATTGACCACTTCCTGTTGTTCCCAATCAGCTTGTGAAAAAAGTGGCATCAACCCGTATCCTGTGTGTTCCTTAACAATGAACCACCTGTCTATATAGACACTTTCCACCTAAAATGCCTAATTAATTTGAATGTAAGGTAACAAGATTATCCATTCACAAGATAGCATAGATGGCAGATTTCTTGTATGCTTAAAGCAGTTTTAAATAGATAGAAAAATAACAAGTCTGTCTCCACCAGTTCATGAGGCAGAACCACACACAGGATTTACTCATTGATGATGAAATGATTGAAGAAAGAATGGACTATGCTGATCTAGAATATTGCCTGAAAGGCAAAAGGCATCTCAAGAAATCCATTTGTCAATGAAAATTCCACATGTGGTTTAAATACCACTGTATATAAGGTTTGTCTTTCATGTTTGCTTACTTGATAGTATATTTTATTTATAAAAACTGATATGCACAAACACTATTTGAAATGGCAGTACAAGAGGTAAAATACGGTGGCTTACTGCTTCATGGGGAACAATTAATTATGCCTACATATACTTGATTAAGGTGACTTTGTTAAGTCTTAAAGTTAAGACAATTTTTTGTTGCTGGATTTTTGCTTTAACTCTTCATTGCTTCACTGAGACTTAAAAGTCAAAAATCATACTTTAAGAGAAATACGCCACATAGATTTATTACACCCACACAGATTTCTTTATTGCAGTCTGAACTGATTCCTGCCAGAAGTGTGAGCATGGGACTTTTTCTGGAACGTTCAGTGGTATCACATGATTTATCCCCATCAGAAGAAATAAGTGATTTTGATTTAAATTTTTTTGTTTTTTTCTTTATACACACAGTTCATCTGGTGGTGCTTATTTCTTTTTATGTAACTTCTAATATGAACTCTGAAAAATTTAATGACTATATTGTCCAAGCTTGGTTATGATTTTGACTAATACTTTGTACTGGTAAATATCTGGATGTTATACAAAACACAGTTATATGATGGGACAGTCTGCAGTAGAAAAGGACTGGATTCATTGGTTCTTGCCTTCCCATATTCCTTCAATAGTTATTCTATTCACTCACATCACTGCTTATTGATAAAGATGGAAACATCCTGAGGAGACCAACCTCAGATCTGTCTAGTCCTGTTAAGTGATCTAATGAGTAGGCTTGAGAAACATGGTTCCTATTTCCTTTATCTACTATTTTTTCTGTTCTAGTCAGAAAGGAACAGCTTCAGTAGAGGTAGCACACGGAAACCTGCATCGCCTTTTCCACTTAGTCTGTAAACTGTTTGAGGAAGTTTTGAAAGGTGTGAGATGTGTTATTTCCAGCTAAGGCAGAGTGAGAAATAAAATTTCAGTCTACCAGTTCCTGGTTCCAACCACCAGAGTTGTATGAAATGGTGCAGCAACTGCTGTTCCAAGTCACTGATGCCATAGGAGTTTAGATAAATCTTGTTTTGGCAAGGTTATGCAAACAAATATAAATCCATAAAAAATAAAGACTATCACTTTTCCAATAGTTTAATTTGTGAGTGACACAAGAGTGCAAGAGCCTTCCTGATACTCAGGGGGTTTTGCCACTAAGATGAGTTCAATTATTAGATTGGAGCTTGTGCATGCAGTAGAGGATAGACAACACATAGCCAGCAAAGAAGCTGAGTAATCACCATGGCTCTGCCAGTTCTCTGTTCATTGTTTGGTAGAAGCATGGGCCTTTCTTGGCAGGGTATCACTGTCTTTTTCGTATCATCATACAAGATTACCTCCTTGATGCACAGGAGTATAATCTATCTTTAAAAAGTGGCACTATACAGTGTCTTCAATGGTACTGCAAGATCCATAATAGTAGATTTAACACATGCATTTTCACTTCTGTTCCACTATGCATCTACCTAGTCTTTGCAGCCTTTTGCATCCAAAAGGATAGGGTTGGTTGTTTGGGTTTGGGTTTTGTTTTTTTGTTTGTTTGGTTGGTTGGTTGGTTTGTTTTTTTATTAATTTTAATTTATTTATTTTTTATTAAAATACATATAAAAATATTTCTAACATTGTAAGAAATCAGAAGGCTGGTTTTTTGAAAATTTTTTTCTCTATTTGGTTTCTTGTGCTGGAGACAATAACCAGTTTAGCAACACAGAAACATAAATCACCTTCAGCAGCAAATGATTGGTTTTGCTTTTCAATCAACTCTACGTAAATATCAAACCTATTTTTTAACAGAACAACCTTGTGGAGACATTATTTTTTTTTTTAATGCTCATTTAGCCTATGGAAAGAAGATTTATTCTATATTATGGAAAGACTTTGATGCTTATATTATTTTTTATAGAAGGCAGATATTTCACTGATGATATTATATTCTCAGAATGGAATCGTTGCTTTTCTGTCCATGAAATTACTCTAAAAGTGCATGTTTATTCATTTTAACTAGAAATATGCTGGAAGAATTTGTTGCAAGTTCCACACAATTAAGGTAGTTTATTCTGTTTGTATGTAGATATCTAAACAGATGTTAGTATATAAATCATGCGCTAATGTATTAGTTACATTTTTTTCCACATAATTTTCAATTAATATGTAAAGCATTGCATGAAGGGGCAAAGGTTTTATGGTAATTTAATTTTTGTCTGAGTCACAGACATTGGCCTGACGCTCCAGGTGTTGATTTTTGATTTCCCTTGTGCTTTCCAGACACATTCACTTTTTGCCTTAAATTAAACATGACTATTTTGTGAGGTGGTCAGTATTTCAACCCATGCAAGAGGAGAACTAAAACAGACACCATCAAGTTTCTGTATAATGTATACATTATCCAGCAAATTTTGCCCTGAGACATACCTATACTACACCATCTTTTTAAAAGGAAATTTTCATCCCAGTGTTTTCATTTCCTAACTTTTTTCCAAAAATTTGGTTAAATATAAGCATTTTATGAGCTAATGCCTGGAGGTTCCTGTCAATCTTTATTGTGTCACCTTTTAAGCCTGAAATAATTTTCTGAGTTAAGAATTCCTGTTCTTTTTGGTAAGCTTTACCTTCCTCTTTTAAACATTCAGACTAAATAAATATTTGTTTGCAAAGCTTATGAAATTTCAGATCTCTCACAAATTTTTATCATGCAAAATAACATGGAATATTCAAATCCATGGCTCTGTTACTTATTCATTACCTTTTCTACATTGACAAATAGTTTAATTATGAAGTTGCAAAATATTTTCTGAGCTCTACCTATAACAAAACTGAGCAGTGATTGCGTAAGTTCTTAATATAGTATCAAGTACTCTGTTTTCCACCTGAAATATTCTGTGATGATATCTGCAAAGTGACCCCTTTACTGTCATGCAGTATATCTTTTAGGGTAGCAAATTCACATTTACTTTTACTTTTACTACTAAATTGCTTTCATCGTGATTTTTACATGTTTCACAATTATGTGTGACTTCTAAAAGACGATTAAGGTGGCACGATTTTACCCAGGGATTTATTGTTGACAAACTGATGACATGTAAAAGTCTAATTACTTGATCAGCTAGCAGGAAATAGGAGTTTAAATTGTTTTTCTGACATGCAATGCTCAGCAAGGGACATGATTTGTGCAGTAGATTTTTTGTCTTTAGCTCATCTTCACCCATTAACTTCGCCCATTAACTTCGCCTTGCTTAACTATAACTTCTTTCTGTTTAGTCACTTTCTGTTTTAGTCACTCCCCAAATAATTTAACAAACAATCAATAATGAAAATATGAGATGCTTCTTTTTAGATATAGATTAAGTGGAATTTTGACTTTTCACTTCAAAAGCCTCAGAATGAAAGTTATCTTTTTGTTACATTTGCTATTATTATTTCCAGAGTAACTACTTTTTGATCCTTGCTGGTAACAAACATATACTATCTACCACTCATGATACTATCATACTGGTCAAACACTGAGTCTAAGATGCACGAGCAGTTTCTGGAAATGCAGACTTTGGCTCTGCGCATTTGTCTAGCAAACAAATAATTGTTTACATTGTTCCTGTAAAAAAGAAGTCTACCTGAAGCGCTGATAGCAAAGTTGAACTTCTGTTAAAGTCACATTCTTTCCCCTCTGAAAGGATTTGTTTCTGAGTCTCTTTTGCAATTAGGTAGCAAGTGCAAATTTGTAAAATGCATATCTCCTTTTCTGCAGACAGTTTTCTGTAATCATCTGCTCTTCATTGTTTCCTCTTAAAATCCTCTAAGGGTTCCTCAGTTCTACTGTCATGGAGATTACTCTCTTTACAGATGCTTTAGACCTGTACCAGTTGATTGACAGTGTAATCCACATTTTTATGTGATTGGATGGCAGTTTTCAGGAGTTATCTTTTATACAGAGATCAGTGATAAATCTCACATTTTCAATCTTGATATTTAGCCTGGGAAATTTGCTCTACATTTTTTTGTACTCAGGGGTACATTTTTAAACTTGGTTCAAGTTTTCAGGAAATCTTGGTAATCACTTTGGGCTCCTCTAAGTATTCTCATTAAAGGATTTTGGATTTCAGGATTTTGCTTGATTAGTTATGATGGCTACGATGTATAGAAAGTGAATTTTCATTTGCATTCCAATTGCTATTAAAAAGAAATCCTGCTTTATTCACTTCAGTGTGACAAATCTAACCAGATTGTGAATATATCTTTGCCTTTAACTTCAGCAAGGTGAGTCAGTGTCCTCATGTTTTAGTTTCATGAATGAATACACTATGTGTCCTACATTTATGTGTGTTAAGATCGTGTTCCTCATACAGGAATATTTCAGTGATAATGGATGGTATAGATGATTTAATACACTAATCAACACCCCCAAATTTTGCCATTAAAATATTTGAAATAAAATGAAGCTTTTCCAACAAGGAACATTTAAATATTTAAGAAAGATATACAAAATATGCAATAACAATTGCCAAATTCTTAATCTGGGATGAAGTAACACTGGGTGCAAGTACAAAATAGGAGAGGAGTGGCTGGAAAACAGCCTTGCAGAAAGAGATATGGGGGTGCTGGTTGACAGCAGGCTCAATATAAATCAGCAGTGTGCCCTTACAGCCAAGGGGGTAAACCACATCCTGGGTTATGGCAAACATGGCATAACCAGCCAGTCAAAAGACATTATTAACCCGTTGTGGTGTGGCCTCACCTTGAATACTGTGTGCAGTTTTGGTCACTTCAATTTAAGAAGGATATGAAGGTCTTTGAATGCATCCAGAAGTGGGCAACAAAGCTGGTGAAAGGGCTGGAAGGTATGTCCTGTGAGGAGCAGCTAAGGACTTTGTGTTTGCTTAGTTTGGAGAAAAGGAGGGTGAGAGGCAATCTCATTGTTCTCTACCGCTCTCCTCAAAGAGGGGACCTGGAAAGGGAAGTGCTGAGCACTTCTTAGCAGTGGAAATGTTCAAAGTTGTGCCAGAGGAGGTTTAGACTTGACATGAGGAAGTATTTACTTACCAAGAGGGTGCTCAAACACTCTTCTAGAGAGATGGCCAGTGCCCCAAACCTATCAGTGTTTAAGAGGCATTTGGAAAATGCTCTTAACAATATGCTTTCTGGGTTGCTTGTAGGTTTGGGTTTTTTGGGGGGGTTTGGGTGTTTTTCTTTAGGACAGCTCAGGTAGGGAGTAAATACAGGTTTTATAGTCTGAAGTCAAAGCTGAATGAGCTAAGTGTAGGTACGCAAGAATCAAAGAACATGTATGTGTACCCAAAGGTGTATATTTTTTTGCAGTTGCGGAATTAGTTAAAAAAAATTAGACTTAAAAATAAACTAAATATAAACCTGAAAAAGTAAATATGTGTCTCAGGTAAGTCCAATCCATGCTTGCATTGATTCTTGTGATATCTGTTATCAGTTGCTTTACATAGATGCAATTGTCTCTGCAGCATGCTCAGTTATGGTTGATTTAAGACCAATGAAGTCTTCTTGTAGCATAACTTTTTGATCAGATTTTACACATGTATTCTCAGCTGAAATCATGTAAATTGGAAGCCTCCCACAGACACTGATAGAAATAGGACTGATTTTTGTTCTGCTGGCTCTGCTGCTTCCATTATACGTTCGAGAACATCAAAACTTTAGGAGTCTTGTAAGTGTAAATGTCATAGATACTGCAAGCATTTTAATTGAGCTGTTCTTATCCTAATATTCCTAATGTTTTCTGAAGCCATGTTGTTGTTTAGACAGGAGAGAGATACCTAAGCCATGTAAATTATAGCAAAGCAGGTGAACATCAGAGTCATTGGTCTCTTTCAAGCTTTGCAGGTGATATTGCTGATTAGACAACCATTTTCAATGCTTCTATCCAATTATTTGAAGCTTCAATGTATCATAGTGATGGCATTGATTTTCAGATGGGTTTTTTTGGTGTTTTAAATCAGGTATCCCATTTCCAGGTATGGCCAGTTCCTTACGATTCAAAGGAAGGTGGACAACTATATCTCTCTGTCTGAACAGCAACACTGCATTGTTAGGAAGACTGATCAGGAACAGCTGCATCAGAAAAAAAAAGCAGGTTTTTAAAAGTGAAACTCTTAAGTGAAAGGAAATGTTTTGCTGTGCTGCTTTCCTTAAGCAGTGCGAATGCAATGACAGTAGACTAATATCCAGTAAACAAGTATTTTATAGAAAATTTTCTGATGAAATATAGTACAAGAAGAGATTACTTTTTATAGACAGATCTAGCATATATGGGCTTTAGGAGTTTAAGTGACTGTTAATGTAGCTCAGACCAAACAAAATCTCTAGGCTTTCCATTCTGCAAACACTGTTGTATGCCCTAATATCTTTACTTTTTAAAAGAACTTCTTGATATTCATAATTTTGACCACCCAATAATTATTCTTTTTCTTATTTTTTTATATATGAGGACATTAACAGAGTGGTATGCATCCTGAGGTCAGGATAGATTGTACCATTAATCATTCTTTTGGCAGCAACACGCTTGCAACATAATAGAAAAAATCCATTGTTGCAAGTTGTATACACATGTTTAATTTTACTGAAAAAATCTCTCTAAATCATGAAGTTTTGTTGTTCAGTAAAATCTGCATATCTTTTTTGTAAAGCTATATCTCTACTAGGTTGTGTTTTAAACTACAGCATGCAGCTTAGGCCCACAAATCTGCCCATTAGCTTCCTGCCATGAGATGGAGAAGGGGATCAAAAGGGTGAAAGGAACAAAATACAAGGATTAATATAAAGACAGTTTAATAGGTAAAGCAAAAGCTGCATGTGCAAGCAAAACAAAACAAGGAATTCATTCTCCACTTCCCACTGGCAGGCAGGTGTGCACCCCTCTCCAGGAAAGCAGGGCTTTATCACATGTAATGGTGACTTGGGAAGACAAATGCCATCACTTCGAAAGTCCCCCCGCCTTCCTCCTTCTTCCCTAGCTTTATATGTTGAACATGACACCATATGGTATGGAATATTCCTTGGGTCAGATGGGATCAGCTGTCCCAGCAGTGTCCCCTCCCAGCTTCTTGTGTCTCCCAGCCTACTCGCTGGTGGAGTGCTGTAAGATGCAGAAGAGACCTTGACTCTGTGTAAGCACTGCTCAGCAACAGTTAAAACATAGTGTGTTATTAATACTGTTTTGCTCATAAATCCAGAACATATACACAAGTTACTATGAAGAATAATAACTCTATCCCAGCCCAAACAGGTACATACTGGAAAATTAAACAGTGACAGACAGTGTTGGTGGAGCGAACATGTAGACCAATCTTCTGTATTGCTAAAGTCTTCCAGTCATCTATACTGTTATATTACTAGTACTATTTTTAGTATCCTTTTAACGTAAGCCAAACAAACAATACCTGGGCATAAAAACACTTTGGAGAAGCATTTCCTTGGTCCAAAGACCAATTCCCAGCAGATAGTTTGGACACTTTTTTAGATTCTGTGATCACTAATGGCTGAAACAAGCTGTTCAGCATCAGTTATCCTCCAAGTCAGAGAAGGGACTCAGAGCTGTTATAGGCTATGTGGTCTTGTGAATATATGGAATGTAATCTGCTAATGACTTTAATTTGCAGTGTGCCTTGTTGCTTGTGATTTATGTGTTCTGTGTATTGTCGGTCACCTTCCTGAGGCTAGAGTTAATCTTAGCTGCAGTGCAGATTTCTGAAATGGTTCAGTGTAAGCCACCATTTCTGGAAAGGACAAAACCTGAAATTTCTTTTTAGTGTCAAGAACCATCTGCTTCTTAAAGATTGTGAAACTGATTAAATTTTACTATGACTCTGCATTGCTAAAGATGCTTCAATAAAGGAAGTCAGATCACAAATAACTTGAAAGTTTACATGAAATCCACACGTTGCTAGTTCTTTGATCTCACATTCTTTCCACCTGAGTTTCTCAATGGGTAGTAGAAGTGCATAAGACAATGTACAATCATTTTATTGCTGCTAGTTAAATGTTTATAATGGATGGGAACCTAGATGAGAGTTGATTCCCTCCTGACTGAGAGACATAACAAAGGATGTTGTTTGCCACAGTGTATTCCATAGAGTGTATATGTTTATGTTCATCATGACTCTTTGTCAGAAAAAGACAGGAAAACATAGGTGTGCAGCTGTTCTATGACCTTCATACTTAGCCGCACTGGGGTGCTTGGCTAATGTTCTCAGAGTAGACAACAGTGAAATCATGAGAAACTGCACAGTCCCACGAGTACACAGACATCTGGCATAAAGCTGGTTGTTTTGATAAGGGTATAAGATTAGGACCCTCTTCTGGCCATGAAAGAAGGCTCCCTAATGGGTGGACACACCGTGCAGGAATTTTCCCAATTACCTGAGACTCCTGGCATCGCCTGCAATGGGGCTTTCCAGCTGGAAGAGTGGGCTTGGATGATGATTCAGAGGTAACTGGTGATGTATTTCTTCTTAATCTCTGTTCTCTCCATACAGCAATGATTTAATGCATTGCTAACTTTCTTCAGTACTTATATACTTATATGTCTGATTTGTTTTCTTGTACTTATTCACTAGATATATAGATACTTACCTAGTTCACATTATTGTGCTTGCTTTAGTGTGCTTATTGGCTTTAGTGTTCTTGTTTAACAAACTCTGCATATTATAAAGCTAATGTGTGGTCACTTTGTGGTACACCCTGTCTGTCTGCAGAGCAATGTTTGGTTTACAGTTCTTCAAGCAGCTTTGACTCACATGTCCCTAAATTTTGCATGTGTCCGATGCTAGTATACAATATTTAATGTATCTTTACTAGAAATCAAAACCATTACACCAGTATCCTAGGTTAAGCTAATATGAAGCTCTTTTTATCCTCTAAAATGTCTTTCTCAGAAAATTTTTGACAGTCATGATTTTTTCAAGGATTACAGCCAGCTTCTCAGACAAAATTAACTTGAATCAATTGACTAACAAAAACCAAGGATCAAGGGTTTCTTTGATGGCACTGTGTAAAACTAACATATGCCTAGCATCTGTCCAGCTAGAACTAAAATTGCTTTCCAAGAAACTCAGTAGCCATAGCTATGTCGCAGGGGTCCAGAGAAATGTGACTGGCAGTGTATCCTGCACTTGAGGTCTGTGAACGTGGTTCTCTGTCAATCAAAGGTCTTATTTGGAAGCTACACATCAATTTTTTTAGAGGAGAGAAAAAGCGATATGGAGGATTAGGGCTTTATCTGCTTGTCTGACTTTATCTCTTAAGACACCTGAGGATTTCAAGAGTAAATTCATTTTCCAGACACAAACAGTGATGGAAATCTGGATTAATAACTGAAGAAGATTCTCCTCTACATACTGCATGTTCTGCTATGCAGGGAATTGCTCAAAGTTGGATGGGATCACAAGGAAGCCTGTTCATGTCTGAGGAGTTGGAAGATGATAGTAATGTGAATGGGCATGAGTAACACACATAAATAAGAGTTTATGTCCTCAGACTGTTAATATGACTTTACATATAGGTTACAGTATCTATAGTCAGGATAGCTGGCTGTAAGGCTTTGTAATTTCTGAGGCTGGTGTGTTTCTATCACAGCTTGCTATTTTAACAAGTCTCACTGCATTCATTGGAAAGGCACTTGCTTTGAAGGATGGACATATCACAATAGTTTACACATAAGAGTTAGTAAATTGCAACATTCTCATTTAAACTATTCTTCTCTTAAAGCATTAGCACTCTCTATATTCATTCTTTTTCTCAGCTGCACAACTTGCTAAGGGCCTTGGGGAATTATCTATAGTAACTCTCAAGGCTTTTTCTTAGTATTCATCAAAACAGCTACTTCCTTTTTAAAGCTCCTCTTTCTTCATTGTTTGGTACAGTACATGATTTCTTAGACTCATCTGTTTGTATTTAACTGCTGATTTATGCAAATATTCCACAAATAATTTCTCACCTCCTCCAGAGCTGTTAATTAGAGTTACCCTTTCATACAATTTCTAATTTAATTGCAGCACACTTGCTAATTGTCTCTATGTCAGTGGTTGCATGTTTAGTTTCAGCAATTGCTGTGTCTCTCTCAAGTACTTCTTAAGAATAATTCAAAATACATGAACCAAAGTGTGTGTTTTCCCAAGCATGGCATTATTATTAACTCAATTCTTCCATGCTGATGTAACTCTACCTCAAGGATGGCATATTAGCCTAGGGGAGTAGCTGTGATTCTCAACTGTTCATCCACAGTGAATTTGAACAAAGCAGAACTAAGACTTTCTAAGGTCAAAATATTTTTGCATCTTCTTTCTGTGGTAAAGCATTGGGTCATTTTTTTCCTTAGTATTATATCTAAACACCATTTCATTGCCTCAGCACTGTTTAGTGACAATTCCCTTTTGTTTTGCACTTTTTTCTGTCTCTCCATTCTTGTGCAAGAAAACTGTAAAAGGCCACATTCTGTATGTTCCCATACACACTCTGTATGTTCTCATACAGAGACCAGAAGCTATAAACATCTGTTCTTGCTATCTCTGCAAGTGCTGAATTCTCCTGGATGGTTGCTTTCAGTATTTATTTTCTACTGCACTTTGCTTTAAACTCATATCTTTTACTGTGCTTTTATGATTGGCCACATCTTTGTTTCTGGAATTCTGCTTTATACTAAAGATTGTATTTTCTTTCAAAAGATGCGCTGGGTGACGCTAAATGGCTGTAGCCCTTTTTTTCCTCAATAGTTCTGTGTATAGCTTACATCTTTTAAGCCTGTCGTCCTGATTATCATGTATTTACCACATAACATCTGAGACAAAGCTGATCAATAGAATAATGGTTACTGCACTGCAGTCTGTGGGGTGGATTTGCAGCCTGGCCCCCATAAGGTTGTCATCATCAATAACAAAGGAATGGTTGCACAGCTGATTTGCAGTTCTCAACATGTGTTAATTAATTTGGTAATATAGCTGTTAGGCAGCCAGATTTGCAGCCCTCCTGGACAGCGCTCATGTAGCAGTTCAAAATATTATAACTAAATTGAGGCACAATGACTAACACATATATACAAAATTAACATGATTCCACATTCTCTTTTTAGGTTAAGCAAGCCATCTGAATGCCAAACTCCTGTTCCAAAATCCTCCCTTCTTCTCTTATTCTGTGTAATTTTACCTGGTGTTGGGCAATTAGGTTTAAAGGGGCAGAGCTTAAAAATCTATTCCCATATCAGTCATCAATCAAAAAATCTCACTGGAATTACAGCTTTCAGGACTGACCTTCAACAACAGTAAGTCATAAAGAAAAAGTTGTAATAGAATAGTTTCATATTGTTTTATTTAAGAAATGCCTGTGAAACACCTGATTCAAACCAAGTTATAAATCTAGTTTGGAATAGAATCAAAAGATGAAATTTCTAAAACTGCATTTTAACACAAATCTTAGTTACATCTAAACTGTTTTTTGGTTTTTGGTTTTTGGTGTTTTTTTTTTTTTTTTTGTTTTGCTTTGTTTTGTTTTTGTGAATGTGTTTTGTTATTACTTCTCTGTGAAGGCAAATCTTTTTATTTGTTCAAATACCAATATTTGGCTGTCTGTATCCATGTGTGTTATGACTGCTTGCCAAATTATAATTATGAATCACAAGGAACGGCAAACCTCAGAAGCAACTGAATCCAGTAATTAACAACCCTAAGAAACAGTGGTCTGATGTGATGTTTGGGATAGAGTGAAGTTACGCAGTAGCCCTTTCACTGGAAAGTCTTTGCCCATACTCCAGTCAGTCAGTGATGTGTGCATGTTTGGGTGAAAGACCCAGACCAATGAATCAACTCAGGAATGGCTGAGTGTGTGTCTGTCGTCCTGTGGTTGGGTAAATTTAATAGAGAAAAGTGGTAACATTTTATTTTCCCTGGAGTGATAACAGAAAGGAGGAACAATGCTCTGAAGTTTTGTAATGCCACTCAATCGTTTGAACACAGGTTTGGTGACAGTTGGGCCAAAGTGGCTGCTATCCCTATGTCTTTACTTAGTCTGCTTATCTTTGAATGAATGATGTTACTAGGGACTAGGATCTGTCACTTTGTTTAAGTAGCATATACCCACTGGGAAGTGTAAATGAAATACAGTGATGGGATCTCCTCTTTTTCAGAAGACATCACCATGTGGGAAATCTCCTTAAGTGACCTGAACACCTTTTTGAAACCCATACATTACTTATCTCTCCATTTGGCACCTTGCTGTGGCAGTAACAGTATTCTTAACCAAGAGCAAGAAGAGGACAAAGCAGCCTACCTCAGCCCCTTCCATTGTCCATTGCAACACTGGAGAGAATTTGAGGGTAGTTTAATCCCTGTTCTGTGCAAGGGCTGATGTCGTGGTTTAAGCCCAGGCCGTAAATCAGAACCACGAAGTCCACTTCCCCCACACACACCTTTCTTCCCTCCGCTCCTGGAGGGACAGGGAGAAGAATCAAAAGAATGTAACTCCCACGGGTTGAGATAAGAACAGTTTAATAACTAAGGTATAACACAAATCACTACTGCTACCACCATAATAATAATGATAAAGGAAATAACAAGGAAGAGAATACAACTGCTCACCGACTGGTACCTCACCCCCACCCTGCAGTGATCCAGCCCTTCCCGGAACTCTCCGTTCTACATCCTGGGCATGACATGCTGTGGTATGGAATACCTCTTTGGCTAGTTTGGGTCAGGTGTCCTGTCCCTGCTTCCTCCCAGCTTTTCCTCCTCCCTGGCAGAGCATGAGACTCACAAAGTCCTTGGTCAGTCTAAACATCAGTGTTATCAGGTCCGTTCCCAGGCCAAAAGTCAAAAACACAGTGCTGCAAAAGCTACTAAGGAGGAGAAAAACTGACTGCTGCTGCTGAACCCAGGACAGCTGAGAAGGGTGTTTGCTAAGGCACAGTACTGATGGGTGGCCTCAGACTGAAGGGAGACTGGTTAGCTTGGGCTCTGCAGTGCAATAAAGCCAACTATAAAATTACCATGATCCTATCTTAGATCCTGGTAACATCAGCACTTGATACTGATATTGTGGGTTGCTGCTACAATTTTCTAATAAGAGTAGCACATTTAAGTATGCTGCTACTGTTGTTAAGTGCTGCTGCCCACCATTGCTCTGCAACTACTGTGAGTCTGGGACTACAGGAGGCGAATGTCTTGCCTGCAACCCCTAGGGTAAGTGGCACTAGAACAGAAATCATAGCACTGATCAGGACAGAAGGAGTGCAAATGTCTGATTTGCAGATCTTATAAAGGAGTAGCTGTGAGTCTTAGTGTGAATCCCAGTGTTGCCTTTAGTAACATATCACAGATAGAGGTTAAGACTTACTTTAGAGGTAACCTCAAGAGGAACGCAGAAGAGATCATTTCTCTAATTGCAGATGACATTTGGCAGAAGCAAGCCTGGAAAAGTGAGAGAGTTCAACACAAAAGCTTTGCAACAACTGGGCGAGGATCAGCAGAAAGAAAAGTAGGTGTTTGACTCACTATTTCTTTACAGGGCTTAGGTCTAAAAAATGTGGCTTTCATATCTTACATGTCTGCATGGAAACTGCATACTGCCACTGGGGACCCTCAGATTCTTATTCCCTGTACTCAAAACATTTCAGTTGCCTCTGCAAGACAGCCTATCACAAAACACATATTTCATACATTGCACTGTATAAATATATTAAGTAGTCAGACTTGTTGATTAGTTATCTCTATTGAATAGTTAAACTGTTGGCAATAATTTATGAGAATGCAATCATTCTAAATTTGTTTACAAAAAATATTCATTAGTCAATTGAAACAACTAATAAACTGCTGAACAACATAAAGAGATTAAATTTGTGTATAATCTGTTAGTCATTAATAATTTAGAATCATAGAATCATAGAATAGTTAGGGTTAGAAAGGAACTTAAGATCATCTAGTTCCAACCCCCCTGCCATGGGCAGGGACACCTCACACTAAACCATGTCACCCAAGGCTTCATCCAACCTGCCTTTGAACACCGCCAGGGATGGAGCATTCACAGCTTCCCTGGGTAACCTATTCCAGCTCCTCACCACCCTCACAGTAAAGAATTTCTTCCTTATATCCAATCTAAACTTCCCCTGTTTAACTTTGAACCCGATACCCCTTGTCCTATCACTACAGTCCCTGATGAATAGTCCATCTCCAGCAATCTTATAGGCCCCCTTCAGATACTGGAAGGCTGCTATGAGGTCTCCACTCAGCCTTCTCTTCTCCAGGCTGAACAGCCCCAACTTTCTCAGCCTGTATCCATACGGGAGGTGCTCCAGTCCCCTGATCATCCTCGTGGCCCTCCTCTGCACTTGTTCCAACAGTTCCATGTCCTTTCTATGTTGAGGACACCAGAACTGCACACAACACTCCAAGTGAGGTCTCACAAGAGCAGAGTAGAGGGGCAGGATCACCTCCTTTGACCTGCTGGTCATGCTTCTTTTGATGCAGCCCAGGATACGGTTGGCTTTCTGGGCTACGAGTGCACACTGAAGCCAGCTCATGTTCATTTTCTCATCGACCAACACCTCCAAGTCCTTCTCTGCAGGGCTGCTCTGAATCTCTTCTCTGCCCAACCTGTAGCCATGCCTTGGATTGCTCCCACCCAGGTGTAGGACCTTGCACTTGTCATGATTAAACTCCATAAGGTTGGCATCAGCCCACCTCACAAGCGTGTCAACGTCTCTCTGAATGGCAAACCTTCCCTCCGGCGTATCAAACGAACCACACAGCTTGGTGTCATTGGCAAACTTGCTGAGGGTGCACTCAATCCCACTTTCCATGTCACCGACAAAGATGTTGAACAAGACCGGTCCCAGCACTGATCCCTGAGGGACGTCACTTGTTACTGGTCTCCAGCCGGACATTGAGCCATTGACCACAACTCTTTGCGTGTGGCCATCCAGCCAGTTCCTTTATTCGCTGAGTGGTCCACCTATCAAATTGATGTCTCTCCAATTTAGAGATAAGGATGTCGTGTGGGACAGTTTTGAACGCTTTGCACAAATCCAGGTAGATGACGTCAACTGCTCTACCGCTGTCAACCAGTTCCGTAGCCCTATCACAGAAGGCCACCAAATTGGTCAGGCAGGATTTCCCCTTAGTGAAGCCATGCTGGCTGTCACCAACCACCTCCTTGTTTTTCATGTGCCTTAGCATGCCTTCCAGGAGAATCTGCTCCAAGCTTTTGCCAGGCACAGAGGTGAGACTGCCTGGTCTGTAATTCCCTGGGTCATCCATTTTCCCCTTCTTGAAAATGAGGTTATATTTCCCTTTTTCGAGTCATCGGGAACTTCACCTGACTGCCATGACTTTTCATATGTGATGGCCAGTGGCTTATCAATTTCATTTGCCAGCACCTTCAGGACCCGGGGATGGGTGTACGTTTAGGTTTTTAAGATGGTCTTGAACCAGATCGTCTCTTACAGTGGGCCTAGGGTCATCATTCTCACAGTCCCTGCGTCTGCCTTCCAAGACTTGGGTGGTGCTGTCAGAGCCTTTGCCAGTGAAGACAGAGGCAAAGAAGTCATTAAGAACCTCAGCCTTCTCGAAACCCAGGGTAGCCAGTTCTCCTGATAGCTTCCAGGGGGGGCGTACTTTTCCCTACTCTGTCTTTTATTTGCAATGTACCTATAGAATCCCTGCCTGTTATCCTTAACATTCCTAGCCAAGTTCAATTCTCAGTGGGTCTTAACTTTCCTAACCAGGTCCCTAGCTTCCTAGACAACATCCCTGTATTCTTCCCTGGCTGCCTGTCCCTCCTTCCACCTTCTATAAGCCTCATTTTTCCTTTGAATTTTCCTCAGCAGATCCTCATCTATCCAAGGAGGTCTTCTGACCCTCCTGCTGCACTTCCTTCTAGTTGGGATGCAACACTCCTGAGCTTGGAGTAGGTGATCCTTGAATATCAACCAACAGTCTTAGGCCCCCCTGCCCTCTAGGGCTATATCCCATGGAACCGCATTAAGCAGGTTCCTAAAGTGGCCAAGGCATTTGATTTGCTCTAGTTTTTTAATTACATTTGATTTGCTCTAGTTTTTTAGTTACATTAAACATAGTTTAATGTTAAAATATTAAACATTATGTACATTGTTATAATGTACTTAAATCTGTGTTTATGCTGGAGAAGGTCCTCATTTTTGAACTAACCATACAAACCAAGAGGCAATGAAGCTAGGTATTACATGGTACTTTAACTTGCAGTATAATTGCGGTAGTATTTATAGGACATAAGTAACTCCATAATTACTAGATTTTTGTGGCTCACATTGTACCTTAGAACAGTTACACTATTACAGAGTAATTACATTAATTAAATTATTTGTGCACTACAAAAACAGGTTTTCTTGTACTTTGGGTTGACATAATGCACAAAATCTAACACAGGTTCTGCTGTTTACTGAAGTGGCTCAGATCTGCTCTTATTCTGCATTAGAACAGAAGGATGTAGATAGATGATATAGATATAGATGATATAGATATAGATATAGATATAGGTATAGATAGCTATAGCTTTAGATTATAGATAGATATATAGACAGGTATAGATATATAGAGATATATAGATGTAGATGTAGATATAGATTTAGATTTAGATATAGATGATATAGATATAGATGATGATATATAGATGATATAGATACAAATATAGATATAGACATAAATATAAAAATTAATATGAATATAAATATATAAATAAAAATACGAAAATATAAATAGATGAGCTACAGATACAGATTATCTATAAATATAGATAATCTATAGAAGTAGATTATACAGAGATTTGGCTAAATACATATGCATTCCTAAAATATGTCTTTCTCCCCACCAGTCTATTACATGTGAAGCATTAACCTCTAGAACACTAAGCTGCAGGCTTGCACAGTGAATGAAATAATAGCTGGAAAAAAAGGGGATTATCTTTGGGTAATTCAAGATGCCATACCATCACATTTTATGTGAATAGTGGTATTGCCAATTGTATGCATATGCCCACCATCTTGCTAAATTTAAAGAGAATATAATGGATGTCTTGCATTTCACCTTAGGAAAGAGAAAAAATTCTACTGTTAGTGTAATACATGCACATAGCAGTGTTGTGAGGGTTTTGCTTTTCAGTAAAAGTTTAGTCTATAATAAACTGATCATTTGCAATATGTACTGTGAAGCATACGAAATAGAGGCCAAAAGATGCCAGACAGCCTGCAGAGATCTGCAAATTTATTATTTTATTCTGCTGACAAAACTGGCAGGTACCTCAGAAATGTATTGTTTTACTCCTTGCCAACTGGCATTCCTCATTTGTTGCATTATACAGCTGTGCAGTTGTGTCTGTACTGACACCAGGAAGCTGATTAAACCAGCTGGTTTGTCGTTTCTACTGGCCATAGCTCAGTATATTCTGTTCTGTAACATATGGCATTTTAGAGCAGTGTGTTCTCAGAGCTTGGGAAACAGGGTTAAGTTCATGGTGTGTTCATTTGCTGAAGCATGTGTTTGTCCTCTCTTCTAAACTGGCTGGTTGTGAAAGTCTTGTTTAAGGCTCTTCTTTACAATGATTTTCCATACTGCTTACTAAGTGATTTTGCATCCTGTTGGCAGTTCTTTGCTGATGTCCTTTGCCTTCCAGCTCTTCTGCTAAAGTAGGTCAGTACCAGATAATCCTCAGATAGTATGCCATTTCTGCCATGACAAAGATTAATATAGCCTAGATGTCTTTCTGGTCTGTGACCCCTCTCTTTTTCCTACAGAAATAGGTAAAAAAATATATTTTTAAGGCTTTTTTTTAATGTAGTTTGGCAGTAAAATTATGCTCATGTCTTAGACTTTCTATATCACTTAATTTTTCTTGTCTTTTTGTTTTAAATAGGTCTCTACAATGTGATCTTTTCTATTGCGACATATTTTTAAAATACTATTATCTTTGTCATATTTGATTTCCTTTTGTTTATGTGTTAATGAGAACTGTTTGTTACTCGATATCTTATAAGTCAATTGCTATATTTAGTGCAGACAATTTCCTTATTCATCTAGAGTACATTTTTCATCTGCATTTCAAGCATATGAAGGTTGTTTTAGTGATTCTTTGTTTCTACAATTGTGCTGTCAAACTTGGAACAATCTTTGTTCTCTTTTTTTCTCCTATATATAGAAGAATTTATCACTCATTTTGTTGTTAGGACTGCAAATAGTAGTATAGCACTCATGTTATGTATATCACTGCATATTGAATTATGACTGGTTGATTAAATATTTTTTTTATTTTTTCTTTTTTTCTATAATATATATATTGTTAGACAATCATGCTTCTCTTTTTTTTTTTTTTTTTTTTTTTGCCTTGCAGCTATTTCTTAGCATGACAAATTCTACAACTTAAATATATTTACCTTCACTTATGAATAATCATCAAGGACTCTTCACTTATAATTTATTTAGGGGTTCTTTTTTTACTGATTTAAATTCTTCCAACTATAAAGCTGCTACCTCATTCCTTTTTCTCCTAAGCAATCCTTTCTATAGGATGATATATATTTCAACATTTGTCTGCATTGATTTTCATTTCACCATTAAATTTCAGTTAAACGCTTTTGCACTCCACTTCTATTCACAACTTTGTTTTTAACAATTACTTGTTACAGACTGGATGGAATTGTTTTTGTCTAGGAGTGCAATCTTAGGTCCCAGCTGCAGGCTTAAATGTCCATCAGCTGGAAAATTCATACAAGTAACAAAATTCCACTAAGTGTTCTTCAGAGAATTCTCTTTTACTTGTTTCAAAATTAAGTTTACATCATTGATTGAATTCAGACAACTAATGTTTTTTGGCTCTGAAGTATCCTTATATAACAGACACATCTATGCAGTAGCCTAAAACACCTGTGCATTCTTCTATCTCCTCAGTTATACTGCAGCCCTTCCTCATAGAGAACAGAAAATTGTTCTGTAAAATGACAATAGCTGTTGAATTAATTCCTCTTGGAAATCTTAACAGGCTGACAAAATACAAGATCCAGCAATTCTCTATACTTACTCTTGCAAATAGATTTACAAAATCTTGTTGGTTTCAGTGTCTAAGGAAAGAAATCTATCTTCTGCAATTTATTTCTGAGATTTGACAAGTTCTCCTTCCTAAAGGTTTTCCCATTGTACCCAAACATTTATTTGCATTTATAGATTCATTTTGGGTAATTTGCATGACAGATGAGTTTTCTTCCGTATTAGAAGTACATATATGTTTTTCATAAACATCCATCTTCTGACACTAAGTATTGCCATGATCTGATGAGGTCAGTGAAATGGTGGTTAAACAAGCTTAGTTTTTTTAAAATTAACTGGTTCACTGATATTCTGGAAGACAAAGTCACTGCAATCTAACAAGGTTGAAAAAAATTAATCTTAGAGATTCAATAGAAGTTAATATATGCCCTTTCTTCACAGTTTGTATCTTTGTACTGAAAAGAAATGCTATGCTTTTCACCAGCAGAGAAGATGAAATGACTTTCCTTGGAGCCAAAAAAGATATCAGAGATATTATCACATATCCGTTAGCTTTTCTACCAGACTCATTTTTCTTTTCAGCAATAGGGTGGGAGTAGTTTCTGAGAGAGAGCAATAATGGTCAATAATGGATTACAATTCCGCAGGCTGACTCTCCAATTCGTTCGACATTCTAGTACCTTGTAGGTAAAACTGTAGTTTGATTCATGTAACTAAGAATAGCTGACAGAATTAGCCTTTAGGAGTTGTTCTATTGCTATTACTCATTCAGGTGGTCATGCTGACTTCAAAGGGGCTACAGAGGCCTATGCATTATTCAGTAAGGCCTGAAAGATTGTGCCTTTAAACTTTTACTACAATACACTAAAGAGGGGGTTTTTTTTAAGATATTTTAATGATGACGTTGAGCAGAAGTGTCTATGTTACATATTTGGTTCCAAAATAGCCCTACAAAGTAGACAAGAATTAAGCATTGTGCTGTTATCTCTCTCTTACAAGCAGGAAAAAAAATGACTTCTCCAGTGAAGGATGCAGGTTGAGTAACTTTGAAGGACAAATTAAAACAAAGGAATTGCTGCTTTAGTTTTCAACATTATATGCAAAAATGTACATGTCAGTTAAGAGTTTTTTTCCTTGGTTTTGTCCTGGGTTCAGCAGTTGCAGTCATTTAAACTATAAATATTACCTGAAAGCTGATTTAAGCTTTTTACAATTAATATAGTTTAAAAATTCTATCACTGTTATCTCCATCTCTCCTTTCAGTTTCCTTTTCAGCCACAGGTGAGATGACCAGCTCTGGCACAGGAACGCTGCCCAGCAGAGCAGGGGATCCTGCATGTGGGAAGGGTTTCCTGATCCAGGGAAACCCCAGGAGAGTAGAGACACTCCAGGAGCTGGAAGCCTGAACAAGAGCAGCTGATGGCTGCTACCTCACACTCTCACAAAGGCGGCCCTAGGAAGTACTGGGTTTGTGAGTGAAGGTTTTGGTAGCAGGGAGTCTGCAGGGGTGGTTTCTGTGACAGGCTGAGAGAAGCTTCCCCTACGTCAAATAAAGCCAATGCCAGCCAGCTCCAAGATGGACCTGCCACTGGGCAGAGCCAAACCGATCAACAACACAGACACAACAACAGCTGCAGCAGGAGAGGGGAATAAGAATATGAAAGAGAAACAGCTGTGAAGACACCAAGGTGTTTACACATGGACCTGTGTAAACCTCATGAAGTTCAACAAGGCCAAGTGCGAGGTCCTGCACATGGGTGGAGGCAATCCCAAGCACAGCTACAGCCTGGCAGAGAATGGATTGATAGCAGCCCTGAGGAGGAAGACTTGGGGGTGTTGGTTGACAAGAAATACAACATGAGCCATCAGTGTGCGCTCGCAGCCCAGAAACCATCCATATGCTGGGCTGCACTCAAAAGAGTGTGACCAGCAGGTTGAGGAAGGTGACTCTGCCCCTCTACTCTGCTCTTGTGAGACTCCACTTGAAGCACTACATTCAGCTCTGGAGTTCCCCACATAAGAAGGACATGGACTTTTTTGAGCTAATCCAGAGGAGGGCCACAAAGATGGTCCAAGGGCTGGAGCACCTTTCCTATAGACAAGCTGAGAGAGTTGGGATTCTTCAGCCTGAAGAAGAGAAGGCTCCAGGGAGACCATATAGCAGCCTTCCAGCACCTAAAGGGGACCTAGGGGGAAACTGGGGAAGGAGTTTTTGCAAGGGCATGTAGTGATAGGATAAGGGAGAATGGCTATAAGCTGAAAGAGGGTAGGTTTAGATAAAATTTTATGAAAAAGCTCTTTGCTGTGTGAGTGGTGAGACACAGGTTTCCCAGAGAAGCTGCGGCTGCCTATCCCTGGAAGTGTTCAAGGCCAGGTTGAACAAAGCTTTGAGTAACCTGCTCTAATGGAAGGTGTCCCTGTGGAAGAGTGGTTGGAAGCAGGTGATCTTTAAGGTCACTTCAAACCCAAATCATAATCCTATATGAGCTTGCCAAGTATTGCTCGTTTGCTTTGGGGGATATAGACAGAGGCAGTAAATAGTGCCTTGTCACTTATCTTTTGATAAAATGTCTGTGTGTTTGAAATTATATACTCACATGTGTGTAGCAGCATCTGACTTTTACAGTGGTTACTGAAAGCCATCAACTTTGGCTGGGACAAAAGAAGTGTCTCTGCTAAGTAGAGACATGGCACCATCCTTTGTTATCAAACCAGCTGTGCTCTGTTTCGTAGCCAAAGAGCAGACAGCTTTCAGTGAATCCTAGTTCTTTCCAGTTTTTCATATACTGAATAAAATCACACTATGAAAACATTGCTAACGATATCAGCAACCAAAGATTTTATGCAGCCATATATTTGCTTCTTTCTAATATTAGTACCTGTGACTTAGCAGTAGTATTGTCATGGTTTCAGCTGAGATAAAATTAATTTTCTTCTTAGCAGCTGTTACAGTGTTGTGCTTTGGATTTAGTGCTTTCCTTCTTTCTGGACATACTTAATAAAATTTCATGTAATTTAAATTTTATTATTATATTCTGTAAATAATATATATTT
This sequence comes from Psittacula echo, assembly GCF_963264785.1. Taxonomy (NCBI): domain Eukaryota; kingdom Metazoa; phylum Chordata; class Aves; order Psittaciformes; family Psittacidae; genus Psittacula; species Psittacula echo. Next base: position 94,971,181 of record NC_137738.1, read on the forward strand.
TTAGTGCATAAAATGTTCATATTTCCACCTGTTTTTTTGGTGTCTTTGGGTCAAATTCAGGCTTGATGTAAGACAGTAGAACAGTTTTGACAGTTATTCTCTTATGCCTACACTAGTCAGGGGCTCTTTTCATAATAAATCACAGTCTCATTTTTCACTGCTTGTAGTCATGTTTGGTGTCACTTCCCCAGTTAAAAGCTGTAAGACTGCACATCTTCTGGAGAAAACGCTATTTGCTCCATCTCTATCTGTTAGAGCATTCAGCAGGAGAACTAACTAAATGACAGTATTTTTCAGCTGAAATGGCCTCACAAACTAGTGCAAATCGAAAGTTTGCTTCCAGCAGAGAGTCTTTCATTGCTCTTATTCTCTGTTTTTACATGCAGGGGATTCCAAAAGCAAAGAACTTCTGCTATCTTTCATATTAATTTCATTCATGGCTCGACTTCGCGAACAAAGATTTGGGAGGGGCTTTACGCATGCTTACTACAAGCGCGCTGATGACTAAAAAGGCCAATGTGGGATAGGCAAATCTGGTTGCAAAAAGCACAGTGAAAGGTCTCCCTGGGTGGCATAGGTGGGGCGCGATTCTTTCTACATTGTCTTTTCTCCTTGAGACTAATTCTGCATGTGCTCTCAAAGGAGACAACGGTGTTGTGTACAGTGTGTCTCCAAGTCTCCCGATTGGAGGCCAAGGTGGACCACTGGTGGTAGTCAATATGGCCAAGGTATTGTTTCAGGGAGTCCTCATATCTCTTCTTTGGGGCACTTCTCTTGCGGTAACCAGCGGCGAGTTCACTGTAAAACACAATCTCAGGGAAGCGGTGATCCTTCATCCTACAGACGTGCCCTGCCCAGCGCAGCTGTGATTGCATCGATAAGGCCTCCATACTGATGATCCCTGCGTGTTTAAGGACAGTAACATTTGACATATAGTCAGTCCAATGGATGTTTAGAATTGTACGGAGGCAGCGCTGATGGAAGCGTTTGAGGAGTCGCAGGTGATGGCGGTAGATAACCCACGATTCAGACCCATATAAAAGAGTAGATAGTACAATGGCTCTATAGACGCTAATCTTTGTACTTTTCTTCAGGTGTTTATTGCACCAGACTCTTTTATGGAGTTTTCCGAAGGCTCTATACGCCTTTGCTATTCTGTTGTCTATCTCTTTGTCGATCATAGCATCCGAGGAAATAATGCTTCCCAGATAGCTGAACTGCTGAACTAAATTAAGCTCTGACTTGCCAACGGTAATGTGGGGATGATGATAATCTTCTTGTGGTGTGGGTTGGTAGAGAACTTCTGTCTTCTTCAAGCTGACTTCCACCCCAAAAAGCTCAGCTGCCTCCGCAAAGCAAGATGTTAAGTGCTGCAGAGCTGCTTCTGTGTGGGCAACAAGGGCGGCATCATCAGCAAAAAGCAGTTCACGGACAAGATGATTTAGGATCTTAGTGTGGGCCTTCAGTCACCTTAGATTGAATACGCTCCCATCGGTACGATATCAAATATGAATGCCGTTTTTTTCATCGAGATCTTCCATAGCCCTTTGGAGCATCATGCTGAAGAAGATTGTGAATAAAGTTAGTGTGAGAATGCAAACTTGTTTCACACCATTGGTTATTGAGAAGGGCTCAGAGAGTGCGTTGCCATATCTGACTTGGCCTTGCTGATCCTCATGTAACAGAATAATCATTTTGAGGAACTTGGGGGGACAACCTAATCGTTCCAAGATCAGTCACAGGCCTTTTTTGCTCAAAGTGTCATACGCTTTGGTGAGGTCAACAAAAGTTACATAGAGCCCCTTATTCTGTTCTCTACACTTTTCTTGCAGTTGTCTGAGGACAAATACCATGTCTGTGGCACTTCTATTAGCTCTAAAACCACATTGACTTTCAGGTAGAAATTCTTCTGCGATAGCGGGCGGGTACTAATCTGTTCAAAAGTATTCTTGCAAGAATTTTTCCAGCAATGGAGAGCAGAGTTATACCTCGGTAGCTTGAGCAGTCTGACTTTACACCTTTTTCTTATACAGAGTGATGAAGATTGCATCACGAAAATCTGATGGCAGTTTACCTTGTTCCCAACAGCGCACAACTAGCTCGTGAAATTTAGCATGAAGTGCTGGGCCTCCATGCTTCCAGATTTCGGGTGGGATTCCGTCGACCCCAGCTGCCTTGCCTGTTTTCACCTGCTGTATAGCCTTAAGAGTCTCTCCCATGGTAGGGGCTATATCCAATTTGTTTTTCACCAGATGTTGTAAAATGTGTTGGATTCCTTCGCCTTGGACTACACGGTTAGCACTAAGGAGTGCTTGAAAATGTTCAGACTAAGGATTCAGGATGGAGATTTTATCTGTAAGAACAGTTTGGCTATCTGCACTAAGTAAGGGGCTTTGAACCTGAAATGTGGGTCCTTTCTTTCAGGCTTTCAGGGCCTCATAGAATCCTCTGTGGTCACCCAAATCTGCACATAATTGAGTCTTTTCTGCTAGGTTGAGTGACCACTTGTTCTGGATGTCTCGAAATTTCTGTTGGAGTTTACTACATGCAAGATGAAAGGCTGCTTTTCTTACATGGCAAAATGGCTGAGCGAGGTGTGCTTGATGGGCAGATCTCTTCTTTGTCAGCAATTCCTGGACCTCCTGATTCTTATCGTCAAACCAATCTTTGTTTTTCTTTAAGGAAAACCCAAAGGATTCTATGGAGGACTGCAGGATGCTATTTTTAATATGTTGCCAAAGTGCTTCAGGAGAAGAATCTGTAAGATGGTCTTCAAGCCTAGTTTGAAGGTTAGCCTGAAAGCTGTCCTTCACTGCAGCTATTTGAAGACTATTAACATCATTGAGCCTCCTCCTCAGACTGCCGCTCCTCTTAGGTTTGGGCTTGAAGTGGAGGTTAAGTTTGCAACTGTCTGACATTCTGTAGTAGGCATCACTCAGGTGTGACAGACATCACGAACATTTCTCTGGCATACTAAGACATAATCAATAAGGTGCCAATGTTTAGATTGAGGATGCATCCAGGTTGTCTTCAGGCTGTCTTTCTGCTGGAAAATAATGTTGGTGATGGTAAGCTGCTGCTCTGCACAAAACTCTAGCAAGAGGCAACCATTATCATTGCAGCTACCAACACCGTGCTTGCCTAGTACTCCTTTCCAGGCTTAAAAGTTCTTACCTACTTGGCCATTGAAGTCACCAAGAATTATGATCTTATCATCTATAACAACCTTTTGAGTGAGGTGATGCAGGTCAGAGTAGAATTTGTCTTTTTCTGCAGGGTCAGATTGCAGAGTTGGAGCATATATGCTGAAAAGAACAACATGTTGCTTATTGTGTAGTGGAAGATGTAAGGAGATAATACTCCACTGTCAACCCTGTATTTAACTATGATGATTTTTTCATAGGTTTTCTTGTTTTCTTGAGTATCAGGATGGACCACTCATGTGCTGTTTGCAACTCACATTTGATGAACCAGAGAATACTCTGGAATATTTCCACTTACTTTTCACACCATGAAAATTAAGCATGTAGTTCATATTCCATCTTTAATGAATAGATAGAGAGAAGGATGATTATATGCAATTTATACAATCATAGAATCATAGAATAGTTAGGGTTGGAAAGGAACTTAAGATCATCTAGTTCCAACCCCCCTGCCATGGGCAGGGACACCTCACACTAAACCATACCACCCAAATCCTCATCCAACCTGGCTTTGAACACCGCCAAGGATGGAGCATTTACAACCTCCCTGGGCAACCTATTCCAGTGTCTCACCACCCTCACAGTAAAGAATTTCTTCCTTATATCCAATCTAAACTTCCCCTGTTTAAGTTTGAACCCTTTACCCCTTGTCCTGTCACTACAGTCCCTGATGAATAGTCCATCCCCAGCATCCTTGTAAGCCCCCTTCAGATACTGGAAGGCTGCTATGAGGTCTCCACGCAACTCTTTTAGATAATTTCCAAGATTAATATGATCAAGGACAGAGCTTAGGTAGGTGATTTAGAACAGTCATTTTACTTTCAGATAGCTAGCATTATTAAATTGGATCAGCTTTTAATCATCATTATCATAAGATATTGAACTGTTCTTTTTTCTCTGATGGCTCAGGTGTATGACTAGTGAATCTAACAGAAGTAGATGAGATATTGGTTTTGCCCATGTTAAAGAATATAGGCGAGGAGAGACAGATGAAGACTAGGTTCCTTTTAGGTTTGGCACTTCTGTACGTAATAGCTAATATCTGTGATGAAGTTAGTTAATATGACAGTAACACAGAGCACTGTGACCAGACAATACTTCTGCAAACATCCCAGTTGTTTTAGAGCCCAGACCCTCTCAATCGTTTACTGGGTGAGATTAACAGGTTCACAGATGTGGGCCTGTCCAGATCAGTAGGCTTTCTCATGCAGTTCTTAAAAAAGAACAATTGAATACACCTCAGAAAATGTAGTATCTCCCCTGACCGACATAGTGACGAAGCTGCTTATTTCTTTGGTGGAATTCTTCTCATTAAATGTGGATATTCACATAGCAGATGATTACATCTGAATCAGTTTGCTTCATAAATGATGAATCCCTAGTAAATATTGACAGTGGAACATAGGATGTGAAATGAATCTCATCTTACCAAAGATGCTAAAAATATGTCACATGCACCCTTCCATAAAAGTGCCTGACTCTCTCCACTGACTAGAAAGGGTGTCTAGGATGACAGAGTTAGACTGCATGGATACACATTGCAGAAATCTAATATTAGGTGAAATTAATCCAATCCTTGGTGATGGTTATTTCATTCCACAACATCAATAGGCCTTAATAATCTGAAACCTTTGTGCAAATGAATGACTTATGTAAACAATCACTCTAAGTTGAACATGGATATTTACTGTTAGTAAATTCAGTGACCATTACAAAAGTTTCTTAATTAAAAGCCTATTTTCATATTTTCTCAATAAACACTAACATCTGATAGCAAATCTCTTATAAAAAAAAATCAAGTTAAATTATCTTTATTAACATTAACTAAGTTATCCAAGACAGAACAGAAAATCAGTTAACATACTGCAGTACTAGGAAATATAGTGAAGTGTGCCGTTTTGGACTGAGTAATAGATATGAGCATCAGCTAACTATTTTGAAAAATTAATTCTTATTTGACAGATGCAAATTTTATTTCCTTCTCAAACACATTCCTATAATTTCCTCATTTATTTTCAAAAGCTGATATTATCCCCTCAAGCCTAATCAGTTTATTAATAATAAATTATTTTATTATCAGTAGTAATCCTTCTTATAATTTTTCTTACTATAATTTTGCCCACATTGTATTTCATGCAGTTCAAGTATATTGGTGAAGCAGGAAAAAATGTAAGCATTTGGTCTGATTTATTTTCACATATTTAAAAATCTTGCCGGCATCTGGTTCAGAAATCTGTAGTGTACATCTGTAGCATACTAACTTCTGCTATGCTGTAGCGCATGATCTCGTATTCTAACACTCCTTAGTTTTTAGGTTACCGAATAACATATAATTCCTTAAGTCTGCAAAAGATGAAATAGTATTTCCTCTTTTAATGTATTCTTGGTATGATCATACATTTATCCAGTGGGAAGCAAAGAGCATACATAATGTAGAAACATTGCTTCAGAATGAACTGTGAACTACGTCATTACAGAGACACATCACTATTGAATAAACACCAAATCTTTGGATAGTTGAGTGAAAGCAGAAGAATCAAACACAAGCTGAGCTCAGAGCTGCTCTAAGTTAGAATATATATTTTTTTTTCCAAACTCAGACTTCATTCTATGAAATCAAAATGATATAAGCCTATAATACAGAGGTATATGAAAGATACTCTTTCACGGACACCCCCTTGTCGTGGCGAAAGAGCTTGTGCACCCTTGTGAGGTTGGGAGCTATGCTGGTGGTGGCACATGCCTCCGGTAGGGTCTCCCATGCCAGACAGGTCTCAACTGAAGGGTCAGACAAAGTGTGTCCATGGGCAGGATGGGCTTACTAGCCTTCGGGCAACCATCCTAGAAGGACAACTCTAACTTCAAACCTAGGCAGCTGGAGCTCGTTTAGCCCTGTAAGGCCATCCATCTAAGAGAAGGATATTCTAACCAAACCTAAGACCTGAGGACTTTGCTGTCACTGTCCAAGCTCCCTAGGCCCTGGCAGATAAACCTCAGGTGTAAAGGGTGGGGCCAGTTCTGCACAAGCTGTGCCTCACCTAAAAAGTCCATTATGCAGGCCTGAAGGGTTTACCCACACTTGCAAAGCCCTGTAGCGACAGGCAAGGGACATAATGGCAGGCAATAAGGTGCACTGGAAGCCGCAGACTCAACCCTGCATGCAGGCGGTTCAGGACATTGGTCACTCAAGACTGACTCAAGAGATGACAGTCCTGTTTGGAAACATCCTGAATGACCAAGCAGCCTTTTTTCAAGTAGAGCACTGCTTGCTCCATATGGAGAGAGGCCTAGAAAAGGTGGCCTACCCAAAGCTCATCTCCCACTCCACCTGGTTGGCTAGCCGCAGCCAATGGGCATCTTCTGTTGCAGTCGATTAAAGACAAAGAGACAAAGGCATACACCTGCCTCCAAAGGTGTGTCCAGATTGACAGTCACATGTTGGAACATCAGAACCATGCTTGATACAGCAAGCAGTGGGTGTCCTGAGCGCCGTTCTGCGCTAATTGCCCATGAACTGTCACGACTCAACATCGATATTGCTGCTCTCAGTGAAGTTCGCCTTCATGAGGAAGGTAGCCTTAAAGAACATGGTGTTGGCTATGCACTCTACTGGTCAGGCAAATCCAAACCTGAAAGTCATCTTTCTGGAGCTGGCTTCATGATTAAAAACTCCATCATCTCTAAACTTGAAAATTTGCCGATAGGTCATTCCGATCGTTCCAATGATCGGAGTTCCAATAAAAAAAAAAAAGATGTAGAAACAAGAACAGGTAGAAAGTGAAGAGTTTAGAAACACTGTCTAGGCATGAGAAAATGTTGCTAGGAAAGCCAGAGCTCATGTAAAGTTGATATTTGTAGTTGGAGTTGCATCAAGGACAAGATCTTCCATTACTACAATAGTAAGCAAATGCTGAACAAGCAAAATATAAGCCCATTGCTGAATGAGACAGGTGATATAGTGAAGATGGACACTGCCTCATATTAGTAGGATGGAGGAAGTGATGCAGTATGGCCCTATCAAATTCGCAGATGAAAACAAAAGAACTGTTAATATGCTGGAGAACTGTGGTGCTATTCAATATAGACAGGCTAGAGAAATAGGCTGACAGAAATCTAATGAGATCAAGAAGGACAAATTAGAAGTCTTGCACCTGGAAAAGGCGAGACCCTTTGCAACAGCACAACCCAGGACTGACTGGCTGGTGCAGCTCTGTGGAAAAGGCCCATGGGATTCTGGTGGGCAGCAAGCAGCATAAGCCAGCAGTGCACCATTGCAGGAAGGCAGGGATTCAGGAGCTCAGAGTGCATGTAAGAAAAATATTCCCCTGTGAGGACAGTTGGAAGAGGTTGACAGAAAATGTTGTACAGGCTGCCTCTTTGCAGATTTTCAAGAACTGAGCAACTTGGTCTGACTTCAGCATTGGCCAGGGTTTAAGCAGAAGGTTGGACTGAAGACCTGCTAAGATGCCCCCAGCCTGAATAATCCTGTGATTTAATATTTTCATACAAAGGAAATTCTCATAACTGAACAGCTGAATATCTCTCTACACTGCTCAATAAGATGAAAAAAAAACCTTCAGAAAAAGGGTAGCAAATACGCATGATGCTCAAGAATAGGTAGGACTCCATCTTTGACTGTCTCTCATTTCAAATGTCTGTCAAAAAAGATCTATTTTTACCCCAGTGCCAAGATTTGGTTCAATTCCCAGTTGGGTTCTTCCTTACTTGCTAGCTTTCCAATATAATTCAGAAATTCTTTCCATTCTCTCAGCTGTTTTATGCCCCAATCACAGAGATCCTTCATCAGTGGTCTGTAGCTCTCGTGCAGGTCTTCATATATGTCTAAATAGATGAGCGAATACAGGGTCATGAATGTAACACTGGAAGGAAATTTAGTGATGAGACGATGCACTAATGAAATTATAAACAGATGAAAAAGACAGAAGTCACCTCTGTTATGCTTAGTCATGAGATAACTTTAGAAAACTACTGGCAACAATTGGGAATAAAGTGAAGAGCTTTATCTCACATACACTGTACCAACAGTACAATGTTTATCTTTGAAGCAAGCACCAATATATAACACATTCTCATTTTAATAATATATCTCATCTGCCTATTTTACTGCTTGTGAAAACAGGGTAAGTGTATTAATTCCAATTTCCCAAATTGTCAATAAATGGTAATCAGTGAGATTATGAGTCTGAAAATTTACATATTTATAAGAAAAATGATGTGATTAAGATGGAGAGCCTTCTTTTATTGAACACATACTGGTGTCTTTTAACAATGAAAGTAAATGCTACAGAAAATATTTTAAAGTGAATTATATTGTCTAAGGACCTACTAGCCATTAAGTGCATCTATTAATCTTTATACCACTCCTGAGAAGTATGAAAGTGCTGCTATCTCAACACTAAAGATAGTGAACTGAGACACACACAGATTGAACTCCAACATTACAGTAAAAATCAGAGGTGGAGCAAGGAACTGAAACTATACTATACAAACTTGAGACTAACATGTTCTCCAGTATTTCTTTCCCATATAGTCAGTTATCTCCTTTATAATCCTCTGATTACTTGAAACTGCAGATATATTCATAAATGAAAACAGCATTAAAATATCACTTCAACACTTCAAGATTTTCAGGATAGATCTCAGCTAAGCAATCTTCTAGTATGTGCCTTGAGTTCTGTATTCTCTTATAGAAAGCTTGCTTCATGAAAGTATTTTTATGTTAGCTAAATCATCTCAGTTTTAGTGTGGTATTTTTCTTTCTTATGTGTTGTTTATATGTGGCTGATGTTGGATAAACTTGCATGTGTTTCAATTTTACCACTTCATAGAATCATAGAAGCGTAGAACGGGACTTTAGAGATTACCTAGTTCCAATCCCCTTGCAATAGGCACACACACCTTCCACTAGACCAAGTTGCTCCAGGCCCCATCCAACCTGGCCTTGAACACTGCCAGGGATGGGGCAGCCACAGCTTCTCTGGGCAACTTGTGCTGGTACCTCACTACCCTCTCAGAGAAGTGGAAAATTCCAGTGACTTCAGTGTTGACTGGGCAATCATCTCGGCCTGTGGCTGAGGGTGCACTCAATCCCACTGTCCATGTTGTCAACAAAGATGTTAAACAGCACTGGCCCCAATACCATCCCTTGAGGATCACCACTCATCACTGGTCTCCACTTGGACGTTGAGCCGTTGACCACAACTCTTTGAGTGTGACTATCTAGGCAATTCCTTATCTGTTGATTAGTCCATGTGTCAAATTCATGGCCCCCAGTGAAGCTAACTTACTGGCTGGACTGAAAGGTATTAATTTGTGCTGTTCTTCAGGTGTTCTCCTGCTGATTTGTGATCCTTCTCCAGGCTCTGGGCGTCTCCTGCTTGCACTGGCATCACACTGGTAGAAGTGGGATGGATTGAAGTTCCCCTCCTCTGGCACATTTATTTTGAAACCCACAGTTTCCATGTTTACTTCTTCATTTTTCTCTGTCCTGTTCAAGGGTAGACAGAGATAGGCAAAGGTAACACCTGACAAATAGGTTTGAATTGTAGACTAGAAGTCTACAATTGTCTATTAGTCTACATTGTAGACTAACAGTGACCTATCAAATGGAAAAGAGCCAAAATCCTCAAGAAGGTTACATCACTTGCAACTTGATGTTATCTTTTTTTTTTTTTTTTTTCTGACAGTAATTATACTGGATGTGGTACATGCTTATAACTAATTTAGATGTTTGATATTTTCTATGCTTTTGCTTTTTTGTGTTATCTCATTCCTATATTACTGTGTGTGTCATAAGAAACAGAATGTGTAAGATTTCCTGAAAATGTTAGTTTCACTGAGGAAGTAAGAGAGAACAGCTGCTACCCAAGATTAGTTTAACATCCTTCTATATTTTTTCATTTCCCTATCTTTAAGCATCAGTTTTGACTTTCACATAATTCCACTTACATATCTGAAGAAAAACACTCTGCTTTCTAGCTATGTTATTCTCTTGGCCTACTTTGTTCTGTTCTTCCATTACCATCTAAGCAGTCTGTTCTTTCTGTTCTTTGAGGTTCCATTCCATTTTCATGAATCCTGCTGCCTCTTCCACTGAGCCATGTGCTTTATCTGCATTACGTGTCTCAGTAGGAGCACTGTAGCAATTGATTGGTAGTCAGTCAATATTTCAGCAATTGGTAGGGAACAGCTGCGTACCAAATCATTGATTTTCTCCCCACTGATGCCTTCACAGCTGGTTACCTTTTAGTGTGCCATTACAGATAAAGGGAGATAGAAAACAGAGACTCAATATATCTATTTTGCATAGATAAAATATCATATGTTTACATGTTTAACAACTGTCCATTCCAAGATAAAAATCAGATAAAAATTTATTTTGGCAGCTTGAGCACAGTCAACAAGGCAGAACATATACCAAAGAGAGGAATTACATCAGATAATGAAATCCATTAACTCTAATATTGAAAAATGTTGGGAATTTTTTGCAAAGCTGTTGATCAACAAACTCCAAAGAACTTAAATAATGAGTTTGAATCAATTTTGCTAATTCTGCTATTTTAAAATTATTTTTTTTGTTTAGAATAGGAAAACAAATCAAACTTTTACATTTCCATACATATATCCATACACAAGTATGACATAATCTACTTTGATACTTGATTGATATTTTTTTAGAGACATATATTTCAGAAGTCTAAAACCTTCAGTTTAGCCCCAGAGATTCAGAAAAAGAAAATAATCAGTAACTAGTTACCTCAAATACTGAAAAATCTTCCTTTGTCTTGCAGCATAAGAGAAAGAGTTAGATCTGTAACTGATTGGAAAAATCTGTTTGTAGAGAAAACAAAATATCTCCAAGAACGTTATTCCTGATTCCACTTTCTTTAAACATTAATTTTAGATGGAACTTACACTTTTAAACCTATGGTTTAAATTTTGGACATATTTATGTTTAAATTAAGTTAGATGAGATGAGAAGAGTGCCTGAATAATCTGGTGGCTTTTTACAATGGAGTGACTGTTGGTGGATAGAGGAAGAGCAGACGATGTCATCTACCTTTGCTTCTAAAAGGCCTTTGGCATGATCCCACATATCATCCTTATTTCTCATCCTCATCCTTATTGGAGAGATATGGATTTGATGATACTCTATTCAAGTCCAAAGAGCCAGAATGAATGGATCAATGTCCAAACGGAGATCAGCAATAAGCGGCATTCTTCAGGGGTCCACACTGGGACTTGTACAGTTTGATAACTTTATTAATGTTGGCAGTGTGACTGAGTATCTTCTGCAAGTTTGTAGATGATGCCAAGCTGAATGATTCTTGGGGAAAGGGATGTCAACCAAAGAGACCTTGGCAGGCTTCATAAGTGTGTCAATATAGCCCTCATGAAATTCAACACCATCTTGTGCAGGATCCTGCACCTGCATCAGGGCAATCACCATTAACAGTACAGACTAGGTAATTATTGGATTGAAAGCAGCACTGCAGAGATGAACTTGGGGATATTGGTAGATAAAAAATGGGATTTGAGCTATCAGTGTGAGCTCAAAGTCCAGAAAGCTAACTGTATCCTGGACTGTATCAAAAGAAGCATGAACAACAGATCAAGGGAAGTGATTTTGCACCTCTATTTCCCTCTCATGAGACCCCAAGTGGAGTACTGCATACAGTTCTGGTGCCCACAGTACAAGAAAGACATGGTCTGTTAGAGCAGGTCCAGAGGAAGGCATGGGTGAAGATAAGGGCAGGAAGAGATCAGGCACCAACTACCATCATGGGCAAAACAGACTCAACTTGGGAAAAAATTAATTTAGCTTATTACTAATAAAATCAGAATAGGATAATGACAAGTCAAAAACATCTTTCCCCCTCACTCTTCCCTTCCTCTTGGGCTCAAATTCACTCACAGATTCTCTATCTCCTCCCCTCAATTGCACAGGCGGATTGGGAATGGGAGTTGTGATCAGTTCATCACATCTTGTCTCTGCCACTCCTTCCTCCTCGGGGAGGACTCATCACAGTCTTCCGCTGCTCCAGTGTGGGGTCCTTCCCACAGGAGACAGTTCTCCATGGACTTCTCCAATGTGAGTCCTTCCCATGGGCTGCAGTTCTTTGTAAACTGCTCCAGCGTGAGTCCCTTCCATGTTAATATTTTTGACTGTTGTTGGCAGTAGTTCTTATCCAGATGCCGTCTAAACGGTAGTAAATTTCATACAAAGCAACAGGTTGGAAATGCTCATAACCAGAAAGATTCAGGAAAGACTGTTGGTATGACTCTTGGCATTCACTAAAGGAAAACTGTAAAAGGTTACCAGACCATCTTGGTTATTGTTAGTTGGAAATTATTACAAGAATCTCTTGCAATGAAATAAAGCATATCATCCATAACTATATGAAGGCTCACACAATAAACAGCAAGTTCTGATTTCTAATACATCTAATTTTTAAGGTTAGTAAAACACTTAATGTAATTAATGTGTTGATGACAGAGCTAAATAGAGAGATCAAAATTCTTTATGCTTTACTAAATTAAATTTAAAGAATGAGCACTGGCATGTTTTTCCTTTAGATGAATACAATATAGATGGCAATTGATAGAAGCTTATCTATATTCCATTTATATTTAAGATAACATATTATGTATTAAGATCTTTAGAGCATGTTTCTAACATCTATATTACTATGCAATTAATTTTGTCATTAAAGAATCAGTTTCTTTGTGGCTTTTCTTGAATTGCTCTGACCTTTTCTTGCCTGCTTTCTTTAAGCTTCTCTTTCCCTTTCTTCCTTTGCTTCCCTACATTCAAGTCACATAACCATCAGTTTAATACTAAATGTTTCTATTTCTTATAGTAAATTTGTCTTTTAAAACATAGTTATAGAAATCTGAAAAGTGAAATTGTTCAGAAACATAATTTGCCTCTGCTCTTTAGCAGTTCCATGTAATATAGTAGGTCTATTATATAAAGAAGGATGTAGAAGAAGAACAATGCCTCTTGGACATAAATTCCTGTAATAGTAATAGTAATAACAATAGCAATAGTAATAGTAGTAGTAATGGCAATGGCAATAGCAATAGCAATGGCAATAATAATATTCCTTTTTAGACTTTTTTTGTGATTGTCTCTACTAACAGTACTAACCCTTACCCACTAAGCTTTCTGTTCTCAGAGGTTCACCTGCATATGGGACAGCAGGGCAAGAGGGGGCTCTCAATCTTCTAAGGCACATCCACAGATGTGTAAGACACTGAACGACAGACTGATTCAGATGCTCAGCCAGAGCTGCTTTGTTAATAGCTTAATAATAGTTCTTTTTTGTTCTTTTTTTTTTTTTTTTTGAGCATGTCATACATTAAGTTGCAGAAATTATCAAAAAAGGAAAAGACAATTTGCTAATTTACAGAATGGACACCTTCTTTTTGATTTTCACTGTCTTTCAGATTTGCAACCTAGTTATTAATTAAGGCTCAAAGTCTTTCTGGCTGAGTTCTCACTGTCACTGCTGTCACAAAAGTAGTCCTTGGAGAATGGTAACAAAGCCATATTACTTAGGACTTCATTACTGCATGATGAAATTTCTGTTAGTTTTAATAATGGATTACCACTTTGTTTACAAATGAACCTTCACTATCCCAGAGCAGCCCTGAAGATGTTATGTAGAAGCTAAACATTGTCAGACTTTTCAGATATTATCAAAGCTAACCGATTCTGAATGTTGCATATAGTTGATACCAGTGGTAAAGAAAGGAGAATGAAGTAACAAGATGTCAGTGAACAGTGGACCACAGTCAAGTCCTGTTCTTAAATAATTTAACCATGAATAATACAGGAAAAAAAATAAAAGGAGACACAGACAGGCTAATTTAGAATGGTCTTAAACCACAATTTCAGGGTAGAGAAAAAATGAAGAGGAAAAAAGTGCAGACCCTTCTGATGGTATATGTCCTTAAAATTATCCTAGGCTGCAATATTCTCTTGAAGAAAACTTGCAATTATTAATGAGCAATTTTTTTTAAAGAAATGGTATAATTTAAAAAAATCTGAAATGAAGTAACAGTTGGGTTACTTGGGGTTAAATTGCATATAAAATCACAAAAAAAAAGATAAAGTGTGGTGAAAGAAAATCAATAAAGTGCATATTTAGCTTAGACCTTGAGATTCTCTTGGAAACGCCTTTACAGGATTGAAAAGATGAAAAATATTTCAATGTAGAGTAAGTGAGATGTAAATCTGTTTGGTAAGTATGCATGTAATGAAAAAGAATAAAATTTATTAATTATTAGAAATAAAAATAAAAAAGGTAGGTTGCAAAATCTTGGGTATTCTCTTTTGCCAACCAAAATAGTATGGATTTTTGTGTTTTGGTTTGATTTGGTTGTTTGCTTGTTATATTGAGGAGCAGTACCATCTTATTACTCATCCCTGAAGCTATTCTTTGAAAAAAACCTCTTGTGTTGATTATTAGAACTGACTGAGAAATTTTTGAAGAAAAAATGTTCTGTCCCTGAAAAGTTTTAAAATCAGCCTTGTGCTCACAGTGATTTTGGATTTGAATTTTTTTTTTTTTTTGTTATTCCATTTGCAGGCTTCCATTTGACTTGAGAAAGAAATTCATTTTAACTTTGTTATTCATTCAGTATTTAACTCACTGAAAAACTCTATTTTACAGAAATTTTGTTATGTCTTGTTGTGGTTAAAACTCAGCCACACAGCTCGTTCACTCACTCCCCCCCTTCCTCGCCCCACTCCCAGAGAGATTGGGAGGAGAATCAAAGGAACGTAACTCCCACGGATTGAGATAAGAACAGTTTAATAACTAAGGTATAACACAAATCACTACTGCTACCACCAATAATAATAATGATAAAGGAAATAACAAGGGAAGAGAATACAACCGCTCACCAACCGGTCAGCCGATACCTCACCCCCACTCAGCAGTGAACTAGCCCTTCCGGGTAAATCCCAGTTACATCCCAGGCATGATGTGCTGTGGTATGGAATACCTCTTTGGCTAGTTTGGGTCAGGTGTCCTGTCCCTGCTTCCTCCCACCTTCTCCTCCTCCCTGGAAGAGCATGAGGCTCAGAAAGTCCTTGGTCAGACTAAACATTCTGACCAGCAACTAAAAACCTTGGTGTTATCAGCACTGTTCCCAGGCCGAAAGTAAAAAACACAGCGCTGCACCAGCTACTAAGAAGGAGAAAGAATGACTGCTACTGCTGAAGCCAGGACATGCCTGATTCAGGTAACGGATTAAAACAAGGTTTTCACATGTCATAGGTGAAACCTCTGGATAATGAATAAAGAAGTTCCAGAATAGCCAAAAGAACGTCATTTCCAGGAAGTAGAAGAAATCAAACAGAAATAATGTAATTTGGAGTGTAAAGAGCACTGATGTGGAGTTTTGCAAGGCCAGAAGCAAATCAGTGTGCAAAACTGAACCTTCATTCCTATTCTTCTGTACCTGAGATGGATGCTCAGGTGAATGTTTTGGGCCATTCTGGGCATCTGTCAATTTATTTGGGCATTTTTCATTATTTTAAAGGTCTAATTTTAATTCTACAAAGAAATATATTTCAATATTTGAACATGTATCTCAAAATGGAGCTGGCACCTATTTCAGCCTTTTAAAAAAACTGTATCATTCAGACTGTATAATCCTCAAGTATGATTTTCCATAATCTAGAAGTAATTCATAAACATCTTGTTAATAATGGCACAAACATTATAGACTAATTCACTGACTGCTCTTCCTACTAAAAGTCATCGTGGGTATCAAGATGAAAACAATTACTGGAAGACATAAAGCACTTTCGGCTTTCCTAAGTCATAAGTAGATTCTGCTTTCCAGTGTATCCCATAAATGAGTTTATTGTCTTTTGCTATAAGCCATAATATTCTCAGATAGTATTTTTCATATAGAAAATTAAACCTATGTTTCTTAAAATAAATTCAACACAAACAGCATGTAAGCATTGTCTTTATGTACTCTAAGAAAGATATTCCCCTTTCATTTCTAATAGCAGAGTTCAGTTTCCACTGCTTTTACACATGCAGAAGGAAGAAGCAAGGATTGTTCACATATTAATTATACTTTTAAAGGCATAAATTGAATAATAAAAATTCTAGATTGAAAAGGGTAGTTTTATTCATTACTCAAGGCCAAAACCTCCAGCTGTATGAAAACAGAATGCTTGCATTTATTCTCAAAATTATACAACGATCTGTGTTTCAACTGAACCATAAGCACAAGATCTAGGAAATAGTCATTTCTATATGAAAAATTTTGAGATTATGAGAAAATATATCTACTAAAGTACCCATAGTCTACACTACACAGTTTTTGTTTTTGTTCATGGTAGGGAGGTATTAACACACTCCTGCTCTGTAGATAAGCAGATTGTTTATTAACTTTATGAAGGTGCCTTACCCTTGTCACTTATCTGAGGCAGATACTCTGTGTAAAGTTATGTTTACCTAGAAACAACAAAGAATCTGAAGATAATTTTTTTTTCTGAGGTATTTGTCTCTCTCAGGTTTAGATTAAAGACAGAACATGACCTCCAAAGTGTAGAATAATTGTCTCCTATCTTACCATTACGCTAGGAGATAAAAATCAGTATATAAAATGCAGCTATTAAAAACACTTATGCAAGAAATTAGTTTGGGCACGTAAGACTGAAATAATATTTATAACATCTTGCATTAACTTGACAAATAAACCAGAAATATTGGTTATTATAGATGACAATAAAATCATTCAGGGATGGTTTTGAAAGTTACTCTTGTTCCCAAAGCTCTCCTAAAAGTAAACACTTATTTTTGTAATTCAATATTAAACTTTAGATATACCATGTATCTGAAAGAAGCAAGCACTTATATGAGGATCATTAATCACAGGCCAATCTTCCCAGAAGCTCTGTCAGTCTGTTTACATGCTTCAAAGTTGCTGCCTAATCTCTACGTGTCCTTAATAAAAGGTACATGTACTTAATAATAGCAAAAAGTAGTTGTGATGTGCTTCTACTAAAATACAGTGAGACTTATGAAAACATTTTTAAAGGTATTTTTTTAGTAGAAAAAAAAAACAATCATCACCACATCAGAAAGAATAGCATAGCATGATTTACCTTGGCATATCATAGCACAGCACAGAATAAAGTAAGATTTTTAGAGAAATGCAATTGGAATTGAAACACAAATGAAATAATTGTTATACATAACATTAAAAGACCCTGTTATACAATAATATATCTAAGGGAAAGTATTAATTTAAAACCATATTTATCAGAAAAAAAACTATTTGTTATGTTTCTTGACAGGAACATCTGTGGAAGCTTAAAAGGTTTATGCAAAATAGTCGAGGCTATCAAAACTTAAGTATTGGTTTTCTTTTTTAAATAATTATTATAAATGTTTTGGGAAGCTTTTTTTTTGTTTGTTTTTAATAGAAATTATTTTGAAAAAGTTAAATGCAAAATTATTTCCTGGGTGAATGCCTTATTGCTGCCAGAATGCCTTGTGACAGCTGTAGCATGCTGTTCATATTTTCAATATTTTCAGACTATTCTTTATATATATGCATGTATCTGAAGTGAGACATATGATGGAAAGGGAAAAGCTTGATTTTTTTAGCTGAAAGCCAATACTGGTTCATCAATAAATAGACAACACTAATTCAGAAAAGCTGATCATTTATACACTTACCTTGGGATTTGTAAAGAGAAGAGGGATTGTGGAACATCTCAGAAAAAAAAGTAGCCAAAGAAAAAAATAAAACTACTGTCATGAATGTTGTGATAATAGTTAATAACATCACAGAATGCACTTCCTTATACAGAGAGGAAGTTTCTTTCCTGATGTATGCTTTATTGCCATCACTGATTTGCTTTTTCTGATACGACCTGTTTTGCTATCCTTCTCATACCTTTTTGTAAGTAGACACAATGTATGGAAGAGATCTGGTCTGTAGTTTTAAATGGAAGTACAATAGTACAAAACTGAACTATAATTCATATTGCTGCATATTTGACATGAACAAGGGTACTCCCCCCAGCTCTTTACGAAAGGGGAAAAAGTAATCACCAAGAGGCACATTGCCAGGGAGACATTGCCAGGAGGATGACTCCAGAAGGATATCGCCGTGAAGACACTCTCTGCCAATGACTACTACGGACCCTGAGGGACATCCTCCATGAGACATCGCCATGAGGGCAACACCATGAGACACACTCCACAGGTACCTTCAAGGGGACTCCAGAAGGATGCCTCCATGAGGACACCACCACCGACGGAGTCTTGGAAGACACTGCTCCGATACTACTAGACTATGAAACCTGAAGAACTCCCACCACCACCGACAACAGATCCCTGGGACATCACTGGATCCACGGTGGTGACTATGTCTCTCTTTCTTTCTCTCTGCACCCTGATTTGTCGCTTCATTTTCTACATTTTTTCCAATCTGTCTTATCGCTATCACCTTTATTACAATCATTCCCCTTTTTACAATAACTGTCTTTTTGTAATTTGTAATAAACAAACTGTCCGATGTGACCTCATTTGTGTCAATTTCACTCTTGGGATCATGAACTGAAACAGGGTCCAGCACTGGGGTTTTTCTCCAATGGGACCCTGACAGGGCGGAAGGCATCATTGCCCTTTTGTTTTTCTAAGGGTTTCTGACATTTTTCATGGCAAGCAGAAATCTGTGATTTAACAGTTTGTCTAGTAAAAAGCTGACTTCTTTTGTTCAGCATTCACCCATTTACTAACCAGGTCAGACCAGAGGACAAGCTGTCTCTTAGCACCACAGCTTAAGGACAAGTTTTAAAAGAAATTAAACATGAACTTGTTCAGTGTCATGAAAAAATTATGCATAAGCATTAGTTTATGAATGTAGTTCTCATAAGTACTATTTTGTTGCTTTAAATATACATACATAAAAAGCCCCAACCCCTCACAAAAGCATTTTTATTTTTTCAATAATTAGAAAAGACCATAGTTTCAAAAATTATTAATAATGAGATCAGAGAGTATTTGTTCACAGTTGCTATTCTTTGCAAACTAAAACTACCCATGTGTCCTGGGTTCAGCAGCAGCAGTCAGTTTTTCTCCTTCTTAGTAGCTGTTGCAGCACTGTGTTTTTAACTTTCGGCCTGGGAACAAAGCTGATAACACCGATGTTTAGACTGACCAAGGACTTTGTGAGTCTCATGCTCTGCCAGGGAGGAGGAGAAGCCAGGAGGAAGCAGGGACAGGACACCTGACCCAAACTAGCCAAAGAGGTATTCCATACCATAGCGTGTCATGCCCAGGAGGTAGAACTGAGAGTGGCCCAGAAGGGCTAGAATGCTGCAGGGTGGGGGCGAGGTACCGGTCGGTGAGTGGTTGTATTCTTTTCCTTGTTATTTCCTTTATCATTATTATTATTGGTGGTAGCAGTAGTGATTTGTGTTATACCTTAGTTATTAAACTGTTCTTATCTCAACCCGTGGAAGCTGCATTCTTTCGATTCTCCTCCCTGTCCCTCCAGGAGCGGAGGGAAGAAAGGTGGGGGGGGAAGTAGACTGCGTGGTTCTGATGAACGGCCTGGGCTTAAACCATGACACCATGCTTAGCACAAAATTTAAGATCAAATTCAGGAAAACTTTGTTGGTTAAGAAGAAAGTGAAATGTAAAATTCTTGAACTAAGAAACCCTCATAAAATAATAATAATATTAAAAAAAAAAAAAAAAAAAAAAAAAAAAAAAACCTGACAATTTTTTTTTCAGCATGTTTTAAATTGCAGCCTGTGCCCAACGTCAAGAAAAAAAACAAATTATAAAGAAAATTATGATGAAATCTGAAATTGTGTACTTCATTGGAAAACAGAAATTACAGGTGAGTTCAGGGACCAGGAAATAAACACTGCAAGCACAATAGAACTTGCAGGCCCCAGCGACGTTTTTCACTATCTGCTTACAAGTGATGTTTGTCCCTGTGGGAAATGCTGACTTAAGAGCTTTGTGTCCTAAACAGAATCTAGATGTGATATACTAGTTTTATTATATATGTGAGTTCTTTTGTTTATAACAACATATTTAACATTTGATAACACTATAAAATGGTACTGAAGTAACAACCACCTGGCTTTCTGAGGTGGTAGAAGGAATGTGCTAGAAGCATACAAAATATAAAAAAGAATCAACCAAAAATCAAACAAAAGGGAAAATAGTCTTAAAGTTGTAGACCACTGATTGATAGAAATAATGCCCTGGATGCAAATGCAAAAATATCTGCCCATAAGGCTTAATGAGAAGTCATGAATAGAAATCATATACGAATGTAGATAAATCTTTTCAGGCTGTCAATCCACATAAGAAGAAGGTTAACAGGGAACTTACTGTTGGAAAACGTCATAAAGTGAAACAGAAGATCCAAAATTCTTCCATCTAGTAAATGGAGACTTTTATGCTTAACCTCAAAAATGTAGTACTTGAAGAAAAAAAAATTACTTCAGATTATTCTAGTTCCTTGAAGAAAGTGAGACTCAGATGTCATACATCTGAATGTGTTGATCCTCAGATACCAACATATTTGTCAAGCTGCCTAATTCCATAGTTATCTCAATTAGTTATTTTTTTTAAAGCTCCCCAGGCACCTGAGCTGCAGCATTAACCATTAAATTACAGTATATGATATATACAAGTCAATTACTTGTGCCCCTAATTTGTCTTAGGTGCTAAATGGTCCAAATCTATGCTATTAATGTCTCTCAGCTTTTAAAAGAGAGTAACTATTAAAAAAAAAAAAAAAAAAGTCCATTAGAAATAAGAATCAGCCTAAGCTACAACTGTATTAAAGACAATTCTAACAACTGAACACTTCAGATGATTGAATCATGGTGCTGGGAACAATCCCTGCCACTTTGTAATTTACCAGCATAGATGTAGCTTAAATGAATGCCTCTAGATAGAATCCTAATGACACCAACATACTTGCTGTCAAAAAGTTGATACTACCTGCAGAGAAGCAGTTCCCACAGCACAGATATCATTCAGACCTCATCAAAATACAGAAATAGCTTGTTAGTGAGAGACTTGACTAAGTTTGGGGAAATACAGCTTCCAACACTTATTTTATGTCATCTGGGCTGAGGTTAGACCTGGTATTTCCTAGTAGTATGACTTGATCTGCAGATTGCTAAGTTTTTGGAGTGTGCAACCCTAAGTAATAAAAACCAAGTTTATTAATATTTTTTTTAATATTAGTAAATTTTCAATCTCAGTCTTCCAAATACATACTGTATTTATAATGAATCCTGTTCATTACACTTTCTAATGAATTTTTTTTATTTAATCCAGAAGGCTGGATTGGTTTATACTACATATTAGTATATTCTGTATATTAGAATGTATTAAAACAAAAGGGACTGGAAAAGCTATAACCCTTACTAAATTATAGCTCGCTGATCAAGGGTGATGCAAAGGGTCAAAGATAGCTGTTAATTTCTGCATATATGTATATATATATATATCCTTTGTGTTGGCATAAAGCTAGTTAAAAATGACCTTTTAACTGGTTTCCATTGGAATTGTCCATTGTGCTAAAAAAGCTTGAGCTCTCCAGTTCTACAGATGGTTTTGCTTTTGTTGGTCATGTACACCTGTGGTCTGAATAAACAAAGCATCAGTCAGACTGACTGATGGACTAAGCAAATTCAAAACAGTTTATAGAGCCTGAGAACAGTGAAAGACTGGGTGTTATGAAGAGCAATTAAAGATGGGGAGGTATCAACTATATCATATGCAACTGAATATAAGAGTTAGTTTGGGTAGGTTTTTTTCATTTTCTGGCAAGGAACATGTTTCAGATGCTGATGATTTTAATTTTCTCCAAATTAATATTTGACATAAATATATTAAGTCATTCCCTGGATGGCTGGTATATTTTTGTTTTGAATTTGCTGATTAAATTACACATTTTAGTGATTTTGGAGGGAGCTTATTCTTACATGTCATAGTATGCTGATTCTTTTCTGACATGCTTTACTAAATGAGTGCTAAGCATAATTTTACATTCTTGGTATTTAATTAGCTTTGTCTTTCTGTATGCACCAATCAATAACGAAGATGATACTTTTACTGTTTTGCTATGAGCTAAACCTCCTGCAGGTAGATTTCTGTAGCCAAGATCACTGCAGTTTATTAAAAGTTCTTCATGTTTTCAAAGAGTTCCTATAATGCCATTCATAACTAATGAAGTTCAGACATGAAGTGGAAGTAAAAGTACTTTATGCAATCATGTAATCAAATAAAGGAAAAGAAAAATGTGTTTTGTCTGAGGTAAAGATAAAAGATATTCTGAATCAATCCATGTAATTCTGCAGACTCCCTAAAATATAAATTACATAAAGTCTGACTGATGTAAGTTTTTACTAGGTCAACAGTTAGTTAAATTATTACTTTCTTCTTCATGACTGTTATTTCATTGATCCCAGAAGAAATATCCAGACAAAAACATTCTTTATTGGGTTTGTGTAGCCAGGTTTTGAGGGGAGGACGGGTACATGAGTGCTTTCTGTAAGAAGCTGCCAGAAGCTTCCCCCATGTCTGACAGAGCCAGTGCCAGATGTCTTCAATACAGAACCAACCCTGGCTAAGGTTGAGCCCATCAGTGATGGTGGTAGCGCCTCTGGGTTAACGTATTTCAGAAGAGGAAAAAGTTATTGTGCAGGAGCAACTGCATCTGGGAGAAGTGAGAACATATGAAAGAAACAGCCTTGCAGACACCCAAATCAGTGAAGTAGGAGGGGAGGCGCTCCAGGTGCTAGAGCAGAGATTCCCCTGCATCCTGTGGTACAAGACCATGGTGAGGCAGTTGTGCCCTGCAGCCCATGGAGGTCCATGGTGGAGCAGACCTCCACCTGCAGCCTAGGGAGGACCCCACTTTCGATGCCCAAAGGAGGCTGTGACCCCATGGAAATCCTGTGTTGGAGCAGGCTCCTGGCAGGACCTGTGACCCCATGGAGAGGGGACCCCACTCTAGAGCAGGTTTGCTGCAGGACTTTTGTGACCCTGTGGGGAATCCACACTGGGCAGTCTGTTCCTGAAGGACTGCACCCATGGAAGGCACCCATGCCTTCATGAAGTTCATGAAGTTCATGAAGTTCATGAAGAACTGCAGCCATGGGAAGGACTGACTTTGGAGAAATTCATGGAGGACTGTCTCCTGTGGGAGGAGCCCCACACTGGAGCAGGGGAAGAGAGTGAGGAGTCCTCCCCTGAGGAGGACGGAGTGGCAGAGACAACATGTGGTGAACTGACCACAACTTCCATTCGCAATCCCCCTGCACAGCTTGAGGGGAGGAGTTAGAGAATCTGGGAGTGAAGCTGAGCCCAGGAAGAAGGGGGACTTGCAGGGAAAGATGTTTTTAAGGCTTTTTATTTGTCTTTATCATATTCTGATTTTATTGGTAATAAGCTAAATTAATTTCTTTCCCATGTTGAATATATTTTGCCCATGATGGTAATTGGTGGCTGATGTCTCCCTGCCCTTACCTCTATCCGTAAGTCTTTAATTGCATTTTCCCTTGTCTGTCCAGTTGACAAAGCGATTGCTGGAGCAGCTTTGGTGGGCACCTGATGTCCAGTCAGGGTCACTCTACCATACATTCTCAGCAGTTGTATTGATCTATGAATATGTAAGGGTGGAAAATTTCTGTACTCTGATGTACTTGAGGCATAAAATTTGCTATTCTGAACTGCCTGTGATTTAGAAGCCTACAGCAGCATAAAATGGGTGGTATGAGTATACATTTCAGTGGATTGTAAAAAGACTTTTAGTTCTGTAGTCAAATACCAACATGGATACCAACTCTAAATAAGCTTCTTAAGTATTGCACTAACTTTTCAAGGATTATATGACAATAAAATGTGTTTTCAGAATTTTTCCATATAAGAAAAAGACACATCTTAGAATGGGCCTTATTTTCAGAAAGTGTGACATATCCAGCCTTTGAAAATAAAGTTCCTTTAATGGATTAGCAGGATGAACACCCAGAAAATTCTAAAATAATGAATAATTAAAAAAGGGGGGGGGGGAAGAGCAGGGGGAGGAAGGAAATTTTAATTCCTTGAAATTGCTTCAGATAAGTAAGAAGAAACCATTCTATAAAGAATGAAGTAAACAGAAAATAGCATTAATTGGAATAATGCTGATTCCTAGTTTTTCTAAATATTGTTGAGTACTGCAGCTTATGGTACTATAATTAAATTTTTGCATAATTTCTATTCAGAAAAATCTCCAAATGTATTGTAATATAGGGCATCATAACAGCAAACTGATGTGCAGTCAGCAGCTATGATATGAAAAACAAGGTGAGCAAAAAGTTGGAAATATACACATACCACACTTAGGCATAACCTGTTATGTGAAGTGTTTGCCCATATGAAGTAGTGTGTTTTCAGAAGATTAAAAATTAGCTAGGTTTCTAGTGCATTATCTCAGTGTTTGCAGGTATTCCCAGTAGAAAGAAGAGACAGGCTTAGATAACACAGCAAAAGCTGATAAACTTATCTAATAGAAGTCTATTTTAAGTCTGACTGCTTAATGTATCCAAACCCATTCCAAAGCCATTTTATTTACAATCATGTTTATTACATTTGCAACATTTAAGACTGTAATATTACTTTTAATATCTGTTGGATTTGTCATAGTCAATAGAAAAACTTGCTTTGCTGTGTCTTTATATTTTTTTATATATGTAGCATCAAATCAGGGATCAATGACCTGAAATTTATTTCGTCTTATTGTAGGGAAGGACAGTTAAAAAGGTACCTACTTTCAGACTGTCATCAGGATCTTTTCAGTGATTCACTGTTCTGCTCCTCCCCAGACATCCAAGCAAAAGAAAAAAGATGGGTTATTTAACCTAGTCTAAACAACACTAATGAGACCTATTTACATAGCCAGAGTGAGAGGCATCCCAGAGGAGGAGGAACTGAAAGTCATAACACTCCCTGCACGGTGTTCTGGTTCCATATACGCACTCCAGGCCAAGGAGAATGTGAGATGATGTTCCTCATGTGTGCTGTGGCTGTCCCTGAGGCAGAACACTTGTGGAAGCTGTGGGATTTAGCAGCACTTCGCCCCTTTCATCAAGTGTTGTTAGGCAGAAGCACTGTAAATAGCTTGCTGGGACATTGTTTCTGATGTGGGCATTAACATTTTCTTCCACTTTCATGCATTTTCTCTGTCCTCTCACAATCAGGCTTTCTGTTCTGCTCATCATCCAGATAATTCTTTTCCTTCTCCAGTGCAGATTCATTGAGTTTGATAATAAATGATGAAAAATGTATAGCAATTCAGATGAATTTTCACTAGCAACTTCCACAGCTGCATTACTGCTTAAATACTGTGCTTGGAGAAATCTTTTATAATACAGATGTCATGTGGTACATGTTTAATCTTGCCTTTTTTACTTTGGTATCATTCTGGAGAAGACATCATGCTATGACTGATAGTTAATTAGGGGTCTTTCTCCTGTTCAAAAAAAGATAGGGAGGCATGTAGATGAAACAATTCAACATAGGAATTAGTTGTTTCGATCTTGTGATGGTGTTTCTGCCATTTTAAATATAAAACATACTTGACTCCTTTTGACAAAGGTGTGAGGAAGGGTTTTATTTCAGTTGAATTTATACATCCAGGTGTAACCTTTGGGGCAATTTATCTCACCTGTTGTTGATCCTTTCTTCCTTATTTCCAAAGGTGTACCTCACTGCCTCCCAAGGGAACTCAGGGTCATGTGTGAAGATATTAGATACAGAAGATACTCGGGCAGTCAAACAACTCACTATAAACCAACTTTTTCAAAAGAATCGGAAAGACTTGAGATCCTAAATCCTAGTTATTTTCAGTGACACCTATAGCAAGCCCACCCTGCATGTTTAAATAAAACTTATTTTGAGGACTACCTAAGAATCAGAAGCACTGGGATGTGTGATGCAAAGTTCTCCAGTATCTGGGGACGTGTATTCACACCACAGAGCAACTATGTATTATAGAAATGTGACATCATACATTGAGAAGTAGTATTGTTATGTTTGACCAAATAATTTACATAGGTTGTGTATTCTGTGTTCTGCAACATTTGATCTCCATGGAAGACCGCTACATAATATAGTATATCCACCTCAGGAGGGCATACTGTGTTATACCATGTTACATTTTATCGTACAGATGTGTCATTAAAGTATCATAGAATCATTAGCCTGAAAAAGACCTTTAAGGTCACCAAGTGACCCTAACTATTCTATGATTCTATGATTCTTGTTGTATCGCTTGTTACTTGGGAGAAGAGACTGATCCCCACCTCACTACAACTTCCTTTCAAGTGGTTATAGAGTGATAAGGTCTCCCCTCAACCTCCTCTTCTCCAGGCTAAACAATTTTCACCAGCTTCACTGCCCTTCTCTGGACCCTCTCCAGTACCTCAATGTCTCTCTTGTAGTGAGGGGCCCAGAACTGAATACAGGATTTGAGGTGCAACCTCACCAGTGTTGAGTACAGGGGTATGCTCACTGCCCTAGTCCTGATGCCCAAACTATTGAGGATATAGGCCAGGATCATAGAATTATAGAATCACAGAACAGTTAGTGTTGGAAAGGACCTTAAGATCATCTAGTTCCAACCCCCATCCCATGGGCAGGGACATCTCACACTAAACCATGTCACCCAAGGCTTTGTCCAACCTGCCTTTGAACACTGCCAGGGATGGAGCATTCACAACCTCCCCGGGGCAACCAATACCAGTGCCTCACCACCCTCTCAGTAAAGAATTTCTTCCTTATAGCCAATCTAAACTTCTCCTGTTTAAGTTTTAACCCATTACCCCTTGTCCTGTCACTACAGTCCCTGATGAAGGGTCCCTCCCCAGCATCCTTGTAGGCCCCCTTCAGATACTGGAAGGCTGCTAGGAGGTCTTCATGCAGCCTTCTCTTCTCCAGGCTGAACAGCCCCAACTTTCTCAGCCTGTATCCATACGGGAGGTGCTCCCTGATCATCCTTGTGGCCCTCCTCTGGACTTGTTCCAACAGTTCCATGTCCTTTTTATGTTGACGACACCAGAACTGCACACAATACTCCAAGTGAGGTCTCACGAGAGCAGAGTAGAGGGGCAGGATCACCTCCTGTGACCTGCTGGTCACGCTCCTCTTGATGCAGCCCAGGGTACGGTTGGCTTTCTGGGCTGCGAGCACACACTGAAGCCAGCTCATGTTCATTTTCTCACTGACCAACACCCCCAAGTCCTTCTCTGCAGGGCTGCTCTGAATCTCTTCTCTGCCCAACCTGCAGCTGTGCCTGGGATTGCTCCGACCCAGGGGTAGGACCTTGCACTTGGCATGGTTAAACTTCATCCCATCACCTTACAGCCCACCTTACAAGTGTGTCCAGGTCCCTCTGGATGGCATCCCTTCCCTCCGGCGTATCAACCAAACCACACAGCTTGGTGTCATCAGCAAACTTGCTGAGGGCACACTCAATCCCACGGTCCATGTCACTGACAAAGATGTTGAACAAGACCGGTCCCAACACTGATCCCTGAGGAACACCACTTGTTACCGATCTCCAGCCGGAAATAGAGCCATTGACCACAACTCTTTGCCTGTGGCCATCCAGCCAGTTCTTTGTCCACTGAGTGGTCCACCTATCAAGTTGATGTCTCTCCAATTTAGAGACAAGGATGTCATGTGGGACAGTGTTGAACGCTTTGCACAAGTCCAGGCAGATGACGTCAACTGCTCTGCCCCTGTTCATCAGGTTCGTAGCCCCATCATAGAAGGCCACCAAATTGGTCAGGCAGGATTTCCCCTTAGTGAAGCCATGCTGGCTGTCACCAACCACCTCCTTGTTTTTCATGTGCCTTAGCATGCCTTCTGTGAGAATCTGCTCCAAGCTTTTGCCAGGCACAGAGGTGAGACTGACTGGTCTGTAATTCCCCGTGTCATCCATTTTCCCCTTCTTGAAAATGGGGGTTATATTTCCCTCTCAACGTCTCTGTCTGGGTGCCTACGCTGGCCACCGCCTGGGCAGCCAAGGCAGAGCTCCCAGACCAGGCCCTGGTCATACTGTGAGTGCTCACCATCCCACTCGCCTGCCTGCATGAACTGCTGCACAAACTGCCACTACCATGATCCGCCCTGTTTGCCCGCCCTGGTCACCACACTCCTGGTCGCTTGTGCTGCCTGGGGCAGGTTTTTAACCAGCCAGGGCTGGTTCCGCTCCTCCTGGCTCTGCCCCCTGTGAGTCAGCTGCTCGCGTCAGCTGAGCTGCCAGCTCCTGGGCAAGTCCTGTCGAGCACTTGAGGCTCCCTTGGTGACTCTGGCTACTCTGAGTTGAGGCTCCTGGACGCTGATCTTCCCCCCACTCCAGTGTTGAAGGCATCCTCTCTCGAGCTACTCACCTCAGCAATTCAAGCAATTCAAGCAATTCAGCAATTGGCCTTCTTGGCTGCCTGGGCACAACCTGGCTCATGTTCAGCTAGCATCTCATTTATTGTGTGAGAACACACATGGTTGATTCTATAAACAGAGATGCAAGGACAACGAATACTCAGTTTAAAGTTAATTACTTATGTACATTCTCACACTGATGAATAAAATGATCACTAGTTTCTAAATTAAACTAGTGTAGTCTGAGAATACGCTAGATTTGAGGACTCCTTTCCCAGATCCATTTCATTTGTCTTGGACACTTGTCCGGTCCCACCGCGTGGGTCTGGGGCAAGTGATCTTTTATCACACTGCACGGTAAATGCACAGGCCCTCCAGAGATTGAAAAATGAAACGATTTTATTTCTCCCTAAAACTGTGTTGGGAGGAACAAAAGTCTTGGCAAGCTCATATTCTTATAAATGGCCCAACGTATAAAGTAAGGAAAACAAAGAAACAGACTCGCCACCTCGTGGGTCCAGCGACATACTCTCACTCAGCGAGTTGCAGTTCCTTCGATCAGTGACTCTGCTAAGGACCAGAACAGAAGAAAGAATGACGCAGCTCATATTCAATGGCAAATTTCAGAGCTTAGGACATAAGTAGAAGTTAGACTGATTGAAGAGTTAAGCCCCTCTAGAAGGTTTTTTATCCTGTTCATATGTAGGTGTCTAAGATAGGCATGATAAATTGCCATCTGTCTCTTTCTCTTCTAAGCAGATGACTAGTTGAAAGCATGTGCCAGACTGTTAAACAAAGAAAGATACATTAAATGAATTTCAGGAAGAGTTTAAGCTTTGGTATCAAAACTCTCTTATACATCTAAGTTTCAGCTTCTAGACATGTTGAGAAGGGAGTCAGTCTTGACCGCACCTAATTTACACATTATCAGAATAAGCAAATGATGCACCTCTTTTCTCATTTCAACTGATGAGCTCATGAAGGTAGAATTGGAGAGAAAGTGCTATGTGAAAGGCATTGAAAGACTCATTTGGGATGTTGTACATAACTGTCACTGAAATTCTGAAACCCTCGTTTACTTCATATCCTCTCTAAATAGCCAGCTTAGTTCAATAAGCAGTTCTTTGGAAATCAGACTAAGCTTTCTTTCTTTTTCAAGAGGTTAGGTGGACTTATAAGATAGATGTGGAATCTTAGAATCACACCATTTGTCTGTCCCAAACATCCTCAGACCATAAAAAATGCCTAGGGAAATTCCTACCATTTGTTAACTCTCACCATCAGCTAAAAAGCTTGGGGCATCATGCATTAGGAAACCCAGAAGCACCAGTGAGCAAAAAAAAATCCTCTGTGAAACTTGTCTATTACCTCTCAGGCTATAAAAAAAGTGGTGTAAAAAGTGATTTATTTTTTTTTTAATACGTTTAATTCTTAGTAAGGCCGGACTCTGAAGCCTATCTTAAGATTCATCTTATTATAGACACCATGCTATAATTTCATCTACCTTGTAACGCTTCAAAGGTTACTACTTTATCTTACATTGATGCATACAAAGACACCTACAATATACACAAATGCATCTAAGCTACCTATCCTAGAGTCCCTTTACAGGAACTGGAAAAAATGGATACAATTGCTCTCTTATACAGGTTGTGTATTCCTGTAAATATTAACTTTAGAGTGAGATAAATGACACCTTTACAGTGCCTATGTCTCTTATTGTCTGTAAAGTGTGCTTGGGGTGCTTGTTCCATTAGACACATCTGCATGTTATCTGATGAATCCCACAACCAATGTAGGAAGCCAATTTATAAAAAATGTTTGGGTTTTTATTATTATTATTTTAGCACCTGAAGACTCTACACTGACATTTTGTCCTTGCACTAAACTGCTTTGAACTGCCATGGACATTCCTTGCATGAACACATCTGTTATAAGTGTTATTACAAGCATCATTTTAGTACTAAAAAAAAGAGTTGATGGCTTGTTACAAGACATGGGTTGTCCACTGTTTAAGCCATCCTAATCAAAACTTTGAATTTATGATTCAGATATAAGAAGAAAAAAAGAGTTGATGGTTTGTTACAAGACATGGGTTGTCTACTGTTTAAGCCATCCTAATCAAGACTTGGCATTGATGATTCAGATATAAGAGTTGTGAAGTAGTATTGCATTATTTTTTGATGTTGTGAAAGGTGTCATCTTCAAGATGAAATAGAAAAGTGTAAAATTGGTCACACATGAGTACTAAAAATCTGGTCATGATTCTATTAGCTAACTAGCTAAGTCATGACAGCATATGTCAGTCCTGCTAACAATCTATACTGGAAGGTAACCAGCCCTAAACAACATTGTTCAAAGCAGCTGCTGCAGAGGTCACAGAATCATAGAATTGATGGTTGTAAGGGATTGTTGCAGGTCATGCAGTTCAGCTCCCATTTGAAGCAGAACTGCTGTCAATAATAGACCAGGTCACCTGTAGCTTTATCCTACTAAGCCTTGAATACCACCACTAAAGCTGGAAGTTTTTTTTTCATTTGGTTTAATAAATCTGCTCTAGTGCTGCATTACCTTCCTAATGATGAATATTTTCCTAAATGTCTAACCTGAGCTATTCAATACACCATTTGTTTCATCCACCTTGGTTTTACCATCATTTATTTACTGAACAGAGTTTGACTCTTTTGCCTGTAATTGCCCTTCAGGTAACTGCAGCTCACCTTACGAGCTGCAGCTCACCCAAGGCTGCAAACTCATCCTTGAGTCTGCTTGTTGCCAGACTGAACAAGCCTAGCTCTTGTCAATGGCTGTTTTTATTTCCAAGAATGTGAATAATGGTCCAAATAATGGTCCAAATAATGGAGATTAATGAGATCATAAGACTGGAAGTGACCTCATTTAGCCTGTCCATTCTGCTGCAAGTAAGATCAATTGAACCTATACTGTTCTTGGCAGATTATTTCTCTAATCTAAACATTTCCAATGATGGAAGCTCTCTGGCTTCCCTCTTTAGAGACAAACTGAGATTTCTAGTACAAATTGTTACAGAATGCAAAATTTGGTAGGTTTTGGGGCCCAGGATATTCTTCTTTCACAGCCCCATAGCTGCAGGTCTGCTACAATTTCATGTCCCAACTTGAGTCAACAGCGAGAATAACCACATCCTCTCCATCGGCACGCACGCTACAAATGGCACATAAAGTCATTACCACCTGCATAAACACAAACAGTGAACAATACCAATGGCTCAATCCTGTTCCTCTCCTCCTGCAGATTAGGGTTAAAGCTTGCTGGTGGAAGACATACACACACTTATATACATATGGGCTCTTTCCTGTAGCTGGACATTCAGTTCACCTAGTTGATGCCTCCCAGACCCTGGTTTCCTCTAGCTGTTGTAACCCAGAGTTGAGTCCTCTCAGCCACCAGCTTCCTACTCTGGGAGGTTGTCACATACACCTTTTCTCCCAATACTCCGCTTTAATTTCTCTAACATGTATACACAGAACTTCAGATAGGAAATGCATCCACCCCAACGATAGTTAGAAGAAGGATTTAATAAGAATATAGACTAGACTGTAGTGATCATATGTGCAGGGCTATCCAGATAAGCATACTGGCCAGTCACCTGTTTGCAGGCAATTACTCCCTCTTATAATCTTTTTTTTCCTGTTTTTCCTCACTGATCCACCCTAAGAACTCACTTTACCATTTTTGGTCCTTGTCGTAAACTTATTTCATGTTCCCACAATTCCCTTAGACATCTCATAATAGGTTTTGCACAATCTGCATATTCTCTTCCCACTGAATCCCACGATAAGTCCTACATCTCTTTAGGCAGTAACTCTTTTAGTCTTGATGGCCTTCCAGAGAGATTCTTTTCTTGATGTGTCTCGGTAGGTTTCACAGCAGGGGCAGTGATCTAATTATTCTCTTGTGTTTGGAGGATCTTATCCAGTGTGCTCCTGATTAGGTTACTATAATTTCTCCACCTGTTGTCCTTTGATCCTTGCCAGGTCTTTGTGTTCGCTGTGGTTAGCCTTTACTTACTTAGCCTAAGAGAATTCACTAACCATGGAGAGACATACAAACATATTATGAGACACATCATAGTGAACTGCTGTCAGTACAAAAAATTATACTAAATGATGCAGTGTTTTTCAGGCTTGTTTTAGATGAAAAATAGACAACATTTTATTCCAAAGATGTTCTTCATTGGCTGGAAAACTAGTGAAATAATATCATAGTAAAAAAAGAGCATAACAACATTGAACAAAACCTAAATCCATTGATCATTTCATCCACTGTATAATACCTGAAGAAGCATCAAATGTTTTTAGAGAAATATTTCAAAAATTAGTGCTGAAAATATTTCCAAAATTTCTATTAAAACATATATTGTACAGAAAAAGACGTGTAAGAATGCACCTAGCTGAATTTACTGCCAGCTAAATAAGCTGAAGATCATAAAACCACTGCTTTATCCTCACACTTTGATCACTTTCACTTCTATGCAAACCTACAATAGCTAACCAAATGATTTAATTGCTCTAATCCTGACTCTTGCTTTCATTCCATTTTTCTTAATACGCTTTGTTATTGCTTTTGAGGTGATCATTTAGGCTGCTTGCATTCCATGTAAAATGATTATACTGGAACATCTTCAGGGCATAAAAACGTGCATTTAACATTTTCTACAAAGCATTCACCAAATATTTGAAAGCATGTTGGCATGGTTTTAAATAAAACTAAATGTAAATACTCAGACATACATTTACTAGGTTCTTTTCTAAACTAATATTAGAAATAATGCTTGGGGAGTTCTGTTGTTTCATTTTAAAAAATCAAGTTGGCATTTTGTTCCTATTGTTCAAAAGAGTTTTTCAATCAAAAAACAGAGTGCAGAAGAAAATAAGTCGGGAGAATATTCTGAAATGGAGCTCCATTTAGAGGATTCAGCAATAAATTCAAGGGGGGCTTTATTTAGATATGGCAGACTCAATTAGCATCTCATTAGCAATAAGCTGTATAAATAGGCATGTTAAGCAAAGAGGGAAAAAAGTCAATATTCTGCAGGCAGCCACTCAGTGTCCCAGCACCAAGCTTTCAACACATACTGAAGCTCTAATTAGAAGCTTGTCCATGTGCATGCATCAGTCATTAGCTGCCTCTCTACTGAAAGGCAATAATGAATTGAGCCCTTTAATCTGACATTAATAAATTGCCACCATTTTAAGAGGCATTTGAATGTAAAATGGTGATGTTCATTATCAAAATTATGTTTGATAATTTGGGTTTGTTCTACATCATTGAGGGGGATAATTTTCATACTGTTAGGGCTCCTTTCAAAAAACAGGTTTGGATGCTTATGGTTTCCCTCACAGAACTTTAAATGAGTGTCTAGATCTGTAAGGATCAACACTATAAACTACAGATGTGTATATGATGATGTAATGACATGTTTCCTGCCTCTTGTGGTTATGCATGCAAAAGTAATTGAACATGACTTGAAGGTATGCCTAGGGGGAAAACCACTTATGTTCCTATTATAACATTCCTTCTGTACAACCTGAGACCATCAGGAGGAATTCAGGTCCTTATATATGAAAAATATATGACAAATACTTTGGGCCTAGGCAAGCCCTCTATCTCACGTTCTGAGTCAGTTTCCTCTTTTACTAGGTTTTAATCCTGCTGTATTTCATCTTATGTATGAAACAAATGACAAAACAGACTATAATGCTTCATAAGTATGGCACAAGAAATCAGTCTTTGGGTCCTGAACCACACATCATCACTGAACAAGGGCCAAAACTGGGCTTTTTGGAGCTACATCATGCCACTAGTGAGGCTGTGCAAAGATTGATAGGTAATATGGTCCCCATTCTGATACAAAGGCAGCCCTACCACATAGTGCAGTGGAAGACACAGAAACTTTTACAGTTTTTGTTTTGTGAAATACTCTCAGAAATCTTTCTCTTTGGCTCTAGTTATGTGATGGATATTCTTTGTGTCATTAGGCGTCCATACAGCTACCTTCATGAGTGGGTTCACATGGCTGATTAGCGACCTTTGCATTAGCGGGTAAAAACTGAGAATGCTCAAGTTAATTGAAGCAGAACTGTTATGGTATACATAAAAAAGCAAATAACTTCCTGACCAGGGAGTATAAAGATAAATTCTATATTGCCCAAGTTCAAAGAAAAACTGTATTCATTCATGACTGTAACACAACAGTAAAAATGTACTTACTGAAACTGTGCAATAGCAAATAGGACTTTTTGCCAAACTATATCTACCTAACAGGCAAAATCAACTGCATTATAGAGAAATATCATAATGTTATCTTGAAATATTAAAAATTCATATAAAACCCCATACTTCTATGTCTCAACTACCTAGCAAAATAAATTTAATATTAGAGAAATATTGTGAGACTAAAATGAGAGAAAACTGCTTATCTACCTTTTCTTGCATTTCCTCAGTGAACCGCCAATTCATTAGAATTAGAAGCAGTGTACGTTCAAGTATGATTATTGGAAACCATGTTTCTAATACCATGAGCACAACACTTATTTGCCAATTATCTTATATTATTTTTCCCTGTTTTTGAACATCTTTTCCAAAGAAATAACATCATAATCATAGTCTATATTTTTTAACAACATTTCCAGTACCTTTGACAAACTGAATAATATTATATATAAATATATAATATTATAAATAATAATATTGTATTCTATACAGACATGTTTTCCTCCATGCGACAGTATTATGTATAAGGTGTATCCAGAACTGTTTCCCTGTATCGGTTTGTGTTGTACTAAGTACATTCTTACCTCCAGAACACCACTGCAGACAGTTTTTCTAGGCCAAACATTTCTCACTTAAATGTTTTTTGTATACACTTTCCACAGTTTTTTATGGAGATCATGCTTCTGTAGAAATAAGGATAGAGGGGTTTTTATGATTAAATAGATATGGATAGGATAGAAAAAAATGTTGTATGCCCTTTGCATTTTCTCCAGCTATTATAAAGCTATTGGATGGTCAATGAATATTTAATTATATAAAATTGAATTTATTTAATTTGGTGATCCAGAAGACGGGTTTTGAACTATGAACTGAAGAAAAAGTGGATTTGCCACATTTTCCTTGCCAGCTCACATCACCTCCGGTTTTTTTTTCAGCCTGACTTTGATAGGTAGACTAGAGGCTCTTGCAGCAGGAGAGTGTGTAAAACATTCTGTGGAGCTTCAATTGCACTAATCTTAATGCAAACATTAAATATGCTTAGCTTATAAAAATGATTTATTAATTTAGATAAGATATTCAGGGAAGTTACTTAAGAAATTTTAATTCATCGAGTAATTTAGTGTCATTTAAGATGAGGTTCTAAGTAGAAACTAGTAGTGATTTTATGTGGAAGTTAAATAACAATTGCCTTGGCTTTTGTTTTACCTATGTCAACTAACATACCCTCTCAGAAATATTTTGTCCTTGGATTTTCAAGGTGGAACGGAGAAAAGCTGATAGACCTAAATTCACTTTAAGTCAATATTCTTAATTAAAATCTATTTCACTAATAGTCTGTCTAATCCTTGGCAGTGCTTTATCTCACTAAAGATTCAGCAGACGTGACAGAGGATTAAAGTCAGACAGCTGAAGCAGCTACAGTCACCAGACAGTCTCCCACCCTGCCCTTCTAATAGATGCCTGATGTCTTGGGAAGAAAGTTTCTAACCCAGCATGTTAAAGAACAAGTAAATTTCTAAGCTAACATACTGAATTGAACTAACCCTACTTGCTGCTTAAGAGAGTGAAAACTTTAGCATTGCAAGACCTGCTACACAAATAGCACAAATAACAAACGTCTGTATCTGGGTAATAACATCTGTGAGTGAATGACAGAGATGGCTAGGGTGTCAACAAATTTATCCATCTGATTTCCATCTGCTGCTATGTTCTGATGTGTGACATATTCAGACCTCTGAACAGAACAAAATGCTTGTGAAGCATTCTTGTTGTAGAGGTCCACTCAGAAAAGTAACTTTTTTGTTGTGAATATTCTGCCTTTAGACATCTTCTGTTTGAGGAATCATGTGTTGCTAGTTCTGACTACCTAATCCTAACTACATATATTTCAGAAATATATTCCCAAATTTCCTACCCAAGATCCTGTGAAAATGTAGAGATTCTACACAGACATTGGTATAATTTGTTATAAAAAAACCAATTAACTCCTAAAGGCAGTTGCAAGTCCTTGCCATGACTTGACTTTTTTTCATCTGAAGTTGTATTAGTCAAATATGGATATGTTCTTTGTGGGTGACTAGATTATTCCTTTTTTAGATTGCAGTGATGTCTCTGTTTAATGCATATCAAATTTATAACGTACCCCATCAAAATGAAATTGTCTCTGCTGGAAAACACTTAAAGGAATGCATCAAGCAAAATTTAGTGTTCTGCAGTGCGGTTGTCTATATTTAAGCTTTTATTTTACTTCCTTTATGGACAGTGAAGACAAATAAGCACTACTAAGAATGTCTCCTCTTTATTGCAGAGGATCCTGATTATTTATTTATGACTTAAGTTAGACAATTAGATAGATTACATGAAAGAGCTCCAGAAGTGCTTATTTATCTTCATGGGTAATAAAAGTCTAGGATGACTAGTTAAGATATAGGCACGTATATTATAAAATTTAGTAGAAGAATCCTGCCATATTGATAAAAATATGTCAGTTTTAATGTCACCTACCAGCTGAGGTTTCCTCTTCAGTCAGTAGAGAGAAGGCAGTGCTTCCTTAAGGACTTTCTCGCTGAGATCATTCACAGTTTTCTTAGGGCAGGATAAATTGTTGAACTGGCATCTGAAAGCCACCGTTTATTGCCATTATATTGAGGCAATCTAGGTAAACAGCTGAACATCATAGCATTTCGGTTTTCAGGTAGTTGTTAAGGAAGATGAATCTTAGTCATTCAAATTTTAATGTTTATTTATCCATTTTTCTTAATCACTGTCTACTTGAAATACATTTCCATGATTCTTTAATAATGCTTCAAGGCTCTATACAACTATCATAAACTTATATAAAGGTTGTTTCTGGGTTTTCTGCACTCTTACCAGTTTGTATCTAAACATAACATTTTCAGGTGATGTTCTGTGAAGTTCTTCAGGAATTCTTCTGTTGGTTTCCTACATTTGATGACTATTGAACACAAATATCTTCCAGTATTTCCAAAGCTAAAATTAATTTTATTTAGTTTTTTAATTATAAATTAAATGACAATTACAGAATAAATAGTATCATTACTTTGCATGTAAATGAATTTATAATATTCTTTACATTGAAAAAACATCAAAGAATCATACCAAAAACCTTGTTCAAATAAAAAAAGTATTCAAAATGCAGCAGACCTTAATTTGGTGTTCATGTGATGAGAACTGTAAGATAAAAATGCACTTTAGTAGGAATAAAAGTATAAAAGCTGAGTTAAACCTCTAAAAAATGTTTCTTAATTATAAATGTAATTATGCCTGGCTTAAAATGCCTGTTGTTTTTTTTTTTTTTCCTAACATTTCTGTAGTTCAACATTATAAATTTAGAAAACCAACTGGTTTTGTAATGGCTTTTGCTTCAAATGAGAAAAAGTGTATTTAGCCTATTACCATAGATGATGTTGGCCATGTTAGAAAGGTCAGTAAATCTCTTTACTTTATTTAAATTGTCATCTCAAAGAAAAAAATATGCTTGTTTATATAATTTAAAATAATAAACCTCTTTCTAGGTCTGTAGTCACAGTATTTATAGATGTTTGCTGTATAAGGCAGAGAAATTCCATCAGCATTAAAACAATTATAGAACAAAAATTTTCTCTTCAGGTTTCTTCGTGGTTTTAGGACGTAAGCTTTTAGTCTTCTCCAAATGCTGGTCAAACAAATATTAGCTACACTATGACTGGTCAGTCAAAAATTTTAGGTTACTTTTGGACACAAGTGCAGAATTAGTCTCACAGCTCTGAATGATGTGCTTTAAACCATACATCTTTGAGGAATATCTGAGTAGTGTTTGAGGTAATAAAAAATTTTTTTGAAAAGCTTTTTAGGCAATATAAAGCTACAATATAGAAACCCAGCAAACATACGTTACAGGTGATGTCATATACCTTCATAACACATCATCTATCTTCATATATTAACAAAGTGTACATTACAATAGTTAAAGCTTAAGATAATGGATTTATGGAAAAGAATGACAAAATACATGTTTGAAACAAAGCATCCTCCAGATTTCTTCTCCTATTGTTTAGCATTTTGGTGTTTGTCTAAACCAAGCTTCATTCAGCACATTTATAATTACTTGATTCTCTGCTAGATATTGGCTAAGATCCCAAACTCTACAATCAGACGAACTAGGGATAAATGGGGTACACCTGCAACAGAAAATTACACAGAATGAGAAATTGGATTACCTATACTGTTACTTTGTTATTAGAGAGATCTCTGTCATTTGGCTGAGGCAAAATAGAACTATACAAACATTACCCAGACTCAATTTGAGAGTTAGCATGCATGATTAGGCAGGGACCTTTCCGTAATAGTGTCTTGAATGTGCCACCTTGTTTTGGCTAGTAAAAGTGTTTAATAATGTGGATGTTCCAAAATTGTGCCAATTGGACTCCACAGACCCTGGCTTGCTTCAGTTTATTGATATATATAGTTGCTATGAAAGATGTGATTTGAAGGATGAATGAGTTTAATCAACTGAGTTAATCCAAAGAAGAGCCAGCAAAACGCTTCTGGTATCAGAGAGAAGAAAGGAAGTACAGAAAAGGAGGAAGGGAGGAAGGAGATTCAGAGAAGAAAGAAGTGACATGTCTTCTTTGGCAATCATGGATTCTTAAAATGGCTCAGCTAGTCATGAAACCTCAGCTCAGCACACATCTTTACAGTGAAAGTTGGGGTTACTAAATATTTTGCATTTTATATTTGACTTTTACAATGTATACTTATTTAATTACAAGATGCCTCCAGGAAAAGAGGATAGGAGTGAAGATATAATTATATTCTGTAACAAATATGTGAGCTGACTAGCAGTGAGCTTTGTTTATTCACAGTGGATCTCGGACTGTTTCTTTAAAATAAGGATAAGTAATGGTGCTGGAAATTTTGACGTAACAAAAAGGAGTGTCCCAACCACGTGGTAACTACTAATTGGTTACTAAAATGTCTGCTCTGTGCTTCTACTCTTCAATCATCTGATGCACTTATCAATATCCTAGTCCTATATCCTAAGTTTGTTGAAGATCCCTGGTCCTTCCTGGGATTCTGAATTTAAGTAGACACAGACGCATACAAATCTCAGGGTGAAGTGCAGGTAAGGTAGCCTGTGCCAGATATTAGACTAGTTTGGAAGAGAAGAGGACAAAGCTTGATTGGGGAAGCGCATAAATGTGCCATACCCTTTGACCCCAGGAGCAGTTTGCTGTCTTGGGACAACTCAGACTTATTGTAACTCAGGTTTTTTGAAAAGATGAGGAAGGGCTAGCAAGTTCCTAGTGCAGGAGAGAGAGAGCCGTGTGTAGGCAGCCATCTTGTTCACATGCAGGGTACCAGCATCTTGCAGTGCAAGACCAAGAAAAAGGAAGGGTAGAGGAGGATAGAGCAGTCTGAGGCCTAGAAAACTGGATGTTCTGAGAATTTGGGGTCCATGCTGCCAAAATAAAGTATGGGTATGCTGACAGTAGACCTCATGCACAAAGTATGCTCAGCTTTGTATGTTGCACATTTCCTCTGGCTGGATTACAACGGTATCACACAAACAGTAAAAATATTTTCCCTCTGATTCCTGAACCTGTCTAAACAGAAAAGGATGAGACACAGCTCTTGCAATTCAGAAATATTTATTGTCAATTTATTCTAGTCCTTAAAAAATATTGAAGAAAGTAGTGTTTAGTCAGTCCCTCTGATACACAGTATTTTTTTATTTTCGTATTTTACCATTCAGACTAGTTTAATCAAATGAGAAGAAGAGTCTATTCCTTATTTTGTCTTTGTAACCAGGTCTTTCAGGTCAACATTGTAAAAACATGAAAGAATGACCTTCCATCTCCCTAGACAGCTCACAGTCTGTATTCAAACAACTTGAAAGCCAGTCACTGAATTCTAAATAAATTCAGAAAAATAGGTTTCACTTAGAGGAAATTACATTTTAGAACAAGTCTAGAAATAGCTGAACTCACTGGGCAAATTTTTTATAAACCACCAAACAAAATCAATTTTATCGTAGCTGTGGCAGTTGCATACATTAAACAGAAAGGACCACTTAGTTTGAGCATTTTTGAACTATGAAGACAACACTTTCTGAAACAGGACTATCAGGCAAAGTTCAAACAATATTCAATATCATAGAAAAGATGTCTTTAATGCATTATTTAAGTAGTAGGTAGGAAATAATCTTTTTATGAGGTGTCACTTGAAATATATTCAATTGTAGGAATTACAATGCTTTAGGAAAACTTAGAAAGACTCTGCAAAAAGTGAAGAAAAGGAGGCTTCATGGAGGAACTTGCCACAGACAAGTAATATACTCCTAAGTCTCATTTTTAAAGACGCTTGTCTTTCTAAGTTGTCTGTTGTCCTTCAGGTTCAGAATTCAAAGTTATTTTTTTAAGAAA
This sequence comes from Psittacula echo, assembly GCF_963264785.1. Classification (NCBI taxonomy): domain Eukaryota; kingdom Metazoa; phylum Chordata; class Aves; order Psittaciformes; family Psittacidae; genus Psittacula; species Psittacula echo. The sequence goes on from NC_137738.1 coordinate 95,012,530, forward strand.
GAATAAAAGGGAGGAGTGTTTTTGTGAACAAGTGCATAATAAATTGGCTGCTACAGATTGCAAGGAGTGACACATTAGAATGCCTTTGAAGCATATTTGTTGACCTGAAAAAAGTCCAAAACCAAACCCTGGAGGTTATGATTCATTACACTAGCAAAGTGCAAGTTAGAAATCAGGTCTGTGCTAGTGATCTTGGGTCTCTTCAAAGGTAATAAAGAAAGACAAAATGCTGGAGAACTGCTTATCCCATTTATCTTAAACATTTGGCTATGATGGAATGAATTTCTTTTCATAGTGTCAGTATTTACTTTTTGGATGCTTCCTTCTCCTATCTATACCTTTGCAGCTTTAGTGATTCTAGTGCAGTCTGTTTCTACTTAATGGCATTAAAAACTTCCGAATAATGGAAAGTATACTTATAAATCCGAAGTGCACTTATAAACGCTTTATACAATTAGTAATTCTGCAAAGTAAAATTTCCTTAACATATAGTAAAAAGGTATGTGACAGATATGTATCTACCTTTTAACTGAAATACATTTTGTTCTGTCTTTGGCATTCCTTAACTGGCCTTGTGTACACAAATTGATTTTGGGATTGCTCACTTAAGTAATTATTATTTTTTAAAATCTTTGTGTGCTTCTCACACCTTAACTGATAGCTAATTTTCTTTTAGAAACGATAACTTTAAACCAATGTATTTTCTCTTTTCCTTAGTATAGCCAGTTGCCATCAAGCCAAATTGGAAGGGAGGGAAAGGTATACAAGCATGGTAAATTGATATACAATATTTTTAAACCAAATTGATTCACTGGTAGTATAATATTAACCTTAAAATCATCTTGCTTAATGCCAAGAACCTCAAGCAATCCCATAAAAAATAGTTTATGTGATTTATAAAAAGAAAATAGACTGTGGACTGTATGCTTTTATCTCTTCAGACAATAATTATTAGGAGCATATTTTGTACTGCGGAGGTTCTTTCAAAGAAACCTCTAAACCATGCAGTGCAGCAACCAACCTTTCTATGGCAAAAAAAAAAAAAAAAAAATGCTGTTTTGTGGCTAATTAAACTTTCTTGGTAGATATCTATGAAAATATTTTTTACAGTTTTGAGGATAGCTTCTCATATTTTACACTACTAAAATGCACTTATTTTCCCCTGAATACTCTTCTTCATTAAAACAAAAAGTATCACAACAATAAAGTTAGCCATTTATTTTAGATGTATTATATCCATAGCCTCCCTTACAATTTTCCACACAATTATACTGACTTTTTTTTGTGATCCCACAATTTTTAATTTATCCTATACAGCACTGATAAAGCATTGAAGGATGTATGCCCTTGTTTTACTAAGATGTAAAAAAAAAATTCTTTCTTAAGCTGTATGGAAACTTTTTGATAGAAAACAACCTAAATGCACACTATTTGTTGGTGACATAACCATAGTATCATAATGTGTTTAAAATATTATCTTCAGTTTTTCTTGTATGATTTTCACTTCTTTTCAGACTGTTCCTACATCTATGCTATTAAGAGCATAAATTTTAAAATTGAGAATTCATTTTTTTATTGGAACTGTCTGCCATGTGGCTCTGCTTATAAATTGAGCTCTGGTAATAAGTAATAAGGACCATGAGTACAAGCAGACTCTTAGAAGTATTCATCTTCAGAGAACTTACGAGAGTTCTCAGTGACCCAAACATGTAACTGCTACAAGAAAAGAGAGAGACCAGGCCTTTGTATACGACAGATCTGACTCACTAGAAAGGAGATGGATGAAAAGCACTTTCAGGAATAATATATGTGTATATATATAATATGTGCAATATAATATGTTTATTACTTTCTGAAAAAAGATTTGTCAAAAGATTATTTGAAGCAACAGACTGCCTGAAAAACATAGAAGCTGATACTGGAGCCCATGTTGAACCATCAGGAATTAGTGAAAAAGGAAATCTAGACTACATCAAAATACTTATCCCTTTGTTCCCAAAGTTTGCAATAATGATCTTCTATTACTGTAAAGAAACATTGGTCATACTGGAAAATAAATGGATGCAAAAATGCGGTAATTTTGGTGCAAAGAAAATGCAGAGAACTAAAGAACAGCAAAAAGTATGAACAAATGAGTATATTTAAATATCAGCATCTAAGTGGCTTATACAGATTCACTTTATGGCCAATCAAGTGAAAAAAAAGGAAAAAAAAAGGAAAAAAAAGGAAAAAAAAGAAGAAAAAAAAAAGCACTTTCAGGGACAGTACATGTCATCCTAAAATAAATGTGAAAAACGTATCAAGTAAACTATCATTCTGTTGCTCCATTTAATATATGTTTCTATAGGCAGCACCTAACTTAGCTATGATGTGCACTGAAAAGTGAGACTCAGCTGGAGGTTAAGAACCTCAGATTTGTATATCTGCACAGAGGTATACAATGTGTCTCCTACTCCTGGTGATGAAGCTCTCATTGGTACTGTGACTGGACCTTGGAAAACAATTTGTCTTATTATTAAGAAGACTATAACAGAATAATTAATTTGTTTGAAAGTAATTATTTAGTGCTTCTTGAGCTACTGTGAGTTTTCCAGGATATTCATATAGGGCTCACAGTTATAAAAAGAAAATATAGGAGTCAAAAACGTCTAGGAACATCAGTTAGAGATAATATTGAGGGTCCAAGACCAATTGAAATTACACTAAAAGCTCATGTTTAGCAAACTGAATCATGGTTGTAATGGAGAATGGCTGAACACCCATTCTAGGACATGACTGACTTTTGATTCGAAATTCAATTCAGTTGTTAATCCAAAGGCATATAATGCCATTTGAAACATCCTGCAGCTTCTGGCTTTCATCTGCCTTTCCAACAAGACATCCACACTCCATAGGTCTTGAGCTACAACTGCCAGTAGACTCACGTGCACTTCACACAGGTATAGATGCTTTCAGACGAACATCTCGGTTTGAATGCCTTTGTCTTGAACAGTATCCTACCACAGACATCTAAAGTTTGGTGAGATGATTGACGGTGTCCTGTATCTTTCTTTCCTTCTTTGTTACAGTTAGTTCTGAAGTATCAAATTGTCTGACAAATCTAGATGAAACATCTGACCTATGTGAATTCAAGGCCCGGCTGGACAAGTTCCTGTGTGATGTACTCTAGGTTACCCTGCTCTTGCAGGGGGGTTGGACTAGATGATCTTTTGAGGTCCCTTCCAGCCCTTGGGATTCTGTGATTCTGCGATTCTGTGAATGTAATTACCTCTAAAGTCTACCAAGATCAATGCTGCTTTCAGATGAGAGTATATAAGGAGGCTGAATAAAAGGGGAATGGGGTCAAATTTGTTTAAATAGGCTTAATTTCAGTAATCTATCATTTGCCTTTCCCCTAACTCCTCGTTTGAATGGGTTAGTCAAAATTAATCTGATTATTTATTTTTTTCCTAGAAAAATTTTCAAGACTAACTATGCTTAATAGGTTATAAAACTGACCTATGCTCTTTTTTTTTTTCTAATGTTCCATAGCACATTTTAATGCTATATCTTAAATATTTAGGAGTATATTTTCAGATTTTCATTTTATTTTAATGCAAATTTAGGGTCCAGCTGGAGGACCATTAATTCAATTTCAGCTCATGAAAATCTGCAAATATATGTCTAATTTGAATCCTGCTTTTAAATCTCATTTTTAGTAGTATTTATGAATACGTGTGTGCTTCTGGATGTAATTTCTAAGCACAATTTCTACTGAACATACAAAATAATATCCTAATGTCTTTCCTCTTCCAAGTTTATATTCTGTTGTGCAAGCATTTTCACTGAAAAAAAAAAATGTATGCAGATGACTAATTTTATTGGTTTCGTATAAATGATTTCAGGCGTATGATCTTAGGCTAAATTGCAGGTGCAGATTAAAAGAAGTAAGTTATTGCACAGATATGAAGCTGAAACTAGAAACCATTAGTTCTGAATTGTGCTACGAATTCGGGGTGTGAGAACATGCAAAGCATGAGTGAACTGCATCCTCACACTGCTTGTGCTTCCTGTATTGTAGGAAGGCATCTGATGCACACTGCTGTACTCAGTAGTACAGTCCTCTGGCTAGCTAAAACAGTGTTATATCAGTTGAATCAGTTTTATGGTGGAAGAGCTGTGGGAAGATACCATAGAATAAACCTCAACCCTGTCATAAACCTCAGCCTTTTAATTTTAAGATAAAAACCAAGGGAATTGTAAGATCTATGTGGTCTAAATTGTGTGTGAGAAAATATGGTGCCTAAAATATGTAGCCTAAATAAGATGCCTGCATTTGTTGTTGTTAGAGCTCATGTTAAACTTACTGAAAAATAGACTTGTAATTAATCCAAAACATTGATGTTGCACTTATTTACCTAGAAATATAGTGAATATCCAGCCCCCACTTCACCTATGATTTTGTGATATATATCAATGTATTTTTCATAAGTTCACCATCAAGATAATCTGTAACTATAAAGCAGATCCTGAATCCCTTGTGTACTGTTTGTAAAACATCTCTCCTTTTGTCCTGTAGGTCTGGTAATTTCTGTTCATTGCTTATTTTAGGTTGCCATTGTGACCTATTCAGAATTCAATTTACCTCATTTCCCCAGATCAAAAATCACAACAGATATTAAATGTATTGTGAGTATTTTTTAAACTCTTTAGTACAGCATGGTTATGTTCTCTGAACTAATTGTGAAAATGTGAGCTCTGTCTCTTTTTTTTTTGATGGATGTTTAAATTTAGTAATCCCAGGCTACACATAATCACCTTGGACTCCCTCTAAAACCAATGGGGGAATAAAGACATCTCAAAAGGTGGTTCATTTGACCTTGTCCAAATCTTTATTTCAGGAAGATATATATCTTCCTTTGGATGTGCCAATTTCTCTCAGTTAGCTATAAAAAGAACTAATGTTGCTAGATGACAGGCATATGTCTACTTTAAGTCATGCCAATCCCAGCCTAGCTGTCTAATGCAATTTATTTTTTTTCATCCTTTTCCCTTTAGAATTCAATGGTTCATGTTTTTTTGCTATGACTTACAATTAAAAAAAAAAAATAATTAAAATCCTTCAAATAGAATTTCACAGGCACAGGGAATTACATATTAAAAAATGACAAAGGACCCTACCTGCCTTATTGGACAGATCATTTAAGCCATATGCGCTTAATTTTGCAGTGTGTGAAAAGGAATTACATATTTGCACAGTAAATAAACATTCTTAATCTTTTAGTAGGTTTGTGCCAAAGTAGCCAATTTAAAAATGAATAAGGTATATACATTCCTCTACTAAGTAAGAACTATGCAGCTCCTTTGGCTGCCTCTTGCATTACTGCATACCCCTTCTTACAGAACTCATACATTCCAGTTTTCTGCTTTTTTGCTGTTGTTGATGAAGGATGTATGTTACATTTACACATTCTATATATTCCACATTCCTTTTACTTAATTACACATTTAGCATATTTTCAAAATGCTAGTAGTATATTAACACTTGCCTTCAACAGGGTTGGTGTAACACACACATGGTACCTGTATATTGAACATATCCCCACTTTCCTGGAAGGAAGACAAAGCCTTCCAGTGTAGTTGTATGTGTCCTAGACTCACATGTAAGCCAAGTTCCCCTGCCTAAGCTGCCACCCCAGAAAGAGGAAGAGACTCATGGAAGACAAAAAAGAACACACAAATTTTCCAAATTCCAGGGTAACACTAGCTAGGGAGTTGTGGAAAAGGGTCCATGTTGTGGTTTAAGCCCTGCGGTAACTCAGAACCATGCAGCTGCTCACTCACTTCCCCTTTTTCCTCCTCCCCAACTCCCGGAGGGATGGGGAGGAGAATCGAAAGAATGCAACTCCCACAGGTTGAGATAAGAACAGTCCAGTAACTAAGGTATAACACAAACTACTACTGCAACCACCAATAACAATAATGATAAGGGAAATAACAAGGGAAGAGAATACAACCACTCACCTACCACTGACAGATACCTAGCCTGACCCAAGCAGTGATCTAACCCCCCAGGGTAACTGCCCCCAGTTCATATAGTGGGCATGACATGCTGTGGTATGGAATACCTCTTTGGTTAGCTTCAGTCAGGTGTCCTGTCTCTGCTTCTTTCCAGCTTCCCCTCCTCCCTGGCAGAGCGTGAGACTCCTTTGTCAGAGTAAACATTACTGAGCAGCAACTAAAAACCTCGGTGTTATCAGCGCTGTTCCCAGGCTGAAAGTCAAAACCACAGCACTGCAACAGCTACTAAGAAGGAGAAAAATGACTGCTACTGCTGAACCCAGGACAGTCCACGATGGAAGAACCCACTCTGATGAGACAGACAGGTTTGTATATCACTCCTGACAGCCTAGGGGATCCAGCAGCAGGAGTTCTGCAGACAGAGACAAGCAGCAAGTAACAAGGCAGCCTCTACATCCCATTGCTGCTTCTCTGAGCCATTCATCCCTCAAGTAATTTAATAAGCGTTCCATTAAGAAAAAGTGGATGCCTATGATTCTTTGCTGCAAGGTATAGCACACAAAGCTTCAAAGAAAGCTCATAATGATATTTTTTAGTCTCTGTGCAATACTGTAATCTGTCATACATGCTTTTTTTTTGTACAAGAAAAACCGAAGAGGGGAAAAATGCTTTTTATAAGACAGGTGCAGCAGATATTTTTTGTGAAATTTGTATTTTATCAGGCATGGATTTCATCTTTAAAACAAAAGTGTCACAGGCACCAATCATTCTGAAACATTATTAAAAATCTCTGGGATTGCTCTCAATTGTGCCTCTGAGGTTTCATTTCAGCTTTGAAACTTTATCTGTTCAGTGATATCTTTTTCAGGACATTTTGATTGTCAAAAGAATACATTGAATATTTGATTTATCTTTCTTTTTAGAAATGTTCATTCTGTAGGGTTTTATTAGTAAATTACGTCCAAGATTAATGCTTAGAGATACAGAAATTGAAATTATCCAAGCTTTTATCCATTTAAAATAAAAAGATTTAGTTTTACTTCAGATTGTATAAGAAAAATATTTCTTTCTAGTCATCATGATGAACAAAGGAACCCCTCACTTTTAAACATGAGCTCATTCATTCCTTCTTTCTCTTACAAATTAATATATATATATTTCTTTAAATAAAAAATACGAGGAAGACTAAGTGGACAAAAGAGTGTTGTTTCTCTTCTTCCCATCCTTAATATATTCACAAAAGAACTGTAGAAAGCTGATAAATTGTCTTTGAAAACTTCATATTAAGATACTATTTTTTTTTGTGTGACTGAATGAATGATAGTTTTGACAGACTGCATCTTCTGAACTATGTGCAATACTATAGCTTTATGAATTCTTTCTTGGTGACATCAGCATTGCAAATGTACATTACTACTATGTTGTAACACAAAAGAAGCTAGAGATAGGAAAAGAAATTATGAAGAATTATTAAAAAAAAAAAGGGGGGAGCTTAAACTTGATTTTCAAGTTAAAAAAACAGGAGAAATAAGGAAATAAGGGGGTTCCCTGCACCTGGAAGACTTTGCATAGTTCAATAAAAAACAGCAACCTCAGAAATATCAAGTCTTGCCTTTTTAAAGAGGGTAGCTGCATCCAGACTCACTACTAACTTCAAGCTGTAAAATGAGGGAGTGCTACTTGGAATGTCCAAGTGCCAGTCAGGCACCAGTGTCATAATTTAATTGTCCAACTGATGTAGTTACAGTGCTTGGAGGCCTGCCTTGGCATTGTGCAGTTTCCTAATATATGAGTAGCCAAAACATCTCTGTGCTTCCACAAGTGGAGCAATGTTTTGTATATGTCAGAGAAATTCCTTTCCAAAACCCAGGCACCTACTCCCTTGTAGTGACAATTTGCAAGCTGACAGGAAAAACGATATATCTAGACTGGATTTCAAAATTGTCCTCCGAGTCTGTGATTCAGAGATGCCACCATACACTACTTGATTCAGTTTAACTTTATTCCAGTTATGCCTTCTTGTCGTGGTTTAAGCCCAGGCCGTAAATCAGAACCACGCAGTCTACTTCCCCCACACACACCTTTCTTCCCTCCGCTTCTGGAGGGACAGGGAGGAGAATCAAAAGAATGCAACTCCCACGGGTTGAGATAAGAACAGTTTAATAACTAAGGTATAACACAAATCACTACTGCTACCACTAATAGTAATAATGATAAAGGAAATAACAAGGAAGAGAATACAACCGCTCACCAACCGGTACCTCACCTCCACCCTGCAGTGATCCAGCCCTTCCAGGAACTCTCAGTTCTACATCCTGGGCATGACATGCTGTGGTATGGAATACCTCTTTGGCTAGTTTGGGTCAGGTGTCCTGTCCCTGCTTCCTCCTGGCTTCTCTTCCTCCCTGGCAGAGCATGAGACTCACAAAGTCTTTGGTCAGTCTAAACATCAGTGTTATCAGCTTTGTTCCCAGGCCAAAAGTCAAAAACACAGTGCTGCAACAGCTACTAAGAAGGAGAAAAACTGACTGCTACTGCTAAACCCAGGACAGTATCCACCCCTTATTCCATACCATTCACGTCATGCTCAGATCCCACATTTTCCATATACCCTCACTCTCATCTCAGTGCACTGTTATCTCAGTGCACGGACCAATTCCTATAAAGCTACTGAGTCCATTCGGTCCATGATGGTGGGCTCCATCTCTTGTAACAGTCTTTCAGAGCAGGAGAGGCCCATTGCAAAGTCCACCCCTCGATCATGAGTCCATCTCTATGTTGCATCTCTGCCCTGATGGCCTGAAGTGTCATGGGCCCATCAGGCTCAAAATAATTCACCCTCCCCTGCAGCAGTTTCTGCAACTTGTCGTCGGGGACTCCACACAGCTGCCTTCCATCTCCGACGCTTCCAAAGCACTGGAGGGGCCCAGTGGATTAGATACTCGCCCATACTGTCCCACACACCGTGACACTCATGACTGTCGATCCTTGGAGAAAACCTCTCGGTCCCCCTGTATTGTCTAAACCCAGACAAGACCCAAACCTGACTCTGCTTAACTTTTGAGATCAGACAAAATGGTCGTGGGTAGAACACACTCTGTGTGTGTGCCAACATGGTGATCCCCATCACAATCAGCAGGCAGGTCCCAAGGGTACCCAAAGGCCATTCAAAACCTTCAGAACTCTCAAATGCTGCTGCTCTACTTGTCACTGAGGCTGTAGCTGTTGTGCTTGAAGGCCCTCTCACCACCAGCTTCTCTTTTTCCGAGTCCAGATCTTCCTCCTCTGCCTTGCTGGGAAATGCTGCGGGGTCTCCTGTACCCTCCTGGGGATCGGGCTCATGAAGCTCGGCAGGAGGCTGCTGGGGAATGCTCTTGGCCACCGCGGGGCTGGGCAATGCTCTCGGCCGCCGCGGGGCTGGGCTCGGCCGTGGAGCTCGGCTCCTCCGCCGCCTCCTCCCGCTGCTCGGCAGCCACCTCCTTTCCGGCCTCTGGCCCCGCTCCCGCCGCCGCTTGGTCCTCGGGGCCCCTCTCCCGGGCCGCTTCAGCCACCGCCGGCTCCCGGGGCCACTCCCCCTCAGCTCCCCGCAGGCTTACAAAGACGGAGGCGAGGACGAGGGCCAGGACGGGGAAGAGCAGCGGGACGGCCTGGTACAAGTCCACGGCCACGTCCATCCTGCCCTGCTGCCGGAGCCCCCCCATATCGCAAGCCATTACCATAAAGTACAATGAAACAAGAACCTTAGCCCAAGGCCCACACTTGATAAACACTAACACAGCAAATACTGGCTCTAAGTAAGCTACGACATACAGAAACGGTGGTTTCAAAAAGAACAACTTTGAGAGCCCATAAATCAGCATTGTGCCTCAGTCAGATCTGTTGTTATCTCAACCCTTCCTGCCCCACGTTGGGTGCCAAAAAGAACTGTCGTGGTTTAAGCCCAGGCCGTAAATCAGAACCACGCAGTCTACTTCCCCCATACACACCTTTCTTCCCTCCGGTCCTAGAGGGACAGGGAGAAGAATCAAAAGAATGTAACTCCCACAGGTTGAGATAAGAACAGTTTAATAACTAAGGTATAACACAAATCACTACTGCTACCACCATAATAATAATGATAAAGGAAATAACAAGGAAGAGAATACAACCGCTCACCAACCGGTACCTCACCCCCACCCTGCAGTGATCCAGCCCTTCCGGGCCCTCTCAGTTCTACATCCTGGGCATGACGTGCTGTGGTATGGAATACCTCTTTGGCTAGTTTGGGTCAGGTGTCCTGTCCCTGCTTCCTCCCGGCCCCTCCTCCTCCCTGGCAGAGCATGAGACTCACAAAGTCCTTGGTCAGTCTAAACATCGGTGTTATCAGCTTTGTTCCCAGGCCAAAAGTAAAAAACACAGTGCTGCAACAGCTACTAAGAAGGAGAAAAACTGACTGCTACTGCTGAACCCAGGACACTTCTTCAACCATGTATGTCTGCTCCCCAAAGCAACTAGACAGGCTTAACCATAACTCATGACGCTTGGGGTTGGAGGTTGATGTTTTGGGTTTTGAGATGTTTTGGGGGGTTTTGTTTTGATTTGGTTTGGTTTTTTTCCCTTTGATTGTTTTATGAATCTAAACATCCTGTGTCTTCATGAGCACCTGAAAAAACCTTTATTTTTTTATGGTTGGTGTGTTTGTTTGTTTGTTTGTTTGCTTCCCAAATCCCACTAATATTGGCATTTATAAAGGATATTAGTTCTGATGTATACTCTCACCCTTGGATACATATACGTAGACCCCTACTACACAGACCCAGTTGTCTACGCCTCTACTGAATGAACAATTCTGTGGCTCCAACACTAGCTGTTAAACTGCCACACACTATAAGCCTGGTATAGTATATTAGAGGAAACTGGTGCCAATTACATTCTTATCCTGGGTTTGGAATTGCAGAAAACTGGGTGCTGCCTGGTGACCAATGGAGTTCTTCCTGCAGTGGTGTGGATCAGACACATGTGGGCAAGATCAATCATCCTTCTCCATGCATCTAACGCTTACCTTCAAAGGGAATATAAAAAATATATCACTTGTAAGTCACAATGCTTGAATGTGGTGTATCATAGAATCTGAAAGTGTCAACCTGAAACTATGTAGAATGATAGCATGATGCTTATAGTATGGGCAATTAGGGGCACCACAGAAATCCAGCTAGAAGTGTTTAAGGGTAATAATCATGTGTTTTTTTCATGTATGTGACAACAGACAAAACATTTCTTAACTGTGGTTCAGTAGCTTTATAGTAAAAGGACTTTTTATTATTGAATACTAGTAAAAAAAAGGTTTCATTATTACAAAAAGCATATTAAACATTCAAAAAAATGATAGAATTATAGGTCATTCCTTAAAGTTGGGGGTTTGTGTTTAGTTTAGAAAAATGTAAAAATATTTACATTGCTTCTTTGAATCTTATTTTGGGATCTTTTCAATGTTCTTTCTCCTGTAGTTTTTATATCCACCAGTTATACAGTACAGTTATACAGTGTACTCTTCAGCAGCTCACATGAGCACTTAATATAGACTCATGACAAAAATATGGTAGAGAACAATATGCTTCTTCCCCTTGTAATGGCTTTAACTCAGCTTGCATATCTTATACACATAGATTATTGATTAAGGTTTACAAAGTCTAACTTACCGGATGCATTTTCAGTGCTTAAATGGCAGTGAAAGCTATACATTTCTAAAGAGAGCTCTTAGACGAATCTTTTTGACACAAGCTTCAAGATGGTAAAAAAGACAGACATGAATATACTATGTATGATGGCTACAAAAAACCAGTAGCATGCTGGGAATTGTGATATCATAAGAACATTTACACAGTTAATTGACTTTCTAGTAAGTAATTTGTAAATTAAGATATGCCTAAAAATATTTAGTTCAGCTTAAAATGTTTCAGGAAGGTAGATAGAATCATAGAATCATAGAATATTTAGGGTTGGAAAGAACCTTAAGATTATCCAGTTCCAACAACCCTGCCGTGGGGGGGTGCCTCACACTAAACCATGCCACCCAAGGCTCTGTCCAGCCTGGCTTTGAACACTGCCAGGGATGGAGCATTCACAACCTCCATGGGCAACCCATTCCAGTGCCTCACCACCCTCTCAGTAAAGAATTTCTTCCTTAGATCCAATCTAAACTTCCCCTGTTTAAGTTTGAACCCTTTACCCCTTGTCCTATCACTACAGTCCCTGATGAAGAGTCCATCCCCAGCATCCTTGTAGGCCCCCTTCAGATACTGGAAGGCTGCTAGGAGGTCTCCACACAGCCTTCTTTTCTCTAGGCTCAACAGCCCCAACTTTCTCAGCCTGTCTTCATATGGGAGGTGCTCCCTGATCATCCTTGTGGCCCTCCTCTGGACTTGTTCCAACAGTTCCATGTCCTTTCTATGTTGAGGACACCAGAACTGCACACAATACTCCAAGTGAGGTCTCACGAGAGCAGAGTAGAGGGGCAGGATCACCTCCTGTGACCTGCTGGTCATGCACCTTTTGATGCAGCCCAGGGTACGGTTGGCTTTCTGGGCTGCGAGCACACACTGAAGCCAGCTCATGTTCATTTTCTCATCGACCAACACCCCCAAGTCCTTCTCTGCAGGGCTGCTCTGAATCTCTTCTCTGCCCAACCTGTAGCTGTGCCTGGGATTGCTCTGACCCAGGGGTAGGACCTTGCACTTGGCATGGTTAAACTTCATCAGGTTGGCATCAGCCCACCTTACAAGCGTGTCAAGGTCCCTCTGGATGGCATCCCTTCCCTCCGGCATATCAACCGAACCACACAGCTTGGTGTCATTGACAAACTTGCTGAGGATGCGCTCAATCCCACTTTCCATGTCACTAGCAAAGATGTTGAACAAGAACGCTCCCAACACTGATCCCTGAGGAACACCACTCATTACTGGTCTCCAGCTGGGCATTGAGCCATTGACCACAACTCTTTGCATGCAGTCATTCAGCCAGTTCTTTATCCACCGAGTGGTCCACCTATCAAATTGATGTCTCTCCAATTTAGAGACAAGGATGTCATGCAGGACAGTGTTGAGCGCTTTGCACAAGACCAGGTAGATGACATCAACTGCTTTACCCCTGTCCATCAGTTCCTTAATCCCATCATAGAAGGCCAGATCTTCTGTTCAGGAAGAGTGAAGTTAGGTGAAATTTTATTTAAGTTGATTTACTGAGACAGCAGTAGACTATACTGATAGCCTTTTAAACCTGACATGTTTAAATAGTGTTTCATTTGCGTTCTCATAAACAACCTGTGTCAGTCAAAAGTAGATACAGTCAGTCTCCTTAAATTGAAAGGAAGCAGATGGAGTTGAGGAAAAAAATCGTATAAAATGTTCAGGCATTTCATTTGGACTCAATAATGACTTGTTAACCTCCAGGTTTGAGGACTTTCTGCAACACAGTACTCTGGAAATGAAAAATTTTTGAGTTGGCAGCTTAGCTTTGTTCAGATAAAGCTTGTTGTTTTCACTGTAAGCCTTTCTCAAGTTTAAAGTGGATTCAAAGGTTCATAACAAACAGCTAGTTCTTTTACCTCCACAGAGATAATAAATTCAAATAAAGTAGTGTGCACCTACAAAGTCTTTGGATAACTGCAAAGTTTGGAAATGATTGAACCTGGGCTATGTTTTCTACACACAAGAATCAGTTTGAAGGAGCAGTACTGTTAAGTGTGGGAAAAAGAGGTTTACTATCCTTATGAGTGTTACTAGAAACTAGCTAGTTGGTGGGAGAAAAGCAAACTATTTAGAGGAGTGGTATATTATTAATGTTTGCTGGGTATTCATACATTAAAAAGCATATATATATGGTGTGTATACATATAAGTATGTGAAATACTTTTGTGTGAGATCTGTGTGGAATTTATTTCTGTTCTCTTATTTTCTCAGATATAAAAAAGCTAAATTTCAATGTTTAAAAGATCTTTATCATAGGTTATATAAAGTTGAATTCATTCAAGAGAGATATTGAGGTGCTGGAGAGTGTCCAAAGAAGGGCAACAAAGCTGGTGAAGGGTCGAGAGCACAAGTCTTATGAGGGAACAAGAGTTGTTTAGCCTTGAGAAAATGAGGCTCAGAGGAGATCTCATCGCTCTCTACAACTACCTGAAAGGAGGTTGTAGTGAGGTAGGAGTTTATCTCTTCTCCCAAGTAACAAGCAACAGGTCTAGGGCAAACAGCATCATTTTGCACCGGGGGAGGTTTAGATTGGATATTAGGAAGAATTCCTTCATCAAAACGGTTGCTTAGGAAAGTGGTTGAGTCACCACCCCTGGAGGTTTTTAAAAGATATGCAGATGTGGATCTTAGGGACATGAGCTGTTGTGAGGACTTTGGCTGGGATCCCAGGGTTTTATTAATTCACTGTGTGTTGCTCATCTGCCAGGAGCAGGTATACAGTCTGACTTCTATGATGGAATATCATTTCCCACATGAAAATAAATGTTCCATGGATCAAGTGAAAGGTTAAAACTGTAAGTTTACAGTTATATGATGCTACAGGTACTGCCTTCATGTGGTATATCTGTGCAGAGCAAAGGTGTGATAAATAGCCCTCTGTATGTGGAAGAAATAGATGCACTCCATGAACAAATTCTCATGAGCCAAATTATCCCTCTAATCTCTCTCATTTCATTAATTTTTAATTTCACCATTATGAATGCATCTGTAATATCATGTCATGGCCCAGCAGCCCATATCACTGGTCTGCTGCTGACATCAATGTTTGCATTCATGGAGAAACTTAGAAAAGGAGAATTGAGGAGGGGATAGTATTGGCAGTACACTAAAGTTTATCCCTGTTTGTAATAGGGATAAGGGCAAACACAAGCAATTTGTGATGTCTTTCTCACTCACAATCTTATTAAAGTACCTCAGCAAACCTTGCAAGCACTAGACAAGCACTGACCTAATCGATAGGAAACTGGTTTTCAGGACACACACTTGGCAACAGTTACCAGTCATCATGTCTATGAAACAGTCTGTGTGATAATGACTCTCCTTTACTTATCTTCTGTTTTATTTCCTTCTTCTACACTGGATGCTTCTGAACAATTACTTTCATTTTCAGGGGGTTGTTCAGTTCTGTTATATTATTTATCATAACATTAACCAGGAAAAAAAACGAAAGAAAAAGGGAAAAAAAAAAAAAAATAGAGGAAGATTTGAGAAGTCTCCAGCTGCCAAAGGAATGATCTGTTCTACCTAGTCAAATAGGTTGTTCTCACAGAGCATACCATAAGCATGCAGAGGAGACTGAGTGATGAAAACAACTTATGTGAAAGAAGAAGAGGTGAATGAGGACGTCATGTGGCAAAGGGATATTTTGCATTACTTGGAGAAACTAAGTTAATGCTTGTCCACTACTACACCTAAAACACTCCTATAGGCATCAGAAGAAAAAATTAGGCAGTTCTACAAAAAATACCAAAGGTCTTATTACCGAATACATAATTAAATTGTAGAAATCACTGCTACAGAATGGTGTGGATTCCACAAATTTAAACAGCTTGTATTTAAAAAATAACTAGGAAAGAAGAAATCCATAAAAGTCTGCTCAAATTTCAGTGCAAGCTTTGGTTTTGGAAGTCCCTTCAGGTTGCAGATTGCACAAAAGATGGAGATAAATATTTGGAATGTGCAGGGAAATTATCACTTGCCATCTGCTTTTTTACCTAAATACTTCCTATTAGTCACGAGTAAAGGAAGGATGCTGAACTCATCTGCTGCTGTATCTCAGTACATAGATTCTTACACTCTCTCAGTACCAAGGAAATGTTTCCCTCCCACATGTAGGTGAAGCTCAGTGTTCTGCAGTATCAGCTCACTCAAAACCCATTTCCAGATCCCATCAAAATCTGTTTGAATATTCTAGATATCTAGACATTTACAGATATTAGATGAACAGATAACTAGAGAGCAAACTCTTAATGTTACTGTTTCCCAATGAACAAACTAAAAGATATCTTCTTACATTGATACATCTGTTATGGGAGTAAAGTCAGGCTTCAGATATTTTTTATTACATTTCCCCTCCCAAACTTCTCAATAAATGTGTGATTGAAGATAAGTTCTCTTCCATACTGACAGCCGAACAAACTGTCATTAAATGGCTTTCAGGATTTATAATTCCACTATAAGAAGTGTTTGCATACTGTTGGATACAGTTTGAAAGTTAAGTTCAAATCTGGGTGTCAGATGAAGGGGGTCTTTAAACAAGCAAGGGCCTTTACACCACACACACACCCCGTAAGGGGAAAGATTTCACTCCTTCACCTGAAGTTTGATGGGTTTGTTAGCACCCCAGGAAAGGTGAGATCCTTGAGCCCATTTTAGCTTGTCAGAGCACTCCCCAGGCACTACACTGTACAGCACTCTATGAATGAAGATGTATGAATGAAGAAGATGTTAACTCTACCATTGTAATGTGGAGCTAGTTAATCTGAAGTCAGTTCTTTACTATCAGCAAAACCTTAGCACTTGGACATTGCGAATGTTAATAAAATGACAGTTAAGATATATTTCTGAATCAGAACAGAGACGTAATCATCCTCAATGAGGCAAGATGGAAAATATGAATGCTGTATTCTGACAAGTTTGATGGTTGTCTTCTCCTCTAATCCCTGCTGACAACAGTGAGACATTTCCAAATGTTTTAGAGTGGTCTTTTTGGAACAAACATTGGAAAAGAAGAAACTCTCCAATCCTCAAAAATGACCAATGTGATGCTAAAACAGACAAAGAGTAAGGGGTGTAAATATGAACCCTACATATCCTGTTATTTGTTTTTTTCCCTTAAAGAGAAATTTTATTTTGGATGTAAGGAACCTTCCTAATGAAATTTTCACTGAATCTAATCCTCTTTCACGAAGTATGTTGGCAAAAGTTAACTGAGAATTTTACAAGTAAAAGCTGTGTAGTCATTTTTTTCTTATTTTATTTCTTTTTTAATCATTTCCGATCTTAATGATCCTTAGCCACAAATGAAGCTTGAAATCAATATGAACATAAAATATCCAGTTCATGATCTTTTCAAATTGTCATATTGTGTAAAGAATATGTATTATCCATAATCACTGAAGGATAAGTTTTGCATGGATTATAAAGTTTATATATTTCACAGGAGACACTGCTGTTACTCATCCCAGTTTTATGTCAGGGTTTTATACGAGTTCAAGTCCATTGACTTTAGTGGAGTTTCTCCAAGTTTACACCAGTTCAAATGAGATCAAGCAAGACTGACAAACAATAATAACTATTCTTTCTGCAGTTAGGCAAAGTATTTTTTGACAATGAAATGTTTCAATAAAGATTTTTTTCCTGAGAATTTCTCCACCTTAAGGGAATTTCACACTAGAGAGCAACTTCATTATACTTCTTCTGTGCTTCAATTATTTCCAATTAGCTTATTCAAAGAGAGCTATTTAGAGCATGATCCTGTTACAGGATCCTGTTACAAAAAAAAAAAAAAAAAAAAAAAAAAAAATTATTGGATTTGTGCTTGTATACTTAGATTTTTTATCCTGTGTCTTACAGTTTGCTATCATGAGGTGTCAAATAACATCAAATAATTTGTCTACTCCATTTCCTCCTAGGTCTTGCTCTCTTGATATTCCCTATTGCAGCATATTAACCGTTGTGCATTATTTTTGAGTGAACTATATATTTCCCACGGAACAGGTTCTATTTTGGTGATAGTTCACTCCTGACACTGCTCCTAAGTATGATATGGAAGTGTTTGCACCCAGAGTGATGCCATTCCCCTATGTATTTTATCACGTTATTCCAGAAGTGCTTTTTGCAGTGTTCCCACTCACATACCCTTGTGATATTTCCTAACACATTTAATTTGTATAATTTTTACTGTAATATAAAAATATCATTTTGGTAGTTTGACAGTGCACATATGATTTTACGCCCTGTGCATAAAAAAATTGTAGCAAACCAAATCTTTATTTCTTTTGGTCTCAATACGTCCATGCATTATATTTAAAAATATGGAAAAAAAAAAAAAGGAAAAAATACAATTATGGTGGCTGTATTGCACCATTAAAGGTACCTGCCCAAGTGCTGCAGAATGATCATGCACATACTGCTCAACGCAAACACCCTTTAAACCAGACAGCCTGAGTTCATGCGTCATTTGACATGAGCCTGAGCTGTACTATAATCATTATTATAAAAAAAAATATTTCTTCCCTTTATCTGACCTTGATCTTAGTTCTTTGTGGTTTGTTTTTAATAATATGATTATCTTATCAATGACTGAATAGTCATTAGACTACCTACTGACATTTAGTAGAAGAGCTTGACAAAGGCGTCTACTAGATATTTCTTTGTAGAAATGCTCATTCAGTTAAGAGAGAGTTTGTGGGTCAGGGTTAAAGGGAGAATAGCTATGGGGGAAATTACTGTGGGGAATTGTTACAGACCACCTGTCATAGTTTAAGCCCAGGCCATAAATTATAACCATGCAATCTACTTCCCCCCTCACCCTTTCTTCCCCCCGCTCCTGGAGGGATGGGGAGGAGAATCGAAAGAAAGCAACTCCCACAGGTTGACATAAGAACAGTTTAGTAACTAAGGTATAACACAAACCAGTACTGCTACCACCAATAATAATAATGATAAAAGAAATAACAAGGGAAGAGAATACAAAACCTCACCACCTGCCGACCAATACCGATACCTCGCTGCCCACCCAGCAGTGACCTAGCCCTTCTGGGTAACTCTCAGTTATATTCTGGGCATGATGTGCTGTGGTATGGAATACCTCTTTGGCTAGTTTGGGTCAGGTGTCCTGTCTCTGCTTCCTCCCAGCTTTCCCTCCTCCCTGGAAGAGCATGAGACTCACAAAGTCCTTGATCAGACTAAACATTCTGACTAGCAACTGAAAACATCAGTTTTATCAGTACTGTTCCCAGGGTGAAAGTCAAAAACACAGCGCTGCACCAGCTACTAAGAAGGAGAAAACTGACTGCTACTGCTAAACCCAGGACAGTATCCACCCCTTATTCCATACCATTCACGTCATGCTCAGATCCCACATTTTCAATATACCCTCACTTTCATCTCAGTGCACTCTTATCCTAGTGCATGGACCAATTCCTATAAAGCTGCTGAGTCCATTCGGTCCACGATGTCGGGCTCCATCTCTTGTAACAGTCTTTCAGAGCAGGAGAGGCCATGTGCAGTGTTCACAGTTGTGTATAACCTGGGCAATAGTGTCCATAGCTAAGTCCACCCCTCGATCATGAGTCCATCTGTATATTGCGTCTCTGTTCTGATGGCCTGAAGTGTCATGGGCCCACCAGGCTCAAAATAATTCACCCTCTCCTCAGCAATTTCTGCAACTTGTTGCTGGAGACTCCATACAGCTGCCTTCCATCTCCAACTCCTCCAAAGCACTGGAGGGGCCCAGTGGACTAGATACTTGCCCATACTTACCTACACACCCTGCCACTAATGACTGTCCAGACTTGGGGAAAACCTCTTGGTCCCGTATATCGTTGTCTAACTCTGGACAAGACTCAAACCTGACTCTGCTTAACTTTTGAGATCAGTCAAAATGGTTGTGGATAAAACACACTCTGTATGTGTGCCAATCAGCAGGCAGGTCCCAAGGGTACCCAAAGGCCATTCAAAACCTTCAGAACTCTCAAATGCTGCTGCTGTACTTGTCGTTGGGGCTGGTGTAGCTGCTGTGCTTGCTGGCTCTCTAACCACCACCTTCTCTTTTTCTAAGTCCATGTCTTCCTCCTCTGCCTTGCTGGGAAACGCTGCGTGGTCTCCTGCATCCTCCTGGGGCTTGGGATCGTGGAGCTCGGCGGGAGGCTGCCCGGGAATGCTCTCGGTCACCGTGGGGCTGGGCTCAGCCAGGTGTTCGGCTCCTCAGCCGCCTGCTCACACTGCTCGGCAGCCACCTCCTTCCCGGCCTCTGGCCTCGCTCCCGCTGCCGCTTGGTCCTCGGGGCTGCTTTCCCGGGGCCGCTCCCCCTCAGCTCCCTGCAACCTCACAAGGACGGAGGCGAGGACGAGAGCCAGGACTGTGAAGAGCAGCGGGACGGCCAGGTACAAGTCCACGGACACCACTTGATCAAGACGACTTGATGGATGAAGCACTCTATAGACAGATAGGAATAGCGTCATGCTCACAGGCCTTTGTCCTGTGGGGAAAATGGATGACCCGGGGAATTACAGACCAGGCAGTCTCACCTCTGTGCCTGGCAAAAGCTTGGAGCAGATTCTCACAGAAGGCATGCTAAGGCACATGAAAAACAAGGAGGTGGTTGGTGACAGCCAGCATGGCTTCAGTAAGGGGAGATCCTGCCTGACCAGTTTGGTGGTCTTCTATGATGGGGCTACGAAACTGATGGACGGGGCAGAGCAGTTGACGTCATCTACCTGGACTTGTGCAAAGCCTTTGACACTGTCCCACATGACATCCTTGTCTCTAAATTGGAGAGACATCAATTTGATGGGTGGACCACTCGTTGGATAAAGAACTGGCTGGATGGCCGCAAGCAAAGAGTTGTGGTCAATGGCTCGATGTCCGGCTGGAGACCAGTAACAAGTGGTGTCCCTCAGGGATCGGTGTTGGGACCACTCTTGTTCAACATCTTTGTCACTGACATGAACAGTGGGATTGAGTGCGCCCTCAGCAAGTTTGCTGATGACACCAAGCTGTGTGGTTCGGTTGATACACCGGAGGGAAGGGATGCCATCCAGAGGGACCTTGACATGCTTGTGAGGTGGGCTGATGCCAATCTCATGGAGTTTAACCATGCCAAGTGCAAGGTCCTACCCCTGGGTCAGAGCAATCCCAGGCACAGCTACAGGTTGGGCAGAGAAGAGATTCAGAGCAGCCCTGCGCAGAAGCACTTGGGGGAGTTGGTCGATGAAAAAATGAACATGAGCCGGATTCAGTGTGTGCTCACAGCCCAGAAAGCCAACCATGCCCTGGGCTGCATCAGAAGGTGCATGACCAGCAGGTCGAAGGAGGTGATCCTGCCCCTCAACTCTGCTCTCCTGAGACCTCACTTGGAGTATTGTGTGCAGTTCTGGTGTCCTCAACATAGAAAGGACATGGAACTGTTGGAACAAGTCCAGAGGAGGGCCATGAGGATGATCAGGGGACTGGAGCACCTCCCAGATGAAGACAGGTTGAGAAAGTTGGGGCTGTTGAGCCTGGAGAAGAGAAGGCTGCGTGGAGACCTCATAGCAGCCTTCCAGTATCTGAAGGGGGCCTACAAGGATGCTGGGGAGGGACTCTTCATTAGGGACTGTAGTGACAGGACAAGGGGTAATGGGTTCAAAGTTAAACAGGGGAAGTTTAGATTGGATCTAAGGAAGAAATTCTTTACTGAGAGGGTGGTGAGGCACTGGAATGGGTTGCCCATGGAGGTTGTGAATGCTCCATCCTTGGCGGTGTTCAAGGCCAGGTTGGATGAGGCCTTGGGTGGCATGGTTTAGTGTGGGGTGTAGTGTGGGGTGTCCCTGCCCACGGCAGGGTTGTTGGAACTAGATGATCTTAAGGTCCTTTCCAACCCTGACTATTCTATGATTCTATGATTCTATGATTTTCAAAACAGCAGTCATAAAGGACTGATGCCCAGAGATTTAGGAGACTAACATGAGATTTGGCCAAATATAGGTGATAAAGTGTAAAGCACTACATCATACCACAAATGTCCATATTTTCACAAAATAATTTTGTTAGCACAACAGTTCTGTTTGTACAAGGACTCAGAACTGATGCTACTCAGACCAAACATTTTGGAACTTACAGGTAAATCCAGCTAATATCTTGAAGTTAAACGTTTCTTTGTCTTTGTTGACTTAAAAATTCACTATTTTACATGCTAGTAGGCAATACTTAAAATGTCAGCAGCGTTGTATTCTATGTAAACTTAAGTCAGCCAGTACTTTCTATCTTTCCATTAAAAACTGTTGAGAATAATAATTACAAAATGTGGAAAACCTCAGTTCAGTGTTCTTTCATTAGCTTTCCATCTTCCAGTAGAAAATGCTTCAAGATGGAGGCATTCAAGAATAGAAGCTGTGCTTCAGTACAAGAGATTCAGGTTCACTGAGGCAGAGGGGAGCGTCTCTATTCTTTACAGAAGCAGCTTCCTCACCTGAAAAAGGGAGACTTGAATTTCAAGTTTTGCTCTCAAGATTGTTAATTTATTTTATACTTTGACTACTAATTGCACATGTTTATATTGTTCTTTGCTGTTAAGGATGAGGGGGAGGGGAAGAAGAGAATTAGTGTGAAATTTATCTTCTTTCAGTCAAGGATTAGACATCTGAGCTGTAAGGGCAGCAGGAGTGTGTAAATTAGAGACACTACTTTCTTCCCCTTACTGGCTGCATAGTCATGCTGGATGTTGCGAGTTTCAACTTTTTTTTTTTTTTTTTAATGCTTAACAGAGGTAGCTCAGGTATACGTGTCAGAAATTAGGAGCTTAAAAGGCAGTTGTTATGATGCTAAATTTACAGGTACCTAAATATTTTTCTCAGTTTAGCTCTGAATTACCTTTCATCTTCAGATATCCTAAGAAAGATGCTTAAGGGGAACAAAAAATTCATTATCACTTCTCTCTCTGACTAGATGTTAAATTTCAACCATCCTAAAATCTATACTGCTCTATAAAGAAATCTGAAGACAAAAAATCTGAAGGATAAACTTAAGACTATATGCTAAATCTTTAGTTAATTAAACTTAGATTAATCACATAAATTGCATCCGAATGTGATAGTTCTGACACAAATTAGAAATGTATTGGTTTATGTTCCCATTGTGGCTAAATCTGTCAATAACATTCAGAGTATCATAGAATCATAGAATAGTTAGGGTTAAAAAGTAACTTAAGATCATCTAGTTCCAACCCCTGTGTCATGGGCAGGGACAGCTCACACTAGACTATGTTGCCCAAGCCTCTGTCACCTTTTGGTTCTTCATGTGCCCTAGCATGGGTTCCAGGAGAATATGCTCCATGATCCTGCCAGGCACAGAGGTGACACTGATTGATCTGTAGTTCTTCTCAGGTACTAGCTGTTCTAGTGCAAAATGTGAATGCTTCTGTTCAAACATGGAAAATTTTTTATCAAAAATAATTCCTTTTTAAAGCACAAAGTGACATTCCTGCCTAAAAATATATCTTGAATGTCACAGAAGCTTATGTGTCTTCCTTTTAAAGCCCTAGATCTGCGTTATCTGGGTGCATAAATATCTGTGTTTCCTTTGAAGAAAGGAATAGCTGTCATAAATCCAGTGAAAAACTGAAATTTGACATAATGCAATCATATAAATACATAATCTAAGCCCTCCTTTTTCATATTTTTTAACTGTTCCCTTATTTTGAACATTAAGGATTAAGAATACTTATACAATTTTACTTGTACTTTTTTAATGTTTCTGTTCTGTTGATTGTCTCTGAACTGTGGCAAAGTCTTAAATTTGTTAGTAGGTTTTAAACCAGTCTGTGAAAAGCCCTGGTTTCTCAGAATATTTTCAATATTCTTGTTCCCGTTTTTTGACAATTTTCTGTGCTTAAAAAATAAATAAAAATAATAATAATAATAATAATAAAAGAAAAAATAACAAGTTCTCCTTCTACAGTTTCCTACCTTCTCTTTGTCCACTTCAATTCTTTTTTTTCCCTGCTTACTTGAAGCAAAAGGAAGGAAATCTTGCAGCTGCATAGAAGGAATTGATTTTGGCAGGCCAGAAAAAAAAACAGATAACTGTTTCATCCATCCTACTCCCATGATAGTGTTAATTTGCATCCTTTCTCCCAGCCATCTACCACACTTCTTAAAACTTAATATTTCATAGAAATTTAGTATCTTTTAGACCTTAGGCCACCTGTCAAATCTGTTGAAAATTCCCAGTGAGATCAAGTTATCAAAGGAAACTGAAAAATGTAGAGAGAAACAGATGAACAAAAAGACAGAGCTATTAGGTAAGTCTTACTCACTTAGGAAATTATATTAGAAGTCCAGTTTGAAATTAGGTAGTTATTTTCAGCTGGTATGTAGTGCTATTTACATTCCATAAAATGTTTATTTGACTTTTGAACACTCTAACTGCAGCTTATTAACTATCATTAAATCTGGAACAGAATATCTTCCCAAAAAATAGTACGTTGAAACATGCAAATTTTAGTACAAAGCAATTATTATTTGGCTCTAAAAAAAATTGGAGTAGTAATTATCTTTACTTAACTATTTTAGCAGACATATTTTGCACTTCCCTAGCCAGAAGATCTAGCTTGGTTGTCTCACTTTATCTACAGGAAAAAATTTCTTAACTCCATCAACATATGTTTCATGGTTTATATTTAGGGAAAGCAGAACTAAAACTCAGAGTGACATCAAAATCGAGCCCTACAATTACAGCACATGCACATAGAAAAAGTAACTTATTAAGGGAGAGTGCTTTTTCTGGCTAATACAAAAATATAATTGACAAGGAATAAATCTTAAGACTGTTTTTGTTCTCTTATGGCTTTAGCTTGCACTTCATGTGGTCATTTAGCTTCATTTTTTTTCCGTCTCTTCAAAGCATCAAATAATCTACCAACTAGGAACAGCAGCAGGAACTGTGGACACTGTTGAAATATTTCACTAATGATTTTGAGAAGGAGTGAAATGGAATAATATGTTTGTATTTCTGAAACAAATCTTTGCCTATGTTTTGTGTTATATGTGTCATTATTAGTAGAAACTCTAACTAAAATGTAAAAAAAATCTAAAATCTCTGAGTAAATTCTCAGGAAGTTTACTTTGAGAAAGCTTATCTTATAGTTAATTTGTCTTATTCTGCAAGTTTAAGCAATTATTTTCATGCAATTATTCCTAAATATTTTACCCTTACCTCCATTACCCAGGCCTTATTTAAACTAAACTTCAACTGGGTTCTAGTAATCTCTATTAAAGGAATATAAAATGAGATTGCAAACTGCAAACCAGAATACTAAGAACACTAAGTGGTAGTAACACTTTTACTATATTTCATCTAATTTTGTGAAAATTTTGCCACTTCTAAGCAACTCCTCTCATTTTTGTCTTCATAATATCAATAGAAAACTTGCACATTAGACCAGACTGTAACTAGAACAGTTTAATTCAGAAAGGTTAGTGGAAGTTAATTACAATACAGAAACTCCTCCAAGACTATTGGCTTTGCATGGTTTAGCTGGATTGAGTGGGAAGCTTCACCCAGTTTCTCTAGCTTGCCTCTACTCATTTAACAAAAAACATTATTGTTTGTAATTCACACTGTGTTAAGATAAAACATTTTAGAATTTTGCATGTCTAACTTTTCAGGGGAAAGAAAAACAACACTAATTATTGTCTGTCTAAATCCAACTGGTATTTGTGCATGTACGTATTTACATTAAAATTGGTGAATAAAAGTACATAAATGAAGAAAATACCTACACACTATAATTAAAAAGTCTTAGTATATGAAATAAGAGTTAGAAAAATGGCACCAGGTTGCGTAAGTGCAATTAAAAAGTTTAAGAACCATAAAATCTGTTTTTCAGGCTTGTACTGCAATAACTTGTATTGAATGTTTTTCTCTTCTTTAACTAGAAGAGAGATCTCACTGGTATTAGCAAAGGCCAATAAAGTTACTTTTATTGTAAGTGAAGACACACTGTTGCCTCCCATCATTAGAAACAATGATCTAGGGTCCCAGAAGATACAGCTTAATTGATAAAACATTAGTGTGATAGAGAGCATTTGTCAAAAGTTACACTTGTGAACTTACTAGAATTTAATTTAATGAAAATGAGCTGAAGTTTGGGTTGTTTTTTTTTAGAACTACTGCTTCCTTAAAAAGATGTTCTATTTTTCCCTGCTATTTTTTATCTATAATCTGTAGCATTTTTGTATTTTACAGTGGAAAATACTTTTTTTTTTTTTTTTTTAATAGATTGTTCTGAATACAGTGGTAAATGTAATTTAACTTTTTATTAAGAACAATCTCTTGGTAGTTCTGGTCTTCTAATGAAGTGTTATTATGGATGTGATTTGGTTTTAACTTGCTTTTGTAATTATTTCCTCAAAAGCTACTGCTCCTCTACATATCCTGGCAGTTTCAGGTTTCTAATATGTTCTCACATATTTTAATTCACCTGCAGTGAAGTCAGGCTCCATGGTCACAATCACTACAGTGCTGAAAACCATAACTTTCTTCAAAAAGATCCATGAAGAGCTATACAATTACAGAGTTATAAAATCATAGAAATAGCAGAAGGAGGGAGTATGAGAAGGAGGAAATATCTAAAGTTCATGGAGGCCAGTTTTGTCCAAACCCAATAAACCACCCTGACAAGTGCATATTTAATCTTTCCTTCAGAAATAAGGATGAAAGGATATTTCACCCAGCCTCACTGGATATCATTTCAGTTTTCAGCTGCTCCTGTAATAAGTCAGGTTTTTCTAAAAATCAATGTAAATGTTTGTTGAAAATTAAATAAGTGGCTTCAAACCTTTATAAAAAATAATTTTAAATCTGAAACACGAATCTATTGCCATAGCATTTTCCTCTCTGTACTGATCAAAAGCAGTTCCTTACCTTCCACTGTAGACCATAGTTTCTCATCTTATTGTTCTGCTATTGTCTTACTAAGTAATACACATGATTTTGTAAATGTGAGAACTCATGATACACTTCAGCTGAAGGCGCACTAAACCAAACAGTAATAATTCCTTTATCAAATGGATAATATTCACATCCCAGAACAAGATTTTTTTTTTTTTTTTTTTTTTTTTTTTTTTTTTACTTTATTGACATGATGGGTCAATATATAGTAGAAAGTGTGTTTTGGTGATTCTTTTCTTTTGGTGGCAGGGTGGGAGAGAGGGTCAGGAATGTCGGGGAAGTGGTCCTGCCACACTCCTGCCTAGCCAGTTGTTCCCTGCTTTCTCTTTTCCCTATTTATTCCCCTTATATGTATATATGTCTGTTTATTCTACTCTTTGATTAATCCTGGACCTATCTGTATTCAAAACATAATTTCAGAGTGAAAGAAAGTGATGGATTTTAGAGAAGAGGTTTTCAACTACTGGGTGGTTTCATTAAGTCTATTGAATTTTTAGTTTACTTATGATAATGCCTGCTGAAAATGTGTCAAAATGCCTTTTAGAGTCAAGATATATTAATTACCTTTACCATTTCCTTTTCCTACTAGGCCAGGTGGTCTATCAGGGCAAGAAATTAAGCCAGTTTGACATGATGTTCTTAATGCATCCAGGCTTGCTGTTTTTCCTAATCAGCTCACTATTATCTAGCTTGTTGCAAGCAGTTTGTTTAAAGATTTCCTCTACAATTTTCTGAAGAATCAGGCACAATGCTCATTCGCTAATTCATCCTTTATCCTGTTTTGAGAAATACATAGAATCATAGAATGGCTAGGGTTGGAAAGGCCCTCACGCTCATCCAGTTCCAATCCCCCAGCCATGGGCAAGGATGGCTGACACTAAATCGTGTTACCCAAGGCTCTGTTCAACCTGGCCTTGAACACTGTCAGGGATGAAGCATTTGCTGCTTCTTTGGGCAACTTGTTCCAGTGCCTCACCACTCTCACAGTAAAGAACTTCTTCCTTATGTCTAACCTGAACTTTCCTGAGCTATCTCCCTTCTCTTACATGGTATGTCCCCTACTTGTTAGAAACTTTTGGAAGATATTTATTAATGCCACAGTGATTTATGTCATTACCTTTTTAAGTAGTCTGGGTTGAGTATCATATGATCACTGTATTTATCTTTTTTAACCAGGACCCTGCTCTTAGCCAAGACAACATCAGGGCAGATATCCATACTGCAGCCTGTGGGGGACTCTATCCTGGAGCTGGTGGATATGTCCTGTAGGAAGCTGTGACCACATGGAGAGTCAACGCTGGAGCAGGCTTCCGGAAGGAGCTGCAGCTCATGGAGTGGAGCCCATATAGGAGCAGGCGATGGTAACCTGTGGGAGATCTGCCTGTGTTTATCTCAACCCATGAGTTACTTTTTCATCTTCTTTTGTCCCCCAGCCCTGCTGAGGAGAGAGAGAGACAGAGCGGTATGGTGGTGGCTTGGCTGCCACCAGAATAGCCTTTAAAGGAGTCATTGAAATTCTGGGCCATAGAGATGAATCCTTAAAGGAGTTCTTATTCATTCACTAGAAAACAAGGAGTAATACACAGTCCTCAAATTACTACATCATTAACAGAAATTTGTTGTGAGGCATAAGATACATTACAATTTTACACAATTTTAATCCTGGTAATGCATGATAACTAGTATTTGGCTGCTGCTGAAATCCAGTCATTCTGACATGATCACAGAATTATGTGCATGGGGATTAAAAATAATAACCATTATTTAGAATATCCATTTGCCTGGTCTTGCTCCATTTAAAATAAAAAATTGAAGACAAAGGTAGAATTATATTGCATCTATTTTAGCTACCTATTGAGAAGCATCACCTTCAAAAGAGACTTCAAGTCTAACGACAAAGGTATTCTGAATAGCTAGCTTAGACCAGTTACCACTTTTAAAACTGGTAACATTAAGTGAAATAAATCTCACTTGAGGCTTTTGCAGGAGCAGAATGAGGGACTCCACCTACTGGTTTCTTTCAATGGCAATCTGTTAAAATAAACCCTTGAAAGTCCTGCATCTTTTTCAGTCTTTCTGGTCTTGATCATAAAGAATATTTAAAAGGAAGTAAGATTTAAAAGGATTTAAAATTATGGAAGAACATTTCACAGTCTAGTAGTTTAGGTATCAAGGAGGAAATGAAAAGAAATTAAGAAAGATTCATCATTTTAAAGTTGAAAGTGGAAGTTAATCATGTAGTCTGACATCCCATACAATAGATATTCATCCATTTACACCTATACTATGCCCAAAAAATTTGTTTGACCGTGATTTGTTTGATGTTCTGTAAAGACTTCTGATCATGAAGACGACATTCCACCATTCCAGTAGGTAGTTGGTTCCAATGATTAAGAAATTTCAAATTCTTCACTGTGAGCAATCCCTGTAAGGATTTTAATATTAGAAGATACATTTGATCTTTTGGAAAAAAAAATAAATTATATTATCATCTTGGAACCATATGCAAGAAAAAGAAGATATTGCAGAGGATAAAGACAAATATTACTGGAATAAAAAATTCAGCAAGTAGGATTCATTTGCCATTGAGAATGCACAATAAAGTTTAATCTTTAAGACTTAGTTATCTCCCAAGGGTAATTAACGTAAATTTAAAAGAAAGCTATAAAGCAGATAAGATTAATTCCATTCTGGACGTACTTTTTTATCTATATTTGCTACACAGGAAATGCAGTTATTATTTTTAAACTTCAGATGACCAAAATTAGAAGACAATAATCTTAATCAGTGAAAGCTTGTAACTGACATATAACAAAAGCCAATAATAACATTGGTGGTTTCAGTACTTCAGCATGCTGAAAATTATTATGGAGAGATAATAATTTCATTGTTAAAAGCACTGCATTGATAAAAATGAACTGTAAATTCCAAATAGCTAAGTTTTTTTCATTCCTCCCTTTCCTGGAAAAGGAAGGTAATGCCTTTAAATATTCTTAAACCAAACATACCTTTTTTAATTATTATAATTGACTGTGTTGATGCATACTATTTGTAAAGTGCTAAAATTGAGACTTATTTTTTTTTTTTTTAGTTAGATAGGAGAATATGCAAGTGGAACCAAACATTGATGAAAACGATGGTTCATCCAGCTTGGAGGTGTCACTGAGGTTAAGTTAGCCTACATCCTGAGTCAAAACTGCTTCCATAAAGAAAAATAGATGAATCATTGTTATAAGAGACAATGTCTCTTGAGGGGTACAGAAAGCCCACTATGCAGACTGAACCCACTTCTTAGGGCAGTTTGCTGCCTCCATGGGGCCTGGGTTAAAGAATGGGTTAAAGGTATGAGGAGAAAATTTCCCACCCTGGTAGAGCCCTCAGACTGTTAACCTTATCCATTATTTATTTTTCAGGCAAGCAGAGATGAAGTTGCAACAAGAAGTCTGAGGGAATGAAGAGAGTTTTCAGGGCCTTGGAACAATGGGGTAAGGGATCAGGGAACAAGTAGTGTCCTCTTCTGTTCTTCCAGTTGTAGGGAATAATGAGGAAAGAAACAGGAAGACCCAGCAGGCAAATACCTGGCTCCAAAGCTGGTGTCACTGGCAGAATTTTTGGATTTTGATCATGGGTTGGTCTACATGACACCAGGCTTGCTGGTACAGGGTCATGGGAACACCTACCTCAGAGCAGGAAGCAGATCTTTGCACAGGAGTTCACAGGGCTGCTTTTCAAAAGACTGTGCAACCATTCTCTTTTTAAGCCTCAGAATCACATTCCAGAAGCACACTTATACAAAGTTCCTGTGATCCAAGAAGGCTCTTCACAATACATAACCATTTAACGTGGAAACTGCAGTACAGACTTGTTCACTACACAGCCTCTTCAAGGTTTTCTACTGTATAACATTTCTATGATAATTTCCATCAGGAAGGACTAGGGTTTCAAGCTGCATAGATTACTTTAGATATTCAGATTATGAAAGTTACCCTACAGATATAAAAATATCTGTCCCAGTTTCTGCAGTTCCAAAATAATGACTGAATTTGTAATACTATAAATCACTTCATGGATGCAATCAACAATAAGTAAATAGAAAGGAGATGGGCTGTCATGTTCAATAAAATTATCGGCTCACCTACTAAACAATACTTGATCACTGCACTTTACTCTTCATCATTACTTGAATTACAGGCACCCATACATACTACTTATACCAAAAGCTACTTTATAGTAATTTTATTTTAATCATCTTTTTTAACTCTTATAGCTTCCCTTTTATTGCACAAGTTGCCAAGCAATAAAATAATTTTTCATCTAATTTTTATGTCTTTTATAATCCCTTACTGACTTCAATGGAATTTTTTTCTAAGGTATGAATAAAATCAAGGTAATAACTTTCATTCACCCTGTTCTTTAGGCTTCTGAACTGAAGGTGAATACAAGCTTCAGTCAATTGGAGTATATTTTTTAGGCCAGTTGTAACCAAATATAAACTCAGAAGAGGCAGCCATAACTGATTGTCAACATCTTTACTAAAAAAAGAAAAATATTCTTCTCTGAGGTTCAGATGGATACTCATTTAAAAGCTGCTTATAACATCCTTAATTTGCTACTAAATTACAGCACCACATTCAAACAACAATTAACATTTCTGCAATATCCCATAATAAATAAAGATTCCTGAGAAGTATTTATTTGTAAAAGAAATAGATTCTTTTCTGTATTATCTAAATTCTAGAAAATATTGCTTTTTATGGGCTTCAGTGTATTGCATCATCCAATTTTACTTGCTTGCCCTAGTTTCTTTATCCATTAGATTATGCAACTTTCTGATGATGTAGTACAATGAAGAGACAGACTCTCTTATGTAATTCTATTGCTTAGAAGATCAGGTTAAGTTATTTTTCCTGATCATAAGATTAATCAAGTGAAAATTAATTTTCTATGAATAGCTTACTGTCTTGCTGTGTATATACCTCAATCTAAAATCTATGTTTTCCTTTCAAGGCTTCTCACAAGTTCCTGTACCAGTGCTAGTTCACACTAGGACAATCTGGACTGTTTTCGGTTTACTCAGCTTTCCCTTTGTCTTTCCATGTTGCAGTTGACCTCAGAAATGGACAAGCACTTTCAGAGAGCCATTAACCTGAATTGTGTTTTAGTTTCTTTTCAGATACAATTCATATTGCTAGTATAGCTTCCCTTTCAACCTTCACTGCATTTTTAAGGAATTGTTGAGTAACTCAAAAGTAAACTTAAAACTGACATTGTCAGATGAAATCCACTCCTTGCCTCCCTGTTTCTCCTGATGAGCTCCCTTCCCCAGCCATTCTTGCTGTCAATCTGCAGACATTCAGACAATGTCTAAAACCAGAACTGAAGTTCAACCCCAGGTCCACCTGGGAGGCCGCAGCCATGGGTGAATGAAGGGCATGGCCAAATGCAAGGGTGAGAGCCAGAGCTGAAACACAGTCCTCAACTGGCAGATGGTCCTGGTGGGCATTTCACCAGCCTGGCTCACACAGCTCATCCTACCCACATTTTCTAGTATTCCCCCATGTTCACAGCAGCTAGCAATGTATACTGTACGTCTGCTTAATAAAGAGGACATAAAACATACCAATTTTTCCTTCCTATAAAATTGCAATTTTATTTTTCATTTTCAAAGTTCCCTTCTGGTTTGATTTGGGTTTTTTTCTCAGTTTTGACCTTTCTGTTTATGTTCCTTGACGACTTTCACTCCTCCGTTTTGCTATTATTTAGGAAATACACACAAATACCATATTGTATGATGCTGTCTTTGTAGAAGTACAACTAAGCATTTAAGTAGCTGTCATGGTTTAAACTCAGCCACTCAGTCTCTCTCTAACTCTCCCCCCTTCCTACCCCCCACTCCAGGAGGGATAGGGAAGAGAATCGAAAGAATGTAACTCCCACAGGTTGAGATAAGAACGATCCACTAACCAAGGTATAACACAAAACCACTACTGCTGCCACCAATAATAATAATGATAAGGGAAATAACAAAGGAAGAGAATACAAATGATCAACACCCACCGACCGATACACGGCCCTACCCAAGCAGTGATCTAACCCTTTCAGGTAACTGCCCCCAGTTTATATAGTGGGCACGACATGCTGTGGCATGGAATACCTCTTTGGTTAGTCTGGGCCAGGTGTTCTGTCTCTGCTTCCTCCCAGCTTCCCCTCCTCCCTAGCAGAGCATGAGACTCAGAAAGTCCTTGGTCAGACTAAACATTACTGAGCAACAACTAAAACCATCGGTGTTATCAGCGTTGTTCCCAGGCTGAAAATCAAAACCACAGCACTGCACCAGCTACTAAGAAGGAGAAAGCATGACTGCTATTGCTGAACCCAGGACAGTATCCATCCCTTATTCCATACCATTCATGTCATGCTCAGAACCCACATTTTCAGTATACCATCACTCTTATCTCATATGAATACATATATGTATATCCACAGAGAAAGAGAGAGAGTGTGTGATGTAGTCAGTCTGCCAGGCCTCTCCATATTTGTACTTCAACCATCGTCCTCCATACCAAAGAGGCTTTAACTGCTTGGCTTGCTTAATTACAGCACGCTTCACACTCGTGAATAATAATGTCCATTATTAATACTGTCCATTACTACTCGTGGCAATAGTGTCCATTGCTAAGTCCACCCCTCGATCATGAGTCCATCTGTATATTGTGTCTCTGCCGTGATGGCCTGAGGTGTCATGGGCCCACCAGGCTCAAAATTATTCACCCTCCCCTTCAGCAGTTTCTACAACTTGTCGTTGGGGACTCCATACAGCTGCCTTCCATCTCTGATGCTTCCAAAGCACTGGAGGGGCCCAGAGGACTAGAACCTTGCCCATACTGTCCCACACACACTGCCATTCATGAGTGTCCAGCCTTGGGGAAAATCTCTTGATCCTTCTAATCCTAGACAAGACCCAAACATGACTCCGCTTAATTTTCAAGATCAGTCAAAATGGTTGTGGGTAAAACACACTCTGTATGTGTGCCAACATGGTGATCGCCATCACAATCAGCAGGCAGATCTCAAGGTTACCCAAAGGCCATTCAAAACCTTCAGAGCCCTCAAATGACACTGCTGTACTTGTCACTGGGGCTGGTGTAGCTGCTGTGCTCGAAGCTGGAGTAGCTGCGCTATCTGCTGCAGTTGAAGTTTGAGTAGCTGCTGTACTTGTCACTGGGGTTGGTGTAGGTGCTGTGCTTGGAGTTTGAGTAGCTGCTGTACTTGCCGCTGGGGCTGGTGTAGCTGCTGTGCTTGGAGTTGGAGTAACTTCGCTGTTTGCTGGGGTCAGAGTTTGACTAGCTGCAGTACTTGCCACTAGGGTGTGTGGGAATGTCTCCCTCATAGGCTGACTACCTGAGAAGGGGGAAAAAGATGTGTAATTGCTAAAGACTTCCATTATATATATCCCAAAGTATAGAGGTGATGACCACACTGGGAACACAAGTCAGATCAGTTTTATGGTCAATGATTCTATTGTATTACAAGTCATTACCATAACGTACAATGAAACAAGAACCTTAGCCCAAGGCCCTCAGCTGATAAACACTAACACAGCAAATACCACCTGTAAGTAAGGTATGACATGCTGAAACTGTGAGATCAAGAGCAACAACTTTGAGAGCCAATAAATCAGCATTCTGACAAGTGACTATTAATCATAGAATCATAGAATAGTTAGGGTTGGGAAGGACCTTAAGATCATCTAGTTCCAACCCCCCTGGAATGGGCAGGGACACCTCACACTAAATGATGCCACTCAAGGCTTTGTCCAACCTGGCCTTGAACACCACCAGGGATGGAGCAATCCAAAACAATGAATGCTTATCACAAATACGATTAGACACACTCTGGTCAGATCTCTCATTATCTCAACCCTTCGTGCCCCACGTTGGGCACCAAAAAGAACTGTTGTGGTTTAAACTCAGCTACGTAGTCTCTCTCTCACTCCCTCCCTTCCTCCTCTCAGCTCCTGGAGGGATAGGGAGGAGAATCGAAAGAATGTAACTCCCACAGGTTGAGATAAGAACAGTCCAGTAACCAAGGTATAACACAAAACCCACCAATAATAATGATAATGATAAGGGAAACAGCAAGGGAAGAGAATACAAATGATCAACACCCGCCAAACAATATGCACCCCTACCCAAGCAGTGATCTAACCCTTTCAGGTAACTGCCCCCAGTTTATATAGTGGGCATGACATGCTGTGGCATGGAATACCTCTTTGGTTAGTTTGGGTCAGGTATCCTGTCTCTGCTTCCTCCCGGCTTCCCCTCCTCCTTAGCAGAGCATGAGACTCAGAAAATCCTTGGTCAGACTAAACATTACTGAGCAACAACTAAAACCATCGGTATTATCAGTGCTGTTCCCAGGTTGAAAGTCAAAACCACAGCACTGCACCAGCTACTAAGGAGAAAAATGACTGCTACTTCTGAACCCAGGACAGTAGTACAAATAGAAATGTTATTGATGGATTATATTTGAAAATATCACAAGGAGAATGCCCTGTAATGTCAGCTCTTATGCCTTAGCAACAAAGCACTCTAATAATAGTTATCTACAGAAATGTATTCTATGCTCCAGTGAGTTTACAAATTCTAACCCATGGACTTTAAAATAGAAAAATAAGAGAAACAATTTTCTCCATCTGTTGAACTCTCTTCTGCTACTTCAAGTAACTCAAGTTACTAAAGTACTTGAAGTAACTCTTAATTTTCTTTGAAACAATTATTCCCACTGTATCTCATAGAAATAACACATTGGCAAATATTACTATTCTGTTTCCTGTAATAGAAGTCAAATAACCGTTCTGGGTGTTCAAGGTATATTTATTCCAATGTTAAAAGTAAATTGTATTAAAACTGTCTCAAGGGATAAAATTAGTGTCAGTATCAGTATCTCCTCATTTTATCTCTTTAAGTTAACACAATTTCAAAAATAGTGAGATGCAGCATGACTGAACTAGCAAACTCATATTCAGTAACAAGTGCAGATATGGGAATAGTATTTTCTGTTTGCTAATTAGTTTATTAATCAAACGGTCTTCAGAGAATGTTATGGATAGAGTGGCACACTTCACTTGTTTGATTGATGGCTTGGTTTTGCGAACAAAGATTTGGGAAGGGCTTTACCCACGCTTACTACAATCTTGAGTGACCAATGTCCTGAACCACCTGCATGCAGTGTTGGGGCTGCAGTTTCCAGTGCACCTTATCACCTGCTGTTTCATCCCTCGCCTGATGCTACAGGGCCTTGCAAGTGTGAGTAAACCCTTCAGGCCTGAGCAAGAAAGAGAGAAGTAATAATATGTATATTGATATAAACCAGAGATTCAATGGTTTCAATTGATGATGTCAATTGAGATTCAATGATTCAATTGATGGTAAAAGAGACATTGGTTAACAAGATTTGATGGCAAGGTAGACTTGACTGTAGAGGGCAGGGTCAGACAAAACTCTCAAGAGGACCCTCCCATTGATTCATGAGTTTCAGCAAGGGCTCCCCTGCATTCTAAACTTCTCAGAGGGGATTTTTATTTGTGGCTGGATCCAGACATAGTTCCAGACTTGGTCAGTGATTTATGTCTAAAGGATTTTAGGTACACACTCAATCCTTTATATCACTTAGCTAGGATTTCTGAGTCTAGCATGCTATTAATCACTTACTGAGAATCTGTTGCAGCAAGGAATCTCTCAACCTCAAGGAGTAACCTTAAGAGGAATCCTTACTCAAATGGAAATCCTGGTATGCAGCCCACTGCCATGCAGGAGACCTCAACAAGCCCTGGGCTTGTCCACTATTTATGAAGTAAAAGGACTGACTTGTAGTCATATTTGCACACCAGCCATATTTCTATTGGTGCATGCTCAATTAGCCCTCAGCTGTTAAGCAAGATTTATGATCCTTAGCTATTGTATTGTTACCTGTCTTCCCAGAGCCTATCTTAAGCCAGATGCAGCCATCACAGTCACCACTGGTGTCTATTGCTTAAGCAGAAAAGGCATGGGGAAAGCATGACACACACCATCATAGAGAAACAAATTACAAGAATTGTTTTAAAGAACTGAAATAACAATATAGGAATAAATACAACAAGAGCATATTGAATGCTACTGTGCACAAAAAAAAATCTGAATTTTGTTGTGCCACATGATATAAAGAGTTGGACATTGGGCATTTCACTTTATAAAGAAATGTCTGGATGTTAAAAACTGTAAAAGGTGCAAAAAGACCTTTGAGGGATAAACCTTCTGCAGTGAGCATCATAATGAGCTTTACCTATACAGCTTATCAAAAGACTGAGAGGTAACTTCATAGCAGTGTAAAAATAGCCATACACAGAAAGAGCACTAGAATAGAATCATAGAATCATAGAATAGTTAGGGTTGGAAAGGAACTTAAGATCATCTAGTTCCAACAACCCTGCCGTGGGCAGGGACACCCCACACTAAACCATGCCACCCAAGGCCTCATCCAACCTGGCCTTGAACACCGCCAAGGAGGGAGCATTCACAGCCTCCCTGGACAACCCATTCCAGTGCCTCACCACCCTCTCAGTAAAGAATTTCTTCCTTATATCCAATCTAAACTTCCCCTGTTTAACTTTGAACCCGTTACCCCTTGTCCTGTCACTACAGTCCCTGATGAATATCATCACATCCTCATATACTTTGATTGTCCAATAACTGGCTGTATTTTCAAAAGACATGCTCTAGACAAATAACAGGGCAAATTCTATGGCCTGTGATATACCTATATATCACAGGCTGTCACAGGAGGTCAGACAGAATTACTGAATGTTCCGTATTGTCCTTTCATTTTAAGAATCTGTTTTATAGTCTTTGTGAGCAGGACACTGCAAGGTGCAGACATCTATTTGTGAATCCAGTTACAGGAACATGAACTATGGAAAATGCAGAAATGACAGAGAGAGAGAAAGAATAGTGAATAGAAAGATAGCTATAGTACTTGGATGCTGCTATTTACCATGCATAAGGAAGGTAGCAATATCAAGGAACATCAGTTATACATGCCTGATGATACTTTTATCCCTAACATATATTTACTATGAAAACTTTAATTGCATTATCATGCTTTTATTTTCACAAGACTACTGCCTCATTCACTGTGCACAGAAAATTGTGAATGAGGTAGCTAAGTCAAATTTAACTTAATCCTAACTACTTAATGGATTATATTCTGCCTTGTGCATAGTTTAGCAGCAAATCTGCATGCAGAGTGCTTAAAGCTGTTCCAGTAATACCTTTGGATTTTTGAAGTGCCTTCCTTATTAATCAGATTCATTTCAGATTTTTTATTATGGGAAATGCAAATACTATTTGAAAAAAAATAATTATAGATTCAAGGATTATTTTACATTCATATAAAGTGAGTCTCTTTTTATATATTTTGTTTGTTATTCAAATTGTACACTCAGGTAGAGTCTTGCGGATTTATTGTTTTGTATTCATATGCATAAAGAGGCTTTGAAAACAAGTACAAGGAATTTAACCAAAACTGATGAATTGTCCCATAAGGCTGCAAAACAAAAACAGTAGTGAATTTTTAGGGAACAGTTTAGAAATGTCTGTTTATTGGCAAAACATATACATGATATTTGGCCTAAATAATGAGGAAGAGAAAGAATAGTAAGAACCAGTGATGAAAGACAAGAAGGTGACTAGGAGTATCTCACATGGACTTATTGTAGGCACACTGTCTGACAAAAAAAGAGTCTGACAAAACTAATAGCTTTCTCTAACAA
This sequence comes from Psittacula echo, assembly GCF_963264785.1. NCBI lineage: Eukaryota > Metazoa > Chordata > Aves > Psittaciformes > Psittacidae > Psittacula > Psittacula echo. Next base: position 95,051,005 of record NC_137738.1, read on the forward strand.
GTTGACTGTGAATGAAGGGAAAACAGGATGCTGTTTACTTTGACTTAATGGTGCATTATGATTTGGATAGCTGAACTATACAGTAAATGGATCACTGGTTGTTGCAATGCAGTACAAAGTCGATCAGGCAATACTCTTTACTGCCTTTATTAATGACATGAACAAGGGGATGGAATGTACCTACAGAAAAACTGTGGGCAGTAAAAAACTTGAAACTGATTGGATATTGTGGAAGGAACAGTCATTATTCAACTGAACCTTGACAGTCTGTAGAAATAGTTTGAGAGTAATTTAAATTTTAGAAAAAGAAAATGTAAAATTCAGCTCAAGGGCTAGAATAATCCCAAGATTCTGCATGTGCCAGACATGAGAAAACTGAGAGAGCAGGATCTTATTGCTGTCCTTCATTACCCAGTGAGAGGTTGTAGAGAAAACAGAGCAGGACTCTCCTCTGAGATGCATAGAAAAGAGGCAACAAGCACAAGACGCAGCATAAGAAATTCTGATTAGATGCAGTAAAACCCAACTTTCATAGTGAGGGAAGTCAAATGCTGGACCAAATTGGCTGAAGAATCTCCATTTTTGGAAATTTTCAAAACCCAACTGGGGAAGAACTGTTTCTAGTACTGATGTAGTCGGTCCAGGTTTGAGTGGGGATTGAACTGGATGATCTCCAGAGATCTCTTCCAAACTGAATTATTCTGTGATTCTGTATTAATCACCATCATGGAATATGGTCTTCAAGTAGAGATCTTTCGGAAACATTCTACTATTTTTATGTTAAAAGACATTAAAAAGATGACCAAAAAGAACAAATCTTAAGGGATTCCCCTTCAGAAGTTAAGCCAGAGATCGAGTAACAAGCTTTTTATTCCAAGCATTTAGTGAAGGGCATTTTTTTAATTCTATTAAAATTTTGGCTAAAATTTGGGAAAAGTTCTCTGCTGTTCAGGAAATAAGGCTTCATATGTATGACTTGCAAGTAAATAAAAAACCTGCCCTATTTTTAATCAAAAGAACACTATTCATGTTGTGTTTGAGCATTTCTGACAGATAGGAGGAATCCAGAGTTTGCAGCACCTTTATTTCCTTATTGAATACAGAAGGCACACAGGCTGTTGGCTAGCAATTCATGCTTTCATAGTCAGTGAAATTAATTTAGGTCTTACTGTCCAAACTGTCATTTGTCATGGTTTAAGCCAGGCAGCAAGTCAGCCACGCAGTTTCTACTCCTCACCCCTCTCCTGGAGGGATAGGGAGGAGAATCGAAAGAATGCAACTCTCACTGGTTGAGATAAGAACAGTCCAGTAACTAAGGTATAACACAAATCACTACTGCTACCACCAATAATAATAATGATAAGAGAAATAACAAGGGAAGAGAATGCAATACCACCCACCGAAAATGAGCCCGATCGAGCACGGAGTGCCCTTCCGGGTAACTCCCAGTTACATCCCAGGCATGATGTGCTAGGGTATGGAATACCTCTTTGGTTAGTTTGGGTCAGGTGTCCTGTCCCTGCTTCCTCCTGGCTTCCCCTGCTCCCTGGCAGAGCATGAGACTCACAAAGTCCTTGGTCAGACCAAACATCAGTGTTATCAGCCCTGTTCCCAGGCTGAAAGTCAAAACCACAGCGCTGCACCAGCTACTAAGAAGGAGAAAAAATGACTGCTACTGCTAAACCCAGGACTTCATGTATTCCCTTAAACCCACAACAGCCTATTTCATTAGTACTTCTGCTCTGTACTGTTGCAGCAGCTGTGAAACTATACTGCTTTAGTCTCTGATAATCTAGTTTTGAATTCATATCCTGCAGAAGAGCAAATTCTGAATCTCTATAGACCAAGGAATTAAATAACCTTGCAAACTGAAGGGAGAAAAACACAAGCAAAGCCTTGGAATGTATCATTGTTAACAACAGGACACATTTTGAGTTTAATAGCTTATTCTGTAGAGTCCCATTTGAAGATAGTAACCATATATTGTATTTTTCATTACCAGTGCTGAGACTCGAATCTCTTACAACTGTTAGTTTATCCTCTGTTTTTATTTTCTCTCTTCTTCAATTCATTGAAAATTCCTAAGCAGATCATGATTTTATCCTGGGTTTTTTAGTTATAGTTTTGCCAGTGAATTCCTTTATAACAAAGCCTGCTCAGAATATATGCATATGCCTCAAGAAAATTAGGAAACTCCTTGAGTAAAAAGAATTCACCCAAATTTGTGAACAGAAAAACATTTTAGGTTCTTCTTGATTAATGCTTGCAGCTGCTCATAGAAAGCTAAACCAGCAAAATCTAAAACCTAAACCACAAAATTGGTAAACTAGCATTGGATATGACATAAAGCAAAGAAAATAAAATAAAAAAAGAAAAAAAAAAAAAGAAAAAAAAAGAAAAGTCTACCTGCAACAATGAGAAAGAATTTGAGTCCCTCTGGATGGCAGTACGACCTCTGGCATATCAGCCACTTCTCCCCAGTTTTATGTCATCTGGAAACTTGCTGAAGGTACACTCTGCCCTCTTATTCAGATCAGCAACGAAGACATTAAACAGTATTGGGTGAAGTTCTGTGCCCTGGGGTACTCTGCTTCTATTCTACAATCAAAAACAATGTTCAAATGCTTCTGCTTTAGTAATTGTGCTCTTATTTAAAAATATTTCTAGTAAATTATGACGAAAGGGGAAAATGGATGACCCGGGGAATTACAGACCAGGCAGTCTCACCTCTGTGCCTGGCAAAAGCTTGGAGCAGATTCTCCTGGAAGGCATGCTAAGGCACATGAAAAACAAGGAGGTGGTTGGTGATAGCCAGCATGGCTTCAGTAAGGGGAGATCCTGCCTGACCAGTTTGGTGGCCTTCTATGATAGGGCTACGAAACTGATGGACAGGGGCAGAGCAGCTGACGTCATCTACCTGGACTTGTGCAAAGCCTTTGACACTGTCCCACATGACATCCTTGTCTCTAAATTGGAGAGACATCAATTTGATGGGTGGACCACTCGGTGGATAAAGAACTGGCTGGATGGCCGCATGCAAAGAGTTGTGGTCAATGCCTCGATGTCCGGCTGGACACCAGTAACGAGTGGTGTCCCTCAGGGATCAGTGTTGGGACCGGTCTTGTTCAACATCTTTGTTGGTGACATGGACCGTGGGATTGAGTGCGCCTTCAGCAAGTTTGCCGATGACACCAAGCTGTGTGGTTCGGTTGATATGCCGGAGGGAAGGGATGCCATCCAGAGGGACCTCGACACGCTTGTGAGGTGGGCTGATGCCAACCTCATGAAGTTTAACCATGCCATGTGCAAGATTCTACCCCTGGGTTGGAGCAATCCAAGGCACAGCTACAGGTTGGGCAGAGAAGAGATTCAGAGCAATCCTGCGGAGAAGGACTTGGGGGTGTTGGTCGATGAAAAAATGAACATGAGCTGGCTTCAGTGTGTGCTCGCAGACCAGAAAGCCAACCGTACCCTGGGCTGCATCAAGAGGAGCGTGACCAGCAGGTCACAGGAGGTGATCCTGCCTCTCTACTCTGCTCTCCTGAGACCTCACTTGGAGTATTGTGTGCAGTTCTGGTGTCCTCAACATGAAAAGGACATGGAACTGTTGCAACAAGTCCAGAGGAGGGCCACGAGGATGATCAGGGGACTGGAGCACCTCCCGTATGGAGACAGAATTATGAAAGTTGGGGCTGTTGAGCCTGGAGAAGAGAAGGCTGCGTGGAGACCTCCTAGCAGCCTTCCAGTATCTGAAGGGGGCCTACAAGGATGCTGGGGATGGACTCTTCATCAGGGACTGTAGTGACAGGACAAGGGGTAACGGGTTCAAAGTTAAACAGGGGAAGTTTAGATTGGATATAAGGAAAAAATTCTTTACTGAGAGGGTGGTGAGGCACTGGAATGGGTTGCCCAGGGAGGTTGTGAATGCTCCATCCTTGGCGGTGTTCAAGGCCAGGTTGGATGAGGCGTTGGTGGCATGGTTTAGTGTGGGGTGTCCCTGTCCACGGCAGGGTTGTTGGAACTAGATGATCTCAAAGTCCTTTCCAACCCTAACTATTCTATGATTCTATGATTCTATGATTCTATGATCTTCTAGAAGCAAGATATAACAGCTGATAGATGCCTAGTATCAATGATAAAAACTTAACTGAACTTTTTTGGTTAATATATCTCACCTTGACTTGATGAGTGTCAGACAGGACTGAGAAGGATTTTTCATGCATTTTGGAAAGCAAAAAACTGAAAAAGCCATTGACAAGCTATGGAGCAAGGTCAGGACTATGGTTACTATTAATCGACAGGCACTCTATAGTGGGATAAATATTACAGGAATTAGAGGCACGCTTCCTAGGCTTCAAACTGCCAGTGTGTCGCCATCATCTAAATGTGGAACAACTACACAAAGTGCACAGCACTCTGGGACACTAGATTTCCTGTGTGTCTTAGTACAGATAATAGCTTTAAACATCGAACAAAGGTTTAAGAGTATTCTCTCAGCATGACTGAAACAGACATGCAATCTGAAGTAAGCTAGAGATAAAAATGGAGAAGAGTTGCAAAACTCATTTATTTTTAACTTACAGAGAGAAAATCCTTATACAGCCTTTTAAGGCAGAGCCTTTTATAGATGCTGATGAAAAATTTGAGAAGAAAATTCCTGACAGGACTTTCTGCACAAAAGGGAGGAAAACATTTGTTCAAGCTGTCTCCAAATACCTTTCAGTTGTCTGATGAAAATCAGATCTCCATTCCACAAAAGTGGGAATCACATGGCTTGTTAAATAACACCGGAATGCCAAATTTCAAGTCCTCTCTATTACAAGAAGAAATCTAACCATTTCTAAAAGTAATCTTCACCATGATCATTTTAAAGTGCCTCATTTTGGTTTTGTGGGGAGTTTGTTTGTCTATTCTCTCTGAAAACACATATACACACACAGAGAACACTGAAAACCTTCAAAAATCTCATCCTGAGTTGCATCTTAGGAATGGAAAATTTGAACCACGTAGTTCAGTTAGCAAAAACTCAGAAAAGAGATTTTTGATTAGAAGTAATGTATAATGTAATAGCCTGTGGTGCTGTCAGGTGTTATACTTGTGAATTCATTACATCTTACTTAATTTGGTGGAAACTTTATAATAATCACTTAAACTGCAACTGTCAAGAGAGAAAAAAGATTGTCAATTTTCAGTCTACTATTTAAATAGAGGTATTACATCAAGTTAAATCACTTATGTTCAGCCTGCATTAATTTCTGCAGTTTGAATGGAGAAAATATTTGTAATGCAAATAAGTGTGATGACTAGTAATGTGACACTGGGAATTCTCTGAACTGCTTTTGAACTCTGTTGTGGCTCAGAAAAAGTGGACAGTATACTTATTGCACATGGCAGTGTCAGTAAAGTAATACATATTAAATCTGTCCCCACAGGGAAGGAGGAGAAGTTTCATTAATATGAGCTAAGTACCTGGGGTTATTTAAGAGTTTTCTTCTTATTAACTTTGAGAAGCAGAATTAAATCTAAAGTTGACATAGCAGTATTGAAGCAAATTAAGAAAAGCCTTTCTGCTGAAGAAATTTCCAAATACTGGCAAATTAGATTATTTAAGCAGTGCAAGAAATTCATAAGAGCAGCTAAAGGACACCTCTTTAAAATTAAACTAACATTGCTGAAGATGAAGTACATAGTGACATTGTCTGCCAGAGAAAATGTGGATGTAGCCTTCAAAGACAGAACTGTGGCTTTAATTGCAGCAAATCACTTTACAAAATTATATGTTTGTTTCCTTGGGGTAAAAAAAAAAAAAAAAAAAAAAAAAAAAGCCAAAACCAAAACTGAGGCAACTCACAGAATAAAACTCATAAGACCTGGTTTCTAACCCTTCTGTCAGCTGGAAATGTATTATATGCTGCAAGAGCACAAAAGGACTACTTCAGACTGTGAAACTATTAATTTAATTCAGAAATTTTTGCACTTTGTTCATCACTACCAGTATTAGCTCTTTATTTATCACAAGTACTGATGGCACAATTAAATGTATAAATATATTGCAGCACACAGCTTTTTCAAGTGATAGTCTAATCATTTCATATAATGTTAAAACACATGCCTAAAGAGGGAAGATAACTCAACTTATACATTAAGATTTAAAAGATGTATTTTTAAATACCTAATAAAAATCAGTATTCTTTTTCCTTTTGAAATAGAAATAAAGTCTGAGATGCTGCAAAAGTTAATAAATCAAATACTGACTGAATTTCCGGATTTGAAGACCTAGTGATGTCTTCATCTAGATGAAGACCTGGTTGTTCTGTTGACCATGGAAAAAAAGACATAATGTGTCTCTTAGCTTTGTAAGTTCCTTGCCATTTTATTGCCTCTTGTCCTTTACTTATATACAGAAAAGCTTTTATATAGCATGCATAAATACCACCGAATGGGTGGCCTTGATATTTGTCAAATTTTGCACCAACTCACTTGACTATTAAATTTTCAAGCTGTTGTAGAAGCGGGCACTCAAGAGGTGATCTTTGAGGTTGCCTTCTATTTCTTCCTATTATTACTTTATTTTATTCCCTGGAGTTTGATGCTTTGTCATCTCTGTGTCTTCACTTTTTTTGAATTATTTTTTGTCTCTGTCAACTTCTTATTTCTCTTACTCTTCTGAATGCATCCAAAGCTTACCTTCAATTTTATGCATGCTAGAAAAACAGATGGGAGCCAGCCCAAGGTTCATCAAAATATAATATTGGAACCCCAGCAAAATGGCAGCCCATCAGAACTCCTTGCCAATGTCTCTGGCAGCTGGAATTATTGTTTTATATTAAACAAACATGAATTTAGAGTAAAAACTTTATTATTATAAAACAAACCTGATAAAATAAATTCTACTTACAGTTTGAGTAAAATGTCTTTTTTTTTTCGCGTTCAGATTACTTCCTCATGCCACCAGAGAAAATACTTCTGTTTTCTAATGTTTGTGGAAAACAACCTTATCCCAGTTTGTAAGAAGCTCACCTTAAAACAGAAAATAATATGCTCACCATGAGAGAAAAAAAAAAAATATTAGGGGAAAATGGCACACAGGTTTTAATACAAACATCCTGGCTTCACTTACCATACAGGGGACCATAACGCAAATTTAATGTGTTTATCTATATCCATCTCTCACTACATGTATGAATAAACAGCTATACAAGTTCCAGAGGTGGAGAATGGTTCAGTAGTGTATCAGGGAGGTTGCTAGCAGCTTCATACCTCTAGCATCTACTGTCTGCCTGCAGACAGGACATGCCAATCTGTCTGAGTTCTTCACAGACACCTCAGGGCAGAGCATTTTTACTTATGTGGTGAGTTATTTAGACTATTTTTTAATTTAGACCCACTGTTTTACATCTTGAAAGCTTATTTATTCATTCCCAGTATTTTCTTCCATTGTTTGCTGTATGCCTTTGAACTAGCTCATAGATTTCAAGCACTATGCTTGTTATTAGCAGTGGCAGATTTCTTCAAAATACAGCTGCAGTCTGTAATGTATAAGAGAAACATTTTACCCTTCAACTTTGTGTTTAACCCACATGCCCAAGGAGATTGTCTGACACATGGAGACATGACATTGACACTTGAAGAGAGATGAAGCCCTCTTGAGCATTGTGCATTTGTTTTCTATTTATATTGACAGATTTAGGAAATATCAGAGGGCAATATAATGCTTCATCCATAGCTGAGATTTCTAAGAGTTTGGCTTCTATGAGTTTCTAAGAGCAAAGAAATATACCAGTGGGGATGATGCTTTGGCTGTATTTGCCTCAAATGCAAAATGGTGATGAAGTAACCTCCGTGAGAACAAATGTACAGTCTGTCAGAGACCAAGCATCACAGCTTCTTTGCTGTGTTCCTAGCTACACAATTTACAGAGGAAACTCATGTAGATCTTTAGCAAAGTAGGCATTATGGGATCCTCCTCAATGTGATTCTTGTAGAACAGTAGTGCTTTTAATGACAGCAAGAATAAGCAAGAACTCAATTGAATAAAAATCCACCTTTTTTTTTGTTTTCAGAGATACTCTGTATAACCGCTTACACAATCCTTCTTTCCTTTCTTTCAAGGTCCCCAAGAATCTGTGCCTGAGAGGAATTTTGAAGGACACTTCACTCTCTCCTATGAAAAGAAAACTGGACGTATACTCTCCTGGTTTCAGCTGAGATTAATTTTCTTTTAAGTTAATAATTTTAAAGTTAATAATAATTCTAAGTTAATTTTCTTTTTCACAGCAGGTACAGAATAATGCTGAGAACACACCTGTCCTGGGTTCAGCAGTAGCAGTCATGCTTTCTCCTTCTTAGTAGCTGGTGCAGTGCTGTGGTTTTGACTTTCAGCCTGGGAACAACACTGATAACACCGATGTTTTTAGTTGGTGCTCAGTGATGTTTACGCTGACCAAGGACTTTCTGAGTCTCATGCTCTGCTAGGGAGGAGGGGAAGCTGGGAGGAAGCAGAGACAGGACACCTGATCCAAACTAACCAAAGAGGTATTCCATACCACAGCACGTCATGCCCACTATGTAAACTGGGGGCAGTTACCTGAAAGGGTTAGATCACTGCTTGGGTAGGGCTGTGTATCGGTCTGCGGGTGTTGATCATTTGTATTCTCTTCCCTTGTTATTTCCCTTATCATTATCATTATTATTGGTGGCAGCAGTAGTGGTTTTGTGTTATACCTTGGTTACCAGACAGGTCTTACATCAACTCGTGGGAGTTACATTCTTTCGATTCTCCTCCCTATCCCTCCTGGAGCGGGGAGAGGAACTGGGGGTAGTGACTGAGTGGCTGCATGGTTCTGGATTGCCAGCTGGGCTTAAACCACGACACCACCAATGTTGTAGTTGTTGCTTAGTAATGCTTACCCTGATCAAGGACTTTTCAGTCTCTTACTTGGCCAGTGAGATGGGGCACAAGGACCTGGGAGTGAGCAGAGACAGGACATCTGACCCAAACTAGCCAAAGGGGTATTCCATACCATTGCAACGTCATGCCCAGTATATAAACTAGGGGAGTTCTCCAGGAGACCCGGGTCGCTACTTGAGGAACGGTTGGATATTGGTCAGTAAGTGGTGAGCAAATTCACTGTTCATCACTTGTTTTGCATTTTTTTTTTTTTGTCATTATTTCTTTTTCCTTTTCCTTTTCTGTCCTATTGAACTCTCTTTGTCTCAACCCACGAGTTTTACCTTTTTTCTGATTCTCTCCTCTATCCCAGTGGCAGAGAGGGAGGGAATGACTCTGGTGTTTTGCTGCCTGCCAGGTTAAACCACAATATATAGAAATGAAAGTGCGGCAAGGATTCAGCCAGATCAAATCCTACCCCTCAAAAAAAAACAAACCCAAACCCACTTTCCCCAGCTATATGATATACCCTATCATGTGTACAGAAAATGTATGGTGCATTTCCCAGTAAGCATTTCCCAAGGAAGTTACTCACTTTTAAACTTCCACCCAGGTATTATTAAAAATAATAAAAATAAAAATCCAGAACTGAGTGGAATGGCTGTATTAATTTGCTTCCTTATTAAAGGAATACTGTTTTCTTCTGGTTCACCCTGTGTGTGATTCTGAACTGACCTGTTTTCTCTAAGCTGTGAGACCTTTATGACATGCCGTGACTCAAAGTATCACAGTACCACTTGCAAAAAGCAATGTTCATCCCTTGGGTGGATTGATTTTTGATATTGGCAGTAAGTCTGATAAAGATTGACTACAAGACTCTTTTTGGATATTGGGTGTTGTGGGCACAATAATTCATAAGGTCAAAAGTATGTGACCTGGATTTTGTCTAATGTTTTCATTGTATACCACAATCCTTTATTTTTGTCTTTTTGAAAAGCTTTGCAATTCTTATTGTATTGCCAAAATAAATGCCATTAATAGAAATTAAGTAGAATAATATTTTTCTTTTATGTATATGCTTATTCTAAATGTAGACAGTGCACTTGACAGTTGAAGGATGATATATTGATTTCTTCTCTAGTTTTAACTGTAAAACTGCAAGGCAGCTGGCTGGCTAAGCATCTGCAGATTCAGGATAGGTTGCCTCTATGAAAGAAATGGATTTTCTCTTTCTCTCTGATGGGACTATTGTTCAGACAAAGTTAATAACATTCTATAGCAGCATTTAAAAATGTTCAAGCTACTGTATATCTCTGTCTAAATTAAAATAAACTCTATTAAGACAAAATCCCATTGGCTTATATTCAGGATTGGATATTACTCACAAAAATTGTATCCATTTTCTTCACATTCCTGAGGATAAAAAGACTTCAAAAAAGAGTGCATTACAACAGTGCCTTTGAAATAATTATTAGGCTTTACAGAAGGATGCTGCAACTAATTTTAATTTTTAATTTCAGCAGACTGGTTGAAGCACGTAATGTTTTGGGCTCTATTTTGGTTTCTAAAACAATTTTGTCAAATGGATTTTAACAAAAATCTTGAATTAGGATTCATCCTATCTAAATTTAGGTATCTAGTACAGACTCCCTTTCTATTCTGAAGAGAGACCTGTGTTCTGGACAGTAACTCATACAGTCTTGGGCACAATGAAACAAGATACGTAGATCACATAAGTCTGGTGTAGTAAACATGGTTACTGTCAGTGTTTCAGCCTACGTTTCATAGATGCATGAATGAAGAAGGAATGGAATAGTGCTCTTCATTCTGGAGCTCTCCAAATAACCTGTAGATAACCAATAACTTGATAACTGGTTGTGATAACTGATTGTCTTAAGAAGATGTATTGGCCAGGGAAAAAAGAGTGAATGCATCCATGTTTCCTCTGACCTTAAAATTCTGAACTCTTAATGCTTCCCTTTTGGAAAAAAAATAAAACAAACAAACCAAACAGTAATTCTACCTACTGCAAGCACAGCTTCTGCAACTAAGAACCATTATTAGTTCATTTTATCCTGGAGAGATTAAAGGATATAAATCATAACCTGTATTACAGAATTCATATGCATTTAGAAGTTTAGCACTTCTTGTTTCTGTTTAGAATACTACTAGATGTTGAACCAACATTTATCTGGTGCTTGTGCTCATACACATACATATATTTTGTTGAAAACAGGACAGTGTAAGTCAGTATTTCTTAGACCTTTACATTTATATGCAGTTATTGTGTCCTCACTCCTAGTTCAGCCAATCTCACTCTAAGAATAACCCAGAATATATTGTCTATATTTCAAAGAAGGCAACATATAAAGATGTGGGTTCAGTTGCAAGAAAAATGTGTCTTACATACAGCTTTTCCTGAATAATACCACTCCAAGAAACTCTGTTGTATCTACAGTATCAATCACAACAAGTGCAAAGGTCTTGCTGTAAGCTGTATTTCAGAGGTAAATCTGCAAATCCTCAAATTTGCATGTATTCTGTGTCAGATTTTGAAACTAGCATTGTTACAGTGAAAGAGAAACAGAAATTTGCCAACTACTGCTTATTAAGCAAAAAAGATCAAATTAACAGATTTTATCTAATGAAGACTTCTATCCTGAAAAATTTATTGGCTGTATTAGATTCTGTTTCCCTCAAAGTAGTCCAGGTCCCATATCATCTTTGGATGACAGTTTTTCATCTGTGGCAAGCCTGTCATTTTATAACTGTCAGGCTGAAGCTGGTTTTGATGTGAATGCTTTCTCACCCATCTGGCCAGAGTCGATCCATGTGCCATTTTTGCTCTCCAGTGTCCTTGTAGCAGAGAACCAGCAGATGGATGTGATCTTATTAGTCTAAAAGACTTTATATCTTTTTTATTCTCATCTATTTAAATATATATAAATTCTATGTACATATATAACTCTATAAATTATATATATTTACAAATATATAAATATATTTATATATATATATATGATTCTATAAATTCTATTTAAATTAAGGTTTGCCTTTTTTTTTTTTTTTTTCTGTTTAGATCCCTACCAAACACTGGACTCAATTTTAACATTCTACTCAGTATCAGCCAGGTCTATTTCCTTTTCTAGGTGAAGACAATGTACACAGGCCAGCTGCAAGCTGAAAATAGAGCTCAATTTTCAACATAAAATATTTTTAGATCATCATTACAGTATCTTTGTGCCTGTGTGTTCTGCTTTCCTCCTTCTATCTTTTCATGTGAACATTTACACGATTCTTAAAGGAACATTAAAATACTTCATAAAATAAAACTTGACTTAGGGAGGAAAATAATGTTGTTTTGATCACCAAAAAAGCACTGACTTTGAACCATAGAATTTAAAACCTTCATTCAGATACTGTAGCTTTATCCTAAAAACAAAAGGCTACTGTAAGTCACTCTCGGTACTGGAATTGGAAGTCTTAAAGCAGACCTCTTAAATTCTTGACAACATGAAATAAAAAACATCAAATAGTACTGTAACCACACAGCAAGAGATCATTTTTAAAAGCTTGTAAACAACTGAATAAAAAACCAGACTTTGAAAATCCTTTTTCTTTTGAAAGTTCTTTTCTTTTCAGTCATAAGTTCTGTGTAACAGTTTCTAAGCGTGACTCAGATATCACAGACTTCTTAAAAATTATGTGACCATAGCAAAAAACTTATGTGGTTTATTTCTAGTTGATATTTAACATGCTTAGGAATCCAGGCAAAGGTCTTCACTGTTCTGGTGCTCACCTGGTATTCCTGTTTTCTCCATACTTCTGACTGTATCAGAAAGGCTAATTTAAACTCTCCTCCTAAGTTCATATAGTTGTGACAGAGAGAACCATACCCTGTGAAGGAGGTTATGGGCAGCTGCCAAATTCCCCAGACTCCTGCACCTGCTGGGTGCTGGAGCCCATCTGGCCATGCTTGTTTTCCTGGCTTACGTTCCTGTTTACACGTTAGGTTAGTAGCAAGGCTGTGTGTGTATCCCAGACAGACACACACACACTACATAGTAATCACATAAAACATATGTACAGGTAGCCAATTCACCTTCCTCCTCTCCAGAAGCTCAGGATTGAGGTTCACTAGGCACGACACTCATCCATACAGTCCACATGCAGAAGCACATGCATATTCATGGATCACTTCAATATCTGCACAGCTTCTCAGCCTGTCTAATGTCCAGATCTAGATCCTGGCCCCCTTGCTCAGTATTCAACTTTCTGACCCACCACCTAATATTAGCTTGTGAACTGTGTATCCAAAGGATTAAATTCACTGGGGAAGTGTAAACACACGCCAGTCCCTCCAGTTGATGGCACATAGGTCTATGAGCCTGGTTCCTTGCTGGTGCTTGGACCTTAGTGCTCAGGTAAGGCACAGAATGAGATTACACAAAGCAAAACAATTAAAGATTTCATAAGCAGATTGCACAGACTGCAGTGATCAGGCACAAGGCACAGCCAGAGAATGGTAGTGATCTGCAACCTGCTTGTGTGCAATAGTCCCTTTATTCCACTTCTTTTTATTTTACCTAAGTTTGCTCCTGCCTGGTCAACCCTCATTCTTCCCTCCCCTTCCCTGTCTTTGACCTTCCCCTGAGCCCCCTCAAATATCCCATAATACTCATGGTTATCCTTTTCCCCCACTCTTACCAGTTACAAAGCTCAGGCTGACCTCATTGAAAGCTGTTCTTGAGTGGTTCTTCTCTCGGCTGCTCAGTCAGAGGCTGAAGAGCTCTAGTTTTACCTACTGCGTACTTGTCATCTGCTTTTTATGACTGAGTTTTCAGCCTGGAGAACAAAAGACTCTGAGGAGACCTTACTGTAGCCTTTCAATGTTTAAATGACACTTATAAGAAACATGATGTCGTTTAAGCCTAGGCCATAAATTAGAGCCACGCAGTCTACTTCTCCCCCACATCTTTCTTCCCCCCACCCTCCTGGAAGGATGGGGAGGAGAATCGAAAGAATGCAACTCCCATGGGTTGAGATAAGAACAATTTAGCAACTAAGGTATAACACAAATCACTACTGCTACCACCAATAATAATAATGATTAGAGAAATAACAAAGGAAGAGAATACAACCACTCACCGACGGGTACCTCACCCCCACCCCGCCGTGATCCAGCCCTTCCAGGAACTCTCAGTTCTACATAGTGGGCATGACATGCTGTGGTATGGAACACCTCTTTGGCTAGTTTGGGTCAGGTGTCCTGTCCCTGCTTCCTCCCAGCTTTTCCTCCTCCCTGGCAGAGCATGAGACTCACAAAGTCCTTGGTCAGGGTAAACATTCTGACCAGCAACTGAAAACATCGGCTTTATCAGTATTATTCCCAGGCCAAAAGTCAAAACCACAGCGCTGCACCAGCTACTAAGAAGGAGAAAAAATGACTGCTACTGCTAAACCAGGACAGATGAAAACAAACTGCTTAGCAGGGTCTGTAGCAATAGAACAAAGGGTAATGGTTTTAAAATTAAAGAGGGTGGATTTAAACTAGATATAAGGAAGAAACTTTTTACGCTGATGTTGATGAAACACTGGAACAGTTTGCCCAGAGAGCTGGTAGATGTCCCATCCCTGGAAACATTCAAGGCCAGGTTGGATAGGGCTTCAAGCAAGCACGTCTAGCAGGGGTTTGGACTAGATGACCTTGAACCAAAACTGTTCTATAATTCTATGATTTATGACAGAGATTATGGAATTTGATAGCATTAATTCTCAGCTATACAGGATTTTGTCTTTTTGCTAAAAAAAGGCAGAAAATCAGAAAATAGTAATAATAGTAGTACAGTAACCATTCTGGCTTATAAACTATTTAAGTGGTCGTCTACTTTCAGTTGAACTTTAAATTGAAGTTAGAAATTACAATAAATTTTTTTGACATTGGTCCTCGCATGCCTGTTCCTGACAGACAGGAAAGTTCACTTTGTTTCAAGCATAACACAGCTAAGTGCAAAGAGAAATTATTATGGATATGCAATACATCCACTGATTGTCTACACCCAGCCCCAAACTTTCCATTTCAGAAAGCTGGCTAACCTTGTAAAAAGCGCATTCTTAAGAACCCTGACAGAGTCCATCTACAAACCTGGAATTGCACAGATAAAATCAACTCGAGCTTGCTTTTGGAGCAAAAATTTAGGAAATAATTCAGCTGGTGGATACCAGCAGACATAAATCAAACCCAGCACACATGAAGCCTGTTAGCACAGCAGGGCTGAAAAAGTTTTAAAAATCTGTTCCTCTCGCTATGCAGATAAGAGTTGAAGAGTAGATTTGTTGATTTGTTGATTAAGAAGGTGACAGCTGGTTTTGTAGATTATCATGTCATTCTAACCTGAGTTCCCAAGGAAATTCGAATGAAACTGAAAGCTACAGGAGAAATTATTTCAGATATGAAAAGGATAAAAAAAAAAAAAGAAAAAAAAGAAACCCAAACCATTTTAATCACTATGTCCCTCAGGGATCAGTGATGGGACTGAGCTTGTTCAACGTCTTTGTCAGCAACATGGGCAGTGGGATTGAGTGCACCCTCAGCAAGTTTGCCGATGACACCAAGCTGTGTGGTTCGGTTGATACGCCAGAGGGAAGGGATGCCATCCAGAGGGACCTTGACATGCTTGTGAGGTGGGCTGATGCCAGCCTCATGGAGTTTAACCATGCCAAGTGCAAGGTCCTACCCCTGGGTCGGAGCAATCTCAGGCATCTATTTTCATTTATTTTCTTCTTTCATTTTAAAGAGGTAAAAAAATTGTCAGGGCCTTTGCTTTCTAGTTTTGCAGGTGTTCTTCTCCCCAGAATGAATGTCCTCCCTTTTACCTTTTCTTATATGTGAACCTGATCCAGCTAAAAAAAAACTATTTATAGTCAAATTTTTCATTTATGTTTAAATTAAATCATTAAAACATGGACAAACTCATTACTGGCGTCAAAAGCAAGAAAGGAATATTTTTTTAGGGTCTGCAAAAAAAAAAAAAAAAAAGAGGGTTATTTCATAGCAACCTATTTAGTTCAGTGGTTGTAGAAAAGAACAGAGACTCAGTTGAGATAAAACAAACAAAACTTGCACAATCAGGTTAGCCTGCTAGTAAAAACTTTTCTCTATTTTATTAGTAAGGACAGAAAGACCATAATAATTTTATTCAAATTGTGGAGAGATAACATTAAAGGTTCTGAGATAGCTGTTTCTCAGAGGTTCTGAGATAGTCATTCCTCAGAATGGGTTTAATATTTGCTGTCCTTAATGACATTTTGAAAATACAGATGTTCTTTAATCTGTTTCACCTGTAAATCCGTGATGAGTAGGAGGAATGTTATATTTTCAACTTTAGACAACTGATATTTATGAGCCATAATATTCTACAGGGGTTTTAATATTAGAATTTAATCTCTTTAACAGGAAAAAAAATAGGGGGGGAAAAAAACCCTAAAAAACCCAAAAACCAGCCTCCATTGGCATGATTATTTTGAATAGTTTTGGATAAGTTGTATCTGATAATGGGAATTCTCTTCTTATACTATACACTGAATTTTAAACACAGGCACAATTACCTCCTTTTACCTCTATATTGAAGTAGAGTCCATAGGCACACTAGGAATATTCTTGTACCTAGTATTTAACCAAATTTGAGAGCCCTTATTTCATTTAAATAGAATACCACTGTACAAATATATGACAATTCTTTCACACATCAGTTTTCAAATCTATCCTTTCATGTAATCTTTACTAATTCATAATTTCATCATTCTAATTATTTAATTTAATAATTTAATCATTCTAATTAATAATTTCATCATCTAATAGCAATGCCTGCCTGATCAGGCAAATGATTAATTCTTTCGTAAAAGAAAGGGTCTGCCACTATTAATTGAGAAGACAGAAAAGTTGGTATCAGGAGTAGAAAGCTTTCTAGAGAAACAGCAAAAGCCCTAAGTTTGGAGAGAGAAATCCCAGACGTCTATGTTAGGACCATCAACACAGCAAGCAATCGATATGGAGTCCCAGAAAGTTTGTTTAAACTAGGGCAAGCTGAAACATGCACAGAAGTTTACAACTGCTTTGTGTTCTTGAAGATTTGTGAATTCAGTTGTACACAGAAATGATGCTTTGAGGCAGAGTCCACTTAATCTGCTAATGATTAAAGTCCCGCACATGGTCGGAGCAATCCCAAGCACAGCTACAGGTTGGGCAGAGAACAGATTCAGAGGAGCCCTGCGCAGAAGGACTTAGGGGTGTTGGTCCATGAGAAAATGAACATGAGCCGACTTCAGTGTGCGCTCGCAGCCCAGAAAGCCAACCGTATCCTGGGCTGCATCAAGAGGAGCGTGACCAGCAGGTCACAGGAGGTGATCCTGCCTCTCTACTCTGCTCTTGTGAGACCTTACTTGGAGTATTGTGTGCAGTTCTGGTGTCCTCAACATAAAAAGGACATGGAACTGTTGGAACAAGTGCAGAGGAGGGCCACGAGGATGATCAGGGGAATGGAGCACCTTCCGTATGGAGATAGAATCATAGAATCATAGAATAGTTAGGGTTGGAAAGGACCTTAAGATCATCTAGTTCCAACAACCCTGCCGTGGTCAGGGACACCTCACACTAAACCATGCCACCCAAGGCCTCATACAACCTGGCCTTGAACACCGCCAAGGATGGAGCATTCACGACCTCCCTGGGCAACCCATTCCAGTGCCTCACCACCCTCTCAGTAAAGAATTTCTTCCTTATATCCAATCTAAACTTCCCCTGTTTAAGTTTGAAACCCTTACCCCTTGTCCTGTCACTACAGTCCCTGATGAATAGTCCCTCCCCAGCATCCTTGTAGGCCCCCTTCAGATACTGGAAAGCTGCTATGAGGTCTCCACGCAGCCTTCTCTTCTCCAGGCTGAACAGCCCCAACTTTCTCAGCCTGTCTCCATACGGGAGGTGCTCCAGTCCCCTGATCATCCTCGTGACCCTCCTCTGCACTTGTTCCAACAGTTCCATGTCCTTTTTATGTTGAGGACACCAGAACTGCACACAATACTCCAAATGAGGCTGAGAAAGTTAGGGCTGTTCAGGCTAGAGAAGAGAAGGCTGTGTGGAGACCTTATAGCAGACTTCCAGTATCTGAAGGGGGCCTACAAGGATGCTGGGAAGGGACTCTTCATTAAGAACTCTAGTGATAGGACAAGAGGTAATGGGTTAAAGCTTAAACAGGGGAAGTTCAGGTTATATATAAGGAAGAAGTGCTTTACTGAGGGGGTGATGAGGCACTGGAATGGATTGCCCAAGGAAACTGTGAATACTCCATCCATGGCGGTGTTCAAGGGCAGGTTGGACAGAACCTTGGGTGGCATGGTTTAGTGTGAAGTGTCCCTGCCCATGGTATGGGGGTTGGAACTAGATGATAAGATCCTCTCAAACCCTAACCATTCTATGATTCTATGAGCAGCAAAAACCCTTGAGATTTTAAAGTAAGAAGGACATGAGGGCACTTTTATTGTTTTGAGCAGTATGTATCAGAGGCTGATGTACTGCCACCTTGTCATGTAAACTTTGCAATCACATGTCCTAGTTCCAGACAACACATGAAAAACAGCCAAGCAAATGTTCAGGGGCTTCAGCTCTACAGATAGCTGGATGTCAAGATGCTTTATAACTTTGTAGTAAAAGCAGAGATCTTATTAGGTTGTCCACTGATAATTTATTCTTGGTTTTTTGGAAGTCAATTAAAAATATCACTGATTTCTGAGAAAGTCTATTTAGTGCTGAAATTATTTTGTGTAACTTGCATTTTTATGTCATCTCTCCATTCTTTCTTTAAAGTAATCCTAAAAGTCTGTTAAGTGCTTAAACTCACAAATCATCTTGAATCCCTATAATCTTTTATCATATATATACATATAATTACTTTTCAGTAGTTCTTTTCTCTCAGGTCTTTTTTTGCAGAGGATTAATGTGCATTTCTTAAAGAATAATGCTAAAATTCCTCATTTCTACTTCCATTTTTTGATAGTTATTATTTGAAGGTAGTTAGGAGGGTGGTATAAAACCCTTTTAGCTCAACTCACTTTTTATCAGTTTTATTACTTACTCTTTATCGAACTGAGTCTTGTCAATCTGTCTCTAGCCTTGCTTTATATATCCTGAAGGATTCATGTTTATCACATTCTGCCTTTGAGGCCTACTTGGTATTTAGCAATAAAAGGTTCCACTGTCAGTTGCTTATAGCTTTCCCAATAGTCTAACT
This sequence comes from Psittacula echo, assembly GCF_963264785.1. Lineage (NCBI taxonomy): Eukaryota > Metazoa > Chordata > Aves > Psittaciformes > Psittacidae > Psittacula > Psittacula echo. Next base: position 95,070,181 of record NC_137738.1, read on the forward strand.
CTCTAGGTTGATATTCTTTATGCTTGCCACAAAATTAATATCTTTGGGAGAAAAAATAAAATTGATTTGTTCACAAGTAGGTCTATCTCGCATGCCAATCATATAAAAAAATATTGGTGTTAATATATCATAATTCAGAGGGAGAAGAGGAAGATTCATTCATATATTTTTATACTCTATACAGATGTCAATCCGTCCAAAAGCATTTAATAACTATAAAAATATAATTAAATGTATCAGTCTTGAAGTGTGCCTACAAAACTGTAGTCACAGAAATCCCATAGAAGAAGAAAGAGCACAAGCAGTCTTCATCCTGAAAAGCTGGATGTGGTATGTATAACATTCTATTGCAATATGGTACGTTTCTGAAAGTGTACATGTTTATGTGTGTGGAATGTCAGTATCAGGAAATCCACTAATTTGAAGTTGGCCAAACTAGAATGCATTTCTAGTGAAAGATAATTTGAATACACTTTACCCTTCAAGATGTGATTTCCTCCTTTGCCTTTCATGAGCTGAAGCAGTAATGGGACTCTATTAACAGATGGCATTGCTCAGTGTCTAAGAGTATGGCTAAGCAAAGACTATTAAAAAAAAATTACAAAATCTGATCTAGTTTTAGTGTTGCTATTCTGGGTATTGACCATAATGTAGCCAGAACACTGTAGACTGATGTGCTCTCCTAACGCATTTCTGCAGCCATCGCGTGAACATACATTGAGATTTGACTTTTTACTATTCTTTTAATATTCCTCATGTCAGTCATCTGGCATTTTGCTCTTTTTTCTGTTGTTCTCCTGGCATCTTGACATTTTCTTCCAGAAAACAGAAGCTGCTTATTTTACCTAAACACAATATCAGTCAAAATCATTTATTACAGATGATGGCTTAGTGGACTTGGCAGTCCTGATGTAAAGGTTGAACTTGATGATCTTAAAGGTCTTTTCCAACCTAGTCAATTCTATGATACTATGATCCTATGCTAAAGTGGTATGGTTTGTGTGCACCCAAATAAGCCTCCTCCATCCTTAATTCAATCAAGTATAAATATAGGGAAGCATAAATGTTAACAGGAATTTTAGGGATATTAATTACTTGTTAATTGCAAGGTTTTAGAGTATTAAAAGGTTCTCCAGAAATAGTATGAGTCATCCAGAATTAATATTATTCTTGGGACAATAATTCTACTAGTTTCGGTAGTGGGTAGTTGCAGAGGTGGCTTCTGTGAGAAGATGCCAAAAGCTGTCTCCATGTTCGACAGAACCAGTTCCAGCTACAAGATGGATCTGCTGCTGGACAAAGCTCAGCTAGTCAGTGACATTGGTAGTGTCTCTGTGATAACAGATTAAAGAAAGAGTTAAATAGCTACACAACAGCAGCCATGAGAGAGGAGTGAGAATATGTGACAGCAACAGCCCTGCAGACACCCAGGTCAGTGAAGAAGAAGGGGAGGAGGTGGTTCGGGAACTGGACCAGAGACTCCTCTGCAGCTCATGGTCATAAAGGACTGTCTCCCATGGGCGGGACCAGACACTGGAGCAGGGGAAGAAGAGGAGGAAGGAACTGCAGGGACAATGTGATATGAACTGACCACGGACGCCATTCCCTGACACCTGTACTGCTTGGGGGAAGAAAAGAAGTCATGAGTGAAGTTAATCCCAAGAAGAAGGGAGGGGTGAAGGGGAAGGTTATTTTAGACTTGTTCTTATTTCTCACTGTCTTGTTCTGTTCTCCAAGTCCAGTTTGTTTTGCCAATGATGGTAATTGCTAAGTGATCTCCCTGTCTTTATCTTGACCCACAAGCTTTTCATCATACTTCACCTGAGGATGGGGAGTGATAGAGTGCCTTTATGGGCACCAAGAAGCCAGTGATCAACCCGTCACACTCTTTCTCTGCATCTTTCCTGTATCGAAAGTTTCCTATACAGGAAGGTTTCAAGACCCAACCATATAAAGCCCTGAGCAGCCTGATTTAATCACATAGAAGTCCCTGTTTTGAGCAGAAGGTTGGACAAGAGATCTCCTGAGGTTCTTTCTGACCCAAATTATTCTCTGATTTATGATTCTAAACAGAAAGTGCAAACAATCATGAAACAGCAATTAAAAGATCAAGTTAAAGTTGGGGTTTTGTTAGGGTTTTTTTTTTTTTCAGGACAAATAAGCTAATCAACAGTGAGCTTCTGCCTACCTTTTCCCATATGCCATGGTTAACTGAAATTATCTTTTTTTTACAATAGTCCAAGTACTGTCAGATTTATTGGTTTATGGACTGAGAGTAGGAGAGCCAAGGAAACCAGACTTCAATGCATTATGAACCAATTAACCTGTAAGAACATTGTGTACTGCTGAGTTCTGTGGTCAGAACTGAACAGAGATAACCTTAAAAAGCACATAACAGGCAAGGTCAATGATACACACACTGTTCCCAATGTTGTCTTCTTTTATATTTTTTTTTTACTTATAATTGCAACAAATTAAATGAAGGGAAAAAACCTCCAGTTTTTGTTATTATTTCCTTAATAATGAGATATTGGGTAACCAATTTATTAATCTCAGCTGTTTAGATGTAAATACTTTTCTCTAGGTGCAGTTGAGAAGAATAATTTTTTAAAAATTAAGTAATTAAAACTTTGGCAGCTTTGCCCCTCTTCAATTTACAAACCATTTGTTTGAAAATGATCTGAACATTCTCTTTTCCTTCACTTTTACATCAGCAGAGGTCATGTCATTTCAACCAACAAACAAATGACCAACACCATTTATTCTCATCTGCTGAGAGTCCTTCAGCTTAATTCCTTTTGCTCATTAGCTGCAGTGAGCACAGCATGCTAAGAGATCTTTTCTCTCTGTGACACTTGAACAGCACTGAAGGGAGGCACAAATCTGCAACCTTTATTTCCCATTAGCAGGTACAGCTGTTCTGTGGGGCGCTTTTTCCTCAATGGTGAAGTCACCTAAACATTTATGCAAGTTGACACACTTTTTAAAAGGCTGGGGAAAAATGTAAAATTAAACATAGGCAAGATTTCCTAATTTCTACATGACATCCTTGTCTCTGAATTGGAGAGACATCAACTTGATGGGTGGACCACTCGGTGGATAAAGAACTGGCTGGATGGCCGCATGCAAAGAGTTGTGGTCAATGGCTCCATGTCTGGCTGGAGACCGGTAACGAGTGGTGTCCCTCAGGGATCGGTGTTGGGACCGGTCTTGTTCAACATCTTTGTCGGTGACATGGACCGTGGGATTGAGTGCGCCCTCAGCAAGTTTGCTGATGACACCAAGCTGTGTGGTTTGGTTGATACACCGGAGGGAAGGAATGCCATCCAGAGGGACCTCGACACGCTTTTGAGGTGGGCTGATGCCAACCTGATGAAGTTTAACCATGCCAAGTGCAAGGTCCTACACCTGGGTCTGAGCAATCCCAGGCACGGCTGCAGGTTGGGCAGTGAAGAGATTCAGAGCAGCCCTGCAGAGAAGGACTTGGGGGTGTTGGTCGATGAGAAAATGAACATGAGCCAGCAGTGTGTGCTCACAGCCTGGAAAGCCAACCGTACCCTGGGCTGCATCAAGAGGAGCGTGACCAGCAGGTCAAAGGAGGTGATCCTGCCCCTCTACTCTGCTCTCCTGAGACCTCACTTGGAGTATTGTGTGCAGTTCTGGCGTCCTCAACATAAAAAGGACATGGAACTGTTGGAACAAGTGCAGAGGAGGGCCACGAGGATGATCAGGGGACTGGAGCACCTCCCAGATGAAGACAGGTTGAGAAAGTTGGGGCTGTTCAGCCTGGAGAAGAGAAGGCTGTGTGGAGACCTCATAGCAGCCTTCCAGTATCTGAAGGGGGCCTACAAGGGTGCTGGGGATGGACTCTTCATCAGGGACTGTAGTGATAGGACAAGGGGTAATGGGTTCAAACTTAAACAGGGGAAGTTTAGATTGGATATAAGGAAGAAATTCTTTACTGAGAGGGTGGTGAGGCACTGGAATGGGTTGCCCAGGGAGGTTGTGAATGCTCCATGCTTGGCGGTGTTCAAGGCCAGGTTGGATGAGGCCTTGGGTGGCATGGTTGAGTGTGGGGTGTCCCTGCCCACGGCAGGGTTGTTGGAACTAGATGATCTTAAGGTCCTTTCCATCCCTAACTATTCTATGATTCTATGATTTGTCTTCTTGGTTACGTAATACTTAAAGTTTCCCTGGAAGGGCGGAGTGTGGAAGATTCAGGCAGTGAAATAGTTAAAAGCTGCAGAAAAATGGATTGAATACAAATTTTCGTAGATAAATTGCAGGATCGCATATACATCCCTTAGTTCACAAACACTGTGTTCTTTTAAAACGTCTTAATAAATAGATGAATATTTACAAAAATAGTTACTTGATGTCTGATCTTTAAAACTATCATGTGCTTACATGATTTGTATTGAAACTACAATATGTTTCTAAGTGGTGAAGTTTTCTTTTTTATCATTGTTTGCTACAGAAGAATTTAAATATTTTTTGGCACTTCATCAATACTGAAGCTTAAATTAATAATATGCGTGTATTTTTTTTAATGATGGATGAAAGGATGTTTTATTAATTTATTTTTTAACATAATTTTATAGAGGATATTGAACATGCAAGAACATAATTTTCTGATCACTTGGTACAAAGACGAGAAAAATGATCTATCTGGATACACATTCCTGGTGATGATGTACATCCGGAACCGACGTATAAAGCAATTCAAAGGCTCCCAAAACATGTCAAATGTTGTTGCTGCAAATCCTTTCTATGAACAACCAGGTCAAATTTGACCCTACTGCAACTGTGTGAGGTTGTACAAGGTGGTTGGTGTAAAAATAGTAAAAGAAAATTAGGTTAGAAATTATACTACATGCTGAGTAACCAAACACTCAGCAAACCTGTGAATTTTACAGATATTTTGTTGTGATATTAAACAGTGTAGAGAAACAAAATTTGGTGATTCTGTGTTTTTAGGAACTGAACACAGTAGTGTTCTAATGTGAAGTATTTTGTTTCAGTGGTTTGGTAGATACTATGCTCCCCCACAGATACAAATCCTTTTCATGCACAGGCAAGCATTTAATACAATTTACATAAGAATGGTTTAAAGATAAGAAATAACATTCATTAGTGAGTCTTAGAGCCTTCTTTTTTACACTCTCCTGGAAAAACTCCTACTTGGTTTTCCCCCATTTCTGCATATCCAGTGCAACATAAAAAAAACAGCTACACAATTCCAGTGTTAGCACTTAATTCTTTAGAAGATGATATCCCTGGGAAACTCATGCAGACTTTTATAATTTGTTCCATTAGAAGCAGAATATGAATCCCTGTCATCTCTGAAATAATACAGAATTCTAGTGGAGTATACACTTTTCATAGGTATTCTCTTCTCTGTGCTTTTATACATGCACAAATACACATAAATGAATTTATATATCAACAGAAACCAAATTATGTAATTAGTTTATATAAAAATTTGTATACCAGTAACACTGTTAATAAACCGCAGAATATGAGTTACCAGTCATTTTGGTATTGCTCTTAGTGGTCTGAACATTTGAATGTATTTACAGTAGCTTCCATTGTTTAAATATTGGTATAACATTCCCAAAATTGCACACACTGTTGGAGTCACTAGAGCCACGTAAATTGTCACTGATTCATACTGCCTAACCACTGTGGTGTGCATGAATTCACTCCTGCTGCCAGATTTCTTTATGTGCATCTATGAATAGAATCTGTGTTATATCTGGGACCTAGTAATGCAGTTGTAAGTGATTCTTCAAAATCAATGTGAAACACAGGTTTGGTTATTCTCTGAGATGTGACAATTATTTAATCTAGAAATATGGATAAAATTAAAGATGAGAAAATAGGGATATGAAAAAAATATGCAATTTGTTAGAAGTGAATATTGCTATATATTGTTTGATAGCAAATTCCTTGAACTTCTCATCATTTTACACATGTGCAAAAGGAAACAGGAAATAAATAATCCCTTGCTTATTTCCATAGGTTATTAAACCCTGTATTATGACAACTTTTATCTTGCCTTTTTTTTTTTTTTTTTTTTGGCAGGTATAACTGATGCCTGTGAGTTACTGTGAATATAGATTGTCATAAATTTCAGAAAGAAACAGCCAGCAGCATAGAGGTACTGGTTAGAGACAAGGTAAATCCCATGCTTAAATCCATAGCCTAAGGTTAAGACAAGTGCCTTTGCCTCCCAGCAGGATTCTTCTGCTTAAGCTATTTGCTGAGCTTCTGTTTATAGTTCTTCCCTATCAGTAAAATATGAGCAGCAGTGTTTCACAGGGGTAATTGCATCTATTCCATTCACACAAAACCAGAAGCTGACTTCTATGTTTTGAGTAACTGTGCTGAGTATCTATATAATCCCTTATACATGGCAAGGTGTTGGAAGGATAATTGCAGTACAAATGGGAGATGTTTAGACACCATGATCAAGCAAGTTATGTAAACAAAGATAAGCCAGGGTCCAGCTTTGTTTTGGAATTCAGAAGTTGCTGAAGAAATCTGACAACAGTATCTTCAATACTGCAATCCAAACAAAAAAGCTTTAAAAAAATTTACATTAAAATAGTTCAAAGAATTAAGGATGTGGGTAACCTAATGAGTGTGTTCAGAAAAATAGATAGTCCCTAATATAAACAAAGTAGCACAACTGACATTTAAAAATTGAGACTGATGATTTTAAAACTACATATTTTTTTCCCCCTTTAAGATAATTTAATAGTAAACAGGAAAACATATGGCTGGAAACAACAATAATTTTATGGAATGAATAACTGATTTTCTTACAAAAATAGACAATATGAAGTTTGTTTATTTTGGATTCAATTTTGAATATTCTTCTGCTAGAGCTATCAGTTAAAAGTTGCCATTGTCACTTACTTTTTATTCCATGACAGATGGATTTACTTCCATTGAAATCTAAGAAAAAAAATCCTTTTTGTTTCCCCATTAAAAATACATACAGTCCTATAGATGAGAATATTAAAATATGAATAAAGGAAAATGTGAGATTTTAAAATTAAATCCTATTGCTGACTGTTTAAGGTTCACACTTAATTTATGAATGCAGTATAACTACTTTGCTTAAGCAAAGATGGTTTTTTGTGCTTACAGCAGATCAGATGTTTTTGCCAGTAAATACCCCATGAAAAAGAGCAGGGATTTGAAGCAGGACCTCCCATAACATTCAAAAGCAAGACTTATGAGCAAAGGCTGAATTCACTTTGTTCAGTTTGGAGAAGCTTGAGGTGTGACCTCATGGGAGTCTACGTTTTCCTCAAGGGGAGCAGCAGAAAGGGAGGTGCTGATCTCTCTTTGGTAACAAGCAATGGGAAATGAGGAAATGGAATGAAGCTGCACCAGGGGAAGATCAGACTGGTCATGAGGAAAATGTTCTTCACTGTCGGGGTGGTCAGCCACTGAAACAGGCTCCCCAGGGAATTGGTCACATGGCACCAAGCCTGTCACAGCTTGAGAAGCACCTGAACAATGCTTAGTAATATGGTTTAGTTTTAGGTAATCCTGCGAGAAGCAGAGTTGGACTTGATTCTTATTGGGTCCTTTCCAACTTGAGATATTCTATGATTCTACCCCTGATCTTTGAATTTGAGTGTGCAGGTGTGTTTCTCTTTTCTTAAAGTTTCTGAAAGGATTCACTTTGGTTCCTCAAGGATAGAGAAAAGCAGATATAGGAAATCAAAATGTTCTTATGTTCTTGCAAATCCATGTCTCCCTCAGACCATATATAGGTCTAACACTCCAGGTCTGGAAAAGCATAATTCTTCAGTGACAAAATTTAAGTTCCTAATTTTTATTATGCAATTTAAAGCTATGTAAAAATTCTTGAGCTAATCACAGAAGCAGTAGGTTCAGCTGATACAGTCATTCTCGGTTTTCCTCTCTACACTTGCTGGTTAAATTCAGAGCACAGCCCCAAGTCCCAGTTTCCTGACTACCTCCTTGGCTCATCCTGAAGCAATATGTACCTACAGACATAACAGACAAAACTGCATCAGATCTAGCTCTTTTAGTACCCTATCCTACCTAAACAGGCTCTACATCTTCAAATGCCCTTGCACACTCTCACAATATACCTCATAGCTTGATACCCTCTCTTTAATTCCATAAAAAGTGTCTTAAATGGGCATCTATTCTTTGTACACTGTATTTTGGACTGGAGGTACTCACCTTGAACAGAGTGCATTTTTCTTACTCTGGCTGTTGGCCTGAGGGTTAGATGTGTCATCTTGATGCATACTCTGTGTTGATGTAACCTAAAGGACTAGTAAGAGGGGGAAAATGAAGCTCAGTTCAGCATCACTGCTTTTAGCACTAAAGCTCACTTACTTATTACCAGTTATCTCTGCACAGCACTGTACTGCTAAAATACAGCAGTGAGCTGACAGAAATATTAGATGAAGTCATAATTATGCAAAGCATTTCAGCATTCCATTTGCTGAGCTAAGGACTCAATATTATAATGCTACAGCACACGGTCATATCTTGCAAAAAGTTCATGTTTCCTTAGATCAGTCCAGCTATTACTAATTCAGATACTAATGATGCTTCTTGAAATAGCTGAACTATGGTTATGCAGAGATAGTTCTGGGGTTTTTTTTTAATAACTGACCAGAAAAATACAAACTTTTTTTTTACTTTTCCTCATTGATGACATTTTTAAAAGCAATTTTGTTCTATTTCAGAGAATCCTCTGAACATATTAAACTTATTCATGAGCTATTCTGCACAGGCTATTTATTCCACTATGCTGAAGTAGGTTGTGTATCTTTAAATGAAAATCTTATGGATACACAGTATGCAACTGATGTAAAAACAACAAACAAAAAAAAACCCACAAGAAGTAGAAAAGAAAAACAGATGAACAGTGAAATCTAAACAATTCAGCTCCTACACAGCTGCCTTGAATGTGTCTCAGGGAGAAATAATTAGTGTTAATCAGATCTAAAGAAAATCCTCTCTAGAAAGATTAACTTTTCTTTTTTCCTTTTTATATCACCAATAACATGAGTAGTTTTATCTAGTTTTATTTTTTTTTTGTAGGCAAAAGCATAAAACATACTTCATATTATGGAGGTATATGAAAAGCAAAAGCTTAAAATCCTTTATGTCATCTAAAAATGCAATTGCTAATAATGAATACCAGTGCTAAGGAAAAAGTAATTTGAGACTTATCAGAAACAAGAAGAAAAAAAGAAGTAAAAAAAGCCAAAACCCTGTTAGCATGAACAGAACCAATTCTGAAGGAGGAAAAAACCAGTCTCAGTATAATACTGAATGTTACTAAAGTAAAAACCACCAACGCAGATAATTAACAGTGCTCAGAATCACCTTCTCTGAACATACCTTTTGTTTTAGTCTTATAAAGTAGCAGACAGAGCTTTATATAATACTTCTATCTCCAGAAGGTTCCTTTAGGAAATATTAATAGATGTTCCAGTACTCTTCACAGTTTATACATAAGCTGTCATTCTTTAGAACAGAAACAATGAGCTGCATAATGCAGTTACAGAAATTAAGGTTTCAAAGTGTGTTCAGGAGATTATTTGGTCTAGGTCACAGCTCAGAGGCATAACTAAATGGGTCTAGAACAGGTCTGACAGAATGCTATTGTCATTTTCTGAATGTCTGTTTTAAGTAAGGTCTAATGTTGTGAATTAAACAGTCTCCCTAGGTAATGTGTTTAACTATGATTTTCTCATCTATATCAAGTATATTTTGAATTAATTTAAGCTCATTATTTTTCATTAAATATTTTTATTATGCATGTCTACTCTTTGCAGATATAAAGAACTACTTTCACTATCTGCTTCGAAAAAAGCTTTTTCATATTTTTGATGATTATAATTGTATTCTTAAATCTTTTTCTCAGTCATTGGTGGTCTTTTCTAAATCCCTTTTTAGCAGAAGAGCAAGGTTAACTGCACATAATATTTACCATCAGTTTTAAAAACCCCTCAGGCAGTTTGCATGTTCATAACTCATTTGGGTGAAAAAAATCAGCCCTCTCCAAAATGTTGGCAAGTTAGTTAAGAGATCAGATTATGTCAGATTATTATAGTTCATAGCTTGAGACAAGCAAAACTGACACTTGACAAGCGACTGAAGAAAAGAGGAAATGTATCTCTGGTACCAAAATGATTCATTATCACTCCTTCATGATAAGCAATGCATCTTAAATAGAAACATCAAATTTTGATTTTGCCTGTCCATCGTATAGCAATAATTCATCTAACTATTCATGTGATTTTCCCATCTTTTTTACTAGTTGTGAGTGCTCCATCCCTGGCGGTGTTCAAGGCCAGGTTGGACAGAGCCTTGGGTGACATGGTTTAATGGGAGGTGTCCCTGTCCATGGCAGGGGGGTTGGACCTAGATGATCTTAAGGTTCTTTCCAACCCTAACTATTCTATGATTCTATCACAAATTGTCAAATATGGAGTATTACTTTAATTGCTATGAACTACATATATAACATCTGCCTTTGATTTGAGTAACAGGTGATTATAAAATAGTAATTTCTTTGAGTAAATGGTAAATGCATCCAAAATTTACAGTTGCCAGAATCAGTTACTTAGCTGCACATTACTGTCAAAGGTTTCTATAGAATATCATTGTGAATTGTTCACAAAGAACATGCAGAGATATCTGCTAACATACTGTGGCTACAACTATGTTAGCAAACAGGGCAACATCAAGGTCTGTCCTTTCAGGTTAATTACATTTCTTTGCTACTAGTAAAATTTGCATCCATTAAGATACAGTACTCAAAGACTTCTTCTTTTTTTTTTTTTTTTTTTAATTGTAAGAATTCATTCCACGTACATACATTTTGGTATCCAAAATTGCTAAATAGACTTTTTCTAGATGCATTTTGATATTAGCCTGAACAGCTCCTGTTTCAGTTGCTTTATAATGCACATAAAGGTTGCTATGGCCATTACATTCTCAACCAAAAAAAATATATTCAGTGACTATCTTTCAACGTGCCTGTAGTTTTGTTTTTTTCTTTTTTTCCAGAAAAATACACATGGACTGATTTATACTTAAATTAAAAATACTACTGTTTTAAAAAATTAAATGACTGTGATACAATAACAGATGCCTAGAGAGAAACAGCAAGTATTCCAGAAGATCGTATGCAACAGTAGTAATCAACTTTACAGTTATGTTAATTTCTCACAATATAAACCATGACAGGGTACCTCTATAAGAAAGAACCTTTTATTTAGTAAAATGACAAATTATGTATTTAGAGAAAATATTATGATTGAAACACGATTCATGTCTATTGGATGATTCACATTCACTATGATTAAGCACACTGAATGCTTTCTAATAATACTGATCCTAACTACTGAATATTTTAAATATTTATGTGCATATTTTTTCAAGTGTATATATATCTATATAGGCACACACACTGACAGCTGATCTTATAGTGCAGATCTGTAGTTCTAAAATGTCTTACTAAAGGTTTCTGCATCTAGCTGGGTCAAACCTTTACTGCGCAAGTTACTTTCAAGTTCACGTAAATTTATCTCGTTTTCACTTCTCCACAGGTTTGTTCAACCACCTGCTGAATTCAGTGGCCTATACCATCTGTTAAACTGGAGTCCAAGTCTTCTCTCAACAGCAAAACTCTCCTAATATCCACCCTGTAAACATCCAAGTTCACATTAAAAGGCTCCCTCATGCTATATTCCAGAGGCAGTTCAGCGACTTGGGCTGCATTTAGACTATTAAAGAAGGTGGCCAGACACAGGGGTAAGGACTGGTATATGATTTTCCTTATCACTGAATAGCTTGATCAAAAAATGGCTGGGTTTTGGCTTGGCAACAGACTTCGTCCTACCCTGTGACTGATCATGATTAGTGTTAGCCAAAAGCTTTTCTCAACAGGCAGCTTGAACAGGACTGTACGGTTTTGCAGAAGAGTGGAGAGATTAGCTGCATTAGCACAAACCCTGCACTTTGAAACTCTGTGTACTGTTGTCTTCTGATAAGGATTTAACACAGAAATACTCAGACATCATCGATACCTGAGTTCCAGCGTTCACTTCGCCAGCAAAGCCTGAGTTATGTCTGGGCTGCAACCAACACTGCAGACAAAAAACACGAGCAGGGGCTTGGCCCTCAGCCTAGTCTTCAGATCTTCTCTTCACTTGGTGACGGAAGTATTGCCAAGGGTTCCTTTGTTGAATTCAATGGATTTTTTTATCTGAACCCCAAATTCTCAGAATCTCACAGGACTGCTGTCAAATGTGGTAAAAAGGTTTCCAAAACAGAAAACACTGAAACAAGCTCCTAGAGGCCACTGGATTCAATTTGCTTTCAGTGTTTAAAAGCTATCTGTTTGTCTTGGAGTTAAAAACTGAAAACCCATGAATTAAATCTACTTCAAGCTGTTGAGCTACTTTACTTGAAATATAGGCACTTATCTGTAATGGGGAAGATACCAGTGACATTAACAGCAATGAGGGATTAAATATGATGATACAAATTAAAAAAAAAAAAAAAAAAAAAAAAGTGTATTTGTAATCAAGAATTATTTGTTCATTCTTGGTAAAGTAACACTTTCCTTTAAAATTCCTGTATGATTTAGTCCATTTTAGCCCTAGAAATGCCTACTGCTTACCAAAAGGTAAATATTCAGCTCTGTTGGCACCCCTTGATTAGAGGCAGTTAGCATAGCACAGAATTGCCAGCCTGAAAATTACACTGTAGCCTGGGTACACAGTGTTTCTTTATGGCTGAAGTGAAATGATCCTCACTAGTATGGATTATAAGTGCTCCCATTTTTTTTTTTTTTTTTTAGTGTGCTTTGGGATAGCAACCTTTTCTTCAGAATTATAGATTTTTGTAACATTTCCTGTCCTCATATTTGCTGTAAAGATATAATTAAACTGCATCTCCATTTCAACTCTGACAGATAATCAGTTATGAGTGCTTCCATCTAGAAGAGTGCCTCGACATTATATGGATTTTTTACTTTGATTTAGAATCATAATAGATTTTTCATATCTTAAAATTCCTTGCTGCCTTTCGTATCCCATTCCTCACAAGGAAGTAGTAACTTACAAGAGTACCATTAGGAGAATCAGCATTTTTTTGCCTAAAATCCACACATTTCTGTATAGGTCTATTTGACATACATTTAAGATTTGCACATTAAGAATCTGACTTGCTGAGGTGAGTAGCTTGAGAGAGAACGCCTTCAACACCGGAGCAGGGAGGAGATCAGCGTCCAGGAGGCTCTACTCAGAGCGGCAACAGCCACCGAGGGAGCCTCAGGTCCTCGGCAGGACTTGCCCAGGAGCCGGCAGCTCAGCTGACGCGAGCAGGGACTCACAGGGGGCGGAGCCACGAGGAGCGGCTCCAGCTCTGACTGGTTAAAAACCTGCCCCAGGGAACGCAGGGAGGCAGTTTGCGCAGGCAGGCGAGCGAGATGGTGAGTACTCGCCGTATGGCCAGGGCCTGGTCTGGGAGATCTGCTCTGGCTGCCCGGGCGGTGACCAGCTCAGGCACCCAGACAGAGCCGGTGAGAGGGGAGGCTGCAGTGCAGAGCTCGGAGTGTAGAGAGTGCCTGCACTGGTCTCATGAGGGAACGGTGCCAAATGGGCAGGGCTGCACTCAGTGCTCGCTGGTGGAGGTCCTCCTGCAGCAGGGGCTGAGCTGCGGGATGCTGTTAATAGGCTGCAAGATATCAGGGAAGCTGAGAGGAAACAGGACTGGCTCCTCCAGGCCCAAACTGTGCAGGGGCCTCAAGCTGGGAAATAGTAACAACAAAAAACAAAAAAAAAAAAAAGAGGAAGAGGACAATTAAAAGCAAGGGGCTTCCTCCTAAAGCTGCTGTCCCCACCCAGAACTACTCTGCTGTTCTGCAGGGGGCTAAGAAGGGAGGTCACTCGCACCAGAAACAACCGGCTGGTGCACAGGTAAAGAAGATCACTACTGGTGCTGCCAGGAAAAAGAGACGGGTCATAGTGGTAGGGGACTCTACTATGAAAGGGACAGAGGCACTGATCTGTCGGCCTGACCCGGTCTCGAGGGAGGTGTGTTGCCTACCTGGGGCATGGATCAGGGATGTTGCAGAGAGGCTGCCTGCTCTAGTGAGTCCCACGGACTATTACCCACTTCTGGTGATCCATGTGGGTGCTAGCAATGTTGATAGAAGTAGTCTGGAGAACATAAAGAAGGACTACAGAGCCCTAGGAGAGGTGGTTAGGGGCTCTGGAGCTCAGATTGTCTTTTCATCAATTCTCCAGGATACAGGGGAGGACCTTAAAAAAGCTAGGAGGATTGGCCAAGTTAATGTGGTTAAAAGGATGGTGCCATAGTCAGGGGTTTGGGTGTTTTGAATACGGGACCCGAGTTAGTAGGCCGGGTCTACTGCGGGCTGGTGGAGCTGATCTGGCAAAGAAGAGGAAGAGAGGTTTTGGTAGGAGGCTTGCCAGGCTGGTCAAGGTTTCTTTAAACTAGATGTGTTGGGGGAGGGAGGCATCGTTCCATTCCAACACACCCAGTCGGTTGCCAGCACATACAATAAATGCTCGGAGTGATGCAGAGATATTCCAGCAGCTCCAGCCAATGAGCCAGATTCATTTGGAGCTCGGCTCAGATGCCTCTGTACAAACGCCCGTAGCATGGGAAACAAACAAGAGGAATTAGAGGTGTGTGCACGACTATGGGAGTTTGATATAGTAGGCATCACAGAAACATGGTGGGATGGCTCCTACGACTGGAGTGTTGTAATGGAAGGTTACAGACTCTTTAGAAAAGACAAGGCCTGTCAGGCGGGGAGGGGGAGTTGCTATTTATGTTAGGGATAGGCTGGAGAGTATGGAACTCTGTCTGGGGACAGGTGAGCAGTCGACAGAGAGTTTGTGGGTCAGGGTTAAATGGAGAACAGCTATGGGGGACATTACTGTGGGGATCTGTTACAGACCGCCTGATCAAGAGGAATCTGTGGATGAAGTGCTCTATTGGCAGATAGGAACAGCCTCACGCTCACAGGCCCTTGTTCTCATGGGGGACTTCAACCACCCTGACATCTGTTGGAGTGAAGGTATGGCCCGGCACAAGCAATCCAGGAGGTTCCTCGATTGTGTGGAAGACAACTTCCTTCTGCAAGTAATAGAGGAGCCAACAAGGAGAGGTGCCATGCTTGACCTTGTGCTCACCAACAGGGAAGGGCTGGTTGGAAATGTGACGCTCCAGGGCAGCCTTGGTTGCAGCGACCACGAGATGGTCGAATTCGAGATCCTTGGGACAGTGAGAAGAGCGTGCAGCAAGCTCACTGCCCTAGACTTCAAGAGAGCAGACTTTGACCTCTTCAGGAGCTTGCTTAGTAAGGTTCCATGGGATATAGCCCTAGAGAGCAGGGGGGCCCAAGGCTGTTGGTTGTTATTCAAGGATCACCTGCTCCAAGCTCAGGAGTGTTGCATCCCAACTAGAAGGAAGTGGAGCAGGAGGGCCAGGAGACCTCCTTGGATGGATAAGGAGCTGCTGAGGAAAATTCAAAGGAAAAAAGAGGCTTATAGAAGGTGGAAGCAAGGACAGGCGGCCTGGGAAGAATACAGGGATGTAGTCTGGGAAGCTAGGGACCAGGTTAGGAAGGCTAAGGCCCAGTTAGAATTGAACTTGGCTAGGGATGTTAAGGATAACAGGAAGGGATTCTACAGGTACGTAGCGAGTAACAGACAGACTAGGGACAACGTAGGCGCCCTTCGGAAGATATCACAGAACTGGCTACCCAAGATTTGGAGAAGGCTGAGGTTCATAATAACTTCTTTGCCTCGGTCTTCACTGGCAAAGTCTCTGACTGCACCACCCAAGTCTTGGAAGGCAGATGCAGGGACTGTGAGAATGAAGACCCTAGCCCCACTGTAGGAGAGGATCTGGTTCGAGACCATCTGAAAACCCTAAACGTACACAAGTCCATGGGACCTGATGAAATCCATCTGCCGGTCCTGAAGGAGCTGGTAAATGAAGTTGCTAAGCCACTGGCCATCATATTTGAAAAATCATGGCAGTCAGGTGAAGTTCCTGACGACTGGAAGAAGGGAAATATAACCCCCATTTTCAAGAAGGGGAAAATGGATGACCCGGGGAATTACAGACCAGTCAGTCTCACCTCTGTGCCTGGCAAAATCTTGGAGCAGATTCTCCTGGAAGGCATGCTAAGGCACATGAAAAACAAGGAGGTGGTTGGTGACAGCCAGCATGGCTTCACTAAGGGGAGATCCTGCCTGACCAATTTGGTGGCCTTCTATGATGGGGCTACGAAACTGATGGACAGGGGCAGAGCAGTTGACGTCATCTACCTGGACTTGTGCAAAGCGTTCAACACTGTCCCACATGACATCCTTGTCTCTAAATTGGAGAGACATCAGTTTGATGGGTGGACCACTCGGTGGTTAAAGAACAGGCTGGATGGCTGCATGCAAAGAGTTGCGGTCATCCAGAGGGACCTCGACATACTTGTGAGGTGGGCTGATGCCAACCTGATGAAGTTTAACCATGCCAAGTGCAAGGTCCTACACCTGGGTCGGAGCAATCTCAGCCACAGACAGCTACAGGTTAGGCAGAGAAGAGATTCAGAGGAATCCTGCGGAGAAGGACTTGGGGGTGTTGGTTGATGAAAAAATGAACATGAGCCGGCTTCAGTGTGTGCTCACAGCCCAGAAAGCCAGCTGTATCCTGGGCCGCATCAAGAGGAGCGTGACCAGCAGGTCAAAGGAGGTGATCCTGCCCCTCTACTCTGCTCTCGTGAGACCTCACTTGGAGTATTGTGTGCAGTTCTGGTGTCCTCAACATAAAAAGGACATGGAACTGTTGGAACAAGTGCAGAGGAGGGCCACGAGGATGATCAGGGGAGTGGAGCACCTCCCGTATGGAGACAGGCTGAGAAAGTTGGGGCTATTCAGCCTGGAGAAGAGAAGGCTGTGTGGAGACCTCATAGCAGCCTTCCAGTATCTGAAGGGGGCCTACAGGGATGCTGGGGATGGACTCTTCATCAGGGACTGTAGTGACAGGACAAGGGGTAACGGGTTCAAACTTAAACAGGGGAAGTTTAGATTGGCTATAAGGAAGAAATTCTTTATTGGGAGGGTGGTGAGGCACTGGAATGGGTTGCCCAGGGAGGTTGTGAATGCTCCATCCTTGGTGGTGTTCAAGGGCAGGTTGGATGAGTTGAGTGTGTTTGAGTGTGGGGTGTCCCTGCCCATGGGAGGGGGGTTGGAACTAGATGATCTTAAGGTTCTTTTCAACCCTAACTATTCTATGGTTCTATGATTTGCTTGAAAGTAGTTCAGTAATTAATGTAAGAATGGATTTGCAATTATTACTCAAATTTTAGTGTTCAGCTACCTTCATCTGACCCCAGTTGGAGTACTCTGCGCAGTTCTGGTGTCCTCAACATAAGAATGACGTGTAACTGTTGGAGCAAGTCCAGAGGAGGGCCACAAAGATGATAAAGGGGCTGGAGCACCTCTTGTATGAAGACAGGCTGAGGAAGTTGGGGCTGTTCAACCTGGAGAAGACTGCATGGAGACCTCAGAGCAGCCTTACATTATCTGTTGGGGGCCTATATGGATGCTGGAGAAGGACTCTTCATCAGCTACTGCAGAGACAGGACAAGGGGTACTGAGTTCAATTTAAACAGAGGAAATTCAGGTTAGGTATAAGGAAGAAGCTCTTCACTGTGAGGGTGGTGAGGCACTGGAACGGGCTGCCCAAGTAAGTTGCGAATGCTCCATCCCAGGCAGTGTTCAAGGCCAGGTTGGACAGAGCCTTGGGAAAAAACAGTCTAGTGTAAGGTGTCCCTGCCCATGGCAGAAGGGTTGGAACTAGATGATCTTAAGGTCCTTTCCAACCCTAACTATTCTATGATTCTGTGTTCATGATAAAAAGATGTGTTCTTCGTCTTGCATTTTTAAAACTTTGTCTTCCTCATTCCACTTCTGGAGAAAATAGCTCATGCAATAACATCAGTTCATCATATTCTAGATTTCTTGAAGTCCAGTTAGTGTCTCTCTGGAACATAGGAAAAAATCTAGTTCTTCAGGAGGATAAGCATCTAGATATACAAAGGTCTCTCTAGTTTGGTTAATATAAACTGATTACCTTCTTAATATACATAAATTGCAGGCAATTTATTTTTATGCTGAGTGTCCATATTGCCAATCCAACAATGCTATCAAGTTCCTTTTCTTTCCTACCTCAAAGATTTTATTTGATTTTTCATGTGACAACATTACACTACTGCCATGATCTTCTGGAATAGTGCTTCATTCTGTTCTAATGTTACTTGTCTTTTTTTATCTTGCCATTTCATCACTGCCATATCTTATAAATTTTTGCCTTGGAAATAGTTTTGTATGCATGTTATCACATCTATTAGTTTCCTTCTAAGGCATCTACTCATCCAGCATTCCTAATGCATCTATTTCTTATCTTCTGATGTAAGATTAATGGCAGATTGTGTTGTACATGAATTATAAAGACTGTGAGTATGTGCAGCACACAAAAAGCCAGACTGAATCACATGAAACTACACATAATCTGTTCCAAATAATAGCCTGGATATTTTTTGCTGCAAAGATGAAAGCAAACATGCTGGAAGCAAGTGTTTTAAGTAAAAGGGCTGGAAGCACTAACATTTATTTGTGAATTGTATATTTAGTAAAAAGGTCTTTGCCTGCTTCTTTTTCTGCCTGCATGATCTTGAAGATAATCTGGAAAAAATGTATATCCTATTTTTAAGATATATTTTTTTAGGAACCATTTTTTTTCAGAATAAGTGAACAGTTTACACTAAACATAAGAAAATTGTGACTGTATTTCAAAGTATTTCCATGAACAGTCACCTCTTAAAAATCTGTGGACAATATTCACCCGAAATTCATTACTAAACAGTATTCATCTGAAATGCATTACTAAAGATTCTCACATTTTGTGTGCCCTAGAAACTTCACATACAAAACTGAACTGAGCTCTGTCTTAATTGGAATTATTATAGGGATGGATTTGCCTTCTGCAGTTTGATGCTTGAGCTGTTTTCACCTTGAAATTGTAACCTTGTGCATTTCTTCTTTCATTCAAGAGGGCTTGTACTGGATAGCTCCATTAAGTGAAAATGGAACCTCTTCCTTTTCCACTGTACTGCCATTTGAGTAGCAATTGATGCAGGAAAACTTGGGAACATGGTTGGGGCAGCCTGATGGTCAAAATCACTTTAGAAGAAGAAATATTTTTTCCCCACATTCTTGGAGAAGGTGGACTTGTGCATTCAAGTATTTGAGGAGGAAACAACTATTGTGAGGCTGGTCATGCAGTTCCCAAGAGAATGGATGGAAAAGCCAATGTTAGGCTATGCTGAGTTTAGATGTGTTTTTTGATTAAAACACACTGTGTCCAGGATTGTGACTCTTACCAAGATAAGGAAGAAATTCCATTGAGAATATATGACATCTAAAGTGTCAAGCTTCTTAGCATACATTAGAAAAAAAAAACCCCAAACTCCAAGGAAATATAAAAACCCCAGTAATTGGAAAATTGAATATGAATGAGATTCTAAATATCCCCGATATAATTGATGTTATTGTACCTTTGCTATTTTAAGATTTTTAAATCTACACACAATTTTTTAAGCTTATATGGGGGGGTTGACAAGTACTAGTTTCAGATTTTTTAAAGATTTTTTTGGTAGCTACTTATTAAACCAGCAACTTGACAATGTAGATGCATCACTGCGTTCTTGCAGTCTATTTTTTTAAGACTGTCAAATAAGAATCATATTTCTTTATATCAGATTATGTATTCAGAGTTCAAGCTCATTAAGATTTGCAATATTTTCCTTTCAGAAAATGAAACAAACTCATTCTAACATCATCTCCAGTCATCAAAATCTTCACATTTCTATTTATTGGTGCAGATTAAAGCCTCAGATAGGTCTTTTCAGTGGAGCTATGCAGTTTTTGCTTATAGAGCTTGCTTCTGGAACAGTTTGAGTTGCCCATGTTCTATATTAATCTTCATTATTTCTGAATAGAAATGGGAGAGGAATAACATCAGACATGGCAAGATCCCTCTGCCTCTAACCCAGGACAATATTTGCCCGTACTATAGCTATGTTGCTTTGCCTCTTTTGCTCACTTTGTTTTCTTCCTATTTTATACATATTCATAGCTGTGCTGTGTCCTTCACTTTTCCCAGCATGACTCTTCTCTTCTGCATCTGACATTTCTGTCTATCTATCTGACACATTCTCCTCACATGCATGTGCATCATTTCTCACATGTGGCATCACAGCCTAATCTCAAAAGCCAAATTTATTTTCCCTGTCATGCTTATGGAATTAATTATGCGGGTATAATTCTCTAGTCATACTTCTTCATCAGTAACAGAATAACTTTGCTGTCAGAAATGGTGTTTTTCTGCGGTCATACTAATGTAAATACATTTAAAACTTTTTTGATCCTTTTCATTGAACTCCTCACCTGATTTGTATGGACAAAATCATAGTGAGCACAGAGTGTTAGGGTTAAAAATGAGATGTAACTCTGCAGCTCTGTAGTTTTACAAGTTATATTCCATGGCAGCTGATGACAGGACCTTATTCCTGCTCTGTTTGAAATTTGTTTCCTACCCCTTTATTTTCCCTGTCTTCCGTGCATCTTATGTTTCTTTTAGTTTCTTTTCTTACTGTTCACAGTATGTACAGTATACACAGTGGGTATTACAGCTGTACTGTAGGTGTCACATATTTAGACAGTGATCCATGAAGATCACCTCATCCACTGTATGTAGTACATAATATGTCCTTTATTCATTAGTTATAAATCACGAATAAATAGCTAAATTTCTAAGCATGCCCCTCAGTTCCTGTTTACCTGATGTAATCTATCTATATTTGGCTTCTGCAAACTACTTTGCCTGCTACCTGCCCATGATTCTTAACACTGCCTAGGAATTAATTAATAAAAAATAGTACAAAAATCCCTTAAGGTAATGCTTCCTGACCTTTCAGTTACTTCAATAACTAACTGTTCTTTAATTTTTCCAAATACAATTTTCAGACCATTTGTGTGACATTTTGAATGATAATGCCAAAGAACATGTTTAATTGATAATGCAAACAGAGCTGATAAACTAAGATTCCTAAAGTTTAAACTAAGATTTCCTAAAGTTTACCCAGAGGCTGAAAGACAGTAATCACTGTGTTATCAGCGTTGCCCTGATGGTCACTTTAGGCATTTAGAATGGGTTGCTAATTAGGCCATCAAAAGTGCAGGGGTTCACTTGTAATACTTCAGGGTTAAAGGCATTCCAGGTGATAGACACTTTTTTGGCTACCTCAGGAAATAAAAATGTTAACAGTCTTCACGGATTTTTAAATTGCAGTTGACAGGATACAAAAATAAAATAAATATCTGACCCTTGTCATATTGAATTTAACTGCTAGTTGGGCAAATGCTTATGAGTGAGAAGAGTGACAGTCTTCACTAATGTTCACTTTTAAGGCTTATCAGCATGTGAATATGTGTAGGGTTACAAGAAGACATTGAGAATACAAGACCTTGAAGAAGGGTTTGAAACCCTGAAAACTTGTCTGTTTTTTCATTTGGCTTTAAAACTCCATACTTAGCTTTCCCTTCAAATAATGTTTCAGTTCAAGAAAATACTTGCTTACAACAGGACTTCTGTTGAAGGAGTGAGACTTTACAACTTAGTAGAAACAGTTTGCTGCCAGCAGATTGGGGTTGATATCCCAAAATGGAGCAAAAGAAACTCAGATTCTGGCATCCACTTTATAGATGCTTTATACAAAAGAGAGATCCTTTTCATGACATGCTTTGTCAGACTCATTGGGACCCTTGAATTTTTTATACAAATGGCATAGACGAAACAAACTTGGGATTGTGATTCCTGAATAAGAAAAGAGACATGTCTCCTGGACATTCAGGTCTGAGAATGAGACAGAAATGAGACACAGTGATACTTTAATGAACGCGATTAATTTGATCTAATACAGATGATTAATTAAGCCCTTAACACTAAGTGATATATACAGGCTTTCACATGCTGCAGTCTTGAGAGCTGCTCCTAGAAGCAGCTTACTCAAGCTAACAGCTCACTGTTTGGGCACCTCATCTCTTTCAGCACCTCAGATCTGAAATCCCATCAACTCCCTTCTGCTGAAGACTTCAGTTCCATTCCAGCCGAAAAAAAAGCTGCTCACATTTTTCCTGGTTTATTTTCCTCTGGCCATGTAAGTTTAACTGGCTCACTTGAGGGGTCTAGCAAAATGAATGAGTGCAGCTAAGAGCAGCAGGTAAATAGATGGAACAAGAGGGTATGACCTCCTCATTTTGGTAACAGCAAGTTGTGTTCTTCACTCTTTCTTTAAAAAAACACACTAAAAATATATACCAAAAAAACTAATAGAAAGATGGATCAGTGTTGTTCTCTTTATTGTAGCTGCTTATAACTTTTGTATACGCTTCAAATATCTTCAGCATCAAGTGAAATACTAGTGATATAGAAGTTCAACAACCCAGTGATATTCTAGCAAAGTTTCATTTCAAGCAGGCCAGCTTGCTCTTTTTAAAGGTGGTGGTGGCAGTGTAACAATGCTCACCTTCAGGTCTACAACTGGTCTAAGTGTACTCAGTCCCATTTTCCCTACGGAAATGCTGTAAGGATACTCATGGCAGCCAGCTGGGAAAGGAAAAGGACTGCAACAAATCTCTCAATACAACATAAATTTTACAAGGGGTTAGAAGGACCTGAGCCACTGGTGGAAAGAAACTTTAAGAGGGCATTGGAGATGGCCTCTCGTTCGTCCCTACCTAGCTTGCTTTTGGCACTAGCAAGCATTTTGAAGAAGTCTTCAAATCAGCTAAAAAACTTTCTCAAGCCAAATGCCCTGATCTTATATTATAAAGAAGACAAAGGCACCAGCATCTCTACTCTGTGTAGCAAGATATTCTTATGAGCTGAAATATCTGTGTTCAGGTTATAACCAAAAAGAAGAGAAGAACTGCTACATAATCTCTTGGAAGAGAAACTATTACAAAATTTTAGAAAAATGTTCAGAGACACTCTTACTTTGAGGAAGCCCCAGAAAGAGATAATTGAAAGTCTATGATACTTACCTACGTAGTGTTACTTCATATTTCTTCTGTCCCAATTTGTGTTTTTTACTAAGAAAATAATATATATTTAAATTTGTACAGGGAGCATGTGTTAAAGATGATATTAAAAAGCCATGACTATTTTAGTCAAAATGACTATTCATCAGCAGGTCAAGGGAGGCGATTCTTCCCCTCTATTCCACTCTCATGAGACCCTACATGGAGTACTGTTTCCAGCTCCAGGGCCCACATCAGAAGGACATTGACCTGTTGGAGGAAGCCCACAAGAGGGCCACAAAAATGCTCAGAGGGCTGGAGCACCTGTTCTATGACGACAGGCTGAGAGAGTTGGGCCTTTTCAAGCCTGGATAAGAGAAGTCTCAGGGGAGATCTTATAGTAGCTTTCCAATGCATAAAGGGGGCCTACAAGAAATCTTGAAAGGGACTTTTTACAAGGATATGTAGTGATAGGACAAAGGGGAATGTCTTTACACTGAAAGAGGGTAGATTTAGATTAGATATCAGCAAAAGATTCTTCACTATGGGGGTGGTGAGACACTGGAACAGGTTGCCCAGAGAAGTTGTGGCAGCCTCACCCCTGGAAGCGTTCAAGGCCAGGTTGGACAGGGCTTTGAGCAACCTGATCTAGTGGAAGGTGTCCCTGCCCATGACATGAGATTAGAACTAGATGAGCTTTAAGGTCCCTTTAAACCCAAACCATTCTGTTATTCTATGATATAATGATATCAGGGAGACTGGTTTTCTACTTCATTAATAGTAAAAGAATCCCTTCCAGAAACATGCTCACTACTGGGCAGTGCTTTTTTTCTCTCTTTCTCTCTTTTGTTTTTTTGTGTGTACACAAAACAATGGGGTATTTGAAAGCAACAAGTGACAAAGAAGATTAAAAACAATTTCAAAGCAACAAATGCTAACATATAATTTATGCATTCAGATACTTTAGTATCAGACTCTCTAACTTGTGTTATTTAAAATTCATCTTTCAAGATACTGTTGCCTCAAGAACTGTTGTCTTTCTTCTGCAGTACCCTGTCTCCATTTCAGCCTCTCCTCATTTCACCCTGATTTTCTCAGTTATTTTCTGACTTTTTAGAAAGCAAACACAGGAAGCAGAAACACATTATTCTCACCAAGAAAAAAAAATATTTTTTTTCAATTGAAACTTTTCCGCTCTGAGCATTCAGACTAAAGCGACACAGATTTCTCTGTAATTGTATTTTGGAAAAATGCTTCTTATGTCTTTCTAGTTTATGCAGAATATATAAAAGCCAGTCTGAATTTTTAAAAGTCTTTCTTTCTCAAAGTTTGCATGCCTGAAAGAATCATAATGCACTTGATTAAGTAGCATATAATATCTGTAATCTTGGCAACTCACAAACTCTCTGAAAAAGTTCATTTTGTGCCAGGTTTAAAGTACAGGAAGTTGTAAGGGTTATAACAAGAGGAAGGTGATGACTCTCCAAGTAAAGTTACATTTAAAAATATATATAAAGACTTCAGGGCTATTTATTCAATAGAAGTAGTCTCGTATTTTCACATATAAGAATAAACCTTGATGAGTTCAATTACACGAGAGTTACCTCTGTACCCACTGATTTTAGCTGAGTCAATAGGTAATCCAGTTGACATCAAGGAATCCACCTCAGTGGTACAGGACTCACAGTATCACAGTATCACAGTATGTTAGAGATTGGAAGGGACCTCAAAAGATCATCTAGTCCAATCCCCCTGCCAGAGCAGGAACACCTAGATAAGGTTACATAGGAATGTGTCCAGGCGGGTTTTGAATGTCTCCAGAGAAGGAGACTCCACAACCCCCCTGGGCAGCCTGTTCCAGTGTTCTGTCACCCTCACTGAGAAGAAGTTTCTTCTCAAGTTTAAGTGGATCCATCCACAATGTTATTTCCTCATAAAAGGCTATGAGGTTGGTCAAGCATGACTTCCCCTTGGTAAAGCCATGTTGACTGCCCCTCATAACCCTCTTATCCTTGACATGCCTTAAGATGACATCAAGGATAAGGTGTTCCATCAGTTTCCCAGGGATGGAGGTGAGGCTGACCGGTCTATAGTTACCCGGGTCCTCCTTCTTGCCCTTTTTGAAGACTGGAGTGACATTTGCTTTCCTCCAGTCCTCAGGCACCTCCCCCATTTCCCAAGACTTGGTAAAGATGATGGAGAGTGGTCTAGCAATGACTTCCGCCAGTTCCCTCAGCACCCGCGAGTGCATCCCATCTGGACCCATGGATTTATGGATGTCCAGATTGCTCAACTGGTCCCTAACCCATTCCTCGTCGACTAAGGACTAAGGACTAAGGACTAAGGACTAAGGAGACTCAGAGGAAACTGTTGAAAATGTTTTAAAATTAATGTCGATTTGCTGACTTTAGCTGCTCTGCTGAGACCAACGATTACTGTGACATACAGGCATGCTGACAAAAACTGCTCCCTATCTTTGTTCTCAGCTATCTGACAAGAAAAAGGGAAGAAAGATTACTTCTCTGTCACGTGACATGAGGTGTAGTCAGTTGACTGAAACATTTCTTGCTGTAGTTACCTACAGGGATGTTATTTCATTATATTCTTTAGAGAGTTTCTAGTGTTGCAGTAGATATGAGAGTGGAAAACATAAAATCACTGTGGTAATGGATTTCAGTCATTAATTCTCTCTTCCTTTGTCCCACATAGACACTGTTAAAAAGGTTAAGAGTTTCGACTGATTTTTCATTCATTTAATCTTTTTCCATGCAGCCCAAAACATTAATTTTAACATTTCAAATAAACTGTGAAATAAATTATAACTATGTTTTATTAAAATTTCTTTTCTCTGTCATAAATGGGGTAATTTTTTTAAATCATTAGATCCAGAGGGGCGTGATTTTGTGAATATTAAATATGCAGATTATCATACTCAGGTACATTCTGTAAAAGATTACCTTTTAATGACTCATTAAAGCAGCAATAAGGCCATAACAAACATTTAACAACCTTGTTGAGATGGTGTTCTTCTTCCAGTAACTGTCTTGATTCAGGGAAGCTGAGCAGCTGTGTACTCTCCAGCAAAATCTGACATGTCAGACTTTTGATTTCTGTGATAGAGTATTGTCATTAAAAGTAAACCTTCCAGTTGAAATAAGGAGAAGAAATGAAGGCTAGATTACAAAAGACTGCTTAGAGTGATAGGAACTAATATTTATGTTACTTAAATTTTGTAAAGTTAACTTTCAGTTGAAATATTTTTCACATTCCAGCACTGCTACAAAAGGAGGCCAAAACCGCTGGTCCACAGTGGTAGTGTCCTCTTCATGAACACTGTCTGGAATCTCTGCAAATCATCTATCTGACTATTCCAGTTACAGTTCCTGCCTTTCCCTAGAATTATAGAACAGCACAGGCTGGAAGGGACATTTGAGCCAGCCTTTTGTGGCAAAGAGCACAGATGAGATTATCTAGCACCCTGTCTAATCATGTCTTAAAAACCTCCAGTAAAAAACTATCACATCTCTGGGGAAGCTATTCCAGGGAATGGCTGCTCTTACTCTAAATTTTTTTTTTTTATGTCAAGATAAAAACTCTCCCTGTGCAACTTGTATCTGTTGCTGCTTGTCTTCTCCATGTAGCTCTTTATGAATTGAGAGCCTCCGTCCTCTTTGTAGCCTCCCTTAAGTACAGATATTCTCTGGTGAGGCCCCTTCCGAGCATTCTTTTCTCCACAGGAAAAAAGACCTAACCCTTCATCTTTCTTCATGGGCAAGTTCTACAGCAATTTGATCATCTTTGCAGCTGTCCTCTAGGCTCCATTACATCTACCCACATCTTTCTTGAACTGTGTGAACCAGAACTGGACACAGGACTCCAGGTGCAGCCTGACAAATGCTTAGTGGAATGGGATAATCATGTCTTTATCTGTGTTAGTAATGCCTGTATAGATGCACAGGATCTGATTTGCCATTACTGCTTCAGCAGTGCACTGCTGACTCGTTCAGTTTTTTGTCCACTCCAGGTTCCTTTAAGCAAAGCTGCTCTGCAGTCATACAGATCCTAGCCTGTTCTATGCACCTTGGTTATTTTGTCCCAGGGGCAGGACTCTGCACTTCAACTTGTTAAGCTTCACACTGCTCTTGCTAGCTTGTTCTTCCAACATGTCCAGATTCTTTCTAGAAAATGTCTCTCCCTTTTGAGATACTCACCTCACTATCCAGTTTGGTGTCATTAGCAGACTTGGTCAGGGTGCTTTTGATCCCATCATCCAGATAATTTATGAAGATGTTGAACAGTGTGGGCCTAGTATCAGTCCCTAGGGGATCTCACTTTTGACAGACTGCCAGCCTGGGTAAAAATAACTGATCACCACTCTGAATGCTGCCAATTTCCTACACATCCTGCTGCCTCTTTTCTTATATTAACACTTTTTGGTTTGACTTTTTTTTTTTTTTACCTCTGCAAATCAAGTGATCTAAGATTCAGTCTTATCTTTCAGTCTTATCTTCAAATGGAGATGGGCTTCCAAGACAGGGCTGCAATTAAAACAACATGAAAGGTTGCTGTGTCCAAGTGTCTTTCACCTGCCATACCAGCTGGAGGGTCACTGCTTCTACTTTTCTAAAACTACATTTTTAGATTACAGTTACTACAAGAACTGTGAACAAGACACATAGGAGGTTTTTTTAAGCTTAAATTTTAAAGAAGCAGATCATTCATCAAATGACACTATACCTTAATTTGCTGCGGCATCTAAAATTTTGTAGTTTGTGGTAAGTCTAATTTATCTATATTTTGCTTCTATTAATTTATAGATCTATTAAGGAAAAGCAGTTCAGAATTAAAGAAAATTATTATAGAAGCCAATAGGTTTATACTGAACTTGTTGTGACTACAGAGTTCTAAAATATTATGCAATGCATCTTATAATGTATACATGTGACAGTATATATGTATGCAATGAGATATGACGTTGTTGCCTGGGGCTGATGCGCCAGAGGATGGTGATGCTTACCCAGTTTAGGATCACAGACTGGTTTGGGCTGGAAGAGACCTTAAAGCTCATCCACTTCCAGCCCCTGCCACGGGCAGGGACGCCTTCTGCTGGAGCGGCTTGCTCCGGGCCCCTGTGTCCAACCTGGCCTTGAGCACTGCCAGGGATGGGGCAGCCGCGGCTTCTCTGGGCGCCTTGTGCCAGCGTCTCGGCGCCCTCACAGGGAAGAGCTTCTGCCTAAGAGCTCATCTCAATTTCCCTTCTGGCAGGTTAAAGCCATTCCCCCTTGTCCTGTCCCTACATCCCTTGTCACAAGCCCCTCTCCAAGTTTCCTGTTAGACTCCTTCAGGTATTGCAAGGCTGCTCTGAGGTCTCCCCTTAAGAAGCCTTCTCTTCTCCAGGCTGAAGAAGACCAGCTCTCTCAGCCTGTGTCCCCCAGCCTGTGTTTGTCCTTGGAGTAACCCTGAGCCATGTGCAGGACTTTGCAGTTGGCCTTGTTGAACTCCATGAGGTTCACACAGTCCCGCTTGTCCAGGTCCCTCTGAATCCCATCCCATCCCTTCCCTCCAGTGTGTCGACTGCACCACACAGCTCAGTGTCATCAGCAAACGTGCTGAGGGTTCTCGGTCCCACTGTCCATGTCACTGACAAAGCTGTTAAACAATGCTGGTTCCAACACAGATGCCTGAGGAATGCCACTTGTCACTGGTTGCCTCTTGGATATCGAGCCATTGACCACAACTCAAGTGCAACCATCCAGCCAGATCCTCATTCACAGAGTCAACCATCAATCAAATCCATGTCGCTCCAACTTAGAGACAAGGATGTCATGCAGGATAGTGTCAAATGCCTTGCACAAGTCCAGCTTGATGACAACAGTTGCTCTTCACTTACCCCCCATCATAGAAGGCTACCAGATTTGTCAGGCATGATTTGCCCTTTCTGCTTCTGAACATGAGTGGAGCCACGGCATTGGAACCTTTCTGCTGTAGCTCAGGGGTGGCTTTGGGAGCTGCTCTGCCATCCCTGCACAGAGAAAACAAGGCTGGAAACAGTGGGGAGTGCTCTGGAGAGAGCCACCTCGTCAGCCAGCCCAAATTCATGCACAGTTCCATTCTCACAGGGATTGAGGCTGTTATGGCAATGGGCCCAGAAGCATTATGGAGAGTTTTTGTGTTCTCCTTGGAGATGAACAATGCACCAAGCGTGCTGTGAGCTGCAGAGGGGTTGCCATGAGGCATTGCCAGGCTGCTTCAGGCATGCGCCCCAGAGCATGACTCTCATTGCAGACCAGTTTCCTCCTTGTGCTGGGAGGCTGGGCTGTTTGCTGGTCCTGCTGATCACTGGAGGCTCTGGTTTGGCTCAGGCTCTTTATTGCTGCATGCAGGGACCTCTAGTTTGATCCTGGTGATGTTGTGTTGCTCTTTGTAGGAAGCATATACTCCACCACTGTGAAGACACAGTTTATGCTGTTTGAGGAGAACTGAGAGAAAAAATCTCAAGGGCAGTTAGCAGAGGAACACGTCTGTTAATTGAGGCAGGTCCAGAGAAGGGCAACAGGGCTGATGCGGGGCCTGGAGCCCAAGTGTGATGGGGAACAGCTGAGGGACCTGGGGGGTTCAGTCTGGAGAAGAGAAGGCTCAGGGAGGACCTGATCGCTCCCTACAACTGCCTGACAGGAGGATGGAGCCAGGAGGGGCTGAGCTCTGCTCCCAAGGAACAAGGGATGGGACAAGAGGAACCGGCCTCAAGCTGCACCAGGGCAGGTTTAGATGGAGCTGAGGAAGAATTCCTTCCCCAGAGGGTGCTCAGGCATTGGAACAGGCTGCCCAGGGCAGTGCTGGAGCCACCGTCCCTGCGAGTGTTCACACACCGTGGAGACAGGACCCTTAAGTGACATGGAGGATGATCAGGGGCTGGAGCACCTCCCATAGGAAGACAGGCTGGGGGCTGTTCAGCCTGTAGAAGTTGTGTGAAGACCTCAGAGCAGCTTCCAGTGTCTGAATGGGGCTACAAGGATGCTGGAGAGGGACTTTACAGGGACTGTAGCGATAGGACAAGGGGTGATGGGTTCCAATTGAAAAGGGAAGTTCAGGTTAGATGTAAGGCAGAAGCTCTTCCCTGTGAGGGCAGTGAGGCACTGGCACAGGGTGCCCAGAGAAGCTGTGGCTGCCCCATCCCAAACCATTATATATATATATATTATATATATTATATATATATATAAAATATATATATATTATATATTTTATATATATATATATTATATATAAACCATTCTATGGTTTAGTGGTGGCCTTGGCAGTGCTGGGGAACAGTTGGACCTGATGGTCTTGAAGGTCTTTTTCAACCTGGTTGTTTCTGATTCCATGATTTGTCATGGAAGTTTAATCTTCCAGTTATGCACATAAAGATGGACCAGGCACAGAGGGAGGTCCCGGACATCACATGAAGTGTCGTACTGTTTGTGACAGACAGATTCTGTCTTTTCTCAGAGATCATTCCCACCTCCACCACCCCTCTTGAGAACATGGAATAGCACACAAGGTTTCAGTCATCTGGCAGATCACTGGTGTGTGGTGGAAGGATGTCTGGAGGACGTGGAGGGCTCAGACCTTGTGCTTGTTCCCAGGCATAGGAATAGCAAAGGGAAGGTTGGTAATTGCTGGGTTGAGATCCGATGAAATGAAAAGACAATCTAATTCGTGTGCTACCTTTGGAAGGAGCTGCCTTTCCCTGGTGTTGTGCTGCATGTTAAGAGAGTCTGGCTGAGGCTCAGCATTGGAGACCTGTCCTGTTGGCTGATGGCTTATTCTATGGGTGGTGGAGTGCTGCTATGCTATGTCTTGGGGTAACTCCAAGTTGTGTAGAAGGGCTTCAAATGCTGAAGG
The DNA here is from genome assembly GCF_963264785.1 of Psittacula echo. Taxonomy (NCBI): domain Eukaryota; kingdom Metazoa; phylum Chordata; class Aves; order Psittaciformes; family Psittacidae; genus Psittacula; species Psittacula echo. The sequence goes on from NC_137738.1 coordinate 95,101,263, forward strand.
AGTTGGTCAGGCTCCTTCTGCAGACCACCCATCCCTGGGCCAGGTCTGCCCATCGCCCAACGCAACATTTAGCAACAGGCAAGTGATAAAAGTGAAAAGTGAACATATTTACAACAGGTAATCAACTGTTAATGCTTCAGTTAGTAGGAGAGGAGATGGGTAGGAGAGAGCTGTGCTTCCAGCCACCAGCATTTCAGGTAGATTCAAACAGATTCTCTCCCCATTTCAAGTTAAGATCTGAAATAGTTTCAGCCTTCCATCACGTTTTAGGAGGACCCTTGTCCTCGACACTGCTTCCAAGGGGATTTCTGTAGGCTGTAGGCCTTGCTCTGCAAGGACTGAACACAACTCATAAATGCAGTCCTTAACCCAGAAATCAGGTTTCAAGCTGGCTCCTGAGGGGTTACTGGTTGCCTTTGTTCAACTTTAGACTCTCCAAGCAGAACTGTATCCTGTAAATAGAACTCAGAAGTGATTAATCTCATGCTTAACTATGAACAAACGCTTCTCTGTGTCAAGGGAGAGGTTTCATTTTGCCCTTGTGATCACATTTAAACATCAGGGAGGGCTTCCTTTCTGTCATGGAGACTATATTCTACAAAATTCACTGTCACAGTGGGAGCGAGCAGTGAAAGATTTGGATAAGGCAACATAATAACACAGCAACAGGATTCAAAAAAAGCCTTGTGAAGGGTCTTTACAGGCCAGGTTGGCATTAAATTAGGTTTGAGGCAGAAGCTCTTCCCTGTGGAGGTGCTGAGGCGCTGGCACAGGGTGCCCAGAGAAGCTGTGGCTGCCCCATCCCAAACCATTATTTATATATATATTATATATATTATATATATATATATAAAATATATATATATTATATATTTTATATATATATATATTATATATAAACCATTCTATGGTTTAGTGGTGGCCTTGGCAGTGCTGGGGAACAGTTGGACCTGATGGTCTTGAAGGTCTTTTTCAACCTGGTTGTTTCTGATTCCATGATTTGTCATGGAAGTTTAATCTTCCAGTTATGCACATAAAGATGGACCAGGCACAGAGGGAGGTCCCGGACATCACATGAAGTGTCATACTGTTTGTGACAGGCAGATTCTGTCTTTTCTCAGAGATCATTCCCACCTCCACCACCCCTCTTGAGAACATGGAATAGCACACAAGGTTTCAGTCATCTGGCAGATCACTGGTGTGTGGTGGAAGGATGTCTGGAGGACGTGGAGGGCTCAGACCTTGTGCTTGTTCCCAGGCATAGGAATAGCAAAGGGAAGGTTGGTAATTGCTGGGTTGAGATCCGATGAAATGAAAAGACAATCTAATTCGTGTGCTACCTTTGGAAGGAGCTGCCTTTCCCTGGTGTTGTGCTGCATGTTAAGAGAGTCTGGCTGAGGCTCAGCATTGGAGACCTGTCCTGTTGGCTGATGGCTTATTCTATGGGTGGTGGAGTGCTGCTATGCTATGTCTTGGGGTAACTCCAAGTTGTGTAGAAGGGCTTCAAATGCTGAAGGAGTTGGTCAGGCTCCTTCTGCAGACCACCCATCCCTGGGCCAGGTCTGCCCATCGCCCAACGCAACATTTAGCAACAGGCAAGTGATAAAAGTGAAAAGTGAACATATTTACAACAGGTAATCAACTGTTAATGCTTCAGTTAGTAGGAGAGGAGATGGGTAGGAGAGAGCTGTGCTTCCAGCCACCAGCATTTCAGGTAGATTCAAACAGATTCTCTCCCCATTTCAAGTTAAGATCTGAAATAGTTTCAGCCTTCCATCACGTTTTAGGAGGACCCTTGTCCTCGACACTGCTTCCAAGGGGATTTCTGTAGGCTGTAGGCCTTGCTCTGCAAGGACTGAACACAACTCATAAATGCAGTCCTTAACCCAGAAATCAGGTTTCAAGCTGGCTCCTGAGGGGTTACTGGTTGCCTTTGTTCAACTTTAGACTCTCCAAGCAGAACTGTATCCTGTAAATAGAACTCAGAAGTGATTAATCTCATGCTTAACTATGAACAAACGCTTCTCTGTGTCAAGGGAGAGGTTTCATTTTGCCCTTGTGATCACATTTAAACATCAGGGAGGGCTTCCTTTCTGTCATGGAGACTATATTCTACAAAATTCACTGTCACAGTGGGAGCGAGCAGTGAAAGATTTGGATAAGGCAACATAATAACACAGCAACAGGATTCAAAAAAAGCCTTGTGAAGGGTCTTTACAGGCCAGGTTGGCATTAAATTAGGTTTGAGGCAGAAGCTCTTCCCTGTGGAGGTGCTGAGGCGCTGGCACAGGGTGCCCAGAGGGGCTGTGGCTGCCCCATCCCTGGCAGTGTTCGGGTCCGGGTTGGACACAGGGGCTTGGAGCGGGCTGCTCTGGTGGAGGGTGTCCCTGCCCATGGCAGGGGGTTGGAGCTGGATGAGCTTTAAGATCCTTTCAACACAAACCATTCCAGTTGTGGTCAATGGCTCCATGTCTGGCTGGAGACCAGTAACGAGTGGTGTCCCTCAGGGATCAGTGTTGGGACCGGTCTTGTTCAACATCTTTGTCGGTGACATGGACAGTGGGATTGAGTGTGCCCTCAGCAAGTTTGCTGATGACACCAAGCTGTGTGGTTTGGTTGATACACCGGAGGGAAGGGATGCCATCCAGAGGGACCTTGACACGCTTGTGAGGTGGGCTGATGCCAACCTCATGAAGTTTAACCATGCCAAGTGCAGGGTCCTACACCTGGGTCAGAGCAATCCCAGGCACGGCTATAGGTTGGGCAGAGAAGAGATTCAGAGGAATCCTGCGGAGAAGGGCTTGGGGGTGTTGGTTGATGAAAAAATGAACATGAGCCGGCTTCAGTGTGTGCTCACAGCCCAGAAAGCCAACTGTATCCTGGGCTGCATCAAGAGGAGCATGACCAGCAGGTCAAAGGAGGTGATCCTGCCCCTCTGCTCTCGTGAGACCTCACTTGGAGTATTGTGTGCAGTTCTGGTGTCCTCAACATAAAAAGGACATGGAACTGTTGGAACAAGTGCAGAGGAGGGCCACGAGGATGATCAGGGGACTGGAGCACCTCCCAGATGAAGACAGGTTGAGAAAGTTGGGGCTGTTCAGCCTGGAGAAGAGAAGGCTGCGTGGAGACCTCATAGCAGCCTTCCAGTATCTGAAGGGGGCCTACAAGGGTGCTGGGGATGGACTCTTCATCAGGGACTGTAGTGATAGGACAAGGGGTAATGGGTTCAAACTTAAACAGGGGAAGTTTAGATTGGCTATAAGGAAGAAATTCTTTACTGAGAGGGTGGTGAGGCACTGGAATGGGTTGCCCAGGGAGGTTGTGAATGCTCCATGCTTGGCGGTGTTCAAGGCCAGGTTGGATGAGGCCTTGGGTGTCATGGTTTAGTGTGAGGTGTCCCTGTCCACGTCAGGGTTGTTGGAACTAGATGATCTCAAGGTCCTTTCCAACCCTAACTATTCTACGATTCTATGATTCTATATCAAGCCATTATATACTACTGTTCATAGTCTATTACCAGTGAATGACAGGCAGAGTTAGAAGTTATTTGCTGTTTTCAACATTATCCTTCTAACATAATACCATACCACCATTTTTCTTAGATTTAGTCAAAAACTTTCTTAACTGGACTAAAACAACAATCATCTGAATTATACTTAATGGCTTGTAAACTAATAGTCTTGGTTACATGCTAATGATTTTAAGGTTTACATTTGGCTTGTATTTTTCAGCACACAAGTTAAAGATCAGTTTAGCAATAAACCTCTTCTAATTCTACACTGTTTCTCCTGGTTCAGGTTATTGTGTTAGAACTATAACAACAGTGGAAGAAAACAGCAGAACTGAAAACCACAAACTTTGGTTTGAGGCTATGTCAGAGAAGTCAAAGCAAAATAAGAATTCTTTGAATGCTCCCCTGTTCCGATATACCCTCAGAGATGTGTGAGGGTGCAATTTATAAAGGAGAAATGCAGCCCCCCAACACAATAAATTAAAAAAGCCCAGGTCTGCACATCTGTGGAGTTACTGCAATCTTGTAGAAGTATTTTTTTTATCATTGAGGACACTGTGCAGAAAAAATGTTGTTGATTCAAACCATCCTATGCAATTTCTGTGAGAAAAGAAATGATGTGCATCTCCTGGCTCCAGCCCAGACCTTTCATTTATTCTCAACTTTTTCCACTAAGGGAATAATATTGACATATGGAGCTAGTACTTTTTCAGGTAACCATCTTGTTTCACTTCTGAGAACAACTTTCCTTTCTATGTAATATGGTCCTTTGAAAGTTTTATGATGAAAGTGAATGTGAACTACTCTATAAAATATGAGAGGTAGTCATATGGAGAGTAATATTCTGTGGGCAACTTCCCCTGCAACCAAAAATAAATGCCCTGCTACAATAAAGATAAAAGCTTCTGTGGTGGATGAACATATAAAAAAGAACATCTGTGAGTCTCAGGTGTAGAAACTCCCTCTGCAACTGTTTAGGAAAGCAAATGTGTCTTGTCATCTGCTCTTCACACTGATCAATGCCATGTACGGCTGTCCCTTCCAGCAAATTCCCGATCTGTGGACTGTACTATAGCACTGTAACTCTTTCCAGTTGAGGAAGAGCCATGCCTGGGGATATCTGAAGTCAGAAGTATCTCCTATTACTGCTGCTGTTACTACTACCACTACTACTACTAATACTGCAATTATGACTACTACTACTGTAGTAATTGTAGTTTCTATTTATCTGGCTACTACATTTTTCTCTAAAGGTGAAATGGAAATGTAGCTTGGTTTTATAGCATTGCCCCTGTCTGGAAATGTGCCCTTTTAGACCTCTGCAAGGAAATTTATTTCTGTGTAAGTCTATCCTCAGTCAAAAAATAAATTAGGCTACCCTTTTTTCCCGTTGGTAAGAATCACAATTGCTGTGTTTTCTGAAGTTTTTTCTTTCTGTGCTTCTGTTCTTCATCTATTTAAAGGGATTGATCATATGTTCCCACTTCACAAGCATCCTGAGAAAAGAAAAAAAGAATGGTCTTGTAACAACAGGGCTTTATGTATCTAGAGAAAATGATTAAGAGAAAAAAATAAATCTGAGAATTATAATGAAGTGTACTTTTGGTTTTAGTATTTCATCTGGCTCTTAATAGGATGTGTATTTTGCTTAGAACATAGATTTGGAAAAAATAGGAAACCTTTTTGAAAAGAAACACCATGATCACAGATGTAAATGTCTACAGTGTATAATAAAGACAAAAGCAACCAAATAAACAAACAATGGTTAATGTTTTAGATACAAATGGATCACGGTATTCCTCAGCACTAAAATGGAAGTGTAAGTGCCGTTCCCACAGCATGGGAAGACAGTGTTTGTTTGTTTCCACTTCATATTTCCCTAAGGACACTTTGCTCCGCCAGTATAATTAAGATGACATTTGGAGCTGCTGTATTTCAATGCAAGAGTAAGAGATACTGTGCAGCTTGACAAGAGATTATGATGTCAAGTCAATTGCTGCTGCAAATCAATATTTATACACTTGCTATTTGTGTCTTTTTTAATTTTTGTTCTTTTTTCTTTTCCATTACTCATAGAATAATATCTAAAAACTATCTTGCTGTTGCAAAGTGTTTCTTTTTGCTTTAGACATCCTTGCTTTTTTGCTGTTATTTTGGATCTTACATCCATTCCATTCTCAGGTGAATTTTATTTAACCTTTTCACTAGTGCAATTATTTTCATAGCATGAATTCTCAATTGATCTTGCACAGCATTTCTAATGAGTTCTGTATCTTAATTCATCAAAGAGTGATCTCAGGACTATAACAATATTTTTTTGAGTTTTAATTCCTTCACTAATCATGAATATAATGGATAAATACAATGGATATGTATAGTGAATAAAATGGGTATATACAATGAATATGTATTCATTATTAGACAAGCAATTAAAACTCAAAAAATATTGTTATTATTCAGATACAGAACTCATTAGAAATGCTTTACTAGATCAGTTGAAGTCCAGGACTTGCCCTTAAACAGGCAATACTTGCTAGCATTACCTGAGATTCCTGAAAGCTTTTTTTTGTGAAAAGAAAAAGTTGTGGTTAATAACTCATCCATGCTTTCTTTTTACAACATAGCAGAAAACATTTACCCTGAAGTGGAGTCAGATCATCAGGATGTCCTGATGAATGTTTCAGCATTGTTTCTGTGAAATAATGTAATAACAGCAAAGAACAACAATGCAGATGCTGGGTTTCAGAGCCAGCAGTGAAGCAATAACATTTAATTGATACTAGTTTAGTCTGATTATTTTTCTTTTATAATTTCTTGTTTTTACTGTAGAAAACAGAAGTATAATTATGTTTGGTAATACGTTTTTTCTAAGAGAATATTTCACTTTTTTAGAGATATATATTTGTCACTTATAAGTAGATCTATCTCGTACTAGAGGACAGTATCATTAGTAGGTTTATTTTTCAACAACATCATAAAATCATTTACCAATTTAAAGGTGCATTTGCTCCTTTTTGAGGATTATGTTTATTTCTTTACAAAAACACCAAGAACTTTTTGATGTATGATCTGGTTAACTTTTTATCACATCGCTAGGTGGCAGTGTCCCTTCCAGCCTTTATTTGTGTTTCTACACCTTTCCAAGACATTTAATTGTGATTCCTAATTATTCAACTTCTATTAACCATTAACATGTATAATATTAACATCAAATTTACTTATCTTTACTAAGTATAAGGTAAATATAAAAGGAAATAATATTTTTCTCTATTTACTTGTAAGTTTATAGGTATTTATCGTTGCCCTATTTTAAAGTGAGCTTTATGTCTAGCGCACTATGTCAGTATGATGAGGTCAACTTATGAAATAGTTGAATATCGCTGAAATAAACTGTTCTAAATTCATGTTTGTCTTGTTATGCTTTTAATATTCACTTTCACTTAATAGCTGTTTGCATCCGGCTCCAGATATCGAAAATTGTAACTTTTTAATAATAATTTTTTTATGCATAAAAAGAGAGAAGGGGGGTGGGGGTCAGAAAGAGAGAGGATAGTGGACCCTCAGAGTTAACAGCCTTACACTATATTATGGTCTATTCTAAACCAACTGGTGCTAGTAGAGTCTCAGACAGGTATTTATAAATTCAGCCTAGTAAGGCTGTGATCCCATTATGCTACTTAGAAAGAGACATCTTCTTCTAGAAGACAACTGCCATAGTTATGGATGGACTTGAAAGCAGCCCAATTGGGGCATTTAAAAGTTGGGCAGCCAGAATATGCTGTTTGTCTCAAATGCCTCTGGCAAGACAGACACTTCCAGAGGCTTATTGTGTGCTGGGACAGCAATTCACTCATAGCCTTGGGGCAACCCAGCTCACCCATTTTAGATAGCTTGCTTATGATGTGTCATGTAAACTATGGAGACACCTGTCTTTCTCTATTAGCAACTATATTAAACAAACCATCAAATCTTTTAGATATCTAGAAGCTTTCAGGGGAAAAAAAAAACAAAACAAAACAAAACAAAAAAAAAACAAAAAACAACTTTAAATTAGGCTACTCTCCATTGATTAAAATTTATTACAGCGGAAGCTTAAGCTAGGTTTGAGCTAAGCTTAAGCCCTGAATGGCCCCAGGAGTTTTAAATTATTCTGTAAGCATGTAGTAGCAAAAGTATATCTGCTTCCTTACCAAAGAAGAACATCTGACGTTCATCATTTGTTGAAGTCCTACCAGAGAAAAACATAACAAAAGCAATTCTGAGTTGCTGCTCTTCTTACTCTGAACATGGATGTTTCGCTTTTTTGTGTCAACTAAAATGTGACTACTCCTGTCTATGAAGTTTTGTGTGCTGCCATAATTAGGGTGTCATCAAAGCTGGGTGGAGCAACTCTGAAACTATATACAATTTGGCAACAGTCTAAATCATTATGTTATTATTGCAATATAAGCAATGAGAACTACGTAGAGAAATCATAAGTTTTAGCATGACTTCTTGTATTGGAATAAGTTGAAAATGAAAGTGAAGCTTTCGAGTTGTGAAACTGGACACTACTGCCTCCAAAAATTATATTGATGACTTCAGTCCTTTATTTGGTCCAACACCTGCCTCAGTCACTTCAGATAACAGAACTGTATGGTCTCTATCTGAAAGATAAAACTTCCAAAAGTCACAATTCAAAACAGTATTTGCATAGTCAATGTTATTAAAAAGATTAAAATACACCTTTCAATTGGTAAATTAAGGTAACTTCATGACTTATGCATATTTTGTGAATATATGCACTTAATTGCTCAGTGTTTGAAAGTCTGGCTTTATGAATGAATTTACCTATTTCTGAAAACCTTTGAAATTGTAATGATTCATATGCAAACAAAACTTTGCATATAAATAATCACACGCAAATGGACTTAAACTTTCAAACTGGATTTACTACAGGAAAAAATCTCAAATTTTTACCAAAGTTCATATTTAAAAAATAGGCTTACTTTCAAAGGTTATATATATTACTGGATTTTATGGGATAGTAGCTACTCACAGTTTTGGCAAATAAAATACTGTTAAGGAACATCAGCATGCAAGAAGCCACCTTAAAAGCCCTAAAGGTTGCCTTGCTTCCAGGCCATGTTAAAAGGGGTTTCAGTACTCACTTGAAGCTGGTTTTGTTTTTTTTTTCTTTTTTTTATATCTTGGTTTTGTTCTTTTGTTGCCTACAGGTTGTTGATATCACTGTTTATATCCAATTTATTATTATTTCTGAGTCACCTTTTCCTTCATGTTAAACTTTCTCTATGCAATTTTATAAAGACAGTTCATTTAAATTTTACTATTATGTTGTGAAATTAAATACAAATATAACTTATGAAAATAAGGCTTGTCTTTTTTACCTCCTCTAATTATAACTGAATCTACATAGGAGTCGAATGAATTTTTGTTTCTTTTCTATCTTACAAGAAAAGACTGCTGGGGATTGATTTAGGACAAAACCTGTAAAAATAATAGCAAGGCTAAAATCAAGGGTCATTATTGCACCACTTACGTTACCAGTCGTCTATTAGAGGAACATTTATTCACTATTAATGATGGAGAAGTGAAATATTTTCACATCCATTGATAGAATTAATTTACTTTTGAGGTGCTTTCAATTGTATTTCTGTAACTGGCAATGGAGTCATAGAAGCATAAAACATAAAACCTTTGTTCTGGGAGTGGCAAATAACCCATTAAACCAACCCACATTTCTGTTCTTACTTTTTTCATTGTGGAGTACTCCTACCTCTTGCACACTGATGTTGACAATTGTTTTACAGGGACAAATCCATATTTTCCCTCTTAATAGAAGCAGTGGGCTCAGTTCTACTTGCAGGCTGGAAGGGCGCTGGGGAAAGAATGGATTATTGTACTTTTGTAACAATTAAGGAAAAATTAGCAAGTAGCATTTTAAATCTCCACTTAACACCAAAATACCAGTGATTGCATGAAGATATTACTCTTAGCTCTTTTAATTATGTTTTTCCTCTCTTTCATTGTCCAGTATTTTAGAATCTCTCTAGAGCATCTGCTGCAGCATCTTTTATGCCTTTAGGTTTCTTTAATAAAAACTATTTTCATGAGCATCAACTCTTAATCTGCTGCAGAAGCCTGTAAAATACTAAGCTCATCTCTATTACTGCCTTTCGTCATGGCTGCCTGTTGTGGTTTAAGCCAGTTGGCAAGTCATCCACACAGTTTCTACTCCCCAACACCCCCCCCCCGGAGGGTTGGGGAGGAGAATTGAAAGAATGTAACTCCCACAGGTTGAGATAAAAACAGTCCAGTAACTAAGGTATAACACAAATCACTACTGCTGCCACCAATAATAATAATGATAAAGGAAATAACAAGGGAAAAGAATACGACACCACCCACCGAAAATGAGCCCGACAGAGAAGAGGACGTGCCCTTCCGGGAAACTCCCAGTTACATTCCCGGGCATGACATGCTGTAGTATGGAATACCTCTTTGGCTAGTTTGGGTCAGGTGTCCTGTCTCTGCTTCCTCCGGCTTCTCCTCCTCCCTGGCAGAGCATGAGACTCACAAAGTCCTTGGTCAGGGTAAACATTCTGACCAGCAACTGAAAACATCGGTTTTATCAGTACTATTCCCAGGCCGAAAGTCAAAACCACAGCACTGCACCAGCTACTAAGAAGAAGAAAAACTGACTGCTACTGCTGAACCCAGGACAGTATCCACTCCTTATTCCATACCATTCACGAAATGCTCAGATCCCACATTTTCCATATACCCTCACTCTCATCTCACTGCACTGTTATCTTAGTGCATGGACCAACTCCTATAAAGCTGCTGAGTCCATCCGGTCCATGATGTTGGGCTCCATCTCTTGTAACAGTCTTTCAGGACAGGAGAGGCTGTGTGCAGTGTTGGATCGTTACCTGCTGATGCTGATTATTCCTTTACTGTAAAACTCATCCGATTCTATCAAAGTTCATTCTCTGTTGGTCCATGGGATCTGACGACATCCATCTGCAGGTCCTGAAGGAGCTGGCAAATGAAGTTGCTAAGCCACTGGCCATCATATTTGAAAAATCATGGCAGTCAGGTGAAGTTCCCGACAACTGGAAGAAGGGAAATATAACCCCCATTTTCAAGAAGGGGAAAATGGATGACCCGGGGAATTACAGACCAGTCAGTCTCACCTCTGTGCCTGGAAAGGTCTTGGAGCAGATTCTCACAGAAGGCATGCTAAGGCACATGAAAAACAAGGAGGTGGTTGGTGACAGCCAGCATGGCTTCACTAAGGGGAAATCCTGCCTGACCAATTTGGTGGTCTTCTACGATGGGGCTATGGAACTGATGGACAGGGGCAGAGCCGTTGATGTCATCTACCTGGACTTGTGCAAAGCGTTCAACACTGTCCCACACGACATCCTTGTCTCTAAATTGGAGAGATGTCAATTTGATGGGTGGACCACTCGGTGGTTAAAGAACAGGCTGGATGGCTGCATGCAAAGAGTTGCGGTCATCCAGAGGGACCTCGACATACTTGTGAGATGGGCTGATGCCAACCTGATGAAGTTTAACCATGCCAAGTGCAAGGTCCTACGCCTGAGTCAGAGCAATCCCAAGCACAGATACAGGTTGGGCAGAGAAGAGATTCAGAGCAGCCCTGCAGAGAAGCACTTAGTGGTGTTGGTAGATGAAAAAATGAACATGAGCCGGCAGTGTGCGCTGGCAGCCCAGAAAGCCAGCCGTATCCTGGGCTGCATCAAGAGGAGCGTGACCAGCAGGTCGAAGGAGGTGATCCTACCTCTCTACTCTGTTCTCGTGAGACCTCACTTGGAGTATTGTGTGCAGTTCTGGTGTCCTCAACATAAAAAGGACATGGAACTGTTGGAACAAGTGCAGAGGAGGGCCACGAGGATGATCAGGGTACTGGAGCACCTCCCGTATGGAGACAGGCTGAGAAAGTTGGGGCTGTTCAGCCTGGAGAAGAGAAGGCTGCGTGGAGACCTCATAGCAGCCTTCCAGTGTCTGAAGGGGGCCTACAAGGGTGCTGGGGAGGGACTATTCATCAGGGACTGTAGTGACAGGACAAGGGTAACGGGTTCAAACTTAAACAGGGGAAGTTTAGATTGGATCTAAGGAAGAAATTCTTTACTGAGAGGGTGGTGAGGCACTGGAATGGGTTGCCCAGGGAGGTTGTGAACACTCCATCCTTGACGGTGTTCAAGGCCAGGTTGGATGAAGCCTTGGGTGGCATGGTTGAGTGTGGGGCATCCCTGCCCATGGCAGGGGGGTTGGAACTAGATTATCTTAAGGTCCTTTCCACCCCTAAATTTTGTATGATTCTATGATGGTCGGAGGGAAGTCAGAGCCAGTCGCTGGTGCCCTGCAGACTTCTAGTTGATGGACTATAGAAGTATCACATAGCAGGCAACAGCATACAATTGGGTTCATTGGCTGTTTTCCCCTAAAATCTAATCCCCTTGAGGTATACATCGGGCTTCCCTATCTTCCCACATTACCAACCAAGTATATACGGGTTCCTGAGCAAAAACAATCCCACAAGTGGGTTTGCCTTTACCTGAAGCAGGAATAACCCAGACTGTCTTCCCCAGCAAATTCTTCATGTGCACCACAGGAACTTTGTCCCCCTCTACAATATGGAAAAGTTCTGACTGGGCTGGGCCAGCCCTGTTGACAGATCCTCTGGTGTTGACCAACCAGGTGGCCTTTGGTAAGTGTGTATCCCAATGCTTGAAAGTTCCCCCACCCATTGCTCTCAGTGTAGTTTTTAACAGCCTATTGTACCGTTCGATTTTCCCAGAGGCTGGTGCATGGTAGGGGATGTGATATATCCACTCAAGGCCATGCTCTTTGGCCCAAGTGTCTATAAGGTTATTCCGGAAATGAGTCCCATTGTCTGATTCAATTCTTTCTGGGGTGCCATGTCGCCACAAAATCTGATTCTCAATGCCCAGGATAGTGTTCCGGGCAGTGGCATGGGGCACAGCGTATGTTTCCAGCCATCCGGTGGTTGCTTCCACCATGGTAAGCACATGGCGCTTGCCGTGGCGGGTTGGTGGGAGTGTGATATAGTCAATCTGCCAGGCCTCCCCATATTTATACTTCAGCCATCGTCCTCCATACCAAAGAGGCTTTAACCGTTTGGCTTGTTTAATTGCAGCACATGTTTCACACTCATGAATAACCCGGGCAATAGTGTCCATTCTTAAGTCCACCCCTCGATCACTGGCCCATCTGTATGTTGCATCTCTGCCCTGATGACCTGAAGTGTCATGGGCCCATCGGGCCAAAAATAATTCAGCTTTATGTTGCCAATCTAAGTCCATCTGAGCCACTTCAGTCTTAGCAGCCGGCAAACTGACTCGATTCAGCCTCTTCTTCAGCAGTTTCTGCAACTTGTTGTTGAGGACTCCATACGGCTGCCTTCTATCTCCAATGCTTTCCCACAATACGGCATGACCCATCAGTAAACAAGGCATACTGCTTTTCACTTTCTGACAGTTTATTAAATGGTGGGGCCTCTTCAGCACGCATCACCTCCTCCTCTGGTGACATTCCAAAATCTTTGCCCTCTGGCCAGTCCATGATGACTTCTAGAATGCCTGGATGACTGGGATTTCCTATTCGAGCTTGTTGCTGGTTTAAGCCAGTCGGCAAGTCATCCACACAGTTTCTACTCCCCAACCCCCCCCCCCGGAGGGTTGGGGAGGAGAATCGAAAGAATGTAACTCCCACGGGTTGAGATAAGAACAGTCCAGTAACTAAGGTATAACACAAATCACTGCTGCTACCACCAATAATAATAATGATAAGGGAAATAACAAGGGAAGAGAATACGATACCACCTGCAGAAAACAAGTCTGACTGAGCAGCTCGTGCCCTTCCGGGGAAACTCTGAGTTACATCCCTGGGCATGACGTGCTGTGGTATGGAATACCTCTTTGGCTAGTTTGGGTCAGGTGTCCTGTCCCTGCTTCCTCCCAGCTTCCCCTCCTCCCTGGCAGAGCATGAGACTCACAAAGTCCTTGGTCAGGGTAAACATTCTGACCAGCAACTGAAAACATTGGCTTTATCAGTATTATTCCCAGGCCAAAACTCAAAACCACAGCGCTGCACCAGCTACTAAGAAGGAGAAAAACTGACTGCTGCTGCTGAACCCAGTACACTGCCTCATGATTATATCCAAAAGATTCTTTGGCTGGTTCATTTATTTTATTCTCACCTACATAACACTGTGTTGACGTGAGAGCTGATAAACAAATGCATAAGTGAAGCAGTTTGGAGAGGCTGAGTAGGAAGTGTGAAACATTTCATGTTACTGAAAAGCTTGCAAGGTGACTTTATTTGTACCACCTAGGAAGAGATCATGAAGGCTTTAGGGCAAATAAAGACTACTTTGAGTGCTGATTTTTTAACAGGAGTGTTTTGGGGGTTTGTTTTTGTTTAGTTTGTGATGTGGAACTATCTCAGTCATAAACATGGAGAGAAAAAGATAATTATATTATATTATATTTATTATATTATATTAAGGACAATATATTCCAGTTTAATAGAATCTTTGGGTGCTTTGAGAAAGAGAAGTCTCTTTTTCAGACTGAAGTTCTCAGATGCAGTAGATCAATTACATTCCAACCTGTGTGACTACCTGTGACTACTTTAATAAGTACGATTTTTTCAGAACATTTTCATAACCAGAACTGCACAAGTTAGGAGTGTTTTTCTGATACATAGCTCTCTGTGCTTCTCTTTCTGGTAAAGGGATTATGTTGAGATAACTTTATGTTTACACATACAGAAGTCTAAGAGCTACAAGTGTTTCCTCCACATGTACATTTACTAATTCTCTGAAAGAACAAAAGACTGTTCTGATACTTTCTGCTGTAACTTTTTTTAATTACTTCATTAGAGGCAAGTGGCACAATATGGCAGCATTGAACCACAAAGACAGAAATAAAATTATGAAGTATTTCATCATGAATGTTCACAAACCAGACCAGATTTTCACATAAAAATATGTAGGCCTTGTGTTGCCTTTATCCTTTCACTTACAGAAGAGATTACTGAAATTCTGCACATTAAACCATCAGTGAATTCAGTATATTTAAATGCCAGACTCATTTGCCACTTCAGGTGATCTGTTCTCCTAAACAGAGAATGATAAAGCTGTTGTTAAAGTATATTTTGCAACTAATTGAAAAGAACTTCCCTCATAAGCACATGCTTGTTGACCCAATGTCACACCACTTTCGCTTTGTGCAATAAATAGGAATGGAAATAAGCACTGTGTTATCAGAAAAGTTCAGATTTAGAGGCAAGTTATTTTCTTACATAGTTGTTGAATAAGCATTGCAGCTGAAAAAAAACTAAGGGCCATATCCTTCTCATTCACTGGCATAAGCCAAGAGTAACTGTTATTTAAAAAAACACTCCAAGAAAAGAAAAGAGTTTTCTGATCTCAGCTATATAAAAAACAACAGCATTAGCTTTGGGCGAGAATAAGTGCAAAGTGGTCTTATGATGAATTTGGCAGACCATCTTACTGTTTCACTGTTCAGTGTGTTTGAGGAAAGTCACCAGATAGTTGCTACGCATTTTGCCTTATATTCAGTCGTTTACTCTCTGTATCTGAGCTATCAAAGGAAAGTCTAAAATATGGAAGTGTGTTGAGGGAAATTAACAATCAGAAAATAATTCTCTTAGCCTTAACTAATCACAACTAAAATATCTGAAATATTATATTTTCTGACATCTACAACATTAATACCAAAGTCTGTTCTTGTGGCTATTGTCACAGTATCAGCTAAGAAAAATCAAACTACTGTTTAATTTTACTGTAGCATTTGCCTGACAACTGGTTTCTTTCTTATACACTTATTTGCATCATGAAATTTTGGCATTGATGAAGAACTTAATTTGATCTAGTAGCTGATGGAAGAGAGTAGTTATCAATTGCATTTATAATATTATCTGCCTTTGATGTTAGCTCTGCTACTGGAACTGCCCAGTTTACCCACAGGGGCTAATTACCATCTGCTACTTCATTGAAGCTGATTATGAAATCCAATGGCTAAAAAATACCTGGAGGGTCCTTTTTAATAATCTTGTTTGTCATGACACTTCTTTCATGTGCTGAATAATTTGCTTAGTCAGCTATTTGCTTGGAAGATTTAATGCCCTTTTCTCTATATTGAAAGAAGTATTCCTATGCTTAATGTAAAACCAGAAAATAATTTTAAAACGTAGCAATTCATGATCTTGTATTAATTTTCAGTATTTGGGTCCAGGTAGACTAAAACAGAGAAAAGGAATCCATATGATAATGTAATCAAGGAATTAATACTATGTTTTGTGGGATGCCATACGTTTCCACTATGCAATACTCACACATCCACAAAGTTACCTAATGGTGCCTATGGATCATACCTAGCACAACTGCCTGACATTTACAATACTGATTCTGGTTGCCAAAATCCTAGTTTACTCATAAATTGTTTCCTGCCTTTCTTTTCTAGTTTCCTTATGTTGATTTCACCCCCCTATATTCATTTCAAGAATTTAATCCCACATGTTTTAGAATTTCATTTACTTCTAAGTGTGAAGTGTAAAGGAGCTACTGGGTGCCTCCTTTCCTCCCAGTGAAGTGCTATGGATGCTATTGGAGTCTTCTAGAAAAACATTTTTTCTAAGTCTAGGCACAAAAGCTGTAAATTAATTTAGAGTAATTGATCCAAATGTAAAAGGGGTTTTTTTGCTTATATTCAAAGTGCATAATGAGCATGTATTTTTTTGAGACAACTGTAATTGTGGATTTTATTGTATAGTGTATTATCAGCATCCTCAGTCAATCTACATACATATCTTTTGGGTTTGTGTTTGCTCATCTCTTTAATGAAGCTGCTTTAAGACTTGCAAGCTTTTTAATCAAGACTTCTAAACATTGAAGTAGGGTTGTTTTGGTTTTTTTGTTTGGTTTTTTTTTTTTTTTTTTTTTTTTATTAAGTCTGCTTCTAGTTGGAGGGATTTTTTTTAAAATTCCAGGTGCAGTAGGTACTTTCTGGTTTACTTCTTCAAACTTTGGGAATAGCATTATCTTTTCAGGTTTGTTTTTTTTTTTTTATTTTTAGTTTTTGTATACGTAATACTGAGGACTCAGAGACCAAATTTCAGACATTAACTGCATACCCACAAATCTTTTAAAATCTCTTTCTAAACTCACCTCAAAGCTTAAAAATATTTACCTTAATATGTGTGATGTTTAAAGAAGTTATTCTGGGAAGCAGTAAATAACATAATATTCTTGGGATTTGTTTATATCACCCAAAGTATTTGAACTGAAGTTTAACTAATAAACTCTACAGGAATTAGGTACCTCTACGTTTATTAAGTCCCTGAATAAAAAAAGGAGATTCTTCTCTGACATTTCATACACAGAATATTGCCATCTCCTAGTTTATAGGCAAGTAAGAAATTGTGAACTGAGCTTTTTTATACCACTTTATATTACTTGTGTTAAACTAATGCCTTATCATTCTTACCATATTTATTTTACTTCCTCAATACTTGTTAGTTTTTGTCCTTTTGACTGTAATCTCTTGGAGGCAAGGACTGACATTTATTCCAGTATAATGGAGTTTCAGCTAGGTACACCTTTGAGTGCTATTGAAAAACAGTCCCTTAATACAACAGTATTAAGATTAATTGATTTCTGTGGCATAATTATTATAACATATATAATGAGCACCTTGTAATTACAGACTATGATGACAGCACTGAGCACAGAAGCATAGCATTTTCAGGGATAGATGACCAACAGAATATTTGCTGAAAGTTATGATTTTTTTTTTTTTTCCTTTTTTTAAGTGCCATCTATAGATCAATTGCAATGTTTATTCTTCTCCTTTGGCAATTTGTTTTGTAGTTAATGAACGCCTGCAGGCTTTTTGCATGCACAGTGCAATTTTTAGGATTATATTATCTGTCTTAATAAGGCAAAAGGCTTGTTGGACAAGAAGTTAGACAAAGCAGGTTCTAAACTAAAAAGCTTCCCTCCAGATGGAAGTTAGGACCCTAGATTAAGACATAGATTCCAGAAAACAATACTGTTCAAATCTGTGAGTGGAGCCAGAGCAGAATCAATAAATGTTTTCAGTGAAGTATTTCTGATTTTGACTAGTTAAGGACCTTGCTTTCCATGTTTACTGGGACAAATCCAGCACTACTACATTTTCTAAGGAAGTAAGTACCTGGAAGAGAAACAAATACACTTTGATGAAAATGTGTTATAAAACAACATCCACTTTTGCATTCTGCACGTTCTTTTGGTTTTAAATCTCAAAATGAATTGGAAAAGAAAGGAGACATACAGAAAGAAAAGGCACATTCTGCGTAACAGAAATAAATTTTGTATTAGTACTTCCTCTCAGTTTAAGAAAAAAAGGCCTTTAAAAGTATTCAGCATTGCTTTGTGCTTTAGCTTTACATACAAGATTATTGATGGTTTAGATTCAAAGAAGTGATGAATTCAAAAACCTAACCAGTTTCTGCCAGCGTGCCTAAACACAGATCAGTCAGTTTAGTTTAGACCGTGTAGTCAGCACAGTTTGTCTCTGTGTTAAAACTTAAAGGAATAGAGGGGGAGGGTGTCCCTTTTCCCCCACTTTTGTCTTAAAGTGCATGCTACTCTCTAAAAAAATATTGCCTGACACTTTCAAAAGGACCTTTTCCCCTGACAGGTAAAAATGGTGGGGAGGGGAGTGAGGCAGTTGGTCATCAACTAAATGGAAAGCTGCAATGTCAGTATATTCAATGTGTCTCAGAAGGACTTGCAAGCTAAAGGAAACACAAAAGAAAAAGTAATATAGCCCTGTAACTACTGACTTTATATTATGTGCTTACAGCAGAGCTAGAATGATCTCGTGCCTGATTACCATCAAAAGAGAAAGTGGGGACTTGTCCCATCTACACCCAGCCCCCTGTTTGTAGCCTCTTCGAGCTGAGATAGAAATCTGTTTGGTAAAGAAGTTCTGGGAGCTAAGATAACAGAAAGATGCTATCTACCTTTTTCTACAGGCTTTGGTTGTTGTAGCAGTACTGTGAAAACACCGAGAATGGGAGGCTGAGGGACCAAGTGATTAGTTCGGAAAGACTGATTGAAGTTCAGAAGTGATGTGTAGACTAAGTCCTTTTCTTGCTAAATATACTCAGTCTTCATACTTATAAAAATAACACAAAGACTATCAACCTTAGCATAGGAAAGACTCTAATCCAAACCAAGAAACAGATAAGTAAGACAGTGATCCTGTGCATGCACCTATTTTCCTTGTGAATAGCTAAACAACATTACTGCCTTTTTTTCTACCCATCAGTTTTTTAATAGATAATGGAAAGCTCTTAATATGTCTGAACACTCCATAATGTAGAGTCCTTATTTCTATTTACTTCAAAAAGGTGATATAATTAGTATTCAGTGCAAATTCTGCCCTGGCTTGGAAAAGCACAGGTGTCACAAAGGCGGCACAGGAGACATATTTCATTGAGCTCTGTACTTCCTTCTACACATAAGAGCAGGAGGGCACTTTCTTCTGCTTCTTCCGATAATTCTGAGGAGCTCAGAGCAAGCGCTCAGCTTTGCTGCTTGCAAGAAGCATGGAGCGCTGGCATATCAGAAGAGAAAGCCATTCAAGTTCAAAAAGGTAGTATGATTATATGAGCAGGTCTGAAGTGCTGAAACTCTTGAAATTTATATAGGTAGGAAACAAAAATCCTTACCTTAACTGCAAGTCCTCTTGAGTGCACAAATAAGCTGCTAAAACAATGGAAAATCAGCAAAGCAGAAATATATCTTGAGAGAGAATAATAGCAGTGAGAATGTTGAAACTTTTCTTCCATGTGCTATGCTATTTCATTTGTACAACACAATAAGAGACTGAATCAGCCTGTAATTCTCTCTGCTTAAGATTTGTATGCAGCACTTGAAACCATTGCTTCACTTGTCAAGTTTCCCCATTAAATCCTGAATATTATTAAACTATAGGAAGAGAACACTGCAGTTTGTCGGCAAAATGGCAAATATGGGTAAAGTGTGCGAGATCATTAACGTTTCTTTTGCTCTAAAGTTTTAAATGGCCTAAAAAACCTGACAAGAACTTGAATATCTCTAAATTAGATTTCACAGAGCATGAAAAAACAGCTAGCTAAAGAAGAGTCACACAAAGAAAGAAAGTTGTAAATTTAAGCTCCTGTACATTCAAGCATGGTTCCTAACAGCAGAGTATTTTGTTATAGAACACTTTTTGATGGACTGCCGTAATAAGTGAGAATCCAGACAATTCCAGTCATATCAGACACATTAACTTACTGCCAGAATATATTTTTTAAAGTAATAAAATACTATGTGGTACATCTGGGACGTGTTGCTTCCTGTTCACAACATTGCTCGTCAGGCCTCCTGCTGCAAGAGAAAGAGGGTTCCTGCAACCAGAATGATGATGGTGCATGAATTCTTGCTTGTGTATCAGCAAAAGGAGCACAAGCACCTTACTTGGGCTTAACCTCTCTTTTCAGCAGGACTTTTGATTTCAAATTATGGTATTATTCATATCCAACAGTGTCCTGGGTTCAGCAGTGGCAGTCAGTTTTTTTTCTCCTGGCACATCAGTCCCGCAGAAGTATAAAGCTCTTGTAGATACCAGTGCACAGTGTACCCTGATGCCGTCAAGCTGTCAAGGGGTGGAACCCATCTATATCTCTGGAGTGACAGGAGGATCCCAAGAGTTGACTGTACTGGAGGCTGAGATCAGCCTGACTGGAAGGAAATGGCAAAAGCACCCCATTGTGACTGGTCCAGAGGCTCCATGCATCCTCGGCATAGATTACCTCAGGAGAGGGTACTTCAAAGACCCAAAAGGGTACCGATGGGCTTTTGGTATTGCTGCTTTGGAGACCGAGGAAAATGAACAGCTGTCCACCTTGCCTGGTCTCTCAGAGGATCCCTCTGTTGTGGGGTTGCTGAAGGTCGAAGAACAACAAGTGCCAATCGCGACCACAACAGTGCACCGATGGCAATATCGCACCAACCGAGACTCCCTGATTCCCATCCATAAACTGATCCGTAGTCTGGAAAGTCAGGGAGTGATCAGCAGGACCCGCTCACCCTTTAATAGCCCCATATGGCCAGTGCGAAAGTCTAATGGAGAGTGGAGACTAACAGTAGACTATCGTGGCCTGAATGAAGTCACACCACCATTGAGTGCTGCCGTACCGGACATGCTAGAACTTCAGTATGAACTGGAATCAAAGGCAGCCAAGTGGTATGCCACGACTGATATTGCCAATGCATTCTTCTCAATTCCTCTGGCAGCAGAATGCAGGCCACAGTTTGCTTTTACTTGGAGGGGCGTCCACTACACTTGGAACCGACTACCCCAGGGGTGGAAACACAGCCCTGCCATCTGCCATGGACTGATCCAGAATGCACTGGAACAGGGGCAAGCTCCAGAACACCTGCAGTACATTGATGACATTATTGTGTGGGGTGATACAGCGGAAGAAGTCTTTGAGAAAGGGAGGAAAATAATCCAAATCCTGCTGAAAGCTGGTTTTGCCATAAAACGGAGTAAGGTCAAGGGACCTGCACAGGAGATTCAATTTTTGGGAATAAAATGGCAAGATGGACGTCGCCAGATCCCTACAGATGTGATCAACAAAATAACAACAATGTCTCCACCAACTAATAAGAAAGAAACACAAGCTTTCTTGGGTGCTGTGGGGTTCTGGAGAATGCACATCCCAAATTACAGTTCGATTGTAAGCCCTCTCTATCATGTAACCCGGAAGAAGAATGATTTTAAATGGGGCCCTGAGCAACAACAAGCCTTTGAGCAAATTAAACGTGAGATAGTTCATGCAGTGGCCCTTGGACCAGTTCGGACTGGGCCAGATGTAAAAAATGTACTGTACACCGCAGCTGGGGAGAATGGTCCTAACTGGAGCCTCTGGCAGAAAGCTACAGGGGAGACTCGAGGTCGACCCCTCGGTTTTTGGAGTCGGGGATACAAAGGATCTGAGGCCAGCTATACCCCAACTGAGAAAGAGATACTGGAAGCCTATGAAGGGGTTCAAGCTGCTTCGGAGGTGATTGGCACTGAAGCACAGCTCCTCCTGGCACCCCGGTTGCCCGTTCTGGGCTGGATGTTCAAAGGCAGGGTCTCCTCTACACATCATGCAACCGATGCGACATGGAGTAAATGGGCTGCACTAATTACACAACGAGCTCGAATAGGAAATCCCAGTCGTCCAGGCATTCTAGAAGTCATCATGGACTGGCCAGAGGGCAAAGATTTTGGAATGTCACCAGAGGAGGAGGTGATGCGTGCTGAAGAGGCCCCACCATATAATAAACTGTCAGAAAGTGAAAAGCAGTATGCCTTGTTTACTGATGGGTCCTGCCGTATTGTGGGAAAACATCGGAGAAGGAAGGCAGCTGTATGGAGTCCTCAACGACAAGTTGCAGAAACTGCTGAAGGAGAGGGTGAATCGAGTCAGTTTGCCGAGGTGAAAGCCATCCAGCTGGCCCTGGACATTGCTGAACGAGAAAAGTGGCCAGTACTTTATCTCTATACTGACTCATGGATGGTGGCAAATGCCCTGTGGGGGTGGTTGCAGCAATGGAAGCAGAGCAACTGGCAACGCAGAGGTAAACCCATCTGGGCTGCTGCACTGTGGCAAGGTATCGCTGCCCGGGTGCAGAACCTGGTGGTGAAGGTACGCCATGTAGACGCCCATGTACCCAAGAGTCGGGCCACTGAGGAACACCAGAACAACCAACAAGTGGACAAAGCTGCTAAGATTGAAGTGGCTCAGATGGACTTAGATTGGGAACATAAAGGTGAATTATTTTTGGCCCGGTGGGCCCATGACACTTCAGGCCATCAGGGCAGAGATGCAACATACAGATGGGCCAGTGATCGAGGGGTGGACTTAAGAATGGACACTATTGCCCGGGTTATTCATGAGTGTGAAACATGTGCTGCAATTAAACAAGCCAAACGGTTAAAGCCTCTTTGGTATGGAGGACGATGGCTGAAGTATAAATATGGGGAGGCCTGGCAGATTGACTAAATCACACTCCCACCAACCCGCCACGGCAAGCGCCATGTGCTTACCATGGTGGAAGCAACCACCGGATGGCTGGAAACATACGCTGTGCCCCATGCCACTGCCCGGAACACTATCCTGGGCCTTGAGAACCAGATTTTGTGGCGACATGGCACCCCAGAAAGAATTGAATCAGACAATGGGACTCATTTCCGGAATAACCTTGTAGACACTTGGGCCAAAGAGCATGGCCTTGAGTGGATATATCACATCCCCTACCTTGCACCAGCCTCTGGGAAAATCGAACGGTACAATGGGCTGTTAAAAACTACACTGAGAGCAATGGGTGGGGGAACTTTCAAGCATTGGGATACACACTTACCAAAGGCCACCTGGTTGGTCAACACCAGAGGATCTGCCAACAGGGCTGGCCCAGCCCAGTCAGAACTTTTCCATATTGTAGAGGGGGACAAAGTTCCTGTGGTGCACATGAAGAATTTGCTGAGGAAGACAGTCTGGGTTATTCCTGCTTCAGGTAAAGGCAAACCCACTCGTGGGATTGCTTTTGCTCAGGGACCTGGATATACTTGGTGGGTAATGCGGGTAGATGGGGAAGTCCGATGCGTACCTCAAGGGGATTTGATTTTAGGGGAAAACAGACAATGAACTCAATTGTACGCTGTTGCCTGCTATAGCCCATCAACTAGAAGTCTGCAGGGCACCAGCGACTGGCTCTGACTTCCCTCCGACCATCATCCCAATAGAGAATGAACTTTGATAGAACCGGACAAGTTCTACAGTAAAGGAATGATCAGCATCAGCAGGCAACGATCCAACACTGCACACAGCTTCTTCTGCCCTGAAAGACTGTTCCAAGAGATGGAGCCCAACATCATGAACCGAATGGACTCAGTAGCTTTATAGGAATTAGTCCATGCACTAAGCTAACAGTGCACCGAGATGAGAGTGAGGGTATATGGAAAATGTGAGATCTGAGCATGACGTGAACGGTATGGAACAAGGGGTGGATACTGTCCTGGGTTCAGCAGTGGCAGTCAGTTTTTTTCTCCTTCTTAGTAGCTGTTGCAGCACTGTGTTTTTGTCTTTTGGCCTGGGAACAAAAAAAACCTGATAACACTGATGTTTAGACTGACCAAGGACTTTGTGAGTCTCATGCTCTGCCAGGGAGGAGGAGGGGCCGGGAGGAAGCGGGGACAGGACACCTGACCCAGACTGGCCAAGGAGGTGTTCCATACCACAGCACGTCATGCCAGGGGATGTAACTGGGAGCTAACCGGAAGGGCACGTCCCCTTTTCGGTCGGGCTGTCTTTTCTGGCGGGTGGTATCGTATTCTCTTCCCTTGTTATTTCTCTTGTCGTTGTTATTGTTGGTGGCGGCAGTGGTGATTTGTGTTATACCTTAGTTACTGGACTGTCTTTATCTCAACCCGTGGGAGCTGCATTCTTTTGATTCTCCTCCCCGTCCCTCCAGAAGCAGAGGGAAGAAAGGTGGGGGGGGGGGAGGGGAGTAGACTGCGTGGTTCTGATTTACAGCTTGGGCTTAAACCACGACAAACAGACAACAAAAAATGTCCCCACCCCCATCCTATCTAAACAAGGTTATGAATGAAATTTTCATCTTCTATTGAAAATGGAGGGATGTAGAAGACAAACAAATACACCACAGATCCTACACACAAAAATTGGCATTATTTGGTTATTTCCTTATAGTTTTAACCAACTGCATACAGATTTATTTTCTTTTTCCTGCAGATGACAAGAGATCTATATTCTCTCCTCTTCAACTTCAGCAAGGGCAGTGTGTAAGGTGGCATGGTAGTAGACCAGACTGTAGCCCATGAGTAGACTATCTTTTAGTTCAACAGGCAGTGTGGACACAAGCCGTGTGAGGAGGAAGAAGACACCAAACCTAGCTCTCCATCTTCCCAAGTTTTCAATCCTGCTAACAGCACTTTGTACGGGATCAAACAGAAGCATGAGCACTGCCTCAGATGGAAAGCACCTGTCAGTACATAAAGGCTTCTACCAGGGCTACATATTGGATCTGAGCACACACACAGTTATAATGAGAGGGACAGCTGCACAACTGGGAATCTACAAGAACTTCAAATCTTTTGAGAGTATCATGGATACTGAATAAATACTATCACTAGAGCTGCATTTTGTGGAGGACTTTATTGTATTTAGACATGAGCATTCTGTCGCATTTCCATTTTAGATGGACAAAATGCTCTATGAGTAACCTCTGAGATCATGTTGAAAAAGAATCATAGAATCAGAATAGTTAGGGTTGGAAAGGACCTTAAGATCATCTAGTTCCAACAACCCTCCCATGAGCAGGGACACCTCACACTAAACCATGTCACCCAAGGCCTCATCCAACCTGGCCTTGAACACAGCTAAGGATGGAGCATTCACAATGTCCCTGGGCAACCCATTCCAATGCCTCACCACCCTCACAGTAAAGAATTTCTTCCTTATATCCAATCTAAACTTCCCTGTTTAAGTTTGAACTCGTTACCTCTTGTCCTGTCACTGCAGTCCTAATGAAGAGTCCCTCCCCAGCACCCTTGTAGGCCCCCCTCAGACACTGGAAGGCTGCTATGAGGTCTCCACGCAGCCTTCTCTTCTCCAGGCTGAACAGCCCCAACTTTCTCAGCCTGTCTTCATACGGGAGGTGCTCCAGTCCCCTGAACATCCTCGTGGCCCTCCTCTGGACTTGTTCCAACAGTTCCATGTCCTTTTTATGTTGAGGGCACCAGAACTGCACACAATACTCCAAGTGAGGTCCCATGAGAGCAGAGTAGAGGGGCAGGATCACCTCCTTTGACCAGCTGGTCATGCTCCTCTTGATGCAGCCCAGGGTACGGTTGGCTTTCTGGGCTGTGAGTGCACACTGAAGCCGGCTCATGTTCATTTTCCCATTGACCAACACCCCCAAGTCGTTCTCCGCAGGATTCCTCTGAATCTCTTCTCTGCCCAACCTGTAGGCGTGTCTCGGATTGCTCTGACCCAGGTGTAGAATCTTGCACTTGGCATGGTTAAACTTCATGAGGTTGGCATCAGCCCACCTCACAAGCGTGTCAAGGTCCCTCTGGATGGCATTCCTTCCCTCCAGTGTATCAACCAAACCACACAGCTTGGTGTCATTGGCAAACTTGCTGAGGGCGCACTCAATCCCACTGTCCATGTCACCAACAAAGATGTTGAACAAGACCGGTCCCAACACCGATCCCTGAGGGACACCACTCGTTACCAGTCTCCAGCCGTACATCGAGCCGTTGACCACAACTCTTTGCATGCGGCCATCCAGCCAGTTCTTTAACAACCAAGTGGTCCACCCATCAAATTGACGTCTCTCCAATTTAGAGACAAGGATGTCATGTGGGACAGTGTTGAACGCTTTGCACAAGTCCAGGTAGATGACGTCAACTGCTCTACCCCTGTCCATCAGTTCTGTAGCCCCATCGTAGAAGACCACCAAATGGATCAGGCAGGATCTCCCCTTAGTGGGGCCATGCTGGCTGTCACCAACCACCTCCTTGTTTTTCATGTGCCTTAGCATGCCTTCTGTGAGAATCTGCTCCAAGATCTTGCCAGGCACAGAGGTGAGACTGCCTGGTCTGTAATTCCCCGGGTCATCCATTTTCCCCTTCTTGAAAATGGGGGTTATATTTCCCTTCTTCCAGTCGTCAGGAACTTCACCTGACTGCCATGATTTTTCAAATATGATGGCCAGTGGCTTAGCAACTTCATTTGCCAGCTCCTTCAGGACCTGCAGATGGATTTCGTCAGGTCCCATGGACTTGTGTACGTTTAGGGTTTTCAGATGGTCTCGAACCAGATCCTCTCCTACAGCGGGGCTAGAGTCTTCATTCTCACAGTCCCTGCATCCGCCTTCCAAGACTTGGGTGGTGCAGTCAGAGACTTTGCCAGTGAAGACCGAGACAAAGAAGTCATTAAGAACCTCAGCTTTCTCCAAATCCTGGGTAGCCAGTTCTCCCGATATCTTCTGGAGGGGGCCTGCGTTGTCCCTAGTCTGTCTTTTATTCGCTATGTACCCATAGAATCCCTTCGTGTTATCCTTAACCTCCCTAGCCAAGTTCAATTCTAACTGGGCCTTAGCTTTCCTCACCTTGTCCCTAGCTTCCCAGACAACATCCCTGTATTCTTCCCAGGCCGCCTGTCCTTGCTTCCACCTTTTATAAGCCTCTTTTTTCTTTGCATTTTCCTCAGCAGCTCCTTATCCATCCAAGGAGGTCTCCTGGCCCTCCTGCTCCATTTCCTTCTAGTTGGGATGCAACATTCCTGAGCTTGGAGCAGGTGATCCTTGGATTTCAACCAAGAGTCCTGGGTCCCCCTGCCCTCTAGGGCTATATCCCATGGAACCTTACTAAGCAGGTTCCTGAAGAGGCCAAAGTCTGCTCTCTTGAAGTCTAGGGCAGAGGGCAGTGAGCTTGCTGCACGCTCTTCACACTGTCTCAAGGATCTCGAATTCGACCATCTCGTGGTTGCTGCAACCAAGGCTGCCCTGGAGCGTCACATTTCCAACCAGCCCTTCCCTGTTGGTGAGCACGAGGTCAAGCACGGCACCTCTCCTTGTTGGCTCCTCTATTACTTGCAGAAGGAAGTTGTCTTCCACACAATCGAGGAACCTCCTGGATTGCTTGTGCCGGGCCGTACCTTCACTCCAACAGATGTCAGGGTGGTTGAAGTCCCCCATGAGAACAAGGGCCTGTGAGCGTGAGGCTGTTCCTATCTGCCAATAGAGCACTTCATCCACAGATTCCTCTTGATCAGGCGGTCTGTAACAGATCCCCACAGTAATGTCCCCCATAGCTGTTCTCCCTTTAACCCTGACCCACAAACTCTCTGTCGACTGCTCACCCGTCCCCAGACAGAGTTCCATACTCTCCAGCCTATCCCTAACATAAATAGCAACTCCCCCTCCCCGCCTGACAGGCCTGTCTTTTCTAAAGAGCCTGTAACCTTCCATTCCAACACTCCAGTCGTAGGAGCCATCCCACCATGTTTCTGTGATGCCTACTATATCAAACTCCCATAGTCGTGCACACACCTCTAATTCCTCTTGTTTGTTTCCCGTGCTACGGGCGTTTGTATAGAGGCATCTGAGCCGAGCTCCAAATGAAGCCGGCTCATTGGCTGGAGCTGCTGGAATACCTCTGCATCGCTCCAAGCATCTATTGTATGTGCTGGCAACTGACTGGGTGTGTTGGGATGGAATGATGCCCCCCTCCCCCAACACATCTAGTTTAAAGAAACCTTGACCAGCCTGGCAAGCCTCCTACCAAAACCTCTCTTCCTCTTCTTTGCCAGATCAGCTCCACCAGCCCGCAGTAGACCCGGCCTACTAACTTGGGTCCTGTATTCAAAACACCCAAACCCCTGACTATGGCACCATCCTTTTAACCATTTATTCACTTGGCCAATCCTCCTAGCTTTTTTAAGGCCCTCCCCTGTATCCTGGAGAATTGATGAAAAGACAATCTGAGCTCCAGAGCCCCTAACCACCTCTCCCAGGGCTCTGTAGACCTTCTTTATGTTCTTCAGACTACTTCTATCAACATTGCTAGCACCCACATGGATCACCAGAAGTGGGTAATAGTCCGTGGGACTCACTAGAGCAGGCAGCCTCTCTGCAACATCCTTGATCTGTGCCCCAGGCAGGCAACACACCTCCCTCGAGACCGGGTCAGGCCGACAGATGAGTGTCTCTGTCCCTTTCAAAGTAGAGTCCCCTACCACTATGACCCGCTTCTTTTTCCTCACAGCACCAGTAGTGATCTTCTTTACCGGTGCACCAGCCGGTTGTTTCTGGTGCGAGTGGGTTTCCTCCTTGACCCCCCGCAGGACAGCAGAGCAGTTCTGGGTGGGGACAGAAGCTTTAGGAGGAAGCCCCTTGCTTTTAGTTGTCCTCTTCCTCTTTTTTTTGTTGTTTTTCTTAGTTACTGTTTCCCAGCTTCCTGTGTTGACAGCCTCCTTCTCTCCTCCATGAGCTGCAGGGAATGCTTGAGGCCCCTGTACAGTCTGGGCCTGGAGCAAGCATTCCTGCTTCCTCTCAGCTTCCCTGACATCTCGCAGCCTATTAATAGCATCCCGCAGCTCAGCCACCTACTGCAGGAGGAAAAAGACACTTTGCTTCATGGTAGAGAATCCTGAAGAAACTAAAAATTAAGATTTTCAAGCAATAATATTGCTACTGGACTGCATTCACTAGAACATCTTTGAAAGTGCAGTTAGGACTAATATACCAAGACCTCTTCAAAGGAAATAGGAGCTAGTCTCCTGAAGTCAACAAAATCCACTTTTAAATTGTGTGTAAATTCATAGAATCATAGAACAGTTCTGGCTGGAAAGGACCTTAAGATCATCTAGTTCCAACCCCCTTGCCATGGGCAGGGACACTCACCCAATTTCATGTCAGCTTCCCATGATCCAGGCCTTAAGGAAGGCAAAGCCTATCCCTTCCCCATGGAGAGGGGCTCAGCAGCTCTTACCCACCAAGTAATTCCCGGAAAAAACAGCCCCAGCTGAGGATCTGAAGCTGGTGGGATGCTGTCCACCAAGAACTGATGCATCAGATCTTGTTTTGCTTTGTATTTTTGCAGTTCATGGCTTTGGTATACTCCAAACTTACCGAAGTAGTGCAGCACTGTGCTTTGACACTTAAGAGGACAATTAAAACTGTCCTCCTGGCATAGCTGCAGTTTATTAATGTGCTTTTGCTTAAAATCATAGAATCATAGAATAGTTAGGGTTGGAAAGGACCTTAAGGTCATCTAGTTCCAACAACCCTCCCATGGGCAGGGACACCCCACACTAAACCATGTCACCCAAGGCCTCATCCAACCTGGCCTTGAACACCGCCAAGGATGGAGCATTCACAACCTCCCTGGGCAACCCATTCCAGTGCCTCACCACCCTCACAGTAAAGAATTTCTTATATCCAATCTAAACTTCCCTGTTTAAGTTTGAACCTGTTACCCCTTGTCCTGTCACTACAGTCCCTGATGAAGAGTCCATCCCCATCATCATCCCCATTTATTTTATAAAATAAATATATTCAGTATGCCCTCCAGAGAACAATTAACCAAAAATCATTTATTCCAAAACTCTATATCAAATCAGTCGCACCTGGTTTAGAATAATACAAACCCAAACTGGCCTATAGCTCCAAGGTGTCGTGATGGAAGAGTTTATTCTGGCTCACTATATGTGTTTGAAAATTATGGTGCCGAGTACACACCTCATACATATTTCACTTTCATAGACATTTCCTTGATCTGTTTCCATTAACATCTGTGCTTCTTTCTCTTCTCCATTATTATGTATGCTATACATAACAATACATAATACTGCATCTACTTTAATAACCCACAGCTAAACTGTAACCCAATTTACACTGGTTTATGTTTGAAGTAATGCTTGTATTACTTTTACTATATAGCTTATACCTTAGTAAATAAAAACATGAACTTCCAAGTGTTCACAGAATAACTAACCTTATTAAGTAGACATCTTTATCACTGAAACTGTGTATATCAGCATCTTTCAAGAGTACTTCCATCAAACACTTTTTATTTTTACTTAGTCTGCAATGCACATTTGGCACAACAAGATCACTCTTTGCTCTGCAGCATGAAGCAGATTTTCATATTCTTCATTGTAATAAATTTTCTTAACTGCACTATGCATCAGTCCAAAGGAAGATTCAGCAGGAACTGCTTTTACTTGTACTGAATCCCCCTTATAAATACCTTGGATATTGCCATAAATCCTTCAGGATTTTTCCCTTATAATGCTTGAGAGAATGATTCAGCTTCTTTGGAAATCAACAGCAGGTTTTCCATAAAAAAACCCAATTACTGATCATTGGTTAAAAACCATTTTATATTAAAGGGGAGATGTCCCTATAGCTCACTAAGGACAAAATACTAGTAACTAAATAAATGTAACTAGTAACTAAAGAGTAATATGGGCCCAGTACGATATCTCAGTTCTGCTAAATCAATCCGGGCATAGCCAAAAGGCATAGACCAGCTGTCTCTCTGACTGCATGTTTCTAGTTTTGATATGGGGTCAACCATGAGCTAAGGGACCTTATTCAACAAGCAGTCTGGATGTCAGCAAACTCTTTGGGTACCAGGGTGCAAACATGGTCTACCAGCTAGTCCCAGAGGAAAAGAAGGGTTGCTGGGCTGTTAGCTGTCTGTAAAAATGTCTCTTTAGCAAGTGGAAAGGTAACAACCAATCAACCATACTGTGGCTGGTGTATGGCAGTCCTTTAAAATACATTTTTCTTGCCTATAATTTAACTAAGTGGTTCAGTTACCTGGTTACTGCAGAAGAACCTTGGTCATATGCTACGGACAGATTCCAAAGAGAAAATATGCTTTTAATATTTATGCAAAAAGAAAGTTAAAATATAACAGCTCCAATCTCAAAAATGGATTTAATTTCTTTTTAATGTTCTTGAAGAGTTGCCAAGATTTAAATTGAACTTCTGAACTCCATTCTGATTTGCAGAATATGGTATTAGCCAATGCAATCCCATGGGAAATAAAAAAAGAAAAACTTTAGGACCCGTTCATTAATAAAAAACATTCCAAGCTATGTTTGCTCTGTGCAAATTTGAAATACAGTTCACGCAAACACTCCATATCAATTTTTCTGTTCATATATTGTATCATAATTATGCTATACTTAAGAGATTAGGATTTAAAATGCAGATAAGGAAATACTTTTCATTGACTACATAGCATTTTAGTAGAAAGCCTATGTTTAAAATACACATTATTTCAGAATTACAGGCTTTGTGCTCAGTGATATCGCTGCACAAAGAGGCATCCTTTGCTTACAAATTCTCAGGACTCACTTTTGCTGTTAGGCTAATGATGCTGAGGAATAACAGCCTTTTTCTCCTCTCTTCCTTTCTGTGTCCAACCTCATACAGTCCCATCACCAGAACATAAGGGGAGGAGCACCATGTCATGGCAAAGCTGTGATTTATCTTACTGCTGGAATAACTAAAAGCTACATTTAACTGAATGGCCTCCACTATGGTTATTACAGGTATGAAAGAGGTCTTTGCAGACTTTGCTCTCTAACAGCAAAACCTGTCACTTTGTGGCTTGCAGACTTTGGATATTCTCCCATTTAGGGCTTCAATGGGCTCTGGAGCAGTGGTGAAGGGGAAGATAAATGTGAGATTTCTCCCACAGAAAAGCTGTGAACAATCAACATTTGCAATGCATTTGGGAACATTGCATTTTCAGAATCACAAAAGGGATTGCTTATATATCCTGAGGGACTGCACCTGGAGAATTTAAAAGCATTTTTAGCTCTAGTCTGGAGTTCAGTATGTCCACATTATGCAGCCCTAGAGAATGTTTGGAATACCTTGTATATAAGATTTCATTCATTGCACTGTTTCTTGAATTTTAAAAATAGCTTCTGTAAACAGATAGGTGAAACAGGTATTTGCTTTCCACTGTAGTTTCTAGATGCACAGCAAATGTTTTTCAACACCTATTCCACAGTTGTGACTAGGACAGACTCTTATTAAAATGGGCCATAGCTCCTTTCCAATCTCAGTGCCCAACTTTATGTGAGAATGTGAGGATATGGGTGGAGGGCAGGGAGGGATCATGCAGTTGGGCTCATCCCAGGACAAATCCACAGTGTGGCAAATACCAGTGCTTGGAAAATCATTCCAGGGCCCATTGTACAGACTTAAGACAATGGGCCACTACACTTTCATACAAACCAGTCAAGAGTGGGTAAACCTTTAATGTTTTCAGAGCATATTGGAGAAAAGGTTCATGGCTGTCACTGCCAGAAACGATAGATATAATCATACAATGTACCATCACAATATTGAACTTTGTTGGATCCAAAACTAGCTATTACCTCTTATGAAACATCCCTTTTTAGCTGAGCTAAGCAAAGGAAGTTTCCTGTCAATAAAGCAAAAAAAAAGGAAACTTGCATATCAATATCTTCTTGAGTTTCAATTATATCTTCTGGTTTGTAGAGCTACCTTCACAGGTTATGTACACTAAAGTCAAGTTACTTATAATGTTAAAATAAAATATTTTTGTCCAGATTAGAGAATGCATTCCTGTGGAAAATATTTTTAGCAAAAAATAACATTTTTCAGCAAAAAAAATATGGAAGAAAACACTTCAAAATTTTCTGTTTGAACATTGGCTGAAATCTCTGTAATAAAAAACACTTACAAGAGCAGCCAAGAAAATCATGTTGCTGTCTCCCACAGTTATGCTAGGAATAACTGGGAGAAGAATCTTATTTGCTAAATCTAAAAATGTCATTAAAAAAAAAAAGACCATTTTCTTGTGGAAGAAGAAAATGGTATTGTTGAGCAGTGACAATTGTTTTCATGGATTTCTTTTTGTTTGTTTAGGTTGGTAAGTTTTTCTCTATTTAAAAACAATATTAAAGCTATGTAAAACCAACACTGCAAGAAGATTTTTACTGTGAAGAGAAATTATTTCTTCATCTTCTTTTCAGAAAAGTGTAAAATATTACTCAAACCAAAAAAATCCCAGAGCAAAATAATAAATAAAAGGCACACACACGCAAAAAAATAAAAGATAAAGATTCATTACAAACTGAGATCACACATAGAAAAATAAAGCCTGGAAAACCAGTAGCTTTTCAAAGTTATATATAGCTTGAAGTTCATACCGAAAAAGACCTTTAAATGGAAGTGGTTATACAAGCATATCTCAACCCTGCTGCTATATATATAAAGTCATCCATGACATTAACATTCACATTTAAGTGAATATGCTTGGAAAAAATACAACATAATTAATTTAATATTGTGTTAGAAACTGCAATTTTTGGAATTCCCTGAATACAGGGTTCACAGCGATGAGATAATCAGGTCAGAATCAACTTGCTGTATATTTTTAATCCTAAAAAGAAAATATCTGAAAGAAAAACTGAAATCAAAAGAAAGAAAAAAAAGCACCAGAGGGGATAAAACATCTTTAAAATTCTAGTTCAAATTAAGACAATGATAAAATTCTTATAGGGCCAGAATTTCTCCTATATTTTTTCAACTACTGGTGAATATATTAAGGCCTGAATTTTCAGAAAGTTGCTGTTACTGGAGCACCAATCTAAGCAACCAGATTATCAAAAGACCTCAGAGGGTGATATAAAGCTGAGATTTTTTGAAAATATTCTAGTCCATCTTTCACTAATTCTATGTCTAATTAGTATCTGACCTTAAAGAGTACCAGATCATCTCTACAGCAGTAATCACCACCTATAGTTGATTGCGTCAAACAATAAACGTGTTGAGTTTGTCATTAAAATATAATGAATTACAGAGTGAAAATACTGTTTTGTCACTCTTGCCATTAGCAAACTATTTAGTGTGAAATGCATTATAGTATTTCTATTTAATCAGACAGGCTTAATGGAAAGATGCCTTCTATTCTTAGGCCTCATTTTTCTTATTCAGGTGCTACCAGGACTGCAGAACACAACAAGCTCTTACCTCCTGAGAAAACACTTTATAGTTTGACTGAACCACTGTAGCTTCATAATGGTAAACTCAGCAGTGCTAAGACACATTCATTGACTTTGAAATCAGTGGACAGGGCTCACTCACACTAGCACTGTTAATCTCCAGAATGCATTAGCAACATCTGAACTGCCTATGGAAGCAGTTCCTTGCCTGTGCTAACTCCTGAGCATGCTTGAGAGTTTTGGAGACATCATAGATTTGTCCAAGTCAAAACAGTGTCTGAGTCTGTCAAATAAGAATTTGGCAGCCTGGACAACTATTTTTCAGTGCTGGACCCATTCACTATTTACAAGTACAGATATAGCAAATATGTCTCAATATGCATGTACTTATAGAACCATAGTCTCTTAATGGCAATGAACTGAAACAGGATGTCCTAGGTCACATGATTTTTACCTGCTTTTACCTTCTTTGGCCTCTACTGGTCTTGTATTCCCCATACTTTTCTTCATCTAGCTTAAAACCTTCACACATCCTGGACAGGCAGTTGTTTTTTTTTAAAAACCCTTCTTTTTCTACTTTGCCTTCCCTGACATTTTTTTAAAGGCTAACCACAACCATTATCTTACTGCAGTATTTTCCCCTCACTAACCTCATTCATTAACCTTTGAAGAGCCTGAAGAGCCTCCCTTTCCTCCTGAGAAACTGTGCAGCTAACAGGCTGCAGATGGTGGTTGAGATGCTCTAGGTCATTCGGAAGATTTTGTCAGGTAAAGCATACTCTCTTTCCAAATCTAATTAGACCTGTATAAAAACAGATTATAAAAACAGAGGAGTAGACAATAGATGCCATTGGTTTGGATATACTGAAAACAATTCATAAGAAAAGCAATGTGATTTAGGGGTCAGCATCTCCATTAACCATGCCAAGTGCAAGGTCCTACCCCTGGGTCAGAGCAATCCCAGGCACAGCTACAGGTTGGGCAGAGAAGAGATTCAGAGCAGCCCTGCGGAGAAAGACTTGGGGGTGTTGGTTGATGAGAAAATGAACATGAGCCGGCTTCAGGGTGTGCTCACAGCCCAGAAAGCCAGCTGTATCCTGGGCTGCATCAAAAGGAGCATGACCAGCAGGTCAAAGGAGGTGATCCTGCCCCTCTACTCTGCTCTTGTGAGACCTCACTTGGAGTATTGTGTGCAGTTCTGGTGTCCTCAACATAAAAAGGACATGGAACTGTTGGAACAAGTGCAGAGGAGGGCCACGAGGATGATCAGGGGACTGGAGCACCTCCCGTATGGAGACAGGCTGAGAAAGTTGGGGCTGTTCAGCCTGGAGAAGAGAAGGCTGCGTGGAGACCTCATAGCCGCCTTCCAGTATCTGAAGGGGGGCTATAGGGATGCTGGGGAGGGACTCTTCATCAAGGACTGTAGTGATAGGACAAGGGGTAATGGGTTCAAACTTAAACAGGGGAAGTTTAGATTGGCTATAAGGAAGAAATTCTTTACTGAGAGGGTGGTGAGGCACTGGAATGGGTTGCCCAGGGAGGTTGTGAATGCTCCATGCTTGGCGGTGTTCAAGGCCAGGTTGGATGAGGCCTTGGGTGGCATGGTTTAGTGTGAGGTGTCCCTGCCCATGGGAGGGTTGTTGGAACTAGATGATCTTAAGTTCCTTTCCAGCCCTAACTATTTTATGATTCTAAGTTACTCCCTTTCTTTAAACACTGTGAACCACTGTGACATGTCACTCAATGCAAATTTCAGATCAATAGCAGCATATGATGCACCATTAAAACTGATCAACAGCTCTCATTTAAAAAAAAAATTATCTAACTGAACCTATTTTCCACTTTCCTGCAAAGTTGTTTTCTTCTCTTTTGTAGCTCTGAACACCTGGACTTAATTTTGTTCTAGATATAGGAATTAATATGACCCTTAAGCATCTATGGTAAAATGAAAGTATCCTGTAGCTTGGATGTTGTCTTGGGGGGAGGGAGGGAACAAGAAGAAAACAAACAAAAAACCAAAACCCCCAAACCAAATAAACAACAAAAAATCCCCAGAAAATTGTAAACTTCTGAAGTTAATAAATCTTTGGATCATTTAGGGCACATTCTGGATTCACATGTAGTGCTCTACAAAACCTAGCAGAGAAAATCATATCTCTATGATTTGGTGAGGCTTGCGAGGTTTACCTATAGTTGTAATTATGCATTGAGTAAAGCACAAAGTGCCCTGTGTGCTGCTGGCCTTAAGATTTTATGTAAGAAAAAAGAACCTAGTTTTATACAATTTCATAAACTTACTGTATTCTCTCTGTGTGTATGTATATATACAGAACCTACATATTTTCTATATGTATAGATGTTCTATAAATGTATAAGCATATATTCACATACACAGTGTAAACATACTTCTCTGCTCACAAACATATACATAACAACATATATAATGAATATATGTATGCAAAAAGACATTGTCTTGGTTTAAGCCAGAGTTGGCAAGTCAGCCATGCAGTTTCTACACCCCCCCCCTCCACCCCCCACCCCCCCCCCACACCCCGCTTCCTGGAGGGATGGGGAAGAGAATCGATAGAATGCAACTCCCACGGATTGAGATAAAAACGGTCCAGTAACTAAGGTATAACACAAATCACTACTGCTACCACCAACAATAATAATGATAAGAGAAATAACAGGGGAAGAGAATGTGGTAACACCTGCAGAAAACAAGTCTGACTGAGCAGTGCTTGCCCTTCCGGGTCCCTCCCAGTTACAACCCCGGGCATGATGTGCTGTGGTATGGAATACCTCTTTGGCTAGTTTGGGTCA
Source organism: Psittacula echo (assembly GCF_963264785.1). Classification (NCBI taxonomy): domain Eukaryota; kingdom Metazoa; phylum Chordata; class Aves; order Psittaciformes; family Psittacidae; genus Psittacula; species Psittacula echo. Next base: position 95,138,263 of record NC_137738.1, read on the forward strand.
GGTGTCCTGTCTCTGCTTCCTCCCAGCTTCCCCTCCTCCCTGGCAGAGCATGAGACTCACAAAGTCCTTGGTCAGGGTAAACATTCTGACCAGCAACTTAAAACATCGGTTTTATCAGTATTATTCCCAGGCCGAAAGTCAAAAACACAACACTGCACCAGCTACTAAGAAGGAGAAAAACTGACAGCCGCTGCTGAAACTGGGACAGACATGCATAGATACCTAAACTTACTGGTGCGCATCTTCATTTTGCTATTGATTTCTGATGATTCATTTATATACTTGTCTTTGTTCCAGTGTTCATACACATCAGACACATCTATCTATCCATCTAGCCACTCATCCGCCTCCCCCAGTTCTCTGTAATGACTATGGTCATTAGCGGTTCACTCCTCTTACTGCAGTTAACTGCAGTAAAAGAAGAAAATGGAACATCCCAATAGGCTGTCATAACTGTAAAGTAAAACTCTTGCAAACCACATATGTGGTAGACAGAATCTTTTCTTTTGTGAATAGTTCCCTTGAATCCACAATGATTATTCAAAGCAGGTAACCTGGGAGGTGAGGTGGGAGGGGAGTCACTTAAAAGCAGTAGGAGGTGAAACACCTGGAAACACCCACTGCTGACCTTGTTCAGCCTGAATCCAGATGTCCTCGTGGTGAATTCAAGTCTGTCTTCAGAATGTCACTCACTGTGTCATAATCCAGTCTCCGGTCTGCCCCTGCGCACTGAGGCTGTGTTCCTCTCCCAGCACAGCACTCACTGAGTAGTGTTTTTTCCAAAAGCAAACACTGACTTCGAAATTCCCCATAATCACACATTTTGGTGAGATGGATTATAAAATATATCTTACTATATCTCAGAGTGAGAAAGGATGCTTTTACAATCAAATTTTCAAATAATTAATATTTTTAGCCTAATAACAAAACAAATGTGCTTTTTCTAAAAAACACGTTTTTTTAAAAAAACCCAGAAAAAGTGGGGTTTTCTTATTTCATTACAAATGCAATTTTTTCAGACTTTCTAGCTTAATAGTAGATTTGTTCTGGACATTGCTGCGGAGCTCCTTTAAAAGCAGAAAAGACAATTTAAAACATCTTTATCAGTAAGTATATACAATCCTTTTATCAAAAGTTTACATATTATTTAATATCCTTCAGGAGAAATAATTTTGTCTATCAAAAAAATGTCACAAAACTTTGAATTTTCCTCCATGTCTAATATGTAAAACCGCAGCACTCTGAGCTGTGGCAAGAGGTTTCTTCCCTGTTACTTTGTTACAAATTCTTGGGGCAAATTGTCCAACTTGTAATGCAACACGTATTTCCCAAGATTGCTATTTCAGCTGCAATAATTATTTTTTCTTCAAAGAAATTAGAATAAGAAAATCGAACCTTCATCACTGATTACTCATGTAAAACTGTTTCTTTTCAAACTTCTGTTTTCTTCTGATGTCCGGGACAGATTTTTAGAATTCTCTTGTTACTCTGTGCACTTCTAGGATACATAATATTTCATTTGCTTTCCCCTAGGAAAGAATCAGTGTCTCTTGATGATTACATTTTTACCATTAAATTGAATTTAACATCAAAGTTTCACTCTTTAAAACATCACTCTTACTTATTATAATTAAACCAAGAATATTTGGCATGCTCAAGCCATTTACAAAATTTATATGTACATATACAGAACACATCTAATTAGAAGTTGTACTGAATCTCAAAGAGGTTTGAAAAACATATCCTAATATTCTGTTCATGTGGATTTTCCGTTAGCATTGATACTTCCTGATAGGCTAGTAGAAATGTATCTTTGTAGTTGTATGTTCTATTATTTATAAAAATTGTCTTTTTCAATAAATAACATTTTATGCACCCAGACACTTCACAAGACACAATATGCAATATAAGTCTGGAGAAAACAGGAGAAAAACTATACAACACAGGAGATTTCCTGACCTAAAAGCAGTTATTTTAACAGTCAAAATCAAATATATTTAATTGGTTTTCTTGCAATTTGATGAAGGGAGTATGGCTCTGTTTACACAGACACCCGTGGTAATAGTCCTCCCCTGTCCAAAACAGAGCAGCATAACTTTAAGGCTTAGAAAGTCTGAGCTTGACATTGCATGAATTCTGTACAAAATCCTCTGCCAAATGGGAAGACTTGGTATGTTAAAGGCAGCCCCTTAGGTATGACAGAAATAAAAGTAAAATAAAGTCACTCCTGCAGCTGTTAAAATCAAACAGTTTGGGTCTACATGGCAGCTCCAAGAATCTTCAAAATCTTCCCGTATGCACCCAAAGATCAAGCCCTCAGTAGTGGTGCCTTGAAATACAACCCCTGTGAAGTGGATTTGTAATGGCTCATTTCTTTGAGCAAAATCTTAGACAAATAAATTTTCTCATACAATAACTGTTGCAAGCCATAATATAATTCTACATTCTATAGTTCCATTCTGTCGTGGTTTAAACACAGTGGGCAACTAAAGAGCTCACTGCTCCTTCCCCTCCCTCCAAAGGAATGGTGAGGAGAAAAAAGGTTGAGATAAGAATAGCTTAATAACAATAGCTTAATAATGGAAAAAGAATAGAATATTACAATAATAATACTACAGTAATAATAATAATGGGAAAGAGAGAAGGAGAGAGAGGAAGAAATACACCCTGCCCCCTGAAAAAAACAACCAAGTGATAAACAGTACAATTACCACATGCAAAATGATGCCAAGCCTGTCCCTGAGCAGTGATGGGAGCTCCCAGCCAACTCTCCCAAGTTTATATACTGAGCAGGATGTTCCATGGTATGAAATACCCCTTTGGCTAGTTCAGGTCAGATGTCCTGTATCTGCTCCATCCTGGCTTCTTGTGCCCCTCCTCACTGGTAGAGCACAAGAGACTGAAAAGTCTTGATCATGGTAAGCGCTACTGAGCAACAATAAGAACACCGGTGTACTATCAACATCGCCCTCTGATGGGATGGGAAGAGAATCAAAAGGGTAAAACGATGAAAACTCATGGTTTGAGATAAAGACAGTTTAATAGGTAAGATAAAAGTTCTGCATGCAAGCAAACCAAAACAAGGAATTCATTTACCACTCCCCATTATCAGGTAGGTGTACAGCCAGCCCCAGGAAAGCAGGGCTTCATCACACATAATAGTTGCATGGAAAGACAAACACCACCACTCTAAAAGTGTAGCCCCTCACTTCTTTCTTTCTTCCCCAGCTTTATATGATGAGTGACCTCAGATGATGTGGAAAAATGCTTGGGTCTGTTGATATCAGCTGTTTTTGCTGTGTCCCTTCCCAACTCCTTGTGCACCCCCAGCTCACTTGCTGGTGAGATGGTATGAGGAGCAGAAAAGGCCTTGGCTCTGTGTAAGCGCTGCTCAGCAATAATGAAAACATGCCCGTATAATCAACATTGTTTTCAGCACAAATCCAAAACACAGTCCCATACCAGCTACCCAGAAAAATGTTAACTCTATCCCAGCTAAAACCAGCACGCTGATGGAAATCATCTATAAGGAAAGAGAATTTGTAACTGAAAGGACCAGCAACATAAATCACAACATAGATCACATCTTCTTGTCCTTAAAGCAATTAACACAATATTCCAGCCATGATTAAGGGTGTTTAAATACTTTCAGGAACCCATTCATAAAGCATACTGTTCAGTAAGGAAAAAAGAGAAGTGTACCCTGAGTGTTATGATTACTGTTATTGCTACCAGAAAAATACAACAGTAACAAATACATACACAGACAATTAGAAGAACTATCAATTAAAATAATCTGTTGAATAGGATACACAAATAAAACAAGATGCTTTATGAAAATATTGTGATTCTGAGTATATCTGAAGCTGAAAATCTTACACCTAGGAAGTAAATGCTGCACTTGTAAAAGTAAGTTCACTGTATTTCATCCTCCTGGTCTTGCTCAGATACAACATTACAGCCATTTTTTTTGATTATTACATAGAAATGCATCAAACAAAACCAAGGAGTTTAATCCAGATTTTTTTAGTATTTTCTGTGTAACCTTGAGTTTGACTATTTTATACATAACTCCTAAGTCTACATAAAGAGCATTGAATTATGTATCTGTATTACTAAGACATTTTGAAACTCCATTGCACAGTGCACAACAAACATAAAGATCCTTAACTGAAAGAATTTATAAACATGCAAATATTTTTTTTATTATTAATACTCTCTAGTTGGCAAATTCTCTACTAAAGCTGCAGTCTAGAACATAATATTTAACAGCTGTTTAAGCATCAGTTATCTGCTTGGCACCAGGGGCTGCTTTCCCTTTCAGTAGCACTTTGCAAATTTTATGACTCCCTTCTGTCATTTCCTATAACAAAATGCTTGCTGACACAGATCACTTTTTAATGTAATTAAGCACACTGAGGATTTTCAAGGTGTTTATGTCAAGTCTCAAGTCTTCAAGTTCATGACCCATTCCCTATGAGCTCTATTCTTTTTCCTGATACATGCCATTTCTGGTTTGTTTGGTTTATTTTCCATAGTATGTTTTCAGAGATTAGCAAGTCTTGTAAAAGTTGCCTCATGGTGTCAATTTTTAACAGAATAGTAATAGCAGGTTGGGATCAAAAAATAACCCTGGATTGAAAGTAGGCTGTACACTGTCTGAGAGACCATCCCTGCTGAAAAGGAGCAATGACATGCTGAAGAAGCTTCCAGGAGAATGCTTGGGCACCTTTCTTCATCGTGACATCTCAGGGGAGGTGTAAGGTGCCTTTTTAGTTAGTCACTAAATGATAAAAATGATGTCAGCACTGAAATAAAACACTGAATTCAGTGCAAGTAGATCTGGAAATTAATTTGGCCCAAAATATTCTGACAGATCTTATTCCTGTTACCAAGTTTTGCTCTATTCTTTAGGTTATATCCATGATGATGGAGTTTATGGTTAGGTCAGTGATCAGGCAAAAATGTGACAGATGTCTACAGCCTGAGCAAGTCTTCATTCAGAGGAAGAGTCACAGTCCTAGGAGTGACCATGGGGAGGTCTGTTGGGTTCAGACTTTGTGGGAGAACAGACTGTCTACAAAGGCCTCCAGAAAAAGGCTGATGGCTGAAGCTTGTCTTTATGGTCTGTGAACCACTTCTTTCACTTGAGCTGGAACAACCACAATCCACTTATGACAATCAGATGCTGCCTGCCAGGGAGATGCTGGGCAGGGTGCAGGGGAGGAGCAGGGTGTGGGGAGCCGATGATGCCCTCACCCCAAGCATCCCCCACTCCTACAAGAGAGGTGGGGCATGCCCAGATTGGTGGACCAGGGTCAGCCACAGCCCTGCAAAGGCAGACCACCTTGCTGTAGCACATAAGCCCAAGGTCTGCAGGGACATCATGGAAGCAAGCAAAAGGGCAGCCTAAACACAGTAATGCAGTTGAGGGGATGGCCCCAACTGCCAAACCCTGGGGGTGCTGGGGTTGGGGTAGAAGTCCAGGCCCAACTTCCTTGCACAAGTGATTCCAACCAAAAATTTGGCCATTTATCAGTAGAAAATTACATCTTGAAAAATAACCACTCAACCACTGATCTCTCACTCTCAGACAGAGCTAGAATACCCTTGGGAAGGTGAGCTTGAAAATTCAAGCACATCCCTACTGTGGATGTCAAATCATGGGCTTCATAAAGTTATGGTTTTGTGATGTATTGTAATTTCTTCTCACACTTTCTCATTCTTTTAATGCCCATATATTCTGCATCCTGTCTTGCGCTTTATGCTAAAAAAAATCCTGATCTCTTTGTCATAGAAAATAGCCACCTAATCTCTCCCCTTATTTAAATCCTCACTGGTTCAAATGTGAAACTTACTTACATTTTTTTCTTTTAACAATCTAACTGATAAACTTCATAAAAATATTAAAACTTGACATTTAGGTGTGAAGTTTGTTGCTTTTCTTTCAGACTTGAATAAATGTCTGCTGTGCCAAAAAAATTATCTATTTTTATCACTCAATAAAGTATTTCCTTTACCTGCAAATCTCATCTTGCTTATAGTTACGGAAAGACTCAGTTAGGTTTCTATTAACATTTGAACCACATTTTCTCTTAATAACTGCATTATCAGCAGCGATAGTGTAGAACCTTGAATGAGGCTCCTGAGACGAAGAAAGGGAGGCAGCATCCAGGCTGGCTGCCAGACTGAATAAGCTCCATTTTAGAAACAGTCTTTTTTTGGTACCTTGTCTTACAGTAAGTCTATGTGCTAAAGCATTTCTGGATAATGTGCTTGAAGCATGTAGCCTGTCTTTGATAGAGCCTTTATCCAAAAATTGGTCTGCATAGATTACCTTATTGTCTTCTCTTGCAGTTTAGAGTATACTCATTAACTCTTTAATTGTTTCTGAGAGACGGGTAAAGTTAAGCTATTCCAGTTTAACTTAGTGAGATTTTTCATAGATCAAAAGGCCATGGAGTTGAATACAGAGCTGTGGGCATATATGCAGTGATTCCAAGAGAAAACAATTACCGAACAAATAACATCACTGCCATCAGCAGCAAATCCATCTTACAAGGGACATCAGCAGGTTTTGTGCTACATTTCTGACTATTAATGTTAGTCACACAGTAAAACACACGCTATTTAACTTTCATTTATGTTTGACACTACCTCAGTAAAATAACCTCTAACAACTATGTAATAATTAAATGGTCATCTAAGAGGAATATGGTAAACAGGAAAAACATCTAAGGGATAATCTGATATTTACTGTAAACTGTTCAAATTTATTCAGTGAGCAAGAAAGATGGCTTTTTAAGATTTCTTCTTTTGTCCCAGTTAATTTCCCTTCTCTCCCAGTGTTGATTCGGGTGAGTTTTCATCTATATACAGTAGGTGGTCATAAATTCATTCACTTTTAAATCCAAATTGAGTTAGACCCATCACTGTAAATTCTGTTTTGATGTTCAATGAAATCATGATTCAAATTAGAGAGCTGATAACACTGTCATGTCGTGACTCAAAAAGAAGCTGGGAATGCTCAGGACCTTGCTGGATCATTGTTCTAAGCGGAGCTGAAGTACAACAGAAAATGTTATTTAAAACAAACTAAAAGACTTCTCAACTAATGAACTTCTAGTTGTTTAGTTAAGGTATTGCTCAAAAGAAAAAGCAAAGTGAAAAGAAGTATGAATGAACAAATCATAGACAATGTAAAGAAAGTGAGTGAAAGCAAATAAAATATCATCTGGGTTTTTGAACACTGTAGTGGCTGAACAGAGGAATATGGCTGAGTGAATGCATGCTCTGTTGTGCAGTGAGAAAGCATACTGCAGTAAAACTAGAGCTCAGGCAATCCTCTGTATTGAGACACAATGCCTTAGGCAAGCTTCAAGCAATGATTCTGTCCTCATATAATTATTCAGGTAAAAAAGAAAGTTCTAAGCGATGCATGCACAGACAGAAATATGATTAGCAAAATAAATGAACCTGCATGCAGTAATTTCCAGGAGTGCAAAAGGGTGCAACAAAGACAATTTACAAAGGTGAAAGTGGGAGAATGAGGGAAATACAATATTCTGTTCCCTTTCAAGTCAGTAATTAAACAACACTTAGAAAAAGCAGTTAATTAAAAGAAAGCATTAAGATTCCCCATTTGTCTTAATGCAGATAATCAGCAACCTTTTCAGCAGCAAGTATTAGAATGAAGAAAACTGACTACAGAACTAGACTGTTCAGTGGATGAGTAATTGAACGGTCACATCCAGAGGAAGGTGGTCAATGGCTCAGTGTCCAGATAGAGATGGGTGACAAGTGATGTCCCTAAAGGAATCATGCAGGGACCAGTAATGTTTAATATCCTGATCAGTGACATAACACAGTGGGATCAATTGCACCCTCAGCAAGTTTGCAGATGACACCAAGCTGAGTGGTGGCGTTGACATGCCTGAGGAAAAAGGTACCATCCAGAGGGACCTGGATAAGCTTGAGAAGTGAGTCCATGTGAACCTTATGAAGTTCAAAAAGGCCAAGTGCAAGGTCCTGCACCTGAATCAGGACAACCTCTAGTTCTCGGTCCTGGTGGAGGATGAAGGGACTGACAGAAACCCTGCAGAGGACTTGGCGGTACTGGTGGATGAAAAACTGGACTTGATCAAGCAACTTGTGCTTGCAGCTCAGAAAGCCAACAGTATGCTGGGCTGCATCAAAAGGACTGTGACCAGCAGATCAAGGTAAGGGATTCTCCCCCTCTGCTCTTGTGAGATCCCACCTGCAGTAGTGCGTTCAGCTCTGGAGTCCTCGGCAGAGGAAAGACATGGACCTGTTGGAGAAGGTCCAGAGGAAGACCACAAGAATAATTAGATGGATTCTCCTGTGAAGACAGGCTGAGAGAATTGGACTTGATCAGCCTGTCGAAGAGAAGGATCTGGAGAGACCTTATTGCAGCCTTTCAATACTTACAGGAGGCTTGTAAGAAAGATGGGTAAAAACTGTTTAGTACAGCTTGTTGCAATAGGAGGTTGCAAAAGGCCAGGCTAGAAGGGGCTCTAAGAAACCGGATTTAGTTGAAGATTTCCCTGCTCATTGCAGAGGGTGTGAATTAGATGACCTTTAAAGGTCCCTTCAAATCTAAAACATTCCATGATTCTATACACAGTGGAATGGGTATCCAAGAATAAGATGTTCATATAATATACCTTTACCCTTAAGCAAGTTTGAAAATAAATTTTAAACTCTTTTTTTAAATCTTTCATCCAGTTTATAAATGCTTGCCTTTAATGCAGAGCTTGCATTGACACCTATGAGCATGTGTATTTTTAATAAACCTCCTATCATTATTGTGTTAGAGAGCAGTGGCTCAAAAAGGAATACCCAAATTACTTTATCGAACCCAATGCTCTTCAGATTTACAGTCTGACATTTACAGGACTTACTACTTGCTTTGAAAATCACCCATTCAATAGTTTATTGAAAGTTGAGTTTACAATAACTAACACTTAGGCACATCCTTCAAAACAAAATATAAACAGTCATGATACAAAATTTAAATGCAAAAATTTGCCAAGTTTCAGATTCACTGTAAACCTTATACAATTTATAGTCAGTAAAAGGTAGGTCTCTTAGAATTCTCCTCAGTGTGACTATGTTGTGTATTTACAACACACACAAAAAAAAAAAAAAAAAAAAAAAAGGAAAAAAGAAAATTACATATTATCACTTTAAACACAATAAAAATAATCCCCAGTATCACCTAATTTTCATAAAGGATAGGTGCAGAAATAGAGTTTTTCATGATGATATTGATGATATTGACTCAGGTTTGTACTTTGTTTTTTTGTTGTGCAAAAGTCTTCCATTTGACTTTGTTTTAAATGTATACTCATCTCCCAGCCTGAAGAGATAAAGCCATGAGGACATGGTGTTCTGCAGCCTCATTCTCTTTTGTGTCTTTGGCTGTTGGAACTGACATTCCTCCACTGTCGTAGTCTAAAGGGGCAGCATAAAATCAGAATGGCCTTTCACCTTCTGGCAACTGAGAGCCTAGTTGCAACAATCTAATATTGCAAGAATACATATTCTGATAAATAACTGAACCACTGGCATCTGTGCCTTACTGCACAGTGGCTGTAACCTATAAAGAATGTTGCATGTTTTATTTTCTGTAAGAAGTCAAATCTATTTCTTCCATGTGAAGATGAATGAGTTGCTCAAGTGGAAGAAGTGATTTACAGACCATAAAGTCAAGACAGATCTTATTTAAAATTAGTCTGAGACTCTGAAGACTTATTGGGTCATCATATAAACCCCTCAGACACAGTAGAGAATTGGCTACCAAGATACAAGAGATTAAAAACTGCAGAGGAGGATGGAAAGGAAAGCATGTTTTTGTAGAGATTGGACTAGATTAGATTAGATTAGATTAGATTAGATGACTGCATATGGTGGTGCATCTCCCCCCTCATCCTCTGGGCTGTTTTAGGAACTCAGGAATTCCCTGAGTTGGGCAGTAAAGTGTCCCTTGACCGTACCAGGAACCCTTGCATGGCTAAGTACCAGACTGTACCAGGAACCCCTGTTCCATGGCTAAAATGAGAAGCAAGAGCAAGGATAATCAGTCATCCCCTGCTAGTCTCAGAACACTCCTTTCCTTGGTCGTAGCCCAGGTGAAATGGTATCATTATTACCAAAGTTTTGTAAAATTTCTAGCAATTACCAACTCAGGTTGTAGCCAGGATGGAAATGTAATAGCAAAATCCAACCATCTTGTGACCCTATAGACAGTGGTCCTAAGTGAGACCCTTTGAGATCTCCTGGATGACAGTAGACTGCAACCAGCATCTCCCTCTGAGTAGGACACCTCTTAGAGCACACAAACTCTGTCTGCAAAACTGGAGAACAGTCACTGAAAACTGATGATAGCATCTGGGCTGAAGTCTGCCCACTCTGTAGTCAACCCTCCCTCATCAAATGGTGATATTTGATGTGAATATTTCACTGAACTTGAGAGGAATTTTTAACAGGTACCTTTAGGTGTCTTTGTGTCTGTGTACATGTGTGTGTATAAATTGATATAGCAAGTGTAGTAAATTTTGTGGACTCACTTTACAAATGTTAAGATCTATCCTAAAACGGCATACTGCTACTAGATGAAAGCCATGTAAAAATCTCCTCTGTGTTGAACTGGTACACCTCTAACCCTTCAGTTACAAACTGGTGACCAAGCTGGAAACTAAGACTAGATCTAGCCACATTTAGGTTCCACCAGGAGTTTAGAAAGCATGGGGTTCTATCCTGACCCTTGTGACTGAACGGGAGGGTCTCCCTTAACATTTTGTGCCTTTGGTCTCTGTATTAATCTTTTTATCTTGATTTCACCTAAATTTTCCTTTGTATGTTTCATCCACATAATAAGCAATAGGGTGAACCTTGCCATCAAACTCTGTTAAGTCACACTTTAATAAAATCATAGAGTCATTTTTTGAATGACTCTAAATCACTCCTTTTCATGACACTGCAAGAGCTGTCATATATTATAAAATCAGTCCTGTGGCAAAAGAAGTATTCTATGATACATAGCTTCCAAGTTGTAGCTTATTAGCTATATGTTTGAGCACTTTTGATTGTCTTCTTCGTTAAACCTATACAGGTAAACTTGATGACTCATGCAAAACTTGTTCATTTTAACTAGTGTGCTTGTTAACACTAGTACACTTGTGCCAATCACATTCCTGTTTTCTCTCCACTGGTATCCTGACTGCTCATTTCCTCTTCCCTGCCTATTTATTGTTTGCTTGTGGTGTTTGTTTACAAACAAGGAACATATCTAAAAACCACTGATAAGTGTCAATACCCTGCCAGCACCGCTGTCAGAAGGTGAGTTTTCTTTCTCCATCTCTGCATCTGCTTCCTAGTGCTGACACAAAGATTTCTATAGCCAGCAGCTGAAATCTGTACAAATAACTGGCATTCAAACCTAAGACCTGGATTTCTAAAGTCAGTCAATACCTGAATGTGCAGTTAGACATGCAGGCTTCTTTTGAAAATGCTGGTAGAGTCTTACTTTTGTCTCTCTGAGATTAAACACGTTTCACAATTGAGCCCTTCATGTACTTCAAGGTTTAAGCTTTAACTTCTGCATCTTCTGTTCATCTTGTCTAGAGACCAGCAGACAAAATTTACATGGTAACAGGAGCGTTTGCCAATACGTGTCAATATACTGTACGCAAAATTAACTTTCAGAGAGATTTTTTTTTTTTTTATTTTATTTTCAAAGGTTTTCAGTCACCTTGGCTTTATAGGTATAGTAGTTTTGTTAAACATTGTTTAAATCAGCCATTCACAGCACATTACATTGTAGTGGAGCCTGTCAAATGTTGAAGTCCATCACAATAAATCTTATGTCACATTACATTGAACTGTGTCATCTAGAGACTAGAGTGTAATGTGAATGTCAAATTGTCATCTATGGTTACACTTCCTAAGGGAAGTAGTGGGAGCCCCATTGTTAGAGCAATTTAAAATGAGACTGGGCAAACAGTAGAAAATTATACTGTGGGGAACAATCTCACTTTGGCAGGAAGGAAGAAATAATAGAGTCTTTTTCTGTCTTCAACTTTTGTTAACCTATAAGACGTGACATGGTAGGTTTTGAGTTTTTTGTACGCTACAGAGTTTAATAGACCCCTATTGTGCAGTAGTTTTTGCTTTTTATGTAGTGTCACGTAGAGACAGCATTACCAATTTACACAATTTATGGTTCCAAACAGATCACCTTTTGTTGTTCTATAAAGAGATTATTATTGAAAAATACTGAATATTTTAAAACTTATGTGGAAATCTTTTGTACTGCAATAATCTTCAATTGAAATTCAAATTAAATATAGGCAAGCTAATGCAGAAGCTGGAAAAATAAATGCTTGATACAAAATACATAATTTGTACTATTCTGTCATTATTAAATACAGCTACAAAGCACAAGGACAAAAATGCAAGCATAAAAGTCTAGAAAACAAATAGTAAAATTTTAAAAGCGTATCTATATATACACAATAGATGAAATGAAAACCATATATATATTTTTTTTAATTTTACGTGTTTGGACTTTGTGATTATCACAAATATTTTTTATATGGTAATTGTGACAAACCAATAAAAAATGTGAACAGAAATTCTGAGTGGGATACATCTCACTTGCCTTTAGAAATCTAGAATGCAGGTGTTTCCACTGAGGTGTTGCTCACCTCAAATTTGTTTCAGATACGCTGCAGAGAAAAAAACACTTGAAGAAAAGGATTTATCTGATTTACCTGGACATCACTATTAGAATGAAAAGATCTGCCTGTTCAGAGAGCCTTTGCCTATGGAGCATGAAGGGTCCATGGCTGAAAAGTTTGGAATCTGTACTGCACTTGGTCACCTGAACCTTTTTTTTTATTTTTTTCACATAAAGGTATTTTATATTGGTGTGATTAAGCTTAATTTCTTACTGCAACAAGATATATTGATAAGACTCCACAACCTCCTTGGGCAACTTATTCCAGTGTTTAGTCACCCTCACAGTAAAAAAGCATTTCCTGATATTCAGATTGACTCTCCCATGTTTCAGTTTGTGCCCAATGACTCTGGTCCTGTCATTGGCACCACTGGTACGGCCCTGGGTCTCTTCTTTGCACTCTCCTTTCAGATATTTGTATGCATTGATAAAATTCCCTGCAAGCCTTATTTTCTTCATGCTAACCAGCTTCAGCTCTCCCAGCCCTTCTCAAATATGAGGTGCTGAGTCCCCCGTAATCATCCCTGTGGTACTTTGTTGCTCTCTCTACCACATGTGCCTGTTTCTCTTGTACTGAGGAGCCCAGAACAGGACACAGTACTCCATGTATGGCCTCACCACTGCTGAGTAAAGTGATAGGGATCACCTCCCTCAACCTGCTGGCAACGCTAGCTGGCAGTGGCAAACACTTCCTAGTCTTGAGACTGAAGAAGATCCATCAAGATTAGTAGAGAGTAGCTATGTTCCCAGTATCTGCATGAAATAAAGAAGTCTGTGCTGTGATACAAGGTGAAAAAAACCCCACACAAACTAGTAGATGGTTGTACAGACAATCCTACAAACAGGACTGTGGTTGTTCAGACAACGCTACCCACAGGGGAATGGAGGAAAGACTAACATTGCTACTGTTGATTTCCCTTTAACTTCAACAATCTGGTAATTTTGTTTCTGCAGAGACTGGCATGTTAGGCCAGGAGTGTTTGGAATGGAGAGTAAAACTGGGACAAAATACATAATGCATGGAGTCTCCTCAGCCTGATTTGTTTGGGCACTCATCTTATGGAAATGGAGCAGGAAGAATTATTATGCTACTGTTGGAAATTCTGAATAATGCCATCAAAAGGGTTTATTTTTTTTTCCTTCATTCCTGGGTCATAAAAATTTATTTGTGCTTAAACAACTGAGAAGTCTTGCTCTAAACTTCTTGGATAGCTGTGATAGAAAATCCAACACTAGGATGCCAGGAACTGCAGTAGGATGAAGGAAAAAATGAAGCTGCATCTATTCTATATATAGGTGTAGCATATATATATATATATATATAGGCGTAGGACCTATATAGGTCCTACACCTGGGTCGGAGCAATCCGAGGCACAGCTATAGGTTGGGCAGAGAAGAGATTCAGAGCAATCCTGCGGAGAAGCACTTGAGGGAGTTGGTCAATAAGAAAATGAACATGAGCCGGTAGTGTGTGCTTGCAGCCCAGAAAGCCAACCGCATCCTGGGCTGCATCAAAAGGAGCGTGACCAGCAGGTCAAAGGAGGTGATCCTGCCCCTCTACTCTGCTCTCATGGGACCTCACTTGGAGTATTGTGTGCAGTTCTGGTGTCCTCAACATAAAAAGGACATGGAACTGTTGGAACAAGTCCAGAGGAGGGCCACAAGGATGATCAGGGGACTGGAGCACCTCCCGTATGGAGACAGGCTGAGAAAGTTGGGGCTGTTCAGCCTGGAGAAGAGAAGGCTGCGTGGAGACCTCATAGCAGCCTTCCAGTGTCTGAAGGGGGCCTACAAGGGTGCTGGAGAGGGACTATTCATCAGGGACTGTAGTGATAGGACAAGGGGTAACAGGTTCAAACTTGAACAGGGGAAGTTTAGATTGGCTGTAAGGAAGAAATTCTTTACTGAGAGGGTGGTGAGACACTGGAATGGGTTGCCCAGGGAGGTTGTGAATGCTCCATCCTTGGCAGTGTTCAAGGGCAGGTTGGATGAGGCCTTGGGTGGCATGGTTTAGTGTGAGGTGTCCCTGCCCATGGCAGGGGGGTTGGAACTAGATGATCTCAAGGTCCTTTCCAACCCTAACTATTCTATGATTCTATGATTTTAGTCAAGACCTCAAACCATGCAGTACAATATAGTACGCATTCATACAGCTAAGATCTTTTCTCCCACAAAAAGAGTAGCTTCAGCTAACCCATGATGTAGATTTGTAGAATGATTTGTAGATAGTACATTGTAGATAGCACACTCTACCTCCCAAAATATATGATGATTGTGCTGGGAATGCAAACTTTGGCATACTCCCAAGCTATTATAGTTAAATAATATAAACAATGTCAGTCTGCATGGTGGTATTGAAGCCTAGCTTCAAAACAGAACCTGAGGAGAGAAGAGAATAAAAGCCAAACACAAACACCAGGCTTTAGGGAAAAACATTTTTGAAAGTACAGAAAACAGATGAAACAGGAATCAAACATCTTCCTTTTTCCAGTCCATCTACCGGCACAGCTCAAACAGAAATACTCTGCTATACAACAGGCCTTACTCTACAAAAAAGACAGGTAAGTCTTTGATGCATTCAAATTTTGAATGAGATGACAGAAGACTTCCTCCCACTGTCTCTCAATAGTAGAAAGTGGGCTGTGTAGTTTTTTTGGTAGTCAGTCATGGCCAGGAAATATTTTTGTATTAAGATAGTGTAATTTGGCTGCCTTGATAGAGAACTGACAAAATTTAAGTGTAATGTATAGAAGGCTAGCTGAATTTTATTTTAAATTAGTTGTAGGTTTGACTAAGGAAACATTAAGGAGTAATGTTTGACATACATAAGCATAAAGACTGGTGCAGGGAGATTATATAGGTATGTACAGGTAGATTATGTGCTGATGCTAGAAATCAGAGCTGCTTTTTCAGGTAGGATTACTTAGAGCTTCCAAAGCGTCCCTTCCTCTTTGTTTCCACTGCAGTGAGTGCGTGAAAAACCCATGAAGAAAATTTTCTCTTCTCCTGTTGTGCTATTTTCAGGAAGATGCTAAGTGAACAGAGACAGCTTTGTCAACTTTAAAGAACTGTGAAGTAAAGAATCATGCTGCAGACACAGGAATAAGTGCAGGGTAAAGGAAACTGTTGAAAGCCTACTGACCTTTGCAATTGCCAGAAACAATGTTTTGGGGACAGTTGCAATGAGTAAACCCATATTGATTCAAGCTAGGCTCAGAGACAGAATTCACACTCTGGTCCCAGGAGTACAAAACCTACAGTCTCCTAATACAAATGGAGATACATTACATGAAGAAAAGAACAGTTCTTTAACTCCTTCTTTTCCTGTCACAGCATAGGAGAACACCAACTCTTCTTTCACCCTTTCCATTCACAATCTGGTATTTTTTCCACAAATTGTCAAAAGATTTATCCTGCATCATAATCTCTGACTAGAGGACATTATCCTGCTGCTGCTCACGTAATCAAAAAGAAACATTTTTCTCCTGTCACTAACTAGTTCAGAACTTAATGAAAACATTAATATGTCTGATTATATCTTCCTGTTACACAATGTAAGATAAGTAACTGAGTCCTTAGAAGCATGATGTGGTTAGATTAATACAACCTTTCACTTGGAAGTGTGAAAAAGTTTAGAATGCTTTGGCATTATTCAGTTAGCCTCTAACAGTGAAGACTGATCATGATTGAGAAAGAGCAATCATGATTGATACGTGGCATGCCTAATTACTGAGCATGTCTATATGAGAACATTTCAGGATTGTAAGCAAGGTCATCATTCAGAGAAAAATAAACAAACAAAACCCACACAACAAACAAACACACAAAAGCAAACAAAACCCCCAAACAAAACATAACATTAGTTGAGTAAAGCACATATTATGTTCTTCAGTTTGAATTAAAAGCAAAGAGCTAATAGGGAACAAATTTACTAAAGCATAACCTGCATGGAGATTCTATGGCAATTGAATAAGCTCTGTAGGGAGTGAAATACATTGTTGACCCATAAACCAGGATTTTTATTGAGAGGGGTTAAACAAGTTACATACAGAAAAAAACCCAAACCAACAAACAGTCAAGGCCAACTGGCTTTTTATCATAACAGCTAAAAAGTTAGAGTTAAAATTATTTCAGCTACTGCCACATCTTTTGCAGATTTAGTATGCACATGTTTTTACAGGTTAAAAAAAATAAGCAGTGAACTAGCATAAAATTAAGCAGAAGCAAGAACTGGCCAGCTCCATGTTAACTGACAATAATACTCCATACATAAAAGGCCAGTTTTGTTTTCTGTTGTCAAGTCAAAAAGCAAAAAGGTAAATTAATAAACATTAAATGCACATGCTAGTTTTTTATTATCAGAAAAGCTAATTCTGGTATTCACTTGCAATGACTAATTGCTCTGAACTTAAGCCAGTGTGATTGAACTTAATGGAATTTCACAAGAACTGAATGGAGTGTTAGCATTTGCCAACATTCTTATCAAATGCCTCTGCTTTCTCCAAAAGCCTTCCTTCTCATCAAAGCTTATCTGGCTCATTTCTTGATGTCAAGTCCCAGATTTGTTAAGTCACTATAAGCAAAGCAATTTATCTAAAGTTATCTGTAACTCTTGCTAAATGTACTGTTCCTTGTAACTTGTTATGAAAGACCTGTCATGCCAAATTGTCATAGAATGCAGTAATAAGAACATAAAATTTATTAAAGATCCTATGCCAACTCTGAAAGCAACTAGTTTAACCTTCTTGAATATTTTGTTTTGTTTTCCCAGAAAATAACTGAAGCTAGTTTCATATGCCTTTTCACATCCTCACAGTGCATTAAATCTTCTTTACAATGGCATTTTGTAAGAAGATATACCTTTGGATATGAAAGAATGCATAATGGCATTCAGATAAGCAAGAATTTAAGTACATGCCTTACTTTCAGCACAAGACTCATCCTATGAATTATAGCCTCTCTGGAAAGACTCCTGGAAAATGTTCTGTAGTATCAATTGCAAAAATATAGTTGTCTTTGTTCTTTATCTTTTGAAATCATCTAAATTATTTCACCAAAGATACATCTACCTGCTAACAACTTTCAGCTATCAGTACTGATTGCTGCTAGTGAACACAAGTTCCTTATTTCAGTGAATTGTGAGTTTGTATTATTAGCAATTATCATTACGTCCATTCTCACATGGGGACTGAGGCATTGTAAGTTCAAAACAATTGTTAACAGCTACCTACAGACAAATGGGAAAGCGACTGAATAACATCTGTGTATACAGTCTCAGCCCAATAACTTGTCCTGTCTCTCTAATAACATCACTTGACAGGCTTTCAAAGCAATATTCCTGGAAATCAATCTATCTCACCTGCTTCTTAAGCCTGAAAATAGATGGTTCCTACCACTTCATTTACAGAATACTTAGCCATGGAGATTGTCCTGCTTTTGACTGGGATAGAGTTTCTCTCCCTCATAGTTGGTACAGAGCTGTGTTTTGGATGTAGTCTTAGAATGACATTGGTAACACACACCGATGTTTTAGTTGTTGCTCAGCAATGCTTACCCTGATCAAGGACTTTTCAGTCTCTCATGCTCTGACAGTGAGAAGGGGCAAAAGAATTTGAGAGAGAACACAGCCAGGACACCAGACCCAAACCAGCCAAAGGGATATTTCAGATCACAGCATATCACGCTCAGTATCATGCTGGGCGGAAGGGGCCAATCGCTGCTCAAGCCAGGCTAGGTATCGGTCAGCAGGTGGTGAGCAATAGTACTGTGCATCACTTGTGTTTTCTGAATTTTAATTTCTCTTTTTCTGGTTGTTGTTCGCTATTATCATAATCAGTACTGTTATTGGTATTATTAGTATTGCTTCAACTATCACTATATTGTACTTTATTTTAGTTATTAAACTGTTCTTATCCCAACTGGCAGGTTTTACATTCTTTTGATTCTCCTCTCCATCCCACTGGGGGAATATGGGAAGGGAGTGGTGGGAGGGGTGAGCAAATGGCTGTGTGATGCTGAGTTACCAGCTGGGCTTAAACCACAACAATATTAAAAAAGAGATTATAAAGCAACTAAGTAAAATAGTTCTGGGTAATTCCCCTCCCCCCCCCAGTTCATATACTGGGCATGACGTGCTGTGGTATAGAATACCCCTTTGACTAGTTTGGGTCAGGTATTCTGCCTCTGCTCCATCCCAGCTTCTTGTGACCCTCCTCATTTGCAGGGCATGAGAGACTGAAATGTCCTTGATCAGGGTAAGTGCTACTGAGCAACAACTAACACATCAGTGTGTTATCAGCACTGTTCTCAGATTAAATTTAAAACACAGCATTGCACCAGCTACTAAGAAAAAAATTAACTTGTGACAGATGAAATCAGGATGTGCTTTTACAGATACCACTGCACAACATAGGCTTCTGAGGAGAAATGCCTTTATTTTATGTCTTACTAGGTACTCCCAAGTATCTAGTTATTATGACAGCATGTGTACGAATGTGACATTAGTACAAAATAAGAATAGGCCTTCAGGCCTATATTCTTATTTGCCATCAAATAAAACAGCTTCTCTGTTTGTTGCAAGGAGCTGGAGTAGTGTTTACTTTTTTTTTCCTCCCTTGCAATGACAGATCTGTAGAACTGTGTAATTTAGAAGGGAGGAACATCTATCACAGTGGGACTGAGCATTATTTTTATTATGTCGATTAGCGTATAATGTCACTGTCATTCTGTATCAGTGGAATGATTTTTCATATGTGGAAGAGAGATTAATACAGTTTCAGTATATGTTTAAAGGTACAGCCAGCCCTCATTTATTTTCTAGAAGGCGTTGCCTAAATTTGGAGAGATAGATAGACAAAAAGGCAATAAAATGACTTCTATATACTACTATGTCTGTAATGAACAACTGTGCTCACCAGTGCTATACTGAATCTAATGATAAAACCTTAATTCTATAGTGTATCATGTTGACTCTTATCCTCTTCTCATAGGAAAGGCCATCTCACACTCTTCAGTGCGTTTTAAATTTCACTGTTCACGTGAGGTAGAAAATTACTGATGCTTTTATTTTACATGAAAGGCTAAATTGTAGGAAGTCAAGTATTTAAGTGTATTTAAGACAGTTGCAGATGCAAAGAGAAGCACGCTGAGATTTTTGAGAAGTGTTCAATGTGTTTAACCTTAGCCATAAAAAGGTAAGGATGAGTGGCATTCACCAGACTAACTTCAACAGTAAAATGTAGATGCCTAATTCTGAACTGGTTAATTCTTCTACAGTCATAACAGAAAAATAGGCATCCGCAGATGGTAATTCATTTGAGCTACCTTCCACGTGTAATTTTGAGAAATTATTTTTTGATGGTACTTACTCTTCATTAACAATGAAAGTAGCCCACAGGACTAGATCAGATTTAGAGATGACGGACACCTAAGTGTTGGTCTGGATGTTCTTCTCAGTAATAATTACTCTACCTTTTTAGTGAATAAGAGAGACAAAATTCTCCAGACGACAATCCCACATAACTCTTTTAGGAGGAGCCTCTGTCGCTCTTTGGTCTCTATATAGTGAGACTGCTTAATTAGCTTAAGCTAAATGCTAATTTTTAACTGCTAAAATTAGGGTATATTAATTCTATCTAAAGCTACTTATCCATGAAGTGTTTGCAGGCTTGTGGTTTAATTATCCTGATATGGAAATAGCAGAGCTCACACCTCTACACTGTCAAAAGCTCTGCCGCAAGATGTTTTCCTTTGAAATTCTTTTCTGCTACTAATAAAGGAGAAAATATCATATGAGCTTCACCTTTTCTACCTGACAAGGTTCCATGCTACTGCTTGCTGGAAAACTGCTAAAGAACACAAGGATTTTCCAACTGACAAGCTTGAAATTGGGATCTTAAATTCATAATGACGTCTTTAAAGAAACAGTTCAATTAAAAAAAAAAAAAAAAGAAAGAAAAAAACACCTCTCTCAGCATTGTCAATGAGAGTCTCTGGTCTTTCTTTGAAGATAAAACTACTTAGCTTGTTCATAAATAATGTATGGCCTCTGCAGTGAAAACTAAAAATGTTAACTGGTTAATTCAGGAACACAAAGCAATAGTTAGTGTGATTTACTGTATTAGATCATTTTTTTTCAGCCTTGAAAATGGAAATGTTTCCCTTTATTTGTAAGCAAACACACTGAACATGTGCACCTCATTTGGCTTCTAGAACAAGTGCCTCTAAGGAGTAATACCTCTCCTGAGACTGCAGAACAGTTCTACTGTGTTCTGGTGTCCTCAATACAAGAAGGACATGGAGCTGTTGGAGCAAGTCCAGAGGAGGGCCATGAAGATGATCAGGGGGCTGAAGCACCTCTCATATGAAGACAGGCTTAGAAAGCACGTCATGCCCAGTATATAAACTGGGGGAAGTTACCCAGAAGGCCCAGATCACTGCTTGGGTAGGGCTGGGTATCAGTTGTCGGGCGGTGAGCAATTGTTTTCTCTCCCCCTGTTATTTCTCTTATCATTATTATTATTAGTGGTGGTAGCAGTAGTAGTTTTGTATTATACTTTAATTATTGGACTGTTCTTATCTTAAACTATGGGGTTTACATTCTTCTGATCCTCCTCCCCATTCCCCCAGGAGCTTTGGGGAAAGAAGGAGAGGAGTGAGCAAGGGGCTGTGTGGTTCTGAGTTATCGTCTGGGCTTAAACCACAACAGTAACTCTTGAGGGTGTGGCTGTGCTGGAATCCACCTTTGCACCAAAACATGTATAACCTTAGGAATATAGACTTTCAGTACAGCACCTTTTTTTTCTCTTCAGATCTTTTCAAAGGCTCAGATTAAGAAATGTGTATTCAAGGACCCTACAGGACAGATTTGAAACAATTGCTGAATTTGCTTCTTGCTTTTATCCTGTCAAATATTTTTTACTTTCTTTTTGTGAAAAGTGAACTCTTCAAAAACAAAAAGACAACAGCAATTTTTCTAGTTATACTATACATCACTTTCTCTTATGTGACTTTTTCTAATCTTTTTTGTCTAGTATCTCCTATGTCTTGTTTAAACTCTTTAATTTTTTTTTTTTTCTAAACGTGTCAGTGTTATTTTCATGTGAAATTGCATAGATTTTATATCAGGAGAAGAGAATAATCATATCTATTCATCTTTTCTGTGACACTCATAATTTTCACATCTTCTATAGAATCTCAGTTGTGTCTTTTCAAGGTTATAGGGTCTCAGTCCATTTACTCATTCATCATGCCAAAGCTATTCCATTACTTTGATAATTCTTGTTGCCCTTTTCTTTCTTATTCTACTGTACTTTTTAGGTAGATGGTCCAGATAGATTCTAGAAATATGCACGAGAAAGGCAGACAATAGATTAATACAAATTCTTTTTTTTCTTCCTTCAAGTCAATGATGACTTTTTTTGCTTTTTTGACCACTATGAAATGCTAATGCAATGCTTAGACACATTTTAACAAAACAAAAAAAAAAACATGACTGCCCATAAATCAAACAAAAAAACAATATAATATTTTCTATAGAGACTGTCAACTGTGTGGGAGGGATTAAGCTGGACAGTATACATACAGATCATGGTTTAAATCCAGTCGGTAACTAAGCGCCACACAGCCTCTTGCTCACTACCCCTAACTCTTTACTGGGATAGGAAGGAGAGTTGGGGAAAAAAAACAACCACCACAGAACAAATGTAAAACCTGTGAGTTGAGACAAGGACAGTTTAACAGCTGAAATAAAGTAAAATATAATGCAACATTATGATGATGATGATAATAAAACAGGAACGAAGGAGAGAGAGGAACAGAACAACACCAAGTGATACACAATAAAACTTCTCATCATCAACTGACTGATACCCAGACTATCCCTGAGCAGCATTCACTGGCTGCCATTAGTTTATATACTAGGCATGACGTGCTGTGGTATGGAATACCCTTTTGGCTAATTCAGGTCAGGTGTCTTGTCTCTGCTTCCTCCTGGCTTCTTGTGTCCTCCTTATTGGCTGAGCATGAGAGACTGAAAAAATCCTTGATCAAGGTAAACATTACTGAGCAAAAACTAAAACACTGGTGTGCTACCCGCATTATTCTCAGACTAAATCCAAAACACCCAGCTAACTGTACAAGCTACAAGGAAGAATAATAAGTCCATTCCGCTGAAACCAGAACAGCTGAAACCAGAACAATACATACATTATATATTAACACCCTGTTACCACCACATTATATTTTAATACCCTGACATCTCCTGGAGGGACAGTATGGCCCAGCACAAGCAATCCAGGAGGTTCCTCGATTGTGTGGAAGACAACTTCCTTCTGCAGGTAATAGAGGAGCCAACAAGGAGAGGTGCCGTGCTTGACCTCGTGCTCACCAACAGGGAAGGGCTGGTTGGAAATGTGACGCTCCAGGGCAGCCTTGGTTGCAATGATCATGAGATGATCAAATTTGAGATCCTTGGGACAGTGAGAAGAGCGTACAGCAAGCTCACTGCCCTAGACTTTAAGAGAGTAGATTTTGGCCTCTTCAGGAGCTTGCTTAGTAAGGTTCCATGGGATATAGCCCTAGAGGGCAGGGGGGCCCAAGACTGTTAGTTGTTATTCAAGGATCACCTGCTCCAAGCTCAGGAGTGTTGCATCCCAACTAGAAGGAAGTGCACTAGGAGGGCCAGGAGACCTCCTTGAATGGATAAGGAGCTGCTGAGGAAAATTCAAAGGAAAAAAGAGGCTCATAAAAGGTGGAAGCAAGGACAGGCGGCCTGGGAAGAATACAGGGATGTTGTCTGGGAAGCTAGGGACCAGGTTAGGAAAGCTAAGGCCCAGTTAGAATTAAACTTGTCTAGGGATGTGAAAGATAGCAGGAAGGGATTCTACAGGTACATTGCAAATAAAAGACTAGGGAAAACATGGGCCCTCTCCGGAAGCTATCAGGAGAACTGCCTACCCTGGATTTGGAGAAGGCTGAGGTTTTTAATGACTTCTTTGCCTCGGTTTTCACTGGCAAAGGCTTTAACAACACCACCCAAGTCTTGGAAAGCAGATGCAGGGACTGTGAGAATGAAGACATAGGCCCACTGTAGAAGAGGATGAGGTTTGAGACCATCTTAAGAACCTGAACGTGCACAAGTCGATGGGACCTGATGAAATCCATCCACAGGTCCTGAAGGAGCTGGCAAATGAACTTGCTAAGACACTGTCCATCATATTTGAAAACTCATGGCAGTCAGGTGAAGTTCCTGACAACTGGAAAAAGGGAAATATAACCCTCATTTTCAAGAAGAGGAAAATGGATGACCCAGGGAATTACAGACCAGTCAGTCTCATCTCTGTGCCTGGCAAAATCTTGGATCAGATTCTCCTGGAAAGCACGCTAAGGCACATGAATAACAAGGAGGTGGTTGGTGACAGCCAGCATGGCTCCACTAAGGGAAAATCCTGCCTGACCAATTTGGTGACCTTCTACGATGGGGCTATGGAATTGATGCAAAGGGGCAGAGCATTTGAAGTTATCCACCTGGACTTGGGCAAAGCTTTTCGACATTGTCCCACATGGCATCTTTGTCTCTAAATTGGAGAGATGTCAATTTGATGGGTGGACCACTCGGTGGACAAAGAACTGGCTGGATGGCCACACGCAAAGAGTTGTGGTCAATGGCTCAATGTCCAGCTGGAGACCAGTAACGAATGGTGTCTCTCAGGGATCAGTGTTGGGACCGGTCTTGTTCAACATCTTTGTTGTTGACATAGACAGTGGGATTGAGTGCACCCTCACCAAGTTTGTCGATGACACCAAGCTGTGTGGTTCAGTTGATACAGTGGATGGAAGGAATGCCATCCAGAGGGACCTCGACACGCTTGTGAGGTGGGCTGATGTCAACCTTATGAAATTTAACCATGCCAAGTGCAAGGTCCTACACCTGGCTCAGAGCAATCCGAGGCACGCCTACAGGTTGGGCAGAAAAGAGATTCAGAGCAGCCCTGCGGAAAAGGACTTGGGGGTGTTGATCGATGAAAAAATGAACATAAGCCAGCTTCAGTGTGCGCTCGCAGCCCAGAAAGCCAACCGTACCCTGGGCTGCATCAAAAGGTGCATGACCAGCAGGTCGAAGGAGGTGATCCTGCCTCTTTGCTCTTGTGAGACCTCACTTGGAGTATTATATAAATTTCTGGCATCCTCAACATAAAAAGGACATGGAACTGTTGGAACAAGTCCAGAGGAGGGCCACGAGGATGATCAGGGGACTAGATCACCTCCCATATGAAGACAGGCTGAGAAAGTTGGGGCTGTTCAGCCTGGAGAAGAGACTGTTGAGTGGAGACCTCATAGCAGCCTTCCAGTATCTGAAGGGGGCCTACAAAGATGCTGGGGAGGGACTATATATCAGGGACTGTAGTGTTAGGACAAGGGGTAACGGGTTCACACTTAAACAGGGGAAGTTTAGATTGGATATAAGGAAGAAGTTCTTTACTGAGAGGGTGGTGAGGCACTGGAATGGGTTGCCCAGAGAAGTTGTGAATGCTCCATCCCTGGCGTTGTTCAAGGCCAGGTTGGACAGAGCCTTGGGTTATATGGTCTAATGTAAGGTGTCCCTGCCCATGGCAGGTGGGTTGGAACTAGATGATCCTTTCCAGCCCTAACCATTCTATGATTCTATAATTCTATGATTTGATATCATTACCCCAGACTGCTTTCATAGCTAATTTAAAATGTAGATTTTGCTAGGTCATGATTGATCTCACTACTGTCTACTTAGACACAGACTTTATGATCATGAGAATCATGACCAGGCTATATCTATTTCTCCCTGTATAGGGACTGCAATGAGTCTGGACAATGAGCTCTGACATAGACATCTGCTGTAGGTAGACACATCTGATGGGAAGTCTCACTGCAAAGTTCTGCACCAGAAATATACTTTTGATTTCTGTTTAGGTCTTGCTTTTTGCCCCTGAACTTTCTCATTTATTTCTTTTGGGCCTCAAACTCTCACTTTGTTGAATTTCTGCAATGCTAGACTAAATTGTTGATTTCTGTTAATAATCCAGCAAAATTTCCTTGTTTATCCACAATTTCAGGGTGGGGAGGGGTACGGGGGAAGCAGCAACAGAATACTGGCAGCAACACAATAAAGAAATTTATAAAATTTCCTGTATCACTTCTAACACATTATGGTCACATAAAGTAGGAGAAGCAGTATTTAAAAAAAACCAAACCACCAAACAGGCAAACAAACAAAATCTCAAAAGCTTACAAAAAAATTAAGTGTTAAGTAATATTTTCAAAAAATACAGCTTACTTTCTTCCAATTATATGCTTTAGATCCTGTAAACATTCTGGATGGAAATAAATTCTGTCTGACTCTAACCATGATACAGCTTACAGTTTAAAAATCTCATTAGTAATACACGGGACACAGGAAACGGGTAACTTGGGACCTACAAGACCTACAAATCTATTCATTTAGAATTATATGAAGCACATAAAATGGACTGTTTAATATTTTAATTAAAATGTATTTGGAACCCTATTGCTTTTGAACTTAAACATGTTTGACAACTTTAAGGATTTTCTGTTTGAAAATGCCAGCTTTTAGTTTCCTTTATTCTCCATGTGTGCCATGTTTGGAGGTCAGACAAGAGAATTTAGCACTTGAGTAAAATCATCACTTGCACTGGTATCTGGAAGGATGCAACAAAGTGCAGTGACATTTACAAATCTTTTGATTGCCAGGGATGATTAGATGCCCTGGTTAGCCGTAAAAATGCTTATTGTTTCTTTGCAGCAACTGTAAAAGAGTCAGTCATCAGATTATATGTGCTCAATAGAAAAGGATACAATAAAGATGAAATATCTAGCCCAGAAATATTACAAATGAAATCTCAGGCACTAACTTGCTTGGTCTGCTTTTTCAATGCTTGAAACTGTAAGCAGAACTTACGTTATCAAAGTGATAATGAAACTCTACAGTACCAGTTTTCTAGAAATTTTGTTTATCAAACACCTCAATGGAGATCAAACCTCAAGGATTAATGATAAAGCTTTGTTTCAAGTTTAGGTACATGTATAGGATTTATCTCTCCATAGCTTAGGCACTTAAGGTGAGGTGTCTAGCCTACACCAGTGATCTAGGCTCCTTTCACAGCACATGGTTTACTCCCTGAAGAGTCTGTGCCCTTTCATGACTCCATTCCAGTTGTACAAGACACTCACTACTTTTCCATGACCCTAGGAAGGCTACTACTCTGCAGTTTCTGATTCTCCCCATTTGCCTCTCATTCTGCTTTCTTTCACATGCCAGCATGTGACATATGCCTCCAGTCATGCTGCTTTCTCACCAGAGATGTGGGAGAATATTCCGCCACACTGTATTCCACTATCCTCCATTTTTTCAGATGGATCCTGTCTTACCCCAGCAATCCATGTTTCTTAAAAAGGTCTTTGTGATCAGGAAAGCCCATATACCCTGCCTGCCACACAATACCATGGTGACATACAAAGCTGCATCTGCTCCTACTTGACCTTTGCCTTTCACTGGCAGGCCCAGGGAATACACAAGAAGGGCTTCCATGCCTTTCATCTTGACCCATGGAATTTTGTGGTCATTCCTAGCACGCTCCAGGTTTCTCTGGACAGTATTGTTGGAGTCCTTATGGATGGGCAGCAACAGGTGGCCTGGATGCCTCTTGGAAGTCTCTCAAAACACAGCAAATTTCAGCAATGACCTACTACCTTTGCCTGGTGCCACTGCTTCCTGCCCACAAATCAAGCACAGGTGGCCCAGAAGCCTCCTGGGCAGAGTTTTGTCTTTTATACCTACCACAGTTCTATACCTTGTCAGTGATACTTGCAAATCCAGAAATAACCTTCCCGTTGCTGGAAGTCACAAGCTTCCAACTTACACTGCTATGGGAGTCTGTCTCCGTAACACCTTCCACACACTCAAGATGATCCAGAGCAGAAGCTCGGGCCTCCTAGGTGCTCCCTTGCACACACCAACTGCCAAATTCTCATTTACCCACTCCGGTCACTATTTAAACATGAAATTATTGAAGATGTGTTATTTGAATAGCAAACTCACACAGGCCTTCTCTGAATCACGGTCAAGCTCAGAGTTTACAGCCTAAAAACATTTTAGTTACTTGGGTGAAAGTTATTTTAAAAGTATCTGAGCCTCTGGAATGAAGGGCATGCCTAACTGTACCATACCTTGGAATTTTCTGCTTGTTTCTCTTACAAAGAATACATTATCTTCTCGCTGACCTGAGAGTTTCAAAGTGTATGATGTAGTCGCAAAACACAGAGACATATTCTTCCTACCTCACCTCCTCAAATGTAAAATTAACATATAATAAATGACATATGACAGCAGAAATTGTATTTGTATTAAAATGTGTCTTACTTCAAATGTTTACACACTTTATTGTATGTGTTTCTCCTTCTGATGAAAGAATTACAAGTGTCAATCATATTCCTACGTGCATAAGTAGAACCTAGTATCTAAGATAGGCAGAAAGGATGCATTACAATTGTTTCATAGTTTTCTTAGAATTAGAAATGTTTTCTTTTTTCAAAAGATTACAGGATGCTTTTATGTTGCAAGACTGGGTGGTACCATCTGCCTCCTGCATGTAGGTGTTCTTACTATTTTGCATTCATGGGCATTTTACAGCAGCAGCTCTGCAATTAGATGATACTTAGTGATTTGTCCAGTTTTTAAAGAACTAGTTTTGTAGAAAGCAAAGCACCAATTGCCCCTCAGTCCAGATGTTTTGTGCAGATGGTATACTATTTTCTGGGAGGCATAAATAAAAAGCCTCAGTCTGAGTGCGTATGCATGCATAGCTTAAAGACTGGGCTTAAGTCTCCT
This sequence comes from Psittacula echo, assembly GCF_963264785.1. Classification (NCBI taxonomy): domain Eukaryota; kingdom Metazoa; phylum Chordata; class Aves; order Psittaciformes; family Psittacidae; genus Psittacula; species Psittacula echo. The sequence continues at coordinate 95,166,903 of NC_137738.1, forward strand.
TTACCCTTGCATAACTTTCTTTCTCAGATGACTTCAGTTCAAACAAAAAATATTGGAATGAGGATGCTCAGAATTCTTGATGTCCTGAGACTATCTTTCTATAATTTAACATTATCCATCAATGATTTCCTTGACTGTGATGAATAGGTCCTGTTTCCATGAACATTAGGTAATATTAAATAATGAAAAACAAATGCAGCCAAGCACCTGAATAAAAGAAATCTGTCAAATTAATATGCTTCATCCTTCTGAGTTTCTGTAACTATTCTGTCATCTGTTTTTTTATGCTGGAGGTGAGGGGAGATCATGAGGGGAGAGCAGGGCTGACCATGAGGGAAAGGTGAGGTGGTCATGAGGTGCAAGGAGACATCGTGACTGGACAGGAGGGAGATCCATGAGAGGTGGAGGGAGATCCATGAGAGGTGAAGGGAGATCTTGAGGGGAAAACAGGGCCAGCCATGAGGGAAGATCGTGACAGGAGAGATGAGGTGATCATGAGGGGTGAGGAGAGATTGTGAGGGGACAGGAGGGGAGGCCATGAGGGGAGAGGGAAGATCATGAGGGGAGAGCAGAGGCAGTCACAGGTTGAGGGGTGGCCATGAGGAGGAGGGGCAGCAGCTATATAGTGTGGGCCACTACGAGGGGGCAGATGAGGGGTGGCTGTGACTGGAGATCATGAGAAGCAGCCATGAGAGGAGATCAGTTTACCCTTTGTGACATGGTTTAGTGGCGGACTTGATAGTCCGGGGCTCGATGACCTTAATGGTCTTTTCCAGCCTAGATGATTCTGTGATTGAGCCATAATAGATCTACTCGCATATACACCCATTCGTTAGTTCAAACATACATACTTAAACCAAGTATTGGAATGCTAACATAATGCCACGACTATTCTGTTGACCTAGTCAGTATAGGATTATGTTTCTTTTGAAATGCATTAGCAAAGGTCACATTTCATATGAACAGCAGGTACAACATAAAATGAACAGTTTTCTCCATTCTTATTTATAGCTAGGGGACACAGTTAAATTAAGTCTTGCCCACAATGAAGAACTAAGATTCTGCAGTATAACTAAATTCTAGTCCTTTTAACTGGAGGCCTTGCAGCTATTGTCTCAATGCAGAAATTGACTGGTGACCAGAGAAGGAAATGAAGTATCTCTGAGAATCAGGACAAGAGGTCTGATTCACTGATTGAACTTTAGGACTTTTATCTTTCTTAACAAAGATGGAAGTGAGAAGTGTTGATGATACACTGATTTGGATATTATCAGTAAACAACAATTTAATAATAGCCTTTTTTTTAACAAGCCTTTACATTACATAATTTTAGAAGTTGTCTAACCTCCTCTAACTTACTTGATTGAGCAATTATGATTTAAATTTGATCCCAGTTATACATTGTCAAGCAATTAATGTAGCTCTTTCTATGAATTTGAAAATGTAACATGAAAAACCAACATTATTTCTACCCATGTGGATGGGTGTAAAACTAAGGCATGGCAATTAAGGCATGGCACAGAACAACCAAAGGTTTAATTCATTTTGATATGTATTCCATGTTTATTTCTTGATCCTCTTAGAAGTTCTTTTCTGTTTTATTGCCCTCAACCTGTTAACATTATTTTGGAAATAATAGTTGTGATTTATCACCAGACCAGTAGGATTTACCAATTAGCCTGTCCATTTCCTCTTTGCTATTGGGAAATAATCCAAAAAAGGCTTGTTTTTAATTGTGGAAAACCATGTATTTCTAAAAGTCAGCACAAGAGAATCTTAATTTAGGAGAATGGTTGTAATTAACAAAAAATTGCACCAATATTTAAGTGGGACAGCATAATTCTAATGATATTAAGAAACAACTGCAATACAACTCTTTTTTTCTTTTTTTTTTCTTTTTTGAAAAGACAGAAGACAAGGAAGTCCTATGCTGACTGAATTTAGTGGAAATTCTGAAAACAATGTACGTTTCACTCTCTCTAGCTTTTTCCACTTTAATCTTTTTATTTTGTAACATCTAAGAAGTTAATCATCACACAGATTAAAAGCCGTTCCATTGCAATTTAAGTGTAAAGGGTGAGATAGTGTTATAATTTCACCTATGTCATTGAAAGAAGTCTCTCTTAAGAGACATTACCTCACAAATATTAAAGAAAAACAAAAAAAAACCCCAAAAACCAGAACACACACCAACAGCAATAATAGAAGTTTTTATTTTTTATTTATTTTTGTTGTTCTGTTGTGGGTTTGCTTGGGGTTTTCTTGGTTGTTTTTTTGGTTTTTGGTTTTTTGTTTTTTGTTTTGTTTTTTTTTTAAATCAGAAGTACAAGTCTTAATTAAGGTAGAAACTGCAGGCTTGGGGGGTTTTGGTTTGTTTAAAAAAGAAATTTAAAAGTTCATAGGCATTAAGACAGGTGACATTTTAGTGGCTTTTTTCCCTGCTTTAGAAAATAAATGTTTCAGTGAAGTGTTTTGAACCTCCTTAACTTCTTTGCACTTTTCCACTTAATGACAGCTTCTTCCTACTGCAGTTAGCCTTACAATAATCTCTTCATGTCAATACTTGTGGTCAACTTGGACAAGCTAGGTGCTGTTAGTGTTTGAGCCATAAAAGCCCTTGTCATATAAAGCTAGAATTGTACATTTTACGTTTGTATTCAGACAGTTAAAACACCAGCTGCTCACTGCTGGAGGCAATATATAGTTTATTTCTCTTTCAATCATGATTCCCAGCACTTCTTAGGGAGGCAGCTTGAAGAATGATGGACATTAATATAAATTTGAAGTCAGAGAAAAAGATTAACACAGAAAATTTCCATGCTTGTGCCAGCAAAAATTGACATACCCCTGTGATTTAAAATACTTCCCTGACAGTTTTGATTATAATTAAATCACAGACATACGGGAAGCAAATAACTGAATGTCATTTGAGCTGTCTGAGTAGCAAAGAAAAGTTTCAGAAGCAAAGAAATGGGAAATTTGTTTCTTATTCAATGTCACTTCTCTTGTTGGTTCCCTGTTCTTTGCTTTGATAACTGATCCAGCAGAGTAACCAATATTTATTGATAATACTTACTGATGTGAAAAGTAAAGAGATTCCGACTGTTTACAGAAGCATTTGTATTTCATTTGTAGCCAGAATTATAGCCAATTATATTTTCTGGGAAGATACTTAGGACTTTAGAGAAACAGGACCTGTTTGCCAGATTGGAATGCCTTCTGGACTGCTTGATCAGCAGTTTCTTGAAAACAATCTATTTGTTACAGATGTATATAACAACAAGGATATGGTCTGATTGCCTTTGTTTATAAAGTGTCATTATTGATTCAGTTCTGAAGAGATTCAAAGTATATAGCAATGAATAAAACAGCTGTGCTGATGACTATAAGATGAAAAGGAAAGAATCAATATCTGTTTTTAAAAAATAATAAAATAATGCAATTTTACCTTAAAATTCTTTAAATACATTGTTAGAATAACCCCAAAACAAACTTATGAAGGTAGAGGAAAAAATGGAAATCTGTAACTCAAGATAATACAAGAAGAGTAGAAGATTCAAGTAAGCAGGTTGTCTAGGTGATTTGCTGTCTAGATGATTTGCTTTCGGTATGCAAATTAATTGCATCCACAAATTCAGAACAGTATGTTTCTGAAAAGTTTCTTGATGATTGTTTAATTTCAGAGTCTTCATTACGTAAAGACAAATAAAACACCTCTGGAAAATTATTACAAAAAGAAGGAAACTGATATTATGAAAGAAGATTGATAAATTAAATAATAACACTCTGTTTAATAAGCCTCTGGAGAGAAAGGGAAACCTGGACCAGATGATCATAGTCAGTGCAATGATGCAAACAAAATTTAGTTTTGCTGCCCTGAGGGTGAGCTACAAGGTAGTTTTCATCCCTGGCCAGGGAAAAATTTACTTTGTGCCAATGACAAAATGAGTTCCAGGTAAAATAAAAGGGAGGCATTCCCATGCTTTAAGAAGGTCTTAGTCCCTCCCTCAAGGACAGAAGGAACTGTGGATTCACTCAAGTGGATCAAGAAGTACCAAACGGACAGTTAGAGTTGTGGCAGGGAAATAAAGTATGAAATCTTTCCGAAAAGCATGAAGACAATAGTCAGATGAGCTGTTTAGGAGAATAAGTAGATGAAACAGTGCAACTTGATGAGTGGCAAGTAATTCAGAGACAGAATACTAAGACTGAATTTTAAGACTGAGCATTTCGCAGGAAAAGAATTTTCATTTAGAATAGAAAGAATCTTGAGCCCAGAGTCTCACTACCATTGTAGTCTAAAAGCTGATATTTCAATACTTAGTTTTTTTCAAATATCATATTTTAAGTATCCTGAGAAGTACTTTTCTGATGTCCATTCAATTATATGAGTGAAGCTAAGAACCAAATTTTCTCTGCTTCCATGTGGGAGGTTAAATTGCTGGATCAAGGAGCATCTAAGTTGAGCCAAACTGGTTACCATAATATAACATTGAAATAGCTACTGCACACTTTTTACCCCCATGCAAACCCATGGATCTATAACCTTGAAATAAGTATAGAGTAAAAGCAGACACATTGGCAATGACCACAGAGCACCTGAGAAGTTTGAACTCATACTTCAGCTCCATATGAAGCAGTTGCACATACATCCATACCACTATATATTATCAGCGGGTCCAGTCCAATGCTTACCATTCTTTTGAGATGCCCTTCAGCATGTAGACCAAAATTCCAAGATCTGATAGAACCATTGCTACCATTTAACTTATCTGGAAAACAAAAAAGTAGCAACCTCTTCATAAGTCTTCCACATTCTTACTGTTACCAGAAATTGTTTTTTTTTAACCTCATTGTATTGTAGGATTATGCTAATCCTACTTTCACTGTAGTAAAACTAGTTTGTACTGTCCCTTATATTCTACTGTGCTTAGCTTTTGCTTTCTGTGCACTACCCTCTTAATTTCTATCATCCTGCCTGTCCAGATAAATCATCCAAAAATTTGATACTGACCCAAACCATTACTGAGGTAATACAATACAGCATGCTCAGGAAAATTCAAAGGAAAAAAAGAGGCTTATAGAAGGTGGAAGCAGGGACAGGCGGCCTGGGAAGAATACAGGGATGTTGTCTGGGAAGCTAGGGACAAGGTGAGGAAAGCTAAGGCCCAGTGAGAATAGAACTTGGCTAGGGATGTGAAGGATAGCAGGAAGGGTTTCCATAGGTATGTAGCGAATAAAAGACAGACTAGGGACAATGTAGGCCCCCTCCAGAAGATATCGGGAGAACTGGCTACCCGGGATTTGGAGAAAGCTGAGGTTCTTAATGACTTCTTTGTTTCGGTCTTCACTGGCAAAGTCTCTGACTGCACCACCCAAGTCTTGGAAGGCGGATGCAGGGACTGTAAGACCCTAGGCCTGTGGAGGTATGGTTAGCAAGCAAAGGTCATGTTCCCATGTCTGAGCTTAATTAAGCACAGATTCTGTGAAAGTGAGAAAAAACACCAGTTGTGTACAGTTGCCAGCAGTGGAAAAACCCTGGAAGTTAACCAATAGAGATAGAAGACCAGCCAGCCAACCTTGTAGCTAAAAATTGTCTGTGAACTAGGAGCAGAGACCTTGAGGGGAGGATGTGTATATGAGCAGGGGAAAATCACTGAAATGCACCTGGAATGTACCCAATGCTGTATATGCCAACCAATCACTACAGGAAGCTGTGTGTACGTGGCAGTTTGACACTATATATACCCATTATTTGAGCACAATAAACGGATCACTTTTATCAATCATATTGATTGTGCATGTGTTCCCTCCGTGCGCGACGACATATTGGCGCCCGAACAGGGACCAACAGAGGAACCCGGGTACCCGTAGTGGCTGGGAGAATTGCGCACGGAGCGGGAAAGCACCGGAGAAGCAGCATCCGGAGGGCTGAAAGAAGAAAAAATGCTCGGTTTTGCTGGTCGAAGATGCCGGGCAGAGAACGGGCAGTGAAAGAAGAAAAAAGAGGCCAATCCTGAAAGAGAAGAGGAGCCTAAGAAAAAAGAGGCCAATCCTGAAAGAGAAGAGGAGCCTATGATAAAAAAAAAAAAGAATCGAACTACTAAGTAGTCCTAAGGTAAAGCCCGGAGAAGAGACAGAGGTCAATCCTGAAAGAGAATAGGAGCCTCTGAGCCTGAAGGACGAAGAGGGAGCTTCCGCCGCCCGCTGAGTTGGCCTGCTTGCTGGTGAGCTGCATTGGTACCAAAACTTAAAAAAGAGAGAGTAGTGAAAAATGAAAAGACAAGCGGCCTTTGATTTATTTAAGTGTTTCTTAGAGAAGCGGGATCTAGGAAAAGGGCTTACTGCCCTCTTTGATTATGGAAGGAGACGTGGGGTGCTATTGAGAAAGTTGTTTCCAGGAGAGGAGCGGCTGCGGGACACCGAGGCACTGCGAGTGAAGGAGCCGCAGGTGCAGACCTTTGCACGGGAGCTGTGGAGGAAGGTGCCCCGGGAGGCGCGACCGGAGTCCCCGGGCCACGCGGCCGAGAGGGCAGTGCTGGAGCTGCAGCGAGACTGTCAGAAACAACGGCAACAGCAACAACGGCAGCAGCAGGAAAACGCGAAGTGGAGTCCTGGTAACACTCCCCTTTGTGCGACAGGGCGAGGGACAGGGGGGGTTCCCCACAACGAGTGACAGCAACCCTCAAAGCCTACCCTGGGGGAATCCTCCCTGCTGATGACAAATTGGCCCCTACAGAAAACAAAAAAAACCAAAAAAAAAAAAAAAAGAGTGCCTTTATAGCCTTTTGAATATGTTATATGAGTAATGTGGCAGGCTGGGGACTTGAAACCCTATATACAACTCATTTGATAGTCTCTCTGTGATCCACATGTATTAGAAGTTGGGAAATATATATCCATGTATATTTGTGTCTCTATTAGCCCTTGGAGACTTTTTAAGGATATTGCTGACCACTTCTTCCCATGTAGGCTGGCCACCTGCATCGGAATGAGTGTGCATTTTGGTCAGTGTAAAAGCTCAAGGCTCATGCAATGTGGGGAGGCAGAGCCTCTGCGGGGATGCCCGCTAAAGTTGAGCCTGCAACCTCACACTGTGATGATGCTGCTTGGAGCTGATTTTTGATTGTCTTCACAGGGTCCTTACGCCACGTTCCGTATGAGGGACTGTGTAGTGGAAGTAATGATTGTCTGGGCTTTGTGTTTTGAATATTGTAGTTGTATGGAGTGTGCTTGTGGGATCCCATGTGTGTGTGTGTGTGTGTGTGTGTTGAGGGCAGACAGCGTTCTGTGTGTTTTTTGTTGTTGGGTTTGTGTAAAAGTTTTAATGGGTAACAGATTAACATTTTGGACAAGAAAGGGTTAATGCAAAAGTGTGGTTGCTGGCAGGTATTTATGGCTGCTGCTAAACAGGCAGGCAGCTGTAGCTTCACATTCTATTCCCATCAGAATGTCTTTGAATCACTCTAACCCAGCTCCTTCTCAGGAGCTGATAGGGGGTATGTTTGTATCCTCCTACCTAAAGATCCAGGGTGGCTACCTGCAAAGTTTGTTAACCCTTACCATAAGCTGGACAGACAAGTGGAGAAACCTGATACCTCAGCTATAGGAGCTGACAGTAAATACCCCGAGCAGAATGAGATAGAGGAAGAGAAAAATGAATGATTGCAGGACATCACTTGGGGGTAACTGAAAAGTAACAACTTGAATATGTGTGCTTGTAATGTAGCTATTATTAGAGACTGTGATTTTGTGTATAAAACCACCTGTATTTACTAGCCAGTTACTAATGAGAAACTATACCTTGTGTTGTGTGGATTTGTTACTTGTAAAAGAGATGTTAGAGCATGCAAATTTGCAGCAGCTACTAGAAAATGCTAAGACAAAAACTAGAAGGATTGTAATACAATGGTAGTGTAGAGGGTGAAAAAAAAAAAAAAAAAAAAAAAAAAAAAAAAGCCGTCTTCAACATGCTGCACAAGAAGCTGCACCAGTAGACCTGGACGAGAGCCTGAACATTTGGACTCTTATCAACCACAAACTTTGAAAGAAGTGAAAGGGACAAATTGGGAAGAACCGGAGAAAGAACATCGGGTGGAACCAAAGAGAGAACAGCAAGATAATTTCTGAGGACTGTAAATTTGGAAGCAGGAGGATGCTTATGACATGATAAAGAATGTGTAGTCGAGGGGAAGTGAAAGTTTCGATATAATGAGTAGTGATGGCAAAGAACTATGTTTAGAAATAATTGGTCAAGCAAAAGTGCCTGGACAGTAATGTGATTGGCTGAGAAAGTGCGTGATCAATAAGATTGTTTCGTGATGGAAAAGTACCAAAGGAACTAACCCCTACTAACCGCTAGGCAGAATACTATAAAAGCCTGTAAGCTCACTCAATAAGGGATTTTGCTTGTAGCCAGAAACGGAGTCAGTGCCTTAGTTGCCACAGGATCGGGCCTGGCAGGGAGTGCCGTCCCATATAATTGCCCATGTACAGTAGGTATCTTAGGCATGTTTATCCCTAATAGCACTATGATAATATACAAAAGAGGATTGTGTTCTTGAAGGTCAAAGCATGCTTTTCATTTGAGCTGTGATGACAAAGTAAATTTTTGGAACCTGGGTGAAATAATAGCTGCCTCATTTTTAGCTCCCAAAGTAGCTAGAGCTCAAGCTTTAGCAACATTAAATAAACCAGGTTGTTGGCTTGCAAGACAGACAAATTCTACTTCACTTGCTATGAGCGGACTTTTAACTGATGTCGATAGTATTCGTCATGCCACCTTACAGAATAGAGCAGCAATAGATTTTTTGTAGTTGGCACAAGGACATGGTTGCACAGAGTTTGAAGGGATGTGCTGTGTGAATTTGTCAGATCATTCGGAGTCAATTTATAAAAGTATACAACAATTAAGAGAAGGGGTCAAACGACTAATGAAGGATGATGGATTGGATTGGTTGACAAAACTCTTTAAAGGATGGGGAATTTCTGGATGGCTTAAAGATTTGCTTATGCAAGGTGCAACTATATTATGTGCAATAGTCTTTTTCGTATTAATAGCAAGTTGTATGCTGCGATGTGTGATATCAATGCTTAAGAAAAGTGTAGTGTCCGTCTAACTTGCTCAAAAAGAAAAAGGGGGAATTGTGGAGGTATGGTTAGCAAGCAAAGGTCATGTTCCCATGTCTGAGCTTAATTAAGCACAGATTCTGTGAAAGTGAGAAAAAACACCAGTTGTGTACAGTTGCCAGCAGTGGAAAAACCCTGGAAGTTAACCAATAGAGATAGAAGACCAGCCGGCCAACCTTGTAGCTAAAAATTGTCTGTGAACTAGGAGCAGAGACCTTGAGGGGAGGATGTGTATATGAGCAGGGGAAAATCACTGAAATGCACCTGGAATGTACCCAATGCTGTATATGCCAACCAATCACTACGGGAAGCTGTGTGTACGTGGCAGTTTGACACTATATATACCCATTATTTGAGCACAATAAACGGATCACTTTTATCAATCATATTGATTGTGCATGTGTTCCCTCCGTGCGCGACGACATAGGCCTACTGTAGGAGAGGACCTGGTTCGATACCGTCTGAAAAACCTAAATGTACACAAGTCGATGGGACCTGACGACATCTATCCGTGGGTCCTGAAGGAGCTGGCAATGAAGTTGCTAAGCCACTGGCCATCATATTTGAAAAATCATAGCAGTCAGGTGAAGTTTCCGATGACTCGAAAAAGGGAAATATAACCCCCATTTTCAAGAAGGGGAAAATGGATGATCCAGGAAATTACAGACCAGGCAGTCTCACCTCTGTGCCTGGCAAAAGCTTGGAGCAGATTCTCCTGGAAGGCATGCTAAGGCACATGAAAAACAAGGAGGTGGTTGGTGACAGCCAGCATGGCTCCACTAAGGGGAGATCCTGCCTGACCAATTTGGTGACCTTCTACGATGGGGCTATGGAACTGATGGACAGGGGTAGAGCATTTGAAGTCATCCGCCTGGACTTGGGCAAAGCATTCGACATTGTCCCACATGGCATCCTTGTCTCTAAATTGGAGAGACGTCAGTTTGATGGGTGGACCACTCGGTGAATAAAGAACTGGCTGGATGGCCGCATGCAAAGAGTTGTGGTCAATGCCTCGATGTCCGGCTGGACACCAGTAACGAGTGGTGTCCCTCAGGGATCAGTGTTGGGACCGGTCTTGTTCAACATCTTTGTTGGTGACATGGACAGTGGGATTGAGTGCACCCTCACCAAGTTTGTCGATGACACCAAGCTGTGTGGTTCGGTTGATACGCTGGATGGAAGGGATGCCATCCAGAAGCACCTTGACACACTTGTGAGGTGGGCTGATGCCAAGCTTATGAAGTTTAATCATGCCAAGTGCAAGGTCCTGCACCTGGCTCAGAGCAATCCAAGGCACGCCTACAGGTTGGGCAGAGAAGAGATTCAGAGCAATCCTGCGGAGAACGACTTGGGGGATCGGTCAATGAAAAAATGAACATGAGCCGGCTTCAGGGTGTGCTCACAACCCAGAAAGCCAACCGTATCCTGGGCTGCATCAAGAGGAGTGTGACCAGCAGGTCAAAGGAGGTGATCCTGCCCCTCTACTCTGCTCTCGTGAGACCTCACTTGGAGTATTGTGTGCAGTTCTGGTGTCCTCAACATAAAAAGGACATGGAACTGTTGGAACAAGTGCAGAGGAGGGCCACGAGGATGATCAGGGGACTGGAGCACCTCCCGTATGGGGACAGGCTGAGAAAGTTGGGGCTGTTCAGCCTGGAGAAGAGAAGGCTGCGTGGAGACCTCAGAGCAGCCTTCCAGTATCTGAAGGGGGCCTACAAGGATGCTGGGGAGGGACTATTCATCAGGGACTGTAGTGATAGGACAAGGGGTAACGGGTTCACACTTAAACAGGGGAAGTTTAGATTGGCTATAAGGAAGAAATTCTTTATTGGGAGGGTGGTGAGGCACTGGAATGGGTTGCCCAGGGAGGTTGTGAATGCTCCATCCTTGGCGATGTTCAAGGGCAGGTTGCCTTGGGTGACATGGTTGAGTGTGGGGTGTCCCTGCCCATGGGAGGGTTGTTGGAACTAGATGATCTTAAGGTCCTTTCCAACCCTAACTATTCTATGATTCTATGCATTCTTTTGCAGTTTTTGCCTTGTCAATCTTGTACGACAAAAGCCAAAATTAGAGTATGACAGATATAAAATCATGTTATATGAGACTGTAAAAATAGATAACTCTAAATATGAGTAAGCAAACTGATGATCTCTTTTTGGTGCGGCTGTTTTTCTGATGGGCATAAATCAAACACTTATGTTAATCTGCAGTTTTGAGGGTTGGCATTCTAATGATTTTCTCTAGTAACATTAAGGCTGGACTCAAATCATACAGCTTGCTCTCATATATGCTACTTTTGTCTTTCTAAATGCTGTTCACAGTTGACCTATCTAGTCTTCATCTAGAAATTGCTTACTCTCTGTGTACCAGAGATGTTGTAACTTCAGAGAAGGTACGGTTAATGTCAATGGAATTTTAAACATCAAAGAAAGAAAAAAAGAAAAAAAGGCAGACTTTGGCTGGCTTAGGATCCTGGTTGGAGGCAGTCCTGAAGGGCAAAGGAGTCTAGGAAGGCTAGACATTCTTCGAGAATGAAATTTTAATGGCAGTGAAGCAGCCTGTCCCCATATGCCAAAAGACAAGCTGGCAGGGAAAAAGACCAGCCAATGCTGTCTCCTCAGGCAGGCTGGAACTCAGGAGAAAAAAAAAAGGAGAGTTTACAACCTTTGGTAAAAATAATACTTATTTTTTGGGGTAGCTTTATGCATAAATAATACACATTGGCAACATGGACAGTGGGATTGAGTACAGCCTCAGTAAGTTTGGGTTTTAGATCGGAAATGATCTCTGGAAGTCAAGAACACATTCCTCAAAGCCAGTTAACTCAGGAACAGTCCTTGGGATTTTACCACAAGAAGTATCTTACATCATTATGAAATACATTTTTCAATGAAATAAATAATGGTTCTAAATATACTTTCCATATGTCAAGGTAAAGTCTCACCTGGACAACTATTTGTTACAATGTGCATTTATCAGTGACCTGCTGTGTATGCTCCTTCTAGTGGTCTCTAAGGTAAAGGACTTTTGAATTCCTATTTCTTAAGAAAGCAGCTATGTCATGAACTAAAGCAAATAAATGTCCATGAGCGACTTCAGAACTGTCATCTTTCAAGTTTGTGATCATTTTTTCATTTCTCTAGTAGATACACAATAGCTTCATGAAGGTCCTTTCCAACCCTAACCACTCCATGGTTACAGTCATTTTGCTTCTAGAAATAGGTTAGAAATAGTTCCCTTATGTCCCTTCTGAGAAAGGCTGGGAAATGGGGACCCAGATCTTTATTATTAGACATCTGCTACGTTTCGTTGCTTTTTGTTCACTAGATTGACCTCAGAAAATTATTTCATTGACTCAGCATCAGGGGGTCTGCCACACTGCCACTTCAATCAAATGCATGCTCCAAAGGCAACTTATGCAGTCATAAATCAAAGGACAAAGTAACCCATTACATGAGAAAAACATTTCATGAAACATGGAATCATTACAAAGCAATTCTTTTGAATATTTAAATAAACAATGGATCCATAGTGGAAGGTGTTGAAACTTAAAATGCAGTAACTCAAAAGGAAAGGAGTGTTGCCTAATTCTTCTAGTCTCAACTGTGCAATTAATATTTCTAGGAAAAAGTGTTTCTGAAAAGCCTTCATCATTTTTCACTCTACTGCAGAGAAGAAATACATATGCCAGTTTCTAACACTTGAACATGGTGAGGACATACATTCCGGTTGTTCTGATGTATACTTAAAATTTAATACATAGGTAGAATTTTCATGCATGCATAATGAAACTGCCCAAGTATTAATATATATGGATTATTCGTGTTTCTAGAGATAAAAATAATTAAAGGTTAAAAGTTATCATTTGACACAATGGTTATTCATCTTGACATTGTGATTAATGGAATTTACACAAAAGGGTGGTTCACTGCTGCTTCTGATAAATCTTATCATGTTCACTTGACATTAGCCAACTATTGAAACAAATGAATGATGATTTACAATTCAGATAGGGAATATGTAACCATATAAACCTAGCTCAGAAAGAAAAAGAAAATAACTCTTGAGTACATATATCATGAACCCCCTGCTATCAGAAGAGTTATATCATCTGCATATATAAATATTATATAGTTTTTGACATAAACTATAAAATTCATATGGGATGGGAAAAAAAAACAAAAAAAAAGGCATTGTAGCAGGAAGGCCAGGAAACCTCCTTGAATGGATAAGGAGCTGCTAAGGAAACTTAGAGGGAAAAAGGAAAAAAGAGGCTTATAAAAGGTGGAAGCAAGGACAGGCGACCTGGGAAGAATACAGGGATGTTGTCCAGGAAGCTAGGGACCAGGTTAGGAAAGCTAAGGCCCAGTTAGAATTGAACTTGTCTAGGGATGTGAAAGATAGCAGGAAGGGATTTTATAGGCACCCTGCAAATAAAAGACAGACTAGCGACAATGTGGGTCCTCTCCGGAAGCTATCAGGAGAACTGCCTACCCTGGATTTGGAGAAAGCTGAGGTTCTTAATGACTTCTTTGTCTCGGTCTTCACTGGCAAAGTCTCTGACTGCACCACCCAAGTCTTGGAAGGCGGATGCAGGGACTGTGAGAATTAAGACCTTGGGCCCACGGTAGCAGAGGATGTGGTTCGAGACCATCTTAAAACCCTAAATGTACACAAGTCGATGGGACCTGATGAAATCCATCCACAGGTCCTGAAGGAGCTGGCAATGAAGTTGCTAAGCCACTGTCCATCATATTTGAAAACTCATGGCAGTCAGGTGAAGTTCCCGATGACTCGAAAAAGGGAAATATAACCCCCATTTTCAAGAAGGGGAAAATGGATGATCCAGGAAATTACAGACCAGGCAGTCTCACCTCTGTGCCTGGCAAGATCTTGGAGCAGATTCTCCTGGAAAGCATGCTAAGGCACATGAATAACAAGGAGGTGGTTGGTGACAGCCAGCATGGCTCCACTAAGGGGAGATCCTGCCTGACCAATTTGGTGACCTTCTACGATGGGGCTATGGAACTGATGGACAGGGGTAGAGCATTTGAAGTCATCCGCCTGGACTTGTGCAAAGCGTTCGACATTGTCCCACATGACATCCTTGCCTCTAAATTGGAGAAACATCAATTTGATGGGTGGAGCACTCAGTGGGTAAAGAACTGGCTGCATGGCCACAAGCAAAGAGTCATGGTCAATGGCTCAACGTCCAGCTGGAGACCAGTAATGAGTGGTGTCCCTCAGGGATCAGTGTTGGGACTGATCATGTTCAACATCTTTGTTGGTGACATGGACAGTGGGATTGAGTGCGCCCTCACCAAGTTTGTCGATGACACCAAGCTGTGTGGTTCGGTTGATACGCTGGATGGAAGGAATGCTATCCAGAAGCACCTTGACACACTTGTAAGGTGGGCTGATGCCAACCTCATGAAGTTTAACCATGCCAAGTGCAAGGTCCTGCACCTGGCTCAGAGCAATCCGAGGCACGCCTACAGGTTGGGCAGAGAAGAGATTCAGAGCAATCCTGCGGAGAAGCACTTGGGGGTGTTGGTCGATGAGAAAATGAACATGAGCCAGCAGTGTGCGCTCACAGCCCAGAAAGCCAACCGTATCCTGGGCTGCATCAAGAGGAGCTTGACCAGCAGGTCAAAGGAGGTGATCCTGCCCCTCTACTCTGCTCTTGTGAGACCTCACTTGGAGTATTGTGTGCAGTTCTGGTGTCCTCAACATAAAAAGGACATGGAACTGTTGGAACAAGTGCAGAGGAGGGCCACGAGGATGATCAGGGGACTGGAGCACCTCCCATATGGAGACAGGCTGAGAAAGTTGGGGCTGTTCAGCCTGGAGAAGAGAAGGCTGCGTGGAGACCTCATAGCAGCCTTCCAGTATCTGAAGGGGTTATAGGGATGCTGGGGAGGGACTATTCATCAGGAACTGTAGCAATAGGACAAGGGGTAACAGGTTAGAATTTAAACAGAGGAAGTTTAAATTGGATACAAGGAAGAAGTTCTTTACTGAGAGGGTGGTGAGGCACTGGAATGGGTTGCCCAGGGAAGTTGTGAATGTTCCATCCCTCGTGGTGTTCAAGTCCGGGTTGGACAGAGCCTTTGGTGACATGTTTTAAGTGTGAGGTGTCCCTGCCCATGGCAGGGGGGCTGCAACTATATGATCTTAAGGTCCTTTCCAACGCTAACTCTTCTATGATTCTATAAATGTTAAAGATATAGACCCTGCACTCCTTTAGTTTTACAGGTTCTAAGGTGAGTATATGGACTACCTGAACAGGAAGAGAGGAATGTCATTCATACACATAATGGTCTTGCTGAGGACCGTCTACGATTCCTTTCAGGATGCAATTTCTTTTCTGTATTGATTGCTATATAGATTTGAAAAGATATGACCTACCATTATATAAATACTCCTCTTTGCAGTCAAATAATCCGTAAGATATAGCATCTCTTAATGAAAGAGAAAAGTCAGACTAGGATAAAGAAAGAAGAAACAGGAATCAGATGAAGCTTTAACTTCAGGAGAACAATCAGGTCGGTTAGCAAAACAATTAATGAAAATTGGTTTTAATACAGTTGACAACCTGGAGGTTGCTGCTGTCTGATTCTAAAACCTAGAAGGTGGCAGTAGCTGTTGAAATGGGGTTCACTCTTGTTCCCTCAAGACTGTTTCCTCTCTGACCTATAGATTATTCTTGCTTTCTCTCCTGGGTTGTGATAAGCATGGAGCAATTTATCCAGAAAATATTTAATGCAGCACTATCTAATCCTTGTGTTTTCCAAAGAAAATGTACAAGGCTATATGTAAGTGTCTCAAAGACTGTTCAAGACGTGAGCTATGATCACGGTTTTCACATCACTGTTAAAAAGTTGTGAAAAGGCCATCTAGATTGTAGATTGTACTAGAAATACATTTTCAGTAAAGGTATCATTAATACCATTACAGAAAGTCCTGACAGTACAGCATACTTCATGTAATTTTGAATTTGCATTTTCACATTATTAATTACATTTTAACACATTACACTGTGGGCAGAACCTAACAGTGGTAAGTCAATTTGGACCCAGATAAAAAAAAAAAAAAAAAAAAAAATCACATTTTGGATGGAAATGGCACCACAAAGAGCCAACAGCTGCCGCAGTGCTCCTCCATGTGTTGCATGTTGAGGTAATGTTAAATTCCAAGATAAGGGTCTTACACAGAAATCTGAAGCAAGGGAGGACACTTCCTCATCTAAGTAAAAGGAAAGTGTTACAGCTTGCACAAAACCAGAAAGTGGCAGATGCTCCTGGAGAGAAAAAAAAAGACTGGAAAAATGCTATGAGCCTGTGGTGAGATCCACCAAAGCTTAAATGTGGTATAGCGGAACAGGTAGAGGTATTTGAACAAAATTAAAATGTCAGGCTTTTTAAGCAAACTTAATCCAACAGTGAAAAGTTACACAAGGCCAATATTTTGTCTCAGCATCATATTATACTCAATAGCATCTCTTATTAAACATAATGTATCTTAAGGTGTTACCATCTTGTGTCACTACTCCCTTGGAAGAGAATAAAAGCTGTGCACTCAATTTTTCTAGTATAAAATACTCCCTGAAAGAATGTCACTGATCTGTTAACATACCAGTAGCACACATTGGTAAAATTGGGGAAAATCCACATGAACCTAGAATCAATGGCAATGCCAAAGCCTGTAGATCCTACTTGGGCATGACAAGGTCAGGCTCTAAATGAAAAAAAAAAAAAGATCTTTATCCAAGAGTGAGGTTCTGTGACAACATTTCATTAAGTTTTGGAAAGGTATAAACTACTTTTTAAAATGATTTGTTTAAAAAGAGATCACTTGGCCTGTTTGTGATAGTAGAGACACAAATTTAGAGGCTGAATTCACTACCTTTTCAGTAAAAGATTATTCCTGTCAGAATTTTAGACTGTGTTTATATATTACATGAAACTGTGCTTTATCTGCTTTTCCCAGTAATTTTGCTTTTAATACAATTATATGTATACATGCTTTGCTTCTTTGAAGGTAAAGAAACTCTTCTAGCAGGTTTTCATCTCTATTTTGTATGCAGTCATTACATAAATAACGTAGAGATAATTTTTTTTTTGTGATATCCTGACAAAAATTAGTTTGTTCAACTGTGCTAACAACACAGTGCTGGCAGTCAGTAATTTCATGAGAGAACTTTATTGCCATGAGAGGAAACAGAATTGGATAATCAGTACCCTAAGGGAAATATATGAGTGCTATAATTCAGTTCCTAAGTGACATGGCAATTAATAACCAATAATGAGGGCCAAAGAGCAAAAGTGTAATATATGTGTACATGATTTCAGGAACAAGACTGTGTGAAAAGGGGACAATTCTCAGGGATATTATAAGCCAACAGAGAATTCTTTAATAGTTCTGCATCTGTAAGTGACCTCTGCTCTATGAAAGACAGTAAGAAAGATAATCTTCATCATTTTCTGATGATTACATAAATAATATTAAAAAATTTTTCATAGCTGAAACTTGCAAAGCTCAGCTGTTTGAGCATAGGGTTATCTTACATTTGTACAAACCATAGCATGCCATAATGAGAGTGGTATAAAATATGTTTAAGTAGAAATGCATATTTTGTGCCAGGGAGGAGCTCTTAATGCTTGTTGCAGCCAAATTAGAACCAATGTGAGGACATATGCCTGTGCCTTCATATATTTGCATATTACAAAACTGCAGTATTTATTGATCTTCCCATACTATCACTGTATGTGACAGTGAACCAACTGAACAGGAAATAAGTTTCTATCTTTCCACACAACACAATAAGAGTTAGAAGTCATAAGGTTAACCCTTTAGGAAATGCTGCTTCAATTCCAACACAATTTGGGAACATAAAGTAGATGCAAAAACAAAAGGCAATTCTTTTTTTTTTAACTATTGGTTATATCATACCTAAACATCTTGAAAACTTCCCAGGCCTAATTTTTTCTTTTTTTTTAACGGATTTCAAGGAAGAAAATATGTTTACCTTGATGGTCAGCATTATTAAGAATTGAAGACTGATTTCTTCTTGTTTAGTATTCTCATACTAAATAGTCCCAACACCAATCCCTGAGGGACACCACTCGTTACCGATCTCCAGCCGGACATTGAGCCGTTGACCACAACTCTTTGTGTGTGGCCATCCAGCCATTTCTTTATCCACCAAGTGGTCCACCCATCAAATTGATGTCTCTCCAATTCAGAGACAAGGATGTCGTGTGGGACAGTGTCGAATGTGATTCGGAGGAAACTCCAGGAACAAACTTGCCAACAAAGTTTTCAAGCTGACAAGCAGGTATTCTTTATTGCAGCGCCGGGAGACATGGGGGATAGCTCCTCCTAACGTGTGTCTCCCTCTATTGCTCCATACACTGCCTTATATAGATGTTGGGCATACATACATATTCATGAGGTTACGTATGGATTACAGAATTTTCCAGAGAGTTCCCCGCATGTGTACAAAATTGTGGTAGGGGTCTGTGAGGGTCATTTACTTCTTCCAGCAGTCTTCATCACTTCTGGCTGCCTTTGACGCATGCGCAGTAGATGCTCATACCAGCTTAATTGGATCGTTAACACCAAAGACATAATAATCCTTCTAGCTTCCTACTTATCAGTTAGTTTAACTGTAGCCCATCCTGGACACCTGCATTCCCGGATACTCCTTATCCCTATGTCTCATTATTTTAGACTATTTTTCTTAAAACTATGTCAACTATAACAACTTATCTTGCACAAGAATTCTCAGTGTTTTCTCTAGCTGTACTCTATTTTTCCCTCTACATATCATGCCCCTCAGTAATTTTCCACTGCTACTGTTACAAAGCCATTACACTTAGCATTACTTAAAACTAATTCTAAAAGTTTATATATTCTATTTTATGATTTTATGGCCCCCCTTGTTTCAAATGCTTTGCACAAGTCCAGGTAGATGATGTCAACTGCTCTACCCCTGTCCATCAGTTCCATAGCCCCATCATAGAAGGTCACCAAATTGGTCAGGCAGGATTTCCCCTTAGTGGAGCCATGCTGGCTGTCACCAACCACCTCCTTGTTATTCATGTGCCTTAGCGTGCTTTCCAGGAGAATCTGCTCCAAGCTTTTGCCAGGCACAGAGATGAGACTGACTGGTCTGTAATTTCCTGGATCATCCATTTTCCCCTTCTTGAAAATGGGGGTTATATTTCCCTTTTTCGAGTCATCGGGAACTTCACCTGACTGCCATGAGTTTTCAAATATGATGGACAGTGGCTTAGCAAGTTCATTTGCCAGCTCCTTCAGGACCTGTGGATGGATTTCATCAGGTCCCATCGACTTGTGTACGTTCAGGTTCTTAAGATGGTCTCTTAAGATGCTCTCTTAAGATCCTCTCCTACAGTGGGCCTAGGGTCTTAATTCTCACAGTCCCTGCATCTGCCTTCCAAGACTTGGGTGGTGCAGTCAGAGCATTTGCCAGTGAAGACCGAGGCAAAGAAGTCATTAAAAACCTCAGCCTTCTCCCAGTCCAGGTTAGGCAGTTCTCCTGATAGCTTCCGGAGAGGGCCCACATTGTCCCTAGTCCATCTTTTTTTGCAATGTACCTATAGAATTCCTTCCTGCTATCTTTCACATCCCTAGACAAGTTTAATTCTAACTGAGCCTTAGCTTTCCTAACCTGGTCCCTAGCTTCCCAGACAACATCCCTGTATTCTTCCCAGGCCGCCTGTCCTTGCTTCCACCTTTTATAAGCCTCTTTTTTCCTTTGAATTTTCCTCAGCAGCTCCTTATCCATTCAAGGAGGTCTCCTGGCCCTCCTGCTCCACTTCCTTCTAGTTGGGATGCAACACTCCTGAGCTTGGAGCAGGTGATCCTTGAATAACAACCAAGAGTCTTGGGCCCCCCTGCCCTCTAGGGCTATATCCCATGGAACCTTACTAAGCAAGCTCCTGAAGAGGCCAAAGTCTGCTCTCTTGAAGTCTAGGGCAGAGGGCAGTGAGCTTGCTGCACGCTCTTCTCACTGTCCTGAGAGTCTCAAATTTGACCATCTCGTGATCGCTGCAACCAAGGCTGCCCTGGAGCGTCACATTTCCAACCAGCCCTTCCCTGTTGGTGAGCACGAGGTCAAGCATGGCACCTCTCCTTGTCGGCTCCTCTATTACTTGCAAAAGGAAGTCGTCTTCCACACAATCGAGGAACCTCCTGGATTACTTGTGCCTGTCCGTACCATCCCTCCGACAGATATGAGGGTGGTTGAAGTCCCCCATGAAAACAAGAGCCTGTGAGCGTGAGGCTGTTCCTTTCTGTCTGTAGAGTGCTTCATCCACAAAGTCCTCTTGATCATGTGGTCTGTAACAGATCCCCACAGTAATGTCTCCCATTGCTGTTCTCCCTTTAACCCTGACACACAAACTCTCTATTGACTGCTCACCTGTCCCCATACAGAGTTCCATACTCTAATATGCATAAATATTCTGTATCTTCCTCAAATGCACATCATACACTGTGGTAGGTTCAGTGCTCTTTTAGGGAAAGACAGTAAGACACAGAGATAGCAAAAGTAGACATGCTTTTTCTTCATCCCCCCTCTCTAATATTTCTCTAGTCACTAATTTCTGCAAAAATTGATATTGCCAAGACTGTAAAGCTAGGATTGTAAAGAGAGCCTGTCACTGGCTAACTGATTCAAAATTACTACATTAGGAAGAAGAAAGAATAGGCAGATAAACATAATTACAAAGTCCTTTCTGCAGTAAACTGAATGAGGAGACCTTGAAATAGCCAGTGCTTCCCCCGGCTGTAGTGCCCTCCTTTTAAATAAGGACTTAAATATCCTGTTAAATAAAAAAATACTGCATTTAGTTTCTCATGTAAATCTCTTTTCTAAGACATGATATAGCAGAAGAAAAACTTTCGTTCAGACTAAAAATAAAAAAATGAAAATGGGACACAGTCAAGAAAGAGTAAGATAGAATTAGTCTGAAAAGTCTGGCCAAAGGGAGCAATGAATAAATTATTTATTCAGATTTTCATTAGCACTTAACAGAAATCATAAGATTCACTCACAACAGTTCCCTTATATTTCTGATAAAGTTGGATATGGTGATTTGCAAACAAAATGTGAATACTGCTGAACATGTTTTCTATACGACTACACCCTTTCTGCATATTGACAAATCAAAATGCCAACAAAGGCTTTAGGTTAGCTAGTTCTGGTGGTTTAGATCAGCAAAATGCAGCTATCCACAGTTTTTCCATCTATAGTTGTTCTTTCTGCCTTGTATGCTTTGACTATTCAAGTGAAAGATTTCATAGCTTTTGGAACTATACAAAATGAACAGAAAATAACTTCAGTGTCCTCTCTATTCATGCTCTCAATATAAAAATCAGGTTGCAATTCTGTATCTTTGTGTGAACAATTGTTGTAGCATAATAGAAGCTCTGTTTGCCTACAGGGCACAGCACTACCAACACTTAATTCATTACTTTGTGAAACACTTTGTAACACCCAATGTCTGAAAAATGACATGAACAATTTAGTTTTATTATTCTGAATGTAAAAGAAGAATAGGCAATTCCAGGTATATTGGCTTTCTTCTATATTCTTGTCACTGAAGAAATTTAGAGGTATGTGATTAAAGCAGCAGGACAGAAATGAAATGCTAATTGAGAGTAGCCACCACTTTTCTAAAGTGTAAAACTAAGGATGATAGAACTCAAACTTTGCTCATCCTCAAAACACTGTCCACATTGACACAGTTCCAATATTGCCCTTGAGGTTAGATTCCCTGGCTGTTCACAATCATTTTCTTTAATCCTTCTCCTATGGTGTCTTGAGAATATGCCAAGTAGCACGTCAAGGGGAGAGATCTCGGACACGTGTGGGCCCCTACAGATCTCTTCAGGCATTCCTATACTCCA
The DNA here is from genome assembly GCF_963264785.1 of Psittacula echo. Taxonomy (NCBI): domain Eukaryota; kingdom Metazoa; phylum Chordata; class Aves; order Psittaciformes; family Psittacidae; genus Psittacula; species Psittacula echo. The sequence continues at coordinate 95,188,971 of NC_137738.1, forward strand.
TCTGAATTACATATTTTAGCATGTTTCATATGTCACCCAAGGAGAAATCTCGTACTCTTTCTTCCAGAGTATTTACAGTTATCAACATGACAAGATTGTTAGCAGCAGCAACCTGAATAAATAGTTCAGCGCTTGATTATTCCCACAAAGTTATAGAATAAAAATCAGAGAAGTGCTTAGATTAAAAAAAATATAAGAATTGATGCTGTGAGGTGTTTCAGAAAGTTCTCAGCAGGATGGGCATGACAGCTTGTGATTATCATCAACTACACCCAGAAGCAAATCAGATGGACTATCAGGGGAACTACTGGGATCCAAAAAGTATATTTTGGACTTTCATGTCATGAACACTTCTGGAAAGAGATGAAATATCTGGCACATCCTATGAATGACTTTGTCCTGGGTTCAGCAGCAGCAATCAGTTTTTCTCCTTCTTAGTAGCTGGTGCAGCGTTGTGGTTTTGACTTTCGGCCTGGGAATAATACTGATAAAGCTGATGTTTTCAGTTGCTGGTCAGAATGTTTACCCTGACCAAGGACTTTGTGAGTCTCATGCTCTGCCATGGAGGAGTGGAAGCCGGGAGGAAGCAGGGACAGGACAACTGACCCAAACTAGCCAAAGAGGTATTCCATACCACAGCACGTCATGCCCGGGAATGTAACTGGGAGTTTCCCGGAAGGGCACGTCCTCTTCTCTGTCGGGCTCATTTTTGGTGAGTGGTGTCGTATTCTCTTCCCTTGTTATTTCTCTTATCATTATTATTATTGGTGGCAGCAGTAGTGATTTGTGTTATACCTTAGTTACTGGACTGTTTTTATCTCAACCCATGGGAGTTACATTCTTTTGATTCTCCTCCCCATTCCTCGGGGGGGGGAGGGAGTAGAAACTGCGTGGCTGACTTGCTGACTGGCTTAAACCACGACAGGCTTCTTCGTAGACGCATAACCAGTTCATTGGAGAACTATGCCAAGCAGTGATTTTGGCATGGTTACTTCTCTGCCCATTCACCACTAACACATCCTGCTTCATCACCAGCGTGCATTGAAACATTCAAATTATCCTACAGAACTTTTCCTGATACACTAAACAGTTAGGATTCATTCAGCAATAGTGGCTACTTGCTACAAGCAGGTCACTGCCTACCCAACAATCATGCAACAGCTAGAACTTCTCTCAGTGAGGTGAGATGCAGAATTAGCCAGCTCACAGGTCCTCAAGAACCTTGACCCTCATCATCTAAGAAATAGGACCAGATCTCTGGTTAGGTGCCGTGGTTTAAGCCCAGCCAGCAACCCAGAACCAGACAGCCTCTTGCACATTCACCCCACCCCATCCCCCCCGCCTTCCTCCTCCCCATCCCTCCAGATGCTGGGGGAGTAAGGGGCAGAGGGAGCGAGCGAGAGGCTGCATGGTTCTGGGTTGCTGGCTGGGCTTAAACCACAACATTAGATTATTTCTGTTGGGAGAGTGAGAAGAGGCAACTGGACTCTGATGGAGAGCACAGAAAGCAAGCTATGGTGGCAATAAAGGTAAAGCTGGAAAAGGACAGTCAAGGGCTAAAGAATCTGTTTGTTAGAGACCATCATCTGCATATCTATAGTTGTGACCCATCACACCTGTTGCTCTCATTAGCTTCTAAACAAATTTTAACAGATACTATAACAAATAATTTGCAATTGATAGACTGGGTACTTAACATGTTAAGACAATAACAACTGCATACAATTGCAATGACTGCATAATAATCACCTAAATGTCAGTCAGTTATTCTGAAAAAACCTGGAGGAAAATAAACACTAAAACATCAGTATAGTCCTTCCTATAAGGTCCAGCACTGATCTTTCTCTACATGGTAATGTGATATATGTGCTAATAATTGCTCTGCAGCTTCTGGTAACTACACTGTATTGTTAGCAAGCCACTGGGATTGCATTTGGATTGAAAAAATTGAAACCCCATGCACTGAATTAATATAATAGACTGCTCTGTGTGTAAATTATATTTATTTGGCTGCAACAAGCAAGATAAAATGCTTAATCTAAAAATTTAATAATCACAAAACAGAAATTTATCACTATAACTCATTTCTGTGGTACATATTACAAATTAAAAAGTAAACACTAGAGGAAACTATATATAAAGAATCCTGGAGGCTTTTAAACTATCCAAAATGGATTATAATTTAACAGCTGAACAAATGTAATACTACTTTATTGATGGATTGTGCTCCCAAATTATGACCGTGCAGATAAATTATATTTTTAAAAAATCAGAAGCAAATGACGGAAATATATTTTTAATAGTGCTATTGAAATTCAGTTCTTAAGCTTCATAATTTTGTGTTTGTCTTTAACAGGAAAAAGTGCCACACCACAATAAAACAGTGACTAGCAATTTTTAATTGGTTCAGGAGTTCATCTTTGCTTTTACTGAAATTAGCAACAAAATTTTATACAATTATTGGTGAAAGCATTGTTTCCACTGGGTGGAAACCTGCTGCATTTAAAATAAGATCTAGATTTTAGATTATAAATATTGAACCTTTAAATATCATATAACCACAGAACAGAATCATAGAATCATTTAGGCTGGAAAAGCCCTTTAAGATCATCAAATCCATCACTAAACCACATCCCTTAAATGCCACATCTACGTGTCTTTTAAATACCTCCAGGGATGGCAACACAACCACATTCCTGACAGCCTGTTCCAATGCCTTTCAGTGAAGAAATTTTTCCTGATATTCAATTTAAACCTGCTCTGGAGCAACTTGAGGCCATTTCTTCTTGTTCTATCGCTTGCTACTTGAGAGAAGAGACTGATCCCCACCTCACTACAACATCCTTTCAAGTGGTTATAGAGTGATAAGGTCTCCCCTCAGCCTCCTCTTCTCCAGGCTAAACAACTTTCACTAGCTTCATTGCCCTTCTTTGGACCCACTCCAGCACCTCAATGTCTCCCTTGCAGTGAGGGGCCCAGAACTGAACACAGGATTTGAGATGCGACCTCAGCAGTGCTGAGTACAGGGGTATGATCACTGCCCTAGTCCTGATGCCCACACTATTGTTGATACAGGCCAGGATGCTCTTGGCCTTCTTGGCTGCCTGGGCACAATCTGGCTCATGTTCAGACATCATCTCATTTACTGTGTGAGAAAATACATGGTTGATTCTATAAATAGAGATGCAAAGAAAACGAAAACTCAGTTTAAAGTTAATTACTTATGCACATTCTCACACTGATGAATAAAATGACTGCTAGTTTCTAAATTAAACTAGTGTAGTCTAAGAATATACTAGATTTGAGGACTCCTTTCCCAGATCCATTTTATATGTCTTGGACATTTGTCCAGTCCCACGTGGTGGGTCCAGGTAACTGATGTTTTATCACACTGCACGGTAAAAACACAGGCCCTCCAGAGACTGAAAAACGAAACAATTGACTTTACTCCTCCCTAAAACTGTGTTGGGAGGAACAAAAGTCTTGGCAAGCTCATATTCTTATAAATGGCCCAACGTATAAAATAAACAAAACAAAAAAACAGGCTCACCACCCCGAGGGTCCAGCGATGTACTCTCGCTCAGTGAGTTGCAATCCCCTCAGCCAATGACTTTGCTAAGGCCTAGAATGCAAAAAAGCACCACACGGCTGAACGATCATTTTCTTTTTCAGTGTCAGGGTCTCCTGGCACCCTCGCACAGGTGAGACCTGTTCTCAGGGGCACCAGGTAAACTCCAGATCCAGATCACGTTGTGCCTTGACGGGCGCCGCGGTGCCTGTGCTGCTGTCTCCGGGTGGTTCGTTGCCGGGCGGTTTGCTGTTGCTGGATGTTGCTCGATGTTCACGACCTCAGGGCAGATAACACGGGAAAATATCCCTCACCTTTGTGGAGCCGATCCCTGTTCTACCCCTGGCCGTTTGCCCGAGCGGTGTCACGCTGCTCCCCATGAGCAGGTGCTCAACCTCCCTCAGGCCCTTCTGAGTTGCTTTGACGCACACACACAAGAAAGGTCACCTGACCGACACAGCATTCCCTGCAAATTCCAGCAAAACTGCATGCTTGCAGAGGACTTGCAAATACATTATCCTTTAGTTGTATATAGAAAATACAGACTATCCTGATGAAAGCTGAAATGTGTATTGATCTTGTAAATTATTTGGTAAACTAACTTAAAAAAAAAAAAAAAAAAAAAGGCAAACATTGGTGCCTATGTAACCGGTCTCAAAATAGGAACTAATATCTCTTTTCAGATTGGGTTTTCTTTAGGAAACTTGAAATGCTTGCTTATCCACTGAGAACACTATCAATTTACTGAATACACTCCCTGGCCCTCCAAAGCATGATATCCACAAAGTAGAATGGTATAAACTTAATCTTCATAGGTCCTTTGAAGTTTCCTTCATCCTTGGGAAGAAGGAAAAAAAAAAAAAATCTTCGTCCACTAAGTCAGTCTTTACCTAAAAGCAAAAATTTTAATTTAGAAAATAAATGATTATATGGGACTGAGTAAGACCATGAAAAGAACCAGGATGGACACAGATTTAATAGTTGCACTTGTTAGTGTCCATCAGGCCCAATCCTACAAACATTGCCAGCCTTGAAGTTACATGTGGGAATAGCCGTCTTAACCTTGATGCTATAAATTGTGAATCAGAAAAAATGAAGTGCTTAAACAATCACAGTCTGAAATTATTTTATTATGGAGCTTCTAAACTCAAAGAAGCATCTTGTTGATGGCAATAAGCAGAAGAGTACCACAGCAGTGACAAAAAATCCAGTTAAATGTAATTTACACGTGACTGGGGAAACTCACAATTAACGGTCAAGCAGGAATTTTAAAGAATTAAAGCTATGTGATGCCTAAGCCTGATGTATTCTGATCTCAGTGTGAAAAAGCTGTAAATCTTACCTTTGGATGCGTTACTAGCGTTTAAGCAGACAATTAAAGCATCCATAAGCATATATCAGTTTTCATGTATATAAGCAGTTGGTGAAATATAAACTGAGATCTTTTTATATCATGGAAAACATTGTAATATCAAATGATCAGACACTTAGATTTTTTATGTCAGCAATGACCAATAAACCAGACTTCAGAAAATCTCTCATCTTCCAGTTGTCACGCTAGCAGTAGCTTAAAAATTATCATATCTATAAAGGATGGGAATGAAGCATCATTCTGCTCTCCATTCTACTCATGCTTTTTATGTTAAGTAGTTATTGGATATAAAAAAAAATCCCTGAATTAATCCAGGGAAGAAATATATCTCACTCTTGATATTTCTTCTTACAAATCTTCCTTATTAAAATAATTCTGAAAAATCAAGTTTCTGGCTTTCTTTAAAACAGATGAAAGTGAATCAGCTGTTTTCCATTCATGATTGTAACTGTAGGTAGAAAAATCTGTTTGCTTTTTTAAAATTGCATACTTGCTCAGAAATGAGTCCACACTAGCTGAATGAAAAAAAAAAAAAAAAAAAGGCAAAAAAAAAGTAAAAATCTGAGCCTTTCAATTTACTGGAAATATTTTATAGATCTAATCTTCAAGAACATAACCATCAAATGTGAATTTGAATATGTGGAGCATATATGGTTCTACTCAGAGCATTATTTGAAGCTAACAAGAATTCATGCCCTTTTCATTGGACTCCATAAATTTAAGCTGAGAAAATACAGCTACGAGAACTATTTGAAGAAATGAATATCTGAATGTAAATCCAAGGAGTAATGAGTAGCATGTTGGTAGTAAACCTTTGCTACTTACCATATTTAAAATATATTTCACTCAAATTTCATCTTATTAGCAAAATATGCTGTATTTCTTTAAATTGATGGCAAGAATACTGCAGATCATTACCAAGGACATTATAGTATTCTGTGCTCAATCATGTATGTGTATGAATGCTATTTAAAGAGTTGGAAATGCCAGCAGATAATTTGTTTAGTTACCATTTTCTGAAATGATGACTTTCTCTACTGAAAGAGCCCAATTATAACCACCTGGTCGTATTCACCATCTGCTTCCAAATAAGTTGACAAGCTGAGGAGGCTTACACTTAAAATACTTCATCGGAATGGAAGACTTTTATACAATGGATTACAATAATCCCAATTTAGAATAGAGATCAAAGACTTTGTCATCTGAGGAGATATTTGGATTTTCCCTGTCATGTATTGTGGACCAGGTAAAAGGAACAATAAAAATTGGAGTTTAAATCATTTCTCAAAAATGAGTCATAATCCAGATAGTTGTGTTTATAAATTATGATTGGAAATCAGCCTATATGGAAATTTGATGTCAAAGACGACCCTTTATAAATTTGTCCTTTAGTAGTTTGTTTATATATAATTTGAAAAACAATTCAAATTAAACTTTTTTTTGCATATGTAACTAATTATGAATTGCAGCTTTTTTATTTTTCAATTCTTTTTAGACTTTAAATTTGCCAGAAACGAAAAATCATCATAATTACTCTGTACAAAACTTTTCCGCTTCTGTGTATACTTAGATATGAATATCTGTTATTGAACATAAGCATTTGTTCAAAAAATACATATAGTATTGTTTACAAGTCTCAATTCAAGAAAATCAAATGGATAGAGTTTTTAATATCTGTTCAGTACTCTCTACTACTTAATTTAATTGAGGCTTTGCCTATCTCAGAATGTATGTACATGAACTGAACTGCAGTGTAGCTGAATTACTCCACTGGAAATTCTTAAGCTGGGCAGAAAATTCTCCCTGGCCCATATATTTTCAGTCATACAAGAAAAAAAATGGAGGAAGTGAAGGTCTGGAAAATTGCAGACTGAGTTTTGTTACAGAAGGTAGGAGTTATTTAGAAAATTAAATGTAACATGATTGAATAGTGAGCTCTAGTTTGAATCATTTTTAGTTGTTGAAAGCTTTAAGCCCAAAAATATTATCCATCTACAGCTGCAGTGATCCTGCAAGCCAAATTCCTGTATTCCACACATTTTTGCTGTAATGTGTTAAACTCTTTCTGTTGAATTAATATTTTTTTCTCACAAGAAAATCTGCCATCATATTACATAGTTGCATGTTTGTGCCTTTATATTAAAAGTGAAGTTAGTTATATTGGTCCACAATCCACCACTTCACTATTTCCTTTGAGCTTCATATCTCTGGTGTCCTCAAACACTAAATACAAATAAACAAGCAAAAATAAAATATAAAAACAGTATTTGGTATCTGAGCTTACTGAAATATACATGCATTTCATGTTTGACGTAAAGCTCAGTTCCATTCTAGCATTTACATGAAGATATCCATCCAGCTACATGAACATTTAAATGACTATATATTTTCAGGAATAATCCAAATGCCATTCATACTATGTTTAAAATTAATTGAAATAAAAATGTATTTTTTTTATTTTTAATTATAATTTTTACACTGATCTGATGCCTGTCATAATTTTTAATGGACAAGAATAGCAGTCTCAAGACTTGAGGTTTACTTCAGGCATCTGTCATAGAGGACTATCCTATGAGTTGAGAACAGAGAAATCTATTTCTCATAAAGCTATTTAATTAAGAAGAACATTTAAAAATTAAAACTATTAAGAATAGTGATTGCTTTACTAATATGGGGGTGACTATGTAAGGAAATTAAGTAGTGTTAATATGGGAGTAATTACAGAAGAACTGTAATAAACTTACTGAGAACTAATCAGTGTTCCTGAAAATATTTACAGACTGACTGACTGATTTGAATTATTCTGTGGTTTATATTTTTGCTTTATTAAAGCTGTATGGAGAATAATTCAATTTTGGAGGATTCTAATTCCCTTCTTATTCTCTTGCTATTACTGCTTCATACTGAAAAAACCCCAAGTGAAGCTGTTTGAAACACTTTTTTTCAAAATCAAGTCTGCCCAAATGATCAGGTTTTTAATCAGGCTTTACTCAAAATAAGTAAAAAATACTACCTGAAATTTCATAGATTTTCAATAGATACTATTCCACAAACATTTCAGTTTTTACACAATAGCTGAAATAGATTAACAGAAATGTATCCCACGTTCAATCTTTTCATTTTCTCTTGGCAGAGTAGTTCCTGATCATTGTCTAGGAGGAAAAGCAACAATGAACCGAAGATGAAATAATTGTTCAAGAGGAAAGATTCTGAACAGAGAAATGGGTATGTTTAAGCAATAGTTTGAGATTTTTTCCAGCAGGAATCATGAAGAATTACAATCCAAATCTACAAATATTTTGCATTAACTCAAGATTTTGTTTTCTTTAGATGATGTTTTTACCACCCAGCTTCATCAGGCTCTAGCTGCGTGAGGATCTAGTTGCTGCATCACTAACTTTTCTTGATCCACCATTTACTTGCAGCAGCTGTTGCTGTTGCTGCTGCTCTCTCTTCAGTGTCTCAGTGGTAATGCAGCATGTGCTTCTTACAGTCTTGGGGACCCTATTACCAAACAATGAATGTGATTGCAAACACTGATTTAAGTTTTCCAAAACCTGCTAGTTCAGAATAGCTGAAAAAGGATTCAGGATGCTAGATATATTAACAGATTCAACTAGACTCTGCCCAATATATTTCCACCAATCTGCCTTCATCTACCCTCCCTCTTCCACATTTTTCCTACTCCTTGTTTCTGCTGTCACCAATAGAACACGTATTTTTAGCATCTCTATAAAAGCAGATATTTTAAAGTCATAAGGGTAATTCTCTGTCTTGACATGGTGACATCTACCCTCTCTGTTGGTCTCATGAGACTGTTGTTGACTCAAAGTTATTCACATTTTTTCATAAATGAATCTGCTAGATAATGCCAGTATGACTGCAGACTCAGTTCCACTGCTGCTTCTTCAGTACCTTTGCCACCCCATCCTGCTGCAGCACATGTCACTGCTTCTATGAGAGTTCACTGCACGTCCAGCAGTTCCCAAATTACCTCTCGTGTTAGAAATAAGGAAACCTGGAAGACTCATGCTCTTGTCTGGTGTTAGTTCATCAATACGGCACCTGTTATTACCAAATCCAAACCAGCAACTGGCAAATAATGAGCATCTCTTCAGCCTCTACATTTTAAACTATAAATTGCTCCAAAGTAATTTTATCTGGTTTGATACCCATTATGCACTGTGCATTTGGTTTTTAATAGAGCCTCATATGGTTCATTGCTTACTGTAGAAGTGTAATCATATTTTTCGGCCCTTCTGAGTAAGGCAGTACCAAAGACACAAAGACCAGACCTGGAAAAATGAATTCTGGAGCTGCCAAATGGAATTTTTGGGATTGCAGGGCTGGGATTTAAAATACAGCTGAATCTGGATTCCCAGCTACAGGCAGAAGCTTCAGTCCAGTGACTGCAAAAAACTGCACTGTTAGATTTCAGTGACATCAGCAAAGAAGGAAAAACAAAACAAAACAAAATACAGAGAAATTTTTTAATGATTTGCATCTGCTACCTATGAAATTTCCCAGTGCAGGCAAACAGCTGTCAACAATTTACATAAAACATTCAGCCAGGATATCCCTTGTGATTTTACGCTTCTGGTTCACACAGATGAGTGAACTAGGCTTATTTGGCACAGGTAGCATCCATGGCTTTACTTGGACTTCTGCTCCCGTTCTTTTTTTATGTGTACATTTTGCTTTTGCAAACACCAAACAAGAATTGGACTCCTGCTAAAGAAGAGTGACTTAAGACCATTTGTCCATGAAAAACTTATTCCCTGGCCATCTGGCATCTCCTTAGGTGATAATTAAAGATCTTCTGGTGATATATGGGTTTCCATTTGTGAACTTTAGAATCCATGGTAATAAAAATATGTGCTCTGCCAAGTAACAATGGCTCAATAGTTCCATTAATCTTGTCTGGCCCAGCATCACAAATATACACATTTGCCCATTTGCTCTAGGAAGGAGAAGTGAACTGGGCCCCCATATATTTTTCTAGGCCACCTGGCTGTGGTTGTAGCTATCCACAGAGACAAAAAATGACCTATACAATGGTGGATTACCAGCCTTTTTACTTACTGAAGCATGCCTGTTGAGGAGTCTGAATATGTAGATGTGTGTCATCAGTATAGTCAACACAGCTGGAGATTCGCTTGGGCAAAGCCTGCTATGGTATTGCATGCCACTACTGAAAGGTAACACAGAACAGGACCAGGAGATGTTACTTTTTTTCTTGAACTGATTATCAGCAGAGCAATGGAAGTTGAAAGTTTCCAAATGCACCACTTAAGGCTTCTTCTTGACAGCCACTGTTATTGCTGCACTGGTCGTTTTCCATTTCTCATCTACAGAAGATATTTTTTCTTATCCTGCAGTTTTTCTTCTGCTTACAGTTTCCCCATATTTTGTATAGTGATCATGCACCATGAGGCATCACTATTCTAATAAAACAGATGCTGGAGAAAAAGTGTAGTAGTTCAGCTTCATTTTCACTTTTTTTTTTTTTTCCCTCTTCTTTTTAACAAGTACAGGCCATCCAGTTTGGGCTACCATAAATTAATCTGCACCTGTGCCCCTGGCTCTGAACAGATAAGTTCAGGCTTAGTGCAGCAACTTTTCTTACAGCACTGCCACTGGTAGATGCTGCTTGCTGTTGCTGCTGTTGACATGGTTGCCCAAGGCAGAAGATAAAGATGTCGTACTGATATTACTGTGCTGCAATGCAGCTGTGGATTAGTCTCGCTTTGGGGTAGAGCTCTGATTTTATAGGGGTGGACCTGAGAATCAGAGATGCCAAACAATACTTTCAAAATGGTGATATAAAATATCTGTCATACAAAATCCCATCAGAAAAGCAAGAACAGCTGAATACAATGCAATGCAAGATGCAAGGCAGCCTATTTTGTGGTGTATACTCACAAAATGAACTCCTCTACTTTCTTGCCAGTTCAATGGTTCCTGCTTGTAAGACTTGTCATGTACCCATGCTGTTTACAGTCTCAGTTTTCCACACACTGATAATCTCTAATGCATATATCCAGTACTGATTATCATCAAAGCAAAGTTTTGTTCTCCACCACATCCTTTTCAGATTTGTCTGGTACTGAACTGCTTCCATCCTTCTATTGTTTCCTATTATGTATCTTTATGGGATGCTCTTGGTTTCAATTTCAGTTCTTTAATGTCTAACCTTTTAAAATAAATATGCAGTATATTTATGTCAATTTTTTTCTTATGGTAAAACAGAACATCTTTAAATTAAGCTTTCTTTTTTGTATTTTAGAAAGTCTGTTTTCTGACACATGTTTTCATTTCCATCAATTTTTAATAGGATTCAAAATTCTGTTTCAAAAAATTCAAATACTGTTTTCAATATTCAAAGGTTGTTTTGTGTGTCCTTTTGAGATAGTCCTCCTGAGATAAACAAATGCTTCATTTATTTATTGTAGCATAGGAAAGATGAAGTACTACTCAAATTAGTAAGATATAAGGGCCTGAGCCCCCTGTGCTGCTTATACACATTCTTATTAGAGCTACCCCAATCATGTTTTCAGAGGAAACATGCTACCCTAGAATGTGGTATCTGGTCTGTCCAATGTCGTGATCATCCCATGTTTAGCCTAGAGGATTTTTGCTACAAATTCCATCCAACTCTGGATCACTTAACATCAGAACCCTTTAGAAATTACCCCAAGACTCCCATGCAGGTGAGGCTAAAGGCTGCACTGAGTGCTGTGATCACAACACAAGTCAATGCTCTGCTAAAGGTGATCACAGAATCATAGAATAGTTTGGACTGGATGGGACCTTTAAAGCCCAACCTCCCTGCAATGATCCGGAACATCTTCAAGTATATCAGGTTGCTCAAAGTTCCATTTGACCTAGCCTTGAATGTTTCCGGGGGTGGGGCATCTATCACCTCTCTGAGCAACCTGTTCCAGTGTTTCACTTCCCTCATTGTGAATTTTTTTTTTTACTTATATCTAGCCTGAATCTAACTTCTTTTAATTTAAAACCATTACCCCTTGTCTTATTGCAACAAAATCTTTTCTTCCTGTTAACAGGCCTTCAGACTATTTTTGAGTGGTATTTTTCCACTCACAGTGTAAATATGGATCAAAAAAGACCCAAAGCTTACGTCTAGCCTAACATATTTGACTCCATGAAGTGTTATAACAGGTCACTAAAAGCTGTAATGTTTAAATCCTTCTCCCTTATCTTGTAGCCTCAGGAGATACTTACATCTTTTTAAACCTGACATATAGTACTTTGGATGTGTTTTGTCAAAAGCAATTTTAAACATATATTAACCAAGAGCAGGTTTGTTTGGTTGTTTTTTTTAAATCCAGAGTATACATTATTCTTTAGAGATGTTTCCATTAGAATGGGTGTCATTTCTGTTCTTAATGCTCCTGGACAGGAGTCAGTTTCAGTCTCTGAGAGATGCAGTTGTATTGGTGCACTGCCTAACATGAAAGGGATACTCATCTGGATAGTTTACTCATGTCCAACAGCATCTGTCCACAGAACAGTACAAAAATGTGTCAAAACTCCTCCAGTCTTCTTGCTGATTCCTAGTGGACCCAGCAGGATGATTGTATGTATGTTCATTGTCTTAGACGATAGTACTGAGCTGATAATTGTTGTATTTATGTTTTCCCTAAATACCAAATTCTGACTTCAGGGCCTATTATTAAGTCTGAGAAAATTTAAATGAGGATATTAAAAGTTTGGAATAAGTGAGCTATGAGACCCTCAGGATCTCCACAGTGTGCTCTCAGAAAGCTAATCCTAAACAGCATTAAATTGCTCTGCCATCCTTGAGGACTTGTATTCTTTTTATTTCAAGCATGCTAATTCACCACCATTCTCTGAATACATAGACTTGCTATAGTGCTGTGATTTAGTATATCTGTCTCATTAACAAAAATGAGCACAATTTTTCCTTCAATCTCCATAAAAACACCAGTGACTGTGTTAAAATATTAAAATGCATTTTTATTACATTTCTTTAATCTAAAATAAATTCGAGACATAGAAGCAACTATCATTTTTTTAATTATTTTTTGCAATATGGCATCCTTCCAAGCTTTCTTTGCTAGATATACTGATTTCAAAGATTGTTTTGTTTTAAAGAGAAATGCATAGAACATTGATCTGAGAACAGCCCTTGAAAAATTAGTTCATTTATTGTTTTGTTTTGTTCATAAATCAAACTAGAAAAAAACCCCAGCATTATTAGAAAGGTATTTTTTATATATGACTGTTAATATAATGAAAATTATTATTTTAAGACTTTCATGTGATAAACATGTAAATTATGATAATGATAGTTTCTGTAATACAAAAAAGTAAACGTAAATGCCAACCACCCTGCCTTTGTCAGGATATTCCCATCCTAAAGATCCCTGTACATGGAGCTACTTTTCAAAGTTTCAGTGAGATCTTTCTCCAGGTGGGATAAAGGAAGACTTTTTGTTTAAAGGTCTTCACCAGTGTCTATCTGATCCTAAAAGTATTTTTGAAGCAGAATTGTCTGCATTTTTTATTAACAGTAGTCAAAATCATACTTTTGCTTAATTTATTATTTACTTGAAATACTTATAACTCTTTTCAAGGTTTAGATTATCTGTTGGAAGTTTTCTTTATTGTTTGAACTCAACAGGTGTTGTACCATGATATCATGGAGCTATCTTCAACAGAGGTATGATAGTGAGGCTCAGAGAAGGATATGGGCAATATACATTACCATTGTCTTTTAAATAGCATGTTACTTTGGATCTACATTGTGAGTATGACTTTCTTAACAAGCTAATCACACTCTGTAATTTCAGGTAAATAAGAGTATTCCTTGCAAGTAGCAACTGTACTTCACCCACAAGAAAGCTGAAATTCAGTCCTGTGTTTCTCCTGTATACTCTTTAAGTGCATTGGATGTTCCAAATAGGTACCATTTAGGTTTCAGGAATGAAAAAAGCTTTTGACTATCTCCTTTCATGTAAGACTCTAAGTCATTCATTATATGTCCTTTGGATAGTCACTAAGGCACATTCAGAACACATAAATTTAATCTTTCTCTCATATTCTAGAAATACAGTTATTTTTGTAGTAATGGAGAAGTGTGATTACTTTAGTGTAATACTAGAAATATAAATACAACATTTTCATTTTAAACATTTCAGACAGATTATTCTATTTGAGGTCCTTTCATTGATTGGCTAGGAAAGGTCCTGGATTTTAGTACACTGTTTCTGCTGTTACAAGAAATTGATAATGTAAATATGATACATTGTTTGAATACAGAAAAACATACTGAAAGTCCCTTTTCCTTGACCTTAAAAGGCACAATTTCTGTTTTATTGCCCTGAAATTTAAATTTTTGCCCTCCCAGTACGCATATTGAGTATGAAGGTCAAAGTCATATTCTTAAAAGTATTGAGCTATTGCAACAACTGTTTCTTTATGTCTAGATACCTAGAACTGTTTGCCAGGTATGTGACCTAGGTTATACAAATATTGTATGAATACCTAAGGATGGGATCATCAGGTCTCTCACCAGTAGTAAAATTGTAATGAAGCCCCAGAGCAAATATTCCTCTAGTTGGGATGCTTAGAAAGCTCTATCTGCTTTAGAATCAGGACTCATAAATCCCATTTGTACAAATAAACTATGATAATTAAAAGTTCCAGTTAGCATACTTATTTTATTTGTATTTATTTTTAAAGTACACCTATTGTAGTACATTATTATAATTTATATCACACAGAGATTTTCTGCATTGGACAAGATATTACTCCTATCAATTATAGTAGCTGAATTAATCATAGAGTTGGTCTGACTTTCCAGCTAATAACAAACTTCTGTTTATTTTAATATCTTCCTGATATTAAGTTGATATATCAACTCTGACTGAGTTGATTCTTTTCCAGTCTATTTTCCTCTGGCCTTACAATGAATTACTACCAACATCCTGTTTCCCTCTTGTTTAGAGACAAAGTGTGGTGATCCGTGCATCCATTTCGATGCAGCACACAGATTCTGTCTGATATTATGAGGCTGTTTCTGGGCAAGGCTGTTTCTGGGCAAGGCTGTTTAATGCAGGTGTCTATACATCCAGCTTTGCTGACAAGGACTCTAACTACCTCTATCTATTAGAATGGGTGCAGTGGAGAGGTTTTCTGTTTAAAACAGAACTTTGACCAACCAGTTAATATTCTGAAGAAGGTTGTCAAAATGAGAAGTAGGTTTTCTGGCAGTCTGCAATGAAAAAGTTTGGGGACTAGAAATTACCTAAACAAGAGAAAGGAAATAAAAGATTTATGTCAGAACCTCAAAGAAGATGATGTAAGTATCTGTGCCAGCTTGTGACCTCCCTGCTTCAGTGTCCCTATTCCACTCCACAGTTTCATGTTCCTCTTTTGTATGCACCATCATTACTTTTCTTGTGTGGCTCCTCTCCTAGCTGTTTCCTCAGCTGTCTGAGATCCAAGGCCTACTTCTGATACATCATCACTGCCTAATTTTGGTTCAGATTTCTGAGCAAATAGTTAAGTGGTAAGCTTCATCTGTAAGATATACTGATTAGGGCCATGCAAGGTAAGGAAGGCAAGATTGTGGTTACAGTTAAAAGCTGCAGCCAGGGCAGCTAGCAGCTCAAATTTTTAAAATGAAAAATATTAACTAGTTGCAAAAGCATAAGGGGAAAAAAGTGGGACTTGGAAGACAGCAATTTAAGTATCATCCCACTCCAGGGACAAAGAAAGACCAAGAATTCCCCCTCTGACAGACAATGACCATGCAAACACAGCGCTTTACCAGGAATTTACTGGGGATGGTGAGCCTGTTAAATGCCTAGCCTAGTACCTAATGTTTTATTTCACATTAATTTTTAAGCAGAATTCAAGGAGGATCCAGGGAACTATAGATCAATGAGTTAATCTTTTATATGTGACAGGTAAATGCAAATAATATAGTAAAAAATTGAATGACTGAATCAATGGATAAATATTATGGGCAAGTCTCAGCAATTCTTTAGATTACAGACAACTACAAACACAGCAGTTTACTTGGATGTTTAATAGATATTCAGCAAAGCTGCTCACCAAAAGCTTTTAAAGAAACAAAAGTTCTGTGAGAGAAGAAGGAAGGTCTGCTTGTGTACTGACAACTTGTCCAGAAATTAAGTGTGGGAATAAATAATCAGTTTTCTTAGTGGGGGAAGTAGTCCCAGAGGGATCTCTGTTAGTCATTTTGTTATCTAACATTCCTAAATGATACTGAACAAGGGTTAAGCGAGCAACAGGTCAGAGATAATGCTAAATTACTTGTGACAGTAAACCCACTACCTCTGCACCCATATTTTCACACTACTTAACATTTCACCTATATAGTTGGCTACATTCTCAAAAGAACTCAAGATTTTGATGTGGTTTAAAACCAGTCAACATTTTTCACATAAAAACTAGTTTTGACTGATAAGTCATCTTTCTCCAAGGAGAAACTCTAATCAGAAAAATAAATATTGGTTTCTATTTCCTATTTTTCACAAAAATATTCTGCATGTCTTCTGTAGATTACTTGTAAATACATTAAGATTAATGAAATGCTACAGCTGAATAATAAACAAATAAAAGCAATTTCATTTGGCATCCCAGCAGATGTTCCACTTAGTTAAAAAAAAAAAATTGCCTTGACAGGATAGCTAATAGTTGTTGCTGGGACCTGAGATATGGAAAACCTGAGTTTACAGAATTGTCTTTAGTTAGAGACGTTTGTGCAACTCTTAATACCTCACCTCAATAAATAATTCAACCTGTGTTCAATGATACAGTAAGGACAGGTAAGTAAGGACACTTACAGATAAGTAAGGACACACTGAAGCTCCCTTCAGACGAATGAAGATTCTCAACTTCATTATTATTGACCAAGAATTACCTAATGAAAGCTTCGATAAAACTAGTACAGTTCTGTCAATTAAAAAAAAAAAAAAAAAAAAAAATCAGCTATAGTTTTATCTCTAGAAAATCAAACAGAAGGTGGTAAATGAAAACATCTGAAAATTATTCACAAAGAAATTTCAAAAATAATTTAAAGCAAATAAAGCAAAAATTAAGGTGGAATCTAAGAAATGGGTTTGTTTTTATGTTTACAAAATTACATGCTTTTCTTTTTACTACTGATTTGCTGAGTATTGTTCTCAAACGTTCACAGTACACCTCAACTGTTATTGACTTTAGAAAAGCATCTATCCTTGGAATTATTTAGAATATTTCTGCAATTGGACTCAGTTTTTAAAAACTAAGGTTTTCTAAATAATAATCAAAAAGTTCTAAGTTAGAGATAATTTGAGAGTCTTTGATTTAGTATTTGCATTTTACAAATGGAGAATAATACATGCACAGGAAAATTCAGGCCTCAAGGCTGCTTTTAGATGAGTTGAAACTTCTGCTTAGTCCTATGATGCAAGATCAAGTTCTGAGTTAGCGTTGTTTGTGAACTTTGTTAGTGACAACACTTACAGATTTTACCAAAGGCAGGGGGAGGGTGGGTGAGGATGTGGGGAGGTGGTGTTTGCCCTTAGAGTGACTTTCTGTTCTCTAAATATAGATTTAATGTATGCTTCAAAAAACGTTTATGCTTATCTCACCTTTCTCTCAAGTGAATGTTTTGATGGACTTGTCTTGAATCTCTATAGCTCAGCAACAGCAAGTTAGAGTGCTAACAAAGGTCAACAATGGTAACAGCCTAATGATGCATAATCCATGAAATTGATGCAAAAATTTTATTTCAGTGAAAGGTATATTATACTGTTATTGATGTCATATATTTGATGTTTCAATAACAGAATAATGATTACAGCATCACAACTGAGTTAGATAATTGTCTGATTCACATTTAGCTGATTCACATCACCAGAACTTATCATAAGATAAATAACTTGATAAGCTTCAAATAATGTTTTAAGTTTCAGATCATTATCTTCAGGAGCAATATGAGTAACATTATTAAAACAGCTGAATTCTGAACAAAGGTACTATAGACTTACATCCTGGTTTTTCCTGAACATTGAAATCATCACCAGCAGTGCCTTGAGGTTATTGCACTTGACTGGCACTCAGCAAATTCAATTTGCAAGTTTGACAAACATTGTGATTACTCAAGAATTCTGATTTCTAATCCTGGTTTTGACACACTCTTTGGACACTTGCTTCTTTAAGTGACCCTGTCTCAGTTTCATTTTCTGTATAAAGGGGGTAATAGCAAAACTTCTACATCTCATCTCATAACTAAGTAATGATGGCAAAGTAACTTGAAGATAAAATTAATTATTTAAGTATTTTTAATATAATAAATTAAAATTTTAGACAACTGTGTTTGGCAGCTCATTCTTGTGTATGCCTCAGTTGGACAGCTAGTTCCCATTTTAAGATTTTAGGAACAAATTTTCAGAACAGGAAATTAGATACAGGACATTTATTAGTATAAACATAGAATTTCTTTTTACAAAATAGGCTTTTCATCTAGAAATTCATGCATTGTGAATTTTTAATTTAATGTAATGTATTCAGTGAACTACTTGACGCTTGCTGAATCAATTTAGTTTGAACTTAAAAACAACACAGGGCAAAAACTATGAAGGGAAAAACTGAGAAAGGAGGAAAAAAAAGATTGTGTTGTTAAGTTAGCCAGATTAGAGAGCCGAAATTCTGAGCTCCAGCTGATGTAAATGGGATGCTTTTCCATTGCTGTAATTACATTTATGAGCAAAAAGAAGAGCAGAAAGAATTGTGGTTTTTATTTTGACTGTATTTTGGTCAGATTTGTCAGGGTGCCATGAAGAATAACTGGGAGCTGGGGCCAGGAGCTGGGAGAAATGGGAGCTCTGCAGGGCAGCACCTTACAGCTAGGGCATGTTCCACCACCCCCAGCAGGGTGCAGGAAGGAGGATCGTTGTTCTAGACTTGCTGGCTACAGTCTTGCTATATCCCAGAGGATTTTGTTGACTGCCATTGCTGGAAGAGTGAGCTGCTGCCTTATGTTCAACCTGTAGTCTGTTAGAACTTCCACATCCTGTTCTGCAAGCTTTTTTTGTCGAGCTGGCCCCTAACCTTTGTGTGTGTTTATCCCATCCCAGGTGCAGGACTTTGTATTTGTCTTTACTGAACTTCAGAAAGCTCCTGTCAGCCTGTTTCTTCAGTCTGTCAGGTTACTGCAACTGTGCTTTCCAGTATGGCCTCCTTCACCAAATTAGTGTCATCTATAAACTCGTTAAAAGTGGTTTTATTATCCAGGCCATTATTAAAGCGTTAAGCCTTCTCAGTTCCAGCATCAACCCTTGAGGAACACCACTAGTGAGCAGCAGCTAAAAGTTACCAGTTAGACTTCATATCACTAACCAGAAACATGAGGTCCAGTTTTCCAGTCAACTGATAGTCTGCCTAGCCATCTAACATCAGAATTTACTAGTAGGCAGATTACCTCTATAATAGGATAGCTGGTCTCTATGTCCATGATATCCATGCTCTGCTTGCAAGCTCTTCACATTCTTAACTAGAGTATGAGCTTGAGACTGCAGAAATAAGGACAACATAGTGATGGCATACCAAGCATACACAGTTGTATTTAATCTTTAAGTGATTGTGTGTAACAGAAATACTACTGCCCTCTGTAATGACTGTAGTATCTGCTTTTTCTGTGATCTAACGCAATATAACTAAAGATAACCGATGAGAATATTGTGTATGATCAACATGTATATGAGCTCAAAGCAGCTAGATAAATTAAAAAAGGAAACTTTGATCAGAGATGTTACATATAAAACATTGCTTTTGGCTTAGGAAGTCCCTGAAACATGAATTGGTGGCAACTGGGAGAGAAAAGTAGCATTTCACACTTTTGTCTATTTCTATTTGAATATATTGCAAATCACTGTAGGATACTGAGGTAGAAGGACCACCAGTCTGGCTTTGTGAGACAATTGTGGTTTTGTTTGTTTGTTTGTTGTTTTCCATGGGGTCTTGCCTTCTCCTCTGAACTTCAACAATGCTGGATGAAAGATGAAGGTCTTCATCATTTTTAACCTTTAAAAATCTCAAGACGTACTTTTTACCTTACATTACTCTTCTTGCATCAGAGCATTTAGTGGCATAGTCATACAAATGTTTAAGTATTTTTAAAAGTGTTCCCAAGCTATTTGCTATGTTAAGCATGAAAAAAAAAAAAAAGCTGCATGCTTAGAGAATCACTTTTAGCCATTCATGCTTGTCCTGGGTTCAGCAGCAGCAGTCATTTCTTCTCCTTCTTAGTAGCTGGTGCAGTGCTGTGGTTTTGACTTTCGGCCTGGGAATAATACTGATAAAGCCGACGTTTTCAGTTGCTGGTCAGAATGTTTACCCTGACCAAGGACTTTGTGAGTCTCATGCTCTGCCAGGGAGCAGGAGAAGCCAGGAGGAAATAGGGACAGGACACCTGACCCAAACTAGCCAAAGAGGTATTCCATACCACAGCACGTCATGCCCAGGGATGTAACTGAGAGTGACCCAGAAGGGCACAAGCTGCTCAGTCGGATTTGTTTTCGGCGGGTGGCATCGTATTCTCTTCCCTTGTTATTTACTTTATCATTATTATTATTGGTGGTAGCAGTAGTGATTTGTGTTATACCTTAGTGACTGGACTGGTTTTATCTCAACCCGTGGGAGTTACATTCTTTCAATTCTCCTCCCCAACCCTCCGGGGGGGGGTTGGGGAGTAGAAACTGCGTGGCTGACTTGCTGACTGGCTTAAACCATGACAATGCTCTGCATGGGTTTAAACTACTCTTTCCCCCCCTAGTCACCTGAGCTAATGAAATTTGAAAAAGTACAGATTTAGCACTTCATTTTACCTGTTTTTCTAGTTTATCCCTAATACTGTGTCAGTAATCTTTAACACTATTTTTATTTTCAGTTCACATCTTCTTTTTCTCATGACTTTTTATTTGTTTAAATGATTGTTTAAATGGTGAAAAGAAATTAATAGACTTTATGAAAGAAAAATTAATAGATCAAATGAGATGATATCCTCTTTTATGTAGCACATGCAGCTTATTCCAATTATTCCTATTTTGAGACACATAGTTTCTTTGGCACTACCACATTTCCCAGAAAGGCATTAAGCACTGATGCAACGATTTCTAGGGAACAATCTACACATTTTGGAGGTTCAGGTGTTTCAGTATTCTTTATTTTCTGAATATGTGCCTTTTGTCTAATATTGGCTGCCTTTGTATTTCCATTACTCCTTCATATGCCTGATGGTGTAGTAATTAAATAATAGTGCAACATTCACGCAGGTCAATGCAGCATTTGTAGAATTACATGTTTTCTATCCAGAAATGTCTCCTAAATCAATACAGCCAGAAAAGCAAAGCTAAAACCTCATATTTTATCTTTTTTTGTTGAAAGGCAAACCAGGAATGTAAGCAGCTCCAGTATCAGCATGGGTAAACGAACCCCTACAATCTCACACTCATGCCACTTGTGTTGTTTGCAGATAGCATGCTTTCTGAATCCCACACCTGGCAAGCACAGCACTACTTGAAACCCAGGACTCACACCATGGGGACTAATAATGTCTGATCTCTGCAATGTAGACCATGTTTCTGTACAACAAGATAAAAATAGCAGAGGCCATCTCAGCTGCCATGGGAAGAAGCTCTCAATGGTTTCCCCTTCTGTTAGCTATACTTGTTACAAACACCCCTGATGCTGTTTCCCAGACTGAGAAACGTTGCTGTGCTGTGCTGGGACTACAGGCAGTGCCAGTCCTGCATCCGTAATTACATGGGACAGAGTTTTTATCTCTCAGTTACTTCATTCTAATTCCTCACTGTGACAGATTACACAGAAACCATTTGTGAGTACATCTGAAATCCTCCCATTGCATCTGGAAACATGAATATTTGACATTGTGTTTTGGGAGAAATAAAACCTATGTTATTCCTGGCAAGTTCTTGCTAGTTGTATTTATTATGTGAGCATCCATTTCGTCCAAATTAGCTAAGATAAATCACAAATGTTTCAGTCTTTTATGTGGTTGTCCTTTATTTTAAGCTTAAACACAAAATTTACAAAATTGTGACTTGGGCAACCATTCAGGACTGTAAGCGTTACATCTCATAATTTTAATCCCTTATTAGTGCTAAGCACTGTAGCACTGCAACAAGGTGACAATGAACCAGCAGCGCACCATAGTAGCAATTAAGGCCAACAGTATCCTGAGCTGCATCAGGAAGAACATTTCCAGCAGTTCAAGGGTGATTCTTTCCCTCTGCTCAGCACTGGTGAGGCAACATCTGGACTGCTGAGTCCAGTTTTGATTTTCCCAATATAGGAGAGATATGGACTTACTTGGTCAAGCCCAGTGAGGGGCACAAAAATTATTATGGAACTGAAGCATCTGTTATATGAGGAGAGGCTGAAAGAGCTGCTGAAAAGATAGCTCAAGGGGGATCTCATTAATGTATATGAATACCTGATAGGAAGAAATGAAGGTACAGCCAGCCTCTTTTCAGTGGTGCCCAGTGACACAACAGGAGATATGAAAATCCATCTGAACACAAGAAAACTTTTTTACTGTGAGAGCCACGGGAACAGGTTGCCTTAGAGAACCTGTGGAGTCTGCATTTCTAAAAAAAAATCAAAATCTGACTTACACTTGTTCCTGGGGCAGCCTTCTTTAGCTGACCCTGCTTTAAGCAGTGGTTTCGGAATAGCTGATCTCAGGAAGTTCTTTCCAACTTAACAATTCTGCAATCCTGTGATCTCAGCACTATTAAGTACCCATCGAGAGGGTATTTCTATCTCTACTGAAAACCTGTTGGTTGATAACCTTTTATTCCTAGTGTCTTCCTTCTGATAACTAAAACTGGTGGCCGTCTCTGTGGGAAAAAGAAATCTTTAAGAATTCTTCACTTTCTTGTTAGAGGAGATTCCTTACCTAATTTCCCTTTTCCTCTGACCCTTCTCTCTGTTTAGACTTGTTCATCACCTTTTCCTTGCAGTCTCCCGTTAACCATGTCATGCTTGCACCTCAATTACGAGTTCATCTTTGCTTCATCATGAAGGGTCACACATGGTCACAGACTGTCTAGAGTCCACTAGAGTCTATGTTATATAAAAAATCTACCAAATATAATTACTTGCATGGTACACTGGTCCCATCCTTCTGTTTCTTTTTCAAAAATATTCAGCATTTTAAAGCAAAATTGCAGTATTTTTAGTTTATTAATTTATTCTTTATAAATCAACTTAAGCATAATTTACCTCATAATTTGATTTGAAAAAATAAAAAAACCCAATACTGCAAACCTAGAGTTAGGTTAGACATAAGCACAAGCTTTTTGTCTTGGTGATATCCAAACATAGAACAGAGAGGAGTAATTCAGAAGAACCTGTTGAAATGCTATAGCCTGAATTCTGGGTGAATTCAGACAGGCTACATTGCTATAGTGCTTAGTACTTATCTTAAAATTCATGACTATTGAGAATTCTATTGAAGAGAGTTCAAAGAACAAAATGGGTAACTTCTGAAATGTCAAACTCTGATTGAAACAACAGAACTGATTTTTCTCAATTTACTACAGCAAATTCCTGAAGTTTCTTTATATAGTCTTGTCATCACTTTTTGTGCTAGAATATTTGATTTATAAACCTGCTGAAATTCACAAATATTTAGAAGTCACAGCATATGTTACTAAGTTTCGAGCTTTTTAAACAAAGTATTTTTAGCTTGATTAATTCGACACAAAGGAAGGATTTTTCAAATATCATCTGTAGAAAAGTCACAGAATGACTGCCTGGTAAGGCGCTTCAGAGAAGCTTATTTCTGTGTGATGAATCTGATGATATTTAAAACAATTTGAGATGTTTTAAAATAGTTAGGTCTTAATGTCCAGACTTATTCATGAACTTTGATGGATGTACGATAGGATTACCAAAACACATGTATCTTTCAGATTTGTTATTTCACAGGATTAGCAAATTTTTTTTATATATTTAGCTTAGAACACTGAGAAAGCTTAACCATATTCAAAATGACAATTAGAGCAACATTAACAAACCCTTCTAACATGCCATAAAGTCATAAAAGCAGGAGAAGCACTTATTAATGCACATTATTAATGGGGTTCTCCAGGTTAATCTAATCATATTCATATACTCTATTACATTATCCAAAGTTCTCAAATTAACCACAAGTAATTTAATATACTTGAATCATATGTCTACAAGCATTGCCAAAATCCATTTGTTAAATTTGCATTTTCTTCACTGAATATGGGGTTATAAAGGGCAATATGTTAGAAATATGCTTTAGAATAAAATCTTCCTTTGGAATGTCAAGTAGATACAAACCAGAGATAACATCCTGTCTCTGTATTTTAGATGATGAATTCAAAAGCATGGTGCTGCAACAGGGCAAAAGTACTCAGATCACTGATGAAAAAGTTCATGTCAAAAGGCTTGCTTAAACCTTATAGGCACTGACCTGCAGTGACAGCAGTTATCATCAGCTCTTCCTGTATCTTGCAGGGTGGAACAGAAGAGATCTTTCCTCTAAGTAGAACTTTATCATCATTTTACAGCATACCAAGGGAACATATTACTTGCTATCAGCACTTGGGCATACAGCCTGTGTGTTTGGCAATATGTCACTGAGAAGCAGATATCTAATTAGGCAAAAAGAGTTCATGCTAAAAAAAAAATAAATTTAAGAATATTTTAATAACTATATAGCCATATATGCATCTTCTATACCTTTATCAGCATTAGACCTACCAAGATGGAGAAGACAAACAGAGAAACAGAGAACCATTCAGTTTGGAAGGGACCTCTTGGTAGGTTCAACCTCGCAGCTCAATACATCTATTAATATAACAGCCACAGTGGTCTTCCCATCATTGTTTCTGCACAACTCCAACCTTCTCACACCATTTTCTTCATTTTTGTTATTATGATTGTGTAGTTGTACAGTATGGTCAATTTATAATCCATTATCACCCAATATTTACCTTTTCACATTGATGTCATCCCTTATATACTGAATACAATCTTTATGTCAGCTTTTAATCTCTACTTGTTTCCATCTAAATCCTTCTCAAAGATCTGTAATGTCTACCAGAATATTATATAGCAAATTGTAGACACATAAATAAATTTCTGAGATATCTTCTTTCTTCTTTCCTGAGTTTAGAAGTCAAAAGTGGAAAAACAGACCTCAATATGCTGCAAAGGAAACTAAGATGCCCTTATGTTTTTTCACCTACATGAATATTTCTTGTGGGCATCCTTGCTGGATTCTTGCATCAAAAGAGCATTAATTCCTTGATAAACATGAAATGAACTTTCAGTTCATCTGACTACTGCTCACAAAAGGTAGAAGTCCACAAAAGTTGTTTGTAAATATTACCAAAAAAAAAAAATAAGTACAGCGCATTTCCATCCAATAACATATGAACAATAACTCATGCTAAAATGGGAGGTTATGTTGCACCTGTTCTACAAAAGCTGCATTAGATATCATTCATCTTGAAAATGATTTTACACCCAGTTAGCACGATTGGTTGATAAAAGAATGCTTAATAATGCTATCCTTCAGTTTTGTATGTTGTTAAAGACAAATTGATAAAGAAGCTCCAACACTTCCTTGAGAGAATTGCTCCAGGCTACTGATTCTGTCTCAGAACATGATATTTAATCTTCTGTTTAAACCATGTTTTTTCACTAAAGGAAAATTTTGCTGTTTATACATTAATGAAAGATCTGACACAAGTGACACAGGTGTACAGTAATATTTTTTTCTGCAGTATAGTTCATCCTAAAGTGGGACTCAAACAAGAGGATAAGATGTAAAATCAGGTCACTTCAAGTGGAATTAATCTAGCAAAATGTAAATGTCTACATTTTAGATAGTCATCTGAGTCTCCCATTACTTCAGAAAGTAATAGGCACTTCCTAAAACTGTTCTCATACTAATATAGATGTCTAACACGGACCAGAAAAACAGCACTGAAATTGTCCTTGTTTCTTTGCATTTTTACTAGGTTAGATATAGATGAAATGTTACCCAAATTAGGTTAGAGCATTCTGCTCTATGAGGTTCTTTTCTGGTCAAAATTATCTGAAAATCCAGGATCACAGTTGGTGCTTCATAAGGTTTCTCTAATTGTTTTAGGGTACATGTAACTTTTGAAACAACAAAATCTTTGAATTCAACTCATGAACTCTGCTGCTGGAATTTGACTTACATGCTAGTGAAATAAAACAGACACTTTGCCTGTGCTTACACTACTAAAATAAAGCACAGTTGAGCATTGGCTCACACTGTCCATATGTCTTGAATTCTTATTGTGCTTTATGTCACTGCCTTAACATATGGCAACACTTCCTTGGACAGAAACTACACAGCGCTTTTTAGGAATTAGATATTTTGAACGTGTTATTGTTCGGTATGGTGAAGAAACATGTTTAGGCATGTAAACATGAGCAGAGCTATGTCAGATACAGAGCCAAGGAACAATCCCTACTCTGCTTCATTTACTTGTACAGATGTAGCCAAGATCATGCTAAAAGCTGGTTTTCCTAAATTTATAATAACTTTACCACTGCTTCATCAAAGGCAGGATTTTCCTTTTATTTTTTGTCATAAATATGTGCAAATCTTGGTTTCTTTGGGAACTGTACTGTGAAGACCAAAGGCATGCTCTAATTCTACATATTGGAACAAGGGGAGCTTCTCTTCTCTTATACACTCAGCTGGTATAAAATAATTCATGTAATGTCTGTACCATGCAAATATAACAACATCAGAGAAGCCTTTCCTTGTGCATCTTGTTCATTATACATAAGTAATTGCTATTTTGGGATTTATTGAAAAAAAAAAAGACTGAAACCAGATAAGTTTCGAATTATTGCAGGGCAGGTCTTGCATTTATTAGAGTGTGGTTTTATTATATGACCTCTCAAGTCATTCTCACTACATGAGAAAAAGCCCAAGGATTCAAATGCTCTAAACATCCACTCAAAAGAACTATATGAAATTTGTGTTGTATTTAACAAACTCAGACTAGCATGCATATTAGTTTCAAATCTGTTTAGATGGGTGAAGTTTCTGGCACCTGTAGGACTGTTTAGAATATTTAAAAATCCCTTGTATTCAGAACTAAAGTACAAGTGCATCACAGTAACTGCTTAAAATCTCAGCTTTCTAGAAAACAAAATTATTCAGAAAGGTTAAATTTTATTTTTTAGTCCTGAGTTCAATGAATAACACCTCTTTGCTCCCCCTGACCAACCACTTCAGGTTCAGGTTCATTCTTTTTGGGTCACAAATAGTTAAGAACTGCTTCCAAGCTGAAGTCTGAACAGGGCTTTCTAATAGTTTTGCTAAGCATTCACACAGTTAGAACTGTCCCACAGTAAAGCAGAACTAAATTTAGAGAGGGCAGCAGGGATCTTAAAAAGGATATGAAAGGGAGAAAACTCTACATGATCTACTTGGAAGCCGTGGGTGGACTGTAAAAAATTAATGTGGACACAGCATTAATATTTAAGTTCTAAAGATACAATTGTAAGTCATTCTGAGTAAAAGCTAGGATGAACTAGAGTGTTTCACAACTGAAAAGAGCTTTGATAACACACGTCATAACTGGAACTGACGAGTAAAAAACCACTAGATACTTTGTTAGAAATTGCTGGCATATCAAAGTAGTTGGAGAAACTTTTGAAAAACAGGAAAATTCAGACAGTTGGGGAACAGTTCATGGCATTGTCTCATACTCATATATATGTATAAATCTATAACAAATACATGTACAGACATGTTTCATAAAAATGCAATAGTATTAATAAGAATCATGTTAATAGACCTGCAGTGGGTCTGCTACTGAGAAGGGTTAACATAGGGTTAACATAAGGTTAACATAAGGTAAAGCCAAAGCCTTCTGGTCTTTTGGGTCATGTTTTGTACAGCAGCATTATAATCCTCCTATCACATGAGAATTACTGAAGCAGACTGCAGGCCACTAGTAAGAAGTAGACAGCAAGTAAAACACTATACCATATAGAGTGGAGGTAAACATTTACAAGTGTGTGATCTGGGAAATTTACATAATGGAGTCATGTAGCAGCCAGTCAAGACATTTATTTTTTCCATTTTTTTAATCCCAAAAAGAAAAAAAATAAAAAATCCAAACACTGAAAAAGTTGTATTGTTTCTTTGTGTTAATGGAAAGTTAGCAAGGACAATCAAGTAATTCAAGAGCATGTAGGCTGGTTTGAGTGCCAGCCAAAATAATGAAAAAAGAGCTAGGAGATTTAATTAGTAAAACATTAAAGTATTAAATTAGAGCTAATGCTAATCAATCATAGTTTTGCAGAAAATATATCTTGTTAAACAAACTCAATTCCCTTCTTTCAAATTACAAATGTATTTGATAATGGTAACTGCACTGACTAAAGAGCTTTCTGTAAGGTATTCATGACAAAGTACTGTATATTATTTGGAATAAAGATTAGCAGTATTTGAAATCACTGATATAAGGATTTAATGGAATATAAATCAGGTGACTTCTCAGGAATCTGATGATAGTTGAAATACATCTTTTAATGTGAATTTCTACTGACATCCCATAGGCATGGTAACTTCCAACATTGTTCAATATTTAATCGTTGAACTAGAAGTAAACATAAAATCAATGCCGGTAAAATGTGCAGATAAAAAGACTGAATGAAAGATAAATGATGAGGATATACGAGTTGTGGAGCACCAAGCCAGTTCAAGCAAAAAAGAATTCAATAATCAAATTCTGGATCCTACATCTCTGAATAAGAAATGTAGACCATATTCATAGACTAAGATACCATAACTTGCAAAGCAAGTCCACAGTGATACATTAGGCTGTAATAAAACATAAGCAAAAGCATATTGAACTGTGCAAAAGGGAAGAATTAGCATGATTCTTGTCTGTCTGAACAGTGAAGTAGTACAAAGGATGCAAGGATATGCCACCACAACCTTGAAACAGTCTGCACTCTTGTCACATTTGTGGAAAGACATTAAAATATTAGAAATGGATGAATAAAACACCACAAAAGCACACAAGGTTTGTAGGAAATGCTGCAGAAGCATTCTGAGCACCCTATTTTAGTGGAAACAAAACTGGAAGATGGGTGGGTTACAGTGACTCAATGTCATTGTACAAAGAAAATACAAGTACTGTCAGGGTCCTGAATTGCACAGAAAAAGGCATACCAAGAACCAGTAGGTGGAAAGTAAGGCTGGCCTCCTTCAAATTGGAAATCAAATACATCTCTTAAAAAGTGAGAGCAATCCTTTTTAAAGAATAGCAATGTTTCTCTTTATGTCTTGATGTGTATCTTCACATCAAATCAGGCCACAGGTCGTGCCAAAAGAAGTTGTTATGAGAATGAAGCAGCCTGAAATAGGCAAAATATTAGATAATCCAGTAATATCACCCCATCCCAAAAATCTATGAATTTCTTGCAAAAACTCACCCTGGTAGCTGCAGCTTCTAATAATAATACTGTATTTTTGCATATATGTCTTTAGCTTAAGAGGCATTTTCTACAGTTATTTTAAGCATTCCTTCTCACAGAAGTTGTAAGTACAATGGAAATATTCATGTATTTAAAGCTTTCTTCATTCTCTGCCTGATTCTGAGGTCAGATACTGTAGAAGCAACTGCTACAAATTAAATTTCTCTAATTTTATGGAAAGATATGAACAAAAAACTTGTGGCACTTATCCTAGACCAAGAGATCAGCTAAGCTATGTGCAACAGGAGTAATCGCTTTTTCTTAGTGAGATGTCAAACCTTGTAAAACAGCAGACACAGGAGGTCTATTCATTTTTCCATACAGAGGATATTAGCACATATAGTTTCTGTTAGTACAAACAAAACAAGCAGGTAGACCTTCCAGATACTATATTTATGGGATTATGAAGGTCCTTGTTAGTTTTGCATTCAATGATAGCTTTTTTTTTCAGATTTTTTCTTTTGTTGGTACACACAGGAGTCTTTGGATGCAGTTACTAAACAGCATAGCCCTCTATCTCATTTTAATGGTGTTGGTTGTGTAATTAAACACACCTCAGACTTGTTACTAATGTAGTTGAAATACAGACCCAACTCTTGCAGTTAAAGTGATGAACATAATTTCCCATTCTATCCCACTTCTACAATAATATATTAAATTTTGCCTTTTTAAAAATATTTTATTTTGTTCTATCTGGAAAAAGATATCTCAGTAGTTACCTGCCACTCTTTTGCTAGAACAAACAACTCCCCACTGAGGTTCTATGATTTTCATTTATTAAACTGATGCAGTGTTAGTTAACAGGCAAAACTATTCCACTGCCACTTATCACTTATTGTCATAAAACTTCAAACATTAATTCTGAACATTATTTCTAGGCTAACATTGGAATCAAGAAATGGTTCAGCAAGAGAAAAGCAAAGGTAACAGGGAGGTTTTCCCAAAGCTGATCCAATATAAACTGGTACACACAGGAAAATTGTGCTTGATCAACAGCCATACTCTACTGCAGTGAATAGCAACTTCTAGCAGTCATTTGATCATAGCAAACCTTATTTCCTCCCAGCAGACTATTCTTCACTATTGCTACATTTCATAATCAAAATAGCTTAATGATTAAAGGGAGCTATTTTTCAATTCTGACATACAGAAGTTTTTACTATTCATGTAAGAAGCAGCAGTTATTGCTGCACCAATTTTTCCTGCTGAAAGAGTACTCTGAGCAGAGAGGAAGGGGTTATTTTTTGTCTAACACTTTTTCTAGGGACAGTATTAGCATGTCTATCACTATGCTAGAGACAGACAGGCTAAAAGCATGCAGTTTGTATAAAAAAAAATTGCTGCGTTCAAAGTACCATATTTCCCGTTAAACTCACCTTGCTTGACACCATCAGTAGCAGATGGAAAAAACACTAGATAATTTGTTCTTATATGCTGTTTCTTCATTAACAAACACCAGGCTCTCAACATTTCCATCTTAATTTTCTGTTTGTGTTTTCTTGATAGTGAATACAAGATGACAACCATTCTAAAGAGTTTTTCCTGGCTTGACATCAACTTTGACTGCTTAATGAAGGCTTGTAATACTCTCACAAAAAACCAAAGTTAAAACTTATACTGAAACAGATCACTCAAGATGTATGAACTAGACGGCTGGCAGTAAAGTTTGATTAAAGGTAAGATGACGCTATAAAGCAAAAGAAACGGCAGACTGCATGTCAGGAAATTTATACTTTTCTAGAGTATAAAACTAGAATTTACTCTCAAATTTAATGTTTCAAAAATCATTCATGACTACATTAAAGCAAGTTATGCAAAGCACAGACCGTAGGGAACAGTTTTGTAAATGAACTTTTACCACTGATTTCCGGGGTTAAAAATAACCATGATAGTAGCAAATCCTATGTGGTTAAAATGGCAGTTCCACTATGTTCTTCCAATGGATTGTCATTTGTATCTTTCTCTGGATGGCATTTAAAAAACACTGATTGTATCCTGAAACCATCAAAAGGTATTTTTATTGCCTAAGGTATCTGTCCACTGGATCTAAAAAAAAAAAAATGTCAGAAACACTACTACCGTTTTCTTCAGTCTCAGTTAATCCAGATCAGTGGACAGAAATCAATTTGCCATTAAATGCCATAGAAATAAACACAATTCAACTATTTTTCATCTTCAGATGGTAAAATAGACAGGAGACAAGCTCTTTTGCTCTTGCAGTTTGTGCTGCTGTAGCCCCATGGGATTTGGCTGTGTCTGGAGAACGCTGCTGCTAAAAAGTCATTGTGTGGACATCTCCAATTACCACGAAATATCTCTGACACTTGGAAATCATGAAGACTGAAGGAGAATGGGACACATTGAAATCTTTAAATTTTGCAACGACACAGACAGTTCCAAGGAGTTCAGCTGGCTCCTGGCCCTTGATTATCCCAACAGTCTTCACAAACTCGTAAGTACAAGAACTCTCACGATGACATTCTGCAGGATTCCTTGGCAGAAATAATCACTCTTGAAAAAAAATGCCTTTACACACAAAAAAAGGATAGATAAGAAGTCACATGGGAAATGAACTGATTTGTTCTGCTGTTTTCAAGTATTAAATTAAAATAATAGTATTTTAAAATTTATTTTCTATTATTTTTAATGTAGATTGGCTATTTTATAATAGAAAAAAAACCCCAGGTATTTAGTGCTTACTCATTTGCTGTGTCTGTTTTCTGCTGCAAGATCCCGTGTTAATTGTGCTGGAAAGAAATTAAAGGAAAGGGAGATCAACTTGATCAAGTTCTAAAAATCTGCCGTTGACTATCTACAAGTTAGGTATGTTTTACTTTTTACTTTTGTGCTATTTTTATAAAGCAAGCATGTTTCCTTTTGGCATAGATTTTGCTAAGGTAAATAAATCAAATTTTCTCTTACAATATCTTGGTTCATGATAGTAAATTTTACTTCTTCCCCACCCCGAGTTCCACAATAGCTCACAGAGTCCTTTACAACAGCCTGAACGCTTCTGTTCTCTCCTGGCAACAAGTACGTGTGACAGACCATAAAGATACATTTTACTTAATACACCTAGATCTTTCTCCCTCCCCGACAATTCTAGCTGGTAATTTCCCAGTTTACAACAAGGTTTTTCTTCTTTCCCCTAATATTTCTTATATTAATGGTCTTCTGATCTGCTCTATTATAGTCCACCCCATTTCTGTTAATTCAGTGCCAGCAGTACCCCAAGTGTCTTCTTTTATGGTGTAGACATAAACAAGTCTTAGATATGCCCACTTCTAGATCAGACCTGATTCAGATTTGACACATTCACATACTAACCACTGATAAGGAAACTAATGACACTGCTAGGCAGATACTAAGCTGAAGATCAGGTGGAGAAAGAAGGATCATGCATCTAGTCTTAATACAGCAGAACAATCAATTATCCGGCTGCAAGTGAATGCAGAACTACTCACATTCTTAAAAGTCAAACTTAATGTATTCAAATGTGACTTTTCTGCTTCAAGCAGCTGGAGATGTAGCTTTCAAGGGGATGTGGATAAATCTTGTTTAGCATCATTAAAAATAAATGTTTTATTATTGTAACTCTCACTACACTTTTATAGAGAGGAAACAGTGGAAACTCCACAGGAATTACAAATGGATGACTAGGGAACATGGCTACACAGCCTCTAGGACATATTTATATCTTACATTAATAGTAAGGGAGAGATGTAGAAAGATAGTTGGTTTTCTCATCAAATTTATTTCAGTGTGTTTGTTGCAGTCTTTTAGTTTTTTACTGGGAAAGAGTCTTTTACTGGGAAAAGGAGTTGCCAGACTTGAGCCTTCTTCACTTAAGGCATTTTAGGGAAAAAATAAAGAAATAATCATGCTTGGGATGGTTATCAGCTCCCAAAGAGAAACATCCACTAGCTGTTGCTTCCCACTACGATGCCAGAAACCCCGCCAGTCAGTAACAGTTACGGAATAGTTGTACAAACCCAGATCTCGCCCCTACCCATCATATCGCGCAGGGTGGGAGGAGATCTTACCATTCTCTGTGTGGGAGAAACCACAGTTGCTCGTGAGGCTGAAAAACAAAAAAAAAATTAGTTTTATTGTAAACTTCCCTAAAACTATTGGGAGGTACAATAGTCTTGGCAAGCTCGCATTCTTATAAAGGATACGAAGTATGGGGAATAAAAGGACAAATGAAAGAAAGAAAACAGAGAATTAAGCTCACTACCCCATGGCTACAGCAACTTAGTCATCAAGTTGCAGTCCTTTAGGTCCTTTCAGCCAGTAACTCTGCTGTTATCAGGGTGGAAGGGTGCATCACACAGCTGCAGGCAGGTTGTCTTTATAGGGTCAGGCTTTCCTGGCACCCTTGCACAGGTGAGACCCGTTCTCAGGGGCACCAGGTAAACCCCAGATCCACATCACGTTGTGTTCTAACGGGCGCCGCGGTGTCTGTGCTGCTGTCTCTGGGCGGTTTGTTGCTGGGCGGTTTGCTGTTGTCGGGCACTCAATATTCGCTGCCTCTGCAGATAACACGGGAAAGCATCCCTCATATCGGTGGAGCCAATCCCTGCTCTGCTCTCGGCCATTTGCCCGAGCGGTATCATGCTGCTCCCCTCGAACAGGCACTCAACCTTCCTCAGGCCTTTCTGCCTTGTGAGTTCCTTTGACACACACACAATGAAGGGTCTCCTGACCAAAACACACATGTACACACAAATTTCCAATGCAGTGTTTATGGTTTTTGTGTAAGACAGGACATAGTAAGTCAGGACATTGCTTATGCATCTCCTGGATGCTGTGACAGGAATATTGAAATGATTCTGCAACACTTTATTTGCTGTGGTTTCACTATGAGAACAGTTTGTATATTATGACTCTCTGTTGGGTAGTCTTATTTTGCTAAGGAAGACTGGCAACATGAGAGAAATATATTTTCCATGGTGAAAAAATATTTAGCATTTATCCAAATACCTAACAACTTATTATGACAAATTACAATCAAACATGGATGCTTACACAATTTAAAGCCAATTTCACAGCTTTTTGGCTATGTTAATATAAAACAGTCACATTAAATAGTTGTATGATTATTATGAAAAATCTGCATATCAGACCACTATTTCAACCAATGCAAATGCAAGTGCGATTAATGGAATTAAAAC
This sequence comes from Psittacula echo, assembly GCF_963264785.1. Classification (NCBI taxonomy): domain Eukaryota; kingdom Metazoa; phylum Chordata; class Aves; order Psittaciformes; family Psittacidae; genus Psittacula; species Psittacula echo. The sequence goes on from NC_137738.1 coordinate 95,223,682, forward strand.
CAAATAAATTGAATAATACTCAGATCTTTGACATTCTTTAATGTATTTTCAAAAATAAACACTGACATTTGAATATCTCTTTGAAAAGTTTGTTGGTTATTACTGAAGTGTATTTTTTTTCATAAAAATATGGATACAGGCAACAATATGAAATTTGCAAAAGAATGAGTCACAAAAGCAAAATAATTACTTATTTGGCTGAGGGGTTTTGCAGCTGGATTCTCTGGTCTAACTGGAACAAGTTCTTTCCTTATCATGAAGTAAAACCAGGAAGAGATGGTTTGCACTCTGAAGTTGTCATAATAGGTACTCAACTATGAGAGTGTTGACCCTTACTCTGTGCATGGAATTAGGGGGCTCTAAAATTGATGTGACTTTCTCTTAGCACTATCATAATTGACCATGTTGAAAAATGGTTCTCCTATGTTTAAAAGACACATAAGAGGATTTCTTCCACTAAATGCAACTAACTTATTGTGATAAAATTAAAAAGATCAGAAGATCAAGAATAAGCTTTAAGAGTGAGGACAGTAACAAAATGCAGGTCTTATCTGAGGACAGCTCTAAATGATCTGTCTCCACCAGTACCAAAGAAAGTCAGCATATGCCTATAGCTTTGCTTTTTGTGCCTTGAATTTCCAATGGATGTTTTATTGTTTTAGTTGAAAATGACATAATGAAATAACATGATTATGGCCCATAGTAGCACAGGTACTGTAGTAAATATTATCAATGAAAAGGTTAATTTTTTAAAAAAAGAAATATTCTCACAGGATAACAGGAGCAGAAATTCAATGAGCTCTCTAAATAATTAGGTCCCATTAAAAAGTTCCTTTTCATAGGTAATGACTTCATTTGTAGATCATACGGGGTTATGCAGTTCAAGATGGTTTAAAATGGATGAAAAACCATACAGAATTCTCAGTTCTAAGTGATTCTGACTGTAAGCCAGGAAGAAAGTATATTCACTGGCAGAGCAAAAAGATTTAACACTGAGTCACATTACTGTCATGCAATATCAATTATTAGTGCAAATAATTTCTCTGTTGACACAGATACTCCAGACTTTACATTAAGTTAGGTGAATTATTGTTTATGTGACAATTCAGTCAATTAGTTGAGAATGCTCAGTTCCTGGTATGATAGGGCCTATCACCCTCACAGGCTACTTTTAATGGCATTGGGTTATGGTAAAAAAAAAAAACCAAAACCCAACAGACTCCTGGTTTGGGTTTTTTTTATTGTAATTGTGTGTTTTGTTTTGTTTGCTTGTTTTGCATAGACGTAGGGAATGTAAAAATTATACTTTTTATTTTATGAGAGAAGAAATTAATTGTCTTCTATACTTCAATATTATTTCTCTCCTCATTCATTCTACTTCTGCTCTCTCTTTTCTTTCTTCTCTCTTTCGTCCTCATCAAAATTATCTGTTTACTTTCAGCTCTGCATCTGGGACTACATGCATTGCCTTCTATCAGGAATAAAAAATTAGTAAGTTGTTAATGCCAGCAAGATACCAATTAAAAGTAACTCATGGAAGGAAGATACTCAGAACAATCTATCCTTATTGCAAGTGTAGTATATGACGAATAAACAGGCAAATTTAAAAATATTCTAATATTTAAATATGTTGAAGTCCAGTTTCCACCTTTAAGGAAAGGTAATAGTTGTGAATTTTGTACAATTACATGGATTAATAGAAATTTTCAAGTTTCTCTAGTGTATCACAATAATTAAGTGAAGAAATATTGTCCAAAGAACACTAGTAATGCTGTGTTTTACGGTCAATAAATTGCTGTGCTGTCTGTTCCATAAGCCATGTGATAAGATGCAAGATGAACGGAGCATCAGAATCCAAATGCTTTAGAAAAAGTAATAATATAAAGTACAAATTTTCTTATTTGCAATTTGGAAATGCAAGCACAGATAAATCAAAACTTTCTTTTAACAGTTATTACCTCTTCCTCGCTCTACATATCTTAATCTCTGAAAGCTGTTTGCTGTGAACAGCCTGCACTCAAACTCTGTAACCCTTACTTATTGCAATTATTCTTAAACATCTTCCATCTCTAAGTGGGATTAAAATAAGGATGAGGGTTAACTCAGTGACTGCAAAATCATTCAATATAGAAGATTCAGTACGTCCATGTCACTGTCTTGTTCAAGAGATTATAGCCATAAGATTTCATGAAAGAGCATAGACAAAAGATAAAATCTTACTTTCTGCCATTTTCATAATCTTTCTAAAGAATAGTTATAAAAGCAAAATTTTAACTATATTCTCTGTTTAAACAAGAGAAATACAGAAAGAAACACAAGATAAAATAATTCTATAGTCTTAATGTTTAAAAGCATAAGAACCTTGACTATAAAATTAAAACTTAGAAAGCCAAAGAACTTAAAACTTAGTGACCTTACTGACGTAGACGTTATATAACAGGGAAAAATTTTCATAAGGAGTTATGTTTCTATTAAAGTGAATTCAGGAATGCTAGAGGAAGACTGCATATACAGAAGAAATACCACATGTGAAGGAATTTTTTACATTTTCACTGAACTGTCAGAATTTCAGAGATCCTTCTGAAGCCTGGGCTTTGCAATTTGATTTAAATTTCAGACATAGTTCCAGTTGCAGACACAGTATTACATTAGGTAATGCAGGGAATTCACTAGCTACATGTATGAAAGGAAGCTGACTCCAGATACAGCTATATATTTCCATGCTTGGTAAGTCCAACGGCAAGGATGTAATTGTCAGTGCTTCATGGTCTGAAGAAATTCAATGAAGAGATTCTGCCTGTAAAGCAGACATGATAACTGATCTTGGGGACACAAAAAAAGGGAAGCACAGACCCAACTTATTTGGGAGAATTATTTGATTTCTAACGTACTATCGTCTAAAACCTTAGTTTAATGCTTAGCCATCTCTGAGTAAATAATTTGGAAAATTCATTATAACTTTTATTGGTTAATTTTCCGAGACAGGTTTTTGCCTTTGGCATTATTCATTCCAATTCTGAACCAAAACTAATGGGTAAATGCTGCAATTTTCTAAAGCTAAGAGTTTTGAAATTTATTAGTTTTCCTTATAGTAGAAATTGTTGTGTGATATAGTTAAGTCATATAAATGATGCAGAGAGCGGGTAGGTTGTCTAAATACTGTCGGTTGGGCAGAGTTCATCTTTCCTATGAGGATGCAGGAAAAAGTTAGGATTGAAAATATAAAGGCTAAGAAACTTTACAAATTAATTTGTGGATGTTTAACGAGTGTCCTGGTTTCAGTTGGGATACAGCTAATTTTCTTCCTAGTAGCTGGTGTAGTGCTGTGTTTTGGCTTTAGTCCAAGAATAATGCTGATAACACATCGATATTTTAGTTGCTCAGTAACACCCCAATCAAGGACTTTCCAGTCTCATGCTCTGCCAGTGAGGAGAGGCACAAGAAGCCAGGAGGAAGCAGAGACAGGACACCTGACCCAAACTAGCCAAAGGGGTGTTCCATACCACAGCACGTCATGCCTAGTATACAAACGGGGGGAAGTTACCCAAAAGGGTCCAGTCACTGCTTGGGGATGAGCTGGACATCAGTCAGCAGATAGTAATCACTTGTACATCACTGTTAGTTGGTTTTGTGTCGTTTGGTTGGTTGGGTTTGTTTGTTTGTTATTTCTTCTTCTTCATTTCAATTATTAAACTGTTCTTATCTCAACCCACAGGTTTTATCTTTTTTTCTATTCTCCGCCCTATCCCACTGGTGGGGGTGGGAGGGTGGTGAGTGAGTGAGCGACTGTGAGCTACTTAGTTGCCAGCTGGAGTTAAGCCCCAACAATGACCTTCGTATTATTTCTGATCTAAAAATCAGAGTCACTTCTTAAGTGAAACAGGGATATCTGTTCTTTTCAAATTTCTTAAAGGTTATTCTCTGAGTAAGCTAGCTTTTATCATATTGTTTCATAAACTTTGATTTGGTCCATTTGACTGGTCTGTTGTTTTGACTTCTCAGTATTTTTCAATTGTGCCAGCAACTTTAATATCATTGTGAACATGTCAGATCAGCTCTGTGTTCATACTGGGAATAATGATACCAGTAAGACTGTATTTGAACTGAAGTAAATGGAGACAATGCTCATGCTGTATTTCCACCATTGTTACGCAGATCATTCCTGTTTCTACTAGGCAGATAATTACTTCCATATCAGTTTTGTGTAGTTTCTTGCTATTATCTTGTTCAGCAGAGGTACATAAGTTTTATTAAAATATATTGTAAAATTATTTTATCCTCTTTGATCAGATTCTCAAATATTATTTTCTCCATTTTGTAGCTGCTTACATCAGCCTTAGAAATGATACAATTCACAAAAAAAGAAAAAAAAAGAAAAAAGCTAGAAGAGCTTTATTCTAATGTCCATATATATAGTATACTATAATATAGTACCCCAAATGTGGTGGTAAATAGCAATACTGCATCAAGATTAATTTCTTCTTTCATTTTTTCCATCATAGTTTATTTAGGCCAATTTTTCTCACAGTTTCTAAGATTTTGCTTTTTAACCTTCTGTTTCATTCTTAAACATCCTAAGTTATAATTCTAGCATGTATTAATATTTGTGACATTCTGCTCTTCAGGATACTATATTCTTTTGAAGACAAACCAATGGAACTAATTTAAATGGTTCTGGCCTTTTATTTATAGAAAAAGAATCCTAGATTCTTCACAACAAGCCATGCCTGACACAGGTGTTGTGGTTTAAGCTCAGCTGGTAACTCAGAACCACACAGCCGCTCGCTCACTCCCCCACTTCTTCCTCCCCCTTCTCCCTAAGGAATGGGGAGGAGAATCAAAAGAATGTAACTCCCACTGGTTCAGATAAGACCAGTCTGGTAATTAAGGTATAACACAAAACCACTACTGCTACCACCAGTAATAATAATGATAAGGGAAATAACAAGGGAAGAGAATACAACTGCTCATCACCCGCCGACCGGTACCTAGCACGACCAGAACAGCGATTTATCCTTTCCAGGTAACTGCCCTCAGTTTATATAGTGGGCATGACGTGCTGTGGTATGGAATACCCTTTTGGCTATTATGGGTCAGGTGTCCTGTCTCTGCTTCCTCCCAGCTTCCCCTCCTCCCTGGCAGAGCATGAGACTCAGAAAGTCCTTGGTCAGAGTAAACATTACTTAGCAACAACTGAAAACATCAGTATTATCAGCGTTATTCCCAGGCTGAAACTCAAAAACACAGCCTGCACCGCCTACTAAGAAGGAGAAAAATAACTGCTACTGCTGAACCCAGGACAACAGGGTACCATATTTTAAAGATACTCCAAAGAAAATTTACACAGGTATGTCTATCTATGTGCATGTGTATGTATACATATACAGATGCACGGACACACACATATGTGTTACATATATGTATGTATACATATATGAAATTATTACAAAGCCATGTAATGATTCAATGTGTTTGTTCATGAAGGTGATATAGATTAAAAAATTTCCTGTGCTAGATGCTTTAACCGCTGTTACAGCTCTGGGATCTATTTTGTGCTGCAGATATCTTGGTAGCCAATGAGAATGCCATCCTTTCAGAAATTCTAGGTGCATTCCCTTAAACCCTTTCAGAGTCACACCTATGGAAAGATCACTTACATTTTACTAATTCAATCCTTTCAGGAATAAAACATCAGGAAATGAAAGAAGTTTGGTAAAAGAATATATGAACCACAGTAAGCTTAAGAATAAGGCTGAGCAGTTTTTCTGGAAAACTAATATCTTTTGTGAGAGAAATTATTTTTTTAAAAGGTACTGCCTGTCTCCCTAAACATATTCCCTTGTCAACATTTGCAGACCATGGTGGATAGAACAGCACTACTAGGATGAAAGAAGTCCTTCACTGCACAGCAGTTCTGTGAAAATTAGTTAAAATAAGTAAGTTCAGGAAAATCCCATGTTCCAACATGTGCCTGTTATCTTACTTCCAGCTCCTCCATATGGAGCAACCAGAACTAATTCAGCGTTACAGTTACACACATCAGAGCCTGAAGACCCAAAAAAACAAAGGGTTTTGAACCCTTTTTCTACTCAGCACAATGCTAAAAGCACCTTCTCTCATGTGGAAGCTGTTTTCAAATACTCCCATCAAATCCTCTTCCAGGGCCCATGAGGTCCCTTCCCATTGCTGCATAGTCAAGATATGTTTCTTTCTACTTCTATAGTAACCCAAGAAGTGTGTCAGGTGTGCTTGTTTTTCCAATTTATTGTATTTTTCATTTCTCATTACATGGAAATCAGCTGAGAAGTTTCCCTCTTTAGTTCTCATTGTCCATATTTCATTATTGATAGTCTTTTATATGTAATGAAGGAAATGAGAAAAAAATTAGTTGAGACCTCATTTTGGAACATGCTTACATTTATCTTAAAGGTCTGGTTATTTATTAGAAGTTACTGTCTTCCTAGAGAACTACTTTGGAAACCTGCCAAGGAAATTGTACTTGTTCTTGATGAGTGTAAAGTTAGGTGAAAAGTTGGTTAAGCAACAAAATGGATTTATAAGATCTAGAAATGTTTCAACATTAAGATTTCATGCAGGAAAAGTTAATTCATTGATGTGCAGATATGAAAGTCATGAAAAACATTCCTGATATTTTTTTTTCCCCATGTGATTTTACTAGTCTCATCACAACTTATAGCTATGGAAATCAATTGAAATTTAATTTTGTAGGAAACACGCTTGAAATGTTATTTTTATTGCAAATTAGAATTTTGAAATATTGCTGAAATTTCTGACTGGTAACACAAAAATATTCTTTTTATGGAATTGGGAAACAGTTCATTGAATAATTATATTCATATATTCTGTTTAACTAATATTATGATACTAATCCTAGATAAGTCAATACATTCAAGTATAGCTGTAAAATTTTATGCTATCAAAGCAAAATCTCTAAATGCTTTGTTTTGACAGTTTACAGTTCTGGTGTGCCAAGGCTTTGCTGAGATGAGTAACTCAGACCTTTGTGGCTTGTGTTCTAGACAGCAGAGACAGGTAATTCAGATCTTTGTGGCTTGTGTTCTAGACATCACTGTTTTGCTTAAAGGCAAATTCCAGTCAGGCTAAATCCTTAGATAGCTTTCAGGCAATTTTGATTTTATTGACCTTAATTTGTCCATGGCAGAAAGAGAGGAAACAAAGATGAAGGATATCCTATCTCATCCATGAAGTTTTGAATTTTACTGCTTCCCAATCACAAGGCTTCCTGTAATTTATAACCTTGGGGATGTGGGGATCCAGATGCAACATGAAGATGAGTGTGCAAGTAGGGCACTGTAACATTAGTTTCAATGATGGTGTGACTGGAATGAAACTTGCACCACAGGCTTTGAAGGTGAAAATAACTATTCAAAAACAAATCTGAAGGTCAGTTAGCTCCCAGTAGCTTGTGGTGGTACTGTCCAAGTGATGTACAGTTTAAAATCTTCATTAACAATCAGGATGATGTTATGGAAATTCATCTGCAAGTTTGCACACAATTCCAAAGTGGTGGAGCATTCAATGAGCTAGAGTGCAGGGCTGCTGTTCAGAGGGACCCTGGCAGGCTGGAGAAATGTACAGACAGAAACATAACATTCAAGAAAGACATATGCAAGGTTCAGCCCCTGGGATGACACAACCCCATAAAACCGTATAGGCTGGGTGTAATAGAATAAAGAGTTGTTTTGCAGGGACAGATCTCTAAGTCCTGAGCATGAATACTGAACTGCTATTGTTTAACCAAGTGCACACATCATATTTGCAGATGACACCAAGCTGAGTGGTGCAGTTGACACACCTGAGCGACAGGATGCCATTCAGAGAAACCTGGACAAGCTCGAGAAGCAGCAATGCCGGTTTCTAGGCTAAGGAATTAATCTGGAAGACCTAAATGTGGGTCTTTCAGTATATGCTTTTCAGGCTAAAAAAGACTAGGCCACTGCATTTCAGGGACTTCTAAAGAATTTGTTATCAAAAACCTTTTGCATTGGTCAGTGCATTCTGCTTTGTAATAATTTATTTCACATACAGCTGAAAGTTAAATGGTCACACTGAAGATATCTACAAAGTTTCAAAAACTATGCAGTACAAATCTGACCTACGTAACTTATTTTTCTCTGTTATGTATAATTAGTGCTCTGACATCATATTTGCAAATTTTGCTTCAATGTTATTGGACTAGGCAAAAGGCAATATTTTGTTGGTAACATTACCCTTTGACTATGGTTTCAGTAAATGGGTAATCTTAAAAGAAATCCATTCCTTGTTTGCAGCAGAGGATTGATTCTCTATTTTTTTAATAATGATTATATTTTTTAAATAATTATGGGATCAGCATCTCACACACACATAAAGAAAGGATCTTTAGTTAATTATTTGTTTTCTGATATTTAATTATCTCAGCAAAAAACATCCATACTGATTGTGAAACTCAGTCTGAACACCATCAGAAAATTTCAAGAGTTTCATTATGGCTTTTTCTGCAAAGTATGGTAGGGAAAATATATTTCTCAGTGTTAAAAACGGTTTAGTGACCTTTCATCTGATACAGATCCTGAAGTCTGGCTGGAATATATTCAGGAGGACTTTTCTACTTTTTTTTTCCCATGAAAAACTAGACACCAATGGCCATATAGACTGCAGAGAGATCACAGCTTTTGTATCTTATCAAGATGGGCTGAGCAGTGAAGTTCCTCATAGCTGCTGTTCCTGAAATCACAAGACTTCTGTGTGTGACTCTGGATTATGTCACACTGGCCTGGATAATGAATTAGAACTGATTGAAGAAACAGTCTAATCCAATTGTAGGTCTTAACAAATAGAAACGGCAGGGAGAAGAGCAAATATTGCAAAAAAATAAGATAACCTGGAGAGGGATATTTGGCTGCAGTCAGAGGAAGGTAAGGAGAAACTTAGAACAGAATGTATAACTATTAAATGGTTAAAAAGATTTAAGATGAGCAGCCAGGAGATCACTGAAACTTGCCTGGAAGGGTAGTCTAAGTAAACTGATGATTATTGCTCCTGAAGACCTAGCCTAAACATGGAAAATATCAGGAATATGGCGATGCTACAAATGGCATAGGAAAAACCTTTAAATACCAGAAAAACAGGCTGATGAGGATAAATCGTTTAAGCCATGTATCCTGCCATAATCTTGAAGTGATTCTGAGAATTTTATCTAGTTACAGCTCTTGGTGTTGACTTTGAAAAGGACCTCCAATGTATTTTAGCTACCTTACATGCTGGTTTACATAGAGGATAATAAACTCATTTTACAACTAGGGGTATATGTCATTATGACAGAACTTTGTTTTTACAATTTCCTTTCTAAAACAGTAACAATAAATTTTAAAATAATTATCTCACTAAGTCAGGCAATATTATCACTAAAAATATGTGATGAGACAATTGCAGGCTGTATTATAATGTAGAAATAATAAGATTGAATTAAAGGCAACAATGCAAAATTAATACCAACATTTTCAATTTTTTTTCTAAGTTTTAACTACTTATATTTTTATTGTGGTCATCTAGTTGAAAAACGTGGTACATAAATGCAATTTCTATAGATAAATGAAGAAAAAAGTAGAGCAAAAAAGAAAGAGTGGACAACAGTGCCACTATTTTGGTTTGTCTGGAAAATCATTGGATGAGCATTATCAGACTCTTATATAACTTTGTGCAGCAGCTTAAAACAAGCAAGGTATTTTCTATTATTTGTACAATTCATACCTCTGAAAAAAAAAATACTGTAGCCTAGGCAACTCAGACATGCTATAATCTAGGTTGCTGCTAACAACAGGATGAATCATCAGAACTTATAGCTTTACCACTTGATATGAAAATATCTAAATAAATAAAATACTCTCAGCTCACAAACGTATTTCTTTCCTCATGAGCCTGTCGATATAAGTTATTTGGTAGAATAATTTATCTTAACTGAAAACAGACTTACCTGCCAGTTGAAAACAACTTTTCTTTTGCAATCTATTTACCCAAATTAAACTCTGAATCTGTGACTGTCATGGCAAGCCAATAACCGTACACTGATGTATATGATGCAGTGTTAAACAGATGTATCTTTGTTCAGTATCTGCTTCTGGGAGTTATAGCAGCACTTCTGTTTACTTTTCAGCTGATTAATTTCATGTTTTCCAGGATCTTTCCATTCTTAGTTTTAGTTACACTATCTTAGCTAGAAGCTTTCAATAATATAGTTTAATGTCTTAATTATGATTAGTGTCATCGGATCTTTATATGGTTGTATCCAGACACATTTCTGTTTCTTGCTTTTTAAGAATGAGAATCTACAAGCATGAACATCAACAGGAAGCCAAAAACGGACAAGGGGCAAAAATAAACTTTGTTGATGAGGACTTAGTGAATTATATGCTATATGAATTATATGAAAAACAAGGAGGTGCTTGGTGACAGCCAGCATAGCTTCACTAAGGGGAAATCCTGCCTGACCAATTTGGTGGCCTTCTATGATGGGGCTATGAAACTGATGGACAGGGGCAGAACTGTTGATGTCATCTACCTGGATTCGTGCAAAGCGTTTGACACTGTCCCGCATGACATCCTTGTCTCTAAATTGGAGAGACATCAATTTGATGGGTGGAGCATTCGGTGGATAAAGAACTGGCTGGATGGCCACACGCAAAGAGTTGTGGTCAATGGCTCGATGTCCAGCTGGAGACTGGTAACGAGTGGTGTCCCTCAGGGATCGGTGTTGGGAGCGGTCTTGTTCAACATCTTTGTCGGTGACATGGACAGTGGGATTGAGTGTGCCCTCAGCAAGTTTGCCGATGACACCAAGCTGTGTGGTTCGGTTGATACACCGGAGGGAAGGGATGCCATCCAGAGGGACCTCGCGACGCTTGTGAGGTGGGCTGATGCCAACCTCATGAAGTTTAACCACGCCAAGTGCAAGGTCCTGCACCTGGCTCAGAGCAATTCCAGTCACAGCTACAGGTTGGGCAAAAAAAAGATTCAGAGTAGCCCTGCAGAGAAGCACTTGGGGGTGTTGGTCGATGAAAAGATTAGCGTGAGCCGGCTTCAGTGTGCACTCTCAGCCCAGAAAGCCAACCGTATCCTGGGCTGCATCAAAAAGAGCGTGACCAGCAGGTCAAAGGAGGTGATCCTGCCCCTCTGCTCTCGTGAGACCTCACTTGGAGTATTGTGTGCAGTTCTGGTGTCCTCAACAGAAAAAGGACATGGAACTGTTGGAACAAGTGCAGAGGAGGGCCACGAGGATGATCAGGGGACTGGAGCACCTCCCGTATGAAGACAGGCTGAGAAAGTTGGGGCTGTTCAGCCTGGAGAAGAGAAGGCTGCGTGGAGACCTCATAGCAGCCTTCCAGTGTCTGAGGGGGGCCTACAAGGATGCTGGGGAGGGACTATTCATTAGGAACTGTAGCAATAGGACAAGGGGTAACAGGTTAGAATTTAAACAGGGGAAGTTTAAATTGGATACAAGGAAGAAGTTCTTTACTGAGAGGGTGGTGAGGCACTGGAATGGGTTGCCCAGGGAGGCTGTGAATGCTCCATCCTTGGCGGTGTTCAAGGGCAGGTTGGATGAGGCCTTGGGTGGCATGGTTTAGTGTGGGGTGTCCCTGCCCATGGCAGGGGGGTTGAAACTAGATGATCTTAAGGTCCTTTTCAACCCTGACTATTCTATGATTCTATGACTCTATGTATGCTATATGTTAAAGAGTATAAAGATCATTTCCCTAACACAGTTTTAGATTTTATTTTCCCAAATGGCCTTTTATTTACAGCATTAATAAGTAATAAGTAATGTAATCCCATTGAAGGACTAAGAGCCTGATATTAAAATAATAATGCATTTTCTTCTTTCTGTTTTCTTTTGTGATCATAATTCTTTAGGTATCATGTCTTAAAAATTCTCTTTAATAACAAGAAAATTTATTTAAACAAGTGTGTGGAGGCTCTCATATAATCACTACAAATATTGTTGCATGATAAGGGAAGAGACATTTAAAGATGATGCATTCTAAATATCAAGAACTTCAGGAAATAATATGTCCCCTTAAAAGCCCAATCTATCCATAGATCTGAAAAGAGGTAGATCTCTCATTTCCCTGGATTCAGGGAAAAATGAAGAATGTCTCATATATTCAGACATGCAACAGACCAGGTACTGACTTAGGCACATATTAAAAACCTCTTTGAGATATATTGTTTAATATTTGTTTCAGATTCATTCTTTTTTATATGCTAGGAACAAGCCACCACAACCAGCTTCTTTATAATGTCCTTCTCACAATTATTAGATTTTAAACATTTTGTTAGGATTTCATATTTTTACATTTAATGGCATGGAGCAATGTACCCCGTTTGCTTCTTTTCTGTTTATTCTTTGGCTGAATGTTGATAGGTACCTACTGAGAAGGAGATAGCAAAGATTATAGTCAAGAAGTACATCATCTGAAGTGTTAAGAAAATACAAGGTTATTACCCATTTTTCAATCAATAGGCTACTAGTGGTGACTTCTTAAATGTGCAAATGAGGCCCTACAGCATCGTTTCAAGTTACTTTTCTTTAGAAGGAATAACATGAAAGCAGAAGCCAAATGCTGATTAGTATTTAGTTCCTAGCTTTTTTTCTTTTTTTGTCTATGAGAACTGAAAATAATGACTGCATTGATTTTTTTCATAGTCAAAAAGAAGAAAAGCCCAATGTACTTGTGTTAGCAAAAGAGTTATATTGTTACAGCTGACAGCAGTGAAAGCACAGCTATAGTATATCACGTATATCAAGTACTCAGTAACACAGGCGTACACTGCTATTATATATTGCCTAAATTCAAATGTTTGAAAAAAAATCTCTAGCTTCATATAACTGTTTGTGAATGAGCCACTGGCAACCTTGCTGTGGCTGTTTATCAGTGTTGTGTATCATTCTTCTCAGCAATCATCTGTCAAACAAGTAGCTAGCTGTATGAGAAGATTAAAAAAAACACAGCAACCACAGCAGCAACAAGTTCTAGTTAATCTATAAAGAGAAAAAACACATTTTAACAGTTTTGGAACAAAATTACATTAAAATGCTAAAGACAATTTTTTCATAGAGAAAAATAATAAGTCTTCTGACAATACACACTGAACTCGTGGCACTTGTGCTTTCTATTTTAAGATATCGTTTGCCTCTTACCTACTTAGAGTTAGGCTTTGACTCTGGAGAAGCAACTTAAGGGACAGAACTGTTGCAAACCTCTATAGAAATGTTTCTCTGCATGGAGAATTTCAAGAATCAAGAGATAAATATTACTGAGAAAATGAACATGGTGATATTTTTTAAAATTGGCAACCCTTAAGTAAAACTGAGAATAAAATGTCTTGACTCAAGTTTGAATCTGTGCTATGAACTTTAGAGTTCAAAACAAGCAATGTTTCAAAATGCAATTGGATAGACAGGAAAAATACATATGCAAAATCATATTTTATTATCTGGGTTTTCATCTTTTCTCTGAAACTTTGAAATACAGAAATTTGCGGAATTATTTTCCTGTTAAATTTGAAACAACTTATTTTTTCATTCTGACTATTGTGCCTTTAAGAATTTCCTTAGACTCAAAGCAAGTCATGAAAGATCTCTGTGAGGAGTACCAGCAAAATCTTATCAGTAAAGAATCCTACTGGCTTCCCTGAAGCTGGCTGTTTATCCTATAACTCCTTCTCTTGCAAGCCATACCTGGGGGGTAAAAAACACCAACAAACAAACCAGAAAAAGTCTAACTGATAATTACATTTGGTTGGATGGTTGGATGGAACAAAGTGGATTTCTGTGCTGCGCAGCATGAGCATACCTACTGAGCCACCGTCTGCACACAGTCTCTCTAACTAGATCTAAACTAGTTTTGTAGCAAAGAGTTCTCTGCAGCGATAATGCAGTTGAAAGATTTGCTTATCTTTATAGGGCTGTGGATAAGTTAGCAAGGCCACGAAACTGTATGATAGAAAATTTCATCTGCCAAGAAAATGAGTTAATTTCAGTAG